>NC_140580.1:1176293504-1177666688 GCF_964204655.1 Triturus cristatus | reverse complement strand
ACTACGAAAAGAGGACAATGGAGGGTGAGTATCAGAGGCACCAAGGGGAACAGAACCAAAGAGGGTGAGCCTCCAAGGCACCAAAGGGAGAGAGGACACAGGAGGGTGAACCTCTGAGGCACCAAGGGAAAGAGGAGAAATGAGGGTGAGCCTCCGAGGCACAATGGGGGAGAGACGACAGAAGAGGGTGAGCCACTGAGTCTCCCAGGAAAAGAGGGCTCAGTATGGTGAGCACGGTTGCATAGAGGGAGAGAAGACAAAGGAAGGTGAGCCTCCGAAGGCACCAAATGAAAAAAGACAAAGGAGGGTGAGGTACCAATAGAAATAGGACAAAGGAGGGAGAGCCTACAAAGCACCATGGGAGAAAGGACAAAGGAGGGTGAGCCTCTGAGGCACCAGGGGAAAGAAGACAAAGGAGGGTGAGCCTCCGAGGCACCAAGGGAAAGAGGACAAAGGAGGGTGAGGAACCAAGGGAAACAGGACTGAGGAGGCACTGAGGCACTACTGAAAGAGGACAAAGGAGGGTGAGTCTCTGAGGCACCAAGGGAAACAGGACCAAAGAGGGTGAGCCATCAAGGCACCAAAGGGAGAGAGGACACAGGAGGGTGAACCTCTGAGGCACCAAAGGAAAGAGGAAAAAGGAGAGTGAGCCTCCGAGCCACCAACGGAGAGAGGACAAAGGAGGTTCAGCCTCCAACACACCGAGGGAAACAAGACGAAGGAGGATGAGCCTCCAAAGCACCATCGGAGAGAGGACAAAGGAGGGTGAGCCTCCCAGGCAACAAGGGAGAGAGCACAAAGGAGGGCGAGTCTCCCAGGAAGGAGGACAAAGGAGGGCGAGCCTTCGAGGCACCAAGGGAGAGAGGACAAAGGAAGGTGAGCTTCTGAAGCACCAAGGGAAAGAAGATAAAGAAGGGTGAGTCTCGGAGACACCAAGGGAAAAAAGACAAGACAGGGTGAGCCTCTGAGTCACCAAGGGAAAGAGGACAAAGGAGGGTAAGGCACTGAGGCACCAGAGGAAAGAGGACAAAGGAGGGTGAGGTACCAAGGGACATAGGACAAAGGAGGGAGAGCCTACAAAGCACAATGGGAGAAAGAACAAAGGAGGGTGAGCCTCCGAAGCACCATCGGAGAGCGGACAAAGGCACCATGGGAGAGCGGACAAAGGAGGGTGACCTACCAAGGGAGAGAGGAAAAATGAGGGTGAGCCTCCAAGGCACCAAGGGAAAGAAGAAAAAGGAGGGTTAGCCTCTGAGGCACCATGGGAGAGAGGACAGTGGAGGGTGATCCTCCGAGGCACCAAGGGTAAGAGGACAAAGTAAGGTGAGCCTCCATCACATTAAGGGAAAGAGGAAAAAGGAGGGTGAGCCTCTGAGGCACCAAGGGAAGGACGACTAAGGAGTGTGAGGCACCAAGGCAAAGCGGACAAAGTAGGGTGAGACAGAGAGGCCAAGGAAGGTGAGCCTCCGAGGCACCAAGGGAAAGAGGAGAAAGGAGAGTGAGTCTCTGAGGCACCAAGGGGGAGAGGATAAAGGAGGGTGAGCCTCCAAGGCACAGAGGGAGAGAGGACAAAGGAGGGTGAGCCTCCAAGCCACCAACAGAGAGAGGACAAAGGAGGGTGGGCCTCCGACACACCAAGGGAAACAAGACAAAGGAGTGTGAGCCTCCAAAGTAACATGGGAGAGAGGACAAAGGAGGGTGAGCCTCCCAGGGAACAAGGGAGAGAGTACAAAGGAGGGCGAGCCTCCCAGGAAAGAGGACAAAGCAGGATGAGCCTCTGAGTCACTAAGGGAAATAGGACATAGGAGGGTGAGCCTCTGAGGCACCAAGGGAAGGACGACAAAGGAGGGTGAGGCACCGAGGCACCAAGGGAAAGAGGAAAAAGAAGGGTGACCTCTTATGCATCAAGGGAGAGAGGACAAAGGAGGTTTAGTCTCTGAGGTCCCAAGGAAAAGAGGGCAAAGGCGGGTGAGCCTTAAAGGCACCAAGGGAACGAGGACAAAGGAGGGTGAGCCTCTGAGGCACCAAGGGAAAGAGGACAAAGGAGGGTGAGCCTCCGAGGCACCATGGGAAAGAGGACAAAGGAGGGTGAGCCTACGAAAAACCAAGGGAAAGAGGAAAAAGGAGGGTGAGCCTCCGAGGCACCATGGGAGAGAGTAAAAAAAGAGGATGAGCCTCGAAGCCACCATAGGAGTGTGGACAAAGGAGGGTGAGCCTCAGTGGCACCAAGGGAAAGAGGACAAAGGAGGGTGAGGCACCGAGGGAAAGAGGAGAAAGGAGGTTGAGGCACCAAGGGAAAGAGGACAAAGGAAGGTGAGCCTACCAGGCACCACATGAAAGAGGACACAAGAGGGTGAGACTCCCAGGCACCAAGGGAGAGAGGACAAAGGAGGGTGAGCCTGTGAGGCACCATGGGAGAGAGGACAAAATAGGCATCAAGGGAAAGAGGACAAAGAAGGGTGCACCTCTGAGGCACCAAGGGAAAGAGAACAAAGGAGGATGAGCCTCCGAGGCATCAATGGAAAGAGGACAAAGGAGGGTGAGCCTCCGCAGCACCAAGGAAAAGAGGAGAAAGGAGGGTGAGCTTCCGAGGCACCAAGGGAAAGAGGACAAAGGAGGGGGAGCCTCTGAGTGACAGCACTGCATGAGCACACTAGGAAGGTGGCAGACTGCATGTCTGACATGCCCCTGGGGCACTCAAGACAGGGTAGAACAGTCATAAAAAAAAGGGCAGGAAGGAAGTGGGATTGATAGCGGATACTGAATGAAAATGAATATATAGAGCTGCTTATTAAGTCATGTCCTGGTGCTATGGCAGTAGTTGAAGCACAATCAGTTTACACTTTCCAAAACATGGAGGAGTCTTGTTCGTTATCGGAATTAACAAGACAAATCGCTCCAACAACTAAGAAAAGCCATGCACCACCAGCCACAGAACTGAGAAAGAGCTTTTCTTTAGTGCATGAGAATATAGTGTACAAATGAGACTCTCTCACGGATTTAGACTGTTGATAGAAGACCACATGGCTGTCCAGATGAGAGTGTATGTGAAGGTGAAGAGTGCAAGTGTAAGTAAGTGCTAGCAACACACGGAGTGTGAGCATACCCTGTCCTCCTGTATGCAACCTTAAGAAGCATGTAAACAATTCTGCCACTGAGGGGCAACAAAAGGATCACAGAAAGCAGTCATAGAGGAGACCAGGTAGAAAGTGAATGCTAAGACAGGAGGAGGTTAGAAGGAGCGTGACTCTGATGTCCTTAATGTCTGCACTCTGTGAGCCTGAATTAGAGAAGGAATGCCGTAAAGCCCTCAGAAAAGCAGCCGTGACGTAAAGCTGGACAGAATACCAGCACTGTGTTTTACCTTGGCACCCGCAATTCTTTAGAGAAATCACACTTATCTACACACACTTATCTACTAAATTAAGTTACCAATGCTACCAGGAGCTAACTGTTACCATCCTTCTCCTAAATCTGGCCGTCAGTCGAAATATTGAATTCAGAGAGTTACAACAAAGTCACTAGTGACAGTACCAAAAAATTAAATACTAGGTAGGCTAAGGATGCGTACACACCTTCGGCTCCACCATGATGTACCCCTTGTGTCCCTAATGCATAAAATCTCTGTGCATGAAACAACTGTCTCATGGTAACTCATACATCAAGGCCCTTCATAACAACGCTCTCAGATCAAGTCCCTTCCTAACAAAACTCTCAGATCAAGGCTCTTCATTACAACGCTCTCGGATCAAGGCCCTTCATTACAATGCTCTTGGGTCATGGCTCATGATAACAACACTGTCAGATCAAGTCCCTTAAGAACAACGCCCTCAGATCAAGGTCCTTCACAACAACGCTAGAGATCAAGGCTCTTCACAACCACGCTCTCAGATCAAGGCCCTAACAACGCTCTCAGATCACCGTTCTTCATATCAATGGTCTCAGATCAGCGCCATTCATTTAACGCTCTCAGAACAAGGCACTTCATATCAAACGCTATCTGATCAAGGCACTTCATAACAACGCTCTCAGATCAACGCCCTTCATAACAATGCTCTCTGATGAATGCCCTTCAAAACAACGCTCTCGGATCAAGGTCCTTCATAATAACGCTCTCGGATCAAGGCCCTTCATAACAACGCTCTCAGATCACCGTCCTTCATAACAAAGCTCTCAGATCAAGGCCCTTCATAACAACGCTCTCAGATCAAGGCCCTAACAACGCTCTCAGATCACCGTCCTTCATATCAACGGTCTCAGATCAGCGCCCTTCATTTAACGCCCTCAGATCAAGGCCCTTCATAACAACGCTCTCAGATCAAGGCACTTCATAACAACGCTCTCAGATCAAGGCACTTCATAACAACGCTCTCAGATCAACGTCCTTCATAACAACGCTCTCAGATCAAGGCCCTTCATAACAACGCTCTCAGATCAATGCCCTACAAAACAACACTCTCGGATCAAGGCCCTTCATAACAACACTCTCAGATCAAGGCACTTCATAGCAACACTCTCAGATCAAGGCACTTCATAACAACACTGTCAGGTCAAGGCACTTCATACACTCTCGGGTCAAGACACTTCATACACTCTCGGATCAAGGCACTTCATAACAACACTCTCGGATCAAGGCCCTTCATATCAACGGTCTAAGATCAGCGCCCTTCTTAACAACGCTCTCAAATCAAGGCCCTTCATAACAACGCTCTCAGATCAAGGCCCTTCATAACAACACTCTTGGATCAACACTCTCAGATCAAGGCCCTTCATAACAACGCTCTAAGATCAATGCACTTCATAACAACACTCTCGGATCAAGGCCCTTGATAACAACGCTCTCAGACCACCGTCCTTCATAACAACGCTTTCAGATCAAGGCCCTTCATAACAACGCTCTCAGATCAAGGCACTTTATAACAACACTCTCAGATCAAGGCCCTTTATAACAACGCTCTCAGATCAAGGCCCTTCATAAGAACTCTCTCAGATCAAGGCCCTTCATAACAACACTCTCGGATCAAGACTCTTCATAACATCGCTCTCAGATCAGGGCACTTCATAACAACACTCTCGGATCAAGGAACTTCATATCAACGCTCTCAGATCAGTGCCCTTCATAACAACGCTCTCAGATCAAGGTCATTCAAAACATCGCTCTCAGATCAAGGCACTTCATAACAACGCTCTCAGATCAAGGCCCTTCATAACAACACTCTCGGATCAGGGCCCTTCCTAACAACGCTCTCAGATCAAGGTCCTTCATAACAACGCTCTCAGATCAAGGCCCTTCATAACAAAACTCTCGGATCAAGGCCCTTCATACCAACGCTCTCAGATCAAGGCACTTTATAACAACGATCTCGGATCAAAGCCCTTCATAACAACGCTCTTGGATCAAGGCCCTTAATAACAATACTCTCGGATCAAGGCACTTCATAAGAACACTCTCAGATCAAGGCTCTTCATAACAACGCTCTCAGATCAAGGCCCTTCATAACAACACTCTCAGATCAAGGCCCTTCATAACAACGCTCTCAGATCAAGGCACTACATAACAATGCACTCGGATCAATGCCATTCATAACAACACTCTCGGATCAAGGCACTTCATATCAACACTCTCGGATCAAGGCCCTTCATAACAACACTCTCGGACCAAGGCCCTTCATAACAACACTCTCGGATCAAGACTCTTCATAACAACGCTCCCAGATCAGGGCACTTCATAGCAACACTCTCGGATCAAGGAACTTCATATCAACGCTCTCAGATCAGTGCCCTTCATAACAACGCTCTCAGATCAAGGTCATTCAAAACATCGCTCTCAGATCAAGGCCCTTCATAACAACACTCTCGGATCAGGGCCCTTCCTAACAACGCTCTCAGATCAAGGTCCTTCATAACAACGCTCTCAGATCAAGGCACTTCATAACAACGCTCTCAGATCAAGGCCCTTCATAACAACACTCTCGGATCAGGGCCCTTCCTAACAACGCTCTCAGATCAAGGTCCTTCATAACAACGCTCTCAGATCAAGGCCCTTCATAACAAAACTCTCGGATCAAGGCACTTCAGAACAACACTCTCGGATCAAGGCACTTCATATCAACACTCTCGGATCGAGGCCCTTCATAACAACACTCTCGGACCAAGGCCCTTCATAACAACACTCTCGGATCAAGACTTCTTCATAACAAAGCTCTCAGATCAGGGCACTTCATAACAACACTCTCGGATCAAGGAACTTCATATCAACGCTCTCAGATCAGTGCCCTTCATAACAACGCTCTCAGATCAAGGTCATTCAAAACATTGCTCTCAGATCAAGGCACTTCATAACAACGCTCTCAGATCAAGGCCCTTCATAACAACACTCTTGGATCAGGGCCCTTCCTAACAACGCTCTCAGATCAAGGTCCTTCATAACAACGTTCTCAGATTAAGGCACTTCATAACAACACTCTCGGACAACACTCTCGGATCAGGGCACTTCATAACAACACTCTCGGATCAAGGCACTTCATATCAACGGTCGCAGATCAGTGCCCTTCATAACAACGCTCTCAGATCAAGGTCCTTCAAAACAACGCTCTCATATCTAGGCCCTTCATAACAACACACTCGCATCAGGGCCCTTCGTAACAACGCTCTCAGATCAAGGCCCTTCATAACAACGCTCTCAGATTAAGGCCCTTCATAACAACACTCGGATCAAAGCCCTCCATAACAACGCTCTCGGATCAAGGCCCTTCATAACAACGCTCTTGGATCAAGGACCTTCATAACAAAGCTCTCAGATCAAGGACCTTCATAACAAAGCTCTCAGATCAAGGCACTTCATACCAACGCTCTCAGATCAAGGCACTTTATAGGAACACTCTCAGATCAAGGCCCTTCATAACAACGCTCTCGGATCAAGGCACTTCATAACAACGCTCTCAGATCGAGGCACTTCATAACAACACTCTCAGACCAAAGGCCCTTCATAACAACACTCTCGGATCAAGGCCCTTCATAACAACACTCTCAGATCAAGGCCCTTCATAACAACACTCTCGGATCAAGGCACTTCATATCAACACTCTTGGATCAAGGCCCTTCATAACAACGCTGTCGGATCAGGCCCTTCATAACAACGCTCTCGGATCAAAGCCCTTCATAACAACGCTCTCAGATCACCGTCCTTCATAACAAAGCTCTCAGATCAAGGCCCTTCACAACAACGCTCTCAGATCGAGGCACTTCATAACATTGCTCTCAGATCAAGGCCCTTCAGAGCAACGCTCTGAGATCAAGGCCTTTCATAACAACGCTCTCAGATCAAGGCCCTTCATAACAACGCTCTCAGATCAAGGCCCTTCATAACAACGCTCTCGGATCAAGGCACTTCATAACAACACTCTCAGATCAAGGCCCTTCATAACAACGCTGTCGGATCAGGCCCTTCATAACAACACTCTCAGATCAAGGCCCTTCATAACAACACTCTCGGATCAGGCCCTTCATAACAATGCTCTCAGATCAATGCCCTTCATACCAATGCTCTCAAAACAAGGTCCTTCATAACAAATTTCTCAGATCAAGGCCCTTTGTAACTTTCCACAGCATCATGACAACCTAACTCAATGTGTGGATGAGAACCTTTGGAGAGTTTCTATAGCCTAACTCAACACGTCGCTGAGACTCTTCACAGCTTCTCTACAGCCTAACTCAGTATGTCATTAAGACTATCTAACTTAATGTGTGGTCAAGACCCTTCAGACATTCTCTATAGTCTAGCTCAATTTGTTGCTGAAACTCTTCAAAGCTTTTCTACAGCCTCACTCAATGTGTGGCTGAGACTCTCCACAGCATCTTTACAGTCCAAGTCAACCTAACTCATTTCTACTATAACTTAAATTATAAAGGGGCAGATATTTCAGGCTACATTGATAATATTGCTTATTTCTAGTGCATGTAAAGTGGAGACAGTTTTACCTAGGCACTTAACTAATTTTTCCCAATATTCTAATTTTGAATTAATAGGTTACAAATACAAGAACCTAAGGCTATTGTGATCTGTGAAGAATGGAAATGCAGCAATAGGCTATTTGCCCTGAACTGAACTAGTGAAGACCCAGGTTGACTCCAACATCATGACTTGTGGACTCAACGCTCTATTGCACGCAGTGGTGACGAGATCCATGTGTATGAGAGTCATTTGTAGACATTCTTGGGTAACTGGAAAGACTGTTTAAGTGCTTATTTACAGAGATAAAGTCCTTCTGACTCAAAGGTGCAACTGTGTCAACGAAGAGCAGATACTCACCGTCTTGTCCAGCAGCTTCTTCTGAATCAGCTTCAGCATCGTCTGCAAAGGGTAAAGAAAAGGCATGAAGGACGAGTGTAGTCTCGCAAACATTCGTCTGCTGAATGAAGTAATCTTAGCCCTACACGGTAAAGCCTCTGCCTTGAAATCCTCCCTCCACATGACAGTCCCAGTGCTGATATGCAATCTTTTAGCATCACGCTAACTGACCTTTAAATAACTCCGATCATCACCTTAAGGCAGACAGTGCTTACTGGTCCTAGACACCCCCAGCCTAACCTTACAAAGAAGTTCGTCTACCGTGCTAGTGGAAGCTAATTTCCGATGCATGCTTAAAAGTAGGACCGTTTTTACATATGCCCCAGATTAGAACTAATTACTTTGTTGGTTAAGGAGAGGCAAAACCAAAATTTAACCAGCTCCTCACTTGCACAGCTGCATTCCTTTCTCCATATCTAAACACCTCTCCCCCTTCCCACTGCACATACTCATCTCCGTATTCCTTCACCATTCTCACACTTCTTTGGACCCCTCACAGCCGGGTAGCTGTTTATGTAATGTGTCTTGCATATACATTTGCCCTTGTTGTCGACTGAGATACGTGCCTCCTCACCTTACCTCTCACATAACTTGCTCTACTCACATATTAAAATCAGCACATCACAAACCTAGCTCTACCCTTTTTTACATTCCCTACTGTCCCTTACATTCCCTGTTCCACCCCCTCACATACTTTGCTGCACACACCCTCACATACTCTGCTGCATGCCCTCTTGACTAACCTGCTCCAACACTCTCACATAACCTGCTCCACCTCTAAAATTCTCTGCTGCACAATCCCTGACATAACCTGCTCCACCTCTAACATACTCGGCTGCACACCCCCTCACATAACCTGCTCCACCTCTAACATACACAGCTGCACACCCCCTCACATAACCTGCTCCACCTCTAACATACTCTGCTGCACACCCCCTCACATAACCTGCTCCACCTCTAACATACTCGACTGCACACCCCCTCATATAACCTGCTCCACCTCTAACATACTCTGCTGCACACCCCCTCACATAACCTGCTCCACCTCTAACATACTCGGCTGCACACCCCCTCACATAACCTGCTCCACCTCTAACATACTCTGCTGTACACCCCCTCACATAACCTGCTCCACCTCTAACATACTCTGCTGCACACCCCATCACATAACCTGCTCCACCTCATACATACTCTGCTGCACACCCCCTCACATAACCTGCTCCACCTCTAACATACTCTGCTGCACACCCCCTCACATAACCTGTTCCACTGACTCACATCCCCTGCTCCACCCCCTCACATACTCTGCTGCATACCCCCTCACATAACCTGCTTCACCTCTAACATACTCTGCTGCACACCCCCTCACATAACCTGCTCCACTGACACACATCCCCTGCTCCACCCCCTCACATACTCTGCTGTACACCCCCTCACATAACCTGCTCCACCTCTAACATAATCTTCTGCACACCGCCTCACATAACCTGCTCCACTGACTCACATCCCCTGCTCCACCTCTCACATACTCTGCTGCACACACCCTCACATAACCTGCTCCACCTCTAACATACTCTGCTGCACACCCCCTCACATAACCTGCTCCACTGACTCACATCCCCTGCTCCAACCCCTCACATACTCTGCTGCACACCCCTCACATAACCTGCTCCACCTCTCACATACTCTGCTGAACACCCCCTCACATAGCCTGCTCAAACCTCTAACACCCTGCTGCACACCCCTCACATAACCTGCTCCACCTCTAACATACTCTGCTGCACACCCCCTCACATAACCTGCTCCACCTCTAACTTACTCTGCTGCACAACCCCTCACATAACCTGCTCCACCTCTAACATACTCTGCTGCACACCCCCTCACATAACCTGCTCCACCTCTAACATACTGTGCTGCACGCCACCTCACATAACCTGCTCCACCTCTAACTTACTCTGCTGCACACCCCCTCACATAACCTGCTCCACCTCTAACATACTCTGCTGCACACCCCCTCACATAACCTGCTCCACCTCTAACATACTCTGCTGCACACACCCTCACATAACCTGCTCCACCTCTAACATACTGTGCTGCACACCCCCTCACATAACCTGCTCCATCTCTAACATACTGTGCTGCACGCCACCTCACATAACCTGCTCCACCTCTAACTTACTCTGCTGCACACCCCCTCACATAACCTGCCCCACCTCTCACATGCTCTGCTGCAAACCCCCTCACATAACCTGCTCCACCTCTAACATACTGTGCTGCACACCCCCTCACATAACCTGCTCCACCTCTAACACACTCTGCCGCACACCCCCTCACATAACCTGCTCCACCTCTAACTTACTCTGCTGCACACCCCCTCACATAACCTGCTCCACCTCTAACACACTCTGCCGCACACCCCCTCACATAACCTGCTCCACCTCTAACATACTCTGCTGCACACCCCCTCACATAACCTGCTCCACCTCTAACATACTCTGCTGCACACCCCCTCACATAACCTGCTTCACTGATTCACATCCCCTGCTCCACCTCTCACATCCCCTGCTCCACCCCTCACACCACCTGCTCCAACCCTCACCTCCCCTGCTCCACCCTTCACATTCCCTGCTCCAACCCCCATATCCAGCTCTACTGATACATCCCCTGCTCCACCTCTCACATCCCCTGCTCCACCCCTCACATCCCCTGCTCCACCCCCTCACATCCCCTGCTCTATACCCTCTCACCTAATCTGCTCCAGCACTACCATATCCAGCTCCACTGTCTCACATCTCCTGCTGCTCTGCCTCTCACATACTCTGCTGCATACACTCTCACATTTCCTGCTCCACATCTTTCAGATACTATGTTGCATGCCCTCTCTCATATCCTGCTCTAAGCATCATCTCACACACAGCCCCTCTCACCTACCATGACAAAGCCCATCTTTCCCACAGCCTCCTTGTGGTCATTATCCACCTGGCAGACCAGGGCATTGCAGAGGTGGACGGCGATGCGCTGGATTGATTCATCTTGGCGGGTGAGGTTCAGGATGTTGAGTAACAGCTCATTCACGCGGCGGTACTGGAACTCCAGCTCGTCTGGGATGCTAAAGTTACACAGCGTCAGGCAGCAGTTCCGCTGCACCTGGGGGTGGAAGCAAAGGACTGGTTGGGCAACACTGAGGCAGGAGCTCAGGTATTGAAAGCTTCTATCTTCTGGAGACTCCACAGTGGCACTGACATCCTACTCTTCTACCTGAGGACCAGACCTCTACCAGAGGAGATCACAAACCACTGCGGTACTGACATCCTACTCTGGCACCTGAGGACCAGACCTCTACCAGAGGAGCTCACAAACCACTGTGGTACAGGAATCCTGCTCTTACACCTGAGGACCAGACCTCTACCAGAGGAGCTCACAAACCACTGTGGTACAGGAATCCTACTCTTACACCTGAGGACCAGACCTCTACCAGAGGAGATCACAAACCACTGTGGTACTGACATCCTACTCTGGCACCTGAGGACCAGACCTCTACCAGAGGAGCTCACAAACCACTGTGGTACTGATTTCCTACTCTGCCACCGAGGACCAGACCTCTACCAGAGGAGATCACAAACCACTGTGGTACAGAAATCCTACTCTTACACCTGAGGACCAGACCTCTACCAGAGGAGCT
The DNA here is from genome assembly GCF_964204655.1 of Triturus cristatus. NCBI lineage: Eukaryota > Metazoa > Chordata > Amphibia > Caudata > Salamandridae > Triturus > Triturus cristatus. The sequence continues at coordinate 1,177,654,656 of NC_140580.1, read as the reverse complement.
CACAAACCACTGTGGTACAGGAATCCTACTCTTACACCTGAGGACCAGACCTCTACCAGAGGAGATCACAAACCATTGTGGTACTGATTTCCTACTCTGCCACCGAGGACCAGACCTCTACCAGAGATCACAAACCACTGTGGTACAGGAATCCTGCTCTTACACCTGAGGACCAGACCTCTACCAGAGGAGCTCACAAACCACTGTGGTACAGGAATCCTACTCTTACACCTGAGGACCAGACCTCTACCAGAGGAGCTCACAAACCACTGTGGTACAGGAATCCTACTCTTACACCTGAGGACCAGACCTCTACCAGAGGAGCTCACAAACCACTGTGGTACAGGAATCCTGCTCTTACACCTGAGGACCAGACCTCTACCAGAGGAGCTCACAAACCACTGTGGTACAGGAATCCTACTCTTACACCTGAGGACCAGACCTCTACCAGAGGAGATCACAAACCACTGTGGTACTGACATCCTACTCTGGCACCTGAGGACCAGACCTCTACCAGAGGAGCTCACAAACCACTGTGGTACAGGAATCCTGCTCTTACACCTGAGGACCAGACCTCTACCAGAGGAGCTCACAAACCACTGTGGTACAGGAATCCTACTCTTACACCTGAGGACCAGACCTCTACCAGAGGAGCTCACAAACCACTGTGGTACAGGAATCCTACTCTTACACCTGAGGACCAGACCTCTACCAGAGGAGCTCACAAACCACTGTGGTACAGGAATCCTGCTCTTACACCTGAGGACCAGACCTCTACCAGAGGAGCTCACAAACCACTGTGGTACAGGAATCCTACTCTTACACCTGAGGACCAGACCTCTACCAGAGGAGATCACAAACCACTGTGGTACTGACATCCTACTCTGGCACCTGAGGACCAGACCTCTACCAGAGGAGCTCACAAACCACTGTGGTACTGATTTCCTACTCTGCCACCGAGGACCAGACCTCTACCAGAGGAGATCACAAACCATTGTGGTACAGAAATCCTACTCTTACACCTGAGGACCAGACCTCTACCAGAGGAGCTCACAAACCACTGTGGTACAGGAATCCTACTCTTACACCTGAGGACCAGACCTCTACCAGAGGAGATCACAAACCACTGTGGTACTGATTTCCTACTCTGCCACCGAGGACCAGACCTCTACCAGAGATCACAAACCACTGTGGTACAGGAATCCTGCTCTTACACCTGAGGACCAGACCTCTACCAGAGGAGCTCACAAACCACTGTGGTACAGGAATCCTACTCTTACACCTGAGGACCAGACCTCTACCAGAGGAGCTCACAAACCACTGTGGTACAGGAATCCTACTCTTACACCTGAGGACCAGACCTCTACCAGAGGAGCTCACAAACCACTGTGGTACAGGAATCCTGCTCTTACACCTGAGGACCAGACCTCTACCAGAGGAGCTCACAAACCACTGTGGTACAGGAATCCTACTCTTACACCTGAGGACCAGACCTCTACCAGAGGAGATCACAAACCACTGTGGTACTGACATCCTACTCTGGCACCTGAGGACCAGACCTCTACCAGAGGAGCTCACAAACCACTGTGGTACAGGAATCCTGCTCTTACACCTGAGGACCAGACCTCTACCAGAGGAGCTCACAAACCACTGTGGTACAGGAATCCTACTCTTACACCTGAGGACCAGACCTCTACCAGAGGAGCTCACAAACCACTGTGGTACAGGAATCCTACTCTTACACCTGAGGACCAGACCTCTACCAGAGGAGATCACAAACCACTGTGGTACAGGAATCCTACTCTTACACCTGAGGACCAGACCTCTACCAGAGGAGATCACAAACCACTGTGGTACTGATTTCCTACTCTGCCACCGAGGACCAGACCTCTACCAGAGGAGCTCACAAACCACTGTGGTACGGACATCCTACTCTGTCACCGGAGGACCAGACCGCTACCAGAGATCACAAACCACTGTGGTACTGATTTCCTACTCTGCCACCGAGGACCAGACCGCTACCGAAGGAGCTCACAAACCACTGTGGTACAGGAATCTTACTCTTACACCTGAGGACCAGACCTCTACCAGAGGAGATCACAAACCACTGTGGTACAGGAATCCTACTCTTACACCTGAGGACCAGACCTCTACCAGAGGAGCTCACAAACCACTGTGGTACAGGAATCCTACTCTTACACCTGAGGACCAGACCTCTACCAGAGGAGCTCACAAACCACTGTGGTACTGACATCCTACTCTGGCACCTGAGGACCAGACCGCTACCAGAGATCACAAACCACTGTGGTACTGATTTCCTACTCTGCCACCGAGGACCAGACCGCTACCGAAGGAGCTCACAAACCACTGTGGTACAGGAATCTTACTCTTACACCTGAGGACCAGACCTCTACCAGAGGAGATCACAAACCACTGTGGTACAGGAATCCTACTCTTACACCTGAGGACCAGACCTCTACCAGAGGAGCTCACAAACCACTGTGGTACAGGAATCCTACTCTTACACCTGAGGACCAGACCTCTACCAGAGGAGCTCACAAACCAATGTGGTACAGGAATCCTACTCTTACACCTGAGGACCAGACCTCTACCAGAGGAGATCACAAACCACTGTGGTACTGACATCCTACTCTGGCACCTGAGGACCAGACCTCTACCAGAGGAGCTCACAAACCACTGTGGTACAGGAATCTTACTCTTACACCTGAGGACCAGACCTCTACCAGAGGAGATCACAAACCACTGTGGTACAGGAATCCTACTCTTACACCTGAGGACCAGACCTCTACCAGAGGAGATCACAAACCACTGTGGTACAGGAATCCTACTCTTACACCTGAGGACCAGACCTCTACCAGAGGAGATCACAAACCACTGTGGTACTGATTTCCTACTCTGCCACCGAGGACCAGACCTCTACCAGAGGAGCTCACAAACCACTGTGGTACTGACATCCTACTCTGTCACCGGAGGACCAGACCGCTACCAGAGATCACAAACCACTGTGGTACTGATTTCCTACTCTGCCACCGAGGACCAGACCACTACCGAAGGAGCTCACAAACCACTGTGGTACTGACATCCTACTCTGGCACCTGAGGACCAGACCGCTACCAGAGATCACAAACCACTGTGGTACTGATTTCCTACTCTGCCACCGAGGACCAGACCGCTACCGAAGGAGCTCACAAACCACTGTGGTACAGGAATCTTACTCTTACACCTGAGGACCAGACCTCTACCAGAGGAGATCACAAACCACTGTGGTACAGGAATCCTACTCTTACACCTGAGGACCAGACCTCTACCAGAGGAGCTCACAAACCACTGTGGTACAGGAATCCTACTCTTACACCTGAGGACCAGACCTCTACCAGAGGAGCTCACAAACCAATGTGGTACAGGAATCCTACTCTTACACCTGAGGACCAGACCTCTACCAGAGGAGATCACAAACCACTGTGGTACTAGCATCTTACCCTGCCATCTGAGGACCAGACCGCTACCATAGCAGCACGGAACAGCAGTGAGGACAACACATGACACCTGGGGGTGCAAATACAGGCACCGGGTGCTTGAGACAAAACAAGGAGATCAGACCACAGCACAAGAGTAGAGGGAAAGTTAAGTTACTAGTAATCATAGTTCTCTATGATGGGTACTTGATTTGAACTCATATATATGCGAATGTGTGGAATCCTGTAAGACACAGTTCAAACTGAAAGCAATTTTAACAGGACAACATGCTGATCTGAGGCATCATTTTCTGTCAATCAGCCGAATTAAACAATACATTTGACAAACAGCTCCACTATGTGACTATGTTTTAATGAAAGAAAGCAGCAGGGAGGAGTGACCAGACACTGAACATGGGGGCTGCATTCTTTGGGAGCTCCCCAAGGAGGTCTGACAGAAAAACTCTCAGACTTCCAGACGGAAACACCATCCATGCCAGTGATTGGGCTGTCAACAGCTTGCTATGCTTTAGCCTGTCAGGAGGGCGACACCACACACTCTGATGGAGCAGGCTGCCACGCAGCTTAAGGCCACTGATGTGGCTAACCAGAGGCCTTGAGGCATGGTGGCTAAAAGAGGCCACTGACTGTCCATACAACATGGACTTAAAACAGCATCTGGCAACCATTCAGAGACTCTGAGTGCAGCTATTCTGCTAGCCAGTGCTTGAGCCGAAGTGCATCAGAAAACACTAGATGGAGGTGGGCCACCCAGCCCTGGTGATGGTCACAAGACACAATGTCACTGTCCTGCCAAAAGAGGTGGGATTGGGTTCAAGGTGCTAAACACAGCATAACCGGCATGTCCTCTGGGGCCAGCTAGGATACAGTCCAGCTTTGAGAGGGAAGAAACTGCACTTTTTGGGTGGAACACTGGAGTTTTTGGGTGACAATATCAATGAGGACATCTGATGGGATTAGCAGCCCAATAGAGCAAAATCATGAGGGCAGGATTTAGTAAGATTTTTATGTAAAATAAAGGTTAACAGTGAGAAGTTGGGTTTCTGTTGCAGTAATTCCCCCCACTTTTTGCCAGACTACTGATGCACTTTGACTTGATGTGACCTGGGTCCCTGCCAATCAGGTTCCCAGGGCCTGTGTTGTTTCCCCAAAACTGTACCGAATTGGCATCTCTGACCACAGGTCAGTCCGTGGTAAATGGTACCATAGGTACCCAGGGAACTGAGACCAGCGAAGACCGCTAAGGGCTGCAGCACCTATTGTGCCACCCTTAGAGGCCCTGTACCACTACACTCACACACTGCCTTTGTTCTGTACCAAAACACGCAGCCTGCAAAGTGAAGAGTCGACATGGCACACATTCCTGTGTGCCATGCCTCCAACCCACTGCACAGGCATAGATCAGTCACTCTTCTAGCTGGGTGCACTATACCAATGGTGAGGGTACAGGTGCATGAGCCCTGTACCCCTACAGTGTCTACGTCCATTCTTAGACATTGTAAGTGCAGTGCTGCCATTAAGAGTATATGGTGCTGAAAGTTTGTCATTACAAACTCCACAGCAGCATAATGGCTATACTGAAATCTGAGAAGTTTGGTATCAAACTTCTCAGCACATTAAACCCACACTGATGCCAGTGTGGGATTTAATGAAAAATGCACACAGAGGGCCTCTTAGAGAAGCTCCCTGAAAAACGACCTACCACTAGTGTCCAGGCGTAGTGGCTGATAGCAGCTGCCTCCACCAGACATGTTTCTGGACCCCTGGGTCGAGAGCCTGGTGCTCTTGGGGGCCTGAAACAATGCACATACTGGGACGAGGTGCCAAGCCTCCTCCCCAGGATGGGCAGGGTCCACGAAGGGGAAGCTTCAAAGGTTTGCCGCCTTTGGGAGCTTCCCTAGGCCACTTGCTGCTTTCAGCAACTGATCCCCACTGGTTCTGACCCCCCACTTTGGGCGGGAGAACCGGCGGGAAAAACAAGTGAGGAAGAGAGGTGTGCCCACCCCTGCCAACTCCACCCCTCCGGTGGGGGAGGCAAGGTGACGCACGACTCTCAGTCCCCGCAATCTTGCAGAGGGGGGACTCAGCCAACCAGGGAAAGGCTTATGCCCCCCTCCCACTGGAGGGTGGCATAATAGGGGGTGTACCCACCTCAGGGAAGGGACCCTTTGGTCCCAACCTATTACCTACCTGTAACACCCCTAAATCTAGTATTTAAGGGCACCCCTGAACCTTGCTTTCTCAGACAAGAACCAACTACAAGAAGAGAAGAAGAAGGAGGACTGAACAGCCGTGCTAAAGCTAAGAAGAGGACGCCCACTGACTTGGCCGCAGCCCTACAGGCCTTTCTCCACCTCGAAACTGCTCCTGCGAAATCCCAGTGTGTCCTGCCACCAGCAACCTCGAGAACCCCAGAGGACCTGCGTGGCTTCAATCACAAAGACTGTGTCTCCCGTGAACACCGGATTTGTTCCTCTGCAACCTCTGGCTCAAGCTGGACACCGCGAATAGGCATTACTCTGCACACGCCATGCACGGCCCGAGCTCGAGTGGGCAATCACCACAAGGAGGTCCTCCGGGCGATCTTAACCCAAGATCCAGCGAACTCCTCCAGCAGTCACCTGCAGCCTAAATCGGAAGGTCCCCCCAAGCACGACCAGGAGGTGGTAACAAGATCTGACCCTAAAAGGCACCTCTGCAACCGACGCCCCACGGCCTTGGCTGGCCAAACCGACGGTGCCTACCCAACCCCCAACCTACCTCTCGAAGTGGTGGTCACACCCAGAAAACCTTTGTCCCCAAGCCTGCAGTGCCTTTGCAAACCGGAGGTTCCCCATTGCAAACATCAGGGCGCCCGACTTCGAAACAGCACCCTGCACCCGGCCGCCCTAGTGCCGCTGAGGGTGCACCTTTGGTGCTACTTTGTTTCCCCATTTGCCCAGATCTAAAGCCCCGGAGCTTTGCTCCCACAACCAAGTAGCCTGCTCATCAGCAGCCACTAAACGGAGGCCCCCTAACCCCATTGGATAACATTGGGCCTCAGCACCCGGCCGCCCTAGTGCAGCTGAAGGTGTAACGAGTGTGCATTCCTGACCCTGGGGGAACCCCTGAGTCTACCCCCAGAACCCCAACTCCCACTACCAAATACTTACCTTTAAACCGATAACACTTTTTTCCTCCAGAGGATAACATTGACTGATTTTCTTGAAAAAGTTTTTAAGTGTGACATTTGAAAACCTAAAAAAAATATTTAAAATTGTACTGTTTAACAAAAACGATTTTACTTACCTGTTTACAGGAAATGTCCCAGAGTAGTATCCATGTATACTACTCTGTGTAAGAAAAGTAATCAAAAAAGTAACAACTGGTATTTTACTGAAAAGCCCATTCAAGTCCATGTACTGTATTTGCATTTCTCTGCAGCCATACTGTAAGTCAATACAAAGTGCATATGCACTGTAAACTGTTAACAAACTGCATTACTACTGTCAATAATTTATTGCTTACCTGTGCCAGGCTTGCTTGGTTCTAGAAAATAAAATAACAAAGAATATTTGTATACAAAAACAATTGGTCTGGAGTTCAATCTTTGAGTGTTTGAAATCATTTGCTGACTGAGTGTGTACAACAAATGCTTGACGCTGTCCTCTAATACTGCCTTACTGCTCGACCACACTAACACAAATAGAGAGTGAGGTGCTATCTAACTTTACCTCTGCCTACCTTTTGGGTTCCACTGGACTGTGCACACTACACCTCACTTTGGTATAGTATATACAGAGCCAGCTTCCTACATTGGTGGATCAGCGATGGGATATACAACTTTGCTTTGTTGGACTACGTGGTTACCACCTGATCACACGAAAGAACTCTTAAATTGTCTTTAGAGTTCAGATTTTTTTCAAATTGGCATCTTTGCAAAATTACTAAAATTCTTGTTAGGGCCTTGATTAAGTCCCTTTAGAATTTTAGAAAAATAAAAAGTCACTTTAGCTGGGTTTGGAGGGGTTAGAAGTTTTTTTTAAGAATGCCTCAAAACAAAAACCCAGGTGTTAGTGAAAATAACCCCAATGCCATAGAGGACCAGGTTCAGGAGCTTGACCTCACCCCTTACCTTCACTTGTCTTTCAAGGAGGTAAGGTTCTATGTGAAATTAAAAACATAACCATGGGGTCCCATCCCACCAAACAAAAGCTCCAGGAGCTGTTGGCTGGGTATGCTAAGGACCCTCCATCTGAAAATGGTGAAGACCAATCAGATGAGGAAGAAGATGAAGGGGATGACCAAGTAGATCAACCCCCTCCACTTCAGAGGGAGAAAAGGGCCCAAGTGTCCCTGACTCCAAGAATCAACCTCTCAGTAAATAGATCCCACACAGGTGGATCAGGTACCACTGAGGACATTGAGGACAGCCTCAATGAGGAGGACATCCTGCTAGCCAGGTTGACCAAAACATTAGACCTAGAGACCAAACTCCTGGCTCTAGAAAAAGAAAGAGCAGAGATGGGCCTAGGACCCATCAATGGTGGCAGCAATTTACAAAATATAGAAAATGAAGGGATTGTCCCTAAATTTGAGGAGGGTGATGATATCACCAAGTGGTTTACAGCCTTTGAAAGGGCTTCTGAAGCCAGAAGGGTGAAGAAAACTCACTGGGGGGCACTCCTTTGGGAACTGTTCTCTGGTAAGTGAAAAGACAGACTTCTGACCCTTAGTGGGGCAGATGCTGGGTCTTATAACCACATGAAGAGAACTCTGATTGAGGGATTTGGACTCACAACTGAGGAGTATAGAATTAGATTCAGGGGGGCTCAGAAAACCCAGAGTAAGCCCTGGGTGGAATTTGTAGACTACTCAGTTAAGACACTAGATGGCTGGTTGGCTGGAAGTAAAGTGGAAGATTATGATGGTCTTTATAATTTGTTTATGAAAGAACACATATTCAGTAATTGCATTGATGAACAGTTGCATCAGTATCTGGTAGACCTAGGTCCAATTTCTCCCCAAGAATTGGGAAAGAAGGCAGACCACTGGGTCAAGACTAGGGTGACAAGGACAGCCACTGGGGGTGACCAGAATAAAGGGGTTACAAAACCTCCCATGATGAAAAACAGTGAGCCTCTAAAAGATAAAAGTAAGGAGTCCCAGGTAGCCCCCCAAAAACCTGTCCAGGAGGGTGGGCCCAAAGACACCCTAGTGTAGCTCCAGGGGTTGCCATTGTAGCTTTGGAGGATAATTCCTCAGATGAGGAAGCCCTCATAGCCTCCAACTGGAAAATGGGCCCAAAAGGTGAGCTGGAGATTCCAGAGGGAGATAGCCACTTCCACCACCTACTGGTGAATGGAATCCCAGCCCTTGCCCTGAGAGATACCAGTGCCAGTCACACTGTGGTGCATGACAGGTTGGGTCTCTCAAACCAGTATGTCCCAGGGGAAACAGAAATAGTAAGGACTGTCCCAGGGGTTGTCACTGTTAAACCTGTGGCTGTAGTGCTCCTAGAAACAGCTGGGTTCCTTAGATGAAGAAAGGTGGTCATCAGTAAAGACCTCCCCCTTGATTGTCTCCTTGGGAATGACCACCCAGAGGTTGGTCTGAGCCAAAGAGAGGTACTTGTCCAATGCCAGATCTCACCCAAGAAACCTGGGGGGGGGCTCAACCTGCAGTTTGTGCAGCCAAGCCCCAAAAGAAAAAGAAGAGACAATGTAGGAAGGATGGACAACTGTTAGTCACAGTTCCAGTGGGGCAGGGCGATTATATCCCAGTAAAGGAGACCTCCACAATTGGCACTGGTGAAGTCCCCCCCAGCCAACAAAAAGACCTGACTAGTCAGGCAACTGTCCAACGTGAGTTGGTGGCTCCTCAGCTGACATAACAGAAGGTGGTAGAAGGTTGTTCAGCACCAAGTGTAGTTTCCCCCTACCCTAGAACAGCAGACAGGCTACCAGAACCCAAAGAAGCCTATAAGTTAGCCACTTTACCTACCGGTGAAAGGCTAATTGTGTGGTTCTGGACACTGACAGCTGTTAGTAGCCTCTGCTGGGTGTTAGCCTTCATGGCAGCACTGTCCTTGGCATGGTGGCCTAGACCCCTGCCAAATAGCAAGTTAGGCCCCCTGACCTTATTGGTCATGGTGGGGTTGCACAAGCTGTGGGTAACTTCTGTGGGTAAGCTGGGCTTTGGACTAGGTAAGTTAGAATTTTCAGAGGTAGGCACCTCTGAACACAAACTAAAAAGGTGGGGTAAAGACACTAAAGTGCTAGGAAAGGAGCACTGGACTGTTGAGGTAGGCCAGCTCCCCAAAGGAACAGACCTGGACAGAACGATGTTAGGCAGAGTAGGCCCTACAACTTTCAACCCACTTCCTCTACTCTTCCTCGCCTGAAAGACTACAAAGACTCTTCCAGGTTTGGCTGAGTCTCCTGGCCTTTGTGCTGGGGGTGACCAGAGCGGGTAAGAAAATCCACGTCAAAAGGCACCCCTGCACCCGACGCCTCACGGCCTTGTGTGCCCAAACCAACAGTGCCTAACCAACCCACAACATCCCAACTTACCCTTCGAAGTGGTGGTCACACTTGTAAGATCCTTGTCCCCGAGCCTGCAGTGTTTCTTTGTCCATTGGAGGTTCTCCATTGAAAACAACAGGGCACCCAACCTCAAAACAGCACCCTGCTACTTTGGTCCCCAACGTGCCCTGAGCTTAACCCTAGGAGCTTTGCTCCCACAACCCAGTGGCCTGCTTGCCAGCAGCCACCAACCGGAGGATTCCTATCCCCCATTGGATAACATTGGGCCTCAACACTCTGCACCCGGCCGCCCTAGTGCCGCTGAGGGTGCAACAGCAGTGCATCACTGACCCTGGGAGACCCCTGAGTCTAACCCCAGAACCTTAACTCCCACAGCCGATTACTTACCTGAGAACCGTTAACCTGTTTTCTCTCCATAGGATAACATTGACACTTTTTCTCTAAAAAGTTTCGAAGTGTGGAGTTTTGCAATCTAAAAATATTCCTTAAAAATCGCACAAATAACCCAAACTTGTTTACTCACCTGTTTGCAGGAAATGTCCCAGTGCTAAATCTAAGTATCCAGCACTGAGTTAGAAAAGTAAAGAGAAAAGTAACTTACCTGCAATTTACTGTAAAAGCCTATTCATTTCAATGTACTGCTCCAAAAAGTTTCCAAGTGTGGAGTTTTGAAATCTGAAAATATTCTATAAAAATCATGCGAATAACCAAAACGTAATTTCTTACCTGTTTGCAGGAAATGTCCCAGTGCTAAATCTAAGTATCCAGCACTGACTTAGAAAAGTAACGAGTAAAGTAACTTACCTGCAATTTACTGTAAAAGCCTATTCATTTCAATGTACTGCTCCAGTTTCCAAGTGTGGAGTTTTGAAATCTGAAAATATTCTTTAAAAATCATGCGAATAACGAAAACGCAATTACTTACCTGTTTCTAGGAAATAGCCCAGTGCTGAATCTAGGTATCCAGCACTTGAGTTACAAAAGTAACGTAAAAAGTAACTTACCTGCAATTTACTGAAAAAGCCTATTCATTCTAATGTACTCTATTTGCTAAGTGTTACATTCGACTGCTCCCTTGTAAATCAAACAAAGTAGAATTTCTATTGCATTTTCAAACTGTTCTATATCCAGTATCTTATTACTGAAAAGTATTTAATGCTTACCTGTACCAGGCTTGCTTGGTTCTAAAAATAAACAACAATATATTTTTATACAAAAACAATTGGCCTAGAGTTCAGTTCTTGAGTGTGTGAATTAATTTGCTGACTGAGTGTGTACATCAAATGCTTAACACTGTCCTCTGATACTGCCTTACTGCTCGACCACTCTACCACAAATAGAGTAAGGTTCTATCTAACTTTAACCTCTGCCTACCTCTGGGGCCACTTGGACTCTATACACACTATACCTCATTTTGGTGTAGTATATATAGAGCCAGTTTCTTACAAGAGTCGACATGGCACACATCCTTGTGTGCCATGCCTACAACCCACTGCCCTGGCATAGATCAGTCACCCCTCTAGCTGGGTTCACTATACCAGTGGTGAGGGTACAGGTGCATGAGCCCTGTACCCTACAGTGTCTACGTCCATTCTTAGACATTGTAAGTGCAGTGCTGTCATTGAGAGTAAATGGTGCTGGGAGTTTGTCATTACGAACTCCACAGCACCGTAATGGCAAAACTGAAAGCTGAGAAGTTTGGTATCAAACTTGGCAGCCCATTAAACCCACACTGATGCCAGTGTGAGATTTAATGAAAAATGCACACAGAGGGCATCTCCGCCCAATTTCGCTTCTCCCACTGTTGGGCAAAATAACGGAGACTTTTGTCCTATAAGAGCTAACAAAATATCTAGAAGATCAACAAATCCTTCACCCGCTTCAATCTGGATTTCGGCCTAAACATTCTACGGAGTCGGCCCTCCTTGAAGTTTCTGACTCCCTGAAAATGATTGCCGATAGGGGCAAGAAAGCGGTTTTGATTCTTTTAGATCTGTCGGCTGCATTCGACACTATTTCTCATGACATCCTTCTGAAACGTCTCGAATGCAGCGGCATTTCTGGTATGGTGCTGAAGTGGATCAAATCTTCTCTTGGCAGTCGGAGACAGGCAGTCACTTTAGGTGCGTTCTTGTCCCCAGAACGCTCCATTATGGCAGGAGTTCCACAAGGGTCTTCTTTAAGTCCGTTGTTGTTTAATGTGTATATGGCTCCTCTTATCGCTCTGATTAGTTCATTTGGGATAGAGGTTATGTCATATGCAGATGACACTCAAATGATTCTCTCTATAGAGAATGACTCCGTGGAGACGCAAATTAACTTCAAACATTGTTTGACCGCGGTTCTTCAATGGATGATGAACAACCAGTTGAAATGCAACACGGACAAAACGGAGATTCTCCCGATAGTGGCTGACGTCCTTTTCCAGCCGTCTAAATGCTGGCCTGATGGAGCTATTCCACCACCGGAGGTTGTGAAGGTTGCTAGGAATCTGGGAGTACAATTTGACAATTCCCTCTCCTTCCTACTGCATACTAAAGCGGTAGCGGGCATGTGTTTTAGCTTAATTAAAACCTTAAAAAAATGTTTACGTTTCTCCCTTTGCCTGCAAGGAAATCTGTCGCGGTGGCTTTAATACTCTCACGCATTGATTATTGCAATGGCCTCCTGGCTGGAGCCAATAAGGCTGTTTTAAAGAAGCTGCAGGTGGTACAGTACGCAGCAGCACGTCTGGTGCTCAAACTCCCTAGAAGATCCTCAGCCTCTGCTGCTCTGAACAGCCTTCACTGGCTCCCGGTTCACAAGAGAATTCTTTTTAAGATTCTCCTGATCACCTTTAGAGCAAAAATGAATACTGGTCCGAAATTTTTGTCGGCACGCTTTGTCCCACACACAACTACTAGACTGCTTAGGTCCTCTTCAGCAAATCTCCTTAAATTGCCTAATTTCAGATATAAACTAAAAGGTGCCAAAACTTTGGCCTTTTTGGGTGCCAGAGCCTGGAACAAGCTCCCTGCACAGATTAAATCATGTAACACTGAACTCTTATTTAGGAAATCCCTAAAAACTTGGATTTACGGCATTACAGATGATTGTTGTCTTGCTCTGATTAAATGTCTCGATCAGGTTAATTTTTTCCTCACCTCATGACGTTAGCGCCAAGATACTCCTCGCGGAGTGATAGCTGCGCTTTATAAATAAAGTCTCTAATTCAAATTCTTAGAGATGCCCCCTGAAAAACGACCTACCACTAGTTTCCAGGCTGAGTGGCTGATAGCAGCTGCCTCTACCAGACATGTTTCTGGACCACTGGGTCGAGAGCCTGTTGCTCTCGTGGGCCTGACACAATGCACATCCTGGGACGAGGTACCAAGCCTCCTCCCCAGGATGGGCAGGGTCCAGGAAGGGGAAGCTTCAAATGTCCGCCTTTGGGAGCATCCCCGGACCACTTGCTGCTTTCAGCATTATGAAAGGACCTTAGAAGGCACTACGTTGTTCAATCAATCAATCAAACAAGGTTTGTAAACACGGCTAATCACCAGTGAGGTTATCCAGGCGCTGAGTAGCATCTGTTCAAGGTGCATTAGAAGGTACCTGCTGACAGCATCCAACGCTGAAGTGCTATAAGATGTACTGCAGTTATTTGGGTGGTGATGGCTAGCAGCCAGTATCAGATGAACTCCGCTTCTTCGGAGCGAAATTTCAACCGCTCCACCACCAGTGTTTGGAGAGCACATGGTGGAGCAATGGTTTGTCTGGAAAAGGATAAAGTTAGATGTGACTGCTGGAAAGAAGTACTTGAGAACATTGATGTTATACTGTTGCTCCGTGGGAGACTGCTTTCCCTGTTTGTGTAGGATGTTAGTATATGAGTGGAATGTGGAGGATGAAGGCAAAAGTCTAATTTTGCATCCGTTTTGTAAAGTATCCGGCACCCAAGTGCCCTTTGTTATCTTTTGCCAGGCTGTCAGGTGGATGAAATTTCACCTTCCACCAGGGTGCCAAATGGTGGGGCCTGAATGATCTGGTTATTGCTTAGAGTTGCTCGGTTCTCCAGTGGCAAAATCAAATCTGGTTCATGCTAGCCCCGGTGCCTCCAGCTATTTGAAAACTGGGGCTACCAGTTCTGGCTTCCAGCATTTGCTCATTGCTTAACCTGTCATTTGAAGCCGGCCGACTTCTGGCAGAGTGGAAACACGCAATGGTGATTCTACTCCTTAAAAAAACATCTTTTGATCCCTTCAAACCGGAGAATTTTCACCCCATCTCTCTGCTTCCTTTCCTGCCAAAACTGGCTGAGAAACACGTCAACTCCCAACTGTCAGAGTTCATCACAGAGAATAATATCCTTCACGAGACTCAATCGGGGTTGAGGCCACAATATAGCACGGAATGAGCCCTGCTTCTGGCCTCTGAGACACTACGCAAAGTGGCCGACAAAGGAAAAACAGGGGCTCTGATCTTGCTGGATCTTAGCGCAGCGTTCGATACTGTCTCACACACTGTGCTATTGGATCGATTGTAGACACAGGGCATAAAAAGCAGAGCTTTTGACTGGATTGCAGACTTTCTCTACAAGCGCTCGTTCCAGGTAACACAGAAGCCTTACACCTCGGATATTATCCCTTTACTGCGGAGAGTGTCCCTGGGATCGCCTCTTTTTAACCTATACATGCGCCCTTTGGCGAACCTGATTGAGGGACATGGCGTGGGAATTGTGTCATACACCGATGACACTCAGCCTGTGATACCACTAGCTAATCATGACAACAGGGCAGCAGCAAAATGTAAATCTTGTCTCGCTGACCCAGCAACATGGAAGAAGGCTAGCTGCTTGAAGTTGAATGCTGATAAAACCGAGGTGCTGGTGGTGGGGAAACAGTTCTCTATCTGGTCCTCGGCATGGTGGCCAGCGGATCTGGGCCCCACCATGGCCCCTAAACCTGAAACCTAGGCATCTTATTTGACACCCAGCTATCATTTGATAGTCAGATCAGGGCCACAGTGGGCTCCTGTTTCTGAGTGCTGCGACTGTTAAGGACGTTTCTGAGGCTAATAACAGCCGCAGCACAAAAAACAGTTACCCAGGCCTTGCTGGTGTCATGACTTGACTACTGTAATTCGCTGTATTTGGGGACCTCTAGAGGCAGACTGGCCCTGCTTCAAAGAGTACAAAAGGCTGCTGCCCGGATGCTATTAAGAATTCCTAAATGGACCTCCATTAGGTCAGGTCTGGCTTAACGTCATTGGCTTCCAGTCAGCACAGAATCCCGTCCAAAGCCCTGTGTTTCACGCACAGGATAATGCACCAAAGGGGTCCCGGCTACCTCTTTCCCCTGATCCAGGCATACACTCCCTCTAGAGCACTTGGATCTGGAGATGCAGCACTGGCAGTGATTCCCAGGGTACGCCGGGCACGACTGGGGGCTGCTCCTTTGGTCTTCTTGCAGCCAAGCTGTGGAACTCTGCACCACTCAACCTAAGACTTGAACAGTCGGAAGCAAGTTTCCGCAGAAATCTGAAGAAGTGGCTCTTTAGACAGAGCCAGAAGCCCACCTGGCCCTGACTTTCCTGACCTTGACAAGATGCTACTGCTCAGCACAGGGACACTCCGTCCGGAGTAACCAGGCGCTCTATAAATGCCAAATTCATTCACTCAATTCATTCATTCAAATTCAATTCATTCAGGTGGCTGGATCTTTACCAGTTGCAGATGAAGGCTGTTGTTTACTACTTGCCTTGGCCTCAGGATGATTTTAGAAACAAGACATTTGCTTTGCTGCTCTTGTTTGTGGAGCTAGCACCGTTACTGGTGAACAGGGACTTGTAGATAGCCTCCACCAGAACCCTTGAAACGTATAGTTTCTTACCTGTCGGTGTAGTTTTGCAGCTTGAAGACCTTCTGGATTCACTATGCTGTGCATTATTCCGCCATCTAGTGGTTGGGTCCGGAATTGTAGTATTTCTTCTCTTTTTTATTCGTGGCCCAGGTGGGCGTCGACATTTGGTGTCCTTCGTAACGTCGACGAGCTTCCTCCGGAAGCTCCCACCTTTGGTCACCATCTTCGGATTCTTTTTTCCTGTCTTGTGTTACTTTTGTTTCTCCTTTAATCTTGTAAAGTCTTTCTCCAGTTTTAATCCCTTTCCTCCTGCCTCAACTTTCTGGAGGAGGAGGGTGGGTTCGCTAGTGAATCCAGAAAGTCTTCAAGCTGCAAAACTACACCGACAGGTAAGAAACTATACGTTTTGCAGCGTGAATCTTTCTGGATTCACTATGCTGTGCATCGACTTTGTAGCGGTTTGTCCTTATTGTGGTGGCTGGGTGGAAGATGAGTACTGGTTACTGAATATGTGTTGTGAGACTCTTTGTCTTACTTGCGCTTCCTTGTTCATTTGAATATCTACACAGTAGTGCTTAGTGAACGTGTGCACTGAAGACCATGTTGCGGCTTGGCAAATGTCTTGAATAGGTGTGTTTGCTAGAAACGCAATTGTTGCTCCTTTCTTCCTTGCTGAGTGAGCATGAGCTGCTCCTTGTAACAGTTGCCCTGCTTGCTTGTGGCAGAGTTGTATGGTTTGTGCAATCCACTGTGCAATGGTATTTTTGGTAACTGGTCATCCCAAAAAACTGCTGGCAAAGGAATCAAAGAACTGATATGTCTTTCTGCACTCCTTTGTCTTTCTATTTAGTGCATTACCACCCTCCTGGCGTCCAGTGTGTGCAGCGCCATTTCTGTGCTTGTGGCTGTTTTTTGGAAAAAACTAGGTATTTGGATTGTCTGATTGATGTGGAACCGTGACACCACCTTTGGCATGAAGTGTGGGTCTGTTCTCATTACAATCCTATCCTTGTGTATTTGCAGGTAGGGCTCTTGAAGTGAAAGTGCTTGCAATTCACTTACTCTTCGTAGTTATGTGATAGCCACTAAGAAGGCTGTCTTTAGTGTGAGCATGTGCAGTGTAGCTTTGTGAATAGGTTCAAAGGGTGCCTTCATCAATTGAGTTAGCACTACGTTGAGGTTCCATGCTGGTGCTGGCATCCTCTTTGGAGGTGCAAGTCTTTTTGCTCCTTCCAGAATTCTTTTCACAAGTTGGGAGGTGAAGAAACTTTTCCCCGTTTCTCCTCTTGTGTAAGCCACTATCACCGCTAAGTGCACCCTTAGGGATGTGTAGCTTAGTTTACTTTGTAGTAGATGCGTTAAGTATTTTAGTACTGTTGATTCCCTTGTGATTTTCCTTTGCAGTTTCTCCCTAATGCACCATCCGGAGAATCTTTTCCACTTTGCTACGTAGAACGTTCTTGTGGTAGGTCTTCTTGCCTCCCTGAGCACTGCCATTGTGCTTGCCGGTAGTTTGAGGTGTGCAAATTCTAGGTCTTCAGGAGCCATGCAGCTAGGCTGAGGCTCTCTGGCTCTGGGTGTAGCACCCTTCCGTTCTGCATTGTTAACAGGTCCCTTCTCCTTGGGAATCTGTGTGCCGGTGCTTGCGCCATTTCCACTATTTGTGAGAACCAGGACTGTCTGGCCCACTAAGGTGCTATTAGTATTAGTGACATGTTGCTGATCCTGCATTTGCTGAGTACCCTGTGTATCAGTGGTATTGGGGGAAAAGCGTATGCAAAGGTCTTTGACCAACTTATCCATGGCGCATTCCCTTGTGATAGATGGTCTGGTTGCCTGGATGTGATGTGTTGGCATTTTGCATTTTGGTGTGTTGCAAATAGGTCTATTTGCGGTGTCCCCCACTTCCGGAATACTCTTTGTATTTCTTGTTGGCTGATCTCCCATTCGTGGGATGCCGATGTCTGCCTGCTGAGTCTGCTTCTACATTGTCCTTCCCTGGGAGATGTGTTGCTAGTAGGTCTATTTATAGTGGAATGGCCCATGTCCATATGTCCTGTGCCAACTCAGATAGTGCTACTGATTGTGTTCCACCTTGTTTGTTGATGTAGGACATGGTGGTTGTGTTGTCCGTCTGGATCAACACCCTGTGTCCGTACCTTCCTTCTGAAAGGCTTTTAGGGCTAGGAACACAGTTTTTAGTTATAGGTAGTTGATGTGTTTGACTGCATCCTGCTGCGACTATAACCCCCTCACCTTGAGTTTGTTCATGTGTGCGCCCCACCCCATCTGGGAGGCGTCTGTTGTGATGGTCACTGTTGGAGTTGGTTGTGTGAATGGTTTCCCTCGTGATATGTTTTCCTTGTTCCACCACAATATTTCATGATGCACTGCATGTGTGACAACCACTAGATCTTCCCAACTCCCTGTTGCCTGTGACCAATGCTGCTGTATCCATTCCTGTAATGGTCTCATGTGGAGTCGAATATTTGGGACCAGGTGTATGCATGAAGCCATCATTCCCATTAGTTTGCTCACCGTCCACACTGTAAGAACGTGCCCCTTGCGGTACAGACGTGTTTCCTTCAGTATAGCCAAGATCCTCTTTGTGCTGGGGAACACCTTGGCTTGTATGGTGTTGATCTCTGCCCCTAAGAATATCTTCACCTGTTCTGGTTCTATTGACGACTTTCCCCAATGGATTGAAAAACCCAGTTGGATTAGTGTTTGTATCACCTGCTGGATGTGTTGTTTGCACTGGCTGTGGGAGCTTGCTTTCACAAGACAGTCGTCGAGTAGGGGCATACATGTATTCCCTGCCTCCTTAGGTGCGCTGCTGCTGCTAGGCATTTTGTAAACAACCTTGACTCTGATTTGAGTTCGAATGCGATCACTGTGAACTGGTAGTGACACTTGCTGATTACAAATATTAATTAGCGTTTGTGTCCTTTGTTGATGGGGATGTGTAAGTACGCGTCCTTTAAATCTATAGTTGCCATGTATCCCTTCCTGTACCTGGGGTATTACCTCGTGTAGAAATGTCATTTTGAATCTTTGTGAACTTGTTTAAGAACCGTAGGTCCAAGATAGGCCTTAGTGTTTCGTCCACCTTAAGTACGAGGAAGTAGTTGGAATAAACACCCTTGTTTCTTTCCTTGTACGGTACTATCTCTATTGCCTCCTTGTTGAGCAGTTCCTGTGCCTCTAATATCAAGAGTGAAAGTTATTTTGTCGAGTGTAATTTATTGCTTGTCTTTTTGTTTGGAGGTTGTTTTATTAGCCTCCTACTGGTGTTATATGTTTGGGGAGCTGCTTTTTTTTGGGGGGGAAACTGTTTTGGGACTTTTTTACCCTTTGGATGCCCCCCTTGAGGTGTTATCTGGGTGGGCGTCTGCCTTTTGGCAAAGTCACTTGGAGGTGGGTTGTTGCCCTCCTCTTCGTCTGTTTGAGCAGCCCCGAAAGGACTGGCCCCGTGGCTGGTATTGCCAGTTCTGCTGCTGCTGTCCCTGGCCGTTTCCCTGATAACTTTGTTGGAAGGTTTGGTGCGAGGTACTTGGTTGGATGCCTCCCCTACCATTTGGCCTTCTTGAGGGCGTACCCCTTCTCATTCCTCTGAACTGCAGTGCTCCCATGGACCTTTTTGGTTTCGTTGTCTTTCTTGAGTTGAGTTAACTTTTCGTCAACTGGTGTCCCAAAAAGTAGTTCTCCATTGAAGGGTGTGTTCAGGATATTTTTCTGCACCTCAGGCTTGAAGCCCAAGATTTTAAGCCATGCGTGCCTTCTCTCGGTCACCCCGATCATCATCTGCCTGCTGGAAGCCTCCGCTGCGTCCAAGGCCGACTTTAAACATGTGTTCGCCATGTTTCCCCCCTCCTCTACCAGGTGGGTTACCCTCTGCTGGTACTGTTTCGGGAGGTGCTTCATGAGTTGCCCTACTCCCTCCCAGTGCCGGTATGCATGTCTGTTGATTAGGGCGTTGGATTTGGCGATGCGCCATTGGATTGCCGCACTCCGTTCTACCTTGCTCCCCGTGAAGTTCATTCTCCTACTCTCCTTGTCAGGAGGTGGTCCTGCATTTGTGGGCACATTGGCCCTCATCCTAGCTGTTGCAGTGATTATTGAATCGGCTGGCACAGATCCTTGAAGGTATGCAGGGTCCTTTGATGAGTGCTTGTACTTCTCAGTTCTTGGGGTTACAGATATCCATGTATCTGGCTCCCTGAAAGCCTCCCTGCCCTGGTCCAGCACACTAGGGATCATGGGCAGCAATTGACTGCTTGATTGTGTGGTAAGAGATTCTCCATGAGAAAGCAAGCCTTGGGTTTCTCCTCCTCCAATTTTACCCCATATGTCTGTGCAGCATTCTTGATCACCATATTATAGATCCTTATATTGTGTGGTGGTGAAGGCCTTGAAGGGTATGTGTCTCCTCCTTCTCCTGGCATTTCGGCGTCAAGGTCATGCCACTTTAAGTCTTGCGCCTCCGAGGACGTCTTCGAGTCCTGGTAGGTTAGCTGTTCCTCCTCACCTTCTTTCTCGAAGTAATACAGGGCCACTTCTTCCTGTTCTTTGACCGGTTCAGGTGTTTTCGGCAGTTCAAGGTCCTCGAAGCCCCTTTCGACCTCGGCTGTGGGCTTCGGCGGGATGGTGTACTGACTGATCTTGTCAAAGTCCTTCTTCCACTGCAGGATGCTTGCCATTTCGGCCTCGAGCCTCCTTTTATTTCTTTCCATCTCGGCAGCCTGTTCGGCATCGAGAATTTGAGTGCTTAGCTTCTTGGTCGTCAACATTGTCGTTGAAGCAGTTGTTGACCCGTCCTTTCTCTGCGTAGAGGAGTCCTTTTCGGGGGCTTCCTTCGATGACCTTGATTTTTCGTGGGTCTTTGCCATCCGGGAGTCCATTCCGGAGGATCCACTGGGCTCTTTGTCCTTGGGTGCAGTTTCTTTCTTCGAGAGCTTCGACGGCACTGTTCTCTTCGAGGACTTTGTCCCACTCTTTCGAGTGTCGGTCGAGAGTTTGGGGGTCGTCGATTCTCTTACCTCCTTCGATGTTTTCTTATGGACTTCGACGACCGAGCAGTCCTCTGGTCCTTCGTCGATGTTGTCCTCCTCTCCACTGGAGAGGCCCAAGTCTCGGAGCGATGGAGGTGACCCCTGCATGGTGTGGTTGGCCCTTCTCTGCATCTCTTTTACTCTGAGGGTCTTGGGTGTGAACGCCGAGCACGCGTTGCAGTCCTCGCTGTTGTGGTCGAGTGGCAGGCAGAGGTTGCAGACTAGATGCCGGTCCTTCTGGGCGTATTTGTGGTGGCAATTGGTGCAAAACTTGAAGGGAATTTTGTCCATTCCTGCGCTCAGGGAGCATTCTCGTGTGAACGTCGAGTTCTCTTGAAATTTTCTTCTCCTTAGTAGTCCCGGCTACCTGGCCTGTAGTCGGGTGCGATGATAACCTTCGATTTCCGTGATTTTTCCTGTTTTCCGTCGATTCCTCTTCGAAAACTCTGGAACTCCTCGACAACAATCCAGACCCAACGGCAAAAAAAGAATCTGAAGATGGCGACCAAAGGTGGCGTCGACGTCACGAAGGACACCAAATGGTGGTATGTCGACGCCCACCTGGGCCACGAGAAAAAAAAAAAAAAGAGAAGAAATACTACAATTCCGGACCCAACCACTAGACGGCAGAATAATGCACAGCATAGTGAATCCAGAAAGATTCACGCTGCAAAACTGGAGCTTACAGACAACACTTCTCTTACCTGATATCACAGACTTGAGGGTCACATCCTCTGACTTTTGTCTTTCTGATGTAAAAGAGTCTAGAAGGAATGGCCCAAGACTTTGTATTGCACAAGAGAAAACAGAGATGTGATTCCAAACCGGTAGGCGGCCCATCCAGATACTGCATGGTATCAAAAAGAAAATGTTATGTTAAGTTGTAAATATTTGTACATTGCATGGCTGCCCCAGCAACGGGGCGTCCCAGAGCTACCCAGGTAACACATTACAGGATGGAAAAACAGAGGAGGTGTAACTTAGTTCGGGAATAACCAACTTTTTATAGCCTTTCTAAAGACCAAGTGGTTTTGGATACCTCTGATGGACACCAGTAGAGAGTTCCAGAGGCCGGAAGCCACCGCCTTAAAGGAGCGGCCCCCGGCTCTTGCTCTTAAAACTCTGGGGGCAAGCTAAGAGCTGGTTGGCTGAGCGCAACGTACGTTGCAGTGAATATGGTACCCGCTGATCAGATAAGACAGGAGGCACTTGTTGGGTCAGAATTTTATGAGCAAAGCATAAAGTCTTAAAATTAATTATTTTGTCGCCTGGCAGCCAGTGTAGCATAGGCATAAGCTTTGATACTGAGCAAAATTTAGGGAGGGCGAAAAGCGAGCGTGCTGCCGCATTTTGTACCCTTTGTAGGTGCTGAATCCCAGATTTATTTGCGTCTAAATAGAGGGAGTTACAATTATCCAATCTAGACAGGATCGTAGATTGGAAAATAGTCTGGCGAATTAGTGAATCAAAAAACCCTAAGAGAGGTTTGAGTCTACTCAAAAGCCCGAAACACACCCCTGAGACCACTTTCGTTTGGGCTTCTAAAGATAGACCACTATCTACCCAAAGTCTCAGATTTGTCACGGCCTCCTTAGGCAGGGGTGCTGGCCCAGCGCGTCTGGCCACCATTGGTCTGACCAAAAATGACTGTCTCTCCCTAACAGCAAGATTTGAGATTTACCGGCGTTTAGCTGCAGACAATTTGCTGTCATCCTGTCTGCAATAGTTAGCATATCTTCCTTGAATTTAAAGAGGTTGTATTTGCATTTTTTAGAGAAAGAGATAACTAGTTGGGTGTCATCAGCATAAGATACTAATGAGAGACCTTTGTTTTTTTGCTACCACTGCAAGTGGTTGAAGATAGATATTAAAGAGCGTAAGGGTCAATATCGATCCCTGCGGAACACCGTAGTGTGCGACATAGTCCTGTGAACAATGGGGTGGTACCATGACCTGGAATGTTCTACCCTCCAGAAAGGATCTGAACCAGGCCAAGGCCACACCCTCGATACCCATCTCCTGCAAGCGGCGCAGTAGGATCTTATGAGCTACTGAATCGATAGCGGCGAAGAGATCAAGGAGGATTAAAGCCGCGGAGTTTCCTTCATCTAAGGTGCTTCTAATTTGCTCCGTGATTGCCAACAGGGTGGATTTGGTGCTGTGGCATGATCTAAAACAGTTTTGAGAGGAGTCCAATATCTCATTGGACTCAACAAACTTCGTGAGGACGGAGTTCACATAGGATTCAGTGGCTTTAGCCAAAACAGGGAGCCGGGATATGGGGCGGTAATTTTCAGGCTTGGATGTGTTCAAAGCAGGTTTTTTTAGTAACGGGGTCTTTGTATGTTGCCGCATCCTCTCCTTAAAGGTCCTCTATAAGTTTATTAGGAGGCCATTCAGGAAGTGGGCCACAGATACTCCATGGTATCAAAAAGTAAAGGTCTTCGTATGGTGCAGCGTCTTCTCCCAGATGCTCTTCTCTAAGCCTACTAACAGGCCATACATGAGCTGCGCCGGCTCTGGAAGTCTTTCGAAAGCTCTTGGAACCCAGACAGCCTCTTCCTTTGGAGTAGTGGGAGGACAGCAAGGTAGGAAAGGAGGCTTTGCGATGGGAATTACTGCTTTCTCAGAAGGTTGATGTAACTCCTCTGGAGTGCCTGAAGTAACATCGGATGGTGGTGTAGGGACTGTGGAGTTATCTTCAAACTGAGATATCAGGATACAGCCCACAAAAGAAGCATCCTAAAAAGTCAGAAGATGGAGATAGGTTTCTGAATGATTCTCAGGTTTAGTGACCACACTCGTGTGCATGACTTCACGAGGTACAAGGAAAGAAACTCAACAACGAAAAAGTCCTCAACATGGACCTAGGGTATTCCGATCCCTGCAACACCATGGTATTCAAATTATACCCCATCAAGTGCCTCCACATGGGTTTGCACACTTACCTCAAGTAGGTGAGAAAAGGTCTGGTCTGGTGCTATCTAGAGGGAAGGGAGAGGAAACTGCCCGGCTTTATTCTTTTGCTGAGCCTGAAGCAGGAGTGACTTCTCTGTGTTTGACAGTTTTCCATTTCTTTCCATCAGCTTCCTCTATGACACATCGTTTGACTTTTGCTATACTCCTCGATAGCGTGAGAATGAGGAAGGCAAACCTTGCACACAATGTGGGACAATTGTTGAAAAGAGCAAGCATGGTAAACGAGAGAAGAGAGGAGGACATAAAAAACCTCCAAAGAAAAACAGTAAAGCTACTTCTTAAGGAAACCCTTTGCTGAGGGCCTCTGATAGTTTGTAAAGGCAACCGCTCCCACCCCAAATCCACTCGGAAAAAGAGAGCCTTTATTGGAGGCAGCATGGGGGTGCAATCCTTGCTCATTGAGAGGAAATGTGCATGGCGGATAAGGCTACTTACACAGCTTTTAAAAAGGTATTATTGATTTACTACTATTTAGCACAATTTTCTGCTTTACTTTTCAGTTAAGATAGTGCTTGTGTTGTACTTAAGTGAAATGTACCAATATACAATGCAATGTACAATAGTAGATTTAATTTGGTTGAATGGACGAAAAAAGAAAATGTTGCGCCTTTTGGGCAATTCTTTTTAGTCAAGGTGACTTTCAATCTGGAAAAAAACAAATATATATATATATATTTTAAATGGTGTTCTGGGGCCTTGCACACACACAGAGATCTATATTTGATTAATACCAGAGAGAATTGTATGACAGAGAAGGACATAAAAGGTGCCTCCTGATGGGCAAAATGAGCAGGCGAGCTACATCCTGGCAAGGCACACAGACACAAGGGCAGGCAGAACACAATATACACCTGCACTTCTTCTCCACACAAATACAAAATATAGGACAATACATGCAGGTAAAGCTATTGTGGGCAGCAGGGCCTGCAGTAGCCACAGTATCACATACAAGTGTCCCCCAAATGAAGATCAAAGGAGGACACGTGAACAAAAGGTGGGGTGACAAGCAGCATCCAATTTGTCCATGTTTCTTCCAAATAAAGGCCAGACCACTGCTGGAAAATGGCAGAGTGAACTAAGGTGCTGGAGGCCAGCAGTGTTTACAGAATCCAATGTGCCACATACAGTGGTCCTTCACAGCGGAACTAAACCACTACTCGGGAGAGACAGACCTCCTGAAAGGTGTAGCATGCAGCAGGGACTGACTGAGACACAGTCACACACACAACGTGGCGCTCCTCCAGATGATATCTACAGCACTATCATAACACTATCATAACACGACAAGAATGACCTTGTGCGTAACTTACCGTCACCTCTTGGTAAGACTCCATGCCGTTGAGAACCACCTGTATGACCTGCCGCCGAAGCTTCACGCTCTGTTCCATGCGGTACTCAGAGTTGGTGAGGTAGAAGAGCGCCGCACTGCCCGTTACCTGGATGGTCTTATCATACTTGTGGCTCTTGAGGGCCATGATAACCAGCTGCAAGTAATGAGAGAGCACAGTGATGAGGGGCCCATGACCAAAAGCACAAGAACCATCACAGCCTTGACACAGAGAGGACACTAACCACGACAGCCTTGTCACAGAGAGGATACTTACCATCACAGCCTTGCCACAGAGAGGACATCAACCATCACAGCCTTGTCACAGGGAGGATACTAACCATCACAGCCTTGACACAGAGAGGACATCAACCATCACAGCCTTGTCACAGAGAGGATACTAACCATGACAGCCTTGCCACAGGGAGGATACTAACCATCACAGCCTTGTCACATAGAGGATAACCATGACAGCCTTGTCACAGAGAGGACATCAACCATCACAGCCTTGTCACAGAGAGGACACTAACCACGACAGCCTTGTCACAGAGAGGATACTAACCATGACAGCCTTGCCACAGGGAGGATACTAACCATCACAGCCTTGTCACATAGAGGATAACCATGACAGCCTTGTCACAGAGAGGATACTAACCATCACAGCCTTGTCAGAGAGAGGACATCAACCACCACAGCCTTGCCACAGAGAGGATACTAACCATGACGGCCTAGTCACAGAGAGGACACTAACCATCACAGCCTTGTCACAGAGAGGACATCAACCATCACAGCCTTGTCACAGAGAGGACACTAACCATGACAGCCTTGCCACAGGGAGGATACTAACCATCACAACCTTGACACAGAGAGGACACTAACCACAACAGCCTTGTCAGAGAGAGGATACAAACCACAACAGCCTTGTCAGAGAGAGGATACTACCCATGACAGCCTTGTCAGAGAGAGGACATCAACCATCACAGCCTTGTCACAGAGAGGATACTAACCATGACATCCTTGTCACAGAGAGGATACTAACCATGACAGCCTTGCCACAGAGAGGATACTAACCATCACAGCCTTGTCAGAGAGAGGACATTAACCATCACAGCCTTGTCACAGAGAGGACACTAACCATGACAGCCTCGTCACAGAGAGGATACTAACCATCACAGCCTCGTCACAGAAAGGACACTAACCATGACAGCCTTGTCACAGAGAGGACACTAACCATCACAGCCTTGTCACAGAGAGGAACTAACCATGACTGCCTTGTCACAGAGAGGATACTAACCATGACGGCCTAGTCACACAGAGGACACTAACCATCACAGCCTTGTCACAGAGAGGACATCAACCATCACAGCCTTGTCACAGAGAGGACACTAACCATAACATCCTTGTCAAAGAGAGGACACTAACCATGACAGCCTTGCCACAGAGAGTACACCAACCATCACAGTCATGTCACATAGAGGATAACCATGACAGCCTTGTCACAGAGAGGATACTAACCATGACAGCCTTGTCACAGGGAGGACACTAACCATGACAGCCTTGCCACAGAGAGTACACCAAACATCACAGTCATGTCACATAGAGGATAACCATGACAGCCTTGTCACAGAGAGGATACTAACCATGACAGCCTTGTCACAGAAAGGACGCTAACCATCAGAGCCTTGCCACAGAAAGGAACTAACCATCACAGCCTTGCCACAGAAAGGAACTAACCATCACAGCCTTGTCACACAGAGGAACTAACCATCACAGCCTTGTCACAGATCAGATAGTAACGATGATGGCCTTGTCACTGAGAGGATACTACCCATCACATCCTTGTCACAGAGAGGTTACTAAACAGTGAATGTTTTGTCACAGAGAGGATACTAGCCATGACAGCCTTGTCACAGAGAGGATACTAACCATCACAGCCTTGCCACAGAGAGGATACTAACCATCACAGCCTTGTCACACAAAGGAACTAACCATGACAGCCTTGTCACAGAGAGGATACTAACCATCACAGCCTTGCCACAGAGAGGATACTAACCATGACGGCCTTGTCACAGAGAGGATACTAACCATCACAGCCTTGTCACAGAGAGGATACTAACCATCACAGCCTTGCCACAGAGAGGACACTAACCATGACAACCTTGCCACAGAGAGGAACTAACCATGACAGCCTTGACAGCCTTGCCACAGAGAGGACACTAACCATGACAACCTTGCCACAGAGAGGAACTAACCATGACAGCCTTGACAGCCTTGCCACAGAGAGGATACTAACCATGACGGCCTTGTCACAGAGAGGATACTAACCATGACAGCCTTGTCACAGAGAGGACGCTAACCAACAGAGCCTTGTCACAGAGAGGATACTAACCATCACAGCATTGACACAGAGAGGAAACTAACCATCACAGCCTTGTCACAGAAAGGAACTAACCATCACAGCCTTGTCACAGATCAGATACTAACGATGACGGCCTTGTCACAGAGAGGATACTAACCATCACAGCCGTGTCACAGAGGATACTAACCAGGACGGCCTTGCCACAGAGAGGAGAGGATACTAACCATGACAGCCTTGACAGCCTTGCCACAGAGAGGATACTAACCATGACAGCCTTGTCACAGTGAGGATACTAACCATCACAGCCTTGTCACACAAAGGAACTAACCATCACAGCCTTGTCACAGAAAGGAACTAACCATCACAGCCTTTTCACAGATCAGATACTAACGATGACGGCCTTGTCACTGAGAGGATACTAACCATCACAGCCGTGTCACAGAGGATACTAACCATCGCAGCCTTGTCACAGAGAGGATAACCATGACAGCCTTGCCACAGAGAGGATACTAACCATCACAGCCTTGTCACACAAAGGAACTAACCATCACAGCCTTGTCACAGAAAGGAACTAACCATCACAGCCTTGTCACAGATCAGATAGTAACGATGACGGCCTTGTCACTGAGAGGATACTACCCATCACATCCTTGTCACAGAGAGGTTACTAAACAGTGAATGTTTTGTCACAGAGAGGATACTAGCCATGACAGCCTTGTCACAGAGAGGATACTAACCATCACAGCCTTGCCACAGAGAGGAGAGGATACTAACCATGACAGCCTTGTCACAGAGAGGATACTAACCATCACAGCCTTGCCACAGAGAGGATACTAACCATGACGGCCTTGTCACAGAGAGGATACTAACCATCACAGCCTTGTCACAGAGAGGATACTAACCATCACAGCCTTGCCACAGAGAGGATACTAACCATGACAACCTTGCCACAGAGAGGAACTAACCATGACAGCCTTGACAGCCTTGCCACAGAGAGGACACTAACCATGACAACCTTGCCACAGAGAGGAACTAACCATGACAGCCTTGACAGCCTTGCCACAGAGAGGATACTAACCATGACAGCCTTGTCACAGAGAGGATACTAACCATGACAGCCTTGTCACAGAGAGGACACTAACCATCACAGCCTTGTCACATAGAGGATACCCATGATAGCCTTGTCACAGAGAGGATACTAACCATGACGGCCTTGTCACAGAGAGGACGCTAACCAACAGAGCCTTGTCACAGAGAGGATACTAACCATCACAGCATTGACACAGAGAGGAAACTAACCATCACAGCCTTGTCACAGAAAGGAACTAACCATCACAGCCTTGTCACAGATCAGATACTAACGATGACGGCCTTGTCACAGAGAGGATACTAACCATCACAGCCGTGTCACAGAGGATACTAACCAGGACGGCCTTGCCACAGAGAGGAGAGGATACTAACCATGACAGCCTTGACAGCCTTGCCACAGAGAGGATACTAACCATGACAGCCTTGTCACACAAAGGAACTAACCATCACAGCCTTGTCACAGAAAGGAACTAACCATCACAGCCTTTTCACAGATCAGATACTAACGATGACGGCCTTGTCACTGAGAGGATACTAACCATCACAGCCGTGTCACAGAGGATACTAACCATCGCAGCCTTGTCACAGAGAGGATAACCATGACAGCCTTGCCACAGAGAGGATACTAACCATCACAGCCTTGTCACACAAAGGAACTAACCATCACAGCCTTGTCACAGAAAGGAACTAACCATCACAGCCTTGTCACAGATCAGATACTAACGATGACGGCCTTGTCACTGAGAGGATACTAACCATCACAGCCGTGTCACAGAGGATACTAACCATCGCAGCCTTGTCACAGAGAGGATAACCATGACAGCCTTGCCACAGAGAGGATACTAACCATCACAGCCTTGTCACACAAAGGAACTAACCATCACAGCCTTGTCACAGAAAGGAACTAACCATCACAGCCTTGTCACAGATCAGATACTAACGATGACGGCCTTGTCACTGAGAGGATACTAACCATCACAGCCGTGTCACAGAGGATACTAACCAGGACGGCCTAGTCACAGAGAAGATACTAACCATCACATCCTTGTCACAGAGAGGTTAGTAAACAGTGAATGTTTTGTCACAGAGAGGATACTAACCATGACAGCCTTGTCACAGAGAGGATACTAACCATCACAGCCTTGCCACAGAGAGGAGAGGATACTAACCATGACAGCCTTGCCACAGAGAGGCGAGGATACTAACCATGACAGCCTTGTCACAGAGAGGATACTAACCATGACGGCCTTGTCACAGAGAGGATACTAACCATCACAGCCTTGTCACAGAGAGGATACTAACTATCACAGCCTTGCCACAGAGAGGAGAGGATACTAACCATGACAGCCTTGCCACAGAGAGGAGAGGATACTAACCATGACAACCTTGCCACAGAGAGGAGAGGATACTAACCATGACAGCCTTGTCACTGAGAGGATACTAACCATGACAGCCTTGTCACAGAGAGGATACTAACCATCACAGCCTTGCCACAGAGAGGATACTAACCATCACAGCCTTGACAGCCTTGCCACAGAGAGGATACTAACCATGACAGCCTTGTCACAGTGAGGATACTAACCATCGCAGCCTTGTCACAGAGAGGATAACCATGACAGCCTTGCCACAGAGAGGATACTAACCATCACAGCCTTGTCACACAAAGGAACTAACCATCACAGCCTTGTTACAGCCTTGCACAGATAGGATACTAACCATCACAGCCTTGTCACACAGAGGAACCAACCATCACAGCCTTATCACAGAGAGGATACTAACCATGACAGCCTTGTCACATAGAGGATACTAACCATGAAAGCCTCGTCACAGAGGACACTGGCCATGACAGCCTTGCCACAGAGAGTACACCAACCATCACAGTCATGTCACATAGAGGATAACCATGACAGCCTTGTCACAGAGAGGACACTAACCATGACAGCCTTGTCACAGAGGACACTGGCCATGACAGCATTGCCACAGAGAGTACACCAACCATCACAGTCATGTCACATAGAGGATAACCATGACAGCCTTGTCACAGAGAGCATACTAACCATGACGGCCTTGTCACAGAGAGGATACTAACCATCACAGCCTTGCCACAGAGAGGAGAGGATACTAACCATGACAGCCTTGTCACAGAGAGGAGAGGATACTAACCATGACAGCCTTGTCACAGAGAGGATACTAATCATCACAGCCTTGCCACAGAGAGGATACTAACCATGACGGCCTTGTCACATAGAGGATACTAACTATGACAGCCTTGTCACAAAGAGGACACTAACCATCACAGCCTTGTCACTTAGAGGATAACCATGACAGCCTTGTCGCAGAGAGGATACTAACCATGACATCCTTGTCACAGAGAGGACGCTAACCAACAGAGCCTTGTCACAGAGAGGACACTAACCATGACATCCTTGTCACAGAGAGGATACTAACCATGACGGCCTAGTTACAGAGAGGATACTAACCATCACAGCCTTGTCACAGAGAGGAAATCAACCATCACAGCCTTGTCACAGAGAGGACACTAACCATAACATCCTTGTCAAAGAGAGGACACTAACCATGACAGCCTTGTCACATAGAGGATACCCATGATAGCCTTGTCACAGAGAGGACACTAACCATCACAGCCTTGTCACATAGAGGATACCCATGATAGCCTTGTCACAGAGAGGATACTAACCATGACGGCCTGGTCACAGAGAGGACGCTAACCAACAGAGCCTTGTCACAGAGAGGATACTAACCATCACAGCATTGACACAGAGAGGAAACTAACCATCACAGCCTTGTCACAGAAAGGAACTAACCATCACAGCCTTGTCACAGATCAGATACTAACGATGACGGCCTTGTCACAGAGAGGATACTAACCATCACAGCCGTGTCACAGAGGATACTAACCAGGACGGCCTTGCCACAGAGAGGAGAGGATACTAACCATGACAGCCTTGACAGCCTTGCCACAGAGAGGATACTAACCATGACAGCCTTGTCACACAAAGGAACTAACCATCACAGCCTTGTCACAGAAAGGAACTAACCATCACAGCCTTTTCACAGATCAGATACTAACGATGACGGCCTTGTCACTGAGAGGATACTAACCATCACAGCCGTGTCACAGAGGATACTAACCATCGCAGCCTTGTCACAGAGAGGATAACCATGACAGCCTTGCCACAGAGAGGATACTAACCATCACAGCCTTGTCACACAAAGGAACTAACCATCACAGCCTTGTCACAGAAAGGAACTAACCATCACAGCCTTGTCACAGATCAGATACTAACGATGACGGCCTTGTCACTGAGAGGATACTAACCATCACAGCCGTGTCACAGAGGATACTAACCATCGCAGCCTTGTCACAGAGAGGATAACCATGACAGCCTTGCCACAGAGAGGATACTAACCATCACAGCCTTGTCACACAAAGGAACTAACCATCACAGCCTTGTCACAGAAAGGAACTAACCATCACAGCCTTGTCACAGATCAGATACTAACGATGACGGCCTTGTCACTGAGAGGATACTAACCATCACAGCCGTGTCACAGAGGATACTAACCAGGACGGCCTAGTCACAGAGAAGATACTAACCATCACATCCTTGTCACAGAGAGGTTAGTAAACAGTGAATGTTTTGTCACAGAGAGGATACTAACCATGACAGCCTTGTCACAGAGAGGATACTAACCATCACAGCCTTGCCACAGAGAGGAGAGGATACTAACCATGACAGCCTTGCCACAGAGAGGCGAGGATACTAACCATGACAGCCTTGTCACAGAGAGGATACTAACCATGACGGCCTTGTCACAGAGAGGATACTAACCATCACAGCCTTGTCACAGAGAGGATACTAACTATCACAGCCTTGCCACAGAGAGGAGAGGATACTAACCATGACAGCCTTGCCACAGAGAGGAGAGGATACTAACCATGACAACCTTGCCACAGAGAGGAGAGGATACTAACCATGACAGCCTTGTCACTGAGAGGATACTAACCATGACAGCCTTGTCACAGAGAGGATACTAACCATCACAGCCTTGCCACAGAGAGGATACTAACCATCACAGCCTTGACAGCCTTGCCACAGAGAGGATACTAACCATGACAGCCTTGTCACAGTGAGGATACTAACCATCGCAGCCTTGTCACAGAGAGGATAACCATGACAGCCTTGCCACAGAGAGGATACTAACCATCACAGCCTTGTCACACAAAGGAACTAACCATCACAGCCTTGTTACAGCCTTGCACAGATAGGATACTAACCATCACAGCCTTGTCACACAGAGGAACCAACCATCACAGCCTTATCACAGAGAGGATACTAACCATGACAGCCTTGTCACATAGAGGATACTAACCATGAAAGCCTCGTCACAGAGGACACTGGCCATGACAGCCTTGCCACAGAGAGTACACCAACCATCACAGTCATGTCACATAGAGGATAACCATGACAGCCTTGTCACAGAGAGGACACTAACCATGACAGCCTTGTCACAGAGGACACTGGCCATGACAGCATTGCCACAGAGAGTACACCAACCATCACAGTCATGTCACATAGAGGATAACCATGACAGCCTTGTCACAGAGAGCATACTAACCATGACGGCCTTGTCACAGAGAGGATACTAACCATCACAGCCTTGCCACAGAGAGGAGAGGATACTAACCATGACAGCCTTGTCACAGAGAGGAGAGGATACTAACCATGACAGCCTTGTCACAGAGAGGATACTAATCATCACAGCCTTGCCACAGAGAGGATACTAACCATGACGGCCTTGTCACATAGAGGATACTAACTATGACAGCCTTGTCACAAAGAGGACACTAACCATCACAGCCTTGTCACTTAGAGGATAACCATGACAGCCTTGTCGCAGAGAGGATACTAACCATGACATCCTTGTCACAGAGAGGACGCTAACCAACAGAGCCTTGTCACAGAGAGGACACTAACCATGACATCCTTGTCACAGAGAGGATACTAACCATGACGGCCTAGTTACAGAGAGGATACTAACCATCACAGCCTTGTCACAGAGAGGAAATCAACCATCACAGCCTTGTCACAGAGAGGACACTAACCATAACATCCTTGTCAAAGAGAGGACACTAACCATGACAGCCTTGTCACAAAGAGGACACTAACCATCACAGCCTTGTCACACAGAGGATAACCATGACAGCCTGGTCACAGAGAGGATACTAACCATCACAGCCTTGTCACAGAGAGGACACTAACCATGACAGCCTTGTCACTTAGAGGATACCCATGATAGCCTTGTCGCAGAGAGGATACTAACCATGACATCCTTGTCACAGAGAGGACACTAACCATGACAGCCTTGTCACTTAGAGGATACCCATGATAGCCTTGTCACAGAGAGTACACTAACCATCACAGCCTTGTCACACAGAGGATAACCATGACAGCCTGGTCACAGAGAGGATACTAACCATGACGGCCTTGTCACAGAAAGGACGCTAACCATCAGAGCCTTGTCACATAGAGGATACTAACCATCACAGCCTTGACACAGAGAGGATACTAACCATCACAGCCTTGTCACAGATCAGATACTAACGATGACGGCCTTGTCACAGAGAGGATACTAACCATCACAGCCGTGTCACAGAGGATACTAACCAGGACGGCCTTGCCACAGAGAGGAGAGGATACTAACCATGACAGCCTAGACAGCCTTGCCACAGAGAGGATACTAACCATGACAGCCTTGTCACAGTGAGGATACTAACCATCGCAGCCTTGTCACAGAGAGGATAACCATGACAGCCTTGCCACAGAGAGGATACTAACCATCACAGCCTTGTCACACAAAGGAACTAACCATCACAGCCTTGTCACAGAAAGGAACTAACCATCACAGCCTTGTCACAGATCAGATACTAACGATGACGGCCTTGTCACTGAGAGGATACTAACCATCACAGCCGTGTCACAGAGGATACTAACCTCGCAGCCTTGTCACAGAGAGGATAACCATGACAGCCTTGCCACAGAGAGGATACTAACCATCACAGCCTTGTCACACAAAGGAACTAACCATCACAGCCTTGTCACAGAAAGGAACTAACCATCACAGCCTTGTCACAGATCAGATACTAACGATGACGGCCTTGTCACTGAGAGGATATTAACCATCACAGCCGTGTCACAGAGGATACTAACCAGGACGGCCTAGTCACAGAGAAGATACTAACCATCACATCCTTGTCACAGAGAGGTTAGTAAACAGTGAATGTTTTGTCACAGAGAGGATACTAACCATGACAGCCTTGTCACAGAGAGGATACTAACCATCACAGCCTTGCCACAGAGAGGAGAGGATACTAACCATGACAGCCTTGTCCACAGAGAGGAGAGGATACTAACCATGACAGCCTTGTCACAGAGAGGTTACTAACTATCACGGCCTTGCCACAGAGAGGAGAGGATACTAACCATGACAGCCTTGCCACAGAGAAGAGAGGATACTAACCATGACAGCCTTGTCACTGAGAGGATACTAACCATGACAGCCTTGTCACAGAGAGGATACTAACCATCACAGCCTTGCCACAGAGAGGATACTAACCATCACAGCCTTGACAGCCTTGCCACAGAGAGGATACTAACCATCGCAGCCTTGTCACAGAGAGGATAACCATGACAGCCTTGCCACAGAGAGGATACTAACCATCACAGCCTTGTCACACAAAGGAACTAACCATCACAGCCTTGTCACACAGAGGAACCAACCATCACAGCCTTATCACAGAGGATACTAACCATGACAGCCTTGTCACATAGAGGATAACCATGACAGCCTTGTCACAGAGAGCATACTAACCATGACGGCCTTGCCACAGAGAGTACACTAACCATCACAGTCATGTCACATAGAGGATAACCATGACAGCCTTGTCACAGAGAGCATACTAACCATGACGGCCTTGTCACAGAGAGGACACTAACCATCACAGCCTTGCCACAGAGATGAACTAACCATGACAGCCTTGTCACAGAGGACACTGACCATCAGAGCCTTGTCACAGAGAGTACACTAACCATCACAATCTTTTCACGTAGAGGATAACCATGACAGCCTTGTCACAGAGAGCATACTAACCATGACGGCCTTGTCACAGAGAGGACACTAACCATGACAGCCTTGTCACAAAAAGGACACTAACCATGACAGCCTTGCCACAGAGAGGACATCAACCATCACAGCCTTGCCACAGAGAGGAACTAACCATCACAGCCTTGTCACAGAGAGGACACTAACCATCACAGCCTTGCCACAGAGAGGAACTAACCATGACTGCCTTGTCACAGAGAGGAACTAACCATCACAGCCTTGTCACAGAGAGGACACTAACCATCACAGCCTTGCCACAGAGAGGAACTAACTATGACTGCCTTGTCACAGAGAGGATACTAACCATGACAGCCTTGTCACAGAGAGGACACTAATCATCACAGCCTTGCCACAGAGAGGATACTAACCATCACAGCCTTGTCACAGAGAGGATACTAACCATCACAGCCTTGCCACAGAGAGGACACTAACCATCACAGCCTTGCCACAGAGAGGACACTAACCATGACAGCCTTGCCACAGAGAGGATACTAACCATCACAGCCTTGCCACAGAGAGGACACTAACCATCACAGCCTTGCCACAGAGAGGACACTAACCATGACAGCCTTGCCACAGAGAGGATACTAACCATCACAGCCTTGCCACAGAGAGGACACTAACCATGACAGCCTTCTCACAGAGAGGTTACTTAACAGTGAATGCCTTTCCACAGAGAGGAAACTAACCATCACAGCCTCGTCACAGAGAGGATACTAACCATCACAGCCTCGTCACAGAGAGGATACTAACCATGACGGCCTTGTCACAGAGAGGACACTAACCATGACAGCCTTGTCACAGAGGACACTGGCCATGACAGCATTGCCACAGAGAGTACACCAACCATCACAGTCATGTCACATAGAGGATAACCATGACAGCCTTGTCACAGAGAGCATACTAACCATGACGGCCTTGTCACAGAGAGGATACTAACCATCACAGCCTTGCCACAGAGAGGAGAGGATACTAACCATGACAGCCTTGTCACAGAGAGGAGAGGATACTAACCATGACAGCCTTGTCACAGAGAGGATACTAATCATCACAGCCTTGCCACAGAGAGGATACTAACCATGACGGCCTTGTCACATAGAGGATACTAACTATGACAGCCTTGTCACAAAGAGG
The DNA here is from genome assembly GCF_964204655.1 of Triturus cristatus. Classification (NCBI taxonomy): domain Eukaryota; kingdom Metazoa; phylum Chordata; class Amphibia; order Caudata; family Salamandridae; genus Triturus; species Triturus cristatus. The sequence goes on along the minus strand of NC_140580.1, from coordinate 1,177,617,671 downwards.
ACACTAACCATCACAGCCTTGTCACTTAGAGGATAACCATGACAGCCTTGTCGCAGAGAGGATACTAACCATGACATCTTTGTCACAGAGAGGACGCTAACCAACAGAGCCTTGTCACAGAGAGGACACTAACCATGACATCCTTGTCACAGAGAGGATACTAACCATGACGGCCTAGTTACAGAGAGGATACTAACCATCACAGCCTTGTCACAGAGGACACTGGCCATGACAGCATTGCCACAGAGAGTACACCAACCATCACAGTCATGTCACATAGAGGATAACCATGACAGCCTTGTCACAGAGAGCATACTAACCATGACGGCCTTGTCACAGAGAGGATACTAACCATCACAGCCTTGCCACAGAGAGGAGAGGATACTAACCATGACAGCCTTGTCACAGAGAGGAGAGGATACTAACCATGACAGCCTTGTCACAGAGAGGATACTAATCATCACAGCCTTGTCACAGAGAGGATACTAACCATCACAGCCTTGCCACAGAGAGGACACTAACCATCACAGCCTTGCCACAGAGAGGACACTAACCATGACAGCCTTGCCACAGAGAGGATACTAACCATCACAGCCTTGCCACAGAGAGGACACTAACCATCACAGCCTTGCCACAGAGAGGACACTAACCATGACAGCCTTGCCACAGAGAGGATACTAACCATCACAGCCTTGCCACAGAGAGGACACTAACCATGACAGCCTTCTCACAGAGAGGTTACTTAACAGTGAATGCCTTTCCACAGAGAGGAAACTAACCATCACAGCCTCGCCACAGAGAGGATACTAACCATCACAGCCTCGTCACAGAGAGGATACTAACCATCACAGCCTTGCCACAGAGAGGATACTAACCACAACAGCCTTGTCTGTACTGTTGCTTTGTAAATTTTTGCAACACATTTGAGCAGCTAAACAGAGATCTCCTTTGATATAAAGTGAGGATGTTAGACTTAGACCCCTGGTTACTGATAGTCATGAAACGACTACACAGTACGTAAGTCCACTCTCAAAGAGGGAAGAAACTAAACCTCACCAAGAGAGTTTACCACTTCAAAGGCCTTAAACAGGGGGCATCCTTGCAAGTTTTGTTTAAGTTATGTGGCAATCTATTTTTGAGTCTACATGAAGAGCACTGGTTCATCCCAAAAATGGGGCACCAGTATGTCAGTGACAGCCAACGTGGCAACCTATCGCTAACAGACAGAACACTAACTGGGCTAAACCAATTACTAAGTACGCCAGCAATCTATATGTTGAGTAATAACTTATCAATGATTCTAAAAAAAAGATCATTTGGTAAGCAGCAATGTTCTTTTACATTGTATATTGAAGGAATACCGATTGTTCCCTGCCAATAAGATAAGAGAATACACTTATCTTGGAGAAGAACTGCAGCCAATCTGTTGTGGGCGCCTCTGTTAAGTTTTAGAAAGACCAGTTGAAATGCTCTCTGGAGTGCGTCTCTTCCAGTACAGATGTGATACAGTACTGTATATGTCTGTCAAAGCTTTTTGACAGTGGGGGTTGAACAGCAAGATGGCTGCACTGTCACATGGCTCCCTAAGCCTGTCGGCATAATCCTTCGAATATCCTTCAGCATTCGGCATCAATGGAATTGAATGGCAACAATAAATAAAACAAACCACGGCAGCACCTTACAAAGACTGCTCGACACAAAAGTGAGCATTCGTATACAGAGGAAACTCACTCTTGGAGAAGTGCTATCTCCCAGCGTTGAGCCTACCGAGTGAGGAAAGGTGAGCGAGTCGCAGCTAGTACTGGTGGGGAGGATCGTATGCGCCCTTCGACGAACTGCCACAGAGAGTGATGAAAAGGTGTGCTGGTTGTGAACCCACATGGCAGCCCCAGACTGACCACCACTGACGTGCTGCATGATCGCAGTATGGTCTGGAAAGATTGCCATATAACATTGGGTCCACTGAAGGCTGATTCGTATGAAAACTAGGTGCACTACGCTGTTTAATGGTGCACACCTAGAACACAACTAAGAGAGGAACAGAGCCTCCCACTGAAATCACGTGACAGGCCCTTAAGTGGAAGTGGAACTGCATACAGAGAGCTTAGCTCTTGACAGCCATTTGCTGCTGTTTCATAACATCCATGTGCTGCAAGTCAGAAGTAGCCGAAGTAGATCCCGAAGAGGAACAATTGCCCCAACCACTGCAGAGATGTCCTTGGGGAGCCACTAAGTGGTAATCTGAGCTCAATATATAGCCAATGCTGACAAGGATGGATCATCAGTATACCCCCGGGCGCACAAAGACAACATCAAAATGGGGAAAACAGATCATGAATAGCTAAAACTGAACTTCAATCTGAGGAGGACAGAGCGGCAACATGATGCAGAATTTCCCAACAAATCACCCAAGTCCCACCTGGCAGTCTCACAAGACGAGGGCATGGAACCAATGTTGAAAGACATGAGGGATTAGTTACTTGCCTGTAATCCGAGTTCTCTTCCAGGGGTATCCTCATCAAGGTCATAAGCACTAGAATATTCCCGCCCATGCGCGGGACCCCGGAAACACAATCATATATGTGAAAACATATATGTATCGTCATATATATATACATATACATATATATATATATATATATATATACAATAAAAAACGTAAATGCAGCCTTCCATACACTAAGAGCTGAGTAATGCTGTAAGGACTCCCTTGTATATTATAAATAATACCCTAAAAACAGGGAAAAACAAACAGCAAAGTATGTTTGAAAACTGTTTTAATGTTTAGCACTTAGCACAATCCCTCAGATAGGACTGAAAGCATTGACAGCTCACAGGCTGCATTGTAGAAAAACATAGCCTAGAAAAGCTGAAAAGCTAACCCTTAGCAACATAGAATTAAACTGGCACCGTGCCTTTAGGGCAGCCATGACCCCTAGCTTCCCATCATGCCTCAGGGCTGACAGTTAGGTCAGTTGTTCTTTGCGGTGACCCAAAGGCCAGGACACAAAGAGTTGACATTTTAAACGTTCCTTTGCCCGGGGAGGCGGGAGGGTTGCTTATGACTTTGCTGAGGATACCCCTGGTAGAGAACTAGGATTACAGGTAAGTAACTAATCCTTCTCTTCCAGGGGATCCTCATCAATAGTTATAAGCACTAGAATAGAATAGCAAGCGCCATCCCTTCCACCTGCGGGCAAAAGGAAAAGGAACTATAAATCAAGCTTAGATAACCAAACGAACACACTGATATCTTATGATCTGAACAGATTTCTCAAGGAGGCTTGGCCTACTTGGGTATCTGCCCTGGAATCGGAATTGAGACAGTAATGCCTCGTGAACGTGTGCACCGATTTCCAGATTGCTGCCTTGCAAATCTCTGCCATAGGCACGTCATGCAAGAAAGCTCCTGTAGCCGCTTTCCCCCTAGTGGAATGTGCTTTAGGAGACAACAATAGGGGTTTGTTTGCCAACTGGTAGGCCAATCTAATACAGGACACTATCCATCTTGAAATGGACCGTTTGGAAGCTGGAAAGCCCGTCCTCATGGCACTATAATTTAAAAACAATTGGTCTGATTTTCTTATGGCCTTTGTTCCCTCCAAATAGAACTTGAGCACCCTCTTAAGGTCTAAGGAGTGGAGAGACCTTTCCGCAGGAGTAGCCAGATTTGGGAAGAAGGAAGAGAGAGAAATCGTTTGGTTAACATGAAAATCAGACACAACCTTTGGCAAAAAGGAAGGATGAGTTCTTAACACCACCCTGTTATGGTGAAACACAGTATATGGTTCCTTGGCAGATAGCGCTTGGATCTCGCTTACTCTGCGTGCTGATGTTATTGCCACTAAAAAAAGCGGTCTTCCATGTCAAGTGCTGCAGCGTGGCCTTATGAATGGGCTCAAAAGGAGGACCCATCAATCTGTAAAGGACTAGATTCAACTCTGGAGCTCCCTATCCCTAGGCCTCAGTCGAAGCACTCACTGGTCAGTGTGGTTCTGGAGCTCTCTATCCCTAGGTCTCAGTTGAAGCACCCACAGGGCAGTGTGGTTCTGGAGCTCCCTATCCCTAGGCCTCAGTCGAAGCACCCACTGGTCAGTGTGATTCTGGAGCTCTCTATCCCTAGGCCTCAGTTGAAGCACCCACTGGTCAGTGTGATTCTGGAGCTCTCTATCCCTAGGCCTCAGTTGAAGCACCCACAGGGCAGTGTGGTTCTGGAGCTCCCTATCCCTAGGCCTCAGTCGAAGCACCCACTGGTCAGTGTGATTCTGGAGCTCTCTATCCCTAGGCCTCAGCTGAAGCCCCCAGAGAGCAGTGTGGGTCTGAAGCACCCTTCCCTAGGCTTCTGTTGAAGCACCCACAGGGCAGTGAGGTTCTGGAGCTCTCTACCCAGCAGGCATGTGTGGAAGCACTAGGAGTGCAGTGTGATTCTGGAGCTCCCTATCCCTAGGCCTCAGTTGAAGCACCCACTGGTCAGTGTGATTCTGGAGCTCTCTATCCCTAGGCCTCAGTTGAAGCACCCACAGGGCAGTGTGGTTCTGGAGCTCCCTATCCCTAGGCCTCAGTTGAAGCACCCACTGGGCAGTGAGGTTCTGGAGCTCTCTATCCCTAGGTCTCAGTCGAAGCACTCACTGGGCAGTGAGGTTCTGGAGCTCCCTATCCCTAGGCCTCAGTTGAAGCACCCACTGGTCACTGTGATTCTGAGCTCTCTATCCATAGGCCTCAGTTGAAGCACCCACTGGTCAGTGTGATTCTGGAGGTCTATATCCCTAGAACTCAGTTGAAGCACCCACTGGGTAGTGTGATTCTGGAGCTCTCTATCCCTAGGCTTCTGTTGAAGCACCCACAGGGCAGTGAGGTTCTGGAGCTCTCTACCCAGCAGGCATGTGTGGGAGCACTCAGAGGGCAGTGTGATTCTGAAGCTTCCTTTCCTAGGCCTCAGTTGAAGCACCCACTGGGCAGTGTGATTCTGGAGCTCTCTATCCAAAGGCCTCAGTTGAAGCACCCACTGGTCAGTGTGATTCTGGAGCTCTCTATCCCTAGGCCTCAGTTGAAGCACCCAGAGAGCAGTGTGGTTCTGGAGCTCTCTATCCCTAGGCCTCAGTTGAAGCACCCACTGGTCAGTGTGATTCTGGAGCTCTCTATCCCTAGGCCTCAGTTGAAGCACCCACTGGGCAGTGTGATTCTGGAGCTCTCTATCCCTAGGCCTCAGTTGAAGCACCCACTGGTCAGTGTGATTCTGGACCTCTCTATCCCTAGGCCTCAGTTGAAGCATCCACTGGGCAGTGTGGTTCTGGAGCTCCCTATCCCTAGGCCTCAGTTGAAGCACCCACTGGTCAGTGTGATTCTGGAGCTCCCTATCCCTAGGCCTCAGTTGAAGCACCCACTGGTCAGTGTGTTTCTGGAGCTCTCTATCCCTAGGCCTCAGTTGAAGCACCCACTGGTAAGTGTGGTTCTGGAGCTCCCTATCCCTATGTGTTCGTTGAAGCACCCACTGGTCAGTGTGATTCTGGAGCTCTCTATCCCTAGGCCTCAGTTGAAGCACCCGCTGGGCAGTGTGATTCTGGAGCTCTCTATCCCTAGGCCTCAGCTGAAGCACCCAGAGAGCAGTGTGGGTCTGAAGCACCCTTCCCTAGGCTTCTGTTGAAGCACCCACAGGGCAGTGAGGTTCTGGAGCTCCCTATCCCTAGGCCTCAGTTGAAGCACCCACTGGTAAGTGTGATTCTGGAGCTCTCTATCCCTAGGCCTCAGTTGAAGCACCCACTGGGCAGTGTGATTCTGGAGCTCTCTATCCCTAGGTCTCAGTTGAAGCACCCACTGGTCAGTGTGATTCTGGAGCTCTCTATCCCTAGGCCTCAGCTGAAGCACCCAGAGAGCAGTGTGGGTCTGAAGCACCCTTCCCTAGGCTTCTGTTGAAGCACCCACAGGGCAGTGAGGTTCTGGAGCTCCCTATCCCTAGGCCTCAGTTGAAGCACCCACTGGTAAGTGTGATTCTGGAGCTCTCTATCCCTAGGTCTCAGTCGAAGCACTCACTGGGCAGTGTGATTCTGGTGCTCTCTATCGCTAGGCCTCAGTTGAAGCACCCACTGGGCAGTGTGATTCTGGAGCTCTCTATCCCTAGGTCTCAGTTGAAGCACCCACTGGGCAGTGTGATTCTGGAGCTCTCTATCCCTAGGTCTCAGTCGAAGCACTCACTGGGCAGTGTGATTCTGGAGCTCTCTATCCCTAGGCCTCAGTTGAAGCACCCACTGGGCAGTGTGATTCTGGAGCTCTCTATCCCTAGGCCTCAGCTGAAGCACGCGATGGGCAGTGTGGTTCTGGAGCTCTCTATCCCTAGGCCTCAGCTGAAGCACCCATAGAGCAGTGTGGGTCTGAAGCACCCTTCCCTAGGCTTCTGTTGAAGCACCCACAGGGCAGTGAGGTTCTGGAGCTCCCTATCCCTAGGCCTCAGTTGAAGCACCCACTGGGCAGTGTGGTTCTAGAGCTCTCTATCCCTAGGCCTCAGTTGAAGCACCCACTGGGCAGTGTGGTTCTGGAGCTCTCTATCCCTAGGTCTCAGTTGAAGCACCCACTGGGCAGTGTGGTTCTGGAGCTCTCTATCCCTAGGCCTCAGTTGAAGCACCCACTGGTCAGTGTGATTCTAGAGCTCTCTATCCCTAGGCCTCAGTTGAAGCACCCACTGGTAAGTGTGGTTCTGGAGCTCTCTATCCCTAGGCCTCAGCTGAAGCACCCAGAGAGCAGTGTGGGTCTGAAGCACCCTTCCCTAGGCATCTGTTCAAGCACCCACAGAGCAGTGTGGTTCTGGAGCTCTCTATCCCTAGGCCTCAGTTGAAGCACCCACTGGGCAGTGTGATTCTGGAGCTCTCTATCCCTAGGTCTCAGTTGAAGCACCCACTAGGAAGTGTGATTCTGGAGTTCTCTTTCGCTAGGCCTCAGCTGAAGCACGCGATGGGCAGTGTGGTTCTGGAGCTCTCTATCCCTAGGCCTCAGTTGAAGCACCCACAGGGCAGTGAGGTTCTGGAGCTCCCTATCCCTAGGTCTCAGTTGAAGCACCCACTGGGCAGTGTGGTTCTGGAGCTCTCTATCCCTAGGTCTCAGTTGAAGCACCCACTGGGCAGTGTGGTTCTGGAGCTCTCTATCCCTAGGCCTCAGCTGAAGCACCCAGAGAGCAGTGTGATTCTGGAGCTCCCTATCCCTAGGCCTCAGTTGAAGCACCCACTGGTCAGTGTGATTCTGGAGGTCTATATCCCTAGAACTCAGTTGAAGCACCCACTGGGCAGTGTGATTCTGGAGCTCTCTATCCCTAGGCTTCTGTTGAAGCACCCACAGGGCAGTGAGGTTCTGGAGCTCTCTACCCAGCAGGCATGTGTGGGAGCACTCAGAGGGCAGTGTGATTCTGAAGCTTCCTTTCCTAGGCCTCAGTTGAAGCACCCACTGGGCAGTGTGATTCTGGAGCTCTCTATCCCTAGGCCTCAGTTGAAGCACCCACTGGTCAGTGTGATTCTGGAGCTCTCTATCCCTAGGTCTCAGTTGAAGCACCCAGAGAGCAGTGTGGTTCTGGAGCTTTCTATCCCTAGGCCTCAGTTGAAGCACCCACTGGGCAGTGTGATTCTGGAGCTCTCTATCCCTAGGTCTCAGTCGAAGCACTCACTGGGCAGTGTGATTCTCGAGCTCTCTATCCCTAGGCCTCAGTTGAAGCACCCACTGGTCAGTGTGATTCTGGAGCTCTCTATCCCTAGGCCTCAGTCGAAGCACCCACTGGTCAGTGTGATTCTGGAGCTCTCTATCCCTAGGCCTCAGTCGAAGCACCCACTGGGCAGTGTGATTCTGGAGCTCTCTATCCCTAGGTCTCAGTTTAAGCACCCACTGGTCAGTGTGATTTTGGAGCTCTCTATCCCTAGGCCTCAGCTGAAGCACCGAGAGAGCAGTGTGGGTCTGAAGCACCCTTCCCTAGGCTTCTGTTGAAGCACCCACAGGGCAGTGAGGTTCTGGAGCTCTCTATCCCTAGGCTTCTGTTCAAGCACCCGCTGGTCAGTGTGATTCTGGAGCTCTCTATCCCTAGGCCTCAGCTGAAGCACCCATAGAGCAGTGTGGGTCTGAAGCACCCTTCCCTAGGCTTCTGTTGAAGCACCCACAGGGCAGTGAGGTTCTGGAGCTCTCTATCCCTAGGCCTCAGTTGAAGCACCCACTGGGCAGTGTGATTCTGGAGCTCTCTATCCCTAGGCCTCAGTTGAAGCACCCACTGGGCAGTGTGGTTCTGGAGCTCTCTATCCCTAGGCCTCAGTTGAAGCACCCACTGGTAAGTGTGATTCTGGAGCTCTCTATCCCGAGGCCTCAGTTGAAGCACCCACTGGTCAGTGTGATTCTGGAGCTCTCTATCCAAAGGCCTCAGCTGAAGCACGCGGTGGGCAGTGTGGTTCTGGAGCTCCCTATCCCTAGGCCTCAGCCGAAGCACGCGATGGGCAGTGAGGTTCTGGAGCTCCCTATCCCTAGGCCTCAGTGGAAGCACCCACTGGGAAGTGTGATTCTGAGCTCTCTATCCCTAGGCCTCAGCTGAAGCCCCCAGAGAGCAGTGGGGGTCTGACGCACCCTTCCCTAGGCTTCTGTTGAAGCACCCACAGGGCAGTGAGGTTCTGGAGCTCTCTATCCCTAGGCTTCTGTTCAAGCACCCGCTGGTCAGTGTGATTCTGGAGCTCTCTATCCCTAGGCCTCAGCTGAAGCACCCATAGAGCAGTGTAGGTCTGAAGCACCCTTCCCTAGGCTTCTGTTGAAGCACCCACAGGGCAGTGAGGTTCTGGAGCTCTCTATCCCTAGGCCTCAGTTGAAGCACCCACTGGGCAGTGTGATTCTGGAGCTCTCTATCCCTAGGCCTCAGTTGAAGCACCCACTGGGCAGTGTGGTTCTGGAGCTCTCTATCCCTAGGCCTCAGTTGAAGCACCCACTGGTAAGTGTGATTCTGGAGCTCTCTATCCCGAGGCCTCAGTTGAAGCACCCACTGGTCAGTGTGATTCTGGAGCTCTCTATCCAAAGGCCTCAGCTGAAGCACGCGGTGGGCAGTGTGTTTCTGGAGCTCTCTACCCCTAGGCCTCCGTTGAAGCACCCACTGGTCAGTGTGAATCTGGAGCTCCCTATCCCTAGGCCTCCGTTGAAGCACCCACTGGTCAGTGTGGTTCTGGAGCTCCCTATCCCTAGGCCTCAGCTGAAGCACGCGATGGGCAGTGAGGTTCTGGAGCTCCCTATCCCTAGGCCTCAGTGGAAGCACCCGCTGGTAAGTGTGATTCTGGAGCTCTCTATCCCTAGGCCTCAGCTGAAGCCCCCAGAGAGCAGTGTGGGTCTGACGCACCGTTCCCTAGGCTTCTGTTGAAGCACCCACAGGGCAGTGAGGTTCTGGAGCTCCCTATCCCTAGGCCTCAGTGGAAGCACCCACTGGTCAGTGTGATTCTGGAGCTCTCTATCCCTAGGCCTCAGTTGAAGCACCCACAGGGCAGTGTGGTTCTGGAGCTCCCTATCCCTAGGCCTCAGTTGAAGCACCCACTGGTCAGTGTGGTTCTAGAGATCCCTATCCCTAGGCCTCAGTCGAAGCACCCACTGGTCAGTGTGGTTCTGGAGCTCTCTATCCCTAGGCCTCAGTCGAAGCACCCACTGGTCAGTGTGATTCTGGAGCTCTCTATCCCTAGGCCTCAGCTGAAGCCCCCAGAGAGCAGTGTGGGTCTGACGCACCCTTCCCTAGGCTTCTGTTGAAGCACCCACAGGGCAGTGAGGTTCTGGAGCTCCCTATCCCTAGGCCTCAGTGGAAGCACCCACTGGTCAGTGTGATTCTGGAGCTCTCTATCCCTAGGCCTCAGTTGAAGCACCCACTGGGCAGTGTGATTCTGGAGCTCTCTATCCCTAGGCCTCAGTTGAAGTACCCACTGGTCAGTGTGGTTCTAGAGATCCCTATCCCTAGGCCTCAGTCGAAGCACCCACTGGTCAGTGTGGTTCTGGAGCTCTCTATCCCTAGGCCTCAGTCGAAGCACCCACTGGTCAGTGTGATTCTGGAGCTCTCTATCCCTAGGCCTCAGCTGAAGCCCCCAGAGAGCAGTGTGGGTCTGAAGCACCCTTCCCTAGGCTTCTGTTGAAGCACCCACAGGGCAGTGAGGTTCTGGAGCTCTCTACCCAGCAGGCATGTGTGGAAGCACCAGGAGTGCAGTGTGATTCTGGAGCTCCATGTCCATTAGGCGTCAATGGAAGCATCAAGAGCGCATTGTCATTCTGACCCTAACTATCCAATAGGCGTCTGTGAAAGAAATGGGGTCCAGTGTGATTCTGGGGCTCCCTATTCTATAGGCGTTGGTGGAAGCACCCACAGTTCTGTGCGATGCTGTAGCACTCTAACAGCAGACATTTGAGGAAGCTTTTGGAGTGCAGCTTGATTCTGGAGCACTGCACCCGTAGACGTTTGTGGGCGTGCATAGTGTGAAGTGTGACTTTGGAGCTGGCTAACCCCTATGCATACCCACACTGGCGTGAGGGCACAATCTCACTCCGTAAAGTTCATTTGCTCACCTGAAGTGCTCTCAACAGCTGGTTGCATCGCTCAATTCGGGCTATGTCGAAGAGAAGATTGATGGCACGAGAGGTGATTTCTGGGCGATGCTCGGTGTAGACTTCAATGGCATTCAGCACCTGCTCCTCATTCCTATCCCCACTCACCTGTGGGTCGGGAAGGGATACTTGTGAAAAGCTAGTCTGAGCTGAAACAATCAGGGCACAGAAGCAAGAGTCCAGGAGTAAATTACATTCATACACCCAAGGCACGAGACTACATACATACCCTCGATGCATGAGATTACATGCAAACATTTGATACATGAGACTGCATGCAAACACTTTATGCATGAGATTGCATGCATACACTTGATGCATGAGATTACATGCAAACACTCGATGCATGAGATTGCATGCATACACTTGATGCATGAGAATGCATGCATACACTTGATGCATGAGATTACATGCAAACACTCGATGCATGAGATTGCATGCATACACTTGATGCATGAGAATGCATGCAAACATTTGATACATGAGACTGCATGCAAACACTTTATGCATGAGATTGCATGCATACACTTGATGCATGAGATTACATGCAAACACTCGATGCATGAGATTGCATGCATACACTTGATGCATGAGAATGCATGCAAACACTCGATGCATGAGATTGCATGCAAACACTGGATGCATGAGAATGCATGCAAACACTGGATGCATGAGAATGCATGCAAACACTTGATGCATGAGATTGCATGCAAACACTCGCTGCATGAGATTGCATGCAAACACTTGATGCATGAGATTGCATGCAAACACTTGATGCATGAGATTGCATGCATACACTTGATGCATGAGAATGCATGCAAACACTCGATGCATGAGATTGCATGCAAACACTGGATGCATGAGAATGCATGCAAACACTGGATGCATGAGAATGCATGCAAACACTTGATGCATGAGATTGCATGCATACACTCGATGCATGAGATTGCATGCAAACATTTGATGCATGAGATTGCATGCAAACACTTGATGCATGAGATTGCATGCAAACACTCAATGCATGAGATTGCATGCATACACTCAATGCATAAGATTACATGCAAACACTCGACTGCATGCATACACTCGATGCATGGGATTACATGCAACACTCGATGCATGAAATTACCTGCAAACACTCGATGTATGAGATTGCATGCATACCCTCGATGCATGAGATTACATGCATACTCAATGCATGAGATTACATGCAAACACTCAATGCATGAGATAACATGCATACACTCAATGCATGAGATTACATGCATACAATCGATGCATGAGATTGCATGCATACTCGATGCATGGGATTGCATGCATACTCGATGCATGAGATTACATGCATACGCGATGCATGAGATTACATGCAAACACTCGATGCATGAGATTACATGCATACACTTGATGCATGAGATTACATGCATACACTCGATGCATGAGATTGCATGCATACACTCGATGCATGAGATTGCATGCATACTCAATGCATGAGACTACATACAAACACTTGATGCATGAGATTGCATGCAAACGCTCGATGCATGAGATTGCATGCAAACACTTGATGCGTGAGATTGCATGCATACACTCGATGCATGAGATTACATGCATACACTCAATGCATGAGATTGCATGCATACACTCAATGCATAAGATTACATGCAAACACTCGACTGCATGCATACACTCGATGCATAGGATTACATGCAAACACTCGATGCATGAAATTACCTGCAAACACTCGATGTATGAGATTGCATGCATACCCTCGATGCATGAGATTACATGCATACTCAATGCATGAGATTACATGCAAACACTCAATGCATGAGATAACATGCATACACTCAATGCATGAGATTACATGAATACAATCGATGCATGAGATTGCATGCCTACTCAATGCATGGGATTGCATGCATACTCGATGCATGAGATTACATGCAAACACTCGATGCATGAGATTACATGCATACACTTGATGCATGAGATTACATGCATACAGTTGATGCATGAGATTACATGCATACACTCGATGCATGAGATTGCATGCATACTCAATGCATGACATTACATACAAACACTTGATGCAAGAGATTGTATGCATGCACTCGATGCATGAGATTGCATGCATACACTCAATGCATGTGATTACATGCAAACACTCGATGCATGAGATTACATGCATACACTCGATGCGAGATTACATGCAAACACTCGATGCATGAGACTGCATGCATACTCGATGCATGAGATTACATGCAAATACTTGATTCATGAGATTTCATACATACACTCAATGCATAAGATTACATGCAAACAGTCGATGCATGAGACTACCTGCAAACACTTGATGCATGAGATTGCATGCATACACTTGATACAAGATTACATGCATACACTTGATGCATGAGATTGCATGCATACACTTGATACATGAGATTACATGCAAACACTCGATGCATTAGATTGCATGCATACACTCAATGCATGAGATTACCTGCAAACACTTGATACAAGATTACATGCATACACTTGATAGATGAGATTACATGCATACACTTGATGCATGAGATTACATGCAAACACTTGATGCATAAGATTACATGCAAACACTTGATGCATGAGATTACATGCAAACATTTGATGCATGAGACCTCATGCATACACTCAATGTATGAGATTATATGCAAACATTTGATGCATGAGATTACATGCATACACTCGATGCATGAGATTACATGCAAACACTTGATGCATGAGACTGCATGCATACACTCGATGCATGAGATTACATGCAAACATTTGATTCATACGATTACATGCAAACATTTGATGCATGAGATTGCATGCACACACTCAAAGCATGATATTACATGCACACACTCGATGCATGAGAATACATGCAAACACTCGATGCATGAGATTCCATGTAAACACTTGATTTATGAGATTGCATGCATACACTCACTGCATAAGACTGCATGCATACACTAAAGGCATGAGATCACATGCACACCCTTGATGCATGACATTGCATGCATTCACTAGAAGTACAGGGTTAAAAGGAGAGTATGGGTGAGTCGGGAGGAAGAGTTCCATCTGGAGAGCTCAGCAGAGGCAGTGTAACCTCCTGGTGCTGGTCATGAGGATTAGAGGGTTGAGATTAGCTGAACTACTCTATTCACACACAGATGCGAGAGGGGACTATGATATAGGGAACAATGTGAACTTACTCAAAGCAGATGCAGAGAGCTTTCTGAAGGCAGACCAAATCAGCCCATGAAGGGCTTTAGAGAAATACACTAGGTTCAGCCATGAAGTATTCAGGCGGGCTGATAAAAGGGGAAAATGGTCTGAAATCAGAAACGCCATGAACCCGTGGCTTCAGCAGCTTGAGAGGTGGGTAGGTGCCACTGGGTACGGAGTCTGAAATGCAACTTTTAAAATGTTGCTTTTGTTTACTTTGATTTTGGTCAGCGACGCTGGAAGGAAAAGCATGATGGAGCTGTGGGGACGGGAAAAATGCAACAAGAGAACACAAGAGGAAAGAAAGCAGGAAGTGAGTGATGGGTGGAGAGATAGATGATGCCCTGGTGGATAAAGAGGTGAATGGAGTGACGACAGTACAAGGACTGACGGAAGGGACATGGCTAGATGGCTAGAATGATGGAGAGAGGGTCGGAATGATGAAAAAAAGCATAGATTGCAGAAAGGGGGATGGGTGGATGAAGAGGGGGATGGGTCAATGAAGAGAAATAAGGATAGATGGAAGGCTGGATAGAGAGATGAATGTATGTGTGTATCAGAAAGGACAAACGCATGAGAGAAGGAAGAAAGGGCAGAGAGGAAGAATAGATGTGCAAATTCAGCGAGAATGTAGATGTAAAAGGTTCAATTTGGCCACATTATTTTCAAGATGTTCTCAGGGAACCATACAAGTGACATGCTTGCTCGCTAAACCTGCTCACTCAGTGTCATTCGGGATACAGATAAAGGAGAGGGGGATTTTATTTTTTGGGCTTCTCCCTTGTCTGAACTTCACATAGACACATTCAAGGGCACTACATGGGGATCTAGATTGAAACTGTACAGTTGAGCATTTACTTTGTAAGCTGGAATATGAGTCAGGCGGCAGAGAGAGGTTTCAAAAAGGCCAAGGAACTCAAGTGGCCTCTTGAGCGCCCGGAACGGGAGGATGCTGCTCTTGCTGGGATCCGTGCTGTGGAAAAGAGAAAGCAGATAGGTCAGAGGCTTTCATCATGTAGTGACACCACATCGGGTACCTTCTTCACATGTAGGTATCTATTCTATAAATTAGCACAGATCTTTCTCAATCAAAAGTCAGGTCCAGAAGCAAAGAGACCCCAACAAGCTGTCCAAGAGAGGGATGCTGAGTGGCAGTACAATGTCATCAAAAAAAGCCTTCAAGCAGGAGTTATCATGTTACTTCTGGCTAAGATGTCCCTCACCACAGGTGCTTTTTCACAGGCCACCTCTCTGGCTAGCTATCCCACATTAAACTGATCAGATGTTTCTTATCCTTGGTAAAGGGTCCTCTAGGCCTGTCCCCACCCTGCTATATGTGCCACCTTTATCAACAATCTCTCCTGCCCTGTTTGAACAATCTATACTTTTCCCAACATACTGCACTATCCTGGGACCTACTGGAAACAGAGATAGAAGTAGAATCTAGTATCCAGCTTTCATACAAAGCAAGTACAAGTCACTGCGTCAACACAGACAGTCTGACGAGAGCTGAATAGAACTACTTGAGCCAGGAGCCCTCACACTGGTCCCACTCAGCGCTCTCTCAGATTTCAAAAGGGGGAGAAATTAGAAGACCTTTTTTTTTTCTGAACAGTGCTGGACAATCCTTCCACGCATTCTGGAGGTGCCCTTCGTAATTGTCACTCACCTGTGCCTGATCTTTCATGCATACACTGCAATATGATATATTTGCTCCCGAATCCCAGATTTGCTCATGGTAGATGCTACCTCCTGTTACTGAGAACATCCAGTGCGTTCTTTGCAGCAAGCAGGCCGAACACTAAGTCGCCCTTCTTGAGCTTCTCTGCACATGCTAAGAACTGATAAACCCTCCATAGAGCCTCAATAGCAGCCCCAGGTACCTGTGCCAACTGGGCATTACTTCCACTATATCGAAAGGAGCATTTCTGACCACATCTCTCGAGTGTACGTGTTCCCATGTCTGACAATCTGCCCTGTTTGCTACCAGGATGCAGTATCTGGAAGGTTGGTATTCCCAATGTGTCTGTTTAATGTGCCAGGAAACGCTATCTTCTGATCCTGTTCTTTTGATAAGAACCACGTAGGTCCTAGTGTGTGGACAATACTCTTTATAAGGGGAATCCATGAGGTTCCATTATAACTTGTCTTAGCCATTCATCTCTGCAAATAATATCATCCTCCGGGACTGATGAACTCAGTGTCTAGCCTGGAGGAACTATATCAACCCGGACATCCATCTGCCATGTTCTTGGTTCTCCATTACTCTCACAATCAGATCGTTGCTTCCTTCCTTCCGCATCACCGTCATCCTTCTGCCACACTCCTTCACTACTGCATGTCTCAGATTGCTTCTCACCTTCTTCTCTCTCTCTCTCCCACTGATGTCTCTGCCATGCTCCGAGTCCTTCACTACTGTACGTCTCAGATCACTTCTCACCTTCTTCTCTCTCCCTCTGATGTCTCTGCTATGTTTCGAGTCCTACACCACTGCATGTCTCAGATCGCGTCTTACCTTCTCTCTGTCTCTGCCTCTGATACCTCTGCAATGCTCGGAGTTCTTCACCACTGTACATCTCAGACCACTTCTCAGCTTCATCTCTCGCCCATAGATGCCTCTGCCATGCTCTGAGTCCTTCACTACTCCCCGTCTCGGAGCGCTTCTCACCTTCTTTCTCTCTTCCACTGATGCCTCTGCCATGCTCTGAGTCCTTTACTACTCCACGTCTCAGAGCGCTTCTCACCTTCTTCTGTTTCTCTCCAACTGATGCCACTGCTACGTTCTGAGTCCTTCACCACTGTACATCTCAGATCTCTTCTCACCTTCTTCTCTCTCCCTCCCACTGATGCATCTGCCATGCTCGGAGTCCTTCACTACTCCACGGCCCAGATCGCTTCTCACCTTCTTCACTCTCTCTTCCACTGATGCCTCTGCCATGTTCCGAGTCCTTCACTACTCCATGTCTCAGATCACTTCTCACCTTCTTCACTCTCTCTCTCCCACTGATACCTCTGCCATGCTCAGAGTCCTTAACTACTCCACGTCGCTGATCACTTCTCACCTTCTTCTTTCTCTATCCCATTGATGCCTCTGCCATGCTCGGAGTCCATTACTCCTCCACGTCTCAGATCAATTCTCACCTTCTTCTTTCTCTATCCTATTGATGCCTCTGCCATGCTCGGAGTCCTTAACTACTCCACGTCTCAGATCAATTCTCACCTTCTTCTTTCTTTATCTCATTGATGCCTCTGCCATGCTCGGAGTCCTTAACTACTCCATGTCTCAGATCACTTCTCACCTTCTCTCTCCCACTGATTCCTCTGCCACGCTCTGAGTCCTTCACTATTGTACATCTCAGATCGCTACTCACCTTCTCTCTCCCACTGATGCCTCTGCCACGCTCAGAGTCCTTTACTACTCCACGTCTCAGATCACTTCTCACCTTCTTCTCTCTCTCTTCCACTGATTCCTCTGCCACCGTCCGAGTCCTTCACCACTGTACGTCTCACATACCTTCTCACCTTCTGTGAGAAGGTGGCCTGATATATGCTGTCCACTAGTTCTAGTGGGCACCGTGTATCAGTCCAAACAACCCCTTATGGTGAATGGTTAAAGACAACCTTATGTGAAAGCTATCCTAGTGGTAGCTATGGAAAGCAGCCTTCAGGCTAAGTCTTGAAGGAATGTAAAGCAGCTTGTTTTACCAGTCTATAATCTCTTGAATGATCAAATGAAAGGACAACCCCACCAGGTATATATTTAAAATATATGTATTTAGGTTAACACACACCCCTCTAGTCTCTTTATGAGACTTGAGTTCGAAGTACTTAGTTTACAAGTGAGCAAGCATCAGTAAAAGCACAAATACACATTTGGGCCCTAGGGGCGTACCAAACCATATACCAAAAAAGTGGTATAAGATCCACGACTGGAATAGGCACTAGGCCTATTGCCTCTAGAATCGCTGGGACCCCAAGGAACCATCCAAGGTAGTGATACAGGGGACCCACGGGAACTATATGCAGTGTGAAAACACAACCGCGGGTTCCTATTATCTTCTATGGGCAATGTCGCAGTTGGAATTTTAAAGATTAGGGACACTTCTAATTGAGTCAGGACCAAACCCTTTTGGACTTAAGAAGTTCTAGGGCTAGCACCTACAAGAGCACCGGAGTACTCGAGTTACCTCACCCAGGGAAGCCGGGTGCATAGGTGTCTTTTGGTGTCGGGTCGCGTCGTCGATTTCAATGGGAGCTGGGGAAGAAGTGCTGCTGCCGTGAAGAGGAGAAGTGTCCGAAGAGATCCAAGCCTGGATCTAGGATGGAAGGAACCTGAAAGCAGAGGGGACAGAGTCTGGGTCAGTTGCCAGTAACCTAGGGCAGGATTGACCAATGTCCACAGATGTCGGGTGCTTCAGGTGAGTTGATGGGTGTCTTGACTCTTCAGCCACGAGGTCCAGGAGGCGTCGAGGAAGTCCATGAGCCGGATTCGAGCTGTCCCACGAAGTCTGTCGAGTGCTGCGGTGTCGGCGACCAGAATGGACCCAACAAGCCTTGGCAACGGCAAGTCACTGGAATTCAGAGAAAGGACTGCGGTGCAGACCAGCAAGGTCTGAGGGACTCACCCAGCGAGGGTAAGTCTGGGCACGTCTGGAGCAACCAGGTAAGCTCAATCAGAAAAAAAGTCGTCTTCGTGGGGACCTGCTAGCCAACGGGCTAGTGATCGCGAAGGAGCCTCGAGCAGTCGCACTGGAAGCTGGCCCACGGGTCACTCGTGGAGTGGAGGCCAACAATCTTCGGTGCAGGAGGTGCTCAAGGGTGGGGCTACTCGGAGCCCAAAGCACAACTTCGAGGAGGACCAGGAAGATAGTGTTGCTGCAAAAGTTCACGGTGTCCAGGGGTCACGGTTCCACGTCACCCACGAAAGCCACGGGCCTCAGCTTTGCTGTGGACTCAGGGTAGCCTTGGGGGAAGTCTGGAAATCCACCTCTGGGGATGCAGAGACTTCGGCGTCCGGCTGGAGCTTCAGAATTGCAGACCGGTCAGTTGCTTCTTTCGTGTCTGCCAAGCAGGGGAGTCACTCCTTGACCCCAAGGGAGATCTCTTCAGTCCTCTAGTCAGGATAGAACGTCGAAGGTTCAGGATGTACGTTGCAGAGTTTCGTCCAGGGTAATCTAAAGTCCTAGGGACTGGATTCCTATACTTATAGTGAGTTTAGGGGATGGACTAACTCTAAGGCCCCACCTATGGGTGGGCCAGGAAAAAGGGGTGGTTCCACCCATTTCCTTTGTCCAGTTTTGCGCCAGAGCAGGGGCAGGTAGCTCCTGCAACCGGTTTCAACAGGAGTGTGCACAGGGACACCAAGTGTGCCCCCAGTGCAGGACTTCAAAGCACCAGAGAGTGCTCCCGCCCAGCCCCAATACACATCAGCCTGTCTGGGGAGGTGGGACACCTCCCCTCGACAGGAAACCTATTGTCCAGGCCTCCCCTGCCTGAGTTTCGGTCAGCAGCAGGAGGCCAGACCCGTGTCTGTGGCAGAGGCATCCATCTTGTGATGCCAGGGCTCAGGAAAGTCCTACCGAGTTTAGCCAGTGTGAACCTGTCTCTCCCTCTAGACAGGTGGAATGCTACCCCGCTGGGGGGGGGGGGGAGAGGTGGGAGGGTAGTATTCCAAAGCGTTTGACACCAAACACGACATGTTTTGATGCAGCCATCCCAAAGTTAGCATTTACCACGAGGTTATAATGCACTTAAGTGTATATGGTATGGCTGTATCACAGAACATCCATAAGGAAGTATTTCCGAAAGCTGCAGAGGGGCTCAGCTCATGCTTGGGCACCCTCTCACATAAAACCAAGCACTCTGCCTTCAGGATTGTCGAGGCCTGCCATAGGAGTGGCTTATAGGTTTATATGTGTCTGTATATAGGTGTGGATATAGGTAGCCTATACCACTGTAAGGGGTGCAAGCACACCCTTACCCAGGCTGCAGTAGCAGACCTGTGGTGTAATTTTGGAGTACTTCCCAGGGGTGGCATAATATATGCTGCAGCCCCTGGTAGGCCTCTGAGGTACCTATGCCCTAGGTACATAGTATACCATATGCTAGGGGCTTATAAGGCACTCCAGAATCCAATTAGATATGTACCTAATGTACATGGAAACTATTTTAGAGAGGAAGCAGCTAGGCTGTGGTCCTAATTAGCAGGGCCACGGCCAGACTAAGGTCGAAAAGAACAAGTTACTTACCTACGGTAACGATGTATCTGTAAGAAACATTAGTTAGTTAGATTCCTCACCTTAGAATATCCCCAGGCGTCAGACTGGATCCGGAAGATTTTTCGTCAGCAATACCCCTTGCGCGTCGCTAGGCGTCGTCTGCGGCTCCGCGTCCGTCGTCGGCGTCGTGCGCCGGAATGACGTCGTCGGAGTACTTAGACGCCGCCCTCGCGCGCTGACGTCAGTTCTTGTACATAGCTTTCCGCGCCAGGAACGCAGAGCCATGCAAAGACCGACACTGGTGCCAAAAATAAAATCTAGGGGCCTGAAAAGGATAACCTTAACCCTAGATGTCAGTTCGCAGAACGGGGAGGATGGGTGGGTCGGTGAGGAATCTAACTAACTAATGTTTCTTACAGATACATCGTTACCGAAGGTAAGTAACTTGTTCATCTGAAAGAAACACGTTAGTTAGATTCCTCACCTTAGAATAGATACCCAAGCAATACCATCCCCGGTGGTGGGTCTGCGAACCAAGATCACACCAGAAAGTCCTGGAGGACAGAACGGCCAAAGAAGCCATCCCTCCGGACTTGGCTGTCAAGGCAATAATGCCTGGCAAACGTGTGTAGCGAAGCCCACGTTGCCGCCTGACAGATGTCCTGCAAAGGGACACCCCGTCCCAAAGCAGTGGTAGCCGCCGTGGCCCGAGTAGAATGGGCGCGCAGCCCAACAGGAGGGTCCTTTTTTGCCAAGGAGTAACAAATTTTGATGCACAAAACGACCCACCGAGAGATGGTCCGTTTGTGCACAGCTTTCCCCTTCTTAGCACCAACGTATCCAATGAAAAGTTGGTTGTCCACCCGGAACTGCTTTGTGCGGTCCAGATAAAAGGAGAGCGCACGTTTTGGGTCCAGACGGTGGAGCCTCTCTTCCTCTTTGGAAGGATGCGGAGGCGGAAAGAAGGTGGGCAAGGTGACAGACTGCCCAAGATGAAATGGAGTCACCACTTTCGGAAGAAAGGAGGGACGAGGCCGAAGGACAACCTTGTCCGGATGAACAGAGAGAAAAGGAGGCTTTGAAGATAAAGCCTGGAGCTCACTCACCCGTCTAGCCGAGGTGATGGCTACCAGAAAAGCAGTCTTAAGCGTCAGCAGACGAAGGGGACAATTATGAAGAGGCTCAAAGGGAGCGCACATTAGAAATGTGAGAACAAGATTCAAGTCCCACTGAGGCATTACAAACGGGACAGGAGGGAACGTGTGAGTAATGCCTTTTAGAAAGCGTGTAACTACAGGGGACTTGAAAAGAGAAGGCTGATCAGGGAGCCGCAAGAAGGCAGAGATGGCAGCAAGATAACCTTTCAGGGAGCCCAGGGCAGAGCCCTGCCGGGCCAAAGAAAGAAGAAACAGTAGAACCTCAGAAAGAGGGGCGGAAAGGGGATCCACAGCCTTTGCTGTGCACCATGCCACAAATTTGTTCCACCGGCAGGCGTATACCGTCTTTGTGGAGGGACGCCTGGCTGCCAGAATGATATCACAGACTTCAGGAGGCAAGTCAAATGGCATCAACTGCCGCCGCTCAATCTCCACGCATGGAGGTGGAGGCTGGACAGGTTCGGGTGGAGGACCGTCCCCTGCTGCTGCGACAGAAGATCCTCCCGAAGGGGCAGACGTATCGGAGGATCGGTCAACATACTGAGTAGCTCGGGATACCAGTACCTTCGTGCCCAATCCGGAGCCACCAAGATGACTTGGGCCCGGTCGTGCCTGATCTTCTTCAGCACTCTGGGCAGAAGTGGTATAGGCGGAAAGGCGTACAACAGACCGCAACTCCACTCGTGACAAAAAGCGTCGCCGAGCGAGTGCCGCCTTGGAAATTCCAACGCGCATAACTGCTGACATTGCGCGTTCTCTTCGGTGGCGAATAGATCTAACCAAGGCTCTCCCCACTGCTGAAAGAGACCTTGCGCCACTTCAGAGTTCAGACGCCATTCGTGATCCATCATGCACCGGCGGCTGAGTTCGTCTGCTCTGGCGTTCAGAGAGCCCGCCAGATGTTGAACCACTAGGGTGACGCCCTGGTGTTCTAGCCACGTCCAGAGGCGCAGAGCCTCCTGACAAAGAATCCACGACCCCACCCCGCCCTGTTTGTTGCAATACCACATGGCGGTGGTGTTGTCCGTGAACACCTGCACGACACTTCCCCTGACAGAGGGAAGGAAGGCTTTCAGTGCAAGTCGGATCGCTCTCAACTCCAACAGGTTGATGTGGAGACGAGACTCCGCCGGAGACCAGAGGCCTCTGATCTCCGCCTCTCCCATATGGCCACCCCATCCCAGGAGGGATGCATCCGTCACTACGACATGCTCCGGTTGGGGAAGGGAGAGGCTCTTGCCCTTGACCCAATCGCGGTCCGTGAGCCACCACTGCAACTGCTGTGCAGTGCCCTCCGAGATCAAGACATGGTCGGACAGGTTGCCGTGATGCTGGGCCCACTGAAACTTCAGGTCCCACTGCAGAGCCCGCATGCGCCGCCTGGCATGATGCACTAGTAGGATGCAGGAGACCATCAGCCCCAGAAGCCGCAACACTAGCCTGACCGAAACCCAGGATAGAGGCCGAAAGATGGGAATCAGGGCCTGAATATCCCGGACCCGCTGTTCCGGCGGATAGACCCGGATCTGCGCCGAATCGAGAACCGCTCCGATGAAGAGGAGCTTCTGAGAGGGACTCAGGTGTGACTTCGGCACGTTGATGGAAAATCCCAGCAAATGCAGGAGATCCGCCGTAGTCTGGAGGTGGGAGACGACTGCCTGGGGCGAGCCCGCCTTCAACAACCAGTCGTCGAGATAGGGGAAGACTGGAACCCCTGATCTGCGCAGATGAGCTGCGACCACCGCCATCACTTTCGTGAACACCCGAGGAGCACTGGTGAGGCCGAAGGGGAGCACGGTAAACTGAAAGTGCTCTTGACCCACCGTGAACCGCAGGTAATGCCGGTGGGCCGGCAGGACGGGGATGTGGAAATATGCGTCCTGCAAGTTCAACGCTACCATCCAGTCTCCAGGGTCTAGGGCAGCTAGAACCTGAGCCAAAGTTAACATCTTGAACCTTTCCTTCCGGAGGAAGGCATTGACGTTCCGGAGGTCCAAGATAGGGCGTAGGCCCCCTTTGCCCGTCTTGGGAACCAGAAAGTAGTGGGAATAACAACCACGACCTACTTCTGGGCTCGGAACGCGCTCGACGGCCCCCTTGGCCAAGAGGGCCGAAACTTCCTCGTGGAGAAGATTCAAATGATCCCCCGAGATACGGTGGTGCTGCGGTGGCATGGCTGGAGGGGTCGTCTCGAAGGGGAGGGAGTAGCCCCTTTGGACGATTTGCAGCACCCACCTGTCCGATGTGATGGACCGCCAGTGGAGCAGGTGATGGCGAACTCTGCCGCCCACTGGCGTGGAATGGGCCTGAAAGCTCGGACTAGGAAGGCTTTGAGGCGGATGCTGCCGGGGTGGATGTGGGCTGACCGCGTCGTCCTCCAGAACCGCCTCGGCAGAAACCACGTCCGTGACCGCACGCAGGTCGGTTCTGTGGCTGGTGGCTAGGCGTACGTGAGGAGGCACCCCTTCCTTGGCCACGAAAGGGGCGGAAGTTTGCGACCGCGGGGCCGAGAGGCCCAAGGACATCGCCCGAAAAGGACGTGGACCGCAGCCAGGCGTGACGTCTAAGCGCCACTGTGGTAGAAATCGCCCTACCCAGCGAGTCCGTAGTGTCAAGCCCACATCGGATAGCATGTCGCGCTGCATCCCTCCCATCGGCCAGAGCCTGGGTAAGTCGTGTCTGGACCTCCTCCGGACACAGGGGCAGCACGTCCTCCACCGTATCCCACAGAGAGTGGGAATAACGGTCCAAGAGACAGGCGGTGTTCAAAGACCGCAGGCCCAAACTAAGGGAGGAGAACAGCTTTTTGCCGAACTGTTCCAGTCTCTTGGAATCCCGGTCCGGCGGAGCGGTCGGGAAGGAGGATTGGGAGGTAGAGGCCTGGATAACCAGGCTCTCGGGGGTAGGGTGTTGGGACAGAAAACTGGGGTCGCCCGGAGCAGGGCGGTGGCGCCTGGCGACGTTCCAGTCCACAGGAGGAACTGTGGAGGGCTTGGACCAGGTGCCCTGCAGAACGTCAATGAGGGCCTCATTGAATTGCAGCAGAGGCTCAGTGGAGCTTGCTGCAGACTGAAGCACCTCAGTGAGGACGTTAGTCCTCACAGCCACGGCAGGTAGCTCGAGCCCATGGGCTGCGGCCGCCTTGCGCAGCACCACAGAGAAAGCAGCACCCTCCTCCGAAGCCACAGTCGGAGGAGAGATGAATCCAGTGTCTGGAGAGGTATCCAGACCACTGGCCTCCCCCAGTTCATCTGCCCAGTCCTGTGACAGTTGAGCCTGAACGGCCAGAGGATCCTCGGATCCCTCCCAGTCGCCCCCATCATCCGATTCCTGGTATGCAGGAGGAAGGATCGGAGCCGGGCGATAGACATAATGTGTCTCCAGCGGCGCCGAACGCGGCGTCCATCGACGCCGTGACGGCGCCGGGCCCGGAGCGGGGCTGAACCGGGGCTCGACGCCGAGCGGAGCCGGCGTCGGAGGTGGTACCGGTGTCGACGCCGGCGGAGGAGGCGTGACGAGGTCGACCGGCGTCGGCGGGGACTCGGGAACGGGTCCCTCGGGCACTTGCGGCGTTGAGGCCGGAGCCGTCGACGGCGCCGGGGCCGGAGCCGCCGGCAGGCAAGGTTGCCCAGTCGGGTCCGCGGGGCCCGAAGGCACACCAGCGGGCGTCGACGGCGGAGCCAGGTTCCTCATGGCCGAGAGGAAGGCACTGACTTCCGCCGGCGTCGCGTCAGTCCCAGGGACCGGCAGGTATGGGGACTTGCGCGGCGCCTGCGGCTCCGCTGGAGCCGCGGGGGTGGAACCACCCTGACCCTCGGCCGAGTCGCGCGACCGGCGAGGGGAGTCCGAAGAGCATTGTCGCCTCTTGGACTTCTTGGAGTGCTTCGACTTACCCGAAGACTTGGAGCCAGACGATCGATGATGACGTCGGCTGCGGCTCCGCGACCGATCCTTGGACCTCCTCCTGGACCGGGATCGAGAGGGGCCGAGTGGCGAAGCTCGAGAAGCTTACGGGACCGCTCCCGTCTAGCCTTCGAGGTCAGGGCCTTGCAGTCCGAACACGACTCCGCGTCGTGGTCGAGGCCCAAGCAGTAAAGGCACCGGCGGTGATGGTCCGTAACCGACATCAAGCGGTTGCAGTCAGCACAGGCTTTAAAACCAGGCATCCTACCGGCACCGGAGTCGAGACAAGATCAAAAAGGATCGAAAAAAGTTAGTCAAAAAGTGACTAAAGGGGTAGCTCTCCCGGATCTGCGCTTACTGGCGCGGAAAAAAGAAGAACTGACGTCAGCGCGCGAGGGCGCCGTTTAAGTACTCCGACGACGTCATTCCGGCGCACGACGCCGACGACGGACGCGGAGCCGCAGACGACGCCTAGCGACGCGCAAGGGGTATTGCTGACGAAAAATCTTCCGGATCCAGTCTGACGCCTGGGGATATTCTAAGGTGAGGAATCTAACTAACGTGTTTCTTTCAGATACAGTGAAACACCAGCATACAGTGAAACACCAGCAAAAAGTGGGGGTACCTATGTGAAGCATATCCTACTTTCCTACACCTCTCTCCCACTGATGCCTCTGCCATGCTCTGAGTCCTTCACTACTCCACGTCTCAGATCACTTTTCACCTTCTCTCTCCCACTGATGCCTCTGCCATGCTCTGAGTCCTTCACTACTCCACGTCTCAGATCACTTTTCACCTTCTCTCTCCCACTGATGCCTCTGCCATGCTCTGAGTCCTTCACCACTGTACGTCTCAGATCATTTATCATCCTCTTCTCTCTCACACGGATTGCTCTGCCATGCTCAGACTCCTTCACTACTCCACCTCTCAGATCGTTTTTCACCTTCTTCTCTCTCCCTCCCACCAATGCCTCTGCCATGTTCTTAGTCCTTCACTACTCCACCTCTAAGATCGCTTCTCACCTTCTTCTCTCTCTCTTCCACTGACTCCTCTGCCACGGTCTGAGTCCTTCACCACTGTACGTCTCAGATTGCTTCTCACCTTCTCTCTCTCCCACTGATTCCTCTGCCATGCTCAGAGTCCATCACCACTGAATTTCTCAGATCGCTTCTCACCGTCTTCTCTCTCCCATTGATGCCTCTGCCATGAGTCCTTTTCTATCATACGTCTTAGATCACTTCTCACCTTCCTCTTTATCGCTACCATTGATGCCTCTGCCATGCTCGGAGTCCTTTACTACTCCATGTCTCAGATCACTTTTCACCTTCTCTCTCCCACTGATTCCTCTGCCATGCTCAGAGTCCTTCACTACTCCACGTCTCAGATCGCTTCTCACCTTCTCTCTCCCACTGATGCCTCTGCGATGCTCAGAGTCCTCCACTACTCCACCTCTCAGATCGTTTTTCACCTTCTTCTCTCTCCCTCCCACTGATGCCTCTGCCATGTTCTGAGTCCTTCACTACTGTACGTCTCAGATCGCTTCTCACCTTCTCTCTCCCACTGATACCTCTGCCATGCTCAGAGTCCTTCACTACTCCACGTCTCAGATCACTTCTCACCTTCTCTCTCCTCCCCACTGATGTCTCTGCCATGTTCTGAGTCCTACACTACTGTACGTCTCAGATCGCTTCTCACCTTCTTCTCCCTCCCACTGATTCCCCTGCCACGCTCCGAGTCCTTCACCACTGTACGTCTCAGATCATTTATCATCCTCTTCTCTCTTCCATCACCACTGAATTTCTCAGATCGCTTCTCACCGTCTTCTCTCTCCCATTGATGCCTCTGCCATGAGTCCTTTTCCATCATACGTCTAAGATCACTTCTCACCTTCATCTTTATCGCTCCCAGTGATGCCTCTGCCATGCACGGAGTCCTTCAAGACTGTACATTTGAGATGAATTCTCACCTTCCTCTTTCTCTCCCTGAGATGCCTCTGCTACGCTCCGAGTCCTTCACTACTGTTCATCTCAGATTGCTTCTTACCTTCTTCTCTATCCCACTGATGAATTTGCCAGGCACAGAGTCCTTCACTACTGTACGTCTTAGATCACTTCTCACCTTCTCTTTCCCTTCCACTGATGCCTCTGCCATGCTCTGGGTCCTTCGCCACTATACATCTCAGTTTACTTCCTACCTTCCTCTCTCTCCCACCGATACTTCCGCCATGCTATGTGTCCTTCAATATTGTACGCCTCAAATCACTTCTCACCTTCTCTCTAGCTCCCACTGATGCCTCTGCCATGCTCTAAGTCCTTCACTACACCATGTCTCAGATCCCTTCTCACCTTCTTCTTCCTCACTCCCACTCATATCCCTGCCATGCGCCAAGTCCTTCACCACTGTATGTCTCAAATCACTTCTCACCTTCTTCTTTCTCTCCCTCACCCCCACTGATTCCTCTGCCATGCTCACAGTCCTTCACTACTGAATGTTTTAGATCACTTCTCACCTTCTTCTCTCTCCCTCACACTGATGTCTCTGTCACGCTCTGAGTCCTTTACTACTCCACGTCTCAGATCGCTTCTTACCTTCTTTCCTCTCCCTCCCAGACATTCATGTGAGCTCTTCTGGGTCCTTCACTACACTCCTTTACAGACTGATGCTTACCTCTTCCACCCGCAGCCCACTGACATCCCTCTGCCATGTGCTGGGTCCATCATAACTCTCTCTCCTTAGTCAGATTGCTTTTTACTTTCACCCCTCCCTCCCAGACATCCCTCTGCATTCTTTATAACTCTCCTTCTGAGATCTCTTCTTACCTTGGACGGCCCAGTTCCTCATCCATCTTGGAGATGGCACAATTCTCCAACATCATGTGACCTGAAATATCCAATGAGGTTAGGGAACTCAGGTTTTGGACAATGAGGCTCAGCACCTTTCGGTTCAACTTGAACTTGTAGTAGCTGGAGAGTTGGTCCCGGGAAATGTCCAAGTGCCTGGAAAAGCAACAGGTAAAACTTTGAATCAACCCAAAACAGAAGAGAAAAGCTACCTCAATTTCAACAGATTCATACCCTGGCAGGTAGCATCCCTCCACAGTGAAAGTAACAAGGGACCCCTGTCGAATTGATACAGAAATTCCTAGGGCAGGGCACCAATACAGTGAAATATAAATCCCTAGGCAATTATGGAGTTACTAGTGTATGAATCTGTAAGTTTATACGTCTATTAGATACACATTATTCGTGAATTCAGTGTAACATTCAACAGAAAAAATAAAAAAATTGCAGTTTTAGTTTTTGATAATTAAAAAGCATATTTTATTACAATCTTGAAATCAATTCATACAATAACTCTTCATACTGTGTTTTGTATGTAGTTAACATGGGAATACATATACATTCAATTATGTGCAAACAAACAATTTTCTTCAATCACTTAAAATACATAGACTAAAACCGTGGCAGAAAAGGGTTTTTGTCTTCGACGCGCGTTTTGACGCAATCTGCGCCTTCGTCAGGAAATGGTACACATATACTTTTTATTATGAGCTTATTATTGATTTTATGGTCCAAAGTTTTATATTCGGCTTATTGTCGATGGGTCCACCGTATCGATGGACTTACAGGATCCCAATTTGAGTCCTGCAGGAATCTGATATATCATATGTATTCCTTAGGAATCTGAAATTTTTCACAACTTCTTATCGATATGTTCAGAAAATTCCAACAATTACAGAATATATTAAGATGATTATCGTCAAAATACATCAAAGGTTTTCCCTTTAGATTAATAGTGAGGAAGAATTAAAAAGACAGATAACAGCTCCTTCTGCGTCGATACGTCCTAACCGGCCACGTCTATGTACTGGAAGGGAAAACTTTTGATGTATTTTGATGATAATCTTCTTAATATATTCTAGAACTGTTGGAATTTTCTGAAAATATCGATAAGAAGTTGTGAAAAATGTCAGATTCCTAAGGAATACATATGATATATCAGATTCCTGCAGGACTCAAATTGGTATCTTGTATTGATACGCTGGACCCATCGACAATAAGCCGAATATAAAACATTGGACTGTAAAATCCAATAATAAGCTTGTAATAAAAAGTATATGTGTGGCATTTCCTGACAAAGGCGCAGATTGCGTAGAAAGGCACGTCAAATACAAAAACCCTTTTCTGCCAAGGTTTTAGTCTATGTATTTTAAGTGATTGTTTGGAGAAAATTGTTTGTTTGCACATAATTGAATGTATATGTATTCACGTTAGCTACATACAAAACACAGTATGAAGAGTTAGTTTATGAATTGATTTCAAGATTTAATAAAATATGCTTTTTATTTATCAAAAATTAAAACTGTAATTTTTAAAAAATTTCTATTGAATGTTACACTGAATTCACGAATAATGTATCTAATGGACGTCTATACTTAGAGATTCATACACTAGTAACTCCATAATTGCCTAGGGATTTATATTTCACTGTGTTCACAGCATCCCCCCGCAGTGCAAGTGTCCACAGGGAAGAGACTACAAGCCTACCTTCCATGAATAGTGGAGTATCACTGGATGCTTCACACGTCCTGAGATCCAGAGCAAAAACCCAGAGAGGAGAGTTCAATGTGATGAATGATGAATGCCAGACTAGAGGTAAGGATGCTTGTGCATCCCTAGATGTTCAAGCCGAGACTTGGAAAGGAGCATGCCAATGGAATAACAAGAATCTAAGGCTCTCCTTACTGTGATAATCAATTTCGAAGACATAGGCATGTCATCACTCACTGTAATGTCTCTTGTTCAGGAAGCCTTTAGTCCCCTCCCTGCAAACGTTCAATTCCCTAACCGCAGGTCAGGGTCCTGGAACATCTCTTGCATAGCAGATTCAAAACCCTGAACGGAAGTGAGTGCAGGAAAGAATGATGCTAATTTACGAAAGAACTATTTTTTGACATGACCGAGGAAATGTGACGCATTTCTTCTAACAACTAGAAACTAGCACAGTACCTGAGATCTGGAAAACTGTCATTAAACCATTATTGAAAAACGCTTCACTTAACCCCAGAGGTCCTAGAAATGACCAGACAATTTCTCTAGTCCTTATTTGCCTAAATTGCTGGAGAAACAATGCTTTCAGATTTGTTGAGGAAAACAACTTCTTAGATACTTGTCAAGCAGGATTCAGAATTAGTTGTAGCTTCTGCTCTTGATGACCCAGGGAGGATGATGGATGCCCGCAGTCCAGATTGGTTCTCCTGCACTTCTAGGTCGCATTTGATACAACTGACTACACAAGCCTATCTGAAAGATTGTCTGACACAGGCTCAGAGGAACTGTTTGAGCCTGGCTTAAATCATTTTCATACAAAATACCACAGTTCCTCTCCCTCCCTTTTCGTGCTCAGCTAAAGAAATGTGTCAACTTTATTCATGTTGCTTTTTAACATTTACATGCACCCACTGGCCTGCAGAGTCTGGGGAGGAAGGTATTTGTGTGCACATGGATGATACACAGCTGACCTTTGGACTGTCTGCAGATGCAAACCAATATAACCACCCCTGAGTCTTGAGGCAAACGGACAGTAGACATCTATACCAGGGCAACCACAAGCACCTTCTTCCTTAGTTCGCAATTTAGGAATCTATCTTGATTTGATCTTAGCCTT
Source organism: Triturus cristatus (assembly GCF_964204655.1). Taxonomy (NCBI): domain Eukaryota; kingdom Metazoa; phylum Chordata; class Amphibia; order Caudata; family Salamandridae; genus Triturus; species Triturus cristatus. The sequence goes on along the minus strand of NC_140580.1, from coordinate 1,177,586,896 downwards.
ACCACTCATGTAGCTAATGTAACTAAGTCCTGTTTGTTTCACCTTAAACTGGTTCCACCATCCTACTCCTTTTGGGCAAGTAATTGGGAATATCCGTAACACATGCTTTAATTCAGTCATGAATGGACGGACTATGCGAATGTGATTTTACTGGTTGCACTGCGAAAACGAATTATGCCACTACCGTTGATCCAAAATGCGGCAATTTAACTACTCATTTTGTAATCAAGCATTCTCAGTGGCGGGTGCTAAATTGTGGAATGCGTTGTCAGTTAAACTACAGTAGCAATCTTCTCTATTACTCTTTACGAAATCTCTGAAGACCACGTCTTTAAGCATTAATGACTTCACAGCTATTGATTCAACCTTCGCATCAGCGCCCAAAAATTGAATGTGGCGCTTAACAAATAAACGAACATAAACATGTGCATTATGTGCCGATCAGCTGCCAAGCTCTGTACTTTAGATTCTTCTACACCAACAGACACACCAAGGGAGGGAGGTAAGGACTGTCTGCACAAAAGTCACTTAAGATCACTAGCTTGCATTACAGAGATCCTAAGCCCGCCTTCCTCCAGACTCATGCAAAGCCTAAAAAGCATAAACAATTGAAGAAAGGTGACCTGAATCCTTCTCAGCAGAGGGTTAACCAAACAAATTCCTGCGAAAGGTATGGCCACACTGAACTTACTCCTTGAATCATATGTTCACTGTGGGGGCGTCACTGGACCACTGAGCAAAGGTAACACCAACAGAACAACCGATTTGCATTTAATCAGCTTAATGTTGAGTTTGAAAGCATATGTGAACCAGAACAAGTGCACTAAACTGAGGTCCTACACAGAGTGGGGGCTCCTAATAGGCCATGAAACCCTGGAAGACACCCAACTCATCATCTCCTTGACAGACAAAATAACCACCACCAGAGCGAACTTCACCAATTGCATGACCATGGTAGCAGAATAGGTGAGAACCGAATGTTTAAAGCTCAGTTCCCTATAAGACGGAAGTACTGGTCTTCGGAAACAGGACCTCCTCGTGGGACGCTGCCTGGTGATCAACAGAGCTAGGACCAACACCCACCAACCACGCCAGAAATCTGGGGATCATACTGGATGACAAGCTCACCATGTCGGCAGACGTTAATGCAGGGAGAGCTGCCTGCTTCCACATCCTATGAATGCTACAATAGATCTTCAAGTGGCTGCCAGAGAACACCAGGCGCACTGACAAGCAGACTTGACTACGGCAACACGCTCTATGCCAGAATCTCCAAGCAGCTCCAACACAGACTGTAAACCATCCAGAATGCTGCTGCAAGACTCATACTCAACCTCCCGTGCTGCATCCACACCTCACCCCACCTCGGAGAGCTCCACTGGCTCCTCGTTCGTGAACACAGCCTATTCAAACTCCTCACGCACACATACAAAGCCTTACACAACAATGGTCCATCATACCTGCACAACCGCACACACTTTCACCAGCCTGACAGACACCCACACTCAGCCTCACTCAACCACATAGAAAGCCCTGCATGACACTGTCCAGGATACCTCAACAGCATACCCTTTCACCAGCCTCAGAGATACCACCGCTCAGCCTTAGCCTCACTTTCAATCACATACGTACAAAGCTTTACAGATCACTGGTCCAGCATACCTCAACAACCGCATACACTTTCACCAGCCTCAGAGATACCTCCGCTCAGCCTTAGCCTCACTTTCAATCACATACGTACAAAGCTTTACAGATCACTGGTCCAGCATACCTCAACAACCGCATACACTTTCACCAGCCTCAGAGATACCTCCGCTCAGCCTTAGCCTCACTTTCAATCACATACGTACAAAGCTTTACAGATCACTGGTCCAGCATACCTCAACAACCGCATACACTTTCACCAGCCTCAGAGATACCTCCGCTCAGCCTTAGCCTCACTTTCAATCACATACGTACAAAGCTTTACAGATCACTGGTCCAGCATACCTCAACAACCGCATTCACTTTCCGCAGCTTGACAGACACCTCTGCTCAGCCTCAGTCTCACACATACTAAGCCTTGCACAACACTGGTCCAGCATAACTCAATAATCGCATACACTTTTACGAGGCTGCTAGACACCTCTGCTCAACCTCACTCTCACACATACTAAGCCTTGCACAACACTGGTCCAGCATACCTCAATAATCGCATACACTTTTACAAGGCTGCCAGACACCAATGCTCAACCTCACTCTCACACAAAGACTTACGCAACACTGTTCCAGGATACTTCCACAACTGAATATGCTGTCATGTGCCAGACAGAAACCTACGTTCTGCCTACCTCTCACTAGCACATACAGAGCCTTATACAACACTGGTCCAGCATACCTCAAAAATCGCATTCACTTTCACCAGCCTGACAGACACCTACGCTAAGTCTACCTCTCACTCACACATACAAGCATTACACAACGCTGGCCCAGCATACCTGATCAGCCGCATACACTTTCACAAGCCTGACAGACGCCCACGCTCAGCCTCGCTCTCACTCACACACATACAAAGCCTTATACAACACTGGCCCAGCATACCCGATCAGCCGCATTCACTTTCATCAGCCTGACAGACTCCTCCGCTCAGCTCACTCTCACACACTGCCCACATTCACAAAAGCAAGGTAGAAGGTCGCTTGTTCTCCTACATCGCGCCTAAACATGGATAAATATGCCTCAACACATCAGAACCTCATTCTCACTTCTGAAGTTCTGCAAGAAGTTGAACACCTGGCTCTTCGAGTAACTCTACAGAGACCATATGCTTACATACCTGCTCAAGCACCTGGATAACCTCATGGGTGATTAGTGCGCTACAAAAGTCCACATAAACCATAAAATAACATACATGAAATGAAGCCAGACTACAGTGATATGTAAGGAAAATTAGCCTTGTTAGAGTGTCTGCACTGGAAATACCACCCCGGTATGACGGGAAAGCACTACCCCCCCATATGCAGTAAAGAAAAGAGTGCAATGTGACCCTGGTATTCCTGCTCCTGGCTGTATATGTAATAGGCATGCTACCCTTAGAGAGGCCTAAGTGACCGCACGTAACATGCTCAGAGATCAGGTAAATGAACTTGGGGTCAATGGCATGGACTCAATACTACGCACAAGAAACACAGCGCGTTCAGTAAATCATCTCAGCTGCGTCACAACACTGTAAAGCAGAAGGAGAGGAGGGGAAGCATTGGCGTACTGATTCCGGCCTTCCAAAAGAAAGGTAACCCCGAATGCAGATGGGCCATGCTAACAGCTTGCAACGGCCGCTCTGCCTGGATGCCACAAGATCCAGTTTCAGAAGAGACTGACTGCAAGCTAAAGGCGCTGTTAGATCTCTAGCGGGTACTGCTGATTTCTATCATTCAAGTGGAAGGATGCAGAGCTGGAAAAAGTGCAAATGCCAAGAACGACCTTCAGAACATAGGCAAGCATCCATGGGGCCAAATGTCAGAAACTTTAAGGTGACTCACAACTACTCCCCAGCAATAATTGCAGAAGTCAGTGATGACAGGCAAGGATAGGTTACTTACCTGTAATCCTAGTTCTCTTCCAGGGGTATCCTCATCAAAGTCATAAGCAATTGAATATTCCCACCCATGCGTGGGGACCCCAGAAACTATATAGAAATATATGAAAACATATATATATATATATTTTTCTTTTTTAAACAAACAATCAATGCAGGCTTTCATACACCACAGGCTGAGCAATGCTGTAAAAAGTTTCTTTGCACACATACACAAACAAACCAGGAAAACAAAGGACATTTGAACTGCTTTTAACCCCTTCAGCGCTGCGCGGATTCCCCCGCGGTGCTGAAGGGTTCGAGCGCGGGCGGGGCCATGACGGAACGGTTCCGTCATGAGCACAGCTCAACCGATGCTCATGACGCAACCGTTCCGTCATGAGCATGGAAGGGGTTAATGCACAGTAGAAAACCATAACCCTGCAAAGAGAAAAGCAGGCCTTGTCAGCTCATAGGCTGCCTTGTAATTCCAATAGTATAGAAAGCTGAAAAGCTAACCCAGAGAAACACAAAGAAACTGGCACCGTGCTTTTAAGGCAGCCATGACCGCTAGCTTCCCATCATGCTTCAGGGGTGACAGTTAAGTCAGTTGTTCTTTGCAGAGACCCGGAGGTCAGGGCGCAAAGAGATGACACTTTTTGGATCATTTGCCCGGGGAGGCGGGAGGGTTGCTAATGACACTGATGAGGATACCCCTGGAAGAGAACTAGGATTACAGGTAAGTACCTTATCCTTCTCTTCCAGGGGGTCCTCATCAATAGTCATAAGCACTTGAATCGAGTAGCAAGCCCCTCCCCTCTTCCTGCGGGCAAATGAGAATCATAAAACATGCAGAACACATCCAAGAATACCAATTCCAACAAACATTGGAATACATTTTTCAAGGAGGCTTGGCCTACTTGGGTATCTGCCCTGGAGTCAGAATCGAGACAATAGTGTCTTGTATGTACCGATTTCCAAGTTGCTGCCTTGCAAATCTCGGCCATCGGTACATTATGTAGAAAAGCTACCATAACTGCTTTTGCCCTAGTGGAGTGAGCTTTGGGAGAAACCAGTAGGGGTCTGTTTGCTAATTGATACGACAGCTTAATGCAGGACACTAACCATCTGGAAATGGAACCCTTGGAGGCTGGGTTACCTGTCCTGATGGCACCATAGTTTAGAAACAATTGATCAGACTTTCTGATGGACTTTGTTTTATCTAAATAGAATTTGAGAACCCTTTTAAGGTCTAGGGAATGAAGAGACCTTTCTGCTGGCATACCAGGATTGGGAAAGTAAGAGGGTAGAGAAATTGTTTGATTGACATGGAAGTCAGGCCCCACCTTCGGAAGGAAAGTGGGGTGAGTGCTCAAAACCACTCTGTTGTGGTGGAAGACCGTGTACGGCTTTTTGGAACATAGTGCTTATATTTCGCATACTCTACGTGCTGACGTAATAGCCACTAAAAAAGTGACTTTCCATGTAAGGTGCTGCAGTGTGGCCTTATGAATGGGTTCAATGGTGGACCCATCAGTTTTGACAGAACCAGATTCAACTCCCAAGGAGGGGAAGGAGGTTGGACGGGGGGGAAGGGGGGTCTTTCTTCAAACCCTGAAGGAAATCCTTGACCATCTGGAGCTGAACGAATGAAGGTTGGTCAGGTGACTTTCTGTAGGCTGTAATTGCCGCCATGTGAACTTTTATGGAGGTATACTTTAAACCTGATTTGGCCAAATGTAGAAGATAAGGCAAGATTACCTCCTCTTGCCCACTAGTAGGGTGAAAACCATTACGCATACATAACAAGTAAAATCTCTTCCATTTAAAAGAGTTAGAGTTTCTTGAGGACAGTCTGTTTGACTCCCTCAAAATGTTCATACAGTCCAAAGGGAGATTCAGGTGGCCGTATTGCAGGACCTCAGGAGCCATGCTGCCAAGTTCAGTGAGGGAAGGTTGGGATGAAGGATGTTCCCGTTCATTTTGGTCAGAAGGTCCAGCATTTTTTGTTTAGTTTTTCTGCAAAGAGGTCGATGGATGGATGACACCAATGAGTAAAAATGTCTGCTACCAATTCGTCGTTGGGCACCCAGTCTTGTTGCTATTCGAAGTATCGACTTAGAGCGTCCACCTGCAAATTCTGTTCTCCTGGCAGATGGACTGCCGTGATTGAGATGTGTCTAGCCAGAAGCCAGTGCCAAATCGCCTCAAATTCCAGGGACAGTGGGAGAGAGTGAGTTTCACCCTGTTTGTTTAGGTAATACATGGTGGTTGTGTTGTCCGTTTGTATTAATATCGAGAGCTAGATGAACTGCCCGCAGTTTCAGCATGTTTATATGATAGGTTTGTTCTTTGCGCGACCACTTGCCCTGAGTCTGTAGGCAACCCATGTGTGCCCCCCATCCTTGAAGTGAGGCATCCGTGATCAAGGATTGTGTTAGAAGAGGTTGATGGAAAGGGACGTTCTGGAGATGGAGAAGATGAGCTTCTCGAAGTCGAGATCCCTTGTGGAGAACCTGCAGCTGAAACTGAAGGCTCTGAGAAGTCTTTAGAAGGAGAACGGTGTCTTGAGGAACGATGTGAAGTCGATCATAAATGCCACGAAGTAGAGCGGCTATGCGCCACTAGGACCGTCGAATCCTTTGAAGGAGATCTTGGTTTTGACGCCGACCATGCAGAATCTTTCTGTCTTGACGTCGACTGGTGCTCCGTCGACGGAGATATACGTTTTGACGCCGGAAGATGAATATCCCTCGGAGTACTACGACTCGGCATCGAACGAGGAGAGAGTGATGGAGAAATACTTCTCGACGTCGAACTCTTCAACCTCACGGATCTCGTTCTCGACACTGAGCGTCTTCTGGACCCCAACGGAGAAGTTTGCCTCGACGTCGGAGGTCTTCTCGACACTATAGTGGATCTTTGCCTCGACGTTGAGTGCCGTCTCGAATACTTCAACGGAGGTTTTGATGACGAATCCTTCCTCGACATCGTCGCAGATCTGGGCCTCGACGTTGAACGCCGCCTGGTTGACGTCAAAGGAGGTGATCGTCTCGACATTGAACGGCGTACCGACGGCGACGACGGAGAATGATGTTTTGATGCCGAACACCGTACCGACGACGGAGAAGGATGCCTCGACGGTGGCCGATCCCGCACCAATGGAGATTGACTCCTCGACGCTGTTCATCGCCGGGTTGACAGCGGCGGAGGATTAGACGATGACGTACCTCTATGTTTGGTCTTCTTTGATGATAACCAATGTTCTCTCGAAGGCGAGCCAGCCGTTGACAGTCTTTTCGGTGGAGGCAATTTCGACGCCCAACCCGACGCCAATGGAGAGCAGATCGGGATCTTGCTTCTGGAGGAAGATCTGGCTCTCTCTTTCCTCTACATCACCGGAGACCTGCATCTAGAGGAAGATTTTCCTTTCTCAGCCAGTCCATAGAGGTGAATACTCTCTCTGTCCTTCAGAGTACGTTTAGATAAAGACTGACAGTTTTGGCAAGTCTTAGGAACATGAGAATCAGGAAGGCAAATAATACAGACAGGATGTGAGTCTGATTTAGCCTTCTTTTTGCCAAAGGAAGGGCAAGGATCAAACAGAGAGGGCATTTCTGAGTGAGAAAAAACGCTGAAAAATAGCAAAAAAGTACTCCAACAGGTATAAAAGTAATAAGGTTTTGATGAGGAAACAGGAGATAATTTCTGACAAAAAGTCAAAAATGTGAGAGCTGATTAACCAGGGTCCTGACTGAAGGAGCCGGAAAGAACAACTGACCTAACTGTCACCGCTGAGGCATGATGGGAAGCTAGGGGTCATGGCTGCCTTAAAGGCACGGTGCCAGTTTCTTTGTGTTTCTCTGGGTTAGCTTTTCAGCTTTCTATACTACTGGAATTACAACACAGCCAATGAGCTAACAAGGCCTGCTTTTCTCTTTGCAGGGTTATGGTTTTCTACTGTGCATTACAAGCAGTTCAAATGTCCTTTGTTTTCCTGCTTTGTTTGTGTATCTGTGCAAACAAAATTTTTACAGCATTGCTCAGCCTGTGGTGTATGAAAGGCTACATTGATTGTTTAAAAAAAATATATAATGTATATATATATATATCTATATATATATATATGTATATATATTTTTTTTCACATATATATTTATATATTTTCCGGGGTCCCCGCGCATAGGTGGGAATATTCAAGTGCTTATGACTATTGATGAGGATCCCCTGGAAGAGCAATGAGGTTCCGGAGAGGAGAAAAGGGGCAGTCCACAAGTAGGATGGCCTTATGAGTTGATCAAAGAAGAATGTGACAATTCTCCTGTGCGATAGGATTTCTGGCTGATTGAATGCTGGATTCCTGATGGCAATTATTATGAGATGATGACAAACCATGCATATTTAGAAAGGGTAAGTGGAACTACCTAAAAACACTGTGCCATAAACACCAGTGACTTCATAACCAATTCGCAGCAGCGTGGGAAGAGTCAAAGCCTTTGGAAGAGCTACCACTCTGGAGGGAGAGGAAGGCAGTTTTCCTCTAGGACCCAACAGTACATCAATGGCAATCAGCTGGAATGGCATTCATAGAATGACTTATGTTCTCAGTTCCTGAAGCATTGTAAGAATCTGCTGAATGCAATTGTCCGCTTCCTTAAAAGAAGGGTGTCAGACTAGCCATTTGTCAAAATCAGGATGGATGTGCACTCCGCGCAGAGAAAACAAGCCATGACTGCCAACAGCTTGACGGGGACTGGGGGGAATGGAATGGGTTTGCGAGTCAACCTGAATGAGAGCCCCTTCTATTGATAATAGGAGACCCCCAAACCTGCTGCTACAAAGCTCATTACCATACTGTGTGGCAGAAACAAGGAATGTGGAATCAGGAACCCTTGCGGTCGATAGCACAACGCAAGTCCCCCAATTGTACGTTGAAGAAATGAAGGTCTAAGATAGCGCACAGATCTCTAGTCCACTCCAAAGAACCTAAATAAAAAAGCTCATGGTTCTATCCTTTAGGGGGTGATCTTCATGGCTCCCAGGTATATTCACTTGGGCACCTGTGCCAGGGAATCTTGAGAGAAGACTAGGAGAGTACCAGTAAAAGGAGACAGGAAAACAGAGTCCAGGACCCATTACTGACAGGGTCCATGGGTTCCAAGTGATGGTCGTCCTGGCAGAAAAGTTGAAGGAACTCTTTCCTCTGAGGGAAAGAGTACACTCTAGCAACCCCAGCGGAGGGTCAATTCTGCTGCTTCTGTTGAGTTGTCGACCTGAGGTTCCAGGAGGTCAGTACTTCTTCCTCCTCCGATCGCTGATCGGCCGGTGCTGATGGGTCCTTTGAAGGATAAAGCTGCTAAACTCTCGGGCAGATCAAGCTCAATCCAGGTACAGATACGCTGGACCTCCAAAGGATAGTGAGACAAACTGTGCGTAGATTAAGGAACAGTGGACAAGGTTTACAACAAGTAGTAAGATAATCACGATAAGTGATCAAAGTCGCACTATGTATCATTTAAATTGGCCAAGGAGAATTGGTCTCTTTTCATGAGGTAGATCGAAAAAGTACTAATGCAATGGATACAAACCCCAACCTCTGTTGGGATGGGAATGTCCCGTGCATGGTGTAGAGTTGTGCCCCCACTCTGCATGCCCCAAGTGCGAGTATCTGGTATTTAAGTTTTGGGATTTTTGGCCCCATCATCACACTGATCTAGCATGTGAATGACAGCATAGCCATGCCTCTGATAAAGAGTCTGGTCTTGGTCCTGTCCTGGATGTGGATTGGTTCACCAAGCATGCTCTCCACTTTGGCAGAGAACGATAGTACATCACAGGTAATGGGTGTATGCGTTTACGTGTGGCATATCTTGGGTTCTAGAAATCATTGCATGATCAGACCTTTTTATCTGTACCTAGAGAGAGAAGGTCTACTCGCCCACTTGTACAAAGTGCCACGATCACCAATAAATCCGGATCTTAGCATCGAGAACCTGAATGCATGGATAGGTGTTGCTTGTGGTAAGCATGGAAGACACTTAATGACTATCTGAATGAACCAGAATAGTATAGGTCTGCTGATTCCATTTTGGAAGCACCTGTCCATGGGCAAAAGATGGAGGCGAGGTTACTTTCCCAGACAGTGCAAGTGTATGGATGACATTCCTGAGACTGGATGGAGGGAACACAGACACTGACATGGAAAAAAAGAAGACAGGCTTCCTCTTAGAAATCTGATTAGGCCCTTTTGGCTCAGAGGGCAGCTGGTTAGGCTTCTGGAAGACTGACACTTGGGGGATGGTAGATTTTTTTTTTTTTTAACTCTTTATTTAAGATTTATGCATCAAAGAACAATATAGCAACACACTTGTCCATGGAATCGTATACACCGGCCAATACATGTTTCAACACAACACTGTCCCCCTAAGGCCACTCCTGATCCCTAAATATCCCAATATAAGCCCTACCCCTTCCCGTCAGGCCCACCCCGTAATGACCTTCAACAAGCAACGTGTCTCCGGAAGTATCCAGTCGCCCTACCCCATAAAGACAAGTAGTGTTCACGTATGTCTCGCTGTGGCGTTGCAGTGGTGAGTTAAGAGAGGGTAGCACCACAGGCGGCCAGCATTTACGCCTCAGCGCAGGCAGCTTCCCAGCCGCGTCCCCATAGGTAGGACAAATAGCATATGATTCAATCCCCAAAAGGCTTGCACTAAGCGCAGCCCCCCCAACCAGGGCAAGCAGCAGGAAAGTCATCCCTCAATAGAAGCGGAAGGCGATCGCTGGTCGCTGTGTGCTGCGAGGTACCGCGTCAGGGGTCCCCAGATGTCGGAGGGGCGGGACGCGGACGGAAGCAACTCTGAATACAACAGGACATTTTCCTGACAGGTAATCAAATCCCGCAGCCATTCCTTAAACTTGGGGCGTCTTCCTCGCCCCCATCGACACGCTATACGGCGCTTGGCGAGCAGCAGCGCACTAGTAACAAAACGGCGGTCTGACTTGGTTATGTCTCGAGTATACCCCAATAGGGCTTGTAAAGGAGAGGGCAGCACCGGGGACCCTAGCATTTCCCCCAAGGCCTCGTATACCTGGTTCCAATATTCATCTATGCTTGGGCAGGTCCAGGCCAGGTGCAAGAAATCCGCTCCAGGAGAATGGCATCTGTCGCAGCGATCATTATCACGAAGATGAAACCTATGCATCTGGGCTGGAGTGCAGTTGAGGCGATGTAGGAATTTGTAATGGATAACGCAGAACCTACTACTAGAGGAGATGATTTCGGTCTGCGAACAGCAGAATTCCCACTGGTCGTCCGTAAACACAATGCCAATCTCCGCCTCCCAGCCCACACGGGACCTCAACACTTCCCCCCCGTCACGATTATATATCCGCCGATAAAGCGAGGAGAATATATGCGAGGGTGAAGTGGAGTCAAGCAGATAGTGAAACGGTTCCAGAACAGTGGGCTCATCCGGATATGCCGGCAACAGTTTCTGTAGTCCGCTGCGGAGCCGGATGAAGGCAAAAACTTCCAGGGGGGAGGGGACAACGTCCCCGTAGAGGAGCGGGAGATCACGAAATCTACCTTCATGAAATAGATCACCCCAGCGCGCAATCCCCATCTTCAATTTTATTCTCTGGAACATCCCTTCTCCTAAGAGTGGGAGAGCCGGGTGGTACACCAGAGGCATCAGCGGAGAATAGAGGAACGACGAGCCCAGACGATCAGCAATAACACTCCAAGCATGTGCCGTAGCATGTACAGGGTTGCGGTCCGCGCGAGACGAAGGCACTTTGGCGAGGGCCGCCCCCTCAAGTGAACCGGCTCCGCCAGCCAGTACTCCACCGCAGTCTGTGGCATGAAGGGGGAGGGCCGATACCAATAGTACGCATAGTGCGCCTGAGCGCTGTTATAATAGAGTGCAAAGTCCGGTATATCGAACCCACCCTGCCCATATGGACGCACAAGCACAGACCATTTAAGCCTCGGTCTCTTCCCCCCCACACCAAACGAATAAGCTCTGATCTCAATTCCCGAAAGAAGTAGCCTCCCGGATGAAACGGTATATTGAGGAAGAGGTAGAGCAGCTTAGGGAGTATAACCATCTTTATAAGGGAGATACGACCAGCCATGGTCAGCGGCAGGGTCAGCCACCTGACCACGTGCGAGCGTACAGCGTCCTGCCATAATTCATGCGCATCACCTCCTGTCGGTCCCTGGAAACCCATACTCCCAGATACTTCACGCCCTCATCGCACCACTCCAGTGGAAAGTCAAGCGGGACTCTATCAATACCGTTCGTAAGAGGGAAAACAGCAGATTTACCCCAATTGATGTGGATCCCCGAGTACAGCGCGAATCAAACAAATTCTCTAAGGATAGGGTTCAGATTATCCCGAGGATGCTTGATATAGAGTGTGAGATCATCCGCATAGAGTGACAGTAAGATTTGCCGCCGTTGGCATCTCAGGGATGCCTCGAGGTAATTCTGCCGCAGGCGGGACGCCAGGGGCTCTATCGCCAATGCGAAAAGAAGTGGCGACAGTGGGCACCCCTGTCGAGTACCTCTGGTTACTAGGAAGGGAGCAGAGACGCGGCCGTTAATAAGGATTCTTGCCTTGGGACAACAGTACAAGATCTGAATCCATCTAGAGAAGGCCACTGGCATGCCCATATTTTTGAGGATCAGGTGAAGATAGTCCCACTCGACCGAGTCGAATGCCTTGGTGGCATCCAAAAAGACCGCCACCAAGGCGAGGGAGGGAACAGCGTTATTCAAAATCGAGAAGAGCGTCCGCAAGTTGTGGGAAGTAGCTCGGCCCGGAATGAACCCCGCCTGGTCTGGCAGTATCAGCCCTCCAATCAGGAGGTTAACGCGATTCGCTAACACCTTAGCCAGGATCTTCATGTCGCTATTGATGAGGGAAAGAGGTCTGTAAGAATCGCAACTGTACGGGGGCTTTCCTGGCTTAAGAAGAGAGACGATGAGAGTCTCCGACATGCTGGGCGGCAATGAGCCGGTCTCATGAGCCTCCTCAAACACCTCCCGCAGAACTGCCGCTAGTGGGTCAATGAAAGTTTTATAATACTCAACGGGGAAGCCGTCCAGACCCGGTGACTTACCCGACGCCGTCTGCATTATGGCGTCCCTAATTTCGGCTAACCCTATGGGCGCCGCCAGGAGTTCCCGCTGAGCATCAGATAGCCATCCGAGGGTAAGCTCCGACAGGTACTCGGACATCTCCAATGGCGATTCACGTTGGGATGTGTACAGGGCGGAATAATGAGACACGAAGGTAGACAGCATAGAAGGCGTGTCGCGCTGCATAGTGCCGTCTGGGGCCCTGACCTCTAGTATGTGATTAGCGCCACGCTGAGGGCGAACAGCTCCCGCCAGAAACCTGCCAGGTCGTTCCCCCTCACCATACGCTTGCGCAGTGAAATATTTACCACGGAAGCGTACTTCTCTCTCAGCCGCGATCTTGAACTCGGTGAGTTTGGTACGGTAGTCTAGTTGTGCCATATGGTCATCCAAAAAATTAGGGCCAGTTTCTAGGGCATGTAAGGCTCGCTCCAAAGTGGTCAGCGTAGTGTGGAGTGAGCGCAGGACTCCCGAGCCCTTAGAAATACACACGCCCCGCATGGTGGCCTTAAAGGCCTCCCACACCGTCGCCACGCAGGCCACCGACCCCCTGTTCCGATCGATAAACTCCGTGATCTCCTGGGCCATCTCAGACCTAAACAATTCGTCCAGCAGAATATTAGGCTGCATGCGCCACAGAAGCGGGTCGCCAACCAGTCCAGTCCTAACCAGAGTGATTAGCACAGGTGCATGATCAGAATAGGTACGAGGCAAGTGTCGCGCTCCCAACAGGGAGGGCCCTAGAGTCCTTGACAGGAGCAGGTAATCTAACCGAGCCCAGGTGGAGTGCAATGTCGACCAGTGCGTGCCCTCCCGCGTATCAGGGTGAATGTGTCGCCACGCGTCAAGCAGCGAGTGATGCGCCATGAGGTCAAAAACATAAGCCTGTGAGCGGGGGTAATGTGAAGTGTCTGCATTAGATCGATCCAGGGCAGGGTCTAAGGTAACATTGAAATCCCCTCCCCAGATCAGGCGCGTAGACCCTATATCCAATATGACTGTCCACAGGGAGATGAAATGTGCGGGTCCGTCCACGTTAGGCCCATAGGAGGATGCAATGGTAACGGTCGCGTTACCCATCCGCCCCCACACAACACAGAATCGTCCCTCAACATCAGATTTTTCCCCCAGAGGCACAAACGGGGTGTGTTTTTTGACTAGTATGGCTGTTCCCCTGGAGTATGTGGAGTATGAAGAAAAAAGGCCATATGCCGCCCATCTTGATGCAAATGTAGGTGCCCGACGGGGGTCTGTATGGGTTTCCTGCAACAGTGCTATGTGTATTTGATGGCGGTCTAAATAACCCAAGACCTGTCGACGCTTACGCGGGTCTCCCAGCCCCCGTATGTTCCACGTCAATACATTGATCCTACTGTGCGGGTCATGCTGTACACTTCGCTCCCCCATCGCCATTACACAAGGGGACACCAAGTGATGGGGCGGGGTAGGCCGTGCGGCCAAACCTCCACGCCCCCCTGTCCATCCCACCCCACGCGAGGAGGATACCATGCCCCCACCCCCGATATGAAGATTGCAAGGGTTCGAGCCCGAGTGTAGAATAGTGTGTGAACCAGTGTTCAAGTGTGTTGTCACCAATACAAGACCCCCCTCCTCCCAGCCCAGCCGACTTCCCCAACTCGTCGGAGGGAACCCTTCCCATATACCGTTCCCCTGTAAACGCCTCCAACTCCCATCCCACCCCCACCCACCGCAGCAGCCCAATCCTGCCGGGATCCAGACCCCCTCCCATCCCTTAAGCGAACATAACTGTTGAAGTGGGGTATACTCTCTACGGGAGACACCAGTGTGCCGGACCTACCCTCCCCAGCCCCATCATTGCACCCACCACACCATCACCCCATTGGGCGAGGAGTCTAAGTGGGAAAGGGGGGGGGGGGAGTGCCAGGGCGAATCATAGCGTCAATGTCCGGACCAGTACATCGTAAACATTTAGCAACAACACCTTCGAGTCCCCTGCTGGCAATGTCTTCTCATCCCCTACATTTTTAAAGAAAGGTCTAAAGGCTAATGCAGCCCCCACCGCGGCGAGAGCATTCACCCTCATGAGTTCAGCCAGTCCATATCCGCAGCCAGGGGGCGGCCCAATCAAAGGGGAGAAACAAGAGCAAGGAAGAATAAGCAGTGCACAGCAAGAAGGAAAGACAGGCGTAGAGGAAAAGAAATAGAAGAAAAACCATGACAGCAGTACTCATCAGTCCGGAGCAGACGTCGGAGAGCGGGATCCCGATCGTGTCCCAGGACTGCGCCGCTGAGAGGCAGCAGAGGGCTGTTCTTTTAGGAAGTCCTCCACCTGCTGCGGACTGCCGAAGAAGAGGGCCTTGCCATGATGAGTGATCTTGAGCTTGGCGGGATACTGCATGGAATATGGAATGTCTCTTTGTAGCAGCTTCTTCTTTACTCATGCGAACTTGCGGCGGGCCTCCTGCACCATCTGGGTAAAGTCCGGATAGAAAGAGATAGTGGTGTTTTCATGCAGAATCGGTTGCTTCTCCCTGACCAGGCGCAGCAGAGTGTCGCGATCCCTGTAATTGAGGAATTTGATGATGACAGGGCGCGGCGGAGCCCCAGGGACCGGTCGTGGCCCCAGGGAACGGTGGGCACGCTCTACTACCAAGTGCGGCGAAAAAGAGTCCCGACCAAATTTATCGATCAGCAGCCGCTCTATGAACTCCTCCATGCGGCCCCCGCCACTGGACTCTGCAAGGCCAATCAAGCGGACGTTGTTCCTTCGGGAACGTGCCTCCAAATCTTCGTTTTTCTCGGCGATGACCTTGAGCAACCGGTCCATCTGAGACAGTTTAGTTGCACCAGTCACGGCACCAGTCACGGCTCCGTCCTCCAGCTCCGATATCCGCCCCTCCGCCTTCTTCAGACGCTCCCCGTGCTGGTCCAGCCGATGCACCACCGCATCCAGGCACGTGTTCATGTTATCAATTTTGGCGTCAATGGAGGTTAGGCTCTTCTGCATGCTTACAAGGAGGGTCTTCCAGTCCACCTCCTCCTCCTCACCGCGGCCCAGCTCTCCGCCATCCGCAGGTGGCGCGCGCGTTTTCTTTTTTGGGGATTGAAGTGTAGCGTCGACTGCTTTGCGTCCGATTTGCCCATGTTAGCCGCGGGCAAAAGCACAGGTCACCTATAGCCAGTCCGCACGGTGATCTCTATGTCCGGGTAGCTCAATAGGCGCAGATTCAAGAGGTCAGCCACAGTCCACAACTTCGACGTCAGACCCCGGTGGAGCCCACCAGGTGACCAGCCCCCTCAAGCCACTAAGGGTATTCTGCCCAGAAAGGCATCCAGGCGCTCAGCTCAGCCCCCAGCAGGAGCCACAGCAGTCCTTCGGCCACCGCGAGGACACGGCCGCAAACTCACCACATCGCAGGCACCAGGGTCCTAAGCCGGATGAGGAGCCCCGCGGAGAGCCAGGAAGTCCCCCGTCGAGTCGGGTGCGCCGCCGCCTCCCAGCGCAGGTCCCGAGAAGGGACTTCGCCGCCAGCTTTCGCCCCGATGCAGCCCAATGCGCGTCCGTCCGCGGCACACGAGCAGCTCCCCGGAGCAGGAGAGCGCGCGTCAGCCCCAGGGTGCGCGGCCCAGGCAGGTAAAGCAGCGTCGGGCACTCCGCCCGTACCCCCAACACAGCAAGGTCCGAACCTGGGCCCTCAACACGATCGTCGTCCCCGGTATTCACCGGCAGGGCCACCTGGGGGGAAGGGGGGGGGGGGGGGGGGCACAGACTCTCCACAAATGTTCAATGCCGCGACAGTAGCGCCGATTATGGCCGACGTCTCGCCCACGGCCCACAAGGCCCAGCAGATCCCCAGGCTCAGTTTGTCAAGAGCCGCCGCTCCGCACCTCGCCCTGCACTGCGCCCAGTGTCAGCAATGATCAATATCTTCGCCGCCAAGTCGCCAGTAGCCTGCAAACTCGCACCGAGTGGTCCCAAAAAGCTGTGCAGCCCTCCGGTAGCGTTGGGTAGTCAATTACTGGCCAGGAGGATAGTACTACAGGGTTTAGGTTCGCCCGGCCGGCGGGAGCCTCACTGAAGTGCGGCCATGATGGTCCAGCGCCACCTAGCGCCCCCCGGGGATGGTAGATGTTAATGCTGGGACTCTGGTTCCTGTTGTCAAAGTGTGAAGGGTTCTTTAAAAGGGACTCTCTCTTTTGTCTCTCTACTGATCACTGTCAAGTGTGGCTGTTGATAGTCCGGTGAAGAATGCTCAACTCCCTAAGTGCCTCTGTTATGGTTGATGCAGCCTGAAGAGGACACTGATGTGAAGACCATCACACTAGAAAAGGAAGAGCATGGAAGACAGGGTGAGGTGGACACATGAAAGACGAACCAACCTAACCGGTTCTGTAAGGACAGACAGAGAATACACAATCCTTGTCGCCCGTCCCTGCATTACAGTGGGAACTGATGACCTACTTCTTGTTCCAATTTAAACAATCTCTTTGACCAGGAAGGGGCTGTTCCAGAGTATGGCGAGAACTACCGCGCAATGAGAGCTAGTGTCTGCCTGACAGCCAATGTCCTAGCGGTGGGGATAGCCCCTGGATTCTGATCTAGAGGAAGTACTGTTTCCCTATCCACCTTGAGAGTCCTGCCTGGAAGAAGGGGGAAGGATCGAGTGATCACAAGAGGAGGAGCTGACTATTGGTGTGGACAAGAGCAGCTGAAACTGGTGCAGAGGGTCCATCCACCAGAGACTAGTGAAGAGTGGGACTGGCACGCTCCCGACTTGGAGTCAGGCACTTGACACAGAGGACTTTTTGCCGATGTGTACCTGAGCCAATCCACCCATCAAACCTATCATTGCAAACGTGTGGCACTTGCCTATGTGTACCCGAGCCAATCCACTCATCGAAGCTGCCATTGCACAGGTGTGGCACTTGCCTATGTGTACCCGAGCCAATCCACTCATCGAAGCTGCCATTGCACAGGTGTGGCACTTGCCTATGTGTACCCGAGCCAATCCACTCATCGAAGCTGCCATTGCACAGGTGTGGCACTTGCCTATGTGTACCAGAGTGTTCTATGCTACTGAAAAAGGGACCAACCCTGACTTGTGGCACTTGCTAGAGTGCCTGAAGTGACTTGCTGACGTAGCCGTGGCACCTGTCCACTTGTGCTCGAGCAGTCTGTGCCACAGAAGAAGAAACCTATGAAGCTGTAGCACTGGCCCAAGTGTACCGAACAGATGAAGACTGTGGCCTTCCCATGGCATTTGTCCACTGTTTACCCATGCAGAGTACACTGCAGGTTGTGAAATCTGTCCCTTCAAGGTACTTGCAAGTGAGCGGCTGTCCAGGATGCTAAACCCAAGTGCGCCTGATCGGGTACAGTTGCCACTACCTAGAAGCACCTCGAAGCAACCCAGTCGCCAACCTTGGACATGCATCTGAACGAGGAATGAATTAAGTCCTTGCTTTAGGGAGGCCAGAGTGACTAAGCCTAAGACTCACCTCTTCTGAAGGAAGAGGTCCAACTGCGACTGACCTGCAGTCGATGCTGTCCACCCAGAACAGGGCCGTCATCTGACAACAGCCTTGCACCACTGTTGCATACAAGCCACTGGGAGCAGAGCAGGCACCTGTCCAAATCCTGGGGGCACACCTCCTCTCCAGCAAGGGGGGAGGAGGACTGAACAACAGGAGGCCAACACTAGGTCTACAGTAGCTCCAGGACACGGGCGAGCACTGCAAAGACTGATAACTAGGAGGGAAAAGCACTGCACCAACACTACTACCCACCCCAGAGCAACAAAAGAGGGAAGGGTGCACAGTGAGAAAGGAGGAAAAGCTTCCCTGGAAGGATTAGTCTCAAGCCCATTACCCAGAAATTCAATGCTTTTTGTCTTAGAGTTTAGTATTGAGTTTTATAGTGTAATAAGATGCTTTATTTTTATAAATATAAGCACTGGACTGGACAAGCACATAAAGGCACTGCTGGATTTATGTGGAGTATTGAACATATTGTACCCCCACACTATCCTCCCTGAGAAGCCTATGATGGTTCACCATCGCTACGACTCAAGTGCCGACGTACTGTATTTGGCCCAGACTTCTGACCCATGGTAAGACAGGCTCTAGGACATCAGAGGCAAATGAACCCAGCCCCATCGCCTCTGGCTATGTAGCCCTGGCTTACCCCATTGCCCACATGCACTGGATTTAACATCTTCAGTTTCAATTAATATAGAACTTTAGAATATCTGGAAAGCATAAAGATGTTGGTGACAATGACTCACATTCGCTATTTAACAGATATTACCAGGTTGACAAAGGCCTATACGGTGTCCAAATAGCAATAAGGATAATGTTACTTACCCAGTAAACATCTGTTCTTGGCATGTAGACCTGTAGATTCACATGCTTTGCATACTCCTGCCATCTAGTGTTGGGTCCGGATGTTTGCAAGTTGTTTTTGTTCGAAGAAGTCTTGTCAGTCACGAGGTGGGTGACTTCTCCTTTTGGTGATAGTGCACATGGGCATCAACTCCATTGTTAGATTGTTTTCCCACTGAGGATGAGAATGGAGTTAGTATATGTAGAAGAGATGTGCATGCATATGAATGTGAATTTAGAACTACAACTACTACAGAAGACCGGTGAGGCAGGTGGGCGCATGTGAATCTACAGCTCTACATGCCAAGAACAGATGTTTACTGGGTAAGTAACATTATCCGTTGGAGGCATGTGCGCTGTAGATTACACACTTTGCATACACTATACAGCAGTATTCTCCCAAAGCGGTGGCTAACCTGTGTGGTTGTAGTTGTTTGAAATAAAGTTTTAAGTACTGCTTGGCCTATATTTGCCTGTTGTCTCGCTAAAACATCTACACAATAGTGTTTGGTGACTGTGTGCGGTGTAGACCATATTGCTGCCTTACAAATATCAGCTAAGGGAATATTTCCCAAGAAGGCCATAGTAGCCCCTATTTTGAGTAGAATGCGCTCTAGGGCTCTTTGCTTTAACATACAATGTCTGGATACATTTTACAATCCATCTTGCGATACCGGACTGAGAGTCAGGATTGCCCTTGTGAGGTGGAGAAAAAGCAACAAATAGTTGCTTGTTTTTCCTAAACTCTTTGGTTCTTTCTATGTAGTTAAGTAAAGCACGTCTAACATCAAGTGTGTGTAGAGCTCGTTCTGTTACAGAACCAGGTTGAGGAAAGAACACAGGCAACTCAACGGAATGATTGATATGAAAGGCAGAAACTACTTTAGGGAGAAATTTAGGATTGGTGCGAACTCTATCTTTGTGAAGTTGATAGAAAGGCTCTTGTATAGTTAATGCCTGAAGTTCACCAAGTCTCCTAAGAGAAGTTATCGTTATGAGGAAAGCAACTTTCGACGATATGAATTGTAACTGACATTTGTGTATTGGTTCAAAAGGTGGATCCGTTAGCCTTGCAAGGACTATGTTTAAGTTCCACTCTAGAGCAGGGGAAATTCTTGGTGGTATCACCCTTTTTAATCCTTCCATGAAGGCTTTAATCACTGGTACTGTGAATAGAGACAAGTGTTGTCTATTTTGAAAGTATGCAGCTACCGCTGCTAGATGTAAAAGAATGGATGTGTGAGCTAGTCCACATTGTTGTAAATGCAACAGATAACAAATGATGTTCTGTACAGAAGCATCAAGTATATTGATATTGTTGTTGCTACAATAGACAACAAACCGTTTCCATTTTGCTGCTTAGCATGCTCTAGTAGTAGGTCTTTAAGCCTCTTTGAGAATATTCATACAGTCTGGTGGCAGGTGTAAATAACCAAACTCTATGACTTCAGGAGCCAAATCGCTAGGTTGAGTTCTCTGAGATTTGGATGTCTGATTTGTCCATGGCTCTGAGAGAGGAGCCAGAGTGTGAGATGTAGATTTTGATGTGGAACTACCAAGGTTGACGAGCCCATGTGGGGGGCTACTAAGATCAGTGTGAAAGACTTCCGAACCAGTAATGGAATTAGTACGAGAGGTGGAAAAGCATAAGCAAATATCCCTGATGTCACAGGGACGGCGGGGACAATAACGTCGTAGGGGGTGACTGGTGGAAACCACACGAACTGACGGACCCTGTGCTTTGTGTCCCTCAGGATGATACATGGACAGCTTCCGTTACGGGACACTCAGAAGGTGAAGAGTGTCCCTTTAACTGGGAATCCTTTTCTGATAACCCCACCCTCTATACTGATGTGGGAAACAACCCGCCAATAAGAATCACGGAGACGAGAAGCAGGGTGTGTGGTGACACCGGAGAGAGGAGAAGAGCCATGGAGAGTCGGAGTTTCAGCGGGAAAACGAAGAGAGTGAACAGCGTACGAGCCCCACGGAGGACGGGAAGTCGGAGACAAGAGGACTCCGCAACCACGCTTCGCCGAGCCGCGCCCACGGAGGAGCGTGGCTATCCCAGGTACGGGATCGTTTCTCGGGCTGGGTCGGGAAGCGGGAGAAGGGAGGGCGCTACTAGACGCCACCGCTCGCCGCCTTGCCTTGTATAAAACCCCCCCCCTTTCACTGCACTCCAGTTCACGAACGGTCGCCTTCCTCACCTGTGCACGTGTGGTCTCCTCACTCCCATACCCTAAGCAAAGTCTAAAAGCGGATGTGAACACTAACACTCGCTTTTCTCCTTCTTTGGTACGGCCCCGGAGAACCCTCGCCGAGCTGCGATCCCGGAGAAGCAAGGGAGAACACCACATCGCGGTGAGAAAGAGAACCCGGCACCCGAGGACCGGACAGTAGAGACCAAGCCAGTCTTACCCCAGCAAAAGTGTTGGATCACGAATAAAACCCCTTGCACTCAAGCGCCTTCTGTTGCGTCCTCCTTTCAACCCGCTTACACATGACCAATTCATCCATAGAGCATTGCCCTTAGATGCAGGGTGTGGGAACCTGGATGCGAAGATTGGGTATTTTGCATTGTGTACTGTGGCAAACAGATCTATCTGTGGAACCCCCCATTTTTAGGTCTCGCCTGACCCAGCGCATGCGCTGGTCTGGCGAGACTTATTGAGAGGGCTCCAAAAGTGCTACCAGGCCAGTCTAGAGCTACAGTGTATGTGTGTGGGCGCGCGCGCTGCGCTTTACCGCGATTACTTTTACTTCCGCGGCCGCTTTGAAGTTTGATCGCGATCACTTTCGCGGCCGCACGGCCGCTTGGCATAGCCAATAGGTCTCGCTTTTGGGACCTTATAAGTATTTAGTTATGCAACTGTTGCATGGCTAAACACTTATAAGGTCCCAAAGGCGAGTCCTATTGGCTATGCCAATGCTTGTTTAAAGTAGGGAAGAAGAACTTGGGGGTGAAGTTCCCACTCATGTACTTGCTGCCTGTGTCTGCTGAGCAGGTCTGCAATCTGATTGTCTACTCCTGGAAGGTGTTCTGCTTGGAGATATAGTTTATGGTGAATTGTTCAATTCCAAATGCTTTGTGCAAGGCCCGACAGTTGGAGACAGTGAGTCCCTCCCTGTTTTTGTAGTTTGTAGTTAGTACACTGCTGTCATGTTGTCTGTGCAAGCTAAGACAGTCTTGCCTACAAGTTGGGTGAGAAAAGCTTGGTGTGCTAGGAACACTGCTAGAAGTTCCAGATGGTTGATGTGGAGACATTTGTGATTGTCCGACCACAGTCCCTGAACTGTGTTATGTTGAAGATGTGACCTCAACCTGTTAAGGACCCGTCTGTTGTAAGTATAGTCTGTGGAATCGGATCTATGAAAGGCCGCCCTTTTGCTAAGTTTTGAGGGCCACACCACTGCAGAGAGCGATGAGTGTGAATGTCTACAAACACTAGATCGGTTGATATACCTTGTGACTGATTCCACTGACTCGCTAGACATTCTTGCAGAGGAACGTGAAGCCTGCATGAGGTACGATTGCAGTGCATGATTCCATCATTCCCAGCAGTTGCATTAAGACTCTCACTGGTAATGACTGGTTGGGTTGGAATTGTAATAGTAATAGTGTGGTCTGAATATTGTGAATTCTGGTTACGTTGGGAGTGGCTAGAGTTTTGAGAGGGTTGAGGGAAGCTCCCAGATAAGATTGCACGGGCACAGGTGAGACTTTTGTGCATTTATTGTAAAACCTAACTGGTAAAGTGGGTGCACTGTTGTCTGAGTGTGTAGAATACAGTTCTGGTAAGAGCCCGCTTTGACAAGCCAGTCGTCCAGGTAAGGGAAGACATGTATACATTGTCTTTTGAGATGAACTGCTACTACTGCTAGACATTTGGTGAACACTCTGGGGGCTGTGGTGACAACAAATGGTAGTACCTTGAATTGGTAATGTTTGCCTGCTATCATAAACCTGAGGTATTTGCGATGAGCGGGATGAATTGGAATATGAAAGTAGGCGTCCTTTAGATCTAGAGTAGACATAAAGTTGCCCTGCTGCAAGAGAGGAAGTACTTGTTGAAGAGTCACCATGTGAAAGTGCACTGACAATCTTTATTTGTTTAACTCTCTGAGATCTAGAATAGGTCTCAAGGAGCCGTCCTTTTTGGGAATGAGAAAGTAAAGGGAATAAACCCCTGACCCTTAGTACTGAAGTGGGACTGCTTCTATAGCCCCTTTGAGTAATAAAGATTGCACTTCTTGTTGAAGTGGTGGTGGTGGTGACATTTTGTGAGATCGAGGATTAATGTTTGGAGGATTGTTGATAAGCTCCAGGCAACAACCATGTTGGATAATTCCAAGCACCCTTTTGTCTGTTATTGATTTCTAAATGGGGAGAGAATGTTGAAATCTTCCTCCGACAGGTGTGGAATAGTCTGAGGGAAGTGTTGGGAAGTTACTGTTTGATTGAGGAAGGGGAAGTGCAAGGTGTGTTTCTACCTCTACACCTAGGATTGTTTTCTCTATAACCTCCTCTGAAAAATCCTCTTGTAAAAGAGGATTGGGATTTGCCTTTGTAGGAGGAAATGTTCTGGTCAGCGCCCGTGGACTTGGACCCTCCCATATATAAAAAGAGCACCGAAGGGAACCTCTATTGGAGGGAGATTGAAGCGCTCCCATCGATTTTGCTACATCGGTGTCCTTTTTCATTTTTTTGAGCGCTAGATCGACTTCAGGACCAAAGAGATGTTTTTTATCAAAGGGTATAGCCAGGATGGATTGTTGGACTTCAGGTTTGAAACCTGATATCCGCCACCATGCGAGTCGTCGTAGTAAGATGCTAGTATTTACTTCTCTAGCTGCGGTGTCAGCCGCATCTAGATCGCATCTGATAGAACCATTAGAAATGAGTTTGCCTTTCTGTACTAAATCCTGAGCCTTTGCCCTATGTTCCTCTGGGGGAAACTGAAGTAATTGTTCCATTTCATCCCAGTGGGCTCTATGGTATCTTGCTAGTAAGTCCTGCGAATTAGCGATACACCATTGGTTAGCTACTTGCGCAGCCCCTAGTTTACCGGAAGCATCGATAAGCTTTGATTCTTTATCTGTGAGAGGGACATCCCCAGATGCTTGAGAGTTAGCCCTCTTTCTAGCATTTGGCACTACTAAAGAATCAAGTGGTAACTGACACTTAATAAAAATAGGATCTGTGGGGGAAGATTTATATTTTATATCTACTCTAGGAATAAGGATTCTGGCACAGACAGGATCTTTAAAAATATTGTTGTGTGCCTTAACATACCCTTGAGCACAGGAAGTGTCTGACTAGACTTATGGGATCCTAGAGTGTCAAAGAGGAAATCTTCCTTTAAAACCTCTTTATGTGGCTCCACCCCATGGTATGCTGCTGCTCTAGCAATAACCTGTTGGTAAGACCGTTTGTCATGAGGTGGAGATGGCCTGGCAGTATAAAGATCTGGGTCGGTGTCCTGTGGAGATCAGTTGTGTAGTCTATCCAAGGATCTGGTAATTGTGCATCGTCCATGTCACCTGTGTAAAAATGAGGTAGAGGAGACTGACTCGGTGTAATCTGTAAAGGATCAAGTTGTGGTGGATAGGGAGGAGGAGGAGATGGAAGTGTATGGAAAGGACTAGTGCCTACACTTTTTTTCTTGAGAGGAATTTTGCATTGGCTATCATCCTCAGAAAGCTTGTGCTTAGATGGCGTTTTAGCATGGATATGCCCTGTGTCAGGGTGAATGTACAGCTTTTTCTGTTTTTGATACAGTTTAGGAGGTACAGTGTCTATGTTTGGATCGAGTTGTGCTATAGGTAAGTCTTTTCTTTTCGGCACCAAAACTTTCGGAGTTGAGCCAGAATGTCCTTTCGGTGCCGAGGGTTTTGACGCTGAGGGATGTTTCTTAATTTTCAGTGCGGAAGGTTTCGGTTCGGAACCCATCTTGGATTTCGAGCTGGAAAATTTCAGCACAGAAGTGGGCTTTGGGCGACGCGGTCCGGAGCCGGAAGGCTTTTCAGAGAGTTTTGGTGCTGAGCAATGAGGCGGAGCATTGGAAACCTCTTCGAGGTTCAGAAGTTGGCCTTGAGGCGGAGGTGGTCCCGAAGCCTTAGATTTCTTAGGGACTGTGGGAGGGGGAAGAATGTGTTTTTGGTATTCACGTCCCCTTGTCCCTGCGGCACGTTATTGTCCTCGAGGATGATCTGTAAGTCTGATCCGAAGTCAGACGCAGCTGAAGCCTTCTCCTCCTCTGCCGCTGATACCTCTTCCTGTTCGGAGTCTTCGACGAAGAGTTCCGGTGTGACATCCAACTGCTGATGCTGCATCTCTCGTGTTGAGCCAGACAAACTGAACTGAAGGAGCGGCATGCATTGCAGTCTAGCTCTTTGTGGTCAGGGGACAAGGACAAATTACACACCGGATGAAAGTCCGTACTCGGATATTTCGCGTGGCGAAGGGGACAGAAATTAAATTGAGTCCGTTCCATCAACAAGGAGCTGAATGGATGTGGTTGGGCTGGAAGGCTGCCCGCAGATCTTCAGGTCGAAGTTGAAGTTTTTGAAGTTCGACTCGAACTGCAGAAAGAGAAAACGCGTTTGAAAACAATACCGTCGAGGTAGAGAGAGTATGCACTGAGGGGGAACCCGAAGATCGATTCCGAAGCGGAGCGCAGCAATACCTGTCCGAACCAGATGGCGGAAAAAATAATCTAACATTGGAGTCGATGCCCATGCGCACTACCACCGAAAGGAGGTGTCACCTTACCTCATGACTGGAAAGACTTCTTCGAAGAAAAACAACTTGCAAACATCCGGACCCAACATGAGATGGCAGGAGTATGCAAAACATGTGATCTACAGCTCGCATGCCTCGAACACTAAGTTTCCCTTCTAACACGATATATTTGTTGAGACTGATTCTCACGATCACCCTCTACCTTAGTGTGCCACCAGCCGGCATACACGTCTCAACATAAATTAATGTCCTAGGAATACAAAATTGCTCCTGCTGTTGAGCAAACACCATGAGTATGTGCGACGTTCTATGCCATGCATCGCCCACCTTCCTTAAAATCGACGGGTTAAAGAATCCTGTTTACCAACGGGGACACAAAAAAATGAAATACTACAGACAACAAACTTCCATGTATGAGTTAAGGGATGAGTTGGTAGTGAAATATGGATCATTCGTTGAAAGTTGGATCATTCTTTTAGCATAAAATGGAACCATTTCTCTCCATGACACTGAGTTCCTACTTAGACTTTATTTTGAATCTTTTTCATCCCTCTCCCCAAGGAGCAGTCATTAACTTTAGGACTGGTGAGCCACTATGGAGAAACATGCCTATAACTCAAGCTTCAATAAACATGAGGATCAGCATGGTGTCTGTTCACTGTGTGTGAGCGTAGAGTATGCAGTGATCTACGGTGAAGGGGCTGGTGAGGGTAGAGTAGGCTGTAATCTACGGTGACTGAGCTGGTGAGGGTAGAGTATGCTGTGATCTATGGCCATGGAGCTGCTCAGGGTAGAGTATGCAGTGATCTACGGTGATGCAGTTGGTGAGGGTAGAGTATGTTGTGATCTACTGTGATGGAGCTGGTGAGGGTAGAGTAGGCTGTGATCTACGGTGATGGAGCTGGTGAGGGTAGAGTATGCAGTGATCTACGGTGATGGAGCTGGTGAGGGTAGAGTATGCTGTGATCTACGGTGATGGAGCTGTTGAGGGTAGAGAAGGCTGTGATCTACGGTGATGGAGCTGGTGAGGGTACAGTATGCTGTGATCTACGGTGAAGGAGCTGATGAGGGTAGAGTATGTTATGATCTACAGTGATGGAGCTGATGAGGGTAGAGTATGCTGTGATCTATGGTGATGGAGCTCGTGAGGGTAGAGTATACTGTGATCTACGGTGATGGAAGTGGTGAGGGTAGAGTATGCTGTGATATACAGTGATGGAGCTGGTGAGGGTAGAGTACGCTGTGATCTATGGTGATGGAGCTGGTGAGGGTGGAGTATGCTGTGATCTACGGTGATGGAGCTGGTGAGGGTAGAGTATGCTGTGATCTACGGTGATGGAGCTGGTGAGGGTAGAGTACGCTGTGATCTATGGTGATGGAGCTGGTGAGGGTAGAGTATGCTGTGATCTATGGTTATGGAGTTGGTGAGGGTAGAGTAGGCTGCGATCTGTTGTGATGGAGCTGGTGAGGGTAGAGCAGGCTGTGATCTACGGTGATGGAGCTGGTGAGGGTAGAGTATGCTGTGATCTATTGATGATGGAGCTGGAGAGGGTAGAGTAGGCTGTGATCTACAGTGATGGAGTTGGTGAGGGGAGAGTATGTTGTGATCTTTGGTGATGGAGCTGGTGAGGGTAGAGTATGCTCTGGTCTACGGTGACGGAGCTGGTGAGGGAAGAGTAGGCTGTGATCTACGGTGATGCAGCTGGTGATGGTAGAGTATGCTGTGATCTATGGTGATGGAGCTGGTGAGGGTAGAGTAGGCTGTGATCTACGTTGATGAAGCTGGTGAGGGTAGAGTAGGCTGTGATCTACGGTGACGGTAGAGTAGGCTGTGATCTACGGTGAGGGAGCTGGTGAGGGTAGAGTATGCTGTGATCTACGGTGACGGAGCTGGTGAGGGTAGAGTATTCTGTGATCTATGGTGATGCAGCTGGTGAGGGTAGAGTAGGCTGTGATCTATGGTGATGGAGCATGTGAGGGTAGAGTATGTTGTGATCTATGGTAATGCAGCTGGTGAGGGTAGAGTATGCTGTGATCTATGGTGATGGAGCTGGTGAGGGTAGAGTATGCTGTGATCTACGGTGATGCAGCTGGTGAGGGTAGAGTATGTTGGGATGTGGTGATGAAGCTGGTGAGGGTAGAGTATGCTGTGATCTACGGTGATGGAGCTGGTGTGGGTAGAGTATGGTTTGATCTACGGTGATGCAGTTGGTGAGGGTAGAGTATGCTGTGATCTATGGTGATGGAGCTGGTAAGGGTAGAGTATGTTGTGATCTACGGTGAAGGAGCTGGTGAGTGTAGAGTATGTTGGGATGTGGTGATGAAGCTGGTAAGGGTAGAGTATGCTGTGATCTACGGTGAAGGAGCTGGTGAGGGTAGAGTAGGCTGTGATCTATGGTGATGGAGCTGGTGAGGGTAGAGTATGCTGTGATCAACGGTGATGCAGCTGGTGAGGGTAGAGTATGTTGGGATGTGGTGATGAAGCTGGTGAGGGTAGAGTATGCTGTGATCTACGGTGATGCCGTTGGTGAGGGTAGAGTATGCTGTGATCTACGGTGATGGAGCTGGTGTGGGTAGAGTATGGTTTGATCTACGGTGATGCAGTTGGTGAGGGTAGAGTATGCTGTGATCTATGGTGATGGAGCTGGTAAGGGTAGAGTATGTTGTGATCTACGGTGAAGGAGCTGGTGAGTGTAGAGTATGTTGGGATGTGGTGATGAAGCTGGTAAGGGTAGAGTATGCTGTGATCTACGGTGAAGGAGCTGGTGAGGGTAGAGTAGGCTGTGATCTATGGTGATGGAGCTGGTGAGGGTAGAGTATGCTGTGATCTACGGTGATGCAGCTGGTGAGGGTAGAGTATGTTGGGATGTGGTGATGAAGCTGGTGAGGGTAGAGTATGCTGTGATCTACGGTGATGCCGTTGGTGAGGGTAGAGTATGCTGTGATCTACGGTGATGGAGCTGGTGTGGGTAGAGTATGGTTTGATCTACGGTGATGCAGTTGGTGAGGGTAGAGTATGCTGTGATCTATGGTGATGGAGCTGGTAAGGGTAGATAGAGTATGTTGTGATCTACGGTGAAGGAGCTGGTGAGTGTAGAGTATGTTGGGATGTGGTGATGAAGCTGGTAAGGGTAGAGTATGCTGTGATCTACGGTGAAGGAGCTGGTGAGGGTAGAGTAGGCTGTGATCTATGGTGATGGAGCTGGTGAGGGTAGAGTATGCTGTGATCTACGGTGATGGAGCTGGTGAGGGTAGAATATGCTGTGATCTATTGTGATGGAGCTGGTGAGGGTAGAGTACGCTGTGATCTATGGTGATGGAACTGGTGAGGGTAGAGTATGCTGTGATCTACGGTGATGGAGCTAGTGAGGGTAGAGTATGCTGTGATCTATTGTGATGGAGCTGGTGAGGGTAGAGTACGCTGTGATCTATGGTGATGGAGCTGGTGAGGGTAGAGTATGCTGTGATCTATGGTTATGGAGTTGGTGAGGGTAGAGTAGGCTGCGATCTGTGGTGATGGAGCTGGTGAGGGTAGAGCAGGCTGTGATCTACGGTGATGGAGCTGGTGAGGGTAGAGTATGCTGTGATCTATTGATGATGGAGCTGGTGAGGGTAGAGTAGGCTGTGATCTGTGGTGACGGAGTTGGTGAGGGCAGAGTAGGCTGTGATCTGTGGTGACGGAGTTGGTGAGGGTAGAGTAGGCTGTGATCTGTGGTGACGGAGTTGGTGAGGGGAGAGTATGTTGTGATCTATGGTGATGGAGCTGGTGAGGGTAGAGTATGCTCTGGTCTACGGTGACGGAGCTGGTGAGGGAAGAGTAGGCTGTGATCTACGGTGATGCAGCTGGTGATGGTAGAGTATGCTGTGATCTATGGTGATGGAGCTGGTGAGGGTAGAGTAGGCTGTGATCTATGGTGATGAAGCTGGTGAGGGTAGAGTAGGCTGTGATCTACGGTGAAGGTAGAGTAGGCTGTGATCTACGGTGATGGAGCTGGTGAGGGTAGAGTATGCTGTGATCTACCGTGACGGAGCTGGTGAGGGTAGAGTAGGCTGTGATCTACTGTGATGTAGCTGGTGAGGGTAGAGTAGGCTGTGATCTATGGAGCTGGTGAGGGTAGAGTATGCTGTGATCTACGGTGACGGAGCTGGTGAGGGTAGAGTAGGCTGTGATCTACGGTGACGGAGCTGGTGAGGGTAGAGTATGCTGTGATCTACGGTGAAGGAGCTGATGAGGATAGAGTATGTTGTGATCTACAGTGATGGAGCTGGAGGGTAGAGTATGCTGTGATCTACGGTGATGGAGCTGGTGAGGGTAGAGTAGGCTGTGATCTACGGTGATGTAGCTGGTGAGGGTAGAGTAGGCTGTGATCTATGGAGCTGGTGAGGGTAG
The DNA here is from genome assembly GCF_964204655.1 of Triturus cristatus. Lineage (NCBI taxonomy): Eukaryota > Metazoa > Chordata > Amphibia > Caudata > Salamandridae > Triturus > Triturus cristatus. The sequence continues at coordinate 1,177,556,699 of NC_140580.1, read as the reverse complement.
AGTATGCTGTGATCTACGGTGACGGAGCTGGTGAGGGTAGAGTAGGCTGTGATCTACGGTGACGGAGCTGGTGAGGGTAGAGTATGCTGTGATCTACGGTGAAGGAGCTGATGAGGATAGAGTATGTTGTGATCTACAGTGATGGAGCTGGTGAGGGTAGAGTATGCTGTGATCTACGGTGATGGAGCTGGTGAGGGTAGAGTAGGCTGTGATCTACGGTGACGGAGCTGGTGAGGGTAGAGTAGGCTATGATCTGTGGTGACGGAGTTGGTGAGGGTAGAGTAGGCTGTGATCTGTGGTGACGGAGCTGGTGAGGGTAGAGTAGGCTGTGATCTGTGGTGATGGAGCTGGTGAGGGTAGAGTATGCTGTGATCTACGGTGACGGAGCTGGTGAGGGTAGAGTAGGCAGTGATCTACGGTGATGGAGCTGGTGAGGGTAGAGTAGGCTGTGATCTGTGGTGACGGAGTTGGTGAGGGTAGAGTAGGCTGTGATCTATGGTGACGGAGCTGGTGAGGGTAGAGTATGCTGTGATCTACGGTGACGGAGCTGGTGAGGGTAGAGTAGGCAGTGATCTACGGTGATGGAGCTGGTGAGGGTAGAGTAGGCTGTGATCTGTGGTGACGGAGTTGGTGAGGGCAGAGTAGGCTGTGATCTGTGGTGACGGAGTTGGTGAGGGTAGAGTAGGCTGTGATCTGTGGTGACGGAGTTGGTGAGGGTAGAGTAGGCTGTGATCTGTGGTGACGGAGCTGGTGAGGGTAGAGTAGGCTGTGATCTGTGGTGACGGAGTTGGTGAGGGTAGAGTAGGCTGTGATCTGTGGTGACGGAGCTGGTGAGGGTAGAGTATGCTGTGATCTACGGTGACGGAGCTGGTGAGGGTAGAGTAGGCAGTGATCTACGGTGATGGAGCTGGTGAGGGTAGAGTAGGCTGTGATCTGTGGTGACGGAGTTGGTGAGGGCAGAGTAGGCTGTGATCTGTGGTGACGGAGTTGGTGAGGGTAGAGTAGGCTGTGATCTGTGGTGACGGAGTTGGTGAGGGTAGAGTAGGCTGTGATCTGTGGTGACGGAGCTGGTGAGGGTAGAGTAGGCTGTGATCTGTGGTGACGGAGCTGGTGAGGGTAGAGTATGCTGTGATCTACGGTGACGGAGCTGGTGAGGGAAGAGTATGCTGGGATCTACGGTGATGGAGCTGGTGAGGGTAGAGTAGGCTGTGATCTGTGGTGATGGAGCTGGTGAGGGTAGAGTAGGCTGCGGTCTGTGGTGATGGAGATGGTGAGGGTAGAGTAGGCTGTGATCTGTGGTGACGGAGCTGGTGAGGGTAGAGTATGCTGTGATCTACGGTGACGGAGCTGGTGAGGGTAGAGTAGGCAGTGATCTGTGGTGACGGAGCTGGTGAGGGTAGAGTATGCTGTGATCTACGGTGACGGAGCTGGTGAGGGAAGAGTATGCTGGGATCTACGGTGATGGAGCTGGTGAGGGTAGAGTAGGCTGTGATCTGTGGTGATGGAGCTGGTGAGGGTAGAGTAGGCTGCGGTCTGTGGTGATGGAGCTGGTGAGGGTAGAGTATGCTGTGATCTACGGTGATGGAGCTGGTGAGGGTAGAGTAGGCTGTGATCTACGGTGATGTAGCTGGTGAGGGTAGAGTAGGCTGTGATCTATGGAGCTGGTGAGGGTAGAGTATGCTGTGATCTACGGTGACGGAGCTGGTGAGGGTAGAGTAGGCTGTGATCTACGGTGACGGAGCTGGTGAGGGTAGAGTATGCTGTGATCTACGGTGAAGGAGCTGATGAGGATAGAGTATGTTGTGATCTACAGTGATGGAGCTGGTGAGGGTAGAGTATGCTGTGATCTACGGTGATGGAGCTGGTGAGGGTAGAGTAGGCTGTGATCTACGGTGACGGAGCTGGTGAGGGTAGAGTAGGCTGTGATCTGTGGTGACGGAGTTGGTGAGGGTAGAGTAGGCTGTGATCTGTGGTGACGGAGCTGGTGAGGGTAGAGTAGGCTGTGATCTGTGGTGACGGAGCTGGTGAGGGTAGAGTATGCTGTGATCTACGGTGACGGAGCTGGTGAGGGTAGAGTAGGCAGTGATCTACGGTGATGGAGCTGGTGAGGGTAGAGTAGGCTGTGATCTGTGGTGACGGAGTTGGTGAGGGTAGAGTAGGCTGTGATCTGTGGTGACGGAGCTGGTGAGGGTAGAGTATGCTGTGATCTACGGTGACGGAGCTGGTGAGGGTAGAGTAGGCAGTGATCTACGGTGATGGAGCTGGTGAGGGTAGAGTAGGCTGTGATCTGTGGTGACGGAGTTGGTGAGGGCAGAGTAGGCTGTGATCTGTGGTGACGGAGTTGGTGAGGGTAGAGTAGGCTGTGATCTGTGGTGACGGAGTTGGTGAGGGTAGAGTAGGCTGTGATCTGTGGTGACGGAGCTGGTGAGGGTAGAGTAGGCTGTGATCTGTGGTGACGGAGTTGGTGAGGGTAGAGTAGGCTGTGATCTGTGGTGACGGAGCTGGTGAGGGTAGAGTATGCTGTGATCTACGGTGACGGAGCTGGTGAGGGTAGAGTAGGCAGTGATCTACGGTGATGGAGCTGGTGAGGGTAGAGTAGGCTGTGATCTGTGGTGACGGAGTTGGTGAGGGCAGAGTAGGCTGTGATCTGTGGTGACGGAGTTGGTGAGGGTAGAGTAGGCTGTGATCTGTGGTGACGGAGTTGGTGAGGGTAGAGTAGGCTGTGATCTGTGGTGACGGAGCTGGTGAGGGTAGAGTAGGCTGTGATCTGTGGTGACGGAGCTGGTGAGGGTAGAGTATGCTGTGATCAACGGTGACGGAGCTGGTGAGGGAAGAGTATGCTGGGATCTACGATGATGGAGCTGGTGAGGGTAGAGTAGGCTGTGATCTGTGGTGATGGAGCTGGTGAGGGTAGAGTAGGCTGCGGTCTGTGGTGATGGAGCTGGTGAGGGTAGAGTAGGCTGTGATCTATGGTGATGGAGCTGGTGAGGGTAGAGTAGGCAGTGATCTACGGTGATGGAGCTGGTGAGGGTAGAGTAGGCTGTGATCGGTGGTGACGGAGTTGGTGAGGGTAGAGTAGGCTGTGATCTGCGGTGACGTTGATATGAAGTGCTAAGGCATAGCACACTATCATTAGAAGTGTAAACACAAGTCAGTTACATGACCTTGATCTTGAAGAATGGGATACTCAGTCAGTGATTGTTTGTAGGGGATACAGGGCCTGGTTACAATCTTGGCAGATGGGATACTCCGTCAATGACTGATTGTTAGGGGATAGAGGGCCTTATTACGATCTTGGCGGATGGGATACTCCGTCAATGACTGATTGTTAGGGGATAGAGGGCCTTATTACGATCTTGGCGGATGGGATACTCCGTCAATGAGTGGTAGTATGATGAATGTGTATTCGTCAGAGGGAATATATACATGCTCTCCAGAGCGACCACTTTGAGAGCCGAGGGTTATCAACGCCACTAAAATCACCCTATGGGTTCTCTGGATTAATGCAAGGTTCATCACTCCTTAATGGGTGCACAATATACTAAGCCAGACTCCTACACCGCGTGATTTTGGGAATCTTAGTGTCTATGATTGGTAAATGATTTTTTTAATTGTGCCTCTAAGATCTGTAACCACAGATGAGGACTGAGATTTCATTTAAGAGCTTACACACATACTATGCATATAACATTGTGAAGGGTGGGAGAAAGGATTTACAGCATGTTGACAATCTGTGTGAGATGAGAACGGCCATTGTCAACCGTGAGTGGAAATATTACAAATAACATACCAACCACAACACAATTTTAATCAATGGGCCCTTTGTGAATATTCAGCATAGGGCAGAGCAGAGGACGGAATCACTCAGAGTATCAAGCTATCTGAGTGGGACAAAAGAACTGGACAAAGGCTCGATGACCGATGATGTATCAGGCGAGCCTGGCTTATAATCTATATGGGGAACATTTAGTCCAATGATTGCTTGTTAGGGGATAGAGGCCCCGATTACGATCTTGGCGGATGGGATACCCCGTCAATGATTGTTTGTTAGGGGATACAGGGCTTGATTACGATCTTGGCAGATGGGATACTCCGTCAATGATTGTTTCTTAGGGGATACAGGGCCTGATTACGATCTTGGCGGATGGGATACTCCGTCAATGATTGTTTGTTAGGGGATATAAGGCCTGGTTATGATCTTGGCAGATGGGATACCCCGCCAATGATTGTTTGTTAGGGGATACAGGGCTTGATTACGATCTTGGCGGATGGGATACTCCGTCAATGATTGTTTGTTAGGGGATATAAGGCCTGGTTATGATCTTGGCAGATGGGATACCCCGTCAATGATTGTTTGTTAGGGGATACAGGGCTTGATTACGATCTTGGCGGATGGGATACTCCGTCAATGATTGTTTGTTAGGGGATATATGGCCTGGTTACGATCTTGGCGGATGGGATACCCCGTCAATCTGCTTGTTAGGGGATACAGGGCCTGGTTACAATCTTGGCGGATGGGATACTCCGTCAATGATTGCTTGTTAGGGGATATAGGGCCTGGTTATGATCTTGGGAGATGGGCTACTCCGTCAATGATTGCTTGTTAGGGGATATAGGGCCTGATTACGATCTTGGCGGATGGGATACTCCGTCAATGATTGTTTGTTAGGGGATATAGGGCCTGATTATGATCTTGGGATATGGGATACTCTGTCAATGATTATAGGTTAGGGGATATAGGGCCTGATTACGATCTTGGTGGATGGGATACTCCGTCAATGATTGCTTGTTAGGGGACATAGGGCCAGGTTACAATCTTGGTGGATGGGATACCCCATCAATGATTGCTTGTTAGGGGATACAGGGCCTGGTTACGATCTTGAAGGATGTGATACTCCATCAATGATTGCTTGTTAGGGGATATAGGGTCTGGTTACGTTTTTGGCGGATGGGATACTCAGTCAATGATTGTTTGTTAGGGGATATAAGGCTTGGTTATGATCTTTGGAGATGGGATACTCCGTCAATTATGGTCTGTTAGGGGATACAGGGCCTGGTTACGATCTTGGAGGATGGGATACTCCGTCACAAACGTGACGGATATCCCGTCCACCGTATTACAAGTTCCATTTGATATAACGGAACTGTAATACGGCAGACGGGACATCGATGCAGAAGTCGGTGAGGGACCAGCACATAATGGCAATCACTGAACATCGATGCAGGGGTCGGGGATTGACCAGCACCTAATGTCAATCGCCAACCATCAATGCAGAAGTCGGTGAGGGACCAGCACCTAATGGCAATCACCGAACATCATGCAGAAGTCGATGAGGGACATGCACCTAATGGCAATCACCGAACCGCGATGCAGAAGTCAGTGAGGGACCAGCATCTAATGGCAATCACCGAACATCATGCAGAAGTCGATGAGGGACATGCACCTAATGGCAATCACCGAACGGCGATGCAGAAGTCAGTGAGGGACCAGCATCTAATGGCAATCACAGAACATCGATGTAGAAGTCGGTGAGGGATCAGCACCTAATGGCAATCACCGAACAGCGATGCAGAAGTTGGTGAGGGATCAGCACCTAATGGCAATCACCGAACATCGATGCAGAAGTCGGTGAGGGACCAGCACCTAATGGCAATTACCGAACATCGATGCAGAAGTCGGTGAGGGACCAACACCTAATTGCAATCACCGAACATCGATGCAGAAGTTGAGGAGTGACAAGCACCAAATGGCAATCACCGAACATCGATGCAGAAGTCGGTGAGGGACATGCACCTAATGGCAATGACCGAACAGCGATACAGAAGTCATTGAGGGACCAGCATCTAATGGCAATCACAGAACATCAATGCAGAAGTCGGTGAGGGATCAGCACCTAATGGCAATCACAGAACAGCGGTGCAGAAGTCGGCGAGGGACCAGCACCTAATGGCAATCACCGAACAGCGATGCAGAAGTCGGTGAGGGACCAGCACCTAATGGCAATCACCGAACATCGATGCAGAAGACGGTGAGGGACCAGCACCTAATGGCAATCACCGAACAGCGATGCAGAAGTCGGTGAGGGGCCAGCACCTAATGGCAATCACCGAACAGCGATGCAGAAGTCGGTGAGGGACCAGCATCTAATGGCAATCACAGAACATCAATGCAGAAGTCGGTGAGGGATCAGCACCTAATGGCAATCACAGAACAGCGGTGCAGAAGTCGGCGAGGGACCAGCACCTAATGGCAATCACCGAACAGCGATGCAGAAGTCGGTGAGGGATCAGCACCTAATGGCAATCACCGAACATCGATGCAGAAGTCGGTGAGGGACCAGCACCTAATGGCAATTACCGAACATCGATGCAGAAGTCGGTGAGGGACCAACACCTAATTGCAATCACCGAACATCGATGCAGAAGTTGAGGAGTGACAAGCACCAAATGGCAATCACCGAACATCGATGCAGAAGTCGGTGAGGGACATGCACCTAATGGCAATCACCGAACAGCGATACAGAAGTCAGTGAGGGACCAGCATCTAATGGCAATCACAGAACATCAATGCAGAAGTCGGTGAGGGATCAGCACCTAATGGCAATCACAGAACAGCGGTGCAGAAGTCGGCGAGGGACCAGCACCTAATGGCAATCACCGAACAGCGATGCAGAAGTCGGTGAGGGACCAGCACCTAATGGCAATCACCGAACATCGATGCAGAAGACGGTGAGGGACCAGCACCTAATGGCAATCACCGAACAGCGATGCAGAAATCGGTGAGGGACCAGCACCTAATGGCAATCCCCTCACAGCTTAGACATGGTCAAGGAGCAATGCGTCAAACAACATCAAGATATTCTTCACCCCACACAGCTCATTAGATGGAACCATGGACATATCCAGGGTAGTCACCGCAGAGACTCAGCACCTTGGTAGTGACTGGACTGTGGTCCCCGCCCCCCTCAGCTACCGGGATTGACTAGAACCTTTTTGTCTTCTTGCGGCTGAAAGACGTACTTGAAATCTCATGGTGGAATACCCAGTTACTAGATAGTGCTATTCGAGGGCATGTGGCAAATGAGCAATCTGTAGTTCACTCTCTTAAACCGGCTCGGGTCTGCAGTACATGTCATATAAGACTTGGAGAACGTGTTGAACTTTTTGGGACAGAGGAACGTGAAAGCCTTGTCACCTCTATGCTCCAAGGTGAGCTTTCATGAGATGTTGTCTCCATCAAGGGGCTACTGGCATATCAGAGCTCCTGCACGTATAGGCAGACCTCAGACGCCCTGAAAGTATACTTGCCTAGTTTAACTCACAGAATTGGGCCTGCAACACACTCCAGTGGACTAATGAACCAAGGGCATCTAGGGCATTTTAAAATACATTTAGGCCTAAAAACACCTCTGAAAGGAGAGGCTGGAGTACATATAGGTCTAGAAGTGCCACAAATGAAGACATTGTGGGCATTTTATAAACTACATATGAGCACTTGCAATTGCATGATTCATTCAGCTGGGAGCTGTAATTGGTTTTGATGAAGTCTTGTCAAACTGAGCATTGAAAACTAAAAATATAGACTCTGAATTGTTACACATGCCAAACCCTCTAAAGCTTGGTGCTAGAATGGCTGTAATTCCAGAGTTGTGCACATGGCCCTGATGCCGAGGAGTGAGTGGACCACTTGCTGATGGATTGCTCTTTAGACACAGCCACAGTAAGGCATTGTGGTTGTGTGAATCTACAGCCAATGATGCTGTGCCCTTCACAGTCCCCAGATCTACAGGAGCTTCCTTTAGCATCTGACTCTAGGCAGCTTTGGCTGTGAGTTCTATACAATGGAGGACCCCTGGATAAACATCATAACCATCCCATGCATGGAATTCTGCAGCCACCAGGTGTCCACTGTGGATACTATAGGTATGCGAGCCCAGCGCATTGGTGTGTTGATCCCTGTTTTAGTGTTTCACAGTGTCATTGTGGCAAAGCCTGGCAGTGATTCGATGTCCACACACTCCTGAGGCTTGAGCCGGGAGCATCTTACTTACTGGCATCTGACGGTAACTAGTAGCCCAAGATTATCTGTTTTAATCGTTGCACGCTTTTAAAAACATTGTGAGCCTTGCGCTAGCAGTCACTCCTACCTGCTTCGCTTCCCCTCATCGCGGCACGGACCCTAACAGGCTACACCTGTGGAACGGGCGTGCTGCGCAGCGTCGGCCATCTTGGAAGGCCATTCGCTGCTCGGCGCTCTAGTCTTTTTTCGGGACGCCTACATCAGGGGCACTGGCGCGACCGCGCAGCGTCCACACACTCCTGAGGCTTGAGCAGGGAGCAGGATTAACACATTACTTACTGGCATCTGACGGTAACTAGTAGCCCAAGATTATCTGTTTTAATCGTTGCACGCTTTTAAAAACATTGTGAGCCTTGCATATTTTGCACACTGTCATTTTGCCTATTTGCACAAAACTCATTTAACGCTTGGGAACTAGCTTCTAGCGCTAGCAGTCACTCCTACCTGCTTCGCTTCCCCTCATCGCGGCACGGACCCTAACAGGCTACACCTGTGGAACGGGCGTGCTGCGCAGCGTCGGCCATCATGGAAGGCCATTCGCTGCTCGGCGCTCTAGTCTTTTTTCGGGACGCCTACATCAGGGGCACTGACGCGACCGCGCAGCGTCCACACACTCCTGAGGCTTGAGCCGGGAGCAGGATTGACACATTACTTACTGGCATCTGATGGTAACTAGTAGCCCAAGATTATCTGTTTTAATCGTTGCACGCTTTTAAAAACATTGTGAGCCTTGCATATTTAGCACACTGTCATTTTGCCTATTTGCACAAAACTGATTTAACGCTTGGGAACTAGCTCCTAGCGCTAGCAGTCACTCCTACCTGCTTCGCTTCCCCTCATCGCGGCACGGACCCTAACAGGCTTCACCTGTGGAACGGGCGTGCTGCGCAGCGTCGGCCATCTTGGAAGGCCATTCGCTGCTCGGCGCTCTAGTCTTTTTTCGGGACGCCTACATCAGGGGCACTGGCGCGACCGCGCAGCGTCCACACACTCCTGAGGCTTGAGCCGGGAGCAGGATTAACACATTACTTACTGGCATCTGACGGTAACTAGTAGCCCAAGATTATCTGTTTTAATCGTTGCACGCTTTTAAAAACATTGTGAGCCTTGCATATTTTGCACACTGTCATTGTGCCTATTTGCACAGAACTGATTTAACGCTTGGGAACTAGCTTCTAGCGCTAGCAGTCACTCCTACCTGCTTCGCTTCCCCTCATCGCGGCACGGACCCTAACAGGCTACACCTGTGGAACGGCGTGCTGCGCAGCGTCGGCCATCTTGGAAGGCCATTCGCCGCTCGGCGCTCTAGTCTTTTTTCGGGACGCCAACATCAGGGGCACTGGCGCGACCGCGCCGCCGACGCCGAAGGCGCGCCCAAGGCAAGCCCGTCTGCGCCCGTCCGCGCCCAGGTCGCGCTCAGCGCACAAACCCCTGCCCGATTGCGTTCAGGTACTCAGGCACGTCTTAGGTACTCTAAAACCGCATTGCTGCGGCTAAACTCAGGAGACACCATGGGAAATTGTACCAGGTGGGCAGTCGATTTTTGTTACTCACAACCCACTGGCTCCTGCCTGAATTTCGCTGCTCCTTTTCCACCTATTAATCTAGGAACCAACAAGGACTGCACTGAGAGAGCTATAGCGGCTTGCAATGCGGTAAAGGCTGTGGCCTGCTTTCTGTTAAATGCCAGATCTCTGGTGAAGCACAGCACGGAATGTGCTAATTTGTTGATGGATCTCGATATAAAAATCGCTTTTATCACTGAAACCTGGACGGATGACGCATCCAGTCCAGATATAGTCAAAGCCACCCCACCTGGTTATCATTGTGAAGTCCTCAATCGACCGAATAAGAGGGGTGGAGGCTTGGCTATCATTTATCATAACACACTTTCGGGAACTTTTAAAGCACTTTCCTTAACAGCCTGCGAAACTCTCGCCTTCAATATCAGATTAACTAATCATTTCTCGTTTAAGGGTATTCTCATCTACAGACCCCCTGGGGCCAAACATTTGTTTTTTCCCACGCTAGGAACCCTGGTGGAAGATGCGCTTCAGGGGAACTCACACACCATACTAGGAGATTTTAATTTCTACCTAGAGCAGGCCGACGAGCCTGACACGGCTCGGCTTTTAAACTTCATGGAAACAGCTGAGCTGGTACAGCACGTAATTGGCCCCTCGCATCTTGCTGGACACACGCTCGACGGGGTCTTTTCTAACACACCCGAGCTATCTTTTGCAGCTTTATTACCGCTGGCCTGGTCAGACCATGCGGGAGTCTGCTTCAATCTTAGGCCAACACCCCATATAGCCAATGGGCAGCACCACACTAATCGGAAAGAAGTCAGAGCGTGGAATAGGGTAAAATCGGAGATGCTTTCAAAGGCCCTCACCTCCACTTCCATACCCATTTCCACTAATACGGAGGAGGCTGCACTGACCTACACCAAATGGCTCACGCAGGTCTGCGCTGACCTCGCTCCCCCTAGACAAGTCACTTTTAAAAGGTCAGTGCCATCAGCCCCCTGGTACTCAAGCGATCTTAAATTGCAAAAAAGTACTTTAAAAAGATTGGAGCGCAACTGGAGAAGGGATTACACTATGGAGGAAAAAGGGCTATATTTGGCAAGCTTAGCAACTTACAAACGCATGCTACGAGAAGCTCAGATTTTAGCAGCTAAAAATTCTTCTTAAGAGCTGTTTTCCACCATCACCAAGATACCCACACCGGTATCGGCCCCCATCTCATCCAGTGCTGAGCTTTGCGAAAAAAATGGCATCGTTTTTCGCTACTAAAGTTAATAACATTTTCTCCAGCCTCAGCGACTCTATTAGATCCGAACTGGAGTCCGAGCAAGGGATCTCTGTGGGGGCCATGTCATCGGTCACCCTGGAGGCGTTCAGTCCTCTTACCCTGCAAGACACTCTGGATCTGCTGGCAAAAGCCAACTCGGGATCCCCGCTGGACCCTTGCCCGCTGAGGATCATTAAACTAGCACCGGTGCCCATAGCTAGCCACTTAATGCCCATTTTTAACGGCATGTTTCAAGAAGGAACCTTTCCAAAAGTCTGGAAGGAGGCCTCCATTCTTCCTTTGTTGAAGAAACCCAGCTTGGATCCTTCGGATCCAAACAATTTTCGACCCATCTCCCGTCTCCCACTGCCAGCCACACTAGTGGAGAGGGCAATGAATCTTCAACTCACAGCTTTTGTGAAGAAATCCTCTGTGCTGGATGCCTCCCAGCATGGGTTCAGGGAGGGCCACAGTACTGAATCTGCTCTGATTGCGGCCACAGAACAGATCAGATCAGCGGTGGACCAGGGGGGCAGAGCAGCCTTGATCCTTCTGGATCTATCGGCCGCTTTCGATACGGTCCACCACGGACTGTTGATGGACCGACTGAGGAGAGGGGGTGTTCGGCAAAAAGCATGGGAACTGCTGAACTCCTTTCTTCCCGAAAGGAGTCAAACAGTAGACTTGGGAAATTGCTCATCCCGTCCTATTTCTCTGCCGTGTGGGGTCCCGCAGGGGTCCTCACTAAGTCCCACACTATTTAACATCTATGTAGCCTCTCTCGCTCCCATCATCAGGAGCCACGGCTTTAGTGTCACCTCGTATGCGGATGACACGCAGATCGTCGTGCCTCTATACCCCGGCCGTGAATTGGGAATGGATCATAATTTCCAGGCCTGCATGTCGGAAGTGGCCCGCTGGATGGCTAGCAACTGCCTTAGGCTAAATTCTAATAAAACCGAGGTAATGCTGTTTGGGAATAACTCCAGCTTCTGGACCCCATCATGGTGGCCGCAGGAATTGGGGGCTCTTCCCAGCCCGGTCAACAAAGTAAAAAATCTCGGGATGGTGCTGGATGACAAACTCACCATGGCACTACAGGTTAAGGCAGTGGTTTCCAAAACTGGTTTCATTTTAAGAATGTTGAGAAAGATCCTGCTTCTGCTTCCTTATGAAAGCCGACAAACGGTGGTCTCGGCCCTTGTTACTTCCAGGCTCGACTATTGCAATAGTCTGTATCTGAATATACAGGAAAATTTGCTACACAGACCGCAGCTGTTGCAGAACACGGCTGCTAGACTACTAACTGGCATCCCGAAATTTTCACCCATATCCAAGGCCATCCGCAACCTACATTGGTTGCCAATTCGAAGCAGAGTCCAGTTTAAGTCTCTGTGCCTGTTGTTCAAGGCCCTGAAGGGAGAAGGTGCTGAATACCTCACTAAGCGACTCACCAGGTACGTTCCTGCTCGACGCCTTCGTTCAGCGGGTTACGGTTCCAGCAATAAAAAAAGCACGTTGGGGAGGCCGCAGCTTCTCCTACGGGGCAGCCAGGCTCTGGAACGAATTACCTATCCACCTGAGATGCATGGAGAACCTATTGCATTTCAGGAAGGCACTAAAAACCTGGCTGTTTCAGTAATTAATTCTGACTTAAGGATCATGGAGTTGTGGACAGCGCCAGGACACCTACTTGGTAATCGTGCGCTTTTATAAATCACCATAACATATCATAACATTTAAACTGAATGACTTGTATAGTCTAAGGGGGAGTGTTTTATTTATGATGTGTAAATAATATTTATGTGTATTTTATGTGCTTTTAAAACACTGTGGGTAGATTGCATTGCTTGGATTTTACTTTAGATTTTTCTTCTAATGTATTTGTTTTAAAGTTTTTGCTGTACTGTTTTAGGGGATTGTATGCCCAAATAAACATGACTGGGTACCCGTACGTTTTGCAAACCCATCTGCATGTGCTCCGGTGCTCGCCAAGAACATATCACCCTGCTGGGAAGCAGAGGTGTCAGCACGGGTAGCCTCCAAGGAGAGACAGCAGTAGGATCAGGGAAGTAGGACCAAACGCTGTACACATAAAGATGCCTGATGTGAAGGAAGAAAAAAGAGACAAGGGTGTATGAGCCCATAAGGTTATGCCCATAAGGAAGGGCATTACCTGGATGTGCAAATATGCACCTGTTCCTAATAAAATATTTAACACTTTGCTGTGCAAAAGATGTTCAGGTTCTCTGGCCTTTGGACAGGTCACCCCACGAGTATGGTAAATGTACCCTTAAATACACAACAGACAGGAAGGTCTAGAAGGGCACATAAAGGACACACAGCCAGATTCAGTAGGAAGAAAAATATATGGGTGAAAATTAGAGGGACAATAAGATGTATAATGTGAACCAGGACATCCCTGGGCAGAGCCGATGCCAGATGCTGACCTGAGTTTCTGCAGCTGAATGATTGCACGGATGTGATCCTCGGACAGGTCAGTGTTGTAAAGCACTAAAGAGACGAGGCTGTCCTTCCACTGAGTGAGGAAGCCAAGATCAGACAGCTGGATCCCAGAAAGGTCAAGGGCAGTCAAGCAGGTCAGAGGTTGAATGAGTCTTTTCACGTCCACTCCTTTAGTCATGCTCCCAAGATTAAGAAATCTCAGACGTCTGAAATCCTGAAAAGTGAAGTCCTTGACTAGAACCTGCCGGGATGGGTTCACCAGGCAGTCATAATCTTCGGAGCCACCCGGATTCTCCTCTTCGTAGAAAATGTTACAGCAGCCGAAGAGACTCAAGGAGACAAGCGTGGTGCTGAAATCAACCAGTGTCTGCAGGCTCTTAGCGGATAGCTTCTCACAGTTAGTAAGGGAGAGTTCCACCAGGTCCTGGAAAAAGAAGAACAATACTGTTAAAATGCCTCAAAAAAACTTCAACTTGTCCCACTCGGCCTCAACAGACACAGAGCTTTCTTCTCCTATGGCTTGCTCCCAAGGACTTTGTCTCATCACTCTGAATATGGAACCAATTCACCTTTCTTTCTAGCCCTTATCTTTCACGAGGTACCTGGACACAGCCCATTCTCCTTTTTTTTTTAAACATATCTTTATTGCCATTTCTTTAGACATTCTACATCACATAATATTCGTCCAACATTTGTCATGTTATCTTCTTGTAATTGAAATGTTACAGAAGTTGGTGAGATTGCATAGCATCATTGATCCTTGATTAACATTTATGAGGAGGGTATGACAGCTATGATGTATACCAGTCGATTTTGCCCATTCCGCCCATTACATGGCCTAGAATTCGAATATCTTTTCTCATGTCCGTCTGTCTGTCCAGCAGTGTAATGTATTGCCCTTGTATGTCGGGGTAACTGATCTTGGACAGGAGGCGTCGTTGCCATCTAAGAGTCATATGTAATGGAAATAAAGATAAAGTAAATAATAATAAAATATCTAACTACATGGCTTAACTAGTGCAGGTCAGATTGCAGAGGCGCATCAATGAGACTTGTGGTGGGGGAGAGTCATCCACTCAGGACCCCGATGGACACAGGCTCAGTCCCCATGCAGGTCCCTCTCAGATGGCATCAACATTTCTCTACCACATGGCGGGTGGGCGGGGGAGGGGCAAGGGGCCGTGTATGCTCAGCAGGACCTATGAATTCAGTCAAAAACTGTCAGGTGGGGTTCCCCTTCCTCTCTGTTCTAACCGGGGGAGGACTTGCTTTCTTCATTCGCGCTACCTGGAGGGCTTGGGATTTCCCAGGCATGTAGTGCGCCCTTCAATTGTTCCGCTATTGCGTTGTCGCAGCCCCCTCAACTCTTCCCTATGCAGCCCTCTCTTCTCGGCCCCATCCCAGTTACTTACTCCTGACTCCAAACATTCAGCTGCGGTCCCGTGGGTGGTTTCCACGTTATCGCTATACGCTTTTTGGCGAGTGCAAGCACCAGGTCTACAAACCTGTTACCCACCTTACGCTTTGGCGGCTGGGGGTAGAGCCCCAGCAAGCAGACCTCTGCGCCATGGCCAAGTGTACGCCCCAGGGTTTTATTAATTTTAGAGAGTACTTCATGCCAGAAGATTTGCAGGATCCCGCAATCCCAGGTCATGTGCTTGAAGTCTGCATCTTCCCCCCCCCCCCCCCCCCCCCCGAAGGTAACAAAGATCCTATGCCGTGTCAGGTAGGTCATATGCATATAGTTAAATTGAACATACTTCAGTCGTGTATTCCGCGATACTCTCTTAGGGGACTAGGACTCTGCTCCATTCCTTGTCAGTCCACTCCCTTCCCAGGTTCCTCTCCCATTTTCCCCGCAGCTTCGGTAGCGGAGCAAAGGAAGCCTCACGCAGGGACGCATAAAACCATTTGATTTGGTGTCACGCTGTTCCCAGGGTGACCAATGAGTGCAACACGTTTCTGGTTCCTCAGGTCCCATATCTGCCCAAATGCTCGCTACACTACCTCATATGTAAAGACTGGCCTAGTGGCAAACCACACCCTTCCACTAGTTCCACGAAGGGAAGTCAAGTTTTCTCTTGGTAGCAGTCCCCCACAATCTCAAGTCCCACCTCTGTCCAGGGGGTCATCTACTCCGCAGAAGTGATCGTCTGCAGATCTCTGTGTGGCAATCACCCCAGGGGGAGCTCCGCAGAGTATTTCGGGGTATTGGGTATTCTTTGTATGCAGCGTCTCCAGCGTCAAATTGTAGGGAACCCTGCTTGTGTGGTCCAAGAGTTTTGCCAACAGAAGCCTCGGACTTTGGTTGGGTTCCATCAGAAAGGTCCCCTCAGCGTTCACCCCTTCCAGTCATTGGGCCAACCTTTGTAGCTGGGCAGCTAGCTGATAGAGCCCAAAGTTTGGCATCCCCAGGCCTCCCTCTGCAATGGGACGTCGCAAAGTTTGAAGCGACACTCTACGCCTTCCATCTCCCCAGATGAAATGTCTCATCAGGGAGTACAGGCTACGGAACCATCCTGTGGGAATTAGTACTGGTAACTTGGCGAAATAATATAACAGGCGGGGTAGCATGACAACTTTAGCTAAGGAGATTCTAGCCATTATGGGAACTCGCAGTCTACACCAAAACATCACGCTGGACCAAAGTGATCTAAGCACTTTGTCTAAATTACCTTCTCTTAGTTCTGCCAGCGAATGAAAAACCTGGATACCTAGGTACTTGAACATGTCTGATGCCCAACGAAGAGCCGCAGGTAGGTCGAGGGGGCGCGCCAGTGGTCCAGCCACTGGGAACAGGTATGTTTTGCGCTTATTGACCCGTAGGCCAGACAGTCCTGCAAAGACCTCTAGGAGTTGTCTCTGCGCCTTTTTTGGTGTCACACAGATAAACCAATAGGTCATCTGCATAAAGAGAGATGGTGTATGCTCTCCCCCCTATTGTTAGTCCCATACTCTCCCCTCCCTGCCGGAATAGCTCAGCCAGGGGCTCTATTGCCAAGTCAAATAAAAGAGGGGACAGGAGGCATCCTTGACGGGTGCCTCGCGCTACCTGTTGTGAGATATTTTTACCAGTACCGACCTTCGCATTGGGGCGCGTGTACAACAATCGCGCCCATTTTACCCAGACCTCCCAAACCTAAGCGCCTCATAACCTGGAGCAGGTAGTCCCTACCCACGGTGTCAAAGGCATTCTCCAGGTCGATTGACAAAATGGCAGCCTGTCGCAGGGCCCGCACCTCCGGGTGGTAAAGCGCTGAGTACAACCTACGTAAGTTGTATGAGGTATTAAGGGAGGGGATAAACCCATTTTGATCAGCATAGATTAGGCTCTGTATATGTGGGAGTAATCTAAGCGCCAATACCTTGCTGAGTATTTTAAAATCAGTATTGAGCATGGAGAGGCGCCTATAGTCCTTTACCCCGGCATAGGGGGATGTAGTCTTGGGGAGCGGAATCACCAATGCATTTCGCGTGGTTTCTGGCAAGTAGCCCATTTGTAGTGACTCCGCATATATAGCCACCAGTCTTGGAGCTAATTCAGACTCATATTTCCTATAAAATTCCACTGGGAGGCCATCCGGGCCAGGAGTTTTCCCGTTGGCCATAGAGGTGATAGCTCCCCAGACTTCCTGTAGGGTCCCAGGTCCTCCCAACTCCTCCCTAGCATCCGTATCCAGAGTGCGGAGGTTTAAGGGGTCTAAGAAAGCGCCAAAATGTGCACCTGGGGGTGGGCATAGAGTCTCATAATAGCTTTGAAATAAGCCATTGATCTCTCCTGGGTCATATAAAGTTAGGCCAGTTGTAGTCCGTATATGCATAATTGGAGACCCATGAGTTTCTGGCCTGATTAACCAAGCCAACAGGCGACCAGCATTCCCCTCTCCCCCTGCACCTTGTCTATATATGTTCTATAATCATAGGACCTTAAGCTCTCCAAGGTATCGTTGTATTGTGCGAGCTTGTCTAGGAGGTGTGCGTGAACCTGTATGCCCTCTCCCTGGGGATTATCTAATGCCCGCAGTTCTCCCTCCCTAGCCAACAGTTCCCAGTGAAGATCCCTTCGCACACCTACAGTTTGACCCATGCAGTGGTCCGGCACCACCACCATATACGCCTCCCATTCTATCAGTACTGCGGAGGTGGAGTGCTCGTTTTCAATAAAGAACTTGCTAACAAGGGAGTGCAAGGCATCGCCAAACGGTACGTCCTCTAGGGACATAGGGTTAAGTCACTACGTAGGTATTGGGGGTCTGACACTGTGTGGCCGGTATGTCAGTAACAATGGGCTATGGTCAGAGAGTCCAAGGTATTCCGTATGGGTGATGGAATCACTGAGGGTGGGGGAACACCAAAAGGCATCTAGTCGTGTATGAAGCTGATGCATTGGGGGGTAAAAGGAGGATCCTCGTGTCTGCCCATGGTGGATCCTCCAGATATCTTTCAGTCCCCAATGAGTCATCCATTCCCTCAGTCCACCTGCTACTCGGTGAGTCTGGGCCCCAGGTAGGGGAGGATGGGAACGGCCCAGCGTCACGTCTGTCACACCATTAAGATCTCCGCCCAGTATCACCTGGCCCACCATCATATCTGCTAAGCGGCTGGAAAGGTCAGCCATAAAGGCAATTTGTTCCTGGTTGGGTGCACATATGCAACCTAGTGTGATTTCTCGCCCATGTAGCCTCCCTGTAAGAAAGACATGTCTGCCCTCTTTGTCTATTACGGACTGGGTTAGTTCAAAAGGCACCCTCGATATGATCCAGATTAGCGCCCCACGGGCGTACACCGAGAAAGCCGTGGCATAGAGCTGTTCCCTTCAGCGCCTACGCAGTATTTCTACTTCCTTTTGGAGCAAATGCGTCTCCTATAGGAGAGCTATTTGCGCTCCACGTCTCTTCAGGTAGTTATGTATGTTATGGCGCTTGGACATGGACCCCATCCCTTTAATGTTCCACGTGAGGAATTTCAGTGTTTGGCAGTGTGGCGGCATCTTAAGCTGATCTGTTTATTCCTCCCCCCCACCCCACCCCACCCCTCCACCAGTTCCCCAAAAAGAAAAGGCAATCTGCTTTCTGCACTGTGAACAAGCCAAATCTCACACAGGAAAGTCGAAAAAGAAGAAAAAGATCCCAACATGGACCAACTCCCCTGTCCCAGAGCAGTGTGGCAACGGCCGCCCGTCCAAACCCTTCAAGAGTTAATCAAGGCCCAAACCAGCTACCGTGAGGTCATTCAGGGGGTTGTGGCTTCGTTCAGTGTTTCACAGGAGGGTGTGCGGTTCAAAGGGACTGTGCTATGCACCGACCTCCAAAGTAATCCAACCTGAACCATTTTAACGCTTCAGCCCAGTGTAGTTCTGCCATTCTCCAGAGAGGTTAAGACACAGGACCATATCTGTTCCCCGCTACAATCACGCCTATATAATCTCATCCGCAGTCTTTGGGGTTACTTGTGCCATATTGAGGCTATCTCCCTTGGAAGAGTCCGAATCTGAGCCCTCTGTGCCCCTCACAGAGCACGAGCCTGCCTCCAATGGGGATCCTCCTTCCCGCACTATCTTGGCCACTGCTTGTAGTGCCGCTGCTCTCTCTTGCACCGTTTGGGAGGGACTTGGTTTCTTTAAGGTGCTTGTCGCGGGTCGCTGTAGGAGAGTAGGGTCTGCTTTCTATGTTCACCCCCACTTTTTGCTTTTGCTTCACTGGTTTTCGACTTAGATGTGGCTGTGAGCCTGCTAATCAGACCCACAGCCCTGCTGTTCTCTCTCTAAATTCACTATGCACTTTAGGTGCATAACCCAATTTGTAAGGATCACCTTTTTGGACCCTGTACAGTGTACCTTAGGTACCCAGGGCATAGGTGTACCCTAGGCCTACCAGGGGCTGCAGCATGTATTATGCCACCCCTGGCTGGCCCTCCATTATGACACAACTGGCTGATCACTTAGCTGGGGCAAGGTCGTGTAATCACCCCTTCCTTAGGTGTAGTAGTCCTATACCTACCTTATATATAGACACATGGGTAACCTATCAGTCACTCCTATGGCAAGCCTTAACAATCCTGAAGGCAGAGTGCTTGGTAACATGTGAGATGGTGCTCTAGCATGAGCTGAGCCTGTCTGCAGCTTTCGGAACCATGTCCTTATAGCTGTTCTATGATATCGCCTACCATATACTCTTAAAGTGCCTTATAATCCTCGCGGTTATGGTAACTATGGTTTGGCTCTATCAAAACATGTTGTGTAAGGTGTCTAACACTTTGGAATAATACCCCCATACCATTTCTGGCGGTGAGGATAGTATTTCTCCCTTCTAGAGGGAGAAGACATGTTGAAGACCTACTACCCGGTTAAAGTTAACCAGAGCCCCAGCGTCACAAAATGGACGCTGCTGCCACAGACACGAGTCTGACCTCCTGCTGCTGGGAGACCTTCCAGCGAGGGAGGCTTGGACAATAGGTTTCCTGCCTTGGGAGGTGCTAGCACCACCCTAGACAGGCCTTAGTGTATTGGGGCAGGGAGGGATGAATGAAACGAGACACTGCCTGGGGCACACAAGGTGTCCCATGCATAGTCCAGTTCAAACCGGTGCTGGGGCACTCCAGCCCCAGTCCTGGCGCGAAACTGGACAAAGGGAAGGGGGTGTAACCACCCCCTCCCTGGTCCCACCCATAGGAGGGACCTAGCAGGTAACCCAGCCCCCCAGATTAGTATAAGAGTGGGAGCTGAGTCCCTAGGACTTTAGATTATCCTGAACCTACATCTTGAACAGAAACTCTGGACCTTCGACATTCTACTACAAAAGAAGACTGAAGAATCTCCCTTGTGGCCAAGGAGTGACCACCCTGGGCAACCAGGCACCATCCAGCGAGCGCTGCTTGCTTTGCGACTGATCCTACGAGGGACGACTGCAGAGACTGACCAGCGCCGTGACTTCCAGACACCTCTGAACCAGATCCACATCTACAGCAAAGCTGAGACCCTTGGAGGCAACGAGGGATGTGGGACCGGCGACTTGGGAAAAGTGGCTAGTAACTGACTAGCGCGACTTCTGAGGCTTCCTCGAGGCTGTGCTTGGGGAATTGAGAAGCCCCAATCCCGAGCACCATCTGCAAAGAAGATCAGCTCCCCACACTTCACGTGTTCTGCGTGGGGCCCTTCTGCACCTGAGTTGCTCGACGTGTTGTCCGGTTGCTGGCCCGTTGGCTAGCGACCTCTGTGACGACGAACCTTCAATTTTGCCTTGCTGGTCCGGCTCCTCCAGACTGGCAACCGCTCCCCTGTGAAAGGGAAGCACACCAGACCTTCCTGGTCTGCGACAGAAGCAAGTCCTCCATCCTGCGTGGGTTGCGCTTGCCGAGGCTTGTTGGGTCCTAACTCAACATCGACGCCGCCGACAGCAAGAGCCTTCGTGGGACAGCTCGCCTCCTGGTTCTGGTCGTCCTCGACACCTCCTGGTACCCGTGGCTGCTGCGACAAGCTTCACCTCTTCACCTGCATCTTCACGACATCGCCTGGTACCTTCCTGGTTCCTTCCCGGCTCCTGGCTGGTGACCTAGACTCTGTCCCCTCTGCTTGCAGGTATCCTCCTTCCTGATTCCATCCTTGGAATCCACCGGACACTCTTCACTGACTGCCTGTCAGCAACTTTCTTCAGGCATCCATAGGAGTCGACGACGAAACCCGACGCAAGTTCACACCTATGCACCCGCAGCCCGTGGGCTAGGTAACTTGAGTACTCCGGTTCTCACAAGGGTATTGACTATCCAAGTGTCTAGTTTCCAAGTCTCTAACTCCTAGTTCCTTCCGAAGTGTCCTAAAACTCTTAATTTCTAAATACTACTATTTCTATCGACTTTAACGCATTACGCGTGAGTGTTTCCACTCTGCACCTGAATCCCGTGGGACTCCCACTGCCTAGCAACTGATAGGATAGTGTAGCCCCTGCGATTCCCTAGGCCTAGGCCTATCCTGTGTTCATGACAGTGGTTCTTATACCACTTACTTAGTATATGGTTTGCGTGGCCCCTAGGGCCTAACTGTATTACTTACCTGTGTGACTTATGTATGCTTAAATAAGATTGTGTTGTACTTACCTCGAATCTCATAAAGAGTGCTGAGGGTGTTTTGACTAGAATAAATACATTCTATTTTTATAATATATCTGTTGTGGTGTCCTTTCATTTGGTATTCAAGGGGTTGCAAATGGTAGAACAGCTGGCTTCACATGCCATACAGAGTTTAGCCTAAGACTGCTCTTGTCCATGCTACCACTAGGATAGCTGGTCTATAAGGTTGACTTTACAACCAATCACCATAAGGGTTGTTTGGACTGATACAAGGTGTACACTAGAACTAGTGACATCATATATCAG
This sequence comes from Triturus cristatus, assembly GCF_964204655.1. NCBI lineage: Eukaryota > Metazoa > Chordata > Amphibia > Caudata > Salamandridae > Triturus > Triturus cristatus. Next base: position 1,177,534,987 of record NC_140580.1, on the reverse strand, counting down.
GCCAACTTCTCACAGTCGCTTCTTGGGTTGTTTTCCTGTTCGTCGGCTCTGGCGGGCTGAGGCCTGTTCCCGTGCCACCTGGGGGGGTCTCAGTCTTATAGGCATCCAACCATTCCCATGCTGCTGAGGCGTCCTTGTATAAGTGAGTTGTACCATCCAATATTATACGAAGCCAGGCAGGGAAGATGAGGGAATATTGGAGGCCTTCAGTTCTCAAAGCCTTCTTAACCCCCAGGAAAGAGGCACGTTTCAGCTGAACTTCGAGGGTATAATCAGGGAATATGCAGACTTTAACATTGTTTACCGCAAACGGGTCGTACGATCAAGCCCTATGTAGCAAAATGTCCCTGTCTCTATAATGCCGTGGTCTAGCCACCACCGGCCTCGGGGGTAGGCCCGGTGCGGGCAGGTGCACTGGGACCCGGTGAACTCTCTTAATGGATGTAGAACTGCGTTAGATCTTCCGGTGCAACTACTGTGCGGAGTCATGGCTCCAGAAAGGCCATCATGTTTCCATTTTCGACCCCCTCTGGCAGGCCTAGGATGCAAATATTGTTCCTTCGACTGCGCCCTTCTCCATCCTCTGCCCTGCACTCCAGTGTCTTGACCCTGTCCGTAGGTTCCGCCACTAGCTTGGCCATCGCCTGGTGGGTTGAGGACAACTCCTCAAGACTCGACTCTACTACTTTCATCCTTTCGTTGAGTTTCTGATGCTCTATCAGTAGGAGACCCAGCCCCACCAACACTGTGCTTATATCTTGGTGCAATGGATCTTTTGTGCCCGATATTTCCTCCAGGATCTTAGCCAGTTGTTGGTGTATGGGGTCTTCAGGCTGTTGGTTCCCAAATTGCTCTGGGCCTGCTCAGCAGGTCCTCCTCTGGTTCTGGAGCAACCACTGTTAGCTTCAATCTGGTCTTGCCCATCTTTGTCATCTGGAGTCAATGCTAGTTGAGAATGCCCCAGGGGTCTTCCGGATTTGTCCCCCTCAGGGGTTTCAGCCTCTTGGCCTCGGATACGCAGCATGCTGTGCTCCGCTTTCTCCAGTCACATTCAAGGGGGAGCGTGGATGACAGGGGTAGTAATGTGGACTCTGTACGGTGTGCCACAGTCCCTGCAGTGTTCTCTGCCTCTTCCCTTGCGTGGCTCCAATGCCCCAAGTTTCAGGCCTCAGCCAGATTACTGCAAGGCCCACCAGTTGTGCTCCTCAATGTCAAGGGAGGTCGCCTGAGTCTATAGGCCTCTACGGGGTTCTCTCAGTGTGGGGCTCAGATGTCTCTACCAGGAGCTTCTCCGCTGCACCAGTCCGTCCCTGGTCTGCTCAGGTCATGCAGGCTCACGGGTACTGTGCTGTAATCACCAGGCGTCCCACCAGGGTCCCTCCAGGGTACTATCTCCTGTGCTTCGCAGGCACAGGCCTTCTCTCTGCGGCCACAGAATCTGGAAAATTTAGCGGGGAAGGGCTTCACTCTGGCAGGGATCGCCCCATCTGTGCCTTGATATGTCCAGCCGCGCCCGACCAGGCGCCTGAGGTCCAAGGCCCGAGCCGGAGGCCACCACCGGGTCCAGACTCTCGGGTCTTGGCCCGGGACCAGTCGTCCGCACCATGGGTTCTGCAGTGCCTCCGCTCTCCTCAGGCCTACGCGTCACGTCGAGCAGCCGCCGTAGGCCCACGACAGGCAGGCCCACTCTCAGCAGTGGCAGCCCTCCGCCTCTGCAAATTACCGGTTTCCCGAGCAAGGGGGGCCAAGGGACAGCCACGGGTGTGAGCCGGGCAAAACAACCCTCCAGGCCCGTTTCCGGTTCAGTTTCAGTTTCTGCCGTGACGATCCTCCCGAGTCCAGGCCCAGCTCTCGTTCGGCCCTAGGCCGCTCACACTACAGGGGCTGCAAGGCCACCATTCGCGTCCAGTCTGCGCACTTCTCACAGCGGTCGTGTCTGGTCTGTGATGTTCTCACAGCGGTCGCGTCTGGTCTGCGCAGTTCTCACAGCGGTCGCGTCTGGTCTGCGCAGTTCTCACAGCGGTCGCGTCTGGTCTGCGCAGTTCTCACAGCAGTCGCTTCCGGTCTGCGCAGTTCACACAGCGGTCGCGTCCAGTATGCGCAGTTCTCACAGAGGTCACGTCCGGTCTGCGCAGTTCTCACAGAGGGCGCGTCCGATCTGTGCAGTTCTCACAGAGGGCGCGTCTGGTTTGCGCAGTTCTCACAGCGGTCGCGTCCGGTCTGCGCAGATCTCACAGAGGTCGCGTCCGGTCTGCGCAGTTCTCACAGCGGTCGCGTCCGGTCTGCGCAGTTCTCACAGCGGTCGCGACCGGTTGGCGCAGTTCTGACAGAGGTCGCGTCCTGTCTGCGCAGTTCTCACAGAGGTCACGTCCGGTCTGCGCACTTCGCACAACGGTCGCGTCCAATCTGCGCACTTCGCACAGAGGTCGCGTCCGGTCTGCGCAGTTCTCACAGAGGTCGCATCTGGTCTGCACAGTTCTCACAGCGGTCGTGTCTCGTCTGCGCTGTTCTCACAGCGGTCACGTCCGGTCTGCGCAGATCTCACAGAGGTCGCGTCCTGTCTGCGCAGTTCTCACAGAGGTCGCAGCGGTCGCGTCCGGTCTGCGCAGTTCTCACAGCGGTCGCGTCCGGTCTGCGCTGTTCTCACAGCGGTCGCATCTGGTCGGCACAGTTCTCACAGCGGTCGCGTCTGCGCAGTTCTCAAAGCGGTCGCGTCTGGTCTGAGCAGTTCTCACAGCGGTCGTGTCCGGTCTGCGCAGTTCTCACAGCGGTCGTGTCCGGTCTGTGCAGTTCTCACAGAGGTCGCGTCCGGTCTGCGCAGTTCTCACAGCGGTCGCGTCCGGTCTGCGCAGTTCTCACAGAGGTCGCGTCTGGTCTGCGCAGTTCTCACAGAGGTCGCGTCTGGTCTGCGCAGTTCTCACGGCGGTCGCGTCCGGTCTGCGCAGTTCTCACAGCGGTCGTGTCTGGTCTGTGCAGTTCTCACAGCGGTCGCGGCCCGTCTGCACAGTTCTCACAGCGGTCGCGTCCCGTCTGCGCAGTTCTCACAGAGGTCGCGTCTGGTCTGAGCAGTTCTCATAATGGTCACGCAGTTCTCACAGAGGTCGTGTCCGGTCTGCGCAGTTCTCTCTGCGCAGTTCTCACAGCAGTCGCGTCCTGTCTGCGCAGTTCTCACAGAGGTCGCGTCCGGTCTACGCACTTCGCACAGCGGTCGCGTCCGGTCTGCGTACTTCTCACAGAGGTCGCGTCCGGTCTGTGCAGTTCTCACAGAGGTCGCGTCCGGTCTCCGCAGTTCTCAGAGAGGTCACGTCCGGTCTGCGTAGATCTCACAGAGGTCGCGTCCGGTCTGCACAGTTCTCACAGCGGTCGCGTCCGGTCTGCGCAGTTCTCACAGCGGTTGTGTCCGGTCTGCGCAGTTCTCACAGAAGTCGCGTCCAGTCTGCGCAGTTCTCACAGAGGTCGCGTCCGATCTGCGCAGTTCTCACAGCGGTCGCGTCCGGTCTGCGCAGTTCTCACAGCGGTCGCATCTGGTCGGCGCAGTTCTCACAGCGGTCGCGTCTGCGCAGTTCTCAAAGCGGTCGTATCTGGTCTGCGCAGTTCTCACAGCGGTCGTGTCCGGTCTGCGCAGTTCTCACAGCGGTCGCGTCCGGTCTGCGCAGTTCTCACAGCGGTCGTGTCTGGTCTGTGCAGTTCTCACAGCGGTCACGTCTGGTCTGTGCAGTTCTCACAGCGGTCGCGTCCTGTCTGCGCAGTTCTCACAGCGGTCGCGTCCCGTCTGCGCAGTTCTCACAGAGGTCGCGTCTGGTCTGAGCAGTTCTCATAGCGGTCGCGCAGTTCTCACAGAGGTCGTGTCCGGTCTGCGCAGTTCTCTCTGCGCAGTTCTCACAGTGGTCGCGTCCGGTCTGCGCAGTTCTCACAGCGGTTGCGTCTGGTCTGCGCAGTTCTCACAGAGGTCGCGTCTGGTCTGCGCAGTTCTCACAGAGGTCGCGTCTGGTCTGCGCAGTTCTCACAGCGGTCGCGTCTGGTCTGCGCAGTTCTCACAGCGGTCGTGTCTGGTCTGTGCAGTTCTCACAGAGGTCGCGTCCCGTCTGCGCAGTTCTCACAGCGGTCGCGTCCGGTCTGCGCAGTTCTCACAGCGGCCGCGTCCTGTCTCCGCAGTTCTCACAGCAGTCACGTCCGGTCTGGCAGTTCTCACAGCGGTCGCATCCGGTCTGCGCAGTTCTCACAGAGGTCACGTCCGATCTGCACAGTTCTCACAGAGTTCGCGTCTGGTCTGCACAGTTCTCACAGCGGTCGCGTCCGGTCTGTGCTGTTCTCACAGCGGTCGCTTCCGGTCTGTGAAGTTCTCACAGAGGTCACGTCCGGTCTGTGCAGTTCTCACAGCGTTCGCTTCCGGTCTGAGCAGTTCTCACAGAGGTCACGTCCGGTTTGCGCAGTTCTCACAACGGTCGCGTCCGGTCTGCAGAGTTCTCTCAGCGGTCGCGTCCCGTCTGCGCAGTTCTCACAGAGGTCGCGTCTGGTCTGAGCAGTTTTCATAACGGTCGCGCAGTTCTCACAGAGGTTGTGTCCGGTCTGCACAGTTCTCTCTGCGCAGTTCTCACAGCGGTCGCGTCCGGTCTGCGCAGTTCTCACAGCGGTCGCATCTGGTCTGCGCAGTTCTCACAGAAGTCGTGTCCGGTCTGTGCAGTTCTCACAGAGGTAGCGTCCGGTCTGCACAGTTCTCACAGCGGTCGCGTCCGGTCTGCGCAGTTCTCACAGCGGTCACGTCCGGTCTGCGCAGTTCTCACAGCGGTCGCGTCCGGTCTGCGCAGTTCTCACAGAGTTCGCGTCCGGTCTGTGCAGTTCTTATAGAGGTCGCGTCCGGTCTGCGCAGTTCTCACAGCGGTCGCGTCCGGTCTGTGCAGTTCTCACAGCGGTCGCGTCCTGTCTGCGTAGGTCTCACAGAGGTCGCGTCCGGTCTGCGCAGTTCTCACAGCGGCCGCGTCCTGTCTCCGCAGTTCTCACAGCAGTCGCGTCCGGTCTGGCAGTTCTCACAGCGGTCGCATCCGGTCTGCGCAGTTCTCACAGAGGTCACGTCCGATCTGCACAGTTCTCACAGAGTTCGCGTCTGGTCTGCACAGTTCTCACAGCGGTCACGTCCGGTCTGTGCTGTTCTCACAGCTGTCGCTTCCGGTCTGTGCAGTTCTCACAGAGGTCACGTCCGGTCTGCGCAGTTCTCACAGCGGTCGCGTCCGGTCTGCGCAGTTCTCACAGCGGTCGCTTCCGGTCTGCGCAGTTCTCACAGAGGTCAAGTCTGGTCTGCGCAGTTCTCACAGCGGTCGCGTCTGGTCTGTGCAGTTCTCACAGCGGTCGCGCAGTTCTCACAGAGGTCGTGTCCGGTCTGCGCAGTTCTCTCTTCGCAGTTCTCACAGCGGTTGCGTCCGGTCTGCGCAGTTCTCACAGCGGTCGCGTCCGGTCTGCGCAGTTCTCACAGCGGTCGCGTCCGGTCTGCGCAGTTCTCACAGCGGTCGCGTCCGGTCTGCGCAGTTCTCACAGAGGTCACGTCCGGTCTGCGCAGTTCTTACAGCGGTCGCGTCCGGTCTGCGCAGTTCTCACAGAGGTCATGTCCGGTCTGCGCAGTTCTCACAGCGGTCACGTCCGGTCTGCGCACTTCTCACAGAGGTCGCTTCCGGTCTGCACAGTTCTCACAGCGGTCGCGTCCAGTCTGCGCAGTTCTCACAGCTGTCACGTCTGGTCTGTGCAGTTCTCAAAGAGGTCGTGTCCGGTCTGCGCAGTTCTCACAGCGGTCGTGTCCGGTCTGCGCAGTTCTCACAGCGGTCGCATCCGGTCTGCGCAGTTCTCACAGCGATCGTGTCCGGTCTGCGCAGTTCTCACGGAGGTCGCGTGTGGTCTGCGCAGTTCTCACAGCGGTCGCGTCTGGTCTGTGCAGTTCTCACAGCGGTCACGTCCGGTGTGCGCAGTTCTCACAGCGGTCGCGTCTGGTCTGTGCAGTTCTCACAGCGGTCGCGTCCCGTCTGCGCAGTTCTCACAGCGGTCGCGTCCCGTCTGCGCAGTTCTCACAGAGGTCGTGTCTGGTCTGAGCAGTTCTCATAGTGGTCGCGCAGTTCTCACAGAGGTCGTGTCCGGTCTGCGCAGTTCTCTCTTCGCAGTTCTCACAGCGGTCGCGTCCAGTCTGCGCAGTTCTCACAGCAGTCGCATCTGGTCTGCGCAGTTCTCACAGAGGTCGCGTCTGGTCTGCGCAGTTCTCACAGAGGTCGCGTCTGGTCTGCGCAGTTCTCACAGCGGTCGTGTCTGGTCTGCGCAGTTCTCACAGCGGTCGCGTCTGGTCTGCGCAGTTCTCACAGAGGTCGCGTCCGGTCTGCACAGTTCTCACAGCGGTCGCGTCCAGTCTGCACAGTTCTCACAGCTGTCGCGTCTGGTCTGCACAGTTCTCACAGCTGTCGCGTCTGGTCTGTGCAGTTCTCACAGAGGTCGCGTCCGGTCTGTGCAGTTCTCACAGAGGTCGTGTCCGGTCTGCGCAGTTCTCACAGAGGTCGCGTCCGGTCTGCACAGTTCTCACAGCGGTCGCGTCCAGTCTGCGCAGTTCTCACAGCGGTCGCGTCCAGTCTGCCCAGTTCTCACAGCGGTCGCGTCTGGTCTGTGCAGTTCTTACAGAGGTCGCGTCCGGTCGGTGCAGTTCTCACAGAGGTCGCGTTCGGTCTACGCAGTTTTCACAGCGGTTGCCGCAGGCTCACAGCAGGTAGGGTTTCTCCGCCTTCCCGCACTTCAGGCTCCCTCAGTAGAAAGGGATCCCAGGCGCAGCCGGTCTGCGCCGTTCTCACAGCGGTTGCGTCTGGTCTGTGCAGTTCTCACAGCGGTCGCGTCCCGCCTGCGCAGTTCTCACAGCGGTCGCGTCCCGCCTGCGCAGTTCTCACAGCGGTCGCGTCTGGTCTGAGCAGTTCTCTCTGCGCAGTTCTCACAGCAGTCGCGTCCGGTCTGCGCAGTTCTCACAGCGGTCACATCTGGTCTGCGCAGTTCTCACAGAGGTCGCGTCCGGTCAGCGCAGTTCTCAAAGCGGTCGCATCTGGTCTGCACAGTTCTCACAGCGGTCGCGTCCGGTCTGCGCAGTTCTCACAGCGGTCGCGTCCGGTCTGCGCAGTTCTCACAGCGGTCGCGTCCAGTCTGTGCAGTTCTCACAGCTGTCGCGTCTGGTCTGCGCATTTCTCACAGCGGTCGCGTCTGGTCTGTGCAGTTCTTACAGAGGTCGCGTCCGGTCGGCGCAGTTCTCACAGAGGTCGCGTTCGGTCTACGCAGTTCTCACAGCGGTCGCCGCAGGCTCACAGCAGGTAGGTTTTCTCCGCCTTCCCACACTTCAGGCTCCCTCAGTAGAAAGGGATCTCAGGCGCAGCCGGCAGGTCCGTCTCACAGCCCAGCCCCAATCCTGTGCTTGTCGCAGTAAGCTTTCCAGGGTCTGGCCCCGTTCTCATTTGACTCTCGAGGGCTCAGGCACAGCTCAGCCTCCTTTCCATTGTGAGCCCCCGTAGAAGTCAGCAACCCTCTCCGGAAACAGCGTCCACTTTTTGCAGTGTGCCAGGTTACCGGTCGCGTCTCTTGTAGCCGGATAATTGTCGGGTCAGTGCAGAGCCACCAGCTTACGCGCCCGCCATTGCTGGCTGCCAAGCCACGTACCACAGCCCATTCTCCTCAAATAAATGTTTGAATGTGGGTCCCACATCGAGATAAGAGCTCCTGCAGCATGGGTTCCACTGGGTGCATGCTTTGGGGGAGTCCTAGGCCACTCTAATATCTTGTACCCTGCACATACTGTTTCAAAGGGTTTCCAAGACTTTGAGAGCAGTTTGACCCTTAAGTGACATGAACAAGAACTATGTCTTACTGGACCCCAACTACTAGGCCTTCTTCGCCCCTGTTAACAGGAAGCAATAGTTTGTGAACTTGCCTTTGACTATCTGGACTGTAAAAAGGTCGTATCTCTTTTTAGTATGTTTTGGGGGATACTTTACTGCTATTTCTTGTTGGTAATTCAGTTGCAGAGGCTGCACCCTACTTTTATTGTCTTGCATCAGGAACCACAGAGACACAAGATCAGAGGACCTGACACATCTAATCAAAAGTTGAGATATTCAAGGTCATACAGACACTGGTGAAGGTCGGTCTATCCTATTTAGAAATCTCTGCCTACCTGGCAGGTATTTCTGTGTACCAGCACTGTACATATGCAGGGAAGGTGTTTTCTTCAAAGCACCCGCTCTACAAACACTTTGTACTGAGAAAATATATTCCCACAGAAACAGTTTGTTTTCTCAGTATGAAAAAGAAATAGCCCAAGTGCGAACTGAGTTTTCTTGATGAGCGTGGGGCCTTTCACCATGCTTCCTATCAGTGTGCACCATGCCTCACTTGGTGGGCACAGGCAGAAAAATGAGCAAGGTTGCCCTGGCCTCCTCATTGTGACCTGGGGCTCCCCCTGGCAGACAGGCCACTGGGTGACAGACCAAGTGGAGGCTCGGCCAATGGAAACACACCTCTTACACCAACTCTAAGAGTGGCGGAACTGCGTGTTTGGCATGGCAGGAACACCAGCCATTTCCCATGATGCTCCAGCCCCGTCACACTCCAGATGACCGCCTAGTATCTTCCTATTCGGTATGTCTGCTACAGTGACAAGCCTTAAAACGTAATGCAGTGGGGCAGGCAGGATAATGGCAAGTTTCCATATGAATCTTTGGTTAAAAACAAGACGGTCAATATTACAAATACCTATTCTGACTAAACGTTGTCAGAACATAGTCCCCTCAGATGGCTACCCTGCTAAGGCAAGAAGGGGTTTGAACTTGGGGTTCAGTTCCCATATCACACTCAAGGAAGCACAGAGTGTGAGTGCCCAAAGAGAGCTACCCTGCTAAGGCAAGATGGGGTCTGAACTTGGGGTTCAGTCCCCGTATCACACTCAAGGAAGCAAGGAATGTGAGTCCCCAAAGACAGCTACCCTGCTAAGGGAAGATGGGGTCTGAACTTGGGGTTCAGGCCCTGTATCGCACTCAAGGAAGCACGGAATGTGAGCCCCCAAAGACAGCTACCCTGCTAAGGCAAGATGGGGTCTCAACTTGGGGTTCAGTTCCTGTATCACACTCAAGGAAGCACGGAATGTGAGTCCCCAAAGACAGCACCCTGCTAAGGGAAGTTGGGGTCTGAACTTGGGGATCAGTCCCCGTATCACACTCAAGGAAGCACGGAATGGGAGTCCCCTCAGATGGCTACTCTGCTAAAGGAAGTTGGGGTCTGAACTTGGGGTTCAGTCCCCGTATCACACTCAAGGAAGAACGGAATGTGAGTCCCCTCAAATGGCTATCCTGCTAAGGCAAGATGGGGTCTGAACTTGGGGTTCAGTCCCCGTATCACACTCAAGGAAGCACGGAATGTGAGTCCCCAAACACAGCTACTCTGCTAAGGCAAGATGGGGTCTGAACTTGGGGTTCAGTCTGAATCACACTCAAGGAAGCACGGAATGTGAGTCCCCTGAGATGGCTACTCTGCTAAGGGAAATTGGGGTCTGAACTTGGGGTTCAGTCCCCGTATCACACTCAAGGAAGAACGGAATGTGAGTCCCCAAAGACAGCTACCCTGCTAAGAGAAGTTGGGGTCTGAACTTGGGGTTCAGTCCCCGTATCACACTCAAGGAAGCAAGGAATGTGAGTCCCCAAAGACAGCTACCCTGCTAAGGGAAGACGGGGTCTGAAATTGGGGTTCAGTCCCTGAATCACACTCAAGGAAGCATGGAATGCTAGATCATCACAGAACTAGGGAATCAAGGGGCACCTCTCAGTGTTCTGCTGTATGCTCAGATGTCAGTCACTGCTTTGAGAAGCACCAGGATAAGAAATTCTGTCAAACACCAAGTAGATTATCATGCCGTGGTGGTACTTAGTATAAGGAATATGCTACTTACCAGTATGCATCTGTTCTTGGCATGTAGAGCTGCAGATCCACACACTAGGATAGCAGATCGCCATCTGGTGTTGGGCTCTAATGCTTGCAGGTTGTTGTTGTCTTCGGAAGAAGTCTTTGTGGTCACGAGATAGGTGACTCCTCCCTTGGACGACAGTGCACATGGGCATCAACTCCATCGTTAGATTGTTTTTCGCCATGATGGGCAAAGATGGAGTTTGTAGAAGAGAGAGAGAGATGTCCATGTGTGATGTCTAAGTAAGACAATGCTGGAACAGATACAGGTCCCGGGGAGGTGGGTGGGCGTGTGTGGATCTGCAGCTCTAAATGCCAAGAACAGATGCATACTGGTAAGTAGCATATTCCGTTCGAGGCATATGAGCTGAAGATCACACACTAGGATAGACTATATAGCAGTATCTCCCCTAGCGGTGGTCACCTGTATTGGTTGCAGCAGTTTGAAATAAAGTTTTAAGGACAGTTTGGCCCACAGAAGCTTGTTGCTTTGCTTGCACGTCAACACAATAGTGTTTAGTGAAGGAATGTGTTGTAGACCACGTGGCTGTCTTACAAATGTCTTCTAAGGGAATGTTTCCTAAGAATGCCATGGAAGCCCCTATTTTGCGTGTGGAATGCGCTCTAGGGGGAACTGTTAGTGTGCATTTAGCCTTGTGGTAGCATATTTGGATACATTTGACTATCCACCTAGCTATCCCAGATTTGGAAATGGGGTTGGCTTTATGTGGTGGAGAGAAAGCGAAAAACAATTGTTTTGTTTTGCGGAATGGTTTGGTTCTGTCAATGTAGTAAAGTAGGGCTCTTTTAACGTCTAAGGTATGAAGAGCTCTTTAAGCTACAGAGTCTGGGTTTGGGAAGAACACTGGTAATTCCACTGATTAGTTAAGATGAAAAGGAGATATGACTTTTGCCAGGAATTTTGGATTTGTCCTAAGAACCACTTTGTTACGGTGTAATTGTAGGAATGGTTCTTGAATGGTTAAAGCCTGGATTTCACTTACCCTTCTCAGAGATGTGATAGCGATAAGGAAAGCTACTTTCCATGTGAGGAACTTTAGTTCGCATTTATGGAGAGGTTCAAATGGGGGTCCCATGAGTCTAGTAAGAACAATGTTCAGATTCCACACTGGAGCGGGTGGTAATCTGGGAGGAATAATTCATTTAAGTCCTTCCATGAAGGCTTTGATTGCAGGCACTCTAAAGAGTGACAAGTGCTGCCGATTTTGTAAGTAGGCTGTTAATGCTGCTAGGTGGAGACGTATGGATGAGTATGCTAAATTACATATTTGCAAGTGTAGTAAGCAGCTAACGATGTCCTGAATGGATGCATCCAGTGGGTTTATCTGATTGTTAGTGCAGTAAATGGCAAACCTTTTCCATTTTGCAGCACAGCACGCTCTAGTGGTAGGTCTTCTGGCTTCTTTTATAATGTTCATGCAGTCTGGTGGCAGGTTAAGGTAACCGAACTCTAGGACTTCAGGAGCCAGATCGCCAGATTCAGTTGACCTGGATCTGGGTGTCGGATCTCTCCACGGTTCTGGGTTAGTAAAGACGGGGAGGGATGTAGTTTTTGGTGTGGAACTAGAGAGAGTTCTAGTAGTGTCGTGAACCACGGTTGGCATGGCCATGTGGGAGCTACTAGGATCAGTTTGAGAGACTGCTGTCTGAGCTTGCGTACCACTAATGGAATGAGTGGGAGAGGCGGAAAAGCGTACGCAAATCTGCCTGACCAGTTCATCCATATCGCATTGCCCTTTGACTGCGGGTGGGGAAACCTGGCGGCAAAGGTTGGGCATTTTGCGTTTTCGTGAGTGTTGCGAACAGATCTATGTCTGGTTGGCCCCATTGTTTGAAAAAGGGCAGAACGACTTGGGGATGTAGTTCCCACTCGTGGATCAGTTGTGTCTGTCGACTTAACAGATCGGCAATCTGATTGTGAACCCCTGGAAGGTGTTCTGCAAGTAGGTATATGTTTTGAGGAATGGCCCATCTCCAGATGTTCTGAGCGAGGTGGGAGAGCTGCAGAGAATGTGTGCCTCCTTGTTTCTGTATATAATACATGGCTGTCATGTTTCCGTCCGGATGAGGACAGTTTTGTTCCTGACATGTAGTTGGAATGATTTTAGTGCTGGGAATACTGCTAGCAGTTCCAGGTAATTGATATGGAGCACTTTTTGGTGAGTGGTCCATTTGCCCTGAGTGGTGTGGCCGAGGAGATGAGCTCCCCATCCTGTGAGTGATGCGTCTGTTGTCAGCACTATCTGTGGAAGAGGCTCTAGGAACGGCCGCCCTTTGGACAAGTTTTTTATGTTCCACCACTGTAGAGAGCGATGTGTGCGGCTGTCCACCAACACCAGATCCGTGAGTTGTCCGTGAGCCTGATTCCACTGATGTGCTAGACATTCTTGCAAGGGAAGCATTTGAAGTCTTGCATAAGGCACAATGAATATGTATGACGCCATCATGCCTATGAGTTGCATGAACACTCGTGCTGGAAGAGTGTTGAAATTTTGTGATAAGTGCTTGTATACTGGCTATCCTGGCTGGGCTGGGATAGGCTAGGGCTGTGGAGGTATTTATGGTGGCTCCTAGATACTGGTGTATATGAGAAGGCTGGAGATGAGACTTGGGATAGTTGATTGTGAACCCCAAGTTGTGTAAGGTTTGGATGGTTTGGTGAGTGTGTATAACACATTTGTTGAATGACTTGGCTTTTATGAGCCAGTCGTCCAGATACGGGAAGACATGAATTTGTTGTCTTCTCAGATGTGCTGCTACTACTGCCAGACATTTTGTGAATACTCTGGGCGCGGTTGTTACCCCAAATGGAAGGACTGTGAACTGGTAGTGTTGTCCGTCCACCACAAACCTTAAATACTTCCTGTGGGCAGGATGTATGGGAATGTGGAAGTAGGCGTCTTTGAGATCTAGTGTGGCAAGGAAATCGCCTTGTTGCAGCAGTGGGAGCACTTGTTGAAGAGTGATCATATGGAAATGATCTGAATGTATATATAGATTTAGGGGTCTGAGGTCTAGTATTGGTCTTAGAGTCCTGTCCTTTTTGGGGATTAGGAAGTCTAGTGAGTATACCCCTGTCCCTTGATGTTCTAAGGGAACTGGCTCTATTGTGTGTTTTTGGAGCAATGAGAGGACCTCTTGTTTTAGGAGCGTAAGATGGTCTGGTGACATTGAACGCTGTTTGGGTGGTATATATGGGGGGGTAGTTGTGAGTTCCAGGCAGTAACCATACTGGATAATTTGTCTTACCCACCTGTCTGTGTGATGGAGTTCCAGACAGGTAGGAACTGTGTTAGTCTGCCCCCGACTGGAGTGGAATGGTCTGGGGGCAGCGGAGGAAAGTCACTGTTTTGTGGCAGGGGAGGTAAGAGTGTTGTTATTACCTCAACCTCTGCCCTTGCTGTTGTTTCCTCTATATCCACCTCTAAAATATCCTCTACTGGGGGATGTTTGCGTAGTGGTTTTGAATGTGGATGAGGTGTCTGCGCCCATATTTTTGGAGCCCCCACTGTAGAAGGAGCGCCGAAAGGAGCCACGTTGTTGTGGAGACTGTAATGCTCCCATGGACTTAGCAGTCTCGGTGTCTTTTTTCATTTTTTCAAGTGCAGTGTCTACTGCTGGTCCAAATAGCTGTTCTTGGTTGAATGGCTGACTAAGTACGGTAGTTTGTACATCTGGCTTGAAGCCCGAAATGCGTAGCCAGGCATGTCTTCTAAGGAGCACACTAGTGTTGATTGCTCTAGATGCGGTGTCCGCGGCGTCAAGCGCACACTTAATTGACGCATTTGAAATAAGTTTTCCCTCCTGGATAAGGTCATTTGCCTGGGTTTTCTACTGTCAGGTAAATGTTGTAAGAGAGTCTCTAACTGGTCGTAGTGTGCCATGTCATAGCGTGCTAGTAGGGCTTGTGTGTTGGCAATACGCCAGTGATTAGCGGCTTGTGCTGCTACTCTTTTGCCAGAGGCTTCTAGCAGTTTGGATTCTTTGTCGGGGGTGGTGTGTCTCCTGTTGTTTGGGAGTTGGCGCGTTTCATAGCATTGGAATCGACCAAAGAATCCAAAGGTAGCTGTCCTTTGATGTAATTAGGATCTTGAGGGGCAGGCCTATATTTCTTTTCTATTCTAGGGTCAAGAACCCTTGCACGGACGGGGTCTAGAAATACCTCGGGCGTGTTTAATAACTCCTTTGATCATAGGCAGGATTTGTACTGACTTTTGAGATTGTTCAAAAGTATCTAAGAGCAAGTCTTCCTCTGGTGTGTCGGAGTGCATTGTGACGCCGTGGTAAAGTGCTGCTCTATTTAATAATTGTCCAAACCCGAAATGATCATCAGGAGGGGATGGTTTGGAGGGATATGGCTGCGGTTCTGGCATGTCTGTTGGGATAGGGAATGCCCAATCATCAAGTGGTGATGTATCTGGATCCGTGAACGGGTCATTAGGATCACACCCACCCCCTAGGTCATCATCATCATCATCTGGAGGTGGTGTATGTGATGGAGAAGGTATAGGTAAGGGTGGTGTAGGCAGAGGAGGTGGGTTAGAAGGCAGTACCGGAGAGGAAGGTGGCATAGGTGATGTTGCAGAGTCCTTCTTGGGTACAGGAACTGGTGCAGGTGGTGTGTCCAGTTTCCGTTTTTTACACGGCCCAGCCGTGACATGTCCAGTTTTTGGGTTCATATAAATCTTTTTCTGCCTTGTATCGATGGGATCTGGGTGAAAAAGTTTGTGTTCCTTGGGAACAGTTTTCGGTGCCGATTTTTTCGGTTCCGAGCGAGGTTTGGGCGGATCCGTGCAGGATTTGGCTTTAGGAGGTGTTTCAGAGTCCTTAGCCATTTGTTTCGGCGCCGATGTTGTTTTCGAAGCCGAAGTTTGATCTTTAGGTTTTGGAATCTTCGGTGCCGGTTTATCAATTGGCCCTTTCGGGGCCCGAAGGCGTCGAAGCCGATTTCGGCGCCGAGTGGTCTTTTGTCTTCGTTGCCGAAGGTGCCGGTGGGACAATAACTTGTGGTTTGCTCGGTCCCGAGCTACCGGAAGGCTTGTGTTTCTTTGGAGCCGAGCCTGGAGGCGGGGCTTCTGAAGGATTTTTTCGGTCTCGACTGGGGCCAGCAGGCGAAGTCTTGACCAGTGCCTTTGATTTTGGAAGGGTTGGGGCAGGAGCAGTAGTACTCACACGTTGCCCAGGAGTGACGGGGTCGTCCGAGTCGTCTGCTTCGGAGATGATTTGGAGATCCTCGGAATCTTCTTCCGGGACATCGGAGCCTTCATCAAAGATGTCCTCTGGTTCCGGAGCTGGTCTCTGTGCCATGATGTGTCTTCGAGCTCTTCGATCTCGGATCGAAAGGATGCACAGGCTGGACAGCTAGACTCGTCGTGTTCAGGTGATAGGCACAGGTTGCAGACTTGGTGGTGGTCACTGTGTGGAAATTTTGCTCCACACTGGGGGCATTTTTTGAAAGGCGTCCTTTCCATGAGCCGTAGGCCTTTCGGCGTGTATAGGCCCAGCGGCCTGCGTCGACGTCCGGAATCGAGCCGATGAAGTCGATGTCGAAGATGAAGGTGTTTCGATGGTTTTGTGGAAATTTTGCGCTTCGAGAAGCTTGGAATTGGTATTTCCAACCGGAGCGGAAAAGTTGCATCCAAACCAAATGGCGGAAAAATCAATCTAACGATGGAGTTGATGCCCATGCGCACTGTCGTCGAAGGGAGGAGTCACCTATCTCGTGACGACAAAGACTTCTTCCGAAGACAACAACAACCTGCAATCATACGAGACCAACACCAGATGGCGATCTACTATCCTAGTGTGTGATCTGCAGCTCATATGCCTCGAACTGTCTAATATTGTAGGTGCTGTTCCTCAAAAAATAGAGATGTCAAACTCCTGAGAAAAATGATCACCTACAGAATTCAATCGGGTCCCAATCATGGCCTATCCTTACCAATGTAAGTTTATTCTCATAGGTAACTGGATCTTGATTCTCCCATCAGAGGGGTCACAAGTGCTACCGACCTCGATGCCAGAAGCTGCTTCTTTCCTCACTTTGCAGTTTGATAGCACAGACCAGACCCAATGGGTGAGAGCCCAATGAGCACAGGAACGAAGACGTGAGCAGTTCAGTAGCATCACGCTTCATTTAGCGGAGCACACATTTCAAACTGTGACTTACAATGAACCAGGATCTGTTTGTAGAGGGAGTCTGTGTTTTAGTTTTGGGATGAGAACGTCCAGGGCATGGTCTAGAGGGCCCAACTGTGAACATCACATATCCTGAGTTCTGAGTTTGGTTCCATCCTCAATCTAGCATGTGCACAGAGGTCTAGGCCTGTCTCTTGCCCGGAGTAAGGTTCTGGACCTTGAGGGCCGCACAGAGCGTGCTCACATTTGTTGGACGTGGACTCCCATCCGGGTCATGGGTTTAGCAAGTAGAGCGGTAGTGGCTGTGTTACTGATTTTGTGAATAAGAATGAATAGACCTTTTCACTTGTGTCAGCGGAGTCGAAGCCTTCTGACCCACTCCTGTGACGTTCTGTTGCTTCAAGCTAGCCTGGGTCCTAGAGCAAGCATCACAGCGCATGTTTTCGTACATCAAAGTGAATGTGGTAACGTCCACCTGAAAACAGACTACAAAATGCCACTGTCTCGCTTTAAACATTACATTAATTTCAGGATGGTATGGACAGAAATTTTCTTTGGTTGAATATCAGTAGAATCACAAAGCCAAAATTTCTATAAAGGACAGTTCATTCAGCATAGTTTTCTTTTGATAAATTCCAAGTATCAAAATATACAGAATCCATGGCGTGGATATATATAGCATATTATCACAATTACAAGCAGCAAATGATTCCAATTTTACATGAAACCGGCTTCAAAGTTGGATGTTAGCAGCCAACGTGTAGGAAACCCAGGAAACCCAGCTTCTTCAGGGCCGAAAGTCTAGAGAAAGCTCATGAATTGTATTTCCCAAAAGCAGCACTGTCATGAAAGCTCTCCTTCTTATGTTCGATTTTGTCTCATCTTGCATTTATCAAGTGCTGTATCAGTGCATGAGCACAGGGAGCAGACCAAAGGCCTGAAACTTTCAAGCATTTCCGGGCACCAACCACATATTTTATTGAATAATGTCTTCGAGAAATGGTATTGTGAACCTGCCTGCAGCCTTCTTTGCTCTGTTTCAAGATGCCAATCGTTTTTGGACGCCTTTCATTTCAAGAGCACACAAGTCCCCAGCATGTGCACCTTCCATTGAAGATCTTGCTTGCAGGCAGGTGTGTTCTTCACAAAGTGATCCTGAGGTTTTAATGACACATGATGAGTTCATCGCTAGTGTCTACCTAACTAACGGGGCTCCTCAAGGCACTGGGGAAACTCTTGCGTTTTCTTGGGAAACATTTTCTTTTACTTGTACAGCAACTGTTGCACTGCAACATGTCAGCTTAAGAACATGTCAGTAACATGTCAGCTTGAGAACATGTCAGTAACAGGTCAGCTTGAGAACATGTAGGCAACATGTCAGCTTGAGAACATGTAGGCAACATGTCAGCTTGAGAACATGTAGGCAACATGTCAGCTTGAGAACATGTAGGTACATGTCAGCTTGAGAACATGTAGGTAAAATGCCAGCTTGAGAACATGCAGGTAACATGTCAGCTTGAGAACATGTAGGTAACATGTCAGTTTGAGAACATGTAGGCAAAATGTCAGTTTGAGAACATGTAGGCAACATGTCAGCTTGAGAACATGTAGGTAACATGTCAGCTTGAGAACATGTAGGTAACGTCCGCTTGAGAACATGTAGGCAACATGTCAGCTTGAGAACATGTAGGTAACATGTCAACTTGATAACATGTAGGCAACATGTCAGCTTGATAACATGTAGGCAACATGTCAGCGGGAGAACATGTAGGTACATGTCAGCTTGAGAACATGTAGGTAACATGTCAGCTTGAGAACATGTCGGCAACATGTCTGTTTGAGAACATGTCGGCAACATGTCAGCTTGAGAACATGTCGGCAACATGTCAGCTTGAGAACATGTCGGCAACATGTCAGCTTGAGAACATGTCGGCAACATGTCAGCTTCAGAACATGTCAGCAACACGTCAGCGTGTGAACATGTAGGTACATGCTAGCTTGAGAACATGTAGGTACATGCTAGCTTAAGAACATGTAGGTAACATGTCAGCTTCAAAACATGTAGGTAACATGTCAGCTTGAGAACATGTAGGTAACATGTCAGTTTGAGAACATATAGGTAACATGTCAGTTTGAGAACATGTAGGTAACATGTCAGCTTAAGAACATGTAGGTAACATGTCAGCTTAAAAACATGTAGGTAACTAAACATGCAGCAGAAAGTAAGCTTTGGGTTTCACTGACGCACAGGTGAGAGAAATAGCAGCGACAGACTTGTCCGACTCCCCATACAGGCCCTAGCTGCCTTCAGCGTTTCAAGCAGAAAGAGGGGCGACATCTAGATTCTTCTTAGTAGCACCGATTATGAGTTTCTGAGGAATAACATGCAGCTCTCAATGCTTACATGGTATGGAATTCATGGTACACTTCTCCCCTGTTCTGCTCCAGCAGGCCTGACCTTCTGAAATTCAATGGAGGGGAAGATATTTAATGTGCCTGATAATTACCAGATGTATTGTATACCAGCCCACTAGTCATTCGTCCCCTGCACAAATAGGGTGTTTTTTCCACCCCAAATTGGACCCTCTGCACCATTCTGCACTGCACCTTAAGGTGAATGAGCCTGGGCTAGGAGGTGGAGAGCTCCCTCACAACCAAACTCTCTGCTCCAATCCTGAAAGTATCTCTGGCCAGAGTCTGGATCTGCAAGCGCAGTGAGGTACCACACAGAACATACTCTTGGAGAGAAGAACAACTCAAGCCACCCTTGACCAGAACACAAATCACCCCTGGGGAAGAAGCACAAGAGCCTCGCCCGAGACCCTGGAGAAGGAGCACGAGAGCCTGGCCAGGGGGACAAGAAGAGAGGCCAACCCTGGGGAAGGAGCACAAGAGCCTGGCCCGGGGGACAAGAAGAGGCCAATCCTGAGGAAGGAGCACGAGAGCCTGGCCAGGGGGACAAGAACAGAGATCAACCTGGGGAAGGAGCACAAGAGCCTGGCCCGGGGGCCAACATAATCCAACCCTGGGGAAGGAGCACAAGAGCCTCTTCCGGGGGCCAAGAACAGAGGCCAACCCTGGAGAAGGAGCACGAGAGCCTCGCCCGGGGGACAAGAAGAGAGGCCAACCCTGGGGAAGAAGCACAAGAGCCTCGCCCGAGACCCAGGAGGAGGAGCACGAGAGCCTGGCCAGGGGACAAGAACAGAGGCCAACCTGGGGAAGGAGCACAAGAACCTGGCCCAGGGGCCAAGAACAGAGGCCAACCTGGGGAAGGAGCACAAGAGCCTCGCCTGGGGGCCAACATAATCTAACCCTGGGGAAGGAGCACAAGAACCTCTTCCGGGGGCCAAGAACAGAGGCCAACCCTGGAGAAGGAGCACGAGAGCCTCGCCCGGGGGACAAGAAGAGAGGCCAACTCTGGGAAAGGAGCACAAGAGCCTGGCCCGGGGGACAAGAAGAGAGGCCAACCCTGGAGAAGGAGCACGAGAGCCTGGCCAGGGGACAAGAACATAATCCACCCCAGGGAAGGAGCACAAGAGCCTCGCCTGGGGGACAAGAACAGAGGCCAACCCTGGGGAAGGAGCACGAGAGCTTGGCCTGGGGGACAAGAACCAAGGCCATCCCTGGGGACGGAGCACAAGAGTCTCAACCGGGGGACAAGAACAGAGGCCAACCCTGGAGAAGGAGCACGAGAGCCTCTTCCGGGGGCCAAGAACAGAGGCCAAACCTGGGGAAGAGGCACAAGAGTCTCAACCGGGGGACAAGAAGAGAGGCCAACCCTGGGGAAGGAGCACAAGAGCCTCGCCCGAGACCCTGGAGAAGGAGCACGAGAGTCTGGCCCGGGGGACAAGAAGAGAGGCCAACCCTGGGGAAGGAGCACAAGAGCCTCTTCCGGGGGCCAAGAACAGAGGCCAACCCTGGGGAAGAGGCACAAGAGTCTCAACCGGGGGACAAGAACAGAGGCCTACACTGGGGAAGGAGCACAAGAGCCTGGCCCGGGGGCCAACATAATCCAACCCTGGGGAAGGAGCACAAGAGCCTCTTCCGGGGGACAGGAACAGAGGCCAACCCTGGGGAAGGAGCACAAGAGCCTCTTCCGGGGGCCAAGAACAGAGGCCAACCCTGGGGAAGAGGCACAAGAGCCTCTTCCGGGGGCCAAGAACAGAGGCCAACCCTGGGGAAGGAGCACAAGAGCCTCGCCCGGGGGACAGGAACAGAGGCCACCCCTTGGGGAAGAAGCACATGAGCCTCGCCCAGGTGACAAGAACAGAAGCCAACCCTGGGGAAGGAGCACGAGAGCCTTGCCCGGGGGACAAGAATACAGGCCAACCCTGGGGAAGGAGCTCAAGAGCCTCGCTCGGGGTACAAGAACAGAGGCCACCCCTGGGGAAGGAGCAAAAGAGCCTCACCTGGGGGACAGGGACAGAGGCCAACCCTGGGGAAGGAGCACAAGAGCCGCGGCCCGGGGACAGGAACAGAGGCTAATCCTGAGGAAGGAGCATGAGAGCCGGGCTCGGGGGACAGGGACAGAGGCCAACCCTGGGGAAGGAGCAAAAGACCCACGCACGGGGGACAAGAACAGAGGCAAACCCTGGGGAAGGAGCACCAGAGCCTCGCCCGTGGAACAGGAACATAACCCACCCCTGGGGAAGGAGCACAAGAGCCTCGCCTGGGGGACAGGGACAGAGGCCAACCCTGAAGAAGGGGCACAAAAGCCTCACCTGGGGGACAGGGACAGAGGCCCACCCTGAAGAAGGGGCACAAAAGCCTCACCTGGGGGACAGGGACAGAGGCCAAGCATGGGGAAGGAGCAAAAGAGCCTCGCCCGGGGGACAAGAACAGAGGCCACCCCTGGGGAAGGAGCACAAGAGCCTCGCCCGGGGGACAAGAAGAGAGGCCAACCCTGGGGAAGAAGCACCAGAGCCTCGCCCGAGACCCAGGAGAAGGAGCACGAGAGCCTGGCCAGGGGACAAGAACAGAGGCCAACCCTGGGGAAGGAGCACAAGAGCCTCGCCCGGGGTACAAGAACAGAGGCCACCCCTGAAGAAGGGGCACAAAAGCCTCACCTGGGGGACAGGGACAGAGGCCAACCCTGGGGAAGGAGCACAAGAGCCACGCCCGGGGGACAGGAACAGAGGCCAACACTAAGGAAGGAGCATGAGAGCCGCGGCCCGGGGACAGGAACAGAGGCTAATCCTGAGGAAGGAGCATGAGAGCCGGGCTCGGGGGACAGGGACAGAGGCCAACCCTGGGGAAGGAGCAAAAGACCCACGCACGGGGGACAAGAACAGAGGCAAACCCTGGGGAAGGAGCACCAGAGCCTCGCCCGTGGAACAGGAACATAACCCACCCCTGGGAAAGGAGCACAAGAGCCTCGCCCGGGGGACAGGGACAGAGGCCAACCCTGAAGAAGGGGCACAAAAGCCTCACCTGGGGGACAGGGACAGAGGCCAAGCATGGGGAAGGAGCACAAGAGCCTCGCCCAGGGGAAAGGAACAGAGGCCTACACTGGGGAAAGAGCACAAGAGCCTCGCCCGGGGTACAAGAACAGAGGTCACCCCTGGGGAAGGAGCAAAATAAAGCCTCGCCCGGGGGACAGGAACATAACCCACCCCGGGGGAAGGAGCACAGGAGCCTCACCCGGGGGACAGGAACAAAGGACACCCCTGGGGACGGATCACAAGAGCTGTGCCCGGAGAACAAGAACAGAGGCCAACCCTAGGGAAGGAGCAAAAGAGCCTCACCTGGGGGACAGGAACATAACCCACCCCTGGAGAAGGAGCACAAGAGGCTCGCCCGGGGTACAAGAACAGGGGCCACCCCTGGGGAAGGAGCAAAAGAGCTGTGCCTGGAGGACAAGAACAGAGGACTACCCTGGGGAAGGACCAAAAGAGCCACGGACGGGGAACAAGAACAGAGGCCAACCCTGAAGAAGGGGCACAAAAGCCTCACCTGGGGGACAGGGACAGAGACCAACCATGGGGAAGGAGCACAAGAGCCTCGCCCGGGGTACAAGAACAGGGGCCACCCCTGGGGAAGGAGCAAAAGAGCCTTGCCTGGGGGACAAGAACAGAGGCCAACCCTGAAGAAGGGGCACAAAAGCCTCACCTGGGGGACAGGGACAGAGGCCAACCCTGGGGAAGGAGCACGAGAGCCACGCCCGGGGGACAGGAACAGAGGCCAACACTAAGGAAGGAGCATGAGAGCCTCGCCCGGGGGACAGGAACAGAGGCCACCCCTGGGGAAGGACCAAAAGAGCCTGGCCCGGGGAACAAGAACAGAGGCCAACCCTGGGGAAGGAGCACAAGAGCCTCGCCTGGGGGACAGGAAAATTACTCACCCCTGGAGAAGGAGCACAAGAGGCTCGCCCGGGGGACAAGAATACAGGCCAACCCTGGGGAAGGAGCACAAGAGCCACGCCCGGGGGACAGGAACAGAGGCCACCAACCGGGGAAGAAGCACATGAGCCTCGCCCAGGTGACAGGAACATAACCCACCCCTGGGGAAGGAGCACAAAAGCCTCGCCCGGGGGCCAAGAAGAGAGGCCAACCCTGGGGAAGGAGCACAAGAGCCTCGTCCGGGGGACAAGAACAGAGGCCAACCCTGGAGAAGGAGCACGAGAGCCTCGCCCGGGGGACAAGAAGAGAGGCCAACCCTGGGGAAGAAGCACATGAGCCTCGCCCAGGTGACAGGAACATAACCCACCCCTGGGGAAGGAGCACGAGAGCCATCATACAGGAAGGAGCACAAGACCCATGCTGCGCAGCAAGAACACAAGTTACCCCTGGAGAAGGAGCACAAGAGCCATGGCGCGGTGAGAAGGAAACAAGCCAGCCTTAGGGAAGAGGCATGAGCGCCAATAACACGGGCTACCAAAAAGAGGAAGAAGCATCAGCACTGCCAAGGGGCAGCAGGACACAAGCAAAAGAGCTGCCTCAAGAGGGATGACACAAGTGGCCCCAGAGGAGCAGAATAAGATCCTCCACAGAAGAAAGAGCAGGACTGCTACCCAGGAGGAGAAGAAAAGAATCCACCCAGAGGAAGACACACAAGAACAGTCCCAGGGACAATAGAAGACACTCACCTGCTTTCGAATGGCCTCAAGGTCCTGGTCCTGAACTATGTCCTCTCGCAGGTGGATTCTGGTCAGCCTCGTGCTCCGAGGATCAGAGAACAGAGCGAAGAAGCTGTCATGGGCTTCGAAGACACTGTCTGCATTCACAAGCTCGATGTACCTTCAAGAAAGGGAAAGGCAAGAGAGTCTGACAGCTACTCAAGTTTCAGAAAAAACCCACAATGAATAGTGTCAAAAGGGCCATGATATACACGCCACAGAAAGTAAGGCAACTACATGGGTCTCAGAAAAACAGACCACACAGTCTCATGGACTAATGGGACTAATGAAGAGAGTTAGACAGCTCCCCAGCATTTAGAGTCATAGGGCAGCATGTGCACAGCAGAGAGAGCCAGGCATCTCCACAGCTACCCAGCATTCACCGTCATAGAGCAGTATGTGCACAGCAGAGAGTCAGGCAGCTCCCTAGCATTCTGTATCATAGAGCAGCATGTGCACAGCAGAGAGAGCCAGGCATCTCCACAGCTCCCCAGCATTCACCGTCATAGAGCAGTATGTGCACAGCAGAGAGTCAGGCAGCTCCCTAGCATTCAGTGTCATAGAGCAGCATGTGCACAGCAGAGAGAGCCAGGCATCTCCACAGCTCCCCAGCATTCACCGTCATAGAGTAGTATGTGCAATACAGAGAGTCAGGCATCTCCACAGCTCCCCAGCATTCAGTGTCATAGAGCAGCATGTACAGTGCAGAAAGTCAGGCATCTCCACAGCTCCCCAGCATTCACCATCAGAGCAGCATGTGCACAGCAGAGAGACCCAAGCAGCGCCACAGCTCCCCAGCATTCAGTGTCAAGAGCAGCATGTACAGTGCAGAAAGTCAGGCATCTCCACACCTTCCCAGCATTCACCATCAGAGCAGCATGTGCACAGCAGAGAGAGGCGGGCAGCTCTACAGCTCCCCAGCATTCAGTGTCATAGAGCAGCATGTGCACAGCAGAGAGAGACAGGCAGCTCTACAGCTCCCCAGTATTCAGTGTGATACAGCAGCATGTGCACTGAAGAGTGTCAGGCATCTCCACAGCTCCCCAGCATTCACCATCAGAGCAGCATGTGTACAGCAGAGAGTCAGGCATCTCCACAGCTCCCGAGCAATCAGTGTCATAGAGCAGCATGTGCACTGCAGAGAGTCAGGCAGCTTCACAGCTCCCGAGCATTCAGTGTCATACAGCAGCATGTGCACTGCAGAGAGAGTCAGGCATCTTCACAGCTCCCTAGCATTCAGTGTCATAGAGCAGCATGTGCACAGCAGAGAGACCCAAGCAGCGCCACAGCTCCCCAGCATTCAGTGTCAAGAGCAGCATGTACAGTGCAGAAAGTCAGGCATCTCCACAGCTCCCCAGCATTCACCATCAGAGCAGCATGTGCACAGCAGAGAGAGACGGGCAGCTCTACAGCTGCCCAGCATTCAGTGTCATACAGCAGCATGTGCACTGAAGAGCGTCAGGCATCTCCACAGCTCGCGAGCATTCAGTTTCATACAGCAGCATGTGCACGGCAGAACGTCAGGCATCTTCACAGCTCCCAAACATTCAGTGTCATACAGCAGCATGTGCACGGCAGAGCGCCAGGCATCTCCACAGCTCCCGAGCATTCTGTGTCATAGAGCAGCATGTGCACTGCAGAGAGTCAGACATCTCCACAGCTCCCCAGCATTCAGTGTCATGGGGCAGCAAGTGCACTGCAGAGAGAGGCAGCTCCACAGCTCCCGCGCATTCAGTGTCATAGAGCAGCAGGTGCACAGCAGAGAGAGTCAGGCAGCTTCACAGCTCCCAAGCATTCAATGTCATACAGCAGCATGCGCACTACAGAGAGAGTCAGGCAGCTCCACAGCATTCAGTGTCATAAAGCAGCATGTGCACAGCAGAGAGTCAGGCAGCTTTACAGCTCCAGAGCATTTAAGGTCACAGAGCAGCATCAGTATAGCAGAGAGAGTCAGGCAGCTCCACAGCTCCCCAGCATTCAGTGTCATACAGCAGCAAGTGCACTGCAGAGAGAGACAGGCATCTCCAAAGGTCCCCAGCATTCAGTGTCATAGAGCAGCATGTGCACTGCAGAGAGTCAGGCAGCTTCACAACTCCCGAGCATTCACCATCAAAGCAGAATGTGCAGTGCCGAGAGAGTCAGGCATCTCCACAGCTCCCCAGCATTCAGTGTCATAGAGCAGCATGTACAGTGCAGAGAGTCAGGCATCTCCACAGCTCCCCAACATTCACCATCAGAGCAGCATGTGCACAGCAGAGAGAGACAGGCAGCTCTACAACTCCCCAGCATTTAGTGTCATACAGCAGCATGTGCACTGCAGAGAGAGTCAGGCATCTTCACAGCTCCCGAGCATTCAGTGTCATAGAGCAGCATGTGCACTGCAGAGAGTCAGGCAGCTTCACAGCTCCCCAGCATTCAGTGTCATACAGAAGCATGTGCACTGCAGAGAGTCAGGCATCTCCACAGCTCCCGAGTATTCAGTGTCATAGAGCAGTATGTGCATTGCAGAGCATCAGGTATCTCCACAGCTCCCGAGTATTCAGTGTCATAGAGCAGCATGTGCACTGCAGAGAGTCAGGCAGCTTCACAGCTCCCGAGCATTCAGTGTCATACAGAAGCATGTGCACCGCAGAGAGTCAGGCAGCTTTACAGCTCCAGAGCATTCATGGTCACAGAGCAGCATCAGTATAGCAGAGAGTCAGGCAACTTCACAGCTCCCGAGCATTCAGTGTCACAGAGCAGCATCAGTATAGCAGAGAGAGTCAGGCAGCGCCACAGCAACCCAGCATTCAGTGTCATAGAGCAGCATATTCACTGCAGAGCGTAAGGCATCTCCACAGCTCCCCAGTATTCACCGTCAGAGCAGCATGTGCAGTTCAGAGAGAGTCAGGCATCTCCACAGCTCCCCAGCATTCAGTGTCACAGAGCAGCATGTGCACTGCAGAGCATAAGGCATCTCCACAGCTCCCCAGTATTCACCGTCAGAGCAGCATGTGCAGTTCAGAGAGAGTCAGGCATCTCCACAGCTCCCCAGCATTCAGTGTCACAGAGCAGCATGTGCACTGCAGAGCGTAAGGCATCTCTACAGCTCCCCAGTATTCGCCGTCAGAGCAGCATGTGCAGTTCAGAGAGAGTCAGTCAGCTCCACAGCTCCCCATCCTTCAGTGTTATAGAACAGCATCAGTATAGCAGAGAGAGTCAATCAGCTCCACAGCTCCCCATCCTTCAGTGTCATAGAACAGCATCAGTATAGCAGAGAGAGTCAGGCAGCTACGCAGCTCCCCAGCATTCAGTGTCACAGTGTCACAGAGCAGCATCAGTATAGTACAGAGTCAGGCACCTCCACAGCTCCCCAGCATTCAGTGTCATAGAGCAGCATGGATACTGCAGAGAGTCAGGCAGCTCCACAGCTCACCAGCATTCAGTGTCACAAAGCAGCATGTGCACTGCAGAGTCAGGCAGCTCCACTGTTCCCGAGCACTCAGTGTCATAGAGCAGCATGTACAGTGCAGAGAGAGCCAGGCAGCTCCACAGCTCCCCAGCATTCAGTGTCACAGAGCAGCATCAGTATAGCAGAGAGAGTCAGGCAGCTCCACAGCTCCCCAGCATTCAGTGTTATAGAACAGCATCAGTATAGCAGAGAGAGTCAATCAGCTCCACAGCTCCCCATCCTTCAGTGTCATAGAACAGCATCAGTATAGCAGAGAGAGTCAGGCAGCTACGCAGCTCCCCAGCATTCAGTGTCACAGTGTCACAGAGCAGCATCAGTATAGTACAGAGTCAGGCACCTCCACAGCTTCCCAGCATTCAGTGTCATAGAGCAGCATGTATACTGCAGAGAGTCAGGCAGCTCCACAGCTCACCAGCATTCAGTGTCACAAAGCAGCATGTGCACTGCAGAGTCAGGCAGCTCCACTGTTCCCGAGCACTCAGTGTCATAGAGCAGCATGTACAGTGCAGAGAGAGCCAGGCAGCTCCACAGCTCCCCAGCATTCAGTGTCACAGAGCAGCATCAGTATAGCAGAGAGAGTCAGGCAGCTCCACAGCTCCCCAGCATTCAGTGTCATACAGCAGCAAGTGCACTGCAGAGTCAGGCAGCTTCACAGCTCCCCGGCATTTAGTGTCACAGAGAAGCCTCAGTATAGCAGAGAGAGTCAGGCAGCTCTACAGCTCCCCAGCATTTAGTGCCATACAGCAGCATGTGCACTGCAGAGAGTCAGACAGCTTCACAGCTCCCCAGCATTTAGTGTCATAGAGCATGTGCAGTGCAGAGAGAGCCAGGCAGCTCCACAGCTCCCCAGCATTTAGTGCCATACAGCAGCATGTGCACTGCAGAGAGTCAGGCAGCTCCACAGCTCCCCAGCATTGGGCACCATAGAGCAGCATGTGCACTGCAGAGAGAGTCAGCATCAGTATAGCACAGAGAGTCAGGCATCTCCACAGCTCCCCAGCATTCAGTGTCACAGAGTAGCATGTGCACTGCAGAGAGTCAGGCAGCTCCACAGCTCACCGGCATTCAGTGTCACAAAGCAGCATGTGCACTGCAAAGAGTCAGGCAGCTTCACAGTTCCCGAGCATTCAGTGGCATAGAGCACCATGTGCAGTGCAGAAAGAGTCTGGCAGCTCCACAGCTCCCCAACCTTCAGTGTCAAGAGCAGCATGTGCACTGCAGAGAGTCAGGCAGCTCCACAGCTCACCAGCATTCAGTGTCACAAAGCAGCATGTGCACTGCAGAGAGTCAGGCAGCTTCACAGTTCCCGAGCATTCAGCGTCATAGAGCAGCATGTGCACTGCAGAGAGTCAGGCAGCTCCACTGCTCCCGAGCACTCAGTGTCATAGAGCACCATGTACAGTGCAGAAAGAGTCTGGCAGCTCCACAGCTCCCCAACCTTCAGTGTGATAGAGTTGCATGTGCAGTGAAGAGAGTCAGGCAGCTTCACTGCTCCCGAGCATTCAGTGTCATAGAGCATGTGCAGTGCAGAGAGAGTCAGGCAGCTCCACAGCTTCCAGCATTCAGTGTCACAGAGCAGCATCAGTATGGCAGAGAGAGTCAGGCAGCTCCACAGCTCTCCAGCATTCAGTGTCATACAGCAGCATGTGCATTGCAGAGAGTCAGGCAGCTTCACAGCTCCCCAGCATTCAGTGCCATACAACAGCATGTGCACTGCTGAGAGTCAGGCAGCTTCACAGCTCCCCAGCATTCAGTGCCATACAGCAGAATGTGCAGTGCAGAGAAAGTCAGATAGCTCCACAGCTCCCCAGCATTTAGTGTCATAGAGCACCATGTGCAGTGCAGAAAGAGTCTGGCAGCTCCACAGCTCCCCAGCATTCAGTGTGATAGAGTTGCATATGCAGTGCAGAGAGAGTCAGGCAGCTCCGCAGCTCCCGAGCATTATGTGTTATAGAGCAGAATGTGCAGTGCAGAAAGGGTTAGGCAGCTCTGCAGGTCCCCAGCATTATGTGAGAGAGCAGTATGTGCCCTGCAGAGAGTCAGGCAGCCCCAGAGTTCCTCAGCATGTCCAGTGCAGAGGGTGTCAGGCAGCCCCACAGCTCCTTTGCATTCAGTGTCACAGAGCAGCATCAGTATAGCACAGAGAGTCAGGCAGCTCCACAGCTCCCCACCATTCAGTGTCATAGAGCAGCATGTGCATAGCAGAGTCAGGCAGCATCACTGCTCCCGAGCATTCACCATCATAGAGCAGCATGTGCACTGCACAGTCAGGCAGCTTCACTGCTCCCGAGCATTCAGTGTCACAGAGCATGTGCAGTGCAGAGAGTCAGGCAGCTCCACAGCTCCCCAGCATTCATCATCATAGAGCAGCATGTGCACTGCAGACAGAGTCAGGCATCTAAACAGCTCTACAGCGTTTAGTGTCATACAGCAGCATGCGCACTGCAGAGTCAGGCAGCTTCACTGCTCCTGAGCATTCAGTGTCATAGAGCATGTGCACTGCAGAGCGTCAGGCATCTCCACAGCTCACCAGCATTCACCATCATAGAGCAGTATGTGCACAGCAGAGAGAGTCAGGCAGCTCCACAGCTCCCCAGCATTCAATGTCACAGACCAGCATCAGTATAGCAGAGAGAGAGTCAGGCAGCCCTACAGCTCCCCAGCATTCAGTGTCATAGAGCAGCATGTACAGTGCAGAGAGAAGCAGGCGGCTCCACAGCTCCTCCATACTCAGTGTAATAGAGCAGCGTCAGTACAGCATAGACAGTCAGGCGGCTTCACAGCTCCTCCATACTCAGTGTAATAGAGCAGAGTCAGTACAGCAGAGAGAGTCGGTCGGGTCCACAGCTCCTCCATACTCAGTGTAATAGAGCAGAGTCAGTACAGCAGAGAGAGTCGGTCGGGTCCACAGCTCCTCCATACTCAGTGTAATAGAGCAGAGTCAGTACAGCAGAGAGAGTCGGTCGGGTCCACAGCTCCTCCATACTCAGTGTAATAGAGCAGAGTCAGTACAGCAGAGAGAGTCGGTCGGGTCCACAGCTCCTCCATACTCAGTGTAATAGAGCAGCGTCAGTACAGAAGAGAGAATCAGGTGGTTCAACAGCTCCTCTATACTCAGTGTAACAAAGAAGCATCAGTACAGAAGAGAGCCAGGTGGCTCCACAGCTCCTCCATACTCAGTGTAACAAAGAAGCATCAGTACAGAAGAGAGCCAGGTGGCTCCACAGCTCCTCCATACTCACTGTAATAGAGGAGCATCAGTACAGCAGAGAGTCAGGCAGCTCCACAGCTCCTCAATACTCAGTGTAACAAAGAAGCATCAGTACAGCAGAGAGTTAGGCAGCTCCACAGCTCCTCCATTCTCAGTGTAATAGACTCCAACATATGTCTGGAGCACAGTACAGTTCAACCTAGTAAGGTCACAATTTCATGAGTTACAGTCTAGTAATGTTCAGTATATGTCACACATGAAAAGTACACATATGTTAGGCAATATACAGTAAAAGCCAAACGCGTCATTAAAAAACTACAATTACGTTGAGATACAGCCACAAAGTGCGATTAGGTCCAAGCACAGTCAACACATGTTTCGTCTTTGACTAAGACTTCCTCAGGGCTACTGACGCATGTCACCAAAGACTACTAAAAATTAGTCATGTCGTTCATTGGCTTAGAGGATATATATTGTAGAAAATCGCAGGTATTATCCTTAAGGTACTAGTTGGCAATTGTGAAAGCTCGTAGTCAGGCTTTGGTCCTTCACATCGTGCAAATTTGATGCAATCAATTGAAAATGAAGCGTATAAGCACCCCTATGATAAAGGAGTATTTCCTGGAAGTGAGGAACCAATTTCGCTCATATACGTACTAACAGTGTGGTAGGTGCAAGACTCCTTCACGCTCTGTAACACAGAAGAGGAGGGGATCACTGCATAGTGATAGGGTTACATGGCTCCCCAAGCACCACGCATTCAGTGCCAAAAACAGCATGGGCATCAGAGTCGACCACAGACAAAGTATTCCTCCATTTAGGTTTCCGGAGATGTTTTTAGAGTTTCAGTTGGTGTAAGCCTTAGGTATAACAAGGAAAGATTTTAAGACTTTTTACAGAGACTAATACACAAGGTGTCAAGTGTTCAACAATCAATTTAAGTGCATTTGCTCGCTTTGTTGTATTTACTAATGATAATTATTTTTAAAAAAATTAAAAAAATGTAAGTGCATTTGAAAACCCATAACTGACTGTAAATATGTCCAAGCCCCAGAAACATAGAAAAGACAGCACAGACAAATCCTAAATTTAATTAAGATCTACTCACCTTAAATATAGCAAAACAAAGTTTTGATGGCTGAACCTGACCATAAGCATTCCTCCGATGACCTACAACAGGAGAAGCCTCTCCATAACATAACATCAGCCTTTCAATAGAAAGGCAGCTCAAGTGATCCAACACCAATTTCAATAGTTTGCTCATGTCTGGTATCGCCTAGTCAACAAACCAGTGAGCCAAGAGGCAATACAATGTTGGCAATGTGACACCACAGTTGGAAAAGCTAACCCTTGGACTCCGAGAACGTAGCCAGCTGTCCCCTACTAGCGGTCTGCTCTGGACGGGGAAGATCAGTGAGGGCTGTGCTTCTACCCAATTGAATCTGTATTTAGGAGGCCACAGCACAGACAGGGACTACTGGGCCACAACTGTAGGGCTTGAGGCCATTTGCAACTGCTGTCTCGCGCCCGTCCTACTATTATTGCTCTGCAAAGTGGGCCAAGTACAACCCTTTCTAAGCTTCACTCTCCGAGGTAGCAAGGGTAGTCACAGTCTTCTCAGGTAGGTCAGTGTGGGGGCACGTAGGCTCATAAATCAATACAACCCAAATACCCCCCTGCCCCATAGCAGCGCAATAAGATCAATGTCCAGAAAGAGGTTTTCTTTTATAGAAAAGACTAGTACTTCCTTAAGCAGAAAACACAGAATTCCAATTACGCATTCAATAATGCACGAATACCCAATACAGCGGCCTCTGTCGACTAATCCAATGAAACCTCCACCTACATCCTCGTGGGTCGTCCTTTCTCTAGGTTCAAACCTCCACCTATATCCTTGTGGGTCGTCCTTTCTCTAGGTTCAAACATCCACCTACATCCTCGTGGGTCGTCCTTTCTCTAGGTTCAAACCTCCACCTATATCCTCGTGGGTCGTCCTTTCTCTAGGTTCTCTCCTCCTCAGGTTCAGAGTTGGAGGTAAGGTCTATAGATGCAGCATATGCACGCAGAGCCAGGTGGCATTTGGCCCTCCTGTGGGATCACACCCGTAGCAGGACGCTTCCAGGCGGTACATGGCAGTCTTCCAGGGAGCTGGCGCGTCACCTGAAGGGTCGCAGAAGGAGCAGAGACTTTCATCGTTATCCCTCTTCCGGGTGGCTGGCTGTAGATCACAGCTTCGCCACTTTAGCGGATACTTGACTCATAATGCACCTCACTCCGACACTCAGGGGAATATTTGGTGCTTCTTCATGAGTGCATCAGTCACATGCCCGTAGGTGATGAGTCTTCAGTGCAGTGGACGCCAGCACACAGTACTTCGAGGCAATGACCTAGATTCTTCACGAGGCACACCAGAAGAAGCTCTCTAGTCACTTGGTCTTCCAAACTGGTCCACACCCAACGGCACACTTGGTGCTCCCTCTTCAGGAACTGTGCAATGCCATTGTCAGCTGTTTCAGATTTCTACTAAAACTGACAAAACCTATGTAGAAATGTAACTTCTGTTCAGCTTCATGACTCACAGTTTGGTTTCTGTCACGGATTCTAGAAATTCAGCCAAAGTTTGCACTGCCCGTTCAGGCAGTACAGTGATTTCTTATGGTCTGTTGGATGGACCCCACGCCATGGTCAATTATGGGAAGATCAGCACCTCCTGCAGGGTTGGCGCTTCCTTCTGCTGCTCACAGGCAGGGTGTTTTGGCACCCACAGCAGTTCTGTAATTTCTTCAGATGGGACTTCAGGCAACATTCCCTCTCCTCTAGGGAGTTGGCTGTCTTCTCGATACCGACCCTTGCCTGCTTAGTAGTAGAAGAGACTACAACAACAAACATAGATAGGTCTTGGACTCCCATCTTTCTAATGATTTCGCAGACAGAGGAAGTGTATTCCAGGTCTGGCTCCTTGGAACCGGTTTGGGTTGGTTACAATTTCAGGTTTCTTGCCCAGGCCCCATTCCAGGCCGGGCCTTTCTCTACTCCACTGCGCTGCCTCATAGGAAAGTCTGCAGGTGGAGTGCCCTCCACTGAAGTACCAGGAGGAGTGAGCAGGCTGCACGGAGCTATTTATGACACCTCTTCTTTTTTTTTGAATTTTTTTATTAGGGTTTTGCATACAACATTCCATACTGTACATCAAATATATCATCGATGAATCACTTTTTACATCATTGTAAAGGATCATTACTGTTTACAAAGGGTGATTGCGTTGGTTGCCCAGTCCCTGGAACCCCTTGACCTTGCTAAGATCGTAAATCTACTACTGGTTTGTTCCAATGGGCTGTATTGTGCACCACTGCGACTGTACCGGTGTGTCACGTGATAGCTAGGGTTAGCTCGTTCTCCCCGTTTCTGTCTGTGTAGCTCTTCCCTTATGACGTATGTGAACATCTATTCCGTTTAACTAGTGTATCGGTTTTTGAACTGCCGATGGAATTAACTATGAACTGTGGGAAGGAGAGGAAAAAAAAACGATAAAGTAGGATAAAGAAAAAAGGGGGAGGAGGGAAATGAACAAGAGGAGCATGGGGGGGGGGGGGGAGTACATGTAGGGCGGGCAAGGATAAGCGGTCGTGGTGGGTGGCGCGTTGACAGTGTGTAGGTACGTCGGATGCGTCCCGAGGTGATCTAGGGGGGAAGTGGGCCTTCATAAGGGCGAGCGATAAACTCAGGGGGTCTCGCCCATCTCTCCTAGTTGATTCTTCTACTTGTCTATTGTACCGCTTTTCATTGTTATTGGGTCCTGAGTGGTGGGGGAAAGGGAGGGGGTGTGGGGAGCAGGCTGCGTCATTTCCCGTGTTTCCCCATCAGCTCGCTCCTGCTTGAAGTGTATTAGGAGCTGCGCCCATTCCATGGATATTGGATGTTTACGGGTGCCCTTTACCTCTTCCTCTCGTAGTGTCTCTTCCTCTGCTGCACCCCATTTGAGTAGTGCTCCTGCCCAAGCTGCCTCCGAGGGCCCCGTAGGAGCTCTCCAATGCATAGCTATATTCCTTTTCGCTAAGAGAATGGCCAGGGATGCGAATTTCCATTGTGCTTTTGCAGTTTTCTTTTTCCGGGATATCCCCAGAGCGCACGCCTCCCACGTGGAAATGTTCGGGAGATTGGCGTCGTTCGGACTGCATGGTGCACCCTGTCCCAATATCGTTGTATGGACGGGCAGGCCCAAAACATATGTTTAAAGTCTACTTCTGGTGTCTGACAGCGGGGGCACAGGAATTGCGCCTCGGGGTAGAACCGGTGAAGCTTATCCGGTGTGAGATACGCTCGATGCAGGATATTAAACTGTATGTTTTTGAATCGCGCGTTCCTGGATACCTTTTTGGGAAATTCCAGAGCTTGGTGCCATTCTGTGTCATGGAACGCTCGGCCCACGTCGTCCTCCCATGCCCCTCGGAGCCCATCCAGGGAAACATCCGTCAATTCCCGGATCGCTTTGTAATGCCATGTGATTAGGTGCCTGCCTACCCCCATGCGCAGTATCGTGTGTAACACTGGATGTGTTGGGGGCTCCCCGTCCCGCATATTCCAGTGGTGGCTACCGCTATCTAAGATTTGTCTGTGTCGTAAAAACTGTCCATGCGGGAGGTCATACCACTCGACCATCTGAGCAAAGGTCTTCAGTTGTCCTTCGTGAAACAGCGCCTCCATCTCTGTAATGTTGTGATCGGTCCATACCCGCAGGGCTCCCGCAGTGCAGTACCCGCTTTTCCGAGGGAATCCCAACAGGGGGAGCAAGGGAGAGTATAGTGGTCGTCCCCTCGACATACGGTGTATCCGCATCATACATCTGCGGGCTACAGAAACCTGTAGCGGGTGCGTGCGTGTCGGTTTAGTACCTGGCAATAGCATTCGTCTGATTAAGGGAAGGGGCATCCTGCCACTCTCGGTTATTGTCTCTCCCACATGCCTCTCTGATGTCCAGTGGGACAACCATTGGAGCTGTGCCGCCAAGAAATATGATTCAAAAGATGGAGCTCCTAGGCCTCCGCCCGACGTAGGCAGGTATAGCGTGCGCAGCGCCACTCTATGGCGACCGCCGCCCCAAATCAGAGCTGTTAACAGCGTATCTAACTCCAGAAAGAAGGAGTGTAGCGGGATTATCGGGAGGTTTGCGAAGTAATAGAGCATTCTCGGTACCATGATCATTTTTGCTATGACTACACGTCCAATTGGTGCCAATGGCAACGTCTTCCAGAAGCCCACCGCCGATCGCAGGCTTGCTAACGCCCTGCGATGGTTACCCTCGAAGAGGTCCTTGGGGGAGTGGTACAGCCGCACTCCCAAATATCTGGGGGCTGTCGCGTCCCATGTCAGTGTCTGGGTGCCCAGTGTGATCTCCAAGGGCGCTATTTGGGCACCCAAAGGGAAGATCGATGATTTCCCCCAGTTTAATTTGAGCCCCGAGGCCTCCCCGAACTCCTGTAACGTGGTCCTTATTGGAGAGAGGTCATCCGAGATGTCACGAACATATATCAGGAGGTCGTCCGCGTATAGTGACACCTTATGACACCTCTTCATAGAGATCAGGAAGAGAAAGAAGAATATGTGCTCCTCCAAAAGACTCCTTTCCCTACCAACAGATACTGCAGGCCTAAACCTGCATCCAGTGTCAACGTCTTCATGGCAGCTGCAGTCAGGGCCATGTACAGTCCAATGTATCAAGAAGGGCCCTGGAACTTCTGAATAAAGTCTGGCTCCTCTTTCCACACTATAGCGTTGTATGTTCCAACTCTCCCATCTAGGAGATTTTAGCAATACACATATCCTGTCTGAGGAAAGCAATTTCTCCTCCATCTTTTACTCTGGTCCGAGCTGTGGGCTTTGAAATTGGAACCCACAGGCGTGTATCACTCATGCATGACACACTTTCAGTCCTAGCACACAGTCACATGTACAACGCTTGTGATGTCGGCATTCAGGATTGCAGGGTCACATGGGCAGTGGACCGTATGATGAATGAGCCTGCAAGCGCACATTCAGATCTCACAGGGAGAAAAGCCTGTCACTATAACCAACCAACCATGGCTCGCTGGCACCACTGCACTCCATGTATGAGACCCGCAACAGGGATGGTAGTCCTCGGTCACTATGAGGGTGTGCTCAGTTTGCCCCTCGTGGTTCAGGACAAGTCCAAAAAGTATCATTGTCAAAGACCGGGCCTACGTCAACACGTGCACACAGAATTAGTGTCTGGCATGACCAAAATCAGAAAGCAGGATGACAGGTTATGCAGTTCGGCACAGAGGGCGGGGGCGTGACTGTCGATCATGCATGGGCCATTCCTGTCCAATAGTATTGTGCCCGCTCATATGGGTTTTGGTACGGAGACATTCCCAGCTTCGGTGCCCGATGATGCTCGTCACAGACTGGAAGGAGGAAACCATTGCACATTGAAGCAGGGGGACATCTCAGTGTTTCTTAACTCAACAGATCATGACATTTCATTGACAATGCTGCAGACCCCGTTCAAAGGATGTCTTCCAAATAGATTTGCATCCTTTATGGCAAACTGTTTTCAGACTAGGAATTTACCCGATCCCCTTCTCTTCCCTGTTGAATTTGAATGTCAAGCCACTGGGCTTTGAACACCCAGGCCCGCCAGTACTCAAACGACAGCAGAGCAAATGATGGCATCTGTTGAAGACTACAGACGTCTGGTGTACTGCATCTGGGCTAATGGCGACTGGATGGCCTGAAGATCAGGATCCGGACAAATATTTGGGTTTTGCTTGAGTTTACAATCTCATACAAGGACCCTCTAGCAGTTTTTCGCACTCCACTCGGTCTGCTAACGTAACTGAAGTTTTACATCTCGGATGAAGGCTTTACATCAGTTCTTCAGACACTAATTATCTTACGCCTTAACAAACAGAACACTATTACGTAAAGTTGCCAATTAAACTGGCCCGTATGATGATTCTTCTATCAGAAACAGGGACTTTACACAACTGACACATTCTTTGACTTCCACGCTTCTGCATTCCCTTTACAGCAGAAACAACTACAGTAGTGAACTCCCAGGCAACTCCCTTATGCTTTAACAGATCATCTGCACTTTACAGAGTAGTAAACCCACTGACTTTTTTGTGCATGTTTTATTGATATGTTTTATCACTGTCTTCATAGCCTGTTTTGGTGGAATGCTCTATCTTTTTAACATGGTCTGCATGGCTTTGCTTGCGGTCTATAAATGTTCCAAATAAATAGATCTAAAAAAACGAATGTGACTACAAAATCCATGACCTGCTGTGTGAATGTAGGTTTCTCTGAGCTAGAGAAGTGTGCGCTCTTCACATGGTTTTGAAAACTGGGATCTCATGCACCTGCTTAGTTAAAACTATTTTGAGGTTTATAGGTGTCTGTTCTGCC
The DNA here is from genome assembly GCF_964204655.1 of Triturus cristatus. Classification (NCBI taxonomy): domain Eukaryota; kingdom Metazoa; phylum Chordata; class Amphibia; order Caudata; family Salamandridae; genus Triturus; species Triturus cristatus. The sequence continues at coordinate 1,177,497,667 of NC_140580.1, read as the reverse complement.
CATGGCACCGAAGATAGACACACACACACAACCATACATGTATACACAAAAAGAGAAATGCTTGTTATGTTATGTAGATTTGTATCACCCGGGAGGGTATCCATGAGCTAATGTTTAGTACCATCCTCATCTCTTTCCCGTGCCTCTTGAGACTGACTGTCCTAGATACTCACTCATTGACAAGCCGGTCGCAGATCTCACTTGGAAGGAAGATATCTGGGTGCAGCCTCAGGGTCTCATTCTCCAGCAAGTAGCAGAGAGTGCCATCCAAATTACGAAGACAGTACTCTGTACAGAGCGTCATCAGGGACTCTGGGCTGTCCATGGCCATGGTGAAGAATAAACTCACCCAACGTTATAGGGTGGGAAACATCCAGCTTTCTGTTGGGGAAGAGAGAGAAGATTGAAAACAAACAATCACCAACCAAGCCATAGTTAGGTTGTAAGTAAATCACACTATACGGATCCCAGAGCAGTAAAGAACGCACATCACAGTCATGAGCTCAGAGCGATTTATCATCTGAGAAGAAAAGAAACCGGAGGCTCTGTCTCTTACAGAAACACGGCTTAGAGAGGATTTAACTCCAGACATAGTAACGTCTCTCCCGCAAGGCTACGCTATAGCGATATGCGCTAGAAAGGACAGAAGAGGTGGTGGTGAAGCCATCATTTTCAAAGAAGGCTTGAAGAGAAGGGAGATCCTCCAATTTTCAACTGAGCTCTGCCCTCCTTTCACCTTCTCTGGTATTCTGATGGACCCGTGGCCCCCCTTCCAGGCTCCCTCTCAATGCATTCAAGCACTACTTGACATAGTCGCCGAATCTAGCCTGTAGAAAGCCAACTTTACACTGTTAGGGGACCTAAACCTACATTTTGAGAAGGAGGGCAGTGACAACGCCTAAATGTTAGCTCAAGGTCAAGCCGCTATACAATTAACGCAACTTGTTAAGACACCAACACACAATCTAGGCCACCTTCTCGACCCTATCTTTACTAAAATTACAAATCTGACCATAGGAGAGGTAATTCAAATAGTATGGTCTGACCACTTGTCCCCTTCTGTCTCAACTCTCCCAGGACTACAACCAAAAAGCCCCTCCCCTTCAGACTCAGATGGTCCTGGGGAAAACCTGGTGCTTTAAAGTGGGAAAGAGTACTCAATAACACTGCCCTCAAGATGGAGGGGTATACCGTGTAAAAGGTACAGCAAATCAGAGAGTTCGCTAAACAACTCCCTAAATCCCCTTGTCCCCTGTAGACTTCAAAGGTCCAGTCGGACCAATGGGCAGGCCTAATGGTTCACACTTAAGCTGATAGGATTAAAAAGGGAAGCCAAAAAAATAGAAAGAAAATGGAGAAAAACATATGATGAAACAAGTTAAAAAATCTATGGGAAAGCAATGAAAAAATATCAATATGCTTTAATCCTTGGCCAAGGCGACTCAGCAGCCATGATAATGCTAGATCCGAGTGTGGCCTTTGACACCGTCTCACATTCAGTCCTTATTCAGAGGATGGAGGAAGCCAGAATCTCTGGGGCTGCACTCAAAGGGCTAGCAGATTGCTGGAAAATAGGAGCTTCCAGGTCTGCAAACAAGCCCTCTTCTTCGTCAGCCACTCCTTATAATGTGAGGTCCCACAGGGCTCCTCCCTTAGCCCCACATTATTGTATCTATATGTGCCCCTTCTGGCGGAGATCTTGCGAGCACACAGCCTCGCACTTGTGTCTTATGCAGGTGACACACAGATCATCATACTCTCACAGCAGAAACCGGCCAACATCCAACCGACTAAACTCTTGTCTAAAGCAGGTAACAGACTGGATGTTGGCAAGTAGCCTTAAACTGAATGGCGAAAAGACTGAAGTACTAAACAACCTCTCAAGATGGATGCCACTTTTGAGGCCAGACCGCTTTGGAGATCTTCCCTAACCCTCCCTAGCAGTCAATAGCCTGCATTTCTGGATTGATAATTAACTCTCCATGGAAATCCAGGCCAGGAAACGTGCCGGGACCTCCTTCGGAACTCTGAGAACTCTAAGAAAACTGCTACTCTGGCTACCACCCTCCTCGAGGAGAGTGGTCGTGCAGGGACAGATTAACTACAGCCTAGATACCCTTAATCTGGGAAGTCCCAAGTCTCTGATAAAGAGACTACAAGTTGTCCAGATTACGTCAGCTTGGATTCTTCCCCCAAAATCCCCAAATACCAGTTGTCTGCACCAGCTTCAGCAGCAGTGCGCTGGCTTGCGGTGCAGAAAAGAATCCATATTAAGGGACTGTGCCTCACCCACCGAGCTATTCACGGGAGAGGCCCACTGCTCATGCAGCAACTACTCATTTCTTATATTCCACGGAGGTCTCTACGGTCCGGGATCTAAGGTGGCTTACAGTCCCTTGGTTTCACAAGACAATGTGCAGGGAACCGCACTTACCCCCAAACTTTGGAACAAACTCCCTGCTGTCCTCAGAATGAACCAATCTGAATTCAGTTTTAGAAACTCCTAAAAACTCATCTATTTTAATCTCTTTAAATACATCTAGCAAACTGGCAGATGTGTTGTCTTTATCGCTGGGAAGCCCGGGTGGGTAGCTCCACGCTAAACAATAACCCTAGAATAGAAGTGAGAGATAGGTGTGACAGAATAAAGCAGCAGTTATAAGACAACCCTATAACCTAGAGAAAAAGCTGTGAACCCGGAACCTAAAAGCCTGTGTACAGTGGTTCAGCCACAAACAGCAGGTTGGAAATTACGCCAAACATGGCACCACTGTTAACAATAACTCAAACAAAAAATAAAACGCACAGGTCTTAAATGACTCAAAGTGTTAAAACCAGCATAGACTGCACAGCCCATCAGCCAGGGACACGGCATGGGCATCAGACAAGTATGGTACAGCCCCAAACTATTCACTAGGAAGACACACCCCATCTACACGTGTACAAAACACAGTGCTAAGGTGGATCAGCAAATGACTCCACCACGAGCGCCAATGAAAAACAACTAACATTAAATCCACATTCTACCCAGAAGGTCTTAGTTCTGCATTGTAATACATCGAGAGACTGTAAGCGGAGGAACTTTCGGGGTCACGCGTGGAACATATTGGGGTGGCGAAAGGGAAGTATATGAAGGTTCAAGAAAGAACATTTTGGAACTCAATTGGGATATAAATGGCGTTGCTTGGGTGCATTTTAGGGGAAACGTGAATTCTATCAGGTATACCATGGGGCTTCAGTGGGAGAATAGCAAGGGGGCTTTGGGGGCCTATAAATCATCTATCGGGTAAATGAGGCAAGGTAAGCCATGGCTGGTTTTCAGGGGTCATATTTTTAGTAATCCACGCAGGATACCACAAGATTCTAGGGTTCCATAAAGATTATGTGGGAATGGCACTGAAGACATGGAACACGTAATCTGCTCCTGGCTTCCACAAAGATTATGTGGGAATGGCACTGAAGACATGGAACACGCAATCTGCTCCTGGCTTCCATAAAGATTATGCGGGAATGGCACTGAAGACATGGAACACGTAATCTGCTCCTGGTTTCCATAAAGATTATGTGGGAATGGCACTGAAGACATGGAACACGTAATCTGCTCCTGGCTTCCACAAAGATTATGTGGGAATGGCACTGAAGACATGGAACACGCAATCTGCTCCTGGCTTCCATAAAGATTATGTGGGAATGGCACTGAAGACATGGAACACGCAATCTGCTCCTGTACCTGACTAAAGGAGGAAGGGACAAGATTACTTAAAGCCAACTTTGATGAACAAGGGATTCGAACCCGGAGGCAGGCTGCGATTGCATGCTTGGACTCCAAGGACCCGCAGTTACACGGGAAGCTAGTGAAATTCCTATCACTAGTAGAATCAAAGCAAGGGAGAGCAGCGCCACGCAGAAATGCAAGAACCACATTAGGAAGTTTTAATCTACATAACCGGAAACTAAGAGCACAGACCTTTGATCCTCTACATAAGAGTCGAACAATGGCGCCCTTTTCATCCGAGACTTTTAAAGTTTTTAGAATTATACTTTTCTTGTCTTATTATGTACGAAGTCTTTTTATAATGCATTTTTGTAATGGTTTTAATTAATCAAAAACAATACATTTTTTACTTACTTATAAAGATAGGTTGGAGGTTTAATGGGGGGAATTGTGGACTTTCATAGGGAGCACTTTGGGAAGGTTCCTACAGTGGATGTGTGAGAAGGTTTCTATGGAAAACAATGTCAAAAGGCTTCTGTGGGAGACAATGTCGGAAGGCTTCTATAAGAGACAATCTCCGAAGGCTTCTATGGGAGACAATGTCAGAGACTTCTATAGGAGACAATGTTCGAAGGCTTCTATGGAAGACAATGTCAGAAGGCTTCTATGGAAGACAATGTCAGGAGGGTTCTATGGGAGACAATCTCCGAAGGCTTCTATGGGAGACAATGTCAGGAGGGTTCTATGGGAGACAATCTCCGAAGGCTTCTATGGGAGACAATGTTTGAAGGCTTCTATGGGACACAATGTTCGAAGGCTTCTATGGGAGACAATGTTCGAAGTCTTCTAAGGGAGACAATCTCTGAAGGCTTCTATGGAAAACAATCTCCGAAGGCTTCTATGGGAGACAATGTTTGAAGGCTTCTATGGGAGACAACGTCAGAAGGCTTTTATGGGAGACAATCTCTGAGAGTTTCTAGGGGAGACAATGTCCGAAGGCTTCTATGGGAGAAAATGTCCAAAGGCTTGTAAGGGCGACAATGTCCGAAGGCTTCTATGGGAATCAATCTCCGAAGGCTTCTATGGGAGACAATGTTCAAAGGCTTCTAAGGGAGACAATCTCCGAAGGCTTCAATGGGAATCAATCTCCGAAGGCTTCTATGGGAGACAATGTCCAAAGGCTTCTATGGGAGACAATGTCCAAAGGCTTCTATGGGAGACAATGTCCAAAGGCTTCTATGGGAGACAATGTTCAAAGACTTCTATGGGAGACAATGTTCGAAGGCTTCTATTTTATTTATTTGAAAAGTTTTTTTATAGTGCTGGCTAGACCCGGAGGTATCAGACCACTTTACATGAGGATCAGCGAGAAACAAGTTATAAAGTTACATCAGTTACTAGAGCATGGTAAAAAGAAAGGAAAAAGAAAACAGTGTTTCACAGTAAACATGAGTATCTAGAGAATAAGAAAAACAGTGTTTCACAGTAAACATGAGTATCTAGAGAATAAGAAAAACAGTGTTTCATAGTATACAAGAGTATCTAGAGTAAAGAATGATTACCACAAATTAAGAAACAGTGTTACACGGTCAAGAGGAGAAAATAGAAGTGTAACAGTGTTACATGGTCGAAAGGAGTTAAAAGAACAAGGAATGACAAAGACACATGTCCTGTGGGACAAAGAAGGTAGAGTGGACAGAAAAAGGGGTAAGGAAAGCAGTACGGGCCAGGAGGACCAGCATGGGGGAAAATAATTCAGGAGGGAGGCGATACAGTGGAGAGACAAGGAGAACAATGGCCAATGTACGGCTGGGTAGGTGATGGCCATGGTGGTGAACCAGAGCCGATCTTCTCTACAGCGGTCAGAGCAGCTCCACCGGGCATCGGTCATGTTGTTCGTGCTCCACAGTCAGGATAATTAAAACACGGTTCCTTTAGAAGATTATGAATTACATCAGTTACAGGAGCATAAATGACACAACCTAGCATAAGTTACCAGGAAAGGGATACAAGAGCAAGTTATGAGAGCACAAATAGGGTGAAGGGGAGGGGAATTGAGCCCGTAACTGGGCAAAGGACAAGTCAAGCACACCGGCAATTACTACAGTAAAAACATCATGAGATCAACAAAGTCAATGTTCACACTCCAACCAGACCGGACGAGGACCAGGAATCCACGGAGTCCGGGGCCGGTCCCGAACACCGCACTGGGGCACCATGGCTGTGGAGAGCTCCGGAAGAGGGGGGCGAAGAGGATGTCTCGGATGGGTGATCGCTGACGAAAAAGAGAGATAGGCGTCTTCAACAGGTCAGCGATCGTCGCGTGGGGAAAGGTCAGGCTGGCGAAAACAAAGTCAAAATGGAAAAGATATAGATCCAAACAGACCTTAAAACACCAATCGGGGAGGAAGTAAATCTCGGTCCAGGGAAACGAGAGGGCGGAAAACAAGGAACTCACCGCTCTCTCCCAGGTCATCAGGAATCACTCTGGGAGCACAGAGGGTGGCAGCGTCTCGAGCAGGGCTCTACAGCAGTGTGGGGATTATATGCGCAGCCTTTCGCAGCCCAGTCTCCAGGTATGTGGTGCGATGAGCAGCCTCTTGGGATGTTCACTACACGTGCTTGCCTGTTATATGATAGGGCCTTGGTGCAGTGTGGTTCTCAGTGACTTCAATAGTGCTGCCGGGACTGCACATGTGATGCTGAACTCACTGCTATCAATAGATGTCTCTTCCATGGGAGACAATGTCTGAAGGCTTCTATGGGAGACAATCTCGGAAGGCTTCTAAGGGGGACAAAGTCAGAAGGCTTCTATGGGAGAAAATGTCGGAAGACGTCTATGGGAGGCAATGTCAGAAGGCTTCCATGGGAGACATTGTCAGAAGGCTCCAACAGGAGACAATGTCAGAAGGCTTCTATGGGAGACAATGTTCAAAGGCTTCTAAGGGAGACAATCTCCGAAGGCTTCAATGGGAATCAATCTCCGAAGGCTTCTATGGGTGACAATGTAACTGTTTCCTCTGTTACACTGTGGAAAGACCTTTGTTGAGTCATTTTGATAAGTTCCCATGAGAGAGATTGTTGGAAGGCTCCAATGGGGGAGATTGTGAGAATGCTGTGGGAGTTCAGGTCCAGTGTTAGTGTCTATGGCCCGGTAGATTGTCTCTGTGCCCCCGTTCTTCCATCCTAGAGTTCATGTCCCAGTGTTCGAGTCTATGGCCTGGTGGCTTGTCTCAATGACTGCCCCTCCGGCATCCCAGTGTAGGTGGCCTGGTGGCTTGTCTCAGTGCTCCCATTCCTGCATCCTAGAGTTCTGGTCCCAGTGTTAGTGTCAATGGCCTGGTGGCTTGTCTCAGTGCCCAGTTCCTGTGTCCTAGAGTTCAGGTCCCAGTGATAGTGTCTATGGCCTGGTGGCTTGTCTCAGTGCTCCTGTTCCTGTGTCCTAAAGTTCACGTCCCAGTGGTAGTGTCTATGGCCTGGTGGATTGTCTCTGTTCCCCCGTTCCTGCGTTCTAGAGTTCATGTGCCAGTGTTAGTGTCTATGGCCTGGCCGTATGCAGAAATAGACGACCTTAAGGTAGAGAGGGCATGATCTTTCATTGTTTCAAGAGAGGGTTGTCTGTCCTTTGAGATAAGCAAAGTTGGCCTCTAAGTGGCCTTATTGATTGAGTTTAAAAAGATTGCAGAGCTCATACTGTCATCTTTCTTAGGGCTAAATCTAGTGCAGGCTGCAGAGTGCCACCTTCATAAGGACAAATGTAAGATAGCTCGTAGTCACCCTCTAAAAACTGGGGGGGCATGGCCAAGATGGCGAACGAGTAGGACGTGCCTGCTCGTCGCTCCCTCTCACCAACTGGGCCCACGGTGAAAGCATAGTGAAGAGGGCCGCGGGGTCCAGTATTCGCTTTCGCTGACCGGGCCGAGACGTGTGGCACCCAAAAGCCTGGCGGCACCCTCCTGCAGCACCGTTCTGAGGCATCTGGCGAGAGACGGGCCTTGCCCGTGACGGAGCTTACTGCACTGCTGGGCCTAGAGGATGGCCCTCAACGCATGAACGATACTACGAGAGGCCAGCCTGAGGTGGGGGCAGAAGAGTAACAAGTGTACTGGGCCGCATCCTAGGCGCTGCAGACTGCGGCTGTGTAGAGAGAGGGGACTGGGAGCCGGACTCAGGCAGGCTGTCGGGGGCTGGCCGGCGTGTCTCCCCCCAGAGAGGGTCTCGGTGGAGGCACAGAATCGAGTAGAGGGGGTAGGGGAGTGGTCCTGGCCGTGCACGGGTGTCCTAGGACAGGTAAAGCTGGAGAGCACTGACTAGGCGCAAGCTTCCCTCCTGCACCAGTGAGCCAGCGATTATAGAGACCCCAGCCAGAGGAACTACGAGAGGGAGAGTCGTGCTGGGGCTCAGGATACAGAGTCACCGAGCCCATTTCTGGAGTACGGAAGTGCTGCACTTGTGCAATCACTCCTACGGCACTCCCTGGCAGCACAGAGACCCCTGCGGCGGTGAGGACTGTGAGGTGACCACCTGACCTGTTCTATGTGGCCTGTGGCCCACTACTTAGTGGCGTGCTTTGAGCGCTGGCCTGTGTGGGGGCTGGGGGTCACGAAGCCTCGCAACCTGTCATCCGCCTCCCAGTAGATACGAGCTTAAGACACCCGGGACCCTTAGCACGATCCTAATGCTCAAGCAAGGCGCCACCGTTGCTGGGGCGAGACCCTTCTCCCCCGAGGTGTCCGTAAGGCCCCGCCGACTTACACGCCTTACCAACATGGCTGCGGTCAAGGGGAATAAAGGTCGTTCAGTAAAGGATCTCCTGATCAAAACAGCCAGCACTGGAACAACAGAGGTGCAAAACGTGTCAGATTCGGGTGAGCAGAGGCCCCCCTCACACGTTCTTTCATAGAAACCCTCTTCGCCACACTACGGAAGGACTTGAAATTAATGAAAACAGAATTCTTCCAAGAACTTGGAAAAGTAAGGAAAGATGTGGACGCACTGGGTGACAGAGTCGACACGTTCGAGTCACAAGGCACAAGCAGGCACAAAGAGCTCAAACAACTCCAACAAGAAGTCATCTGCCTCCGGGACCAGCATCTCGATCTCCAGGCACATGCCGAAGACTTGAAGAATCGCTCGAGGCGTTAGAACATCCGCGTACGGGGGGTTTCGCATGGATCCGAAGGCCAGAACATCACTTCTTTCATCAAGGGACTTTTCAGATCAGTACTGGACCTCCCGAGGACATGGTGATCAAACTGGATCGGGTGCACCGAGTTGGCCCAAGAAGTCTCTCGTCCGCTCTTCCGGCAGATATCCTCACCTGCGTCCATGATTTCCCACTGAAGGAACGCATATTGCAAAAAGCCAGAGAGTCACACCCAAACCAATACCAAGGGCTTCAAATTAACCCTCTTCCAAGACCTGGCGGCCACCACGATGTAAAACCGGAGATCATACCGGCCAGTCACGTCACACCTCTGAGCTAATAAGATTCCGTACTCCGGGGGTCATCCCTTCTGTCTCATTTTCCAGCACTATGGAAAAGTTCACCAAATTCGATCACTCAGGGAGGCATGCCAACTTCTGAACATTAATGAGGACTTCACAGCAAGCCCAACGCATCCTAACAGATCGAACGAGGGGGGTGACAGGAACAGATGGAGAACAGTGGGCCCCAGCCGGACTTCGCTTCGTGCAGATCCAGAGACCATAGCGAAGGGGAAACAGGTGGTCTTAGCATCCTTGGGAGAGGACTCAGCTGGCCTGCCCTGAACAGGTCCGTATCATGGACAAATGGCTGAACTCAGGGTAGACAGAGGCTTCCGTGGCTTGGCACTGGCTGACCGGAAGAAAGCGAGGGCCTGGGTGGTGGGATGTTCCGAGCCGCTTCCACCCCTCGCCCGTGGGTTTGACCACCCAGGACCTCTGGGACGCCATGAAGGTGGTAGTAAGGGGTGGAAATTATAGCAATCGCAGCCCTTGACAACAAAACACAGAGGGACAAAAGAAACCTGACAGCGCAAGTGCAAGAACTAGAGCACATCCACCAGCGAACTGGGGCCCAAGGGTCTGGTGGCTGTTGGAGGCGGCACGCACCCAATTAGCAGCACTAGAGAGAGATAGAGCAGAATACGCTGCACTTAGGCTGCACCACACTTTCTATGCGGAAGGTGATAGGAGTGGGAGATTGCTGGCTAACAGATTGAGAATACAGAGATAGGCAGATGGAATCACTTCAGTGTACTCACTGTACGCGGAGCTTTGCGAGTCGGATGATCAGATCACTGAGACATTCCGCCAATACTATGCAGGGCTTTATGAGGAGCAGGGACTTCCCGTAGATGCACCATTCCGGTACCTGCAAGGGGTGGCTAAGGCTGACACCAGACCAAGCAGAGACACTTGAATCTCCCATTCAGACAGCAGAAGTCATTGCAGTCATCTTTAAAAAGAAACTATTAAAATCCCCAGGACCAGATGGGTTCACAGCCCTTTTCAACAGGACTTTCTGTCAGTTCTCACCAGAGTGCATAACGCTATGGGAACCTCCTCACAGATCCCCCAATCTATGCTAGCGGCCTCGGTGGTTGTAATTCCCGAGCCCAGTAAGGACAAAAGACACTGCGCCTCCTACAGGCCGATCTCTCTACTTAATGTGGATCTTAAATTATTCACCGGAATCCTGGCAACACGGCTACTCCCCCCCCCCCCCCCCGCCCCCCTTCTCCTTGGCCTGATCGACCCTGATCAGGCAGGAGTTCAAGTTTCTTTATTTTTGCATAGTTAACTAAAACCATTGCAATATTAACACTTAAAAGAATAACATTTTAAACAGTCATTCAATATGATTCCATCCACCTTTGCTGCATTTTTGGTTGTTGTAATTATAAAAGAAGAGAAAAAAAAGTTCGGATAAACTGGTAAAAACCCAAAGGTAGAAAATTCTTTGCAGTTTTAAAATCAGAATTAATTGTAGTTATTAATGAATGTCAGTAACTCGCTGGATACTATATGGTGAGGTCTCAGGTTTTTTTGCTCCACCCATGCTTGTCCATTTGTCAAATCGTATTGAGTATATTGTACAAATCATCTCAACTTATTGCAAGCATTATCCCTGTGCTGCTGGTAGTCTATCCTTAGTGTGGTACGGCTAAGGCCTCTGCTCGTCTGCTGGACAGCCTGCGGCAACAAAGCTTTGTAGAGCATTTTTTGGTATTTTGGGCATTTTTTGTTCAGCCAGCATAAGGAATTTTACCAATCTGCAGTTCAGGTGGGTGTTTTCAGGGTTTAAGCAGGCCAGCACTGCTTGCCTCCTGGTGCGGAAGCCTTACATATTTGAGAGGTTCTTTTAGAAGCTGTTGCCGTGCTTGGTGCAGTTCCTTGCATAAGCAAATTAGGTGTAAAATATCGCCATTCTTGATGTTACACAGCCTGCAAGTATCTTGTGCTGTTGTCCTCAGCCATGGTGGAAGGTGCTGAGCACACGGAAAGATCCCCAGTCTATGCCTTAAGAAGTTCATTTTTATGGCCTTAGGATAACTCTGATTAAAGAATGTTTGTGGGGCAAGTGAGTTGTAGGAGTTAAGGGTCATCCAGGTGTGAGATCTGTTTGAGAAGCTTGCCTTGTCCTCCACCAAGGAAATTTGATTTATGGTTTTCCAGACTAATTTTTTGAAGTTGAGATAGCCGAGTTGCGCGTCTCAAAGTCCCATAAGTTTGGTAGATTCCAGGGCTAACTGAAGATAGCTTCAAGCTTGAGAGAACTCCCTGTGCTGTATGTCGTACCACAGCAAATAGTTTAGCGTATTTATAGTGGCACTTCTAATCTTATGCCAGCAGATGATGTAAGCGTCATACCTGATCAGGCAGGATTCATTCAAGGCCACCAATGTGCAGATAACACTAAGAGACTACTCCACATCATAGATAAGGCGCAGATGTTCAAAACCGAACGTATGCTCCTATCTGTCAACGCCGAGAAAGCGTTCGACAGGGTGCATTAGCCCTATCTAAAAGAAACCCTGGGTCATTTCGGGCTCCCTGACAGATTTATAACATGGGTTTTTAGAGGCTACACCAAACCGGTAGCCTCAGTTAGAGTGAATGGCTACAAGTCCTCTCTCTTTCCGATACAAAGAGGGACTGTGAGAAGGTGTCATCTTTCTTGCATGATATGCCCCCACTTTTTGCTGAATTGCTGAATGTGCTTTGACTGAGTGTGCCCTGGACTCCTCCCAATCAGGTGCCCAGGGCCTATGTTCCTTCCCTAAAACCTAAAACCCAAATTGGCAAACCCTGGCCACATGTCAGCCCCTGGTAAATGGTACCCTAGGTACCCAGGGCCTTGTGACCAGGGAAGGCCTCTTAAGGGCTGCAGCCCTCATTGTGCCACCCTTAGAAGCCCTGTACCCTAACACACACACACTGCCCTTGCAGGCTGAGTGTCTGGGTACATGACAAAACAAAGAGTCGACATGGCACACATCCCTGTGTGCCATGCTCACAAACACACTGCCCTGGCATACCTCAGTCACCCCTCTAGCTGGGTGCCCTATGCCAGTGGTGTGGGCACAGGTGCATGAGCCCTGTGCCCCTACAGTACCCAGGTCCATTCCTGGGCACTGTAAGTGCAGTGCTGCCATTTAAGAGTATATGGTGCTGGGAGCTCATCAAACACGAACTCCACAGCACCATAATGGCAACACTGAAGACTGAGAAGTTTGGTATCAAACTTCTCAGCACATTAAACTCGCACTGATGTCAGTGTGAGATTTAATGTACAAAGCACCACAAAGGGCATCTTAGAGATGCCCCCTGAAACCTAACCTACAATCCACATCCTGTCTGAGAGGCTGCCTAGGCTGCTACACAGCAGACATGTTGCTGGACCCCTGGGTGGAGAGCCCCCCGCTCTCCTGGGGCTGCAACAATGCACGTCCTGGGCGAGGTGCTAGGTCTCCTCCCCCAGGATGGGCAGGGGGAAACTTCAAAGGCATGCCACCTTTGTGAGCTTCTCCAGGCCACTTGCTGTACTCAGCAACTGGCCCCCACCGGTTCTGACCCCCACTCTAGCGGAAAGACTGGCCGGAAACTCCAAGTAAGGACAGGGGATGTGCCAGCCCTGCCAACCCCACCCCTCAGGTGGGGGAGGCGAGGTGAAACACATCTCCGGGCCCCTCGCCATCTTGAAGATGCGGAGCCCTACCCAATCAGGACTAGGCCACTGCCCCTCTCCCACAGGAGAGGGGCAGGATAGGGGGTGTACCCACCCCAGGACAGGGACCCAGTGGTCCCTGCCCTTTACCTACCTGTAACACCCCTAAATTTAGTATTTAGGGGCAGCCTGAACTTTCCCTCCTCAGATTCCAGATTCTAAACTAGCAAAGAAGAACAAAAAAGAAGACCTGCTGTGCAGCTGCTAAGAAGAGGAAGACAGGAAGACACCAACTGCTTTGGCCCCAGCCCTATCGGCCTGTCGACCCTCGACCCTGCTCCAGCTAAATCCCGGCACCTCCAGCGGCCAGCAACCTCACAAACCCCGGAGGACCTGGCTACCTTGTGACTCTGAGCACCTGGAACTCCCACGAGCAGTGGCTCTGCTCAAAGCAAGTTTCTAACCCCTGGCATTAGCCCAGAACCGCGAACCCTGCACACTCTGCACCCGCCAAGCCTGGCCTGTGCCAGAGTGGACAAAGACCCTGAGGACGTCCCCCAGGCGACTGTGACCCCGAATCCGGCACTCAAGGACCACCTCGACGCTCCTGATGATGCCTGCAGCCTCAGAACTAGTGACCCGTCCGACCGCGATCAACAGAGGGTAAGATTTCCCGACATCAAAAGGCACCCCTGCACCTGGCGCCCTGCGGCCCCTTGTGCCCGACTCCTGGGTACCTACCTATCCTCCAACTACCCAACTTACCTCTCGAAGTGGTGGTGGCATCTGAAGAATCTTCATCCCCGAGCTTGCAGCCTTTGTTCATCCTTGAGCTTTCCCATTGCAATCCATTGAGCGCCCGAAGGCTCAAAAGCACTGTTAAACCTGGCACCTTGGCGTGAGTCTCCCTTCCACTTTTTTGTCGCTGTGCCTCATGTGTTTTGCTTGTGTTAGCTGCTCAGAGCACTGTGCCACTGCCAACCAGTGCCACAGTGCAAGTGCTCCCTATTTAAAATGTATATGTTGGTTGGATTCCATGATTGGCTTATTCAGTTTACTGTCAGACCCCAGTAAAGTGCACCAGGAGTGCCCAGGGCTTGTAAATACAAATGCTGCTGGTGGGCTTGCAGCACTGGTTGTGCCACCCACAGAAGCGGCCTGGTAAAATGTATCTAAGGTCTGCCATTGCAGACCCTGCGTGCAGTCTGGTACTGTCATGCTGACTGGGTAAGTGCACACACTTACCAGTCCCTAAACCTTCCCTTAACTTCATATTAGTCACCCCTATGGTAGGCACAAGGGCAGGGTGCATTGTAAGCATAAGGTAGGACAAGCCCTGATGTGTGTGGCATGTCCTAATAGTGAATTACAGCCATTTTCGTTTTCACTACTGTAAGGCTACCTGTTCTCCATAGGCCAGAATGGGCTGTTAGAATTGTTACATTCTATGATCCTAACAGACCCAGGGAACATGGTAGAAATTCGAGTTTAGTATGCCTGAACTCAGAATAATAAAATACATCTTTTAGTAAAGTTTATTTTAATATTCTGTGTTTGCAAATACCACTTTTAGAAAGTTGGTATTTGCTTGCCTGACCATTTCAGCCCGCCTCTGCTATGATGTGTATCTGCCTGTCTGGTTGTGTGAGTGACAGGGCTAGAGAAACCCAGAGGGGCAGGGCTAGGTAGCCTGGTGGTGAATAGGAAGATTGGCAGTCAGATGGGTGGGAGGAGTACACCTGGGCTCTGAATAGGGTTGTGCTCTGCTACCACAATGCTGGCTCCACCTCCTGCGGAGCGGCTGATGTCTCTGCCCTGCACCCTGAATAGAAAGGCAGAGTCATGTCAACAGAGTGCTCAAGAACTGGTTTGGACTGGGCAAAGGCCCCTCAACCCCAGAGGAACAAAGGAATTAGGGGTATAAGTATTGGGACCCTGCTCCCGAGAAATTAGATCCTGCTAAAACAAGAAGAACCTCTGCCAGAGGAGAAGGAACTGGGAAAGCTGTAGGAGGAGTATTGTCCCTGACCTGGGGGATTGGCCTGCAGTGGTTGCCTTGCTGCCGAAGGAGAGGATAAAGACTACTAAAGACTTTGCTTCAACTTGTGCTTTAAAAAGATCTCCAAGGGCTTGAACTGAGCTTGCCCCCTGAACGAAGTCCCAGGACCAGTGGACTTCACCCCCAGCTCCCCAGAGTCTTTTGGAAGTGCCTGCTGCTGTTGTTGGGCCTTCTGAGGGACTGCGTGTCGCAAGGAGCTGGAAGCGCGACGCAAGAAAGAGAAGCGTGCCGCTGTCGGAGCTGTTGCCGTCGCATCTCGCAGAGAGTGTCGCCGCTGCAGCATCGCATCGAGTGGAAGCGTCTCGCATCATTCCGGAAGTGTCTCGCAACGCCGAAGAAGCGTGTCGCCATCGCAGCTGTCGCATTGCACCGCATCGAGAGAAGAGTCTCGCATCGAGGAGGAAGCGTGTCGCCATTGCAGCCATCGTAGTTGTCGCATTGCACCGCATCCAGAAAAGCGCCTCGCATCCACGGAGAAGCGTGCCGCCGTCGGAGCCGCTGTCGTCGCATCTCGCAGAAAGGGTTGCCGCTGCAGCATCGCATCAAGCGGAAGCGTCTCGCAACGTCGGAGAAGAGTGCCGCTGCCAAGGCCGCTGTCGTTGCATCTCGTCAAAGGTGACGCCGCTGTAGCTGACGCATCGAGTCGGGTCTTCTCGCAACATCGGAGAAGCGTAACGCATCTGGAAGATCCCGTCTTTATTTCTTTTGCACCAAGAACTTCAATGCATCTGCATCGCTGCAACACTTTTGTTGCCCTGCGTGTCGCATCTAAGGTACATTGACTTAAAGTGTCGCATTGAAGAACTTAAGAGAAACTAAGCAATCTTCTACCAACTAAGCAACCGTATTGTGTATTTTTAAATCGTTTAATGGTCTTGTGATAATCCTATATAAAGAATCCTTATTTTTCATCTAAATACCTGTGTGGTGTCCATTTGTAGTGTGTCGCTTGGTTACTGTATGTGTTCACAAATGCTTAACCTATAACGCTCTGAGATAAGCCTTGTCTGCTCGCGCCAAGCTACCTAGAGGGTGAGCAGGGGTTATTTTAAGAGTCTAACCCCTTACCCTGACTAGAGGAAAGGTTCCCTGCTTGTCACAAGTACCTACCTGTGCCAACCAGAGAACCCGGATTCTAACAAGCACCCTGCACCCAGCCGCCCGAGTGGCCCTGGCAGTGCAACTTCTACTCCTACCTACTTCCCCATTTGCCCTGAGCCAGTGACCAGGAGCCCAGCCTCCCATAGGATAACATTGGGCCTAACTCACTCTGCAGCCGGATGCCCCTGTGCCGCTGAGGGTGTAACAACTGTACCTACCTGACCCTGGGAGACCCCTGAGTCTGTGCCCAGGAGCTTACCTCTGCCAGTCGAGTACTTACCCAAAAGCTGATAACTCACTTTTCTTCCATAGGGTAACATTGACTGGCTTCTTCTGAAATTTCTTCTAAGTGTGGAGTTTCTAAACTTTAAAATATTCACCTAAAATCAACCGAGTAACGAAAACGGAAATACTCACTTGCTATTAGGAGAGATCCCAGTGCTGGATCTTGGTACCCAGCACTGACCCTGAAAAGCACTCACAACCGTACTTACCACTAATTCAATTTTCTCCCATAGGAACCATTGACTGTTTTTCTGTAAAATTTCTTCTGTCCATTTTTGCAAACTACAAATATTCTTTAAAAATTGTTCCAATTGTGAAAACGCAATTACTTACCTGTTTTAAATAGATGATCCAGTACTGAGCCAAGGAGCCCAGCACTGGATTACAAAAGTAACGAGAACATACTTTACCCGTAACTTGAATTTTCTCCCATAGGAAACCATTGACTGTTTTTCTGTGAAATTTCTTTTAAGTGTCGATTTTGCAAACTTATAAATTTTCCTTAAAAATTGCCTGTGTAACTTAAACGCAGTTTCTTAACTGCTTACAGGTGGTACACTAGTGCTGGATCTAGGATCCGACACTGACCTAGAAAAAGAAACCATAACCCCACTTACCTCCAGTGAATTTCCTTCCATAGGATAACATTGGTAATTTGATTAGAAAAAGTTTCTAAGTGTCAACTTTTAAAAATAGCAAAATATTGCTTAAAAATCACAACAGTAACTAAAACGAATTTACTCACTTGTTTCCAAGAACTGTCCCAGGACAATCTAGGATCCAGTCCTGGAGTTAGAAAAGTAATCCTGAAAGTAATCAATTGCACATAACTTAAAATTCCCATTGAGCTCAATGTATTATTGTGTTTGAAATTGTGTTGCCTATTGCAACAAAACTGTAACTATTATTTGTACAACTAATCTCAAAATTCAACAAAAATAAATCTACTACATACCTCCAGATGTCACCTTTTTAAGAATAATTCTAGTACAGACCCCAGAATACCACTATAAAATATATATATTATCTACTGGCGGTCGCCAGTAGATAGTTATAGTTAGGATCGTGTTTCCATAGGAAATCCGCAACATTCTATTTGGAATAACTTTGGCGCCGATTGACGAATCCTCGCGAAATTTTCAAAATAGGTGGGGCGCTCCGCTCCACTCCTTCCCTGAAAGTCTCGGGGGGATTCGTCAAGCGGGGGCTGAGAAAAAGGGGGGGTCCCAAAACACGTTTTCCCCATGCATTTTTCCATAGGACCTTTAGTCCAAGCTACAGCCTGAACGGCTGAACAGAATTACTTGAAATTTGGCAGAGAGGTAGTCCTCAGGTCAGGGATGTGCCTTTTGCAGGTCTGGTGTAAATCTGTTCAGTATTTCCTGAGAAAATAGCATTTAAAAGCATATATATATATCTGTAAGCGCGCACCGTGCACGTACGGTAAAACTTACCGTACGCGCACGCTGCCGTGCGCGATTCTGATTGGTTGTTAGATCTTAGTAAACATTCGAATCGGTCGAAACCAGGAAGTGTCGGCCGCCATTTTGTCTCTCGCAGTCTGAGGGGGTGAAAAACAAAGGTGGAGAATGTGAAAAGGGGGCAGGGTGGACAGTTCCTGACCCCCTAGCCTTTGTCAGGCGGTCCCAGAAGGACCCCCAAGGGCCAAAATTTCCTTTAATTTTTTTGCGAAAAATCACGGAGTACGCGTAGCGTGCGCGTACGGTTAAAACGGAAAAATGCTGCGAACCGCGTAGCGTGGGCGCACGGTGCGCTCCGCGCGCCCACAGCGCGCGTACGGTACGCGCACGGTGAAAAACCTTAAAAAAAAAATAAAAAAATACATAACTTAGCATTTAAAAAAACGTACAAATTCACTGAAAAAAAACATAGGTTTCACACACGTTATAGTTAGGAATTAGCATTTAAAAAACCTTGCAAATTCACTAAAAAAAACATAGGTTTCACACATGTTATAGTTAGCTGGACATTTCACTCGTGAAAAACCATTGAAATTCCCCCGTTATAGTTAGTGCAGGCAACTATAACTCACGTGACCGCAATCCTCTGCTGATGACGTCAGATATTACATCGCTGATGACATATGTGTCTTTCTGAAAAAAAAATATTTGTAATATATGTATAGATAAAAATTAATGGAAGAAGACATGGGTAAATAAGTGTCTAAATACAGTGATGTAATATCTGACGTCATCAGCAGAGGATTGCGGTCGCGTGAGTTATAGTTGCCTGCACTAACTATAACAGGGAAATTTCAATGGTTTTTCACGAGTGAAATGTCCAGCTAACTATAACATGTGTGAAACCTATGGTTTTTGAAGTGAATATATATATATATATATATATATATATATATATATATATATATATATATATATATATATATATATATTGCAGTCACCCTCTTAAGAATACTTTTAGTACAAATCTCTGCGTGCCACCCTCCTAATAAATCTAGTAAAAACACCAGAAAGCCACCCTCTTAAGAATAAAATAAATGTAGTATAGACTGCAGCCACCCTCCAACAACTAAATCTGTAACAGACCTCTCAGTGCCGCGCTGTTCAAAATAAATGTAGTATAGATCACAGACACCCTCTTAAGAATAAATGTAATATAGATCGCAGGGACTCTCTTAAAAACAACTCTACTACTGACGTCAGAATACCACCCTCTTAAGAATAAAGGTAGTATGGATCACAGACAACCTCTTAAAATTAAGTCTAGTACAGACCTCTGAGTGCCACACCCTTAAGAATAAATGTAGTATAGAGAGCATGCCCCCTCTTAAGAATAAATCTAGTACATACTCAGACTGCTGCCTTCTTAAGAAAAATGTAGTGTACATTGCAGTCACCCTCTTAAAAATAAGTCTACTAGAAAGCTTTGAGTAACACCCTGTTAAGAAAACATCTAGTGCAGACCTCTGAGTGCCACCCTCTTAAGAATAAATGTAGCGTAGATCATACATCCTCTCAAGAGTATATCTAGTACAGATCACAAAGCACCACCCTCTTAAGAAGAAATCTAGTACAGACCCAGAGTGCCACCCTTTTAATAACAAATGAAGTATACATCGCAGTCGCGCTTTAAGAAAAAAATCTACTACAAACCTCTAAGTGCCACCCTCTTAAAAAAATATCTAGTACAGACCCCAAAGTGCCATCCACTAAAGAACACATGTAGTACAGACTGCATTCAACATCTTAAAAATAAATCTACTTCAGACCAACAGGCGTCATCTTTTAAGAATAAATCTAGTACAGATCCTAGAATATTACCCTCTTTAAAAAAAATGCAGTATATTTCTCAGTCACCCACTTCAGAATACACCTAGTACAGACCTTTGAGTAACACCCTCATAAAAATAAATGTAGTATAGATCTCAGTCATCATCTAGATCTAGTAGAGATACCAGAGTGCCATCCACTTGAGAATACATTCTAGTACAGACCCAGACTGCCACCCTCTCAAGAACAAATGTAGTATATAGATCTCATAAATATAAATCAACAACAAACCTGTGAGTGCCAGCTTAAGAATAAATCTAGCATTTACTCTAGAATTACATCCTTTTATAAATACATTTAGCATAGATCACAGTCCACATTTACATTTAAAAAAGTCGAACACAGACCTCTGAGTGCCACTTTTGAAAGAATAAATCTAGTACAAACCCCAGAGTGACACACTCTTAAGAATGCATCTAGTACAGACCCCAGAGTGCTATACTCTTAAGGATAAATCTAGTACAGACCTCGGAGTGCAATCCAATTAAGAACAAATGTAGTACAGACCGCAGTGAACATCTTAAAAATAAATCTACTTCATACCTCTAGGCGTCACCTTTTTAAAAATAAATCTAGTACTGTCCCCAGAATAATACCCGTTTAAAAATCAATGCAGTATAAATCACAGTCACCCTCTTACGAATGAATCTAGTACAGTGCTAGGAGTGCCACCCTCTTAGTAAATCTAATACAGACACCAGAATACAACCTTCTTGTAATATAGGCTACAGGCATCCTCCTAAAAATAAATCTACAACAGAACTCTGTGTGCCACACTGTTAAGAATAAATGTAGTATAGATCACAGACACTCTCTTAAGAATACATTTAATATAGATCGCAGGCACCCTGTTAAGTACAAAACAACAACAGACCTCCGAGTGCCACCCTCTTAAGAATAAAAGTAATATAGATCGCAGTCACCCTCCTAAAAATAAATCTAGTACAGACCTCATAGTGCCACCCTCTTAAGAATAAATGCAATAAAGACCCCAGAGTGCCACTCTCTTAAGATCAAATGCAGTATAGGTCACTTAAAAATAAATCACCTACAAACCTCTCAGTGCCACCCTAAGAATAAACCATGTACAGACCCAAGAATGCCAGCCTCTTAAGAATAAATGTAGTGTAGATTGCACTCAACATTTTAAAAATAAATCTAGTTCAGACCTCTGAGTGCCACCCTCTTTAGGATAAAAGTAGTATAGATCGCAGACACCCTATTAAGAATAAATCTAGTACAGACCTTTGAGTAACACCCTATTAAAAATAAATGTAGTACAGATCGCAGTCATCATCTAGATCTAGTAGAGATACCAGAGTGCCATCCACTTGAGAATACATTCTAGTACAGACCCAGACTGCCACCCTCTCAAGAACAAATGTAGTATAGATATCATAAATCTACTACAAACCTGTGAGTGTCAGCATAAGAATAAATCTAGTACATACTCCAGAATTCCATTCTTTTATAATTAAATTTAGCATAGATCACAGTCCATATTTACATTAAAAAAATCTAACACAGACCTCTGAGTGCCACTTTTTAAAGAATAAATCTAGTACAAACTCCAGAGTGACACACTCTTAAGAATACATCTAGTACAGTCCCCAGAGTGCTAATCTCTTAAGGATAAATCTAGTACAGACCTCGGAGTGCAATTCAATAAAGAACAAATGTAGTACAGACCGCAGTAAACATCTTAAAAGTAAATCTACTTCAGACCTCCAGGCATCACCTTTATAAGACTAAATTTAGTACTGTCCCCAGAATAATACCCGTTTAAAAATCAAAGCAGTATAAATCACAGTCACCCTCTTAAGAATGAATCTAGTACAGACCTAGAAGTGCCACCCTCTTAGTAAATCTAGTACAGACACCAGAATACAACCCTCTTACGACTAAATGTAATATAGGCTACAGGCATCCTCCTACAAATAAATATACAACAGAACTCCGAGTGCCACACTGTTAAGAATAAATGTAGTATAGATCACAGACACCCTCTTAAGAATAAATGTGATATAGATCGCAGGCACCCTGTTAAGAATAAATCGACTACAGACCTCTGAGTGCCACCCTCTTAAGAATAAATGTAATAAAGACCCCAGAGTGCCACTCTCTTTAAGATAAAATGTAGTATTGGTCACTTAAAAATAAATCACCTACAAACCTCTGAGTGCCACCCTAAGAATAAACCATGTACAGATCCTAGAATGCCAGCCTTTTAAGAATAAATGTAGCATAGATTGCACTCAACATTTTAAAAATAAATCTAGTTCAGACCTCTGAATGCCACCCTTTTTAGGATAAAAGTAGTAGAGATCGCAGACACTCTATTAAAAATAAATCTAGTACAACTTCCTGAGTGCTATTCTCAAGAATAAATGTAATATAGATAACAGGCACACTCTTAAGAATAAATCTACTACAGACCTACCTCAGAGTGCCACTGTCATGTGTTTCCTGCATGAGCCATTGTCGATTTGCCTATGTTAGCCTAATGGTGCACGTTATAGGCCGCATTTCTTTTGCACAACCATGCGAACGATATTTTTGGCATGAGTTTGTTTTCCAATTTTCCAATTATGGCGCAAATACTGCATAATAGAGCACCATAGTTTAAATAAATATTCTAAACTTCCTTTGTGTCTCTTGTTTATCTTATTGTGGACAATTACGAGTGAGAGAGTGAAAGGGCATGTCCTGTTACCTTGATCCCTGAGAGGGTCGAGAGGGTTGTGTTCTAGGGTGCCAAATCATTTGCTTCTCTTGAAGGTTAGGAGGGCAAGTGAAGTACTATAGCTAGTCGGACTTGACTCATAGATACTGAGGCGGTATGGTGACTCAGTCCCTATATACTGATGTTTTATGGCCCCAAGCATAGTTCTGTTTCTGAGCAGAATCCCTGCATCATGGCACCGACAATGTTTTGGTCAGGTACTTATTTGCAGGACACCTGAGGTGGGCTTGTCCCCAATACCCTTACACCTTTTGCTGGAGACGTGCGCGGTGTTAGGGATTAATACTCCACAGTTTTCAGGGAACACCTAGTTCTGTTGGTTTTTTAAGCTTGAATATTAAAAGGTTACAAACTAGTATGTGTTACGCTTTGAACCTGTTTAAAATTGACTATGGCGCATCATGTTTGCATTACGGTTGCAAAACAATCGTACATCCCCCATTGACTTGGTATTAGGAAGGGACGCCCTTCGCACACTCTTCCTAATAGCGACTTGTAAACCCTATTTTGCGAGTCGGTAATAGGTTACCGACTCGCAAAAAAGGTCTTGTCGTTTGCGACCGGTAAAATGCGTTGTACATCTGGCCCACAGTCTGGGAGCACCAGACTTGGTTTAATGGCGCCCTTCCCCATGTTCCTGGGCAAATTCATATGGGTCCTCTTAGTAATAGGAGGGCTACTTGGCCGGAATTAGCTGGATATTCCCCATATCCTGATTTACCAAATTGAATCTAGTACAGACCTAGGGGTTGTACAATGTTCTTGTTGTCTTATACAGACCTCCCATGCATGCGTACATTATAAGTTGGTCCAGCTAGACTCGGCCTGCAAGCGCAAGCCCAGTAGCCTGCAGTGCCTGTTATTAGTCATGTAACTGCTCACTCAGTTATGGGCAAACGACCCACTAATCGTGAAGAAATACTATTTTGGATTGCCCGAACAAATCGACCAACTTGAAGCTGTGTTTCCCCTCCTGGGACCATAAGTCAAGAACAGAATGTTAACTATGTGCTCACCCATTGGACTGGTTCTCACAACCACAAACTGAATGCCATTCAAAGAAAGGAAAAGGAGAGTGAAAGAGTCATTTTTATTTCTTCCTGAATTGGCCAATACAATGTAACTTTGTTTTATAAGGTAGCAGTAAGAAAGACTGAGCTAACATTATTCTGCTTGAGTATTGTTGTTTAGGGATGTCACTAAAATATTGTTTCTTCATCCTTTTTTCAGTGTTGTGGTCTTTGGTCTAAAGATACAGGGGTCAGAAGCATGTTTTAGGCGTTTGTTTATTTTATAAGCTGTAGAGAATCAGGAAATATCTAAATCATATTTGATTTTGTTTGGCTACGTTTGAGTCTTTCACTGATAGGAAAAAATTAGGTTTCATAAGAATCTTTCCCAATATATACCATCACATTTACTCACAGAGAATGAGTAAAAACCCTTGATACATCAGCCCCCTTTTCTAGTGAGTCAGTATTGATAGTAGGTGAATTGCTAAACACCCCAGGCTTTAAACATTCAATGCAAGGTATAGTGACAGGTATATGTGAAAAGAGTGCAGTCACAAAGCATCTGGGATACTGGTGAAAACATGACGCCAGACTTTTGGAAAACATGGAATGCAGTGTCACTTGGAATGCTGCTGCAAAAAGTTCTTGCCAAGTTCAACAAAGATTGAAGTGGTATTGTTTGTATTTACAGTGATTCAGCTACGTATATGAAAAAGTTGTGTGATGACCTGTCAAAATTGATACCTGAGCTGAAGTGCCTCCCTGTAAGAGATCCTTGCCACCTGTTAGATGGCAATCTGAAAGCATCTTTACAATCTTCAGAGTTATTGAAGAATGCTATTGACTTTTTAGTCCATTCTGTTGCACTGTTTTGTTATGCTTTGGGAACTAAAACACAAATATTTTTCATGTTGTGCTTTGTGTGGCATCAAAGAAAGAGTCATTCCAACTGTGTCACTTAGCTGTTGGTTCCGAGTCCTAGAGGCCATGAATGCTATATTATCCATGTGGCAACCATTTACAGAACTTTTGCTGAGTGATGATGCAAACGGCAATAAATGTGAGGATCTTTGGTCACATATTGATGGTGATTTGAAAAAAAGTACACTCTACTGCATTCTTAGATTTTTACAGGAAAGCATAACTACTGTAGTGGACATTTATATAAAAAAAAGTAGTCTGAAAACACCCTTGTCTGCCAAGTGTTCAGCATAATTTGTGTAGATGTGTGAAACATCTCCTTGAGAGTAAGCTGGGTTACACTTTTAGTGACTTTGGCACTGCAGCATGTTCCATGTTAGAGTGCTTGTCACTTGGTAAGCAAAGAAATGTTGAGGAGCAATTCAGGAACTTTTATTTTACAATGTATGAGAAATAGCCCTTCACCAACCATGGCATTTGAAGTCAATGAAGCCTCACTGTGGTACTCTGCACAAGATATAGATCCCTTTCGTAAAGTGACATTTTCTCAAGAGTTTCAAAAGTGCTGCCTCATTTTTGACCGCTTTAAGAACTCTGAGGTCAATATGCGCCCAGTTCAACGCATATGTTGCAGAACCTGCCCAGAGAATCACAATCTTCAGGTGCACCAGTATTGGCATGGAAAGGTATGACAGTGGCCAGAGTTAGCAAATTGTGTACTGGCTATTTTGGCGTTGCCTGTCTCAAGTGCCAATGTTGAGAGGACCTTTTCACAGATAAATGTTTACATGAGAAGGAAAGAGCTAGCGTGCATGACCAAAGCCTCACTGAAGAAGTATTGTATGGTGTACCACGATAAGTTTGATTTGTAAAAATGCATTTGGACCTCAAATACACTGTTTATATACCATCCACTATCAGTGCAGAAAGCAAGCAATAATAAAAGCAAAAAGTTTCGGGAGGAGGAGCCTAGCACGCATCCAAGATGGTCGCGTGAGCACAGGGCTCCCCCGGACCCTCGCTGCTCCTCGGAACTTATCCTGACTCTATCCTGACTTGGTTGACGGATTCTGGAAGATGAACGTTGGCTGAACCCTAAACTCTTTTCAGAAACCAAATCGGACCTGGGAGACCTGATCTATGGTGGTTTGAACTTTTGAGGCCCAACTGATGGCTGTGCCCGGTGCGAAGGTGAACTGTGGAGCCGGGGCATAGTTGAACAACAACGGCATCGGGGCTGTGCCGGCGGCCGTCTCATCACTTTCGGTTTCACTTTTGGATCTCTGAGTGGCTGGACAGTGGAGTTGCTTTGTGCGGCTGGGTTTTTACTCGGCCTTCGCTTCGTGCCTTTGCCTCCGCCTGAACCCAGTGTACCCATTGACTTTGATCCTCTCGCACCGCCACATTGCGGTCCCTGGTACGGCTCGTGTCGGCTTCGCCCGTGCCACTTTGACGCTTGCTCGGTGGTCCCCTTCAGCGAGCGTGGTTCCACATGGGAGGCAGAGGGGATCCCGAGAGGCGTAAGACCAAGACATCCCTACGTGGGGGACCGGTCCAGACCAACAACATGGACCGCTACACTCAGGGTAGAGGGTCCCCTGGGGCGGCCGGTGTTCTCCCGGATGACGCTGGGGGTGTTCCGTCCGCCCCTCCGGATTTGTCCCTGCAGGACATCATGGGCGCCATTAATGGCATCAAGGAGACCATCGCTCAGCAGTACGAGGCCTTGGCCCGTAAAATCGACACGGTGGCCATTGATGTTACGCTAATTCGGGCGGATCTCTCTAAGACCAATGAGAGGGTCCAATCGCTGGATTTGCGGACGTCCACCCTTGGTACGGATGTGTCGGACCTGCAGACTGCTCTCGGCGACCTCAAGTTGACCAACGACCTGATGGCCCGGCGGCTGGAGGACTTCGAGGGACGGGCTCGACGCAATAACATCCGCGTCATAGGTGTTCCGGAGACCCCCGACAATCGCCCGGTGGATCTTATGGTTGAGGAACTCATCCTCAAACAGCTTGCCCCCGCTGGCCTGAGTAAGTTCTTTGCCGTGGAGCGGGCCCATCGAGTCCCAGGCGGTCGGCCGCGACCGGGAGCTCCCCCGAGGCCTATTGTCGCAAAACTTTTTCACTACAGAGACCGAGATGTGATTCTGCAGGCCTCACGGGTACATGGCCCGGTCCGATATGAGAACTCATCCGTTAACTTTTTCCCGGACTTCACCCAACTGGTCCAGAAACAGCGGATGGGTTTCCAGGGGGTGAAGCGCCGTCTCCGGGACCGGGGTCTTAAGTACTCGATGCTTTTTCCTGCTAAGCTCCGAGTGGAATACGAAGACCGGGCTACCTTTTTTGACTGTCCTGCGACTGTGAGTGACTGGCTGGATTCTCTGCCGGACCGGGGTGACCCGCCTGGGCCTTCTGGTGGTGCCGAGGGTGGCGGGCCTCCTTCGGAGTGACTTTTGGTCCTTGACTTTGACATTTTGTTTTGTTCGGCTGGGTTCTACTTCTTTTGTACATTTTGTTTAATTATGATCTGTGTTGGGGGCGGGCAGGGACGGGTCCCTTTCCTCCTCCGGGGTCTTTTCGTAGAATGGGGTTTGTAGGGCGACAGGCACACTGCAAGTTGGGGTGGTTTTCTGGACCGCAGGGGTGCAGGGTGGGGGGGAGTTGAATTTGGGGGGGGGGTTGTTTGGATTTGTGTTTTTTGTTTTCAAGGCGAGGTATTGGCTCTGTTTCAGTTTCAGGTGTCGCGCTATTTGCTGGGGGACCTTTGATCTATTGGAGGGGATGGGGGGGGACGGGTTGAGACTGATGTCTTGGAACGTCAACGGATTGGGGGATCGTATCAAACGGGGTGTTGTGCTGCAGTATTTGCGTCGTTTGACTCCTGATGTGGTATTCTTACAGGAGACGCATCTGGTTGGTAATGTTTGTCATGCCATGAACAGGGGGGGATACCGACTCGTGGCCCATTCCGGTTTCACCACTGGCTCTAGAGGGGTGGGCATTCTCCTACGATCTTCACTTCCGCTAGAGATCACCAGGGTTGTCCTAGACGATAGAGGGCGCTATGTGGCTCTGATTGGGAGGTGGGAGGGACAGTCCCTTTCCTTGGTTTCGGTTTATGTTCCCCCGGGCCTCCAGAACTCCACTTTCTCAGACTTGGGTCGTATGCTGCTTGAGCTTCCTGACAGTCTTTTGCTTATGGGTGGGGATTTTAATTCGGTTGTTTCGGGTGATTTGGATCGCCACCCGCCCAGGGCCCTCCCTTCTGCCCAGGCGTGGCTCGGCGGACTCTTGGATACCTTCGGTCTGGTGGATTGTTGGAGGTTAATGCATCCGACACAGTGTCAGTACACATTTCACTCTGGGGCCCATGGGAGTCTCTCCAGATTGGATTATTTTCTTATGCCCGCGGCCCAGACTGCCCGGATTCGAGAGGTCAAGCACTTGGCCCGGGGTATCTCTGATCATTCCCCACTGTGGTTGCTTTTCGACACCGGGATGCGGTCCGCTGGGCGGATCGCCCCTATTAACCCTTGGTACTTGCGAGACCCCAAGATTCGTGATAGCCTTGTTAAGTCGATTGATCAGTATTTTCTCGAGAATGAGGGGTCGGTGTTGTCCTCAGTGTCCCTGTGGGAAGCCTTCAAAACAGTGCTCCGCGGGCATGCCCTATCCCAGATAGTGGAGGCTAAGAGGGTTAAGAATGAGGCGGTGGTGAAGCTGGAGACTGAAATATCGGGGCTGGAGGCGGCTTTGGAGACGGGTGTCACTCAGGATGGGCTTCATGCCCTCAGCTTGAAGCAGTTTGAATATAAGTCTCTTGTCACTGACGCTGCCAAGAGCATGTATAGGGAGCAACAGGGTAGGTTGTATGATGCCGGGGACAAGGCGGGTAAACTGATTGCTTGGTTGGATAAGAAGGAGAGAGTGAATCGTGTGGTCCCGGAGCTTCGGGTTTCGGATGGAGTGTGTGTGACTGACCCTGGTGAGATTGTGGAGTGTTTTGCTGACCACCTCCGGGCGGTGTACTCCCCGGTGTCTGATAGAGATGAGGATGACTCTCGTCTCTTGCTGCGGGATATTGCCTTGCCCGGCCTATCCGTCGAGGACCGTGAGCAGATGGATGCCTCCCTGTCTGTCGCCGAGATTGCTACCGCGATTCGTTCCCTTCGCTCGGGCAAGGCTATGGGCCCCAACGGACTGCCGATTGAACTGTATAAACTACGCCCGGACAAAATCGCGCCCTTCCTCCGTCGTATGTTTCTGGAGTCGCTCGAGCGGGGTTCCCTTCCCCACGACCAGCGTCTGGCTACTATAGTTGTTATTCCCAAGGACGGTAAGCCACGAGACCGCTGTGCCTCATATAGGCCTATCTCCCTACTAAATGCCGAACCGAAAATCCTTGCCAAGGTTCTCGCTAATCGCTTGCTGGGAGTTATCTGTGATTTGATACATCCGGATCAATGCGGCTTTATCCCTCATCGTAATACCGCTCTCAACTTGCGGCGTCTACATGGCGTCCTCGCTAGGGCGGAGTACTTCTCTGAACCGGCCATATTGGTTTCCTTAGACGCCACGATGGCCTTTGATACCATCGAGTGGCCATTCCTTTGGGCCGTATTGGCGAAGTTTGGCTTTGGGGAGGGATTTATTGGTTGGGTGAAGCTCCTCTATGCTGGTCCAATGGCTCAGGTGGTCGTCAATGGGCGGGTTTCTCGGCCCTTCGCGCTCGGGAGGGGTACTAGGCAGGGGTGCCCGTTGTCCCCTCTGCTCTTTGCTCTCTCCTTGGAACCGCTCGCTGCCTGGCTCCGCTGGGAGCCCTCGATCAGAGGGATCCGGTGGGCCCCGGGCTTCGAGGATCGGGTCTCGTTGTACGCGGATGATATTCTTCTGTACCTCACCTCGCCACGGAAGTCGCTCAATGTGCTTTTTGATGTCCTTACTTCCTTCGGGAGAAATTCGGGTTCGATAATTAACTGGTCCAAATCTTGCGTGTATCCTATCTCCGGTGGCCTTCCTCTCTTGCCGCCTCGGCTTCCGATCCAAACATCTCAATCCGGCTTTAAATACTTGGGGGTATACGTTTCGTTGGATCCGGCGGTCCGCTATGAGCAGAATCTCCTGTCTCCCCTCCGGCGTTTGAGGGCGGACACGGCTCGGTGGTGTAAGTTGCCCTTGTCTCCACTTGGTCGCGCAGCACTGTTTAAAATGATGTCCCTTCCCAGATTTCTTTACGCTCTCCAGAACTCCTTCGATATCATTCCGGCGGCCTACTTTAGGGAAGTGGAGAGTTTGCAGAGGAAACTGGTTTGGGACGGTCGTGCGCGTATCGCTTTGGCAAAGCTGACTCTTGCCTGGTATGACGGGGGCATCGCGCTTCCTGACATTAGAAGGTACTATTGGGCCTCCCAGCTGTCTGCCATTAACCATGCTACGTACGCTCCTGGCTCGAACCCGGCATATGAGATGGATAAATTCCTGCTTCCCGGCGGTGACTATAACAGAGCGCTTTACTCTCGATCTGCCGGAAGGACCCTCACGGGCCCTACTAGGATTGCGGTACGTGTGTGGAAGGCGGCGAATGTAGCTGTGGGCTGGAGTGAGCGGTTAACGTGTGCTACTCCTCTATTCGCCTCTGAGCGCTTGGGAAGCCTCTGGACAACGAAAGGCTTTGAGCACTGGGATACGATCGGCATTAGCAGAGTGGGGGACCTATGTGTTAAAGGCGCGGTTAAATCCTTCGCGGCGCTTCAGAGCGAGTACGAGCTTAGTGAAAGGGAGTTCTTCCGCTATGACCAGGTTCGGCACGCCCTACTCTCGGTCTTTGGGGAGGGGACCACGGTCCCTGTTTCTTCGCCTCTCGAGGACCGTATACTCGACGGACACGTCCCCGACAGTACTATCTCCCTGATTTATAAAAAACGAATAAATAATCGGGCTGATCTCTTGGTGCGTCTTCGGGAGGCATGGACGGGAGATGGGGTGGAGTTGGACGACGAGGACTGGCAGTCTGCGCTGTCATCCCCTAAGGAGGTTGCCATCCCGGCCCGTCTCCGTCTGGTCCAGCTTAAGATTCTCCATCGTGTCTATGTGACGGGTCCCCATTTGGTCTCGATGGGGTTTTCTAACGACGGGCTCTGTAAGCGTGGCTGCGGGCTCAGTGCCACCTTTCTCCACATCCTCTGGGAGTGCCGCGAGGTGGCAGAATATTGGCGCCAGGTGCATGATGTTATGAAACGAGTTACTGGGGTCGCTCTGCTGCCGGAGGTGCGCCGATGTGTTCTGAATGTGTGGGAGCCCAATGACTATAATGCGGCCCAGGCTCGGTGGGCGGCCCTTGGGAACATGATCGCAAAGAGAGATATTGCGCAGCTTTGGGGTTCCCAACGGCCTCCCACCGTGTCCGTATGGAAGGAGAACATGGACTGGTGCATGTTCAGGGAGAAGACGGTGTATGTGGCTCGTGGTAAACCGGGGGCGTGGGGTAGAATCTGGGGTCAGTGGAATGTGTATCGAGGGACTATCTGTTCTCCCCCCCTGGTGGATACGTCTTAGGTTGCCTTGTCCCCCTGATCCTTGAGGGTTCCTTGCTTACTCTGTTCATCTGAGTATAGATTTGGTTTTCCCGTGGCCCCCCCCTCCCTCTCAGACCCCCCTTTTATTGACCACCCTAGGGTGGTCCTATGTGGAGTTCCTCTGCTATGGTTAGACGCCCTTTCAATGTTTTTCGCCTTGCTTTTTGTTTTTCTTTACTTTGGTTGATAGTTATGTAAACAGGGTGTATCCTGACTTCCTTTATGTGCAGCTTGATCTCCTGTCATTTAGCGGAGCCCCTGCGGGCCAGTCATTGTTTTTGAACTGCTTGATCATTTCTGCATACTAGCGGCCGGCCCAGGAGGTTGTAGGCCCGTGCTTGTACCCTTTTTCTCTGCACAATAAAATTTTTATAAAATTAAAAAAAAAAAAAAAAAAAAGTTTCATAAACACCAGAAAAACACTGTTTCTGTTGTTTTTAATGGCGCAAAAATATGTAACCACTGATTACCACTGTTTTTTTAAGGTATTGAAATCACTGGAAAACACTGAAAAAACCCCACCAGAATTTACCAAAAATGGAAACTGAAAACAGGAAAGCCTAGCTATGCGCCAGTCTCCTGCCGCGATGGCAGTTGTGGAATACGAATGTGAGTTGCCTGTCATTATTGCTAGTGTATATACGTCTTTACGGCATAATAGTTTGGGAACCAGACCTTCAATACTACCACTTGGCAAACCTAGCACTGACAAGGATGCCAGAACCTCCCCATGAGTTTGCAAAAAAACACCTGGGATAAATCTAAATAGCATCAGAAAGGAAAACCACGTGGAGTTCCCTGCTCCCAAAATACTCAGAGATGGTACGATTTTTGGCGCCGCACTAAAATCAAGACTTTAGGCAGGTATCAGGTTCCTGAGACACATTTTCCTTGTTCCTTTCAGGAATCGTGTGACCAGCAGTACGAAAGAGGAGGGCGATCTGAACGCAGACAAAAGGAGTATATGAAACCAAAATAAGACACACAACGCTCGTCTGACATGAAGATAAAGCACAAGCCTCCTCCATATAAAGCCCCTTTGCAAAAGAAGAAAGTTGCAGCCTTAACTACTAAATATGCCACCCACAGCGAGAACCGTCTTCCTGAACAGGAGTTGGGCAGTGACTCTCCTCGACAGCGCAGCAGAAGTCACCATAGTAAGCCGGAAACTCCAACAATTTCTGGTGCGAGAGCAACTGAAACATTTGTTACAGTTGAAACCGCGGACACCCGCTTAGATCCTTCTGACAGACTATATCACTTAGATATTCAAATTGAAGGTGACGTTAAATGCATCATTAAAGCAATATTCTGAGATTACTTAACTATGCCTTATGACATTCTACTGGCAGAGGTCGATTGGCCCCCACCATTTGTATTTGCATACCCCCACGGTGAGGATGTAATTCTATCTTTTTTTTCACACCTTGCCCCGGACGAAGTCAAACAAGCATATACCTCTGAATGAGCAATTGAATTGGCCCTGCACTTTACCATAATCATGTTGTTTGGGATACATTTTCCCCTTATCGTATCATTCCTATGCGGTCTACCCCACAGATACAACCCCAACATCCCATTAAACGGGATCCTAAAACACCCGTTAAAGAAATTATTTCTCAACTGGAGTAACAGGGCGTAACAGACCCCTATGTCTCTCAAATGAATAATCCTCTTTTTCCTGTTCTGAAACTGGATCATTCCTATCGCATTGTCTTAGACTACAGACATTTGAACAGTCAAACATGCACATTTGCAGTATAAAATACACACAGTACGTTACTCATTAATAATGTAGTCTGCAAAAAATATAAAATCACTTTGGCATTTCCAACGGTTTTTTCAGTCTCATTTGGCTCCTGAGACTGGTCCGTCTTTAGCCCTTGGGTTTTCAAATGCGCTATGCACGTCATCCGATGGACTGTTAGAACAGCCTGGGAATTTTTGCAGCACGAATTGTATCGATTCTTTGTAAATTTGACCCTGATGGTCTGTCTTAAGTAGATGACATCTACCTGACAGACAACAAATTAAACCCTCACTTGACCACATAAGATCTCCCAAAATTGGGATTTGTTGAACTTGTTTACAAGTTCAACTTCAAAAAATCTAAAATAGAGCTTCTAAGTGTCCCTTTCTTAGGATACGAACGTACAAATGAGGAAAAAAGTCTTGCCTCTCATTTATTTTCTGGAGAAATGTGCGCAATTGCAGCTCTACCACACTTAAAAAACAAGCATTTGCAATGCAATAGGTCTCGCATTTATAAGAGTTTGAGCTATTGGCATTGTAAAATTACAATGCCTTTTATTTATGTTTTGGTTTTAAAACAAATAAAAGGCATTGTCATTTACAATGTCAGTAGCATAAACTTGCATAAAAGCAGTGTGTGGAGTGCAGCAGTGTGTGGAGTGCAGCAGTGTGCGGCGTGCAGCAGTGTGTGGCGTGCAGCAGTGTGCGGTGTGCAGCGGCATGCAGCAGTGTGTGGCGTGCAGCAGTAGCTTAGAGTGGTGCAGAGTAGAGTTGCACAGAGTGCAGTGGAGTAGCGTGTGTACAGTACAGTAGCGTAAGGTACAGTGATGCAGTGTAGAGTGGTACACTGAGTGGCGGTGAAGAGTGGTGTAAAGTAGTACAGAGTGCAGCAGTGTAGAGTGGTGCATAGAAGAGTAGATTGGCGTGGAGTGCAGTAGCATAGAGTAGAGTGGTGCAGAGTTGCTTAAGTGCAGTGGTGTGGATATTCTAAGGAAAGGAGTTTGCGGTTAGATCGCTGTTCCAGAACCTATCTTTGAATCAAGAGCCACCGTTTGGCGCGGTGTTGATCGGACTGAAACTCGAGCTTCAAAAAGGCGCTTCCGGCAACATCTGTTTGGGCAGGTTTTTGCCGCCGCCGATCCGGACGTCGCACCCTATATCTCACTGAAACTCGAGCTTCAAAAAGGCGCTTCCGGCAACATCTGTTTGGGCAGGTTTTTGCCGCCGCCGATCCGGACGTCGCACCCTATATTCGAGCATACCATATTCGGAAACTGGCAGAGCTGAGGGATAGCCCGCAATGTGCTTGAACAAACAATACCAGGGCAGAGCTATGCACCAGGAATTCCGGCAACTCTGTAAGACTCAGGGCCTCTGATCCGACGCCGACGAGCTCTGTGAAAACAGAAGCGCAGTGGGGGCTTCTAAAACAAGAAAAACGTTCAAGTGCCACCTTCATCAAACAACTGGTCGTGCACAAAAAAACAAACACAAATAAATGCCATTATCATTTAAAACGCCAATAGCTAGTGTTGCATTATTATTAGCAATGGCAACTGCTCACACTTTTATGGGTACTGACTGCGGTGTAAAGTCATGCGAGGGAAATGAATGCGGGGTCTGTCATACAACCATAGGGGGCAACCTCTTAACATTAGGTGGGTATATAAAAAATTGTTATAGCTCTATATTTTAAGAAATCATTTTGAAGCTGTATCACAAAAATGGAATAAAACTGTACAATAATGTTTTTAAATTTAACTCTGGTGTGAAAAGTGCTAAAATAGTTAGGAGATTGTATTGTTTCCGGAATGTAGAGAAGACTTGAAAATGGCTAATAGCAAATATATTTTCACGTCGTTCCAGGGATGGCTTTTAATGAAACGGAGACTTAAGAAAGTATGACAAGGGCATGAGGTATTGGGAAGCAATGGACGTGGAGGAGAGAGGAGGGGTGATTAGGTAGCACATCAGGTGGGGCAGGTGTTTGAGTGACAACAAAACATGAGGGAGAAAGCAAGAAACGACATGCACTCAGAGAGTTCTCAATAAAAATGCAGCTCCCCTAATGTGAACAGTGGAATGGTTCAACTATTCCAATCAAAAGGATGGTAAAGAGGCTAATTTCCAGGGGAGGGACAAATACAAGATCAGGACAGTAGGTCATCTAAAGAGAAGTAAGCAAATGAGAGTGACAGCAAAGCCAACCAATGGTAAGCAATGGGCAAACTCTAAGCCCACTGTAAGGTTTTTGCCATGGTCCACAAAAGGGGTTATGCAGACTAACAGCTGAAAGCTGTCTGTTTGTGGGACCTAAAAATGAGCTGACAGCAGTGAAAGATATAGCACCGTCAAAAGCCTTCATGACCCCCGGTCTCTACTCTTGGTTGTGTGTTTTGGATCCTAGTATTACATACAGACAGTGTTCTGTATGTTTGTTGTAAGCGATTTCTACCTTTTGTATCTGTGGTTCCTACTCAGATAAACTGTACTTGGGGTATATTTTCAGGAAACAAAAGTACATTTTCTAAAATGCTACATCATAGTTGCTTGTAGCTTGCACTACATAAATAGTCACATTAGGGGTTGAAAGTGCTATATAAATGCAATCACAACTTAATACTATACAACATGCTTCAGGAGCACATGGAATGCATTATTGACCCGCTCGCAACACATTCAAAGCCAAATTCACAAAACTGTTTCTCTGGCAAGTTTCAAATTTGTTTGAGAAAAATGACGAATGCTGCTTTATACCACGTTGGAATACTCTGCTCCGGCGAGGCAAGATGGCGGCTGCGTAGTTGCGGTCGTTAGCAGCAGGTCGCGAGGAGGATGAAGATCGTAATCTGAGATCACCTTGGAGAAAACGGGATGGTGTTATTACGGACTGGAGGAGAACCGAGCTTGGGATGATTCTCCTACTTCGTTGTGGCTGTGGCTTAGGCGGTGGTATACTTCCTGCATTG
The DNA here is from genome assembly GCF_964204655.1 of Triturus cristatus. NCBI lineage: Eukaryota > Metazoa > Chordata > Amphibia > Caudata > Salamandridae > Triturus > Triturus cristatus. The sequence continues at coordinate 1,177,462,058 of NC_140580.1, read as the reverse complement.
GCGGCTTCGGCTGTGTGTTCCTTCTATCGGTGGAGACTCTCGGCGGGCTGTGGGCGGAGACAGTGGTGGTTGGAGAGGTGTGGCTCACTAGTTAGAGGCGGCAGACCCGTAAGCAGAGAATCGGCCAGGGACCAGGGTTCAATTCCCGACGCGGCAGGGTCGTGGACCAGGGTCAAAACGGACTTGATAATTCTCGCCTCGGTACCTACTCTAACCAGGAACACACTCGGCAACTCTGGGCATTAAGCTTGCCTCATCTCTACAACGGCCCCCCACAGACGCCAGGGATGCCTGGTTTCACCTTGGAGATACCCAGAAAGGGACCATCTCACAGGGATAGCCAGGATGGGTTCCCCAGCGGTCTACAGCGCCGGGACGCCCCGTTGCTGGGGCAGCTGTGCGCTTTACAAGTCTACAACATTTACATTTACATTTACATTTACATTTGCGAAGGCAGCGGAGACAGCGGAGGCAGCGGGACGGAGCCGGCTGCCCTCTGGAGGGGTCGCGGGATTTTGGTGCTGCTGACGGTGAGCAAAATCCAGGCAGCTTGTGCCCCCCCTCGATAAGACCTAACACTCGACTGTCAAATACTGCTACCATGCCCCCCAAAGGAAGCAACTCTAGAGCGGCTGGAGTCAAAAAGAAGGGCGGAACGGATGGTGGAATGGCGTCGCAGGAACAAGCTAACACTCCGGCTGAGACTCATCCTTCCTCTGTTAGGAAGCAACAGTTAGCCGGTAAGACTCGCCAGTGCGCTGCTGCCCCTGCTATCACAGCCCCCTCTATTGTTAGTATGTTTTTCAAATCTGGCAATGAGAAGGGAGCTAAAAGAACTCTCCTTTTGGATCCTGGTGAGGGAACACACGAAAAGCAATATCTTTCTACTAAAGACTGTAGTATTGATGTGTTGGGGGAGCTTCAGCTACCTCTTTTTCTGAAGGAGGGAATACGCAGGCTGCTGCTTCAACGATGACTATTGTTACCCCCACTGGGAAGCCTCCTGATGATATAGTCGAGGTGTGCTTAACTGTAGGGAGTCCTAAGGCTTCGGTGACCTCTATTTCTGATGGAGGGAATACGCTGGCTGATGCTTCAACGACGACTATTGTTACCCCCACTGGGAAGTCTCCTGATGATATAGTTGAGGTCTCCTTAACTGTAGGGAGCCCTAAGATGGGCCATCAGCTTAGTGGAGGAGTACAGCTTGGGAAGGAGCTCTCGCATGAGACAGGTAGTGCCCCCTCAGGTACTCTTGGAATTGCCCCTGGGGACTCAGAGTCGAGTGCATTGGAAAAAGTCTCTAGCGAATGCTTTTTCTCAGTGTCTGAGTGGTCAGATGATGATGATGAACATTGCTCTTCCTCAGATGGCAGCACACATGGTACGGATAGTGATATTGAGCAGGAGCCTCCCATCACCGTGGTCCGGCAAGGTGCAATCTTAAAGGAGCAAATTAACCATGAAAACAGCTGGGCTCACCCGCTGGCCATGTCATCACAAGCAAGCCCTTCTGGGGTCTCCTCTCAGGTGGCCCTACTGGAATCAATTCACCAGGAAATTATTTCTCATCGAGAGGATACACGCCAAGACAGTAAGAAGACACAAGCCGCAATGAGGAAATTGCAGGGGGCTGTGAGGAGGCTGTCAAAGGTTAGCGCCTCATTGGGTGATAGAGTATCAAATCTGGATGAGAGGATTGTGTCCTCAGAAGCTCAGGCCGCGGATGCTGTAAACAAAGCTGATGCCCAGGGTTCACAGTTGTCGGATATTCAATGGAAATTGGAGGACTTGGAGAACAGGCAAAGACGGAATAATCTCAGGGTCCTGGGGGTCCCAGAGGGGGCTGAAGGGTCGGATATCAGAGCCTTTATTCTAAAAACTGTTTGCTCAAGCATTCCCGGAGCTTGCCTCTTGGAATTGGCAGTCCGAGATTCAGAGGGCTCACCGTACCCCCTTTAGAGTTCGCACAAATTCCAGAGTAGGGGACAAGCCGAGGGCAATCCTGATTTTCTTTGGCAATTTCACATTAAGACAACTAGTTGCGGAGAAAGCTAGACCTTACGCAAAGAGGACTGCTGAAGGATTGTCTTTTTTTGTTCGCCCGGACTTTTGCCATGCCACGGTCGAAAGGAGATGGAGGTTACGGCAGCTTATAAAACCTTTCCAGGACAAGAAGCTACAAGCGTATCTGATAAACCCGGCCCAGCTAAAAATTATCAAGGAAGGGAAATCGTTTTATTTCGCCTCTGAGATCAAGGCGAAGGAGTTTCTTGACTCTCTGGACAATTAGGTACTCTGGTCTATTTATGTGGTGGCATGGCCCTCGGTGTTTTTCTCCCTCCAGGTTAATCTATATGGTTTTTTCCGATCTTTCGGATCTATATGTGGGAATTTTTCTCTTTATTCCTCGGTTGCGACCTCTGCACACATCACATGCACAGACTAGGTCTGAGCGCCTCATCTAAGGGGGATGGGGAGGGGGAGGGGCGGTCGGGAGGGTTGGGGTGGGGGGGGTTTAGGGGGGTTGGCTCAGATTAGGGGGCTTAAAAAAATAAATAAAAATCAGTTGATTGGGTGTTGTAGAAAGATTTATAGCTTTGAAATTTGCTCTATTGCTGACATACTAAATGCCTGTCTTGGTAATTCTGTTCTCTATAGGGTTTCTGCCTTGGCTAGGTTGTCTAGAAAACTCCTATCAGTATGAGTATGAGTATTAAAATTGGTACTATTAATGTGTGTGGTTTGAATGACTGGAAGAAGCGTCAAGGCCTGGAGTTTTTAGTTAAACAAAATAGGCTAGATTTAATTTGTTTACAGGAGACCCACCTCCCCTGGGCCAAACATAATTTGATGAATATAAGAGGGTATGAGTTGATTGCCTGCTCGTCACAGACTTCTACGATCAGGGGTGTGGCAGTGCTGGCCAGAATCTCCCTAGGGGGTGTGAAGAGGGTTAAAAGTGACAGGGTAGGCCGCTGGGTCATTGCAGAATTAACTATAGGAGTCACAATTTGCTCTATTTATGGCTCAAACTGCGATGACCCAGATATCTTTGATTATTTGGAAGAAGAGTTGGCAGTTTGGCCAACACCTCTTATACTCGGTGGGGACTTAAATATCTCTGCAGCTTGGCATAATTCGGACGAATATCGAGGAAGGAAACCTAGGGTGTATCGAGCACTGTCCTCCCTTATATCCTCGCATGGGCTTAAAGATGTCTGGGGCGAAAAAGGAACCTCAGGACCCAGGGTTCACATATTTTTCAAACCCGTTCCAAAAATTCTCTAAATTAGATTATTTCTTTATTTCTCAATCGGAAGTAAATAAGGCTACTATCGAGAAACTCCCCAGATTAATTTCCGATCACAATCCTCTTGTTTTGTCATATAGGGCTGATGGTTTGGGCAAAAAGCACTCGAATTGGACTTTCGAAAGAAAATTATTATCAGATCGGAGGTATACTGAACATATTAAAAAGTGGTCTGGGGAGTTTTTTGATGCAAACAGATACAGTGCCTCTAGGAATGGGGTTTGGGAAGCTTATAAGGCGGCTTTTAGGGGGGAAACTATTAGTTGCTCGGCTAGGTTAAGGAAGGAGGATAAGGCAATGGTCGATGAACTTATGGTTGATCTGGCAAAAGTGGAGATGCAGCACAGTGAAGAAATAGGGAGGAGATCGGATGGGTTGGAGTGCTTTAGGAAAATGGCGGCTATTAAAGCTGATTTGCAGAAATTGGTTACACAGAAGGCGGTCGGGGAGTACCAGGCTTCAAAGGCGAAGCGATATGAGACCGGGGAACAGGCGGGTAGGATTCTGGCATTACGCATCAGACAGGACAGATCAAAGAGTGCTATTGTAAGTATACAGGATGAGGGGAAGACTTACTCGGAGACCAAAGACATATTAAATGTCTTTAAAAAGTTGTATCAAAAACTATATGACGATGAGAACCCCCAAAGTGAACAGCATGACTGCCACAGTTTAGAGAATGGGAATACAGGCCCGTTACTTGATACAGCCTTAAGAGAGGAGCTTGAAAGGGATCTAACGATAATTGAGATTAAAGATGCCCTCCGAGAATTAGCTGTCGGGAAAGCGGTGGGTCCCGACGGAATCCCTATGGAGGTGTATAAAACCTTGGAAAATGAGATACTTCCCATTTTGTTGGATCTTTTTAATGGCATTTTGTGTTTAGGTTTGATTCCAGACTCCTGGAAAGAGACCAATATCATTATCTTTCATAAAAAAGGTAAGCCCAAAGAGAAGCCGGGATCTTATCGGCCTATCTCACTTATTAATGCAGACACAAAACTATACTCAAAAATGTGGGCTAAAAGGCTGGGGAGGGTCATTGGAGGTCTTGTCTCCCCATGGCAGCATGGGTTTGTGCCCGGGCGGGGCACCACGGACCACACTCGTCGGGCCATAGCTCTTTTTGATGCCCATGCTGCTGCGGGGAGGGAGATGGCCATGATCCTCCTCGACGCAGAGAAAGCCTTTGACCGCGTAGTCTGGAACTTCTTATGGCATGTTCTCGCTCTCAGGGGCTTCGGTCCCAAGATCATCAAAGCTTTGCGAGCCATGTATTTAGACCCTGTGGCCAGGGTGTCGGTAATGGGCGAGAAGTCGGAGAAGATTTTGATCAAAAGAGGCACGCGGCAGGGGTGCCCCTGCTCTCCGATTTTATTTGCACTTTATATTGACCCCCTGATCCTAAAGATATTAGGCTGCCACCGGATTTGCCCTGTTATCTCTAATGGTTATACAACTAAGCTGTAAGCGTATGCGGATGACCTGGCGATTTTTACTAGCGACCCACATCAGGCATTGCCCGCATTAGTGGAGCTGGCCAAGGAATTTGGGACTAGGTCTGGCTACCTGCTGAATGAAGAGAAGACCCAGATCATCTGTACGAAGAATATCACTAGGTCAGATAATAGATATTTAGACTCAGTAGTCTATTTTGGGATTAATATTAATGTGGACGTCGATAAAATCATCACGGAAAATTATAGTCCTCTTATGGCTGTAATGGAAGCAGAGCTAAAAAGGCTTGATGTTTTGCACCTTTCCCTGGTGGGAAGGGTAAATGTACTTAAAATGACTTTTTTTCCTAAGATTCTTTATTTGTTTCGAGCTATTCCGTTATTATTGGAGGAAAAAATATTAAAAAATCTCGAAGGCCTTTTCAATAGGTTCATTTGGCAATACGGGAAAACCAGACGCTCGATGAATCTTATGTCACCCCCGCCTGATAAAGGTGGTTTGGCTCTTCCTAACCTTCGGTTATATCATTTATCTTGTCTACTCGCTCATATGTCAATTCTCTTTCATCGTGATTCTAGCCTAGTAGTGGCCCAGGGAAGTCATCAGCCCCCCCCCTCTATTTTTGAGCTCCTTTTTGGGAAAAATGTTATAGGGCTACTCCTAAGGGAGGTCGATAGGAGATTTTATAAAAAGCCTAGACTGAAGGTAGCGAATGGGATTTGGGGGACTTGGAAAGCAGTCCAAAAGTTGTTGGTAATCCCGAAGTACAACCCTTATCTCCTTCTCTGGAACTCTAATCTGTTTCCGTTTCTGGGTATGAATATGAGTAATCCTCTTTGGAGCGAAAATGGTATCAGATTTGTAGGCGATTTGTTGGAGGGGGAGGAATTTTTAAGCTTTGAAGCACTTCAGTTGAAATTCGGGATCTCTTCTAATCACTGGTTCTTGTATGGACAGATAGTAAAAACAGTGACAGCTTTTAGACCAAGAATCACAACATCCACCAGTTTTCCTCTGGTCGACTATATTGGGAACGGGGGTAGTAAAATTAAAATTATATATAGCCATCTGTTGGAGGGAATACAGGACGATCTAGAGAAAGTTGAGTCCTCATTAGCAGTCAAAACAGGTGATCCAGATGTGGTCCTTGATCTTGCTTTAATGTTAAATAAGAAATTATTTCGTTCATCCAACTTGAGGGCCCAGCATTATAAAACAATCTTTAATTTGTATTTTAGGCCGGCAAAACTCGCGGCGTGGGGTTTGGTGACGAAGGATAATTGCCCTAGATGTGACAAAAGCCCAGCGGATTTAATACACATGTTCTACCAGTGTGAAAAGTTATCTATCATATTGAAAGAAATGTCAATTTTTTGGGAGGGGCTTTTAAAATGTAAAATTATTATCTCTCCCACATTGATGGTAATGGGAGTAGATAGAAGTATGAAATTATGTAATAATGCGGAAGCTCTGGTCTTTATCTGTATAGCTGTCCTTCGCATTATTATTTCTGCAGGTTGGAAGGATTCTTCTCCTCCTACATTTCAAATGTGGCTGGCAAGGTTGCTCGGGATCCATAATATAGAATCTTGTTTATTTGAATTAAAAAGTGCCACAGTAAGGGATAAGGGGCGGGCCATCTGGGCTCCATTAACCAGCTGGAGAAATCGTTAGCAGCCGTACATTTAATTATTTTCTTTCTTGCATTTACATGTTAAAAGTTTATTAAGGCATTTGATGAATAATTAATTTTTACTGTCTTGTGGATTTTCTGTGTATAACATCTGTCAACTCAAAAAAAAAAAAAAGTTTGAGAAAAATGACATCTGTGTATGCTATTCCAACATCGGCATGCACAAATAAAAAAATGTAGGGGTAGAGCTATGACTTATGACTGCAGAATTTACCACATGATTATAAAAATTCAATAATCATAAAGCATGTCCAGTAGGTGTTAACCCAGGGAGTGTCAGGCGGATGGTTCATGAAAATTATGTGAACATCTAGTCTTTTTTTCATAAAAAAGACTATACCTTTAAGGGGCTTCCTTGCATTTCTAAGGGCTGTGGTGTAAGTGGGACAGTATAGTATACCTTAGTCCTACAAGCACAAAATAGAAAAGTAGGAAAGCGTCTGAAAGTGCAATTATACCTCCATACTTGACTTAATCACAATGGAAGGGAAACCTTTAAAAAGAAAAACAAGGTTTTTTTAAGTGAACAAAAATATTAAAAAATATACTTGATAAATATAAACATTATGTCCGCTTCAATGCTAATCTTTTTACCAGCCAGGACATTAAAATACCGGTCAAGCTGGTAAGAAGACGGCCAGGTGGTAACCCAAGCCAGATCAGGTGTTGTGTCCATTGGGACATTGTTTTCACCCTTCAGCTTTTACTTTTCACCAATATTATGGCTCTATAAGCTTTAAAATGCTTAAATTAACAAACATTTCTTCAACAATGAGCCTAATGAGACTAATAACATAGTGGCCCATTAAAGGGACGATATGGGATTGGGCCGCTCTTTTGGGAGTGCCCGGGCCTAATTGTGATCCCAAACGACACTGCCTGTGCTCCAATTTGTATGATGTACAGACCTGAAGCAAATTGTGCAAAAGCTGACCTAAATCCACTGTATGCATATATGCAAGAATTATTTTGTTTTTTAAAAAAACATGAGGTTGGTGAGTGATTTTAGGCCAGAACACAAAAGACTGTTTTATCAAAGTTCTTGTCGTGTCAATGTACGTGAATATTTTGCAGCTGGAATGCAAACATTCTCTCTGAAAACCATGTTAGGCTTAAGCAGGCTGGCAGCATGTGTCGTTTTCTGCACGTAGGTACAATTTCCTTGTCACAAGCCTCTGGGAGAAGCAGACCAATCACAACTTTGTTAACATGTATTTGGCCTGAAGATTTCGGTTTTCACAAGAAGTGAAACGAACTAAGGGTACTCCAGTAAGCATCCTCCCTCCCATCTAGCGCCTCATAATCTGTAACCATTTAGTGGCACTTCTGCAAGAAAGGAGGAGAGGTTTTTATAATCCTCCAGACCACGCGCTGTAGATTGAGTTTAGTCCTGCTCCGAGCACGGCTGCCAGCACAGACTCGAGTAACTGCATCCCACGGGCTTCTGGCGAGGGTGTCTGTGATCCACACCCAGGAATCGAGCGGACGAGTGGCTTCACGGCTGGATGCGCGCGAAAGGCCCTCAGTCATCGCCTGACATGTGTACGGATCATAATTTATGGAAGCAGCTCCGTCTCATGCTAAATGCGCCATCTGCCCCCTTGCAGGGCTTTCGCCAGAGCCTGAAACGTTCGCATCGTTTATGAACAGCAAACGCCATGTTGCGTGAGAGGAGCCTCATTCCCGAGGCTGAGTCTGATGGAAGGTCAGATTCAACCTGACTAAATGTTTTCTGAAATGTGATTATCAGCCACACAAATATGTTCCCACGGTATTTTTTTATTTCATATAGCAAAAAGGATTCTGTATATTCAGAATTTAAACTGCTGTTCTGCAACACATAAAGAAGGTATGGAGTTTGTATTTTTATGAAGGTGAATTTTATTATTTCGATCACAAACACACAAAGAATGACACATTCTGAAAAAATAGCCTTTTTTATTTGAGTCCTACGACAGAGGACCTGTGACTGTGCTAGAACCATGCAACAAACCTAATTAAATAATTTAACACGAAGCCAAGCCTAGCATGCGTTTTGAAAGTAACAAAGACAAACATAGTCGGAGGGGAGCGCAACACAGAGCAGGCAGAGTAACAAGCAGAGGGAAGGGTAAAGCAGCACGAAGGAGCCAGAGGGCATGGAGAGTGTAAGCCCAAACAAGAGCGCACTGAAGCTGACGAGGAGGGAGTGGGAGGGGGGAGTGGGGGCGGGCACAGTGGTGCGGAAGGCAGGGAGAGGGTGAGATTGAGAAAGGGAAAGATAGGGATCAAAAGAAAAGAAGGGGGTGGCAAATGGTGTGCACTTTGATGTCCTCAGTGGCCGCGCGGCTCACTGAGGACATCAAAGCAAGTGCTTTTCAGGCTGCCAAATGGTGCGCGTGCCCGGTGCACATGCACTGTATTTGGAGGCCTGAAAAGCCACTGTTTGCACTTCCAAAACTCGCTTACTATAAGTCTCGCCAGAGCAGCGCTAAAGCGCTGTCTCAGGCGAGACCTAATGACAGTCTCTGCTGTGAATTTTTTAATTTTGGCAAAACATACCTACCGGGCTATACACAGCGCAAAAAAATCTCTTTATGCATTAATCAATCCTGATTTTTCCATTTCATGCTATACAGCAGAACACACAGGTACACTCAGATCTTTACAATCTGACTTGCTTGAAACACGCCACTTGCATACACGTATCAATACCACAAACCTGGTCATCCGCATCCTATCGGGTGCATTTGGATTTACATTTATCACCTTTAATGAAGGTGAAACAGTGCCTTTAGCTTATAAATCAAATTTATATTCCAGTGCGAAAATGCGTTTTGGTTCCACTGAAAACATACTGACTGCCGTGGAGATGGTCATCCTTAAAGAATGGCCACTTGCTCAATGAAAACGCATTATTGTAGTAACTCCAATGCTCCTAACACTAAGGCCCTCAGTCCTCGATGGATACAATGGGCTATATCCTTATCAGTTGTATCATGTATATCCTGTGCCAGCTACTGTTCTGCCTCGTTATCATTATAAATATATTATTTATACTGACAGTTCAGCTCAGTCTGATAAAGGTTCTAAGCAGCAGTATTCTGCTGCATGCACCATCGTTGTTGGTATTATTTCAGGAGCAAGACCACTGACCTGGTCAGTGCGACTGCTCTCCCTCGCATAGATCCACCACTGAGTACTGCGCCTTGAGCCCTGAGCTCTCAGTTGCAGGCTGTTCGAGGCCCTCCTCCACCCGCAGGCTCTGCCTGCGCCTCATCCCTGGTGGTCCAGTGGGAGAGCACTCTGCTGTTCTGCCTCTCTTGCTTCTTTCCTCTTTTTATCTTGCCTTCTTTGCCTCTTTCCTCTATGCACTCTTTTTCTCTTCCTTCTATTTCTTTTCCTTTTGCTTGTGCTGTTTTTCTCTGCGCTTTTCCCCGCCGCTGCTACCCCTGCGGCCCCTCCAGTGTAACCGTCCCGCCTCTCGGCTGACACGCCCTACCCCAATCCCTACTTAATGGCGGCTACTGTGCGGCTGCGCTGCTGGTGCGCCTAAGGCAAGCCTCTCTGTGCCTGTCCACGACCCGCCTGCGATCAGCGTCAGGGACCCTGGTCATCCGACCAGCCTCCGCTACAACTCCAGCACCCTCTACAATCTCAAGCCCAGATGCAACAATTGCCAGTTCATGACGCCGAACAATACCCAAGACTCTCTCGCCTGTCTACACTGCCACCGCACCTTAATCGGCCTTCGCACCACAGCAACATTTCCCAGCCTACCGAACACCACCGCTCACAGACCACTCAACTGCATCCCCTTCAACGTGAGTTCCAACACAGGCACGCCATAGACATCTGGGACCTCCTCAACACCGACTCGCCCAAGGCCGCTTTCCTCACAGAAACCTGGACCCACTGCAACTTTGCACCCGACATCACCATCGCCATTCCCGACGGATATAAGATCCTGCGCAAAGACCGTCCCACTCGTTCAGGTGGAGGCATCACCATTGTCTACAAATGCACCCTCCGCTTGACCATCGTCCCAGACGACACAACGACCAACCTCCACTTCCAAATCCAGACCAACCCTAAATGAGTCTGCACGGAACCCTCATCAACAGGCCGCCCGGGCCCCCGCGGTTCCTTTAACAACGCCCTCACTGACCTCATCGCACCCCACGTCCTTGTCTCCACAGACTACATCCTACTTGGAACCTAAACTTCCACCTTGACAACCATGGCGACTCAAACACCGCCTCCCTCCTAGAGAACCTGGCCAACATAGGACTGAAACTAGCCCCCACGCACACAGCAGGACACACACTCGACCCTGTCTTCGCCGAAGGAAACAGCATCTCCTACAGCCACACCAAAGAACTCCTCTGGACAGATCACCACTGCATCCATTTCTTCAAAATAGCCACTGTACACAAGCATGCCAAAGCGACTCCTCTGCAAAAGTTGGAATCCAGAAAAACAAGCACGCACACTCTCATCAGCAGCAGACTGGAGTACAGTAAAGCTCTCTACACCAGGATCAACAAGAAACTACTTCACAAACTCCAGACCGTCCAGAAAGCAGCAGCCAGACTGACCCTCGACATCCCCCGTCGCAGTTACATTACCCAACACCTCCATGAACTCCACTAGTCCGTAGTCGAAAGAAGAATAACTTTTTAAGCTCCTCACCCACGTATTAAGGGTCTTCACAAAACTGGACCCACATACCTGAAAAACTGCCTTTCCTTCCAAATGCCCAAAAGACACCTCCGATCAGCCGCTCTCTCTCCGGCCACCGTCCCACGCATCTACAAGACCAGAACGGGAGGAAAGTGCTTCTCCTACCTCGCAGCCAAAGCCTGGAACAACCTCCAGCTCCACCTCCGGCAAGCTCCCACATTGCCCCAATTAAGGAAGGACATCAAGACCTGGCTCTTCAGATGACCCAGCACTCAATGGAGAATCCCAGCGCCTTGGGACCATCACAGGTGAGTAGTTGCACTTTACCAACCCTGATTGATTGATGGCGGTTTTCACTCTCTAACAACTCGCACACAGTCATTAGGAGACTGCACTGTGCAGTTAGCTGAACTGAAGGCTTTGCTTGTTGCACTTGAAAAGGATTCGAAATTCACCACACGTATTAGGTGTGATTCATATTACTGTGTACAGTCCTGTAATGATAATTTACATTTTTGGTGCTAAATGATTTCAGAGATTCAAAAGGTAGCACAATCAAGCAGAAACTGCTTTGGGTTAAAGTGGCAGATCTTAAAGATAAGTTGTCCAAAGCTCATGTGTCATCAACGAGTGGGGACACATGTTATAGGGAATTCCCTGGCTGATGAAGCAGCCAAATCTGCAGTAGACACAGGTAAAATAACAGCAGTTAGACACTGTAACATTTTTATTAATATTGATATCTTGTCTGCCGTGAATGCACATAAAAACAACATACCTTTCTGAAAGGCTTTCCTTCTAAATACTCTTATTACTAAAATAACCAGAATGTTGCTTTTGGAACTATGCCTGGAGTTGGAAATTGTTTGGATCCCAGTGAAGACCACAGACATGCTTTGATTGTTGCCACACATGAAGGTGTGGCTTCGGCCCATGAGGGAGTGGCGGCCACTGCTTCGCTCTTACAGCAGCGCTATTGGTGGCAGGGCTTATACCAACAGACTAGAATATATGTCCTGTGTTGCGACATTTGTCAGCAAATTAAAAGCTCCACTGTGCCTCGCCCACCGCAGACACATCTCTTAATTTCCAACAAGCCTTTTGGCTGTTTTTACTTCGATCATTGTGGTTCACTGATTTCAGATACTGCGTTCAAATTTACTTTGGTTACAGTTGAACCTTGCTACAGGTTCCTCTGGGTTTGGCCACATCGCTCGGCTGACGTTCGAACTGTTATTAAAGACTTGCAAGTCTTCATCTGGACTTATGCATGTGGTGCATTCCATTCAGACCAGGGTCAGGCTTTCTGCTCTGAAGCGTACCATGATTCAATGACGTCGATGGGTGTGCAGATATTCTTCTCCATATAGGCCCAAGGACAATTCTGTTGTGGAAAGAATGAACCATGACTTGAAGCAGTTCATAACAGCTAAAGTATTAGGTACAGGGTGTGGTTGGTTGAACCTTCTTCATGGTGGTTCAACAAGCACTAAATAACCTCAAAAGATCGCTGGGTGGATGGACCCCGTACAAAGTGCTTTTCGACATCAAGACGTATGTTCCAGACCTTGGCGGTTCAGACTTTTTTTTTTTTAGCAGAGTTTTATATAGCGCGAACTTGACCCGAATCCAATCAGGTATCAGAGCGCTTTACATAGCACCAGTTACGTTACATGAGGACACACATTCTTTTTTTTGTTAGGCATGGGGAGATTAAGTGATTTGCCCAGAATCACAGGAGGTTTAGCATCGTTACCAAGCCTCGAACCCATTTCCCCCAGGTCCGAGGTCGAGCGCCCTAACCGTTAGGCCAACTCCTGTCCCCACTTTGACTTTGTGGTGGCTGCCGCAACCTTTGAAGAAGATAACCATTGTGCCGTCTTGCAGGACTTACAAAAGTTCCGAAATGCCCACTCTAGCAAATACTTGCTTGCATCTCAATATTCAAGTGCTGAGGAACAAACTACTGTTTCCGGCTGGCTTCCATAAAAAGGAATTTGGCCCAATGTACGGAGCTCTTGGTCCAGTCCTTTGCATACAAGGTACACTTACTGTCCTCTTAGCTTCCAGGCTCTAAAGAAAAATGCTTTGTCTCCATCGAACATGTCAAACTACACCATGTGGCCGATTCTCCATAGTATGCCATGGAGTGTTTATACACTTCTGCAAGCCTTTCGTTTGCAGCCCGTGAGCACCTCTGATGCCGATTCTCCCTGGCGGGGGAGGGAGTTGTTAGGCTGAGTCCTTCGCCAACAGCTTGACAGAAATGATAACCGTTTCTACTATTGCGTCTTCTACAGTGGTTGTCGTTTATACAGATCCACCATTGGTAAATTCTTCCCAAACAGATTTTTCGAGTCCTACTGCTGAGTCACGGCTCTCAGTTTTCTAGAGAGTGCCTGCAGGTACTATATGGGTCACGATGATTTTTCTTCAGACTGTTTTACAACCGCCTCCAGCACTGATTTGTGTTTTTAGTCCCGCCTTGGATACAAGTCTGGATCACACTCGCCTTGGTTTTTTTATTTATTTGGATTGGATTTGTGACTGGATTTTTCCTGTTAATCAATAGCCATTACCTCCCGGAACATTCTGCTACGGAATTGGTCAACGGGGTGTTGGCCTCCCATTTTTTATCGCATAAACTGAAAAGAGACCTGTCCCTCATCAACATTTCAGTCTTTCCAGTGACTGATGGGATTATTTCGGATAAAGTTCCTTTCAATATTTTCAGCCCTTCAGATACCATATGTGTTCAAAGTTTCTATGGGTGATGTAGTAGTACCGGGGTTATATTCAGATGATGGTGATGTTGACACTTTAAATTCTATGCTTTCAGAACTAGAGTATTATATTGTTTTTGAATCCAAGGACCTATATCTTAATTCTGCAAACTATGCCGATACGTTTTGCCATCATCATTATGGACATCATTTCCTGCACAGAACCAATAGTCAGCATCCACATTTTAATTATACACAATGTGAACATCGTCCAACTCCCCCACAGAGGAGTTCCAAAAAACATAAAGACAAGTTTACATATTTTACAGGATGACCCCAGACCAAAAATATTTTAAATTGGTTCCTACCCCACCAAAACAATATATGCTTACCCAGACTGAGCTCATATATACAGCTTCATTTGTCAACCAGTTAGCCCTTAAAGGATATGATTACTGGAAAGATACAATTGATTTGAAATCGATTTGGGGAACAAAAGGCAGGTTCAGGGAACTGAAACTTTGCTTTGAGCCAGTTTAATTCCTACAAAAATGATTTTCTTGAATGAAATGATCCAGCAGACTACATGTCTGGGATTAAAGAAGTGAAGGTCCCGACAATTCTCTCTATTGCCTGCTTTGAAAATTGGCAAAGTTTGACAAACAACACTGACGAGAGTTAAATAGCATGGTTCAGAATGGCACATTTAATTCCTCATTCTCCAGTCCTAATGGGTGGTTGTTGTGGCCAGTAGACACTAAGGGCCTAATTACGAGTCTGGAGGTCTGAGGACCACCAGACTCGAGGTGGTCCAGCCACCACCGCACCAGCAGTCCAACCGCCCAATTACAAATTTGGCAGCCGGACCGCCATTGCACTGCTGCAACGGCCAGGGAACCGCCGTTCCCTGGCCGTGGTGCGACGGACAGGGGCTCAGTATAATGCTGGTGGTGCCGCTGGGGCACCACCATGCATATGACGAGTTTCAGGAGCACCAGCAGTGTCATGGAGGTGTTCCCTGTATGTAAAGGCTGAGGGTCCTGATGTTGCTCATGTGCTTGGGGATGCATATTGTGCCCCCCTGTGTACATGCACCTGAGTTCCTGCACAGCATGGACTTTACAGTCAAGGCCATGCAGGAACTGTTTTTGGCATTCCCACCGTGGTGGCCATTTTCAGGAGGCACCGCTATGGGACCGCTAATCAAAGCCTGCCAGGTACGAGAAAACGTGTAAATGGCGGGCGCTGCCTACGCGGGTTTGACAGTGCAGGAGCGTGTCGCTGGCATGGCGGTCTGCTCCTGCACTACCAAACTCCTTATTGGCCCCAAATTGTTGTCATGCTCATTTTCATAATTCCACACCTGGGTTCATATCAAACAGACCTGATGCCTGATAACCCTCAATCACCCCTTCTGGTATTGTTACCACCTATTTGGTGGGGAAATTAGTCAACAATTGTTGTAACACTCTACACTGTCTGTAATGAAACAACATCTTTCTCTTCAGTTTAAAGACATGAACTTTTCAGATTTTCTTTTAGGTCCCAAATCTCCACGTTCAAAAAGATTTATTTATGCTACCTATAATGAGATTTTGAAATGATGCCAGATGGAAGCTGCTGCACATTTATGACAAATTGGCAAAGATAATTTGAATAAAGTGCTTGCTGCTGTTGATAATAGCATTAATACTCTACCTTCTCGTATTTATAATTTGAACAACACTGTGGCATCTGTTATTGATATAGTTCAGAGTGACATGACAACAATCATGGGCAAAGTCAGTTTAGATCTATTCTGCTGTTTAGCTGTACGCTTCAAACACATAAAAATGGGCGCGAACCATGGTACTACTTGAATTGTGGTGATTTGTTCCTGCCTTTTAATTTAACACGCAAACAACTGATGGCCATGAAAGACGCAACCTACCCAAATGCTGCATTTAGAGAAATTAGAACAGCTTGCATTGACTATAGCTCATACTCCTTCGGCTGTGTGGTTAATACACGATGTAATTACTCTGCCCATCTCGACCTTGCAATTCATAGCCTGCATGAAACATTTCCCTGTAGGTAGATATAAACCCCTTGGAAGCAGTTTTATTAATTAATTATTGTCACTTTGCTTTACATATTGTTGTGAACGTACCAAAAAGGAAGTTTTTATTAATGGAGAAGAATGCGTCTCTACTGTCAGATATTCACTGGTTTGTAAACATATTAAAATCCACAGCACATGTAATGCTTCAGCGCCCAATTTGACCTGTCATTTAAAAGGGATCACAGTTCCCGCAATTCTCCTCCTTATTCCGGTACTCTCTAACAGGAGTTATTTAATGCTTAGTGATCAAGACTGCTGCAGCATGCCAGTTGGAGTACCCTATATTTTGTCCGTTTCCCAGTTAGTCACTTGTTGCAACAACGTCTTATTTCCCCCCTCAGCATGGTATTGTAGATAGCTTCCATTCCAACTTTGAATGCAGACTTCAACAAGCTAAGCAGACTCAAAGCATTATTGTTCATACAAGAGATAGCTCTCACATCTGCTCGCAAAACCTTCAAATTGCAGGTGGCTAGAACATCTAGAGAAATACAGTCATTGTAAAATATGAACCTTCCCTTGCATTTTGGAAAAGTACATAAAAATGTTAATACCTGTAGTACGGCCGTCTTTGCCCATTTCTTTTTTTTAATAAACTTTATTGGCATTTTCAGAAAACATAAAGAGACATGACATCTGAAAGTGTTATGACAGGGGATACAAAGTAAGCAAATAAAAAGAATAAAAGAAATATCTTTCTCAGCAGTATACCTTAGAGACCCCCTCGAGAATTAGCTCATAACTATACACAGCATCAGCAAACACCTCCTGGTACAGTAGCGTTCTATGATGGCAAGTTCCTAACCTCTTCTATTGTCATCTCAGTACTGAGTCCTTACAGTGCCCGCCCCACCCGCAAAGCAGGTCATCGTAATAGTCTGACATTCAACACCCTCCTATGCATCCAGTAGCTGAATCGGCACCCTTCTATGCATTCAATAACTGTGCGTGGACATTTCCCCTCATCCCACCACTTCATCACTTATAGTGGCGTTAGCTCCTGGGGTCGCGCTTCCTTTAGCCGGTATGTATGTTTTGTATAACACCCAGAAGTTTTTAGGACGGGTGAGCGGTGGGAGCAGTTCGCTATAGTTCTCAGTTTGCTTGCTGCAGTAGATCATGTCCCTGGACCACTCCGTAATGGTAGGGATCGGGCCACTCATCCAACACACCGCCACTCTGCGCCTAGCAAGTAGCATCCCCATATCTACTAGTCTTTGAACTGCCTTTGGCAACTGCTTGGAGTAGCCCAAGAGGGGAAGAAGGGGGTCAGGCGTAAGTTGTCTTTCAGTGATGTCGCCCAGCTCTTTAAACACCAGCTCCCAGAAGCTAGCAATTCCAGGACAGTTCCAGGATAAGTGAAAGAAGTCCGCCAGTTGTGCTCTGCAACAATCACATACCGCCGTGTCATACAGCCCATATCTGCATAATCTTTCGGGCGTGTAGTACACCCTGTTCAGGAATTTAAAATGGATTAGCCTGTGCCTCCCATTTAGTGAAATCCACCTCGTGTTTACACAGCAATATCGCCAGGTTTTGTCATCTAGTGCTTTATTTAAATCAGTTTGCCACGCTAATCGCCCCTCGGTATAGAAGTTTTCTCGGTATCCCATAGTTAATTTATAAGTTCTTGACACTAGGTGGGTAGAGGATTCAGTTTTTTATTGTATGTGAGTGCAGTAACATCCGGCGGTTCGTCCAGACCGCTGCCCGGATTCTCTGCCAGGGCTGGTCTTAGTCTGTGGAATTGAAGCCTGTGCAGGAATGTAGTGTGTATGTCTGTCACTTCAAGCTCTTCCCATGTTTTAACCTTACCCTCCCTGAACATGTCTCCAATTGTCGATATCCCAAGAGCACCAAGCACTCTCGCCACTCCTCTATCTGTGCACGGGGGAGCCAGCAGCACCACTCCAGAGGGGTGAGGGGGGAATAAAGTATCACCCCAGTCTACAGATTGAGCAGGTGCTGCCATGCATGTCTAGTCGCGTTGATTGAGTCAAAAATTCCTGTCCGACGGTCCACAGAGGTAAACAGAGCAGCAGGTAACGGGAGTGGTGATGTCACCACTTTCTCTATCTGTATATGGGGTGTGCCCGGCAGGCTGTGCATCCAGTGATGCGCATGAGCTGCTTGTGCCGTTCTGTAATACAAGTCCAGGTCTGGGGCTCCCAGTCCTCCAAAACTGTAGGAGAGAGTCAAAACGTCCCATCGAACCCTGGCCTGTTTCCAGCCCAAGCCAGCCTGATCAAAAGTCGCGTGAGGGTACGAAAAAAGGATGGAAGGAGGACCACAGGAATATTAGAGAAAAGGAATAAAAACCAGGGGGGGGGGGGGGGGAGAGTATCAACATTTTTATGAGTGAGACCCGACCTAGCAATGAGAGGGGGAGACTAAGCCACCTCTCAATCTCATCTTCCAGTTTAGTAATAGCCACCCCATAGTTCTCGGGGAACACTACTTCAGAGTCAGTGTGTATTTTTATTCCTAAGTATCTAACTGGCTCTGATGTCCACTGCAATGGGTTGTCAGGCTCAATCTGTACTGTAGCAGGAGTAAGGGGGAAAATTATTGATTTCGTCCAATTGACCATTAGTCCCGAGTCCACACCAAATTGCACAACCTCCCTGAGTATTGGAGACAGGCTAGTATCAGGGTTTCTAACATAGAGCAACGTATTGTCAGCATACGCAGATACAATCAAATCGTACTCTGGGAATCTATGGTATTCTTGCAGTGCACAAGCCAGAGGCTCTGCAACCAGCGCCTATGATATCGGGCATAGGGGGCACCCCTGCCGTATACCTCGAGTAATATGTATAGGGTCGGTAACAAGATTACCTATTTTGACTCTCGCAGTAGGAGTATTATATAAGACAGCTATCATTTGTAGGAATATATCGCCTAACCCCATCCGTGTCAGCACTTGTCTCATAAAGGGCCATTCAACAGAGTCTAAGGCTTTTTCCGTGTCTAAAAACATGCACGTCCGGGCGGGTATGCTGCATGACTCTGAACACCATTCTCAAATTGTAGGTTAAGTTCCTGCCTGGGACGAACTCGGCCTGTTCCGGATCTACAAGAGTAGGGATCAAGGGCACAAGCCCGTCGCTAAAATCTTGGCGTACATTTTTGTCTCTACATTGAGCAGCGACAGTGGCCGGTAAGAGGAGCAGTCAGAAGGCAGTTTGTCCGGTTTCAAAATTGCAACAATGATCGCCTCTCTCATGGAGGGCGGCATAATTGCCCATTTATTTTTAAAGGTCAGCTCCAGTCACGTTAGTTGGTTCCAAATCATCTTTGGAATAATATCGGCTTTTATTCATTCCATTTTTTCCAGTGTATTCTGAGGATTTCCGTTGCTGTTATTCCTCATTTGTGGCATTCTCATCCTATTTTTACTTCTCCGCAATGGATGTTCCCTTCTGCAGGCCCTCTAGAACCGCTCCAACACTACCGTGAGAATATGCTGCAGATCTTTAGAATGTTTCTACTGCAGAAGCTAGATCATGAGTGGTCCTTAACATTCCTGGCTTACCTGCATTAAACCCGTGTTTCCCTATCTCTGGTGCCCCTTTAAATGGGCACTGGATATCTGCCTGGCTTGGACATTTGACTGCCGATGAGTTTCTTAGCAACCCATTTTCAGGACTGTCCTTCAGGTTTGTGACTACTACACAATGCAAAGTTTGAACCCCTCACCAACATCGGCACATGAGTCACAGGATACAGGCTCTACTAACATGGAGGCAGATTGCCCGGTAACGATCTCAGCATTGGCTGAGACCGAGGATCATGTTTGGTCTTTGGAGCTCGTAACTAGGACTGTTGACCAATCATCATATGCGAAGTCGGACTCCTTTATGGAGTCCTTAGCCTGTGAATTGGCAAGTGACACAATGGATTCCTCCAAAAGCTCCATGATTTGCTTATTGTTCCAAATTGATAATTCCTTTATTATTTTTCAATATATCCTATTTTTTTAAATGTGCTTTGAATTGTTAATCTTTTACTTACATTTATATAATGTACTGTTTTCTACCATGCTATTATCCTGACCAAAGGGAGGGTGTTGTGTTTTTACCTGCATGGCCCATTGTCGTTTTCCCTAGGTTAGCCTAATTGTGCACGTTATAAGCAGCATTTCTTTTGCACACGTTACTACATAAACTTGCTCGCATTTGTGCCACATTGCATTTTCACACAAAACCTGCGTATGTTTTCGTATTCAGTTCTTTTCTTGGGATTTAGTATGAACACCACAGACAAGGTCAAACCACAATGCCCCATGTTAGTATTTCTGGTCAGACACAACAAGAGAATGCAGCTGCTGTGCACACGTCTCGTCATATAACTAAGGATAGGAGTTCAAAAAGCACACACTGAGTGAAGGTCCCGAGGCAAGATTACTGCATCAGCAGAACATCCATCTATGTATGCTAAGGTGCGGGGTCCACACCTGATCCCAGAGATCTTTGATATATAATGATTTAGTGTCCGTGGGTAAGAGGGGGGAGGGGGTAGGCTGATCTGTATTATGACAGGGTTTTTTATGGTATATGGTTGCGGAACCATGCCAACTATATTTTTGCTATGCATTTGCTTTCTACTTCAAGCACAAATATAGCATATTAGAGCACAATAGTTTAAATAAATATTATAAAATTCCTACACGTCTCTTGTTTATCTTATTGTGGACAAGTACGAGTGAGCGAGTTAAAGGGTGTGTCCTGTTAACGCGATCCCTGTTAGGGTTGAGAACGTGGTGTTCTGGGGTGCCAAATCACTGGTCTCTCTGGAAGGTTAAGAGGGTAAGTTAAGCACTATAGCTAGTCGGGCTCGGGCTCATAGATACTGAGGTGATATGGTGACTCGGTCCCTATGTGCTGATGTTCTATGGTCCCAAGCATAGTTCGGTTCCTGAGCAGAACCAGCGCAACATCACTCTCTTCAGAATAAATCTAATACAGACTCAGAGTGCTACCTAATTGAAGATTGAATGTAGTATAGATCGCTGTCACACTCCGAAAAATAAATCTAGTACAGACGTCTGAATACCACCCTCTTAAGAATAAATGTAGTATAGACTATTCTATTCTAAGGTTTTTGTATAGAGTGTGGCTACCCCTAGGCTTCCCAGCACTTTCGCAGCTACCGAATAATGGCCCGAGTGTGACACTATTCCTTGAATAGCCAGGTCTTTAAGGCTTTACGGAATGGGAGTTCATGCTCCAGCTGACGTAGCTGCAGGGGGAGAGATTTCCAGAGCTTGGATGCCAAAGACAGATGTGGAGCGTCCACCCCGGCGCAATCTCTGAATCCTGGGGACCTTCAGTAGCATAGCAGTGGGGGTCCTCTGCTGTTTATCCTCTTGCAAATGAAGATAGGGACTTAAACAGTACCCTGCGCTCCACCAGAAGCCAGTGGAGATCCTTGAGAGCCTTTGTAGCCGGCTGATATCTGGGTGTGTCTGTGAGCAGTCGAGTTGCTGCATTCGGCACAGTTTGCAGCCTCTTGACCACATAAGATGGTGAGCCAAGGTATAAGGCATTACCATAATCCAGGCGTCCTAGAACCAGCGCCTGGACAATGATTTTCCTGGCTGAGAAAGGGAGGAGCTTAAGACTTTCCTCAGTAACGTCGGGGTGCCATAGCAGCTTTCATAGGTTTTCCTGGCCTGGTGTTCCAAGTTCCATGGTAAGTTTGGGGTCTAGCCATGCTCCCAGGCTCTTTATTGGACCTGTGGAGGTCGGCAGCTTACTTAGGCAGTCTGGAATGGACCTCAGAAGACTTGTTAAGCACCATAACTTCTGTTTTTTCCTCATTGAGTTTTGATTTACAGCTGGGCATCCAACGGGCTACTGCTTGGAGGCACGAGGTAAGGGATGGGTTATTGGATGTCTGGTCCGGTGAGATAGACATGACCAGCTGTGTGTCATCAGCATAGGACACCAATGTCAGTCCAAATGATTGCACCAGATTAGCAAGGGGGAACATGTACAGATTAAAAAGAGTGGAACACCGGGAGGAACCCTGAGGTACTCCAAAACTGAGGGGAAGATTAGTTGAATAGCATGATTGATCTAGGACCTGAAAGGTTTAATCCTTAAGAAAGAAGGAGAGCCACTCCAGGGCTCTGCCCTTGACACCTGTGTTGGAGACTCTCTGAGTGAGGACTGCATGGTCAACGGTGTCAAAGGCCGCACTTAAATCAAGAAGGATAATGGCAGCAGGACCGCCCCGATCCAGAAGTTTTTAGTTCTTTGACCACCGCCAACAAAGAAAACTCTGAGCTGTTTTATGGTCGAACCACTATCTGGGAGTGTGGAGCACTGAATGTGATTCCAGGAAGGCGGAGAGAATTTTATTAACATGTTTTTCCAGAACCTTAGCCACTCCTGTGACCAAAGAGATCAAAGGAGGGCTTCTTCAAGAGTGGTCTAACTATGGCATGTTTCCAAGGCTGTGGGACCTGCCCACTTAGAAGAGAGAGGTTTAACAGCTTTGTCAGTACAGGGACAGTGCGATCTGCTCCTTTATGAAGAATATGATGAGGGGTTGGGTCCAAGGAAGAGCCTGATTTTACCGTGCCTGACTGCTCCCTACCGAGGTCCCCTGTAAGTTGGGGAAATGATGATAGCTGTCCCATTGTCAACGCAGATAGAGATATATTGAAGGAGATGTCTCATGTCAGAGAAAGGGGAACCAGGAATATATGTCCACTATTTTTCTCTGAAAGAAATGTACCAAACCATTACTATGCTTGACAGAGGCATTATCCTTGAGGCAAGCTGTGGGTGGTAATGTAATGTCTTTAAGGAACCTAACGATTTCTTTGGGGGAGTTGGCAATTTTGGTGTAAAAAAAAAAAGATGGCTTGAGCCTTTTTAATTTCTGAGTGGTATAACCTAATGGCTTTCCTATAGTTCGCTTAACTTAAATCATCAAAAGACTTTCGCCATTTCCTCTCCATCTGTTTGCATTCTTTTTTCAGAGACAGTGAGTGGGCGTTGAATCAAGGGAACTTATGTGCCCGATTTGCAACTTTTCTCAGTCTACTTGGGACAACTTTATCAAGTGAGTCAGTGATCCATAGACTGAACTGCAGAGCAGCCCTTGAGGCATCCTCTGAAAGGTCTGGTGATAGGGCTTCCAACACCTGTTGCCACCCTCCTTCATTTAGATTGTGCCAGGTGTGATCTAATCGCCTGACAGATGGAGCAGATGGAATTGAGGGGGTATTAGGGGCCTAAATTATTCTGACCAGATTACGGGGAGAGGGGTCTGAGGCTGAAGTGCGTTCATGTTACTGAACGGTATGGCCCTTCTCATATGTGGGGCCGTCCACCAGCTGTATATGCTGTAGTGAGGCCATATCTTGTAGGAGGGTTTTAGATGAGCTATTGTTTATATCATTTATGTGTAGGTTAAAGTCACCTAATACAGGGAAATTAGCTTTGTCTAGAGCCAGTTCTGCCACCACTACTGGCATAGCTTGAAGAAACTGCGTGTAGGGACCTGGGGGTCTATAAACCAGAATTCCAGAGAGGGAAAAGGTGGATAGTAGTGTTAGTGAGAAGAACATGCTCTCACAGTTACCGATCTTGAGCGGTGCAGTGCGACAGTTCAGTGACTTCGATTAGATGTTTGCCAGCCCTCCCCCACTTTTGTCCTGCTTATCCAGCCTTGCAATACGAAAGTCAGGGGGTAGCGCCTGGATAACATCGGGTCCAGAGTCCTCTGACAACAAGGTTTCGGTGAGAAATAAAACACCTAGGGAGTGGTCAGTGAGAAGATCAAGTATTTCATATTTGTGGGTGACCAGAGAGCAACAGTTAATCAGGCTGGCCCAACCCCCGGACAAAGTTGGAGAGCTGTCAGGGAAGCCTTGATTGAGGCCTAGCAGCAGGGACCATCAGCAGTTCATACATACCCAGGGTGCCCGGCTGGGGTTCACATATTGTGGGCAGATGGTCGCTGGCGACCTGCGTGGAGCATGTAGATGGCTTGAGGTATATTGTATCCTACTTTAAGAGAAAGGAGCAGCATCCATGGCCCCTGGTCCCAGATGGGCCAACAGGCTTTTCTTAGGCACGCCTGCGCCGCGACCTCCATCTTGAGTCAGCCGGATTGGACTAGACTAGAGTGTGGCAGCACTCCCACCGCCCAAACCCTCACTTCCCCTGGTGCCCCCAACGATGATATTCCCTGCACAAAAAGATATCATGGTAGGAACACAGTTTAAGTTTCAGTTTCAAATTCATGCTTAAAAATGCTAAGTATTTTCTTTGTATTATTTAAAACAATCTCCTTAAAAAACTCAGCTCACACCTGCTGAGTTGAGTAATTTTCCCTGCAGCTGACAGCAGTAGCTGCTTTAGGAAGGCGTCCCCGCTGCGACCTTCATTTTGAGGCGGGCCGGACAAGAAAGACCAGAGTGTGGCAGCAAGCCCATTGCCCAAACCCTCACTTCCCCTGGTGTCCCTAGACTACAGAAATCTTCCTAAAAACAAATCTATTACAGACCTCACAGTGCCACGCTGTTAATAGTATAGATCGAAGTTACCCTTTTAAGAATAAATCTAGTACAGACCACTGAGAGACACCCTATTAATAAACCTAGTACATAAACCCCAGAATACCAGTCTCTTAAGAATAAATGTAGTATAGACTGCAGCAACCCTCCTAAAAATACATCAAAAACAGACCTCTAAGTGCCGCGCTATTAAGAATAAATCTAGTACAGACCTTGAAGTGCTACCCTATGAAGAATAAATGTAGTACAGTCCCCATAAATCTAGTAAAGACCCCAGAATACCACCCTCTCAAGAATAAATGTAGTATAGGCTGCAAGCACCCTCCTAAAACGAAATCTAAAACAGAACTCTGAGTGCCAAGCTGTTAAGAATAAATGTCGTATAGGTCACAGACACCCTCTTGGGAATAAATGTAATATAGATTGCAGGCACCCTCTTAACCTAAGAATCAATTTACTACAGACCTCAGAGTGCCACCCTCTTAAGAATAGATGTAGTAGAGATAGCAAGCACCCTCTTAAGAATAAATCTAGTACAGACCTCCAAGTGCCAGGCTATTAAGAATAAATGTAGTACAGACCTCCATGTGCCACCCTCTTTAGAAATACATCTAGTACAGACCTCTGAGTGCCACCCTCTTAAGAATAAATGTAGTATAGATTACAATACCCTCTTAAAAATTAGTCTAGGACAGACCTCTGTGCGCCACTCTCTTAAGAATAAATGTGGTAAAGACAGCATGCACCCTCGTAAGAGTAAATCTACTACAGAGTGCCACCGTCCTAGGAATAAATCTAGTACAGACCCTGACTGCCACCTAATTGAAAAATGAATGTAGTATAGATCGCAAGCACCCCCTTAAGAATAAATCTAATACAGACCTCTGAGTGCCACCCTCTTCAGAATACATCTAGTACAGACCTCTGAGTGCCACGCTATTAAGAATAAATGTGGTACAGACACCCTCTTAAGAATAAATTGAGTATAGACCTCTGGGTGCCACTCTTTTAAGAATAAATCTAGTACAGACACGATGGTACTACCCTCTGAAGAACAAATGTAGTATAGATCATCGTCACCCTCTTAAAAATAAGTCGAGTACAGACCCTGAATAGCACTCTCTAAAGAATAAATGTGATACACATCACAGTCAACCTTTTAAAAATAGGTCTAGTACAGACCCTGACTGCCACCCTCGTAAGAATAAATGCAATATAGATCGCAGGCAACCTCTTAAATATAAATCTAGAATCTCTGAGTGCAAATCTCTTAAGAACAATTATAGTATAGGATGCAGCCACCCTCCAAAAAATAAATCTAGAACAGACCTCGGAGTGCCACCCTCTGTTTTTTCAGTTAGTTTTTATTGATTTTCTTTCTTATAACCAATTACAAAACAAACGTAAAACAATATTTGCATTGGTCACAAATGGCAGGGTCAGAGACATGTGAAACAACCAAGAGGAATAGCCAGCATGTATCAGGATGAAAGGAATTCAGCAAATTAAACACAGAGGAGAAGTCTCCATCGATTGAAGGAAGGAGTACAACAATCACAGGCCAGTGTCTAAGGCCAGGTTGAGAGTGTGTGTCCTGAAGATGTGGTGGCACAATACATCAACAAATAGAGTAAGAAAAAACAACAATTGAGAAACAAAAAAGAGAAGCTGGACAGCGCGAGCTAAGAAGGGAGGGAGGGCCCAAACCTATTACTTAGGAGAGCAGGTGAGAAGTGACATATGTGTGGGGGGGTGACCCATCACAGGCAATGTGAGGTGGAGAAGGGAAGATAAGCTGTTCTCATGAGTTGGGGTGGCACAGCCCAGAACGGACGGGAGGTATTCAGGGTGCGGAGCTTCTTGGTCTAGTGCATCAGTCAGCAAGGACATCAATCTGTCTCAGTTAGTGGCGATCGGGCATCAACGGAGCTAGCTTGGTGGCTTGTTATGGGGAAGGTAGTGCGAAGGGCCACTCCTGGAGCTAAGAGCACCAGGGCGTGTTCGAGGGTAAGGGGTGGTCCAGCAGTACACATCTTGTCAAGTGATCGCCCTGCTAACTAAAGGGCTAGCCACTGGAGTTGGACTGCCAGGTAGTAATATCAAAGTTTGAGGAGCCAAGCCCTCCCTGCTCTGCCAAGAGAAGCAACTTGGACAGAGCTATGCCAGACGAATTCTCACAGGCCCATGTCTAAATACCAGAAAAACATCTGAGTAAGGAACACCAGGATGGTAATAAAGTGGTGTAAGAGACGAGGCAGCATCACCATTTGGTTACCGCTATTTGTCCCATAACAGACAATGGGAGCATCCAGCAAAAAGCAACCTGTGCCTGGAGCCATGTAACCGCCAAGGTCAGGTTGCCATTCAAGATGTCCAAGCCAGAATGGAAGATTTGGGTGCCTATGTATCGGGAGGAAACTCCTGTCCATAGAACTGGCCTTTCACACAGTTTTTACTTTGGGGGTGGGGGGGTAGGGGAAAGGTGGCCTCTCTCCCACCTCTAAGTGCTACCCTCTTAAGAATAAATGTAGTATAGATCGCAAGGTTTCGCGTTTGATGGTGTTGAAAGCAGAAGACAGGTCCAGAAGGATTAGAAGACAAGGAACATTCTGATCCAGGGATTTCAGTGTGTCATCCACAATGTGCGTTAGAGCTGTTTCCGTACTATGCCCTGCTCTGAAACAGGATTGAAAGAGGTCCAGTAGTTGAAATTTCTATATATGGTTTCAGAGCTGCTTGTTGACACATTTCTCAAGAAGTTTGGCAAACGTCATGATGTTAGTGATAGGTCTGAAGTTGTTGGGATCAGATCTTTAGGATAAAATGAACACATACCTTGGAGTACAAACCTCTTAAGAAAAAATATTATACAGACATAAGGATGCCACTCTCTTAAGGATAAACCTAAAACAGACTGCAGTATCACACTCTTAAGAAAAATAAATCTAGTACTGATCTCAAAATGCCACCATCTTAAGAAAGAATAAATCTATTTCAGACTGCAGGGTGTTACGGTCTTAAGAATATGTCTAGTACAGACCTCAGAGTGTCACCCTCTTAAGAATAAATCCAGTACAGATGTTGCAGTGCTATCCTCTGAAGAATAAGAAGATTGTACTCGGATGACTATACTAGTTTTAAAGACAACAGTAGTACATACACCCACTTAAGCATAAATCCAATATGGAGCTCACAGTTTGAGTTTAAGTTTGAGTTTTAAAGAATTTGTAGAGCGCTCGTACACCAGGCGGTTTCTTGGCGCTATGCAATTACTGCTGCTCAAGGGGCATGAGAGCTAAGGGATCAGGGTGGTTAAGATTGGAAGGCTTCAGTAAAGAGGAATGTTTTGAGGCCTTTACGGAATAAGGGATATTGGGAGCAAGACCTCAATTGGAGTGGGAGAGAGTTCCAAAAGGCGGGGGCCGTGGTAGAGAATTTGGAACCTCCCCACTTTTTCCGTTTGAAGCGAGGAACCACCAGCAGTTGCTGGGTTGTAGAGCGCAGTTCTCTAGGGGGGATATAGTCTTGAATGGCTGTGTTGATAAAAGCCGGGGCAATGCCAGAACGGGCTTTAAAGATGGTACAGCCAAGCTTGAAAAGAGCGCGTTGCCGAACAGGGAGCCAGTGGAGGGATCTAAGAAGGGGAGTAACATGTTGTGACCTGGGTGAGTTAAAAACCAGTCGGGCCGACTGGTTTTGAACTAGATGTAGGCGCCTCACGAGGTACGCAGGCATGCCATGATAAAGTGCCACCTTCTTAAGAATAAATCTAATACACTCCTCAGAGTTCTATACTCTGAATATTAAATCTAATACACATCTCAGAGATTTAATCTCTGAATAATAAATCTGAAACAGACCTCAGAGTTCTACCCTCCTAATGATAAATTTAACACAGAGCTCAGAGTGTTATCCTCTAAATAATAAATGTAATAGTCACCTCCGGGTTCTGACATCCGGTTATTACATCGAATGCAGACTGACGGAGTGCTCTCCGTTTAATACATTTAAGATAGACATTAAAGTTCTATACTTTTAATAATTAATCTAATAGTCACCTCAGAGTTCTATCCCCTGAATAATGTATCTGATATGCACTTCAGAGTGTTATCCACTTAATAATAAATCTAATACTCACCTCAGAGTCCTATCCTCCAGATATTACAACTAATGCACACCAAGAGAGTGCTCGCCTCTAAATAAATTTAATACAGACCTCAAAGTTCTATCCACTTAATAATTAATCTAATAATCACCTCAGAGTTCTATTCTCTGAATAATAAATCAAATATAGACCTACAGAGCACAATTCTGTTAATATTAAACCTAATATAGACCTCAGGGTTCTATCCTATGAATAATAAATCTAATAGAAGGGAGCGCTAGGTGGCGCTAGCCAAGATGGCCGCGCCGAGGTAGAGCTCCGTGCTGCCTGACCCCTCGCATCCGTTCTTCCTCCGTTGCTGCCGTCCTGGCTGCCATCCGCTTCCCGCCACCTGCTGCGGAGTTGTGGCCCTACCCCCGCTGCTACTTTGGGCTGCCTCTGTGCCCTGGGGACTGAGTTATACCGCCTGCAAGAGTCACCGCGACGGGGGCGCGCACTCGGCCGGTTCCTCGGCCGGCGGCGCCTGCTACGAGCGCCCGCGGCGCTGCACGAGGGGCACAGGCCTCTGTTTGCTGGCGGCTGTCCGGAGGCGGGAGAAGCCCGCGGAGAGGCACCTCGGCCTGTGGCACATCGCGGGTGAGTCGGGGGGGGGGGGCGACAGCTCCTAAGCGCCTCCCTGGACCTTCCCCGGCCCCGGGGCCCTGATCGGCGGGCGGATCGGCCCGAGTGGTGGGATTTCGTGGGGCTGGGCCCGGATCAGCCATATTGTCGCGCCCTGGCCTGTGGACTGGTGCATCCTCCGGAGGACTGCCTTCCTCTGCCCCCCCCCCGGCCCTCCTGCTCCGAGCGTGTTGTGGGGCTTTGCTGCTGGCTGTGGAGGCTCGGCCCCCCCCTGGATCCTGTGGAAGGCCCCCGTGCATGGGGCGGTGTCGCGCTCTGGCACCCGCGTCGGCGACCTGACGGGGGGGCGACGCTGGACTGGCTCCGCCCGGTGCCACTTGCTGGGGGGCTGCTGCCGAGGGGGCCCCTCTGCCCATTGCCCCTCGTCCCCCCTGCCTGGCGAGGTGGCCCACGGGGCTGCGGTGGGCTGGACGGGGGCGCCCTGTGACCTCTGCATCCCGGGGGCGGGGGCAGTAGCGGTGCTCCGGGCTGTTGGACTGGCCCTGCGGATTGAGGCCGTGGACGGCGTTGTTGCGGCCCGAGTGTCGCGGCTTGCCCGGGGGCCTTCTTCTGGGACTGCCCGCGGCGCGGGCCGCGGGGCGGTGCTGGCCCGGCCCCGGCCTCGGAGAGCGAGACGCGTTGATCCACCATGGGCAAGGACAAAGGCCCTAAGCAGCTGGCAGCATCCCACCAAACGAAGATTGACCGCTTTGCGACTCCGGACCCCCCGGGTGCCGGCGGAGGGGAGGCGCCCGCCCCCAACAAGGACTTGGCCACCATCCTGCACGCGATCGATGCCTCTCGCACCTCGCTGGAAGGGATGGTTGGGGAGGTGAAGATAGATGTTGCGCTTCTGAGGCAGGATCTCCGCAACGCCACGGCCCGCATCACGGAGGCCGAATCGCGGATCTCCGCGACGGAGGACGACATCCATCAATTACAGGACCAGGTCCGGGAGCTCACGACCCACTCCAAGGAACTACACAGGCGGGCGGAGGATGCCGAAAATCGCGCCCGCCGCAACAACCTTCGCTTGGTGGGCTTTCCGGAGGGGGTCGAGTCGGGCCGGGCCGACGACTTCCTAGAGGCCTGGTTTAAATCCTGGATGCCGGCGGGCAGCTTGTCAACCTGGTTCGTGGTGGAGAGGGCGCATCGGTCGCTGGCGTCCAAACCTCCGGTGGGGGCCCCCCCACTCCCCTTCATTCTTCGGATCCTTAACTTCAGGGACAGAGATGCCATTCTGCGGGAGGCTCGGGTGAGCGGCAAACTGGCCTATGACAACCACACTATTATGATTTTCCCAGACTACACCCGGGAGGTCCAGGAGCAGCGCCGTTCGTACACGGAGGTGAAGCAGCAGCTGCGCTCCCTGGGCCTTCAATACCAGCTCCAGTTCCCGGCCCGCCTCCGACTTGTCTTTCAGGGTAAGACGATGTTCTTTGATACCCCCAGGGCAGCCTGGACATGGCTTACCGAGGAGCGGCCTCTGCGGCAGCCGGGCGGAGGGCCGCCCGTTGCAGGGCCCGGGAGCCCCGTTGTGGCTGGGTCCCAGCGGCCGCGGCGCGGGAAGCGCACACGCTCCCGGCAGCGGCGAGGTGCTGCAGTCATCAAGGCCCGGTCTGTGAGCGCTTCTGGCAGACCGATGAGAGACTCCTCCGCCTCTTCGGAAGCCTCTTCCCGGGCGGCCGGGGGATCCCGGCGCCGAGCATCACCTGGGCCGACCGGATCTGCGACCCCCCTCAACACGCACATTGACTCATCAGACCTTTCTCGCAGTCCCGCTATATGACCTTTTTTCTTTGTCTCTTGCAGTTGCGGGGAGGGTAACGGCCTTGCCCGAGGGCGGGGGTGGGGGGCTCCACATTCTTGTGCTCCCCAGTGCCAGCCCAGGTCAGCACATTGTAATCCGTACTTCAGGAGGGGTCCACTACGCTCTTTATACCCGAGCACCTGAGCTTGGGGTCTTGTGACTGTTGGTTCTGTTCGGGCGACAGATGCTTCTGGTTTTGAAGTGTAGGGTGGGGGGTGGGGGGTTGGTGTTGGGGGTTTGTTTGGGGTTTCTCTTCACGAGACTGTTTTGTTTGGGTTTGCACTGTTACCTACTGAGCCTTTCACACAGCGCTGCGCGGCGCGCGGCGTCGGGTCCCTTCACTCAGCTCCATTTGCACGCTCTACTGCCGCTCACCCTCCGCCGCTGTCCGCTCGCTTCCCCCGGTGGGGGCTCCATGGTCCCTCAGGGGCCTGCACGCTCCGTGCCCCCTCTGCTGCCACCAGGGTCCAGGGGTGTCCCCCCGGTGCCCCCCGCCTGCCCCCTTCCCGGCGCGCTCCATTCCCACTGCTGCCATGGCTGATTTAGCCCCCAAAGCCCAGGTGCGCATCCTGTCCTGGAATGTGAACGGCCTGCTGGACCGGCTTAAGCGCACTGCTGTCCTCAAATACGCCCAGCGCGCGGGTGCGGACGTGCTCCTGCTTCAAGAAACCCACCTCCTCGGTGAGAACTGTCCCTTTTTGGCGCGCTTCGGATTCGACCGGGTGTGGCACTCCGGGTTCTCGCGCGGGTCGCGGGGGGTTGCGGTCCTCCTGCGCCGTTCCTTCCCTTTTGTGTTGGCCCGAGTGGTCCATGACTCCCAGGGGAGGGGGGTTGCGATTAGCGGCACGCTCGAGGGCCGGCCACTCAGCCTCTTGTCCCTTTACGTGCCATCCACGGGGCTGTCGTCGGCCTTATCTCTGACCGTGTCCTGGCTAGCGGCTTTTCCACCTGGTACTGTTGTTCTCGGGGGAGACTTTAACGCCGTCTCGGCCCCGCACCTCGACTCTTCGGGTCCGGTCTCGGACTCCCGCGCGGCGCGAGCGAAGCAGCTGGCCGGGTGGGCGGAGGCACAGGGCCTCTGTGACGTGTGGCGGCTCTGGCACCCACGCACGCGACAGTATACCCACACCTCAGCCGCCCACCACACCCAGGCACGCATCGACGCGATCTTTGTCCCCTCGGCCGACTGTCTGGGTATCCAAGACGTCCGCATCCTTCCCCGGGGGATATCCGACCATTCTCCGATTTTGCTGGGTTTGGGCCCCCCACCTCACGGTGCACGCCAAATGTGGCGTTTCAATGCGTGGTTCCTGCAGGACAAGACGCTCCGTAAGGAAGTGGGGACCGCGCTGGCACTCTACTTTGGCGACAACGACGGATCGGTCTCCTCGGCGGGCACCCTCTGGGAGGCTTGTAAGGCCACGGTTAGGGGGGTTGCTAGGGCACAGGTGGTGAAACACCGCCGGGCGCAGCTGCAGCGGCTCACGGCCTGCGAGGCTCAGGCGCTACGCCTGGAACAATCCGTCTCTCACTCTGGCGACCCGGCCGAGACCCGGCAGCTACGGCTCCTACGCGAGGAGATTCGTCAGCGGTCGCTTGACGCAGCTAAGCTTCTTTGGCAATCCTCGGTGGCGCGGGTATACGGCTGGGGCGACAAAAATGGGGCGCTTCTGCACCGGCTGGCCACTTACCCCAGGGCATCACGCATCATCCCGGCGGTGACCGACTCGGGTGGCGCGCTTCAGTCTTCGTCCGTGGCTATAGCGGACGCTTTCGCTCAGTACTACTCCCAACTCTACCGGGCACGGACATCGGATCTGTCTTTGGCTTCCATGCTCGCCGCTGGTGCCCTAAGCCTTCCCCGGCTGGGGCCGAGTGATTGGGAGAGCCTGGAGGCTCCCATCTCCCCTGAGGAGATCGGAGACGCGATAGGGCGCACGTCCGCCGGGAAGACCCCCGGCCCGGACGGGTTCCCACAGGAGTTTTATGCCACCTACAAGGAGCATTTGGTTCCACGGCTGGGTGCCCTGTACGCGGAGGCGGTTGAGAGAGGCTCCTTCCCCCCGGAGGCCGACATTGCCACAATTGTGGTCCTGCCTAAATCCACTCCGCCGCCCAGTGACAGGTCGGCCTACCGGCCGATCTCTCTGATCAATACCGATATCAAACTATATGCCGCGGTCCTGGCCCAGCGGCTCCGGCCCTTCCTGTCGCGTCTGGTGCACCCGGACCAATGCGGCTTCATGCCGGATCGAGGCACTCGCCACTGCCTCCGCCGCCTCCATGTGGCCCTGGCGCACCGCCACCGCCTATCTCCATACCTCACTCTCCTGCTGGCGGACTTCGAGAAAGCCTTCGATTGGGTGGGGTGGCCTTACCTGTTCGATGTCTTGGCTCATATGGGTTTCGGTCCCAAGTTTGTTGGGATGGTGCGGGTTCTGTACGCGCGCCCTCGCGCCAGAGTGTTGGTTAATGGGGCACTGTCAGGAGCGTTCCGGATCGGCCGGGGCACGCGGAAGGGGTGCCCGCTCTCACCCCTCCCCTTCGCGCTCGCAATGGAGCCCCTTGCCGCCCTCATCAGAGCGGATCCTCTCATTCGGGGATGGGAGTGGCCGGGCCTCGAGGAGGACAGGATCGCCCTCTATGCGGACGACGTCCTGCTGTACCTTGGTGACCCAGCGCGCTCGGGTCCTCGGGCTCTCCACATCTTGGGCCGCTTTGCCCGCGCCTCTGGCCTCTGCCTCAACTCGCACAAGTCGGTCCTCGTGCCTCTTCACCCCTCCCGCGAATGCTTCGATTGGCAGACCACGATTCCCCTCCGCCGATTGTCTTTCAAATACTTGGGCATCTGGGTCTCCCTCCTCCCGGAACTGAGCTGGGCACTCAACGTGGCCCCTTTGGTCAAAAAAGCCAAAGCGGACCTCACTCGGTGGCACTCGCTCCCGCTGAACCCGCTGGGGCGCGTGGCGCTCTACAAAATGATGATCCTCCCTCGGTTCCTGTATGTACTGCAGAACACCCCGGTGTCCTTTCCGAGGTCGTGGTTTCGCGAGTTGGACGGGATGGCCACCAGGTTCCTCTGGGGTGGTGGAAGGCCAAGGCTGGCCTTGCCGATCTGCCGCCTCCCCACCTTTGACGGGGGGCTTGGTATGACCAACCTCTACCTTTATTACCTGGCCACCCGGCTTCTGGTCATCCATGACTGGTTCGGGGGGGGATGGTCCGATCCGGCCTACAGGGTAGAGCTGGAAGCCCTGGGTCTCTCCAGCGTTCAGGACCGCATGTACGGCGCCCCTGTTCCTACCTCCTGCCCCGACATCACTAGGGCGGTTTTCCTGGCTTGGCGGGCAGCGCTCCGCCACACCGGGTGGACCGGGACGTTGACGCGCGCCACCCCTCTCTGGCATGGGACATGGTTGCGGGAGGTTGTGGGGCTGGAGGGCTTCGGACCGTGGGATTTGCTCGGTATCTCCCAGCTGGGGGACGTGTGGCGAGGGGGGCGCATGTGCTCATACTCTGAACTGCAGGCGCGCTTTTCTCTCCACTCGTCCCAATTCTACAGGTACCTCCAATTGCGACACGCCATACGGGTACACACCCCGCTGGACATCCGGCTGCCGGACCATAGCCCCCCAGAAGCTCAGGTTCTGATGGGTAACCTAGGAAAGGGAGGCATATCCAGAATATATCGTTCCCTTGTTAACAATACCCCTGTGCCCCAGGAGGGTCTGAAGGAGCGATGGGAGGAATGGGTAGGTCCCTTGGACGAGATCGACTGGCGGGACGCCCTTATGGCCCCCAGGCTGGTTACGGCCTCCGCCAAGCTGAGGCTCATTCAAATCTATTATCTGCATACGGCATACCTTACACCAGCGCGCATGCGCCGTGCGGGTCTTTCCCCTGACGCAGCCTGCCCCCGTTGTAGCTTTGACCAGGCCGACTTCATCCATATGGTATGGTCATGCCCAGAACTGGAGGGGTACTGGCGTAGCATTGAAACTGACTTGACAGATGTCCTGGGGTGGGAGGTGCCGCACGACCCCAAACACATCCTATTGGGTATCACTGATGGCCTGGACGGCACCCGTGCTGAAAAAGTGTTCCTTATGACAGCGCTAATGGTGGCAAAACGGGACATTGCGGCAGCCTGGAAACAGCCGCAGCCGCCCAGCCTGTCCAGGTGGAGCGCGGGAGTGGACTGGTGTGCGGAACAGGAGCGGACTCTTTACCAAGCTCGGGGCTGCCACAAAAAATATCGTAGGGTGTGGGGGAAATGGTTAGGAAATGTAATGTGATCTGGTGGGGCGGGGTGGGGGATGGTCCGGGGGGGGGCTGAGAGGGGGAATGATTCCCAGGTGGGACTACTGTATATTGTTGGTCTGAAAGGCTCACTGTTTTTGTTGCAAAAAACAATAAAAACTTGTTTATCAAAAAAATAAATCTAATAGAAACTTCAGAGTTCTATCCTCTTAATATTAAATCTAATATGGACCTCAGAGTGTTATTCTCTTTATAATGAATATAATACTCACCTCAGAGCCCGATCCTCTGGATATTACAACTAATGCAGACCGACAGAGTGCTCTCCTCTTAATACATTTAATACAGAGCTTAAAGCTCTATCCTATTAATAAATAATCTAATAGTCACATCAGAGTTCTGTTCTTTGAATACTAAATCTAATTTAGACCTAGAGAGCACTATCCTCTTAATATTAAATTTAATACAGACCTCACAGTTCTATCCTCTTAATAATAGAGCTAACATAGACCTCAGAGTGTAATCCTATTAATAATAAATCTAATACTCACCTCTGAGTCCTATCATCCGGTTATTACATCTAATGCACATCGCCAGAGTGCTCTCCTCTTAATAAATTAAATACAGACCTCAAAGTTGTATCCTCTAAATAATGAATCTAATAGTCACCTCAGAGTCCTATCCTATGAATAATAAAGCAAATATATACCTCAGAGATCTATCTGCTGAAAAATAAATCTAATACAGACCTCACAGTTCTATCCTATGAATAATACATCTAATACAGATTGCAGAGTCCAATTCCCATAAAATCAATCTATCAGAGACCTCCATATGCCACCCTCTTATGAAAAAATTAATCTAGAACAGAGCGCAGAGTGGCACACTCTTAAGGATAAATCTAGTACAGGCCTCAGGATGCCACACTCTTTAGAATAGATCTAGTGAAGACCCCTGAATGCCATCTTCTTGTAAAAGAAGAAATATATTTCAGACTGCAGCGGGCCACCTTCTTAAGACTATGTCCAGAAAACGTCTGCAGAATTCCATCCTCTTAAGAACAAATCCAGTATAGACCACACTGCGTTATCCTCTTTAGAATAAAACTAGTATCGTTTTCAGAGTGTAATCCTCTTAAGGACAAAGATGGTACAGACTACAGACCATTGTCAACTTAAGAATAAATCTAATACAGCCATGAGTGCCACCTTCTTAAGAATAAATCTTATACTCACCTCAGAGTTCTATCCTCTATATATTACATCTAACGCAGACTCATAAAGCGCTCTCCTCTTAATAATAAATCTAATACTCACCTCAGAGTTCTATCCTCTATATACTACATCTAACGCAGACTCATAAAGCGCTCTCCTCTTAATAATAAATCTAATACTCACCTCAGAGTTCTATCCTCTATATACTACATCTAACGCAGACTCATAAAGCGCTCTCCTCTTAATAATAAATCTAATACTCACCTCAGAGTTCTATCCTCTATATACTACACCTAACGCAGACTCATAAAGCGCTCTCCTCTTAATAAAAAATCTAATACTCATCTCAGAGTTCTATCCTCTATATACTACATCTAATGCAGACTCATAAAGCGCTCTCTTCTTAATAATAAATCTAATACTCACCTCAGAGTTCTATCCTCTATATACTACATCTAACGCAGACTCATAAAGCGCTCTCCTCTTAATAATAAATCTAATACTCACCTCAGAGTTCTATCCTCTATATACTACATCTAATGCAGACTCAAAGCGCTCTCCTCTTAATAATAAATCTAATACTCGCCTCAGAGCTCTATCCTCTATATACTACATCTAACGCAGACTCATAAAGCGCTCTCCTCTTAATAATAAATCTAGTACACATCTAAGAGTTCTATCCTCTAATTAAAAAAATCAAATACAGAACTCAGCGTTCTATCCTCTAAATAATAAATCTAATACGCACCTCAGAGCTCTATCCTCTGAATACTACATCTAATGCAACCCACAAAGCGCTCTCCTCTTAATAATAAATCTAGTACACATCTCAGAGTTCTATCCTCTAATTAAAAAATTGAATACAGAACTCAGCGTTCTATCCTCTAAATAATAAATCTAATACGCACCTCAGAGCTCTATCCTCTGAATACTACATCTAATGCAACCCACAAAGCGCTCTCCTCTTAATAATAAATCTAGTAAACACCTCAGAGTTCTATCCTCAAATTAATAAATCTAATATGAACCTCAGAGCTCTATGTTCTGAGAAACAGCTAATACAAACCTCAGAGTTCTATCCCCTGAATAATAAATCTGATCGAGACCTCAAACTTCTATCCTTTTAATAGTTAATATAATACAGACCTCAGCGTTCTATCCTCTTAATAATAAATCTAATATAGACCTCAAAATGCCATCCTCTAAATAATTAATCTAATACTAACCTCAGAGTTGTATCCTATGAAAAATAAATGTAATGCAGATCTACATAACACTATTCTCTTATTAATAAATCTAGAACACACACCTCAGAGTTCTATCCTCTGAATTATAAATCTAATACAGACCTCAGGGTTCTATCCTCTGAATAATACATATAATATAGACCTCACAGTTCTTCTCTCTAATTAATAAATCTAATACAGAGATGAGTTCTACCCTCTTAATAATAATTCTAATGCAGACCTGAGCATTCTATCCTCTGTATAATAAATCTAATAGAGACCTCAGCCTTCTATCCTCTGAATGATAAATCAAATACAGACCTCAGTGCTCTATCCTCTTAATCATAAATCTAGTGTACACCTTAGAGTTCTATACTATAATTAATAAATTTAATACACAACTCGGAGTTCTAGCCTCTGATTAATAAATCCAATACACACCTCAGAGCTCCATATTCTGTCTGAGAAATCAAATACAGACTTCAGAGTTCTATCCTTTTAATAATTATTTTAATACTCACCTCAGACTTTGATTCTATGAATAATAAATCTAATGCAGACCTCAGTGTACTATCCTCTGATTAATAAATCAAATACAGACCTTGGATATCTATCATCTTAATAATAAATCTACTACACACCTCAGAGTTCTAGCCTCTTAACAATATATCTAATATACACCTCAGAACTCCGTTCTGAGTAATAAATCCAATACAGACCTCAGCGTTCTATCCTCTGAATAATAAATCTTAAACAGACCTCAAACTTCTATCCTTTTAATAATTAATCTAATACTCACCTCAGAGTTCTATCCTCTGAATAATAAATCTTAAACAGACCTCAAACTTCTATCCACTTAATAATTAATCTAATACTCACCTCAGAGTTCTATCCTCTGAATAATAAATCGTATACAGATTTCAGAGTGCTATTCTCTTAGGCTAAATCTTTTTTGATAATCAACTTTATTGATTTTTAGAAAACAAGGAAAGATTCACATTGACAAGCACAATTACAGGTTTGCCTATAAAACATAATGGGGGTGTCATTATCGAAGTAATACTGTAAGCACCATGATTGAGCACTCTACATGGCGAGAATAAGCAGTCTGCCGAAGGCAAGAGTTCATCCTCACGGAAGCCACTAACCCATTTGATCTGCCCATTTACCCCACACTCTTTGAAACTTGGCTGGGCTTCCCTTGGCTTCAAATAATGGTTTCTTTTGAGCGGCGCACCAGTCCACCCCCTGGCGCCTTTTAGCTATTGTGGGGGGAGAAGGGTGGTCAGGTTGTGTCCAGGCAATGGCTATATCCCGTTTGGCCACCATGATGGCCATGCCCAAAAACAGTTTATCTGCTAGGGGCCCGTCCAGACCATCCATAATGCCCAGGAGGAGGAGCAATGGTTGTGAGGTACATGCCAGCCCAAGATGTGTGTGAGTCCGGATTCTATCTTATCCCAGTATTTTATGAGGCGGGGGCAACACCAGATCACATGGTAGAAATCTGCTGGTTGGTGCCTGCGGCGTGTGCATTCGGATGAGGCACGCAGTCCCGCTCAATGTAGGCGCTCTGGGGTAAGGTATGCAGTGTGAAGGTAATAGATTTGGATGAGTCGGAGACTGGCAGAGGTAGTGATAGTTTTGGGGGCCATAAGGATGTCTCGCCAGTCCTCATCCTGAAGGGGACCCAGCCAACCCTCCCAGCGAACTCTGAGCAAATCCAGAGATGTGGGGCTGTGGTTCATGAGGGTGCAGTATATGCGTGAGATGTCACCCTTCCCAAGATTCCCCATCATGACCTGTGCTTCCGGCGGACTGAAATCAGGAAGCGTGTTGCCCGTCGAGATGTGTGTGTTCAGGGCGTGGAGTGTCTGCAAGTATCCATAGAATTGTGAGGCATGTAGGGAGAAGCGGTTCTGTAAGTCCTGAAAAGGCCGTATATGATCTCCCAACCACACGTCACCCAATTGGGAGATGCCAATGTAGTTCCACTACTTAAACCCTTGTAACGCTGCCACTTCCCCGAGCCACGTGCCCTGCCAGAGTGGTGTTTGCTTGGTCAATTTGGAATCCCATTGTGTATGAGGTAGGGCCGAACACCATGCCAGGAAGACTGAAAGCGTCTTAGGAATGGGGGATGCATACATGAGAGCCTGGATTCGAGGGAAATCCATGTCTCAGAGTTGAGTTCTACAAGCTGGATCAAACTATCCACCAGTGAACCAGTCATGAAGGACAAGCAACCTCGTGGCCAGATAATATAGGTAGAGGTCCGTCATTCCCATGCCGTCGAAGGACGGGATGCGGCATTGGTCAAGAGCCAATCACAATCTCCCACCTCCCAACAGGAACGGTGTGATCATGGCGTCGATCTCTCGAAACCAGCTTTGGGGATATTGGAAGGGAGTATTTTGAATAGCATATAGGAACCGAGGGAGGATCATCATCTCAAATAATGCCACCCTTCCCAGCAGATTAAGTGGCAAGGTCTGCCAGCGATTAAGGTCCTCCCTAGCCTTTTTAATAAGCGGGGTAAAGTTCAGTGACTATTCTAGCTCAGGGAGCAGAGCCACCCATATGCCTAGATATTTAAATGAATGCCACCTAATGGGTATGTTAGTCTGCCAGTCGAAACATTCCCTAGAGGGATGAAGAGGTA
Source organism: Triturus cristatus (assembly GCF_964204655.1). Lineage (NCBI taxonomy): Eukaryota > Metazoa > Chordata > Amphibia > Caudata > Salamandridae > Triturus > Triturus cristatus. Next base: position 1,177,421,638 of record NC_140580.1, on the reverse strand, counting down.
CGAGGGTCGATTTGGCTAGGTTCAGCCGGAGGCCCGAGACCCTCTCTTAGGCTTCAAGGGATTGGAGGCATCTAGGGCCGGTCCGGGTCTGATAGGAAAAACAAGACGTTGTCCGCGTATAGTGCTATTTTGTCCATGTGGTGGCTTCTCCATGCCCAGCCTTGAATGAAGTCATCTGTGTGGATGAGACGCGCCAGGGGCTCCATCCTCAGAGGGAAAAGGAGCGGGGAGAGGAGACAGCCCTGTCTAGTACCTCTTTGGATTGGGAATGTTTGAGAGAGGGTCCCATTAATCTGCACTCTGGCTTTAGGGGCAGAATATAGGACTCGGACAAAGCGCCCAAACTGTTGAACCATACCCATGATTGTGAGCACCTCATCAAGATAGAGCTAGTCCACCGTATCGAAGGCCCTCTCAAAATCTACAAGAAGAAGCGTTAGATAGGGGGTAATTGCCTGGCGAGTAGCAAGCGCTAGATGGAGGCACCTTAGGCAATGTCTGGTGCTACGAGCTGGCATAAAGCTGCATTGGTCCGGATGAATCAGTTTGTTTATGAGCGGGAGCTGAGCTAATATCGTAGCGTAGACTTTGGTTTCAGTGTTGGGTTTTGGGGATGACCACAAGGGTGGCCGTATCCGTATCTGGGGGAAATGCCCCGACTTCTGTCACATGCTGGAACAGGGCTGAGAGATGGGGGACCAGGAGCTCTCGATAGGACGCATAATATTCCTGAGGGAAGCCATCAGGGCCTAGAGTCATCCAGGACGCCAGTTGGGAGATCGCCGCACCCATCTCCCCTGGGGTAAAGGGAAGGTCCAGACTCGCTGCTTCTGAGTGCATCAAGCAGGGAATGTGGACTTGATGAGGCTGGAGAAAGTTTGAGAGAGTATCCTCCAACTTGCGTACCAAGTATAAAAAGGTATAATAACCTGCAAAAGCCTGTGCAATCTCAGCTGAGGTACGGCAGATGGTTCCTGAGGATTCACGGATCTCAGGTACTATCCAATTTGCCTGGGGATATGAGGCCAGCCTGTGCAGGAGCCTCCCATTTTTATCCCCCCAGCCGTACACACTGGTGACAGATGAGCGCCACAGCAGTTTAGCTGACTCTAACAAAGTTTGTTTGATTTCTTCACATAAAGCTGCCAATTGCCTATTGTGAGCTCCGTTCGGGGTCATGGCAATGTCAGTCTGCGCCTCGAGAATGGCTGACTATCTTGGGCTCGCCGTTGTGCCTGAAGGTGGCTTTTAGCCAGACCCCCGGATGGTAGCTTTGCTTGCTTCCCGGAGGGTTCCCAGTGAAGACACAGATCCCAGGTTCGTGAGGAAGTACTGCCGAAGTTCCTCCCGGATAGTCTTGTGGAACTCCTTGTTTTGGAGGAACCAGGCGTTCAGTTGCCACATAGGGCGCAGTCCGCCAGGGGTGTCTCATAGATGCATGAGCAATGCTGAGTGGTCTGAGATCCCCCAGGGAAGGATGGACATTTTGGTCACACGTTGACCATCTGGGGCTGGCATGGAAATCATGTTGATACGTGCGTGGGAATGGTGCGCTGCCGAAGTATGCATGCATTGGAAGACTTGAGGGTTCCAGATCCTCCATATGTCGCAAAGGCGCAATGTGGCCACCCACTCAGTCAATTTCTTAGCGTGGATCAACCTGGAGGGGATGCCTGTACTGTCAAGGCTGGGCTGCATGACAGCATTGAAATCTCCTCCCAGAATCATGTGTCCCCAGGGCAGAGTGGAGATAGTGTCAGTGAGGTGCCGTAGCATTGAGGCAAGTGTCGCGGGAGGGATGTATATGGCTAGATTAAGAGTATCCCCCCAGCATCCCTGAGAGAGTTACAAACCGCCCTTGTAGGTCCCTGATAACGTGAGAAGGAACAAATGGGAGGGACTTTTTGAGTAGGATGGCCACCCCCCGGGAGCCCCTGTTGAGGCAGGAGTACCACACCCTATCAATGCCGTAACGTGCCAGAAAGGCGTAATGGGATCCCATAAGATGAGTCTCCTGAAGCAGGAGAATATCAGAGGAGTGTCGTTGGGCATATTTCAAGACTGGTGTGCATTTGATGCGGTCAAGTAGTTGGTTTGTGACTATCATGAGGAGCAGTTGATGCAAGGGGTATGATGGGTCGTACCCTGTGACGTGCTCGGGGCTAGGTGCAAGGCGGGTGCAAACCTCCAGAGCAGCGTCCAGTGAGCGGGGTCACCATGCGTGTGTGGGGATCTTGTGTCGAAGTGCTCTCTGCTGTAAGAAAAGGAAAGTATAGCATAAAATCTCAAACTAAACAATGGACAATGGTCCTGAACCCTCTCCACCCCCATACTTCTGGAACTGAAGCATCTGTCGCCCGGCAGCTTAAGAGGAACAAGCTAAACGATTGCGCTTAGCGCTGGAGATACGTGGTAGACCCCTCCACCTGTGTCGGATGTAAGTGCGGCTTCGGCGGTGTCAAAGTTCTACATTACGATACTGCAGAGTATGCATCTCTGATATTCAAGTAGAAATTATTCTCTATGTCACTGTTGTTGTCCTTCTGGGAGATCCTCATATTACTGGGCTATGGGAGGGATCCGAGTACGTGGCTGCCCGGACCAAGGTGCCCATGGGGATGCATTCCCTGGAGTAATCCTCTGTGGATCTGTTTCTTTGAAAGTTGGGGGCCTGGGGGGCAGTCCGTGTTCCCGGGCCCATGGACGGCTGGGCTCAACGATCTGGGGGTTTCTGTGCAACCTCCACGTCCCTTGCGGGATTGTGTGAACCTCCTGCCATGTTTGAGAGACAAAGGTCGCAAGGCCTGGGAACCAGAATGTGCAGGCAAAGAATTTGCTCGGATCCCGAGGGGACGTTCTTCGGTCAACCAAGTCCAGGCAGTCTGGGGGGAGTCAAAGAACTGTGTTTTGCCCTGGAAGATCACACGGAGATGGGCTGGGAAGAGGCGTCTGTATTGAAAGCCAAGGTTACGCATTTTCTGTTTGACCTCCGTATAGGAGCGTAGTTGGGTCTGCACTTCCCTGGTGTAGTCCAGGAATACCATGATGATGTGATTTTGAAACTTCAAGGTGCCCAGGGGCAGTGCCTCGCGCAGGATCGCATCACAGTCTTTGAAGTTAAGGATCGGAGTGATTATAGGGCGGTGCAGAGCCCCGGGTGGTGGCTTAGGTGCAAGGGAACGGTGGGCTCGTTCGATTGCGACTCCAGGGTGAAAGTGTGTCTTTAGGCATCCAGGATGATATCCACGTTTCAATGAAGGTGGCCATCTGCCCCTGTTCGCTCCCCTCCGGAAATCCTACTAGGCGTAGATTGTTGCGGCGTGATCGATTTTCAGCGTCTTCAGCTCTTTTGTGTAGTTCCTTAGTGTGGGATTGTAAGTGGGCCACCTGCTCCTTCAATTGGTGAGCATCATCCTCCACTGTAAAGAGGCCGGACTCAGCCTCCGAGATACGGGCTGTGGCGTTTCGCAAATCCTGCCGGATGAGGGACATGTCAATGCGGCCCTCCTCAATCTTCTCCTCCACTGAGGTCCGAGATGCGTTGATTGCCTGCAAGATTGCGGCCAGGTCATTACCCTGGAGAGACAAGCCACCCACAGCCCCCTCCAGGGGGTGGTGTTTAACAGCGGTTAATTGGTCCATTTTTGTTTGTGTTTGGGTGGTGGAGGACTTAGGCCCTCGGTCTCTCCCCATGTTTGGTGGTGGAAATGTTCCAGTGGAATCAGAGCCAGGGCATCCCTGATTCAGTCTCCTTCAGACCGGGGTCACCAGACTGTCCGGTCCCCTCATATTGTGTCAGAGTGAGGGCGTCCCTGGATTCAGGGTGAAATGTTTGTGAGCGGTGGAGCTCCGTGGGTTTGAAGTGAGCAGATACCTCTGAGACCTCTTAGGCTAAATCTAATCCAGAACAAAGACCCAAACTCCCTTAGAAAATAAATCTAGTGGAGACCACCAAGCATCGTCCTATTAAGAAAAAATAAATCTAGAACAGGAGCGCAGAATGACACATTCTTAAGAATAAATATAGTAGAGACCATAGGGAAGTATGCTTTTAAAAATAAATCTATTACAGCCGTAACCGCACTACCCTCTTAAGAATAAATCTAGTGAGGACTGCAGAGTGCCACCCTCTTAAGAATAAAACTGAAGGAGACCACAGAGTATGTTTCTCTTAACAATAAGTCCACTATGGACCTCTTAGAAATAGGTCTAGTGCATACATCAAAGTGTCATCTTCTTAAGAAAGAATGAATCTAGCACAGACTTCAGAGTTTCAACCTCTCAAGAATAAATCTATTACAGTAAAGAGGATCATTCTTCTTGTGGATTTCGGGGCACTCTTTCCAGGACTCCTTTCTGAGAAGCAATTCCTCCTCCTTTCAGTGTAGGCCAGCGTACCGCCTGAGCCAGTGTATCTGTGGCCTCCACAAGGTCTTGCTGAGGCCAGACCTTTTGGATTATAACTAAGGCTCCCTGTTTTCTGTTTTTACGGATTTTTACAGATAAATACAGACAGAAAACAATGTGTTTTCGGTCTGCATCTATTTTAAAAAAAGAAAATTGTGCTCCTTTTAAGTGACTCTCCATGCTGTCTTTGATTAATTATAGGCCAGCTGCTGAGCATATGGACAGAATGGGAAATTAAAAAACAGGATGAAATGTATTTAAATAACGGCATCTGTCAACATACATTTATGGTATAATGCTAGTATTTACCAGTGGATGTATGGTTATGTAATATTTGACAGCTTAAATAGCTAAAACACAACAGAAATTTACAGTTTTTCAACTTCATTTATACGCACAACACAAAATAAATCTGGATAAATACAGATAAAATGGCCCAAAAATATATATGAATACAGACAGAAATGTTAAAAAAAAAAAATACCTTAAAACCGGGAGCCCTAATTATAACCAAACGAGATACAGTAACTTGTTGTCACCACATCCAACACCAATGTCTCTGCTGTATACAGCTGTCATCAACTCATAGTTCTGTGGTTGAAGGACCTGGCTGCCTTGTACGGATAAGCATGGGACACAAACTATGTGGTTTTGCGCCTCTCTTGACCTCTACTTTACCCATCCCTGCATGCTGGCCCGAACCTGCAGTCTATGAAGTGATTGTTGTCTTGGGCTCTAACTGTTGTGCTGCTTTTGGCTTTCTGATTCTTCTTTTCACTTCCTGGTTTTTTTTTAATATGCACTTTTGGTAATGTCAATCAAATTAGTTACACGATTGTTCTTTCTATTCCTTGAAGAACATTTTTGATTTGTTGCTCAAGAGGTGGCTCCCTATTTTTACATACCTAGACAAACCATGGTTTATATATGGTGTATAAACAGTATATTATATTTATACATGGTCAACCAAGGATGACCATGAAGTGTTGAAGGAGAATGTCAGAGGTGCCCACCAAAGGACATGTTAAGAAGGGAGACTTGGATCTTTAATGTGTTTTGCCACAATTTTATGACAATGGCAATTTGATGTATGATGTTATTTTCCACAACTGGGGATTTCCAAAACAAATGCTAGAAGCGAAATGGCCCTTGTTTATAACTGCTGCTGCCCTTCATATGGTTTGCCCTCAGGAAGGAATGACGGCAGATTTCCAATGCTTCACTTTGTCCAATGTTGTATTGCAAGAACTGCACCGGTTATACTGATGTGTACATTGGTGTACTATATGTCCCTTTAACATGCAGCTGTCATTGAGTTAACTCCATGTCAGCATTGCCCATTCCATTTTAAAGGCTCTGGTTTACTAAGCTTTGATGTAGCCCCCAAGTTTGAAAATATGAAACACTATCAAATGTAATTTTAAAAAATCCTTAAATCATAAAAAAATAAAAATTAAGGTTGCCCATCGTATATCATAATTGAATCATGTCATCACATATGACATGACATTAATTGACATCATGTCATCAGATATGACATGATTTCATTAACTGCACTAATTGGTAATTCTCTAAAAATGGGCAGCATCAATGACCGAAAACATATAGTTAAAAATTCAGAAACTGTAGTGCTTGATTAATGATTTACGGTTCAATTAAAAGGGGGTCAGACCCTTTCTGGTATAAGGTACAAATTGATAAGGGCCTCTGGCTCCGGTACCCAATCACATTTCTACTTATTCCTATTGTCTTTAAATGCATTATTCACTAAGGGCCTCATTACGATGTCAGCGGAAAGCCTCCGACCAGTGGTATAGGATATTGAGATGATAACAGAGAACAAGCAGGTGTCTCAGCTCACATACATGCAATCCCTTTCAGGTTTCAGGATTATGTTCTAATCTCATATACCTCATAAGTCTGTACCTGGCCAGTCAGAGGTTTAGCAACCAGTGCCTAGTTTTACTGGCCTGAATATATTTTAAAGATGGTTGAGGAGAACAAAAGCAATAACCATTGTAGCTATAAATTAATGCTTAACTGCCCATGTTGGAAGGGGCAAATATTATTCAAAGTTTTCCTGTCCTGTAAGAAATGTTACTTTCCCCTTTGCAGTCAAACGAGTGAAGGAAGCAAACAGCGCTCCTCGGATCTCAATACTATGTTCAAGTTTGTGCTCCATGACCAAAAGTGTACCTTTCCCACAATGAGGAGTCAACCCCTTCTTGGCTCTATACAATTGGCGCTACAATAGCATATCTTTTCCAAAATACAGAGAAGCAACATTTCTCAAGCCTCCCTGTAAAGGGGTGAAAATCAAACGTAAGAAGGAAAGTATTAACTACTGTGCCGAGGTGGACATTTCTGTAATGTGAATGTTGTTCACCAACCTAAGCGTTAACTAATAATTCAGTACCATGTAACAGCAAGCTTACAGGCTTTCTAGAGGCTTGTGTTAGCATTTCTACAGCTCTGTCACCCATTTTGTTGCCCACATTAAACAGTGTCCCAAGTACCACTTTTGCGTGAACTGTAACCACATAGTCACCCATCTCTCTCTGGGAATGCTCTGTAACCCCTATTTACCATGGTCAATGCCTTCCTTACCTAACATATCTTCAAAAAACCTCAAGACAAGCCAGATCCTCCCCCTTCTAAAGAAACCTACACTAGATCCTACTGACCTCACCAAGTAATGGCCCATCAATCACCTACCATTCATTGCAGGATCAATGAAAAATGAATATATGTTGAGCTTAAAGATAATACCAATAAGGAAAACTGCCTGTCAAGTTAATTCAGAAAGGGGATGGGTAGGGGATGGCGGACCAGGACAAACTTCAAATGAACAGTAATGTCTTTGACTCACACTCAACTTTATTGATTTTTTAGTGTGATCAAAGTAGTTAAATAAGGGAACATTTCAAGATTCACAAGAATAAAATAGCTCAGTCCCACACATCTCATTCACAAATCAAAATCATACTGACACACATTCCACAATGACATCATCATTTTAACCACAACCTATAATATACAAATTTAGTTCACATAAATAAGAACACATTGGGATCGTAGGGCTGCCATAAGATGATTAAATAGCAATTTGGTAGTTGACATCCACAAGATGTAGGTAATGACGTTTCAGCTACCCAGTGATCTAACGAACGCCAACGCGCGTTTCGGGGTCAAACCCCAGCCGGGGCTACACCTTCATCAGGGCGAAGATAAGCAAAAAAGTGTGGGACAAACACACCTAGAGGTCGTGTTCTTTTTAGACGATCAAAATGTAGCAATTCCACAGTATATGTAGCATGCTTCAAGGAGGGTCAAAGAGCCGGCATTATATCAATGTAGACCAAAGGGAGGAAGAATCAGTTTCCAGAATGAGGACTGCGTATATGGGTAATCTCATCAACAAATATAGCAAATGATGAAGGCAATTTTTTTCCTTCTCTTTTTTTCCTTTCTTCTTTTCTTTCTCTCTTTTCCCCCCGCCAATCCACCGCAGTAGTGAGGATTGGTGCCTAAGAAGGCCCTCACCACGCGCCTCGCAGCCGCTATGTTCGGAGGGTCATGGAGGCCGGATATCCGGTCTGAGCGTGCTGACCGCGCCAGTCCTCATTCTGGAAACTGATTATTCCTCCCTTTGGTCTACATTGATATAATGCAGGCTCTTTGATCTTCCTTGAAGTAGGATAGCGCCTCTCAGGGGCACCGGGGTCAGGGGTGGGATAGCGCCTCTCAGGGTGCACCGGAGTCAGAGGTAGGATAGCGCCTCTCAGGGGCACGGGATCAGGAGTAGGATAGCGCCTCTCAGGGGCACCGGCGTCAGGGGTAGGATAGCGCCTCTCAGGGTGCACCGGAGTCAGGGGTAGGATAGCGCCTCTCAGGGTGCACCGGGGTCAGGAGTAGGATAGCGCCTCTCAGAGGCGCCGGGGTCAGGAGTAGGATAGCGCCTCTCAGGGTGCACCGGGGTCAGGGGTAGGATAGCGCCTCTCAGGGTGCACCGGGGTCAGGGGTAGGATAGCGCCTCTCAGGGTGCACCGGGGTCAGGGGTAGGATAGCGCCTCTCAGGGTGCACCGGGGTCAGGAGTAGGATAGCGCCTCTCAGGGTGCACCGGGGTCATGGGTAGGATAGCGCCTCTCAGGGTGCACCAGGGTCAGGAGTAGGATAGCGCCTCTCAGGGTGCACCGGGGTCAGGGGTAGGATAGCGCCTCTCAGGGTGCACCGGGGACAGGAGTAGGATAGCGCCTCTCAGGGTGCACCGGGGACAGGAGTAGGATAGCGCCTCTCAGGGTGCACCGGGGTCAGGGGTAGGATAGCGCCTCTCAGGGTGCACCGGGGTCAGGGGTAGGATAGCGCCTCTCAGGGTGCACCGGGGTCAGGGGTAGGATAGCGCCTCTCAGGGTGCACCGGGGTCAGGAGTGGAATAGCGCCTCTCAGAGTGCACTGGGGTCAGGGGTAGGATAGCGCCTCTCAGGGTGCACCGGGGTCAGGAGTAGGATAGCGCCTCTCAGGGTGCACCGGGGTCGGGGGTAGGATAGCGCCTCTCAGGGTGCACCAGGGTCACGAGTAGGATAGCGCCTCTCAGGGTGCACCGGGGACAGGAGTAGGATAGCGCCTCTCAGGGTGCAACGGGATCAGGGGTAGGATAGCGCCTCTCAGGGTGCACCGGGGTCAGGGGTAGGATAGCGCCTCTCAGGGTGCACCGGGGTCAGGGGTAGGATAGCGCCTCTCAGGGTGCACCGAGGTCAGGAGTGGAATAGCGCCTCTCAGGGTGCACTGGGGTCAGGGGTAGGATAGCGCCTCTCAGGGTGCACCGGGGTCAGGGGTAGGATAGCGCCTCTCAGGGTGCACCGGGGTCAGGAGTGGGATAGCGCCTCTCAGGGTGCACCGGGGTCAGGGGTAGGATAGCGCCTCTCAGGGTGCCCTGGGGTCAGGGGTAGGATAGCGCCTCTCAGGGTGCACCGGGGTCAGGAGTAGGATAGCGCCTCTCAGGGTGCACCGGGGTCAGGGGTAGGATAGCGCCTCTCAGGGTGCGCCGGGGTCAGGGGTAGGATAGCGCCTCTCAGAGTGCACTGGGGTCAGGGGTAGGATAGCGCCTCTCAGGATGCACCGGGGTCAGGGGTAGGATAGCGCCTCTCAGGGTGCACAGGGGTCAGGGGTAGGATAGCGCCTCTCAGGATGCACCGGGGTCAGGGGTAGGATAGCGCCTCTCAGGGTGCACCGGGGTCAGGGGTAGGATAGCGCCTCTCAGGGTGCACAGGGGTCAGGGGTAGGATAGCGCCTCTCAGGATGCACCGGGGTCAGGGGTAGGATAGCGCCTCTCAGGGTGCACCGGGGTCAGGGGTAGGATAGCGCCTCTCAGGGTGCACCGGGTCAGGGGTAGGATAGCGCCTCTCAGGGTGCACCGGGGTCAGGAGTAGGATAGCGCCTCTCAGGGTGCACAGGGGTCAGGGGTAGGATAGCGCCTCTCAGGGTGCACCGGGGTCAGGGGTAGGATAGCGCCTCTCAGGGTGCACCGGGGTCAGGAGTAGGATAGCGCCTCTCAGGGTGCACCGGGGTCAGGGGTAGGATAGCGCCTCTCAGGGTGCACCGGGGTCAGGGGTAGGATAGCGCCTCTCAGGGTGCACCGGGTCAGGGGTAGGATAGCGCCTCTCAGGGTGCACCGGGGTCAGGGGTAGGATAGCGCCTCTCAGGGTGCACAGGGGTCAGGGGTAGGATAGCGCCTCTCAGGGTGCACCGGGGTCAGGGGTAGGATAGCGCCTCTCAGGGTGCACCGGGGTCAGGAGTAGGATAGCGCCTCTCAGGATGCACCGGGTCAGGGGTAGGATAGCGCCTCTCAGGGTGCCCTGGTGTCAGGGGTAGGATAGCGCCTCTCAGGGTGCAACGGGATCAGGGGTAGGATAGCGCCTCTCAGGGTGCACCGGGGTCAGGGGTAGGATAGCGCCTCTCAGGGTGCACCGGGGTCAGGAGTAGGATAGCGCCTCTCAGGATGCACCGGGTCAGGGGTAGGATAGCGCCTCTCAGGGTGCCCTGGTGTCAGGGGTAGGATAGCGCCTCTCAGGGTGCACCGGGGTCAGGAGTAGGATAGCGCCTCGTGGGCTCTATGACTCCCGGGGTTATGTGGGCGTTGCGCGCATCACCGAAGCGGGGCCTATCGGAGGGCCCTGGGGCAGGAGCGCGCTGGGCACTGAGGCACCTGCCCTCGGTCGGGGGGAGACCACCACCTTCCGAGGGGTGAGCCCCTGCCCCGGGGTAAGGGCCCCCGGCTCCCCACTCCTCCCGGCTGCCCCGGGAGTCCTCAGCCGGGGGTGCCCCAGTAGGAGTTGCCCCCGCAGGGGGGCTATGCAAGGGGGGGTCCCCGATCCTAAAGCCCCCTCACCCCCTCAGCCCCTCACCCCTCCCTCGCACTCACCGGCTGGAGGCGGGCCGCCCTCCCGGTCTGTCCTCAGAGCCTCAGCTGTCAACAAACTCCCGCGTCACTTCCGGGACGGGCCCTAGCAACGGACCCTCTTCCGGCAGCGAACTTGGTCCGGCCGGGAACGGCGGCCAGTGAAAAGGTTCCGGGGGGGGGCGCTGGCGCTGGTCCCGGCCCCTCCCTCAGACACAACCCGCCGCCCGGGGCTTCCGTTCTCCCGGACACCCCCGGAACCCGAGACCCCGGCCGCTGTTCCCTCCCCGGACCCATCTCACGCGCGCGCCACTTCCGCCGGGACCAGGAAGTCACCATGTCCAGCCCGAGCCTGCACCAGGGCCGGTGAGAGCGGGTGGGGGCACCAGGGCCGGTGAGGGGGCGACAAGGGGGTGTCCCGGTGGGGGGCTGTGAGGGTAGGTCCCTGAAAGCTTGGCTGGGCTCTGTGCATCCCACGGCTGCAGTCTGGACCCCCCTAGGGCTGGAGTCTGGACCCCACTAGGGCTGCAGTCTGGACCCCCCTAGAGCTGCAGTCTGGACCCCCCTAGGGCTGCAGTCTGGACCCCCCTAGGGCTGGAGTCTGGACCTCCCTAGGACAGGAGTCTGGACCCCCCTAGGGCTGCTGTCTGGACCCCCTAGGGCTGCAGTCTGGACCCCCCTAGGACAGGAGTCTGGACCCCCCTAGGACAGGAGTCTGGACCCCCCTAGGACAGGAGTCTGGAGCCCCTAATGCTGCAGTCTGGGCCCCCTAATGCTGCAGTCTGGACCCCCCTAGGGCTGGAGTCTGGACCCCCCTAGGGCTGGAGTCTGGACCCCCCTAGTAGGGCTGCAGTCTGGACCCCCCTAGTAGGGCTGCAGTCTGGACCCCCCTAGTAGGGCTGGAGTCTGGACCCCCCTAGTAGGGCTGGAGTCTGGACCCCCCTAGTAGGGCTGGAGTCTGGACCCCCCTAGTAGGGCTGGAGTTTGGACCCCACCCCTAGGGCTGGAGTCTGGACCCCACCCCTAGGGCTGGAGTCTGGACCCCACCCCTAGGGCTGGAGTCTGGACCCCACCCCTAGGGCTGGAGTCTGGACCCCACCCCTAGGGCTGGAGTCTGGACCCCACCCCTAGGGCTGGAGTCTGGACCCCACCCCTAGGGCTGGAGTCTGGACCCCACCCCTAGGGCTGGAGTCTGGACCCCACCCCTAGGACAGGAGTCTAGACCCCCTAGGAAAGGAGTCTGGACCCCACCCCTAAGGCTGGAGTCTGGACCTCACCCTAGGGCTGGAGTTTGGACCCCACCCCTAGGGCTGGAGTCTATACCCCCCCTAGGACAGGAGTCTGGACCCCCTAATGCTGCAGTCTGGACCCCCCTAGGGCTGGAGTCTGGACCCCCCTAGGGCTGGAGTCTGGACCCCCCTAGTAGGGCTGCAGTCTGGACCCCCCTAGTAGGGCTGGAGTCTGGACCCCCCTAGTAGGGCTGGAGTCTGGACCCCCCTAGTAGGGCTGGAGTCTGGACCCCCCTAGTAGGGCTGGAGTCTGGACCCCACCCCTAGGGCTGGAGTCTGGACCCCACCCCTAGGGCTGGAGTCTGGACCCCACCCCTAGGGCTGGAGTCTGGACCCCACCCCTAGGGCTGGAGTCTGGACCCCACCGCTAGGGCTGGAGTCTGGACCCCACCCCTAGGGCTGGAGTCTGGACCCCACCCCTAGGGCTGGAGTCTGGACCCCACCCCTAGGGCTGGAGTCTGGACCCCACCCCTAGGGCTGGAGTCTGGACCCCACCCCTAGGGCTGGAGTCTGGACCCCACCCCTAGGGCTGGAGTCTGGACCCCACCCCTAGGGCTGGAGTCTGGACCCCACCCCTAGGGCTGGAGTCTGGACCCCACCCCTAGGGCTGGAGTCTGGACCCCACCCCTAGGGCTGGAGTCTGGACCCCACCCCTAAGGCTGGAGTCTGGACCCCACCCCTAAGGCTGGAGTCTGGACCCCACCCCTAGGGCTGGAGTCTAGACCCCCCCTAGGACAGGAGTCTGGACCCCCTAATGCTGCAGTCTGGCCCCCCAGGGCTGGAGTCTGGGCCCCACCCCCAGGGCTGGAGTCTGGGCCCCACCCCCAGGGCTGGCGTCTGGGCCCCACCCCCAGGGCTGGAGTCTGGGCCCACCTGCAAACAAAATCATTGCCGGGAATGGAATTTCATCTGTCTAATATATACAACAAACATGATAGATTCTTAATGACCAGATTTAGACTGAATCTTTTGCATCATATTGTATCAGTTCCTGCAGGGTTCACAGCAGACATTGACACAAAGGGACCTTGTGGCTGCGATCAGAGATCTCCGCAAGATACTCCCCATTTTGTTTTACTTTGTCCCTTTTATGCGTACCCAAGGTCATTGTTTTTAAAAACTATTTTAAGACGCACCAAATTTATCCAGGCTAAGGTGGCACTTTTGTTCCTGAAACTTTCCTCAGACCCATTTACGCTGTTCAGCACTGTGAATTTCTTAAGATCAGCTGTATTACTAAGGAATACTAGAAGTGAGGAGTAGCCATCCTTGTTTTTATGGGGTACAGATGTGTATGTTGCTTCAATATAGCCCGGGCTTCTTGTTTTTATTAGCTAATTTTATGATGAATGTTTTTTATTCTTTAATTAGTCCCGGTAGCAGTTTTAATGCATACTTTCTGCCTCCTTTTTAATATTGCAACAGCCAAGGATCCGTTTAATATTGTTTAATGGCTGGTCTAATGTTATTAGGGAGTCTCACGTTGTTTACATTGGCGCGGGCCATGAGTTATTATCCCGCTTCAACTTGTCAAATCCTTGCACTTTACCATAATTTGCTGCTATATTCAGAGTCCCACTTCCCTAGTGGTTCCACCTAATTCTCACGTCCATGACGGTTTAGTGACGCTGTTTTGCTTAATTGTAGAAGCCGCAAAGTTTTATTGCTTTTAACTATGTGTATATTGACTTAAACATGCAATGTTTTATTTGTTCCTTTGTGTCATGCTCTTTTATGGATATTCTTATATCCGAATAAAGATTAATTGATTGATTGAGTCTGGGCCCCACCCCTAGGGCTGGAGTCTGGGCCCCACCCCTAGGGCTGGAGTCTGGGCCCCACCCCTAGGGCTGGAGTCTGGGCGCCCCACTAGGGCAGTAGTCTGGAGTCTGCACCTCACTAGTGCAGAGATATGTAGTCTGTGTACCCTTCTAGTGCACAAGTCTGTGCACCGCACTAGTGTAGGAGTCTGAAGACTGCACCCCATTAGTGCAGGAGTCTGTAGGATGTGCACCCCACTAGGGCAGGAGTCAGCACCTCACTAGTGCTGGAGTCTGCACCCCATTTGTGCAGTAGTTTGAAGGCTGTACCCAACTAGTGCTAAAGTCTACACCTCACTAGTACAGGAGTCTGTGTACCCCGCTAGTGTAGGACTCTGTGCATCCCACTAGTGCAGGAGTCTGCACCGCACTAGTGCAAGAGGCTTAAGGCTGTACCCCACTAGTGCTGGAGTCTGTAAGAAGTGCAGGAGTCAGCACTTCACTAGTACTGGAGTCTGTGCCCCACTAGTGCAGGAGTTGGATGGCTGTACCCCACTAGTGCAGGAGTCTGTAGGAAGTGCACCCCACTAGTGCAGAAGTCAGCACTTCACTAATACTGGAGTCTGTGCATCCCACTATGCAGGACTCTGTGCATCCCACTAGTGCAAGAGTCTGCACTTCACTAGTGCTGGAGTCTGCGCCCCACTAGTGCAGGACTTTGAAGGCTGTACCCTACTAGTGCTAAAGTCTACACCTCACTAGTACAGGAGTTTGTGTACCCTACTAGTACAGGATTGTGCATCCCACTAGTGCAGGAGTCTACACCTCACTAGTACAGGAGCCTGTGTACCCCACTAGTACAGGACTCTGTGCATCCCACTAGTGCAGGAGTCTGCACTGCACTAGTGCTGGGTGTCTGTGCCCCACTAGTGCAGGAGGCTGAAGGTTGTACCCCTGTACCCCACTAGTGCAGGGTGCACCGGAGTCTGCGGAAGACGCAGCGCCCTGGTGCACGGGGCACAGGATTCTGCATACTGTGTTCTCTGCAGAAGGGGGTACAGTATTCAATTCACTTGGCACAGTATGAGGGCTGCACAATCTGGTGGGGGGGGGGGGGGCACACGGACCTTGAGCTACGTGCCCCGCTGGTCAAAAGTGTGGTTCATTAAACATGTTTGGTGCCAACTATTGGGGATGTTGACATGACGTTATCTGCTGCAGCTTTATTTGTATGAGCACTGTAAAGAGCTGGTCGACAGCTCTGTAGAACAGGCCATATCTACATCCTTTGGAGCCAAGGGGTGGCATCCACAGAATGCGTTACACTGTGTTCTCTTCAGCAGAACAAACAGGAAATGTTAAAAGACGTGGTGTTTGCCTGTGCCCGCTGCCACCAACCCACGTGTCTGTAGGTCAGATGCCCTCTCCTGCCAACTGTTCCCCATCATGCAGCCGAGGAGTCTGAAGCAGGCCTCCACCTGGCTAACTGTAAAGGTTAGAGTGCTCATCCCCGTTCATTATTATTCACCTGCAGCTACTAATTATCATGGTCAAGCAAACTGCTCTCTAGTACTTGTTCGCAAAGCCATTGATGTTTTATTATTTCAGAGACTTGGTTAACTGAGCCCTCTATTGCTGTCCCCAGAGGTTTTCATGTACACTTTCAAAACAGAACTGGCAAGTAAATGGAAGGTGTGGCAGCCATGTTCACCTTCAGTCCCCCTGCTACTGGTCAGATCACTTTGTAATTCGGTTTACTCTGTCTGCACGTTAACCTGTTCACCTTCAGTCCCCCCTGGTACCTGGTCGGATCACTTTAAATTGAAATTTACTTTGTGCATTGACATTTTCACCTTCAGTCTCCCCAGGTACCTGATCATATCACTTTATAGTTAATTTTACTCTGTGCGTGTTGACTTTTCACCTTCAGCCACCCTGGGTATCTGGTACCTGATCGTATTACTTTAGAATTACATTTACTTCATCTGCGCGTTGAGTGTTTTCACCTTCAGTCACCCTTGGTTTCTGGTCATAGCACTTTATTATTGTCTATTCTATGTATTGCATTGTATTGTAATTGCATTTATATAGCGCTTACTACCCCTGACAAGGGGGTCAATTGCTTTTTCGGCGAGTAGCACGCTACTCTGGAACCCATAAAGAATTAGTGGTGAATTAGTATAGTGAAATAAGAAACACATTTGAGTGGTGGATATGTCAGTCAGTTATTTGAAATGAGAACGATAGTGGAGGGATAGAAAAGGGGAAAAGGTTTGTATTTATATAGCGCTTCCTACCCCACGTGGGGTGTTAAAGTGCTTTTTCGGCGAGTAGCACGCTAATCTGAACTCATAAAGAATTAGTGGTGAATTAGTATATATGCAATCCAAGATAAACTGCTGTTCTCCTGCTAAGTGGCATTCATATGTTCACCTTCAGTCACCCTTGGCATCTGCTCAGATCGCTTTATAATTAAATTTACTTTGTGTGTTGACTTGTTCACCCTCAGTCACCTCTGGTACCTGGTCATGTCACTTTATAATTATGTTTATGCACATTGTCTTGTTCACCTTCAATCACCCCAGGTACTAGTCGGATCAATTTTGAATGAAATTCACTCTGTCTGCTCGTTGACTTGTTCACCTTCTGCATCCCTAGTACCTGGTCGGATCTCTTTATAATTAAGTTTGTTCTAAGATAACGTATTGATTTGTTTTCAACTACAAAGTCTAAAAAGCTATGTCGGATTTGGCATGAGGTCGATTTGAATGAATTCTCTTATTTCCTCAAGGAGTCTAACTTTGTGCAACAGAAGACGTTTGAGTCGTAAAGTATTACCTTTACAAATGCTGGCGACTGTAACAGATCTCTATACTTCTTTGACTTTTAAAAGTAGACCGAACCCCTTTAACCCAGCTCCTTGTTATTCACAGAAGTGAGGACCCTTGAAATGCACTTGGAAGACAAATTATGGAGATCGAGACAAAGCAGAGTTAAAAAATAAAAGCCTCACAGTTTATTAAAAAAAAATTGATTTGCAAATTGATGCAAGAATACTATTCCTCCCAAAATAAGCGACATCACTAATAGAGAAAAAGATTTTTAAGATTGTAAGATAACTTTCTGACATATGATTACCCCAAGTTTGTTTCTGTCTTGAAATTTCTTCAACCTACTTAATAATTACTATGTAGATTAAATCTTAAAAATGAATGCAGATATATTCTAGTGTATCTATACCACTAGTGCTTGGCCCTGAAGTTTGTTCTTTTAATCTGCTTGCCCTCATTAAAGAAGACTTATCTAAGTTAGCAAAGGTCAAATCAGACTCTGCCCATTAGACCCTTGTTCTCCTCAGATATTTAGTCAATCACCAGTACGATCGCTGATCCTCTAATCATTCATTTAGAGGTAGGAATAGTCCCGAGTCCCGTCAAGGGTGTCATTGTGTTCCGCCTGCAATAAAAGCTCAAGTTGGACCCTGCTGATTCTAAAAACGTTTGCCCTATTTCCTTCTTTGCTATTGGGGCAAAAAACCTTGAAAAGCATGTATGCAAAACTCTTTCTTCTCATCTCCAAACATTGTTTTTCTTGGATGATATGCAAGCTGGATTCCACCCAACTCATAACATGGAATCACATTTACTATTCGATCATCTGCGCATGGACTGTGATCTGGGATTTATAAATGATGTGATAATCCTAGACCTGTCTAGCGCTTTTGATATTGTGGGCCATTCCGTCCTTCTTAACTGCATAGTCGCAGTGTGTCTGGACGATAAAGATTTTGCTAGTTTTCAGTCTTTTCTCCTTGGCCAGAGACAGGTAAATTGGCTAACCCATTTCAAATTGCCTGTGGGGTATCACAGTTGTAGGAAGGTAGGATCCTTCTGCATGGTTACCCCAACATTTTGCCTGGTGCTATGCTGGTTTTTGACTAGTCTGACAGAGATCCTGCTAAAATGGACCCCAGTCTATCTGCTTTCTCCCTAAATTGTTATGTCCAGTACTTAGGTACACCCCAGATTGGATATTGAGCTACCCTTATAAGTCCTTAGTATATGGTACTCTGGTACCTAGGGCATAGGTAACCCAGGGGTCCCCCATGGGCCTAAGCATGCAGTATGCCACACATGGGAGACCGTTCAAAATGGAACTACAGGCCTGCCATTGCAGCCTGTATAACCTGGTGCTAGCACCACTTACTAAAGATATAGGCTTCCTATATCTAGGGTCTCTGCACTTAAGACCCATAAGTCACCCCTATAGCAGCCCTTATCAATCCAGAAGGCAGGGTGCTTGGTTCTAAGTATGAGGGTGCCCTTGCATGAGCAGGACACCGCTTCTACAGCCTACGGAGTCCATTCTCCGGGGTTGTCAGTGAAGCAACTATATACTATATAGAAGGGCACCGTGTAATTGCACAATGACCATCTTGGAACTGGCTGCAACAAATCCTATCATGTTTGGTATCAAACATGTTGGAATCATACCTTCACACCATAAACGGTGTGGGAGGTATGATTCGAAGCACTGCAAGAGCCCTCTGTTAGGCTCTTAGTGTTCCCGGTGCCAGCCTTCTTTACCCGGACAGCACAAAATGGTTGCTGCCGGCCAGAGACACGGTTCTGCCCTCCTGCTACTGAGCCAAACTCGAGCAGGGGAAGACAGAACACTAGGTATCCTGTCATAGGGAGCTGTGACCACCTCCCAGACAGGATTTAGTATATTGGGGTAGGGTGGGTGTGCTTGCCAGAGCCACTCATTCTGCATGAGGGGCACATTAGGTGTGCCCGTGCATAGTCCAGCTCAAACCACTCCTTGGAGCCGTTGGCTCCTGCTCTGGTGCGTAATGGACAAAGGACATTGGAGTAACCTCCCCCCTGTCCGTACCCTCCCCTGGGAGGGTCCCCTGAATCGTCCCAACCCTTTCCTTAGGGTAATTAAGGGCTTACCTGGGTGTAGGTCCCTAGATTCATCGTAGGAGAAGATTCAGATGAGACACCACTTCTTCTACCGTCTGGGCACTCTGGACTTCGCTTGGGCTCGACTTTGTCTCCTTTCCAGTCTGCTGCTTCGTCTGTGCCTGTGCACCATACAGGAACCTTCCGAGGCCTGTGGGCATCAATGACACCTGAAGGAATCTCCCTTGAAGTGAAGGAGTCACTCCCCTGCATTCGCAGGCACTGCAACTAAGTCGACTGGTCTGCTGATCTTGAGCTGCTCCGGACTCCGTAAGGTTCTGCAATACAGGTGGTGGTTTTCCACAGCTACTGAGACTTGCCCTGCCCTCTCACCAAGTTTGAGGCCAGTATACCTTGTGGGGGTTGAAATAACCAAACCCATGAGTATCGTGTCAACTTGCAGTTGCAAAGGCTTGTTGGCTTCCTTCCAAGAAGCTCTTTGGGCTCCAAGTAGCCCCAACCTCAAGTACCTCCAGTGACCAGAATCTTCAGCCACACAGCATTGTGTGCACCACGCCCTGCATCTTTTGGTGAGCTTCTCTAGGTCCTCGCGACTCCAGTGCCTGCGGCCTGTGGTTCCATTTGAGGATCAACTTTGTTTCTTTTGGGCTTCCCTGATTGCTCGGGGCCTGCCCTGACTCCCCTGCTTGTGGTGAGTCCCCTGGACCTTGCTAGTACCGACGTTGCTCCTTCTTCAATTCCTGTGTTGGTTGCATTTGCCAAGGCTTGCTGGTGCTCCTGCCGGACACCGACCCCTGAGCAATCGACATCCTTTGTGGGACAGCTCGTGCATGGCTCCTGGTCTTCCTCAGCGTCGACTGGTCCTAACAGCTGCATAGTCAAGGTCATCGTCACCCATCCTGCAACACCCGACATCAGAGAGCATTTGTCTTCCAAGTCTCCTGGTCACTCCTGAGTGACACAGAGTCTGTCCCCTCTGCTTGCAGGTGCCCCTCACCTAGAATCCACCTTCGGATACCACCAGACACTTTCTCCTTCTTCAGCAGGGGCACTTTCCTGAAGTCCTGCATTGGGTTCGACAGCGGTTTCGACACCACTTCACACGTATGCACCCGGCTTCCCTGGTGTAGGTAATGTAGGTACTAGGCTATCCATGGCTGGGAGCTGGCTCTCCAACCTTCTGTCTTCCCCGGGGTTTCTTCAGGGTCCACTGGGAAGGGAACCTTAATCTTTAAAATTCCAACCACGACTTACAAGTAGAGTTGTACAGAGCACACAGTCGTGTTCCCACACTGCATACGCTCTCCGTGGGGTTCCTAGTCACTCACCTTGGGTGGTTCCTTGGGTCCCCAGCACTTCTACGTCCTCTCGACCTTGTCTTGCAGGGGTGTTGAAATTAATAAAATATCTACTTGTCCATGGGACAGGTTGCTTCATAAATCTACTTGTCCTGTAACCAAATCCACTGGTCCCTTTGGTGTCATGTAGTGCGGTGACAAATTATAGCAGCAATCCCATTATATGAGAGTTCTGATATAGCCTCTCTGATTATGCTAGGGCTCATACCATAGTAGTGTTTAAATACTTGCAATCCCCCAATGTTGCCACAATTCCACAGATTTACAGATTGGGGCTTAAGGTGGTGGTAAGCAATAGTTTTAGGGTTAGAATGCCCTGTTAAGTCTGTGCAAACCTACCAACTCACATTTTTTATTGGTTTTCAATAACTCTTTTCTAATTTTTCCCCATACTGAGAAATGTTGGAAATTTACTCCTGACAATGGCAGACGTAAATAGTCTTCTTGAGTTGGGAAAAAATTGTTTGGAGGGAAAGTGAACTTGCAACACTCAGATTTTTCCATGAGCAAATCTACACATGCGTATTTACTCATGCTAAATGCAGTTCACAAATATTTTCTAGGAGTACTATTTCTTGTTCTACTTCAGTAAATTCTTTGTAATTTACAAAAGCTGTATAGCTGCACTTAATACAAGGACATATGCCATTGGCGCACTTTTGAGACTTTCATTATTAATTAGGCCCCTCATTTGGTCTGGCGTTGACCATGACCTTTTGTGTTTATTAAAATCCTCTCTCTCGCTCTATCGGCTGTCTTCACTGTGAGTGACCGCATTCTACTCTTTCACAAAGAGCATATCGGCACACAAAGTAGTTTTGTGCAGTGCCAGTAAGTACTGCGGCAGAGTGTGATTTTTTTGAGACCAAAAACTATTTTTGCTTTTTCCAATGTTTGTTAAAATGTTGAGGGCCCAACAGCTCCCACACCCATAAGGTTTTACAAAACCATGCCAAAACCATTCACACATTGACAAAACTAAAAAGCTGATCACCAATTTCCAATGCTTGTTTATTTTTGCTTTCCATAATCTTATTGAAACTGGTTACACTGATTTTCCATCATGAATATTTTTGGGAAATACTAGCATGCATCAACGCATGTTACTAAATGATGCTGCAAAGAAATGGTACCTGATATTTTACAGTAGTTTAGCACAATGTTTTTTTCCTGCTTTAATTTTTTTATGAACATTTTATTTTGAAAGTAAAGAATCGTCAATCTTGCTTTCAAGCTTCTGCAAATGTTTGCATCGAATGAGAGAGCATTCTGGGAGCATTATATATAGCCTCATATTGCCAAACTTTGAAAACGTGTACACATGTGTACTGGAACCACTGTTAGTAGTGCGGTCAGAGCTTACATTTACTTAGAGCGCTCACTCTAATAATAAAGGCTTTCAATTAATGAACCATAAATACAAGTTTGAACAGCATTAACACATGGACAAAAATATCACCTTAACTGCAGACAGTGCCAAGGCCCTGATCCATAATGTGGTACTGCAGACTGGCAGCCAAAGGGTTCATGCTACAGGGGCTTGGGCCTACTTGTCCCAAGGACAAAATACACATAAAAATGTGTTGCCCTTGACACCAAACAATATGTCCCGGGCGTCGGGCAGTAGGAATTCCACATCCCTGGTCTTGACCCGAGTCGTGGTTCATATACCACTTTCTTAGTATATGGGTTGGTCGCCGCCCCCCAGTTCCAATATGTATTTCGTGCTATTTACTGTATTTTTATGCAAAGTATTGTGTGCATTGTGTTTATCTCCTTGTAGGAGATATCTGAACGGGTTAGAGAGTATACACTATTAGATTGCATTCTGGTAAAACAAGCTGCTTTGCACTCCTTCTGTACTAAGCCTGAAGGCTGCTCTCCACAGCTACCACTTAGAGAGCTTTCTACGATCTCCTAAATCGCCGTAAGTGTTGTCTGGACTGGTGCAAGGCGCCCACTTACATTAGTGTACATCACGTACCAGGCCAGCTTCTCACAACGGTGATCTCCCCTTCTTTAATATATACATGGCCCATCTTGCCAAGGCTTTGGCGCACAGGGGTTTAAAGATGTATGTCGACGCTTCCCAGATATTATAAGGTTGAGGGACAATTCAGCTCATCATGAGGTGTTTAGCACACCATGCTGTTTATTTGGGAATGAATGGGCACCAATAGACTTAAATGTAGAGAAAAGAAAGGCGTTAGTAATCGTTGGGAAAGGAGACCTCTGTCAGGCAACGGATTGGCCAAGTGCTCTCTAACTTTGGTAATTCGGATATCCTCGCTTGTTTCCACTGTTTCCATCACTTGGGAATCTAGGCCAGTTTGTTTTCCTTTATAAAAGAAGTTGTCAAAAAGCACAAGGCTGCTATTATGTCCTCAGTCCACCTCTGATTAGCCCCATTTGAACTGGGTTGTTTAGTATCTGGTCCAGCGGCACCTCTCCTGCCCGCCTGCCTGTGGCTGATAGTCGCCACCAGATGTCGCGGGGCAGAGTAGTGTGCTGGAGGTCAATGGATTAAAGGAGCGGCGTGGCCAAGGGACCACTAGTCTTCCTGGCGGTGAGACTAGTCGAAGGCCTGGCCTCTGTCACAGTCCATGGCCCATGCAACTAGGAGTTTTTAGGCATGAACAACAGCATACTGCGGTGTAGTACTATACCGCGGTTGGGTCCTATCATCTTATTAACCATTCCTCTGAACTAGTGCAATATGTGGCAATCACTATACCCACATCTGATGGTCTATATAAACATTCACTGCTCCTGATTATCGTGTATCTGGCCCCAGGTTCTATGACCAGATCTATACTGACCTTTATATCTAACGCCATTGAATCCAAAAGTTAGTTTTCTGCCTATGGTGGATGAATTCAGGGCTAAAGTAGTTAATCAATAATTACAAAATCCTCTCAATTCCATCCCAGATTAAGGAGCTGATAAATCTGCATCGGCCTAGTGTATTGATTACTTTTGATTCATATTAAAAATATTTGTTTTCACCACACTTTAGATTTAAAAAAAATATGCTTCATTTGTGCTTTCCTAATTCTATAATATTCTGCAATATTTTTACAGTTCATTTACTGGCATTTACATTTTGTTGTGTGCTAGAAAAAATAACACCTGCCAGCCTTTCCCTTTCACAAACACAGTCCCCAGCAAGATTTTCACAAACATTCTCTCACTTTGCAGTCAGTGAAAGAAAAGTAAACATCCGCCTCCCTTGGAAGACAGAGCCTGACATTTGACCCCTGTCTTCAAATTCCCAGCAAATGTGACAAGATGAAAACAAAATGTAAAGGCCTGTTTATGGCTCATTCACTTCTGATCCCCTGCATGTTTATTTTGGGAGTGCTTCGATGTTAAACGCTTCCCCACATTACCTCTGCATTTAGACCATTCTCCCAAGCAGGCAGAGGGCAATGGCCACTGCAGTTTCGAATACAGGATCCTGGAAGTGCACTGGGCACCTTTTACAGACTTGAGGTCAAACATAAGCAGGGCTGTGCCAGGGTGCCCCAACTTCATACCGTCGCTGGTCCAAAGGGAAAGAAACATTTCAGTCACATGTCGTATGAGGGTCCATAGGGTGACAATAGGCACAGTAGGGTACCCTTGCCCCCTCGAGTGCCCTACACTATGTCTTTACGTGGGATTTACATGTCTTGTGGGGTACCCTCAGCCCCTTGAGTGCCATTCACAAAGTCTTGGGCTCAGAGAAGTTACATGTTTTATAAGGGTTGAGATGGGGCTGTGGGGTACCCTCGACCCCTTGATTGCCATACACTAAGTCTCTTAGGCTCAGGGGGGGTTACATGTCTTGTGGGGGTTCAGTTGGGGCTGTGGGGTACCCTCGACCCCTTGATTGCCATACGCAATATCTCTTAGGCTCAGGGGGTTACATGTCTTGTGGGGGTTCAGATGGGGCTGTGGGGTACCCTCGACCCCTTGATTGCCATACGCAATGTCTCTTAGGCTCAGGGGGGGGGGTTACATGTCTTATGGGGGTTCAGTTGGGGCTGTGGGGTACCTTCGACTCCTTGAATGCCATACGCAATGTCTCTTATGCTCAGGGGGGTTACATGTCTTATGGGGATTCAGATGGGGCTGTGGGGTACCCTCGGCTTCTTGAGTGCCATAAACAAAGTCTCTTAGGCTCAGGGGAGTTACATGTCTTGTGAGGGTTCAGTTGGGGCTGTGGGGTACCCTCGACCCCTTGATTGCCATACACAATGTCTCTTAGGCTCAGGGGAGTTACATGTCTTGTGGGGATTCAGATGGGGCTGTGGGGTACCCTCGACCCCTTTATTGCCATACGCAATGTCTCTTAGGCTCAGGGGGGTTACATGTCTTGTGGGGATTCAGATGGGGCTGTGGGGTACCCTCGACCCCTTGATTGCCATATGCAATGTCTCTTAGGCTAGGGGTGGGGGGGTTACATGTCTTATGGGGGTTCAGATGGGGCTGTGGGGTACCCTTGACTCCTTGAGTGCCATACGCAATGTCTCTTAGGCTCGGGGGGGGTTACATGTCTTATGGGGATTCAGATGGGGCTGTGGGGTACCCTCGACCCCTTGAGTGCCATACACAGTCTCTTAGGCTCAGGGGAGTTACATGTCTTATGGGGGTTCAGTTGGGGCTGTGGGGTACCCTCGGCCTCTTGAGTGCCATACGCAATGTCTCTTAGGCTCAGGGGAGTTACATGTCTTGTGGGGGTTCAGATGGGGCTGTGGGCTACCCTCGGCCTCTTGAGTGCCATACGCAATATCACTTCGGCTCAGGGGGGTTACATGTCTTATGGGGGTTCAGTTGGGGCTGTGGGCTACCATCGGCCTCTTGAGTGCCATACGCAATGTCTCTTAGGCTCAGGGGAGTTACATGTCTTATGGGGGTTCAGTTGGGGCTGTGGGCTACCCTCGGCCTCTTGAGTGCCATACGCAATGTCTCTTAGGCTCAGGGGAGTTACATGTCTTGTGGGGGTTCAGATGGGGCTGTGGGGTACTCTCGTCCTCTTGAATGCCATATGCAATATCACTTCGGCTCAGGGGGGTTACATGTCTATGGGGGGTTCAGATGGGGCTGTGGGCTACCCTCGACTCCTTGAGGACCATACGCAATCTCTCTGAGGCTCAGGGTCGTTACATGTTTTATGGGGGTTCAGATGGGAGTGTGGGGTACTCTTGACCCCTTGAGCGCCATACACAATGGATGTCAAAGCCATTCTCAAGGCTGGCAATCTATTAACAGATTTGGAAGCTTGGGCATCAGCAGAAAACAGTATCCCGGTCACACAAACGGCTTTTAGGGGGGGCATGAGCACGACCACCGATCTTCTTGCCACAGTCTTCTCATTGAAAAGGCCAATCACAAATCCTCTAACTTATACACCTGCTTTGTTGATCTAACAGCTGCATTCGACACGGTCCCACGGGACCTGCTCTGGGCAAAAATGACCAAATGTGCGCACCACCGAAACTCCTCGAAGCTATAATCAATTTATACTCACATACCTGGGTATGAGTCAAAATAGGCAGGTCTGATAGAATGACTAAAAAGATTCCCACTTTCATCGGCCTAAATCAAGGCTGTGTTCTTGCCCCATGCCTTTTCAATATATATACAGCAGGCTTGGATGCCCGTCTATGGGAAGCTTGGAGTGATAGAGACCTGTGCGCGCAGTCTACAATACGCAGACGACATTGTCTTTTGCAGCCAGACCCGAATCAGCCTCCAGCGACATATCACAGCTCTTCTCTAAGTTACTGAATCATCGGGCCTGAAGTTAAATTCGAGAAAAACAAAAATGATCTGTTTCTCGTCGAAAGTCAGGCAGCAAAACATGAAATTCAAATGGAAAGCAGCAGGGACCAGCCTTGACTTGGGCAATGCTTCCAAATATTTAGGGGTGGAAATAGACACGAGATTCCATTTCAAACCGCACTTAGTACCAAGAAGGGCTCTAGCTAACAAGCTATACTTTGCTTTTAACCAAATTAAAAACAAGCATTTACAATGCAATGGTCTCGGCATTGTTAAAGTTAGAGCTATTGGCATTGCTCATGACATTATTTTTGTTTATGTTTTTTAGTTTTTAAAAGATTTAAAGAAACGGCATTATTATTTACACAATGTCAATAGCCTAATCACTCTCAAATGCTCCTGCAAGGGAAACGCTTTGTGTGCTCTTGCACTCCCCCCCCCCCCCCCCCCCCACTTGTAGCGCGAGGCGCGCGCTTGTTTAAACTAACGATGTGTATATTCACAAAGCGCTTACAGGCTGTGAAGTCAAAGAGCTATGAACACCCACCTCTGCGGCCCCCTTCTCTTCCTAAATCCATTGTTTATTTTCTTGCAGGTTGATATAGCGCAACCTCTACGCAAAGGTATTGGAGCGCTTTAAATGACCACCAGTTACCTTACACAAGACACATTCATTTTTTATAAACACGGAAAGATTAAGATATCACAGGATGCTGAACCAAGGCCGACACTCGAACCCTGTGCGTCAGCTCCAAAGTCGGCTGCTCTAGCCCTAAGACTACGTCCTCTGTTTGAATTATAGGACCCACTGACCTGCCTCTTGACCTCGCACTTAGGAGACTTTGAAGGCGATTTTGTTTAAGTTCTCGTGTGCCCTGATCCATGCGTGAGCAGCTCGCCGAGTTCAGGTTTTTCGCTGTGCCTTCTAAGACTTGTAGCCCTACTTTTAACTCATTCTTACAGGAGAATTATAAATCCGAACCTGTAACAAAAATACAATCTGGGTAGGATTAACTACCCTCGCAAGGACCAAGGAAACTACACGACCCATCATGCATCTGAGCTCACACTCATCATGTAAGCAGAACGTGTTGCCCCGAACAGTCAGAGGTTGTTAACTTTAATCTTCCCCCTCACAAGTACTCCCAAACGTTCCCTTCCCACCACAGCCGCACCACAATCACTATGTCTGCCAACTTCAGTGCTGAAAGGAGGTGCAGTAAAGGGGTAAGCTCAAAGATGCTAGATCTGCCGGAGAGAAAAGAACCAATGTATAGTGTATGCTAACATTGTGAATACAATCCTCGAGACAAATAAAAGCTAAGATAATACAATTATAGAGCATTTATTTCCCCCCTCCCCCGCCCCTTTCTTGGTATCATCTAGATTGCTGTTGAACAGTGGAGGGAGTGAGTAGAATGTCCTTCACATTAGCAGCCTCAGACGGATTAAAGGCTGTGCCACCTGCAGGACTATTTTTATCGACCTCGGAAATTTGACATGCCTAATTTGAATTATGATATTTATTATCTCCTAAGCCACTCGAATGACGCAGAAAGGGAGGACCAAACTAGGAGGCAAAAAAGGCAACTATGCAGTATAATGAGGCACTTTTTTATAGTATTGCTTCATTATTTTGTGGTTTTTTATACTTGCTAACACTTTCTGGCAAAAGATTTGACCTCATTGGTACCAGTTTAACAACCAAATACGGTCATAAACAACTGAAGGATGGATAACCAGTCATCCTTTGCGGGTGGCATTCTATTGTGCGGAAACAGGGGTCGCCACATATTTAGTAACGTTTGATGCGATTCAGCTAGACTCATTGTTTGGTTAAAATCTGCAGATACAGCAGTGGATGGATAAAGTGGCAAATTGGGCAAATCCATAATTATGTGGAAAACGCTGCGGCTGCAGAATCGCATAATTCAAGTGGCCCTGATTATATAGATCTCCGAAGGATAACAGGTTGAGTTTCACATATGGCTGTAAATATATCGACCTCGTAAGGATTGTGGCCTATATCTGCCCAATCATGACAGCCTGGGTTTAATGGTACTCTTTGCAGTTGGGTCCCAACACACTGAGCTGCCTTTAGAGGGGTGACCTATAGCGCCTTGCCCATCATACGAGGGCACTGTGGGAGGTGCCAAGACTTGAAGGTTCGCCACCGCAGCGCCTCATGAATAAGGCGCATCCTCCCGGCCTGGCAGAGTCTGGCGGCTCTTAAATTGCATCAGAAGCTTGTTAGCAAACAATAGAGCGCACAAGGGGCCGGGAGGGGCCGCGGGGGTGGAAATGGCGCTGTAATTGGATAGGGCGGATGCACTGTACTTAAAGGTAGGGGGGAGGATCAGTGTCAAGCACCGGTACTGTGCCATAGCTGAGAGCTCCGCAAGGCTAACTGCAGGGGAAGAAGAGTACACCTGTGGCACCCCACACACTCACCTCGCACTCCCAGCTGGACCCGTGCGGACCCGGGGATGCCAGGGTACCACGCCCACTCTTCAGCGGATCCTTCGTGCTCCACCCGCTGCAGCTGAGGGTGCAGTGCACAGAGGAGCCAAGGGCGCATAAGGAGCGTGTTGGAGGGAGGACCACCGGGGAGTCGGGGGGACCACTCCGGAGCACCTTCCTACCGCAAAGTTATAGCCGAGCGCCGCTGAGAAGCCTCCTAGGAGAGGTCCTTCTCCTGTGATCGTACTAGGCCCAGTAACACCACCACACAGGACTCCGTATCAGTTGCTTATCTCGGTACTTTATCAATGGTAGTACATTCAATATATTGACAGTGGGATCGAGTGATCCAGAAAGAGTCTCAATGTCTTTGTAGGGACAGGGTAGCGGGACAGTCTTAGTACCAGTCTGGTACGGGGAGGCTCTGCGCCAGACCTTGCGTGCTGGTCTCAAAGCAGCTCGGACGTGGAGAGCCGAGACGGTGTCTGCAGGGCTCGGGTGGTAGTTCCGCTTGGGTCGAGCCGCGACACAGTCAGCAGGGCTCCGGTGGTAGGTCCGCTTCGGTCGAGCCGCGACGAGGTCAGCTGGGCTCTGATGGTAAGTTCAACAAGGTCGGGCCGCGACAGCAGGGCCCCAAAGGTTCGTGAAGGTCTTTAAGCACGGTGGAGCCGCGACGTAGTCAGCAGGGCTCAGAGCGTGGTTCCAGGATGAGTCTTTCTCCGTAGGGTCAGCCGCGATCCGATCAGCAGGGCTCTTGACTCCGGGATACAACTGCTGTCTTGTTTCCGGGTCGCCCCAGATATAGGTCTGGAGCCCTTTGATGTCCGGACCCTTGCGCCCGGGGGGGCGGAGAGGCCGGGTTGGGAGCGGCCAGACGCCCAGCAGGAGAGGCGCCAGGCCCCAGAGAGCTGTGGGGCGATCGCACCTAGGTGTGGGAGGACGGTTGGGGGTCCCATCGATACTGCCCTCCGCCAGGAGTGGGGAAGTGTTCACGTGGTATCCCCCTGGCCAGGGGTTGGCGCCTCGATGTCGGGCCCGCTGGGACCGAGGCCGGGTGGAGCGGGGTCACGTAGGCGGGTGCGTAGAGTCACGTACAATCCAAAATGGAGGAGCCCCGAGGTGCAGGGGACCTCGTGCGGCTTAGCGAGGGGGAACAGAACCACGCCACGAGGCCGGCTCCAACAGAGCGGCGCGGCAGGGACGGACCCTTGGACCTCCTTTCTGCAGCTCTGCCAGCACCGAGGACATCCTGGGGTACGGGGGACCCCAACAGTGCGGCTCCAGTGCAGGTGGATGCAGTCTTCCAAGATAAGGCTTGATATTGGAGCTTAGACCGTTCCCGGGAAATCCGGAACTTTGCACCGGGAGTTAAAGTGGTTTGCGCAAGATCACACGGTTGGTGTCAAGTGGAGAAACCAGGATTTAAACGTGTTATGGTTTGTGACCTGAGTTGGAAACGTAAACATCAGAGCACACCTCACAACAAGCTCCAGCTTGCGAGGATAGGGCAGCGAGAGCCATGAACACCGCCGCCTTTCTCCGAGGCGAAGCAGAAATGCCTCGGAGAAATGCAGCGGCAGTTTCGGATTCGGGGGCGTGTTTTTCTTTTCTCTCCTCTTGCCATTGGCTGGAGGAGAGAAAAACACGCCCAGCGAAAAGTAGCGAAAAAACACGCCCCCGAATCCGAAAAGGACGGGGCTTGTTTTGCGAGACAAAGACTCTTCTCCAATGGCTGGCCAGCATTTAAGAGGCCAGCCAATGGAGAAGAGGAGAGAAGAGGGGCGGGTTCAAGCCCCTCTTCTCCAAAACATTAAATCTCGGTCTCGGAGCGAGACTGCACAAGCGCAGCCTTCAAGCCGAGACCTAAAAAGGGCGTGGCTAAAAAGTGGAAAGAATGTACAGAACTCGCCCCAGAATCTGAGAAAGACGGAGCCTATTTGGAGGGACGGCTCTCTCCTCCAATGGCTGGCCTCCGTTTAGGAAGCCAGCCAATGGAGGAGAGCCAAAAAGAGAGGCGGGCTAAATAGCCACTCTAAGCATCATAAGATCTCCGGACTTCCGGTTCTGCCTTCGGCAGACCGGACGGTCCCTCGACCTAAAAAGATGGGGAGCTCATCGCAATCATATCTGTTACAAATCATTGGGGTGCTGTTTCTACCCTCACTGACCTATGGTTCGGAGCTGCTTAAGGGCAAGGACGTAACCACCCTAGACCAACAACAGTCTGTTTTGTTCAAACGCTTCTTCCATTTACCACAACACATCTCTCAAGCACAAGTGCGCCTGGAATTCAGCCTTTTTCACCTACTCCCGTTAAGGATGGCTGCCATAACCAAATTGTGCTGGAAGATGGGAGCTGCACCATTTGAGTCACTGGCTGCCTTGTGCTGGGCCAAAATGGAGAGCCAGTTCACCAAGAAAAACGACTGGCCTACAGTGCTCCGACAAGCTTGAACAACCCTCAATCTCCCCAAAGTCTGACAGTCAAACATCAGTTTCAAAGCGTTTAAAAAAATTGTTAACAAATCAGCCAAGTTAAAATCCTGGACAATCGACAAAGCAGAAATCGCTGGGAAAATCATGGCTTGTCAGTTTTACAATCCTACTCCAACAGGCGCTCCCAACTATACCTCATATGCCATATTTCCCAACCCATCCAACACTTTCTCCTACTAATCCGTATGGGAGTTTTCCCCTCAAAAGATCAGGTCTCTCCCTGGAAACCAGGTTGGTTGGACTCCCTTTGCCGTTTGTGGTCAATTTGAGGAAAGACAGTTACACTTTTTGTGCATTTGCCCTGCTGTCAACTGACAGAAATTGCTTTGCCCTGCCCTCCCGGCACTCGAGATAAGAACTTGCTGTCGCACAGTGACAACATTATTGAACAGCTAGTCAATCCAGCTTTCCAGCAGGGGCGCTAAGTTCCTTTTGCAAGTGAATAAATTATTATCAGTACAACTGAAGCCATGATAGATAAGAAACCGCCGCCCTAGGTATTGGCACCTCTAACAGTCTGATCGGAAGCCATCATTCAGACAGGCGGCTGAGCCCCATTACAAGCCAAATGGTAGTCCGTATTCGACCAGGGGCCATTGGTCTTTCAATCTTCTCCTGGACAAAGCCACCCCTGCCCGCACGTATTTCTCGAAGTCAATTTAACCCACAGTAGACAGTTTTATCAGTAAATGTTTTAAAGTTTGAAAAAAGATTATATACTCCACCAGTTCCTAATTACTAAATCATTTTAAAGTGTTCTGTGGCAGGAAATATGTAAAAAGTTGAAAGACTGTTGTGATAATGCCGGGATTCTTTTACTTAAATGTTAACCCATTTTTGCACAAATACAATTCCGGTTTCAAATCACTAATTTGATTAAAAATGCAGACAGGGGGGGCGTGGCCAACCAACATGCTCCTTCCCAGGCCCTGCTGAATCACATGAAATAAAGTGTGTTACCGGCCTCCAAAACACTGCCCAGCGATGCCGAGGTGGCGCTGACGACCAGGAGAAGCTCCGCCGCGCGAGAAATCCTGGAGTGTGGACATGAGAGGCTCCTGTGAGAGGAGAGCGGCGCGGTGGCGCAGGATAGAAAATGGCGGTCACACGGGTTCCGGCTTCCAGAGCGCAGAGGTATTGAGTCCTTGTATCCCCATTCAACGAAAGTACCCCGGGGTCTTTGGAGAGAACACGCGCAGGGGAGCACGCCTCGTTGCTTCGGCCCCCATGCTGCTGTCGGTGAAGGACGGAGGGCGAAAAGGGACTGGACTGGTCTGGACGCGGCGCCACTCAAAATGGCGGGCTGACGGTGTTTTGGGGCTGCAATCCGCAGGAGAGTGGGGCCTTGATCCTGGCGGCCTCCCTTCATCGAAGAAAAACGCCACGCCTGCCCTGAGCTTATCTCCTGCTTGGAAGGTGGATGAAAGATTGATTGTTGCCGTAGGCCCCTCTTTGCAAGCCACACACTCGGATACTGGGTGAAAGATCCGTTGGTGCTTCTGGAGGAGCTGAGCACATCCCTCCCCTATGGTTCGGCCAAAGACAGGTAAATCGCCGTGGTGACACGGAAGGAGGCAGAGGGGTCGGAGGCCCACTCGATTGAACGCTGATGAGCGTTGCCTGACCCTAACATGGCTGCCGTGGCATCCCTTGTCGATCTGCAGATGCCACGAGGCGCTTGAGCCGAAGGGAGCTGGATCCGCTGGGGAGGCCACCAGAGAGTGCCGGAGCGAATATTGGATGGCATCAGTTGGGCGTCTGGCTGAAGCTGCTGCCCCTCACTCGTCATCCGGGGGGGCACCTGAGTCGGACGGGCCTGGTCAAGCACCTGGAGGAGAGGTGGAGTGGGGTCCCAGGAGTGGCAGAGTAAGCTGAGGGGGGCCCCAAAAGTGGTTAGCTGTGGAGCACTGGTTCCAATTAACTGAAGGGGCTGCCGAGCGTCGACCGAGCGGAGAGTTCCCCTATGCCACCCAAAAAGACCCTAATAACAAGGTCTCCCAACTACTTCACATCGGCCGGAGCAGGGGCGACAGAAGAAGAAACAACGCCAAGACCAGCAAATATGGCGCTGACCCAAGACGACCTCATGTCTTCCCTTTGCGAGTTCAAACAGGAGCTGCGGACAGAGCTAAGAGCGGACATCAAAGAAGATATGGAGGCCTCCTTCAAAACTTTCCTCGCTGAAGTACGAGAGAAACTGGTAGCGGTTCAAGCGGATGTCGACTCAGTGGGTATGCGTACCCTTGATCTGCAGGCGAAGCAACAGGAGGTGTCCGACAAGATTAAGTCCCTGGAAAAAGGAGGCGCCGAATTGCGTGGCCAACTACGAGATTCACTACTCAAGTGCGAAGATTTTGAAAACCGCTCTCGCCGCGACAATGTAAGGGTCCGAGGCCTGATGGAGGACTGTGAGGGCCCGGATCTGGAGGCATTCATGGTGGGCCTCTTCTCCTCAGCCTTTGGGGAAAATGGCCCTGAAGTCCGGTTGGAAAGAGTGCACAGAGTGGGTCCACGCGTGCGGGGGAAGAATTGGCGCCCAAGAGATGTCCTGGTAAAGCTCAGTTCATTCAAGGTCAAAGAAATGGTCCTGCAGAGGGCAAGGGCTACCGACAGGTTCACCTTCCAGAATGCCACTTGCACGCTATATGAAGACATAGCTCAGGCCACTCTCCTGCGACGCCAACAGTTCCGCCCAATCACTGAACATTTGCGAGAGAAGAAAGTCAGGTACAGATTGACATACCCCTTTGGGATCGCTTTCCAGTGTCACAACAAACAGCACCACTGTGTGGAACTATCGGAGGCGGCAGATCTGCAAGGCTTGGAACTCTCCACAACCTCGTCAGACACGGTCGGGAAGGTTCAACCAGAACGACGCAATGGAGGACAATGGCGGAAAATGGGCAAGAGAAACACAAAATGACCAGACTGAGGCCTTTGATTGGGGGGGGCCTCAGGGGCCCTTCACTTTGCTTTGTTAGACGTGCACTCACCCGGAAGGACCTCTTGACTGATCCCGCTGCAAATTTGATGGGGTTATGCCCTCTTTTCCCTCCTATCCCCCCCAAGGGCACATCAGGCCGAAGGTTTGGAGAGATGAATGGGGGAGAGGACTTGCATCTTCCATACTTGGAGGGTGCTGGGGAGCCCAGGTGATAGTTATTGCTTTAATCTCAGGGCTTGGCAAGAGCATCACAAGAGAACACTGTATCTGTGGCGACAGGGCAGGGGGTTAGTGTTCTCCACAAGGGGGTTCAGGGTGGAGGAGGTTGGAGGCCGAGGACTTGCACGCCCCTAACCGTTTGAGTTATAGCTGGGGGACTTTTGCTAAGATTATCCTCGGCAAAGGCCTAAATTCCAGTGTTACTTGTTATTCAGTTGGGGGAGAAAACAGTTTTTTATGCAACGCATGCCTTGATCTTTGCTGTGATAAGGGCTGGGGGAATGGAAATAGTAATGTTCCTCAAGTGTATTTTGGTACTGGGATTTCGCTAGGAGGGGGATTCTACACACTCATCTCAAGTATTTGTTCGGGTTTTTTAATTTAGTTCATGGTGCTTTTATTTTTTCTATTGATGGTGGGCGGGGAGGAAGGGGGGGTCACAAAAGGGATTTTTAAGTGGAGCCCATCGCCAAAGGGCGACATTCCCTTCTAGGTACAAATGGCGGTTAGAACTGAATTCCCCTAACAAGCGCCAGCGCTTCTGGAAGCACATGCTAGATCACAATGTTCAAATAGCAGCTCCTCAGGAGACGCACCTCAAAGTCTGACTAGCACCGGCTACGCCACAAAGCTTATACCCTCATATTTCGATCTTCACATTCCTCGAAACAAAACAGGGTGGCATTGTTGTTTCACTCAGGGGTCCCTTTTCAGGTTCAGGGCACTAAAACAGACAAAAGCGGGAGGTTTCTAATGGTTGAGGGGGACCTAAGAGGCGCCAGTGTACGTTCACATTTCTTTATGCCCCTAATACAAGTCAACAGGATTTCATTCTTTCCTTCCTTATGACTCTGTAGAACTTTGCTCAGGGGGACATAATTCTCATGGGGGACTTCAATCTAGTCAGGGATCTAGACATGGACACAACACACTCACACAAGGCTCCAGGAGGCGCGTTTGGAAAGGTGCTGCGTTCACAGCTTCAGCTAATGGGGTTAATAGATGTCTGGAGGGATGCTAATCCCACGACGCAAGATTACTCATTCTTCTCTCATTCCCACAGGACGTAATCCCGTATCGATCACATCTTTATGAGCAAATCCTTGCTCCCCTATATACTGCAAGCTCAATTTCACTCGATTTGCCTATCGGACCACGCCCCCCTAGAGATGACGATCACTTGGCCAAATCCGCGCCCGAAACATGCTCGATGGTATTTCGCCAACTTCCTTTGCAGGGATAGACTTCTCCGCGACGACCTAAGAAAGACCATTAGAGAATTTCGCGAGCTAAACGATCCTGAGGCTACTTCCCATGCAACTACCTGGGACGCCCTTAAGGCAGTAGTTCGAGGCAAGTGCATTGAACTGGCCACTACTTTACGTGCTCAACAATGCGAAGAGCACCTCCAATTAGAATGAGAACTAACAGCGGCAGAGCAGACCCATAAGGCCAACCCCTCTGCTCCGGCCCTACGGAAACTCACAGCCCTAAAGTGAAAATTACAGGCTATCTACACCAACAGAGCAGAGAAAACCATCTTACGCTTACAATACCGGGGTTTATGAGGGCGGGAATAAAGTGGGATCCTTGTTGGCACGTCAACTAAGGGCCAAGCAGGAAAGAGAGTATATCAAACTAATAGTTGACGGGGATGGCGTTTCTCACAGGTCAGAGGAGGGGAAGGCAGGGGCCTTTGAGAATTTCTATAGAACTCTTTACACCTCAGAGCTTCCAGGGACGCATGACCCGCCGGGGTATTTGGATCCCCTAGACCTCCCTCAGGTTGGGGCTAGCTCCAATGAAAAGTTGGCGAAACCCATAACAGCTGAAGAAGTACAGAAGGCGGTCGACTCCCTTAAGTTCCAGGAAGCTCCAGGGCCGGATGGCTTCTCAGCCCACTTCTTTCGTACTTTTGCGCTGAAGCTCGTTCCCTACTTAACTACCTTATTTAATATCATTGCTTCCACGCAACAAGTCACTCCTTCCATGGGTGAAGCAATTGTGGCAGTGCTTCCCAAACCGGGTAAGGATCCCTCAGCCTGTTCGTCTTATCGCCCGATTGCTCTTCTGAACCTAGATGCCAAAATTTACTCTAAAATCCTGGCCACTCGTCTCGAAACAATTCTCCCTGGTCTCCTAGATCCAGATCAGTCCGGATTTATTAACGAACGACAAACCCACGATAATTTGCGGCGTATCATCCATATCATTGAAAAAGCTCACAAGAAAAACATCCCAACAGCGTTTCTCTCGCTAGACGCGGAGAAAGCTTTTGACCGTGTGGAATGGTCTTTTCTATTTAAAGTGCTCCAGCGCTTTGGCTTCAACTAAACCTTTATTGGGATGGTTTGCGCTATCACTCTCCCAGCTCTCGGATACTTGTTAATGGAGTTGCTTCTTCCTCCTTCCGCCTGGCTCCCGGGAGGAGACAGGGCTGCCCCTTATCCCCCCTCCTTTTTGCCTTGAGCATAGAACCCTTGGCCCACAGGATCAGAAGGAACCAAGAGATCCAAGGAATACGTTTTGGCACAGACGATCATAAGATATCGTTATTTGCCGATGACGTGCTTCTTCCAGTATCAGACCCTATTGTCTCTCTCCCGGCTATCCACGCAGAGCTGGAGTCGTTTGAAAGGGTGGCAGGATTCAAGATAAACCTTGACCAAATCCTTCCTACTGAATCTAACAATACCAAAAGAAGAATGGCGAAGGGTTGAAGAAGGGTCACCTTCGCTGTACTAGTAAGGAGATCACTTACTTAGGGGTCAAGCTTACCCCTCGAATACGGGATCTGTACAAATCCCCCCCCCCCCCCCCCCCCAACGACAACTAAAGTCTGACTTGGGTAAATGGAGTGTGGCTTACATCACCTGGTTGGGTAGGATTAATGCCATTAAGATTAATGTTCTCCCTCGCTTACTTTATCTCTTCCAGGGTCTGCCTATCCCAGTGGAGGGATGCCTATTGAAAGAGCTGTGGCATATGCTAACCAAATTTATTTGGCAGGGGAAACGGGCACGACTTTCCTATAATTTGATTATTAGACCTTGCAAAGATGAAGGCCTGGCTTTACCGGACTTTCAGTCCTATTACCGAGCGGCACAAATTCGGGAATTCGTTAATCACGGAATGGTCGCTGCGGGCTTCAGAGAAGCATTGGCTTCATATAGACAGACAGATAACAGGGCGCACCATATGGGATCTTCTCTGGAAACCAAAGACAGACCTCTCAACGCCTACATTAGCACATCCACGACACTCGAGGTTTGGGATATCCTCACTAAGAGACTGCATCTTATGACCCTCCCCTCACTCGCCTATACATTTTGATGCCACATGATCTCTCACTTATTTGACAAAGGAGAATTCCTCACTTTTCAGGAATGCAAGAAGAAATTTGCATTGACCGGCAAAGAAGAATATCGCTACTTGCAGCTGAAACACTGGGTGCTGCAGCCCTTGGTGCGGCTGCCGCCACCAGGGAGTTGCTCCCTATAGAGAGGTTTGCTCAGTCTGGGTCCTCTTCCAAGGGATGTATCTCCTATCTGTGTGCTCTCATACAATCGATGAGTCCCAGATCGACGCCGCTTTTGGGACGCCCTTGTGGATGCTCCTTTGGAAGATAAGCAATGGGAACACTTAGGCAGGGACATAGTGAAATTCAACCGCTCAATGCATCTCAGGGAAGCACACTATAAAATCATGTATGATTGGTACCTGTACCCGCAGAAACTCCACACGATGTTCCCTAGCTCGTCGGATGGGTGCTGGAGGGGGTGTGGGATGTTAGGCGAATTCAGGCATATATGGTGGGACTGTCCCGCCATTAAACCTTTCTGTAAGGAAATCTTGTCCCAAATCAAGCTTATCTTAGGCTATCCCATTCCCAGCCCCATGGAACAAGTTCTACTGGGGGGCCGAGATCCAAATTTGAAACGACAGACACAGGGGGACAAATCAGCGATGTGGCTTTGTTTGGGGTCCGCCAAAATGGCAGTTGCCGCGACCCGGAAAAAAACACGAGCCCCCATCCTTAACACGATGGCATGCGAGACTGTGGAGGGTTTTAGCTCTGGAACGCATGACTGATATAATTGAAGACACCAGAAAAGTTTTGATTACATTTGGTCTCCGCTGGTCAGCTACTTATCGGAGGGGCTTCCTTTGACGGCTTGCAACCCGAGGCTCAGGCCCCTCAAATTGTTCCTTATCTAATTACTCCAAATGACGTGTTCTCTGATGGGTGCAGGCCCGGTAAACCACTCCTCACGCTCACTTTCTCCTTTTTTTTGTTTTTTTCTTCTCTACATTGCTCCATGACATCACAGTTATGTTCTTTTTTTTTTTCTTTTCTATTCGGCACAAATAAGTTTGCTTTCTATGTTCCTCTCCAGGGAGGGTAGATTGTAATTCAGAAGCAGGGGTATGAAGACAACATGTTACGATGATGCTGTGTCATATATCAACGTTCATTCGCCATGGACCTTGTCGGAAAACTGTGACCTTCAAGAGCGAACTGTATCTCTGGGCAAAATGTATTTACGACGAATGTTGCCTATGTAATGCTTTTGTCGCACTCTCTGAGAAAAATTTCAATAAAACAGATTTAGAAATAAAAATGCAGACCAGCAAGAAACTAGCTGAATGACCTTTCAATTTTTTGGTACATATTTTATGATGTTTATACAACGTAATAAATTATAGTGTTTAGCTTGCAAAATTGTTATCGTTTTAACTAACTGAAACAATAAACTTAAACTTCAAACCACATGTCTTGGGGGGTGTTCAGATGAGGTTGTGCGGTACCCTTGAACCCTTGAATGCCATACACAATCTTAGTTCTGGGGAATTACATGTCTTGGGGTGTAGGGGGGGGGTTCAGACGGTGTTGTGGGGTACCCTCAACCCCTCGGTTGCCATACGCAGTCTCTTAAGCTCAGAGCAGTTACATGTCGTGTGGACATTGGGATAGTGATGACGGTGCAGTGGGGTACCCTTGACCACTTGAGTGCCATTTGCAATGACCTGAATGTAGGCTTGGTGGAGTTGCATGTTTTGTGCGAGATCCCAGGGTGCTAATGGGGCTGTGTGATATCCTTGACCTCTCAAATGCCTACACAAAGACCTGTAGGGACATGTTTGTTAAGTCCACTGCTCATCACCCAACTTGTGCTTTAAACTCTGTTTTTTAATCTTGAATTGATTGTTTTCAATGACAGTTGGTGGTGGTGTGTCGGAGTAATGCAGACTTACTAAAGGTTCTGATGGACTGTGGGTGGTGGGAAGAGGTGACGTCAGTAAGTAAAGGTGACAGGGTGTGGTAGGGTGTGAGTGAAGTCTTATTGAAGGTTCAAATGGACTGTGGGTTATGTGTAGAGGTGACGTAAGTAAGTAAAGGTGACGGTGGTGGTGATGTGTGAGTGAAGACTTAGTAGAGGTTCCGATGGACTGTGGGTGGTGGGGAGAGGTGACATCAGTAAGGAAAGGTGACAGTGGGTGGTAGTGTGTGAGTGAAGTCTTAGTGAAGTTTCAGATGGACTGTGGGTGATGGGGAAAGGTGCCATCAGTAAGCAAAGGCAGTAGTGGGTGGTGGTGTGTGAGTGAAGACTTAGTAAAGGTTCCGATGGACTGTGGGTGGTGGGAAGAGGTGACGTCAGTAAGTAAAGGCAATAGTGGGTGGTGGTGTGTGAGTGAAGACTTAGTAAAGGTTTCGATGGACTGTGGGTGGTGGGGAGAGGTGACATCAGTAAGTAAAGGTGACAGTGGGTGGCAGTGTGTGAATGAAGTCTTAGTGAAGGTTCAGATGGACTGTGGGTGGTGGGGAGAAGTGATGCCAGTGAGTAGAGGTGACAGTGGGTGGTGGTGTGTGAGTGAAGACTTAGTAAATGTTCAGATGGACTGTGGGTGATAAAAAGAGGTGAAATCAGTAAGTAAGGCCAGCAGTGGGTGGCAGTGTGTGAATGAAGTCTTAGTGAAGGTTCAGATGGACTGTGGGTGATGGGGAGAGGTGATGTCAGTAAGTAAAGGTGACAGTGGTGGTGGTGGTGGTGTGTGAACGAAGACTAAGCGAAGGTTCTGATGGACTGTGGGTGATGGGGAGGGGCCACTTCTGTAAGTAAAGGTGACAGTGGGTGGTGGTGTGTGAATGAAGACTTAGTAAAGGTTCCGATGGACTGTGGGTGGTGGGGAGAGGTGACATCAGTAAGTAAGGCCGACAGTGGGTGGCAGTGTGTGAACGAAGACTAAGCGAAGGTTCAGATGAACTGTGGGTGATGGGGGAGACGTGACCCCAGTAAGTAAAGATGACAGTGGATGGTGGTGTGTGAGTGAAGAGTTAGTAAAGGTGCAGATGGACTGTGGGTGGTGGGAAGATTTGACGTCAGTAAGTAAAGGTGACAGTGGGTGGTGGTGTGTGAGTGAAGTCTTAGTGAAGGTTCCGATGGACTGTGGGTGATGGGGAGAGGTGATGCCAGTAAGTAGAGGTGACAGTGGGTGGTGGTGTGTGAGTGAAGTTTTAGCAAAGGTTTCAGATGAACTGTGGGTGATGGGGGAGACGTGACCCCAGTAAGATAAGATGACAGTGGATGGTGGTGTGTGAGTGAAGACTTAGTAAATGTTCAGATGGACTGTGGGTGTTAAGAAGAGGTGAAATCGGTACGTAAGGCTGACAGTGGGTGGCAGTGTGTGAATGAAGTCTTAGTGAAGGTTCAGATGGACTGTGGGTGATGGGGAGAGGCCACTTCAGTAAGTAAAGGTGACAGTGATGGTGGTGTATGAGTGAAGACTTAGTAAAGGTTCTGATGGACTGTGGGTGATGGGGAGAGGTGACGTAAGTAAGTAAAGATGACAGTGGGTGGTGGTGGTGTGTGAGTGAAGACTTAGTAGAGGTTCCGATGGACTGTGGGTGGTGGGAAGATGTGACGTCAGTAAGTAAAGGTGACAGTGGGTGGTGGTGTGTGAGTGAAGTCTTAGTGAAGTTTCGATGGACTGCGGGTGATGGGGAAAGGTGATGCCAGTAAGTAGAGGTGACGGTGGGTGTTGATGTGTGAGTAACCACTTAGTGAAAGTTCAGATGGACTGTGAGGGATAGGGAGAGGTGACTTCAGTAAGTAAAGGTAACAGTGGGTGTTGGTGTGTGAGTGACCACTTAGTGAAGGTTCAGATGAACTGTAAGTGATGGGGAGAGGTGAACCCAGTAAGTTAAGATGACAGTGGGTGGTGGTGTGTGAGTGAAGACTTAGTAAAGTTCAGAGGGACTGTGGGTGGTGGGAAGAGTTGACGCCAGTAGATAACGGTGCTGGTGGTGACTCGAAGTGATGCAGACTGTCACTAAGGTATGTGGTGAATAATAATGGTTGTAAACAAAGGTGAGGATGAATTTTTTAGGTGAGGGTCTAACGCTATGCTGCACGTCACAAGCAGCTGGAGCATAGTTTTAAAACCAATGTAAATAGAATGTTTTTCTAGTTCCTTGGGGTCAGTATGTGCTGCTCTGCCAGCCTGTTTTCCTTCATTGTATAGGCAATACCAATATGTAGAACTTAGATGTAGATATTTGTAAATAGTTTGTTAAGTAATGTAATGCATTTGTTTATAATAGATACATGGCGCAACTTTGGTCCTGAAGATGGTCTCGTTGATTAATATTATCTGATAGGAGACCGAAACGTCGACGCCGTGACACTTCTTTGGTGTAAACAAGTGTTCATTTGATGTGCTTTGATACCACAAACGTTGAAACAAGAATTTTCTTGATACATGACCAAACTGTGGATGGTTCATCATTGAAAAAAGTGTCAATAACTACTGTTTTCTATGTGTATCAAATTGACAGTAGTCTTATGTTGCCAGTGTATAAATGAAAATTTATTTTTCCTTTCTGTATATATAAACGATTGGTTACATTGAAATCAAAAAAAGAATGCATAAAAATGAATAAATAATGAACTGTGATAATTACTGTTTCTCTCTAGGTTCTTTTGGAATTAAGTTCACTAAGGTGACTGTTTGACTGAGAAATATTAATGAAATAAATCCTCAAGGTTTATATTTTTTGTTGAATTACATTATACCCAAATCCTTGGGGTTTATTGGGTTGCCCTATTGTTTTGTATAGCTCTTCCAGGCTGCCACTGACTCAACATGCTCATTGCTTTTGATTTTCTTTTCTCAGGATTGCAGAGTTCAAGGATCTTCTGGGTGAGCCTAAGATCAGCCTTCGGAAGCTGCGAGCGCTGTGCTTTAATGGTGAGTCCCTCCCCCATTCAATTTCAAATCTGTTAAACTCTACTTCATGGTACTCGCAAACCTATTCCCAGGAGCCTAAAAGTATGGTATGTGTGGTGTGACCGAGGGCCACATTGATGCCAGCAGGGTATAGGGCATGGGGGGGTGTGGAAGGTGAGCACATTGGAAGCAAAGCAGGTACATAGTGTGCACAGTGGCTTGTAGAGTATTTTGAGGGTTTCATTCTACGCTTCCCTCTTAACTAAAAGTCATAGATTTGACAATACGGTCTTAAGCTGTGTATGAGCCGCTGTCCCTTTACCGCGCCCTGTGATGAGCCTTCTCTGCTTGCTGTTATTGCCTTTGGCGAGTCAAGTGTACTACTACTAGACAACTTGATTATTGAATTGAAATGAAATAAAATCTTAGGCCTCACAATCGCCTTGTGTCTTTAATCTGTTATTTGTAAACATTACGAGTGGTTCGAAGCAGGGATCAAACCTGGGGTCAAAACCCTTACTCCTGAGGCGGAAAGCCGGGAGCTGTATTTCCTGTTTTAGCTGTTTTTAAACATTTTAAACCTTTGAGTGTACAGAATTTACCTTGTGTCTCGCCTCTATTGCCCAGGAGCCTGCTGATTCGAGCAGC
Organism: Triturus cristatus; assembly: GCF_964204655.1. Taxonomy (NCBI): domain Eukaryota; kingdom Metazoa; phylum Chordata; class Amphibia; order Caudata; family Salamandridae; genus Triturus; species Triturus cristatus. The sequence continues at coordinate 1,177,378,739 of NC_140580.1, read as the reverse complement.
GCCTCCTCTCACTCTCTGTAAACGTCCTCTGGCCGCCGCCATTGACAGCGTGCAACGAGGCCACGCCCCCTCGCTGGCCAAGCCCCCTCCCCTGCCTCCCCACACTATAACATGTGCCACTGGAGGAAGCGCAGCGGACGAGCGCAGCGGGAGCGCCGGATGCGCGCCGGATGCGCGCCAAAGGCGCGCCAAAGGCAAGCCCGTCTGGGCCCGTCCGGGCCCAGACGGACCCAGGACCAGGGACTCTGTCTGATGACCCTTATGACCGCGTGGTGTATACTAGAGAAGTGCTTCGCGCACTCCAACCTAAGAAGGTCCTTGCGTGCTACCACACGCACGTTGAAGGTATACCCTTCTCCAATTGTATGCGCTGCTATCCGACTCCCCTGAGCTCGACAAAACCCGGATTGAAGATAGGACTTCTTAACTGCCGCTCCCTTCCTAAACACGCGCTCAAAACCAACCTGTTAATCCAAGACCATGATTTCGATCTATTGTTTTTAACGGAAACATGGCTATCAGATAGCTCCGACTCGGACATCGTCACGGCCCTTCCCCCAGGTTACCTTTGCCAAGCCCTACATAGACCCAAAGGGAGGGGAGGGGGGGTAGCCATAATCTTCAGGGAACAATTTACCTGTAGAACCTCCAACGCCCATATTGAGGACTGCGAAAGCTGTCAATTCTCCATCCAAACTTCCCCAGCCCACTCCCTGTCAGGGCTACTGATCTACCGCCCCCCAGGTGCCCCAGGGAATTTCCTTAATGCCGTCATCGAATCAGTGTCACAACTAGCATCTTCTGCCTCCAAATTCCTTATGCTAGGCGACCTAAACCTCCACTTCATGAACCCTACCGACCGGATAGCCTCTGACCTCCTTCAAGACCTATTGTCACTCAATATCCGACTGGTCAACAACGAGCCTACTCATGAGAAGGGACATCTACTGGATCCCATCCTCACTAATGTAGCAACTATCACCACCAGTCCACCCGTGACCCTTCCATGGACGGACCATTTTCTTGTCCCTTTCTCCTGGGAAATATCCGCCACGAACCCCCAAACCACTAAAACTCAGGTCACCGACAGAAGGTGGCGTAAACTCACACCTGGGGAATGGGCCGCCGCCCTTGCAGACTCCATCCCCGAGCTCTCAACCGATCCTGCCACAGCCGACAAGCAGTTTAATGAGTGGATTACCTCTTCTCTAGACACACTTCTCCCCAAAACTGCAATCTTTAAACATCCCAAAAGAGTATCCTCTGCTCTATGGTACACCCCAGAGCTTAAAGCCCTGCGCCAAGAGTGCAAGAGAACGGAACGCACTTGGAGAAAAAACAAATCGGAAATTAACAAAGACTTCTATTCTACCTCCCTCTTAATTTATAAAACCGCTATTCGAAAAACTAAAAGCGCTTTCTTCCAGGAAAGAATAGAGAAAGCGGGATGCTCCAGTAAGGAATCCTACGCCATCCTTAAAGAACTCCTGAAAACCCCAGAACCGGGATCGAGACACCCCACTGACCCTAAAGCTGATCAGGAAAAATGCCAACAACTGGCTAATTTCTTTCATGATAAAATTCGAAAAATTCTTGATTCAATCTCCCTTGCGAACCCGTGCGAAGAAAACGACCCCCCGCACTCCCTAATACCCACTTGTCTTTCTTCCTGGGGTCAAGTTACAACTGAAGAAGTAGGAAACACGCTAAAATCCATTAAGAGCGGATCTCCCAGGGACCCCGCCCCACTTTGGATCCTTAAGGAGGTAGCTCCCACGATTATTACCCCCCTGACTCATCTGATGAACGCCTCACTCCAACAGGGAGTTGTACCCCCGAGCTGGAAGACGGCCGTCGTAAAAGCTCTATTAAAGAAACCTTCCCTCGACCCCGAAAATCTGGCTAATTACAGGCCCATCTCCCTACTCCCAGGAGTCAGCAAGATTGCGGAAAAACTGGTTAATAGGAAACTCTCCCAGTTCCTGGAGGTCAACAACAAGCTAAAAAGCTCCCAGACGGGCTTTCGTCCAGGTCAGGGCACTGACATCGCCCTCCTGGCAGCGGTAGAGGAGGCCAGAGCACTATTAGACGGAGGAGGATCAGTGGCAGTGATCCTCCTCGACCTAAGTGCGGCATTCGATACCGTCAACCACCAACTTCTCATTAAAAGACTCAAGAGAGTTGGTGTGGAAGGCTCGGCCCTATCCTGGCTCTCATCCTTTCTAGCTCAACGGACCTATCAGGTCTGGGAGAAGAACGCCTGCTCCTCCGAAATTCCCCTCCAATGTGGTGTGCCTCAGGGCTCCTCCCTGAGCCCCACATTATTTAATATCTATATGTCCACATTGGAGGAGGTCATCACCCCATTCGGAGTGAGCGTCGTCAGCTATGCTGACGACACGCAACTAGTGGTGTCTCTATCTCACCCCAGACAACAATCAGCAGACTTATTTAACTGCCTTACGCAGGTCCACTGTTGGATGAACAACTCAGCCCTAAAACTAAACGGGACGAAAACTGAAGTCCTGCTTCTCGGCCCGAAAGGACTCTCACTCTCCCCGAACATCTGGCCAGCTTGTCTGGGCCCGCCCCCTGATCCAAAAGAAGAGGTAAAAAGTCTTGGTGTGTGGCTCGACACTGACCTTTCGTTCACTGCGCAGGCAAAGAAAGTAGCCGGGACCTGCTTCGGGCTCCTAAAATCATTGAGGAAAGTCCTGCCCCTCCTGCCTTTCAACTCCCAAAAATTGCTAATTCAAGGCCTAATACTCTCGAGGCTTGATTATAGCAATGTGATCTACCTAGGCACTCCTGAAGCGACCCTTAACAAGCTTCAGAGAATCCAGAACACTGCGGCCCGGATTATCACAAACACCCCTGCCAGAAATTCGGCTAAACCTGCCCTAAAACTCCTCCACTGGCTTCCCATAAGGGAGCGGGTCAAATTCAAGGCCCTGTGCCTAGCCCACAAACTACTACAAAATCAAGGCCCCCCTGTTCTCAGGAATCTCATTACACCCTATAAATCCGCAAGATCCCTCCGTTCGGACTCAGAAAACTTCATCACCACCCCAAGATTCAAGAAAGCCCGCATAGGAGGAAGACGTTTTTCAGTCCATACTGCACGCCTCTGGAACTCGCTCCCCCGCGACCTGCGACTCGAACCACAATACCTTCGCTTCAGGAAGCGGCTCAAGACTCACCTTTTTCCCCAGTGATTCATGCTTACCCACAACCCTGATCTTCTGCCCCCCCCCCCCTTTTTTTTGCTTTGCCCTCGGCCCGCTGAACTGAAGAGATAGGGTTTCTTTTTTTAGCGCTGGGATACCTCAGGGTGACTACGCGCTCTACAAAAAATTAATAATAATAATAATACAGGTGTCTCTACTTGACCAAATTGTTTGACCCTAAGCAATTGTTTTATTTTACTTTGGTTCGTTTTTCTTCACTATCGCATATGAGAGCACCCTGGAATATGAGTTCTGGATGTGTGCTGTACAAAATCTCTTGTGTTTGCTTTACTAAACAATTACGTTACATGGATAATAATAACCTAGGCTACATCAACAACTGACTTGCCTCACTGGTAGCATTTTTGTCAGGGTGGGGAAGGCATGACTGTTTCAAAGTTCATGTTTGAAAATTATCACTTTAAAAAATGCATTTAAAGGCAGTGATACATGCTTTTTAAAATTCTGAAGAGCTTTTATAATATTTGTACATGTTTTTGTACAATGTCTTTAAACTTATGGGGTTTCTAAAGATAAGTGGTGCAGGCCCCCTTCTGTGCTTTTTTTCCTTTTACTACAGTTAATGGGTAAATAACTTCTTACTGGTTTTAAAGGTTTCTGAGTGTCACTGCTAAATCAAATAAACACCTGCCTACAGGGGCGCAAGCAAAGGGCAGGAGAACCGCTTGTGTCCCCCAGGCCACACTTTGTGTCCGTGCTCTAGAGCATGCTGCCTGCATTCCTTCCCCTACCACTGGGTTATATTTGAGTGGACTGCTAGTGTCTCTTCTAAGAGGTACCAGTGACTCTCCCCTATGAAACCAACTCTGAGCTACCAGTTGGGTGCCTGTGTGCAGCCAGAGGTCTTTGAGGAAAGACCACAGGTTCACCCGTTTGTGACCTTGCTCACAGTAACAAGGCTGAGAAACCCCCCCTGTCCGTGTTCAGTTTTTTAAAAGGACTGACTTGTCAAATGTTAGTGAGAGAGAGGCCCCTGCTTTACCTGCGTGTGGCCCTACCCCCTATTGGAGGGCTGTGTGCCACCAGAGATCTGTGAGAAAAGACGCCTGCTTCACCTGGGTGTGTCCCTACCCTCTATAGGAGGGCTGTGTGCCACCAGCAGGTTTGTGAGAAAAGACCCCTGCTTCACCTGGTTGTGACTTTACCATCTATAGGACGGTTGTGTGCCACCAGAGATCTGTGAGAAAAGTCCCCTGCTTCACCTGCATGTGGCCCTACACTCTGTAGGAATCTGTGCCACCAGATATTTGTGAGAAGAGACCCCTCCTTCACCTGTGTGTCCCTACCTTCTGTACAAGGTTGTGTGCCACTAGAGATTTGTGTGAAAAGACCCCAGATTCACTTGGGTGTGCCCCTACCCTCAGTAAGAGACTGTGTGCCACCAGAGATTTGTGAGAAAAGACCCCAGCTTCACCTGGGTGTGACCCTACCCTATTTACAAGGCTGTGTGCCACCAGAGATGTGTGAGAAAAGACTCCAGCTTCACCTGGGTGTGACCCTACCATCTGTAAGAGGCTGTATGCCGCCAGAGATTTGTGAGAAAAGACCCCAGCTTCACCTGGGTGTGCCCCTACCCTCAGTAAGAGGCTGTGTGCCACCAGAGATTTGTGAGAAAAGACCCCTGCTTCACCTGTGTGACCCTACCCTCTGTGCAAGGCTGTGTGCCACCAGAGATTTGTGAGAAAAGACCCCAGCTTCACCTGGGTGACCCTACCCTCTGTGCAAGGCTGTATGCCGCCAGAGATTTGTGAGAAAAGACCCCAGCTTCACCTGGGTGTGCCCCTACCCTCAGTAAGAGGCTGTGTGCCACCAGAGATTTGTGAGAAAAGACCCCAGCTTCACCTGGGAATGACCCTACCCTCTGTACAAGGCTGTATGCCACCAGAGATTTGTGAGAAAAGACCCCAGCTTCACCTGGGTGTGACCCTACCCTCTGTACAAGGCTGTGTGCCACTTCAGATTTGTGAGAAAAGACTCATGCTTCACCTGGGTGCGAACCTACCCTCTATACAAGGCTGGGTGTGACCAAAGATTTGTGAGAAAAGACCCTAGCTTCACCTGGGTGTGACCCTACCATCTGTAAGAGGCTGTGTGCCACCAAAGATTTGTAAGAAAAGACCCCTGCTTCACCTGGGTGCGACAACTACCATCTGTAAGAGGCTGTGTGCCTCTAAAGATTTGTAAGAAAATACCCCTGCTTCTCCCGGGTGCGACCCTACCACCTGTAACAGGCTGTGTGCCACCAAAGATTTGTAGGGAAAGACCCCTGCTTCGCCTGGGTGCGACCCTACCCTCGATACAAGGCTGAGTGTGACCCTACCCTCTGTACAAGGCTATGCGCCACCAGCCTCCGGCTTCACCTTGGTGTGACCCTACCTTCTGAACAAGGATGTGTGCCACCAGAGATTTGTGAGAAAAGACCCCAGCTTCACCTGGGTGTGACCCTACCCTCTTCACAAGTCTGTGTGCCACCAGAGATTTGTGAGAAAAGACCCCAACTTCACCTGGGTGCGGTCCTACCCTCTGTACAAGGCTGTGTGCCACCTAAGGTTTGTGAGAAAAGACTCCTGCTTCACCTGTGTGTCCCTACCCTCTTTACAAGGCTGTGTGCCACCAGAGATTTGTGAGAAAAGACCCCTGCTTCACCTGGATGTGACCCTACCCTCTTTACGAGGCTGTGTGCCACCAGAGATCTGTGAGAAAAGACCCCAGCTTCACCTGGGTGTGACCCTACCCTCTTTACAAGGCTGTGTGCCACCAGAGATTTGTGACAAAAGACCCCTGCTTCACCTGTGTAACCCTACCTACCCTCTGTACAAGACTGTGTGCCACCAGAGATCTGTGAGAAAAGACCCCACCTTCACCTGGGTGCGGTCCTACCCTCTGTACAAGGCTGTGTGCCACCTAAGGATTGTGAGAAAAGACTCCTGCTTCACCTGTGTGACCCTACCCCCTTTACAAGGCTGTGTGCCACCAGAGATTTGTGAGAAAAGACCCCTGCTTCACCTGGATGTGACCCTATCCTCTTTACGAGGCTGTGTGCCACCAGAGATCTGTGAGAAAATACCCCTTCTTCACCTGGGTTTGACCCTACCCTCTGTACAAGGTTGTGTGCCACCAGAGATTTGTGAGAAAATACCCCAGCTTCACCTGTGTGACCCTACCCTCTGTACAAGGTTGTGTGCCACCAGAGATATGTGAGAAAATACCCCTGCAGCACCTGGGTGTGACCCTTCCCCCTGTACAAGGTTGTGGGCCACCAGAGATTTGTGAGAAAATACCCCTTCTTCACCTGGGTGTGACCCTACCCTCTTTACAAGGCAGTGTGCCACCAGAGATCTGTGAGAAAAGACCCCTTCCTCACCTGGGTGTGACCCTACCGTCTGTACAAGGTTGTGTGCCACTAGAGATTTGTGAGAAAAGACCCCAGCTTCACATGGGTGTGACCCTACCCTCTGTACAAGGCTATGCGCCACCAGCCTCCGGCTTCACCTTGGTGTGACCCTACCTTCTGTACAAGGCTGTGTGCCACCAGAGATTTGTGAGAAAATACCCCAGATTCACCTGGGTGTGACCCTACCCTCTGTACAAGGCTGTGTGCCACTAGAGGCTTGTGAGAAAAGACCCCAGCTTCACCTGGGTGCGAACCTACCCTCTGTACAAGGCTGTGTGCCACCAGAGATTTGTGAGAAAAGATTCCTGCTTCACCTGTGTGACCCTACCCTCTGTACAAGGCTGTGCGCCACCAGAGATCTGCGAGAAAAGACCCCAGCTTCACCTGGGTGCGACCCTACCATCTGAAAGAGGCTGTGTGCCACCAGAGATCTGTGAAAAAAATCAACTGCTTCACCTGCATGTGGCCCTACTATCTGTAGGAGGCTGTGTGCCACCAAAGATTTGTGAGAAAAGACCCCTTCTTCACCTGGGTGTGACCCTACTCTCTGTACAAGGTTGTGTGCCACCAGAGATTTGTGAGAAAAGACCCCAGCTTCACCTGGGTGTGACCCCCCCCCCTTGTACAAGGCTGTGTGCCACCAAAGATTTGGGAGAAAAGACCCCAGCTTCACCTGGGTGTGACCCTACCCTCTTTACAAGGCTGTGTGCCCTCAGAGATTTGTGAGAAAAGACCCCAGCTTCACCTGGGTGTGGCCATTCCCCCTGTATAAGGCTGTGTGCCACCAGAGATCTGTGAGAAAATAATCCTTCTTCACCTGTGTGACTCTACCCTCTTTACAAGGCTGTGTGCCAACAAAGGTCTGTGAGAAAAGACCCCTCCTTCACCTGGGTGTGACCCTCCCCTCTTTACAAGGCTGTGTGCCACCAGAGATCTGTCAAACGTCAACTGCTTCGCCTGCATGTGGCCCTACTATCTGTAGGAGGCTGTGTGCCACGAAAGATGTGTGAGAAAAGACCCCAGCTACACCTGGGTGTGACCCTACCCTCTGTAAAAGGTTGTGTGCCACCAGAGATTTGTGAGAAAATACCCCAGCTTCACCTGGATGTGACCCTACCGTCTGTACCAGGTTGTGTGCCACTAGAGATTTGAGAGAAAAGACCCCAGCTTCACCTGGGTGTGACCCTTCCATCTGAAAGAGGCTGTGTGCCACCAAAGATTTGTAAGAAAAGACCCCTGCTTCGCCTGGGTGTGACCCTACCCTCTGTACAAGGCTGGGTGTGACTCTACCCTCTGTACAAGGTTGTGTGCCACAAGAGATTTGTGAGAAAAGACCCCAGCTTCACCTGGGTGTGACCCTTCCCCCAACCCTGTACAAGGCTGTGTGCCACCAAAGATTTGTGAGAAAAGACCCCAGCTTCACCTGGGTGTGATCCTACCCTCTTTACAAGGCTGTGTGCCCTCAGAGATTTGTGAGAAAAGACCCCAGCTTCACCTGGGTGTGGCCCTTCCCCCTGTATAAGGCTGTGTGCCACCAGAGATCTGTGAGAAAATAATCCCGCTTCACCTGGGTTACCCTACCATCTGTAGGAAGCTGTGTGCCACCAACGATTTGTGAGAAAAGACTCCTGCTTCACCTGTGTGACCCTACCCTCTTTACAAGGCTGTGTGCCAACAAAGGTCTGTGAGAAAAGACCCCTCCTTCACCTGGGTGTGACACTACCCTCTGTACAAGGTTGTGTGCCACCAGAGATCTGTGAGAAAACACCCCAGCTTCACCTGGGTGCGACCCTACCCTCTGTACAAGGCTGTGTGCCGCCAGAGATTTGTGAGAAAAGACTCCTGCTTCACCTGGGTGTGACCTTACCATCTATAGGAGGGATCTGTGCCACCAGAGATCTGTGAGAAAAGACCGCAGCTTCACCTGTGTGAGCCTGTGTGTTTTGTTTGAGGACTGTGCACTGCTACAGGTCTATGATAAAGGCCCGCTGACTTCGCCAGCTGTGCCTATACTGTGTGTAAGGCTGAAGTGCTACAAGAGGTTTGTAATAACGTGTATTCTGGTTCTTACAAGAATGGCATTCTTTTGTGTCTTCTCTATGAGAAGGGGGCTTTCTGATTTGCCATGTCTCTCTCTGTTTTCTGTGTGAATTTGACACTGATTCCCTGTGTGTAGATGAGATGCTCTGGACCCTTTCTGTCACAGCATGAGATGTTCTGTTGCCCAGGGTTCCTCTAGTGCATACACATGAGAAGCTCTGACCCTGTGTGTGACAGCGTGAGGTGTTCCGGTTCCCAGCTTACCTCTAATGCATGCACATGAGAAGCTCTGACCCTGTGTGTGACAGCGTGAGATGTTTCGGTTCCCAGCTTACCTCGAATGCATGCACATGAGAAGCTCTGACCCTGTGTGTGACAGCGTGAGATGTTTCGGTTCCCAGCTTACCTCTAATGCATCCACATGAGAAGCTCTGACTCTGTGTGTGACAGCGTGAGATGTTCCGGTTCCCAGCTTACCTCTAATGCATGCACATGAGAAGCTCTGACCCTGTGTGTGACAGCGTGAGATGTTCCGGTTCCCAGCTTACCACTAATGCATGCATGTGAGAAGCTCTGACCCTGTGTGTAACAGCGTGAGATGTTCTGTTACCCAGGGTTCCTGTAGTGCATGCACATGAGAAGCTCTGATCCTGTGTGTGATAGCGTGAGGTGTTCCGGTTCCCAGCTTACCTCTAATGCATGCACATGAGAAGCTCTGACCCTGTGTGTGACAGAGTGAGATGTTTCAGTTCCCAGCTTACCTCTACTGCATGCACATGAGAAGCTCTGACCCTGTGCGTGACAGCGTGAGATGTTCCAGTTTACCTCTACTGCATGCACATGAGAAGCTCTGACCCTGTGTGTGACAGCGTGAGATGTTTCGGTTCCCAGCTTACCTCTACTGCATGCACATGAGAAGCTCTACCCCTCTAATGCATGCACATGAGAAGCTCTGACCCTGTGTGTGACAGCGTGAGAAGTTCCGGTTCCCAGCTTAGCTCTACTGCATGCATGTGAGAAGCTCTGACCCGGTATGTGACAGCGTGAGATGTTCCGGTTCCCAGCTTACCTCTACTGCATGCCCATGAGAAGCTCTGACCCTGTGTGTGACAGCGTGAGATGTTCCGGTTCCCAGCTTACCTCTACTGCATGCACATGAGAAGCTCTGACCCTGTGTGTGACAGCGTGAGATGTTCCGGTTCCCAGCTTACCTCTAATGCATGCACATGAAAAGCTCTGACCCTGTGTGTGACAGCGTGAGATGTTTCGGTTCCCAGCTTACCTCTACTGCATGCACATGAGAAGCTCTGACCCTGTGCGTGACAGCGTGAGATGTTCCAGTTTACCTCTACTGCATGCACAGGAGAAGCTCTGACCCTGTGTGTGACAGCGTGAGATGTTTCGGTTCCCAGCTTACCTCTACTGCATGCACATGAGAAGCTCTACCCCTCTAATGCATGCACATGAGAAGCTCTGACCCTGTGTGTGACAGCGTGAGAAGTTCCGGTTCCCAGCTTAGCTCTACTGCATGCATGTGAGAAGCTCTGACCCGGTATGTGACAGCGTGAGATGTTCCGGTTCCCAGCTTACCTCTACTGCATGCACATGAGAAGCTCTGACCCTGTGTGTGACAGCGTGAGATGTTCCGGTTCCCAGCTTACCTCTACTGCATGCACATGAGAAGCTCTGACCCTGTGTGTGACAGCGTGAGATGTTCCGGTTCCCAGCTTACCTCTAATGCATGCACATGAGAAGCTCTGACCCTGTGTGTGACAGCGTGAGATGTTCCGGTTCCCAGCTTACCTCTACTGCATGCACATGAGAAGCTCTGACCCTGTGCGTGACAGCGTGAGATGTTCCAGTTTACCTCTACTGCATGCACATGAGAAGCTCTGACCCTGTGTGTGACAGCGTGAGATGTTTCGGTTCCCAGCTTACCTCTACTGCATGCACATGAGAAGCTCTACCCCTCTAATGCATGCACATGAGAAGCTCTGACCCTGTGTGTGACAGCGTGAGAAGTTCCGGTTCCCAGCTTAGCTCTACTGCATGCATGTGAGAAGCTCTGACCCGGTATGTGACAGCGTGAGATGTTCCGGTTCCCAGCTTACCTCTACTGCATGCACATGAGAAGCTCTGACCCTGTGTGTGACAGCGTGAGATGTTCCGGTTCCCAGCTTACCTCTACTGCATGCACATGAGAAGCTCTGACCCTGTGTGTGACAGCGTGAGATGTTCCGGTTCCCAGCTTACCTCTAATGCATGCACATGAGAAGCTCTGACCCTGTGTGTGACAGCGTGAGATGTTTCGGTTCCCAGCTTACCTCGAATGCACGCACATGAGAAGCTCTGACCCTGTGTGTGACAGCGTGAGATGTTCCGGTTCCCGGCTTACCTCTAATGCATGCATGTGAGAAGCTCTGACCCTGTGTGTGACAGCGTGAGATGTTCCGGTTCCCTGCTTACCTCTAATGCATGCACATGAGAAGCTCTGACCCTGGTGTGACAGCGTGAGATGTTTCGGTTCCCAGCTTACTTATAATGCATGCACATGAGAAGCTCTGACCCTGTGCGTGACAGCGTGAGATGTTCTGGTTCCCAGCTTACCTCTAATGCATGCACATGAGAAGCTCTGACCCTGTGCGTGACAGCGTGAGATGTTCTGGTTCCCAGCTTACCTCTAATGTATGCACATGAGAAGCGCTGACCCTGTGTGCGACAGCGTGAGATGTTCTGGTTCCCAGCTTACCTCTAATGTATGCACATGAGAAGCTCTGACCCTGTATGTGACAGCGTGAGATGTTCCGGTTCCCAGCTTACCTCTAATGTATGCACATGAGAAGCTCTGACCCTGTGTGTGGCAGCGTGAGATGTTCTGGTTCCCATCTTACCTCGAATGCATGCACATGAGAAGACCTGACACTGTGTGTGACGGCGTGAGATGTTCTGGTTCCCATTTTACCTCGAATGCATGCACTTGAGAAGGTCTGCTCCCTGTGTGTGACAGCATGAGATGTTCTGGTTCCCAGCTTACCTCGAATGCATGCACATGAGAAGCTCTGACCCTGTGTGCGACAGCGTGAGATGTTTTGGTTCCCAGCTTACCTCTAATGTATGCACATGAGAAGCTCTGACTCTGTGTGTGACAGCGTGAGATGTTCCGGTTCCCAGCTTACCTCTAATGCATGCACATGAGAAGCTCTGACCCTGTGTGTGACAGCGTGAGATGTTCCGGTTCCCAGCTTACCTCTAATGCATGCATGTGAGAAGCTCTGACCCTGTGTGTAACAGCGTGAGATGTTCTGTTACCCAGGGTTCCTGTAGTGCATGCACATGAGAAGCTCTGATCCTGTGTGTGACAGCGTGAGGTGTTCCGGTTCCCAGCTTATCTATAATGCATGCACATGAGAAGACCTGACACTGTGTTTGACAGCGTGCGATGTTCAGTTTCCCGGCTTACCTCTAATGCATGCATGTGAGAAGCTCTGACCCTGTGTGTGACAGCGTGAGATGTTCTGGTTCCCAGCTTACCTCTAATGCATGCACATGAGAAGCTCTGACCCTGTGCGTGACAGCGTGAGATGTTCTGGTTCACAGCTTACCTCTAATGTATGCACATGAGAAGCTCTGACCCTGTGCGTGACAGCGTGAGATGTTCTGGTTCACAGCTTACCTCTAATGTATGCACATGAGAAGCTCTGACCCTGTGTGCGACAGCATGAGATGTTCCGGTTCCCAGCTTACCTCTAATGTATGCACATGAGAAGCTCTGACCCTGTATGTGACAGCGTGAGATGTTCCGGTTCCCAGCTTACCTCTAATGCATGCACATGAGAAGCTCTGACCCTGTGTGTGACAGCGTGAGATGTTCTGGTTCCCATCTTACCTCGAATGCATGCACATGAGAAGACCTGACACTGTGTGTGACAGCGTGAGATGTTTTTGTTCCCAGCTTACCTCGAATGCATGCATGTGAGAAGCGCTGACCCTGTGTGTGACGGCGTGAGATGTTCTGGTTCCCATTTTACCTCGAATGCATGCACTTGAGAAGGTCTGCTCCCTGTGTGTGACAGCATGGGATGTTCTGGTTCCCAGCTTACCTCGAATGCATGCACATGAGAAGCTCTGACCCTGTGTGTGATGGCGTGAGATGTTCCGGTTCCCAGCTTACCTCGAATGCATGCACATGAGAAGCTCTACCTCTAATTCATGCACATGAGAAGCTCTGGCCCTGTGTGTGACGGCGTGAGATGTTCCGGTTCCCAGCTTACCTCGAATGCATGCACATGAGAAGCTCTGCCCCTCTAATGCATGCACATGAGAAGCTCTACCTCTAATGCATGCACATGAGAAGCTCTGACCCTGTGTGTGACGGCGTGAGATGTTCTGGTTCCCAGCTTACCTCAAATGCATGCACATGAGAAGCTCTGACCCTGTGTGTGACAGCGTGAGATGTTCTGGTTCCCAGCTTACCTCTAATGCACGCACATGAGAAGATCTGACCCTGTGTTTGATAGCGTGAGATGTTCCGGTTCCCAGCTTACCTCGAATGCACGCACATGAGAAGCTCTGACCCTGTGTGTGACAGCGTGAGTTGTTCTGGTTCCCAGCTTACCTCTAATGTATGCACATGAGAAGCTCTGACCCTGTGTGTGACAGCGTGAGATGTTCTGGTTCCCAGCTTACCTCGAATGCATGCACATGAGAAGCTCTGACCCTGTGTGTGACAGCGTGAGATGTTCCGGTTCCCAGCTTACCTCGAATGCATGCACATGAGAAGGTCTGCTCCCTGTGTGTGACAGCATGAGATGTTCTGGTTCCCAGCTTACCTCGAATGCATGCACATGAGAAGCTCTGACCCTGTGTGTGACGGCGTGAGATGTTCCGGTTCCCAGCTTACCTCGAATGCATGCACATGAGAAGCTCTACCTCTAATTCATGCACATGAGAAGCTCTGACCCTGTATGTGACGGCGTGAGATGTTCCGGTTCCCAGCTTACCTCGAATGCATGCACATGAGAAGCTCTGCCCCTCTAATGCATGCACATGAGAAGCTCTACCTCTAATGCATGCACATGAGAAGCTCTGACCCGGTGTGTGACGGCGTGAGATGTTCTGGTTCCCAGCTTACCTCGAATGCATGCACATGAGAAGCTCTGACCCTGTGTGTGACAGCGTGAGATGTTCTGGTTCCCAGCTTACCTCTAATGCACGCACATGAGAAGATCTGACCCTGTGTTTCACAGCGTGAGATGTTCCGGTTCCCAGCTTACCTCGAATGCACGCACATGAGAAGCTCTGACCCTGTGTATGACAGCGTGAGATGTTCTGGTTCCCAGCTTACCTCGAATGTATGCACATGAGAAGCTCTGACCCTGTGTGTGACAGCGTGAGATGTTCTGGTTCCCAGCTTACCTCGAATGCATGCACATGAGAAGCTCTGACCCTGTGTGTGACAGCGTGAGATGTTCCGGTTCCCAGCTTACCTCGAATGCATGCACATGAGAAGCTCTGACCCTGTGTGTGACAGCGTGAGATGTTCTGGTTCCCAGCTTACCTCTAATGTATGCACATGAGAAGCTCTGACCCTGTGTGTGACAGCGTGGGATGTTCTGGTTCCCAGCTTACCTCGAATGCATGCACATGAGAAGCTCTGACCCTGTGTGTGACAGCGTGAGGTGTTCCGGTTCCCAGCTTACCTCTAATACATGCACATGAGAAGCTTTGACCCTGTGTGTGACAGCGTGAGATGTTCTGGTTCCCAGCTTACCTCGAATGCATGCACATGAGAAGCTCTGACCCTGTGTGTGACAGCGTGAGATGTTCTGGTTCCCAGCTTACCTCGAATGCATGCACATGAGAAGCTCTGACCCTGTGTGTGACAGCGTGAGATGTTCCGGTTCCCAGCTTACCTCGAATGCATGCACATGAGAAGCTCTGACCCTGTGTGTGACAGCGTGAGATGTTCTGGTTCCCAGCTTACCTCGAATGCATGCACATGAGAAGCTCTGACCCTGTGTGTGACAGCGTGAGATGTTCTGGTTCCCAGCTTACCTCGAATGCATGCACATGAGAAGCTCTGACCCTGTGTGTGATAGCGTGCGATGTTCCGGTTCCCAGCTTACCTCGAATGCATGCACATGAGAAGCTCTGACTCTGTGTGTGTGACAGCGTGAGATGTTCTGGTTCCCAGCTTACCTCGAATGCATGCACATGAGAAGCTCTGACCCTGTGTGTGACAGCGTGAGATGTTCTGGTTCCCAGCTTACCTCTAATGCACGCACATGAGAAGATCTGACCCTGTGTTTGACAGCGTGAGATGTTCCGGTTCCCAGCTTACCTCAAATGCACGCACATGAGAAGCTCTGACCCTGTGTGTGACAGCGTGAGATGTTCCGGTTCCCAGCTTACCTTGAATGCATGCACATGAGAAGCTCTGATCCTGTGTGTGACAGCGTGAGATGTTCCGGTTCCCTGCTTACCTCTAATGCATGCACATGAGAAGCTCTGATCCTGTGTGTGACAGCGTGAGATGTTCCGGTTCCCAGCTTACCTCTAATGCATGCACATGAGAAGCTCTGATCCTGTGTGTGACAGCGTGAGATGTTCTGGTTCCCAGCTTACCTCTAATGCATGCACATGAGAAGCTCTGACCCTGTGTGAGACAGCGTGAGATGTTCCGGTTCCCAGCTTACCTCTAATGCACGCACATGAGAAGCTCTGATCCTGTGTGTGACAGCGTGAGATGTTCCAGTTCCCTGCTTACCTCTAATGCACGCACATGAGAAGATCTGACCCTGTGTTTCACAGCGTGAGATGTTCTGGTTCCCAGCTTACCTCTAATGCATGCACATGAAAAGCTCTGACCCTGTGTGTGACAGCGTGAGATGTTCTGGGTCCCAGCTTACCTCGAATGCATGCACATGAGAAGCTCTGACCCTGTGTGTGACAGCGTGAGATGTTCCGGTTCCCTGCTTACCTCTAATGCATGCACATGAGAAGCTCTGATCCTGTGTGTGACAGCGTGAGATGTTCCGGTTCCCAGCTTACCTCGAATGCATGCACATGAGAAGCTCTGACCCTGTGTGTGACAGCGTGAGATGTTCCGGTTCCCTGCTTACCTCTAATGCATGCACATGAGAAGCTCTGATCCTGTGTGTGACAGCGTGAGATGTTCCGGTTCCCTGCTTACCTCTAATGCATGCACATGAGAAGCTCTGATCCTGTGTGTGACAGCGTGAGATGTTCCGGTTCCCTGCTTACCTCTAATGCATGCACATGAGAAGCTCTGATCCTGTGTGTGACAGCGTGAGATGTTCCGGTTCCCAGCTTACCTCTAATGCATGCACATGAGAAGCTCTGACCCTGTGTGTGACAGCGTGAGATGTTCCGGTTCCCAGCTTACCTTGAATGCATGCACAGGAGAAGCTCTGATCCTGTGTGTGACAGCGTGAGATGTTCCGGTTCCCTGCTTACCTCTAATGCATGCACATGAGAAGCTCTGATCCTGTGTGTGACAGCGTGAGATGTTCCGGTTCCCAGCTTACCTCGAATGCATGCACATGAGAAGCTCTGACCCTGTGTGTGACAGCGTGAGATGTTCCGGTTCCCTGCTTACCTCTAATGCATGCACATGAGAAGCTCTGATCCTGTGTGTGACAGCGTGCGATGTTCCGGTTCCCAGCTTACCTCGAATGCATGCACATGAGAAGCTCTGACTCTGTGTGTGACAGCGTGAGATGTTCTGGTTCCCAGCTTACCTCGAATACATGCACATGAGAAGCTCTGACCCTCTGTGTGACAGCGTGAGATGTTCTGGTTCCCAGCTTACCTCTAATGCACGCACATGAGAAGATCTGACCCTGTGTTTGACAGCGTGAGATGTTCCGGTTCCCAGCTTACCTCGAATGCACGCACATGAGAAGCTCTGACCCTGTGTGTGACAGCGTGAGATGTTCTGGTTCCCAGCTTACCTCGAATGCATGCACATGAGAAGCTCTGACCCCGTGTGTGACAGCGTGAGATGTTCTGGTTCCCAGCTTACCTCGAATGCATGCACATGAGAAGCTCTGACCCTGTGTGTGACAGCGTGCGATGTTCCGGTTCCCAGCCTACCTCTAATGCATGCACATGAGAAGCTCTGACCCTGTGTGTGACAGCGTGAGATGTTCCGGTTCCCAGCTTACCTCTAATGCATGCACATGAGAAGCTCTGACCCTGTGTGTGACAGCGTGAGATGTTCTGGTTCCCAGCTTACCTTGAATGCATGCACATGAGAAGCTCTGACCCTGTGTGTGACAGCGTGAGATGTTTCGGTTCCCAGCTTACCTCTACTGCATGCACATGAGAAGCTCTGACCCTGTGTGCGACAGCGTGAGATGTTCTGGTTCCCAGCTTACCTCGAATGCATGCACATGAGAAGCTCTGACCCTGTGTGTGACAGCGTGAGATGTTTCGGTTCCCAGCTTACCTCTACTGCATGCACATGAGAAGCTCTGACCCTGTGTGTGACAGCATGAGATGTTCTGGTTCCCAGCTTACCTCTAATGCATGCACATGAGAAGCTCTGACCCTGTGTGTGACAGCGTGAGATGTTTCGGTTCCCAGCTTACCTCGAATGCATGCACATGAGAAGCTCTGACCCTGTGTGTGACAGCGTGAGATGTTCTGGTTCCCAGCTTACCTCTAATGCACGCACATGAGAAGCTCTGACCCTGTGTGTGAAAGCGTGAGATGTTCTGGTTCCCAGCTTACCTCTAATGCATGCACATGAGAAGCTCTGACCCTGTGTGTGACAGCGTGAGATGTTCTGGTTCCCAGCTTACCTCGAATGCATGCTCATGAGAAGCTCTGACCCTGTGTGTGACAGCGTGAGATGTTTCGGTTCCCAGCTTACCTCTACTGCATGCACATGAGAAGCTCTGACCCTGTGTGTGACAGCGTGAGATGTTCTGGTTCCCAGCTTACCTCTAATGCATGCACATGAGAAGCTCTGACCCTGTGTGTGACAGCGTGAGATGTTTCGGTTCCCAGCTTACCTCGAATGCATGCACATGAGAAGCTCTGACCCTGTGTGTGACAGCGTGAGATGTTCTGGTTCCCAGCTTACCTCTAATGCACGCACATGAGAAGCTCTGACCCTGTGTGTGAAAGCGTGAGATGTTCTGGTTCCCAGCTTACCTCTAATGCATGCACATGAGAAGCTCTGACACTGTGTGTGACAGCGTGAGATGTTCTGGGTCCCAGCTTACCTCGAATGCATGCACATGAGAAGCTCTGACCCTGTGTGTGACAGCGTGAGATGTTCCGGTTCCCAGCTTACCTTGAATGCATGCACATGAGAAGCTCTGATCCTGTGTGTGACAGCGTGAGATGTTCCGGTTCCCTGCTTACCTCTAATGCATGCACATGAGAAGCTCTGATCCTGTGTGTGACAGCGTGAGATGTTCCGGTTCCCAGCTTACCTCTAATGCATGCACATGAGAAGCTCTGATCCTGTGTGTGACAGCGTGAGATGTTCTGGTTCCCAGCTTACCTCTAATGCATGCACATGAGAAGCTCTGACCCTGTGTGAGACAGCGTGAGATGTACCGGTTCCCAGCTTACCTCTAATGCACGCACATGAGAAGCTCTGACCCTGTGTGTGACAGCGTGAGCTGTTCCAGTTCCCTGCTTACCTCTAATGCACGCACATGAGAAGATCTGACCCTGTGTTTGACAGCGTGAGATGTTCTGGTTCCCAGCTTACCTCTAATGCATGCACATGAGAAGTTATGACCCTGTGTGTGACAGCGTGAGATGTTCTGGGTCCCAGCTTACCTCGAATGCATGCACATGAGAAGCTCTGACCCTGTGTGTGACAGCGTGAGATGTTCCGGTTCCCTGCTTACCTCTAATGTATGCACATGAGAAGCTCTACCCCTCGAATGCATGCACATGAGAAGCTCTGACCCTGTGTGTGACAGCGTGAGATGTTCCGGTTCCCTGCTTACCTCTAATGCATGCACATGAGAAGCTCTGATCCTGTGTGTGACAGCGTGAGATGTTCCGGTTCCCAGCTTACCTCGAATGCATGCACATGAGAAGCTCTGACCCTGTGTGTGACAGCGTGAGATGTTCCGGTTCCCTGCTTACCTCTAATGCATGCACATGAGAAGCTCTGATCCTGTGTGTGACAGCGTGAGATGTTCCGGTTCCCTGCTTACCTCGAATGCATGCACATGAGAATCTCTGATCCTGTTTTGACAGCGTGAGATGTTCCGGTTCCCAGCTTACCTCAAATGCATGCACATGAGAAGCTCTGACCCTGTGTGTGACAGCGTGAGATGTTCCGGTTCCCAGCTTACCTCGACTGCATGCACATGAGAAGCTCTGACCCTGTGTGTGACAGCGTGAGATGTTCCAGTTCCCAGCTTACCTCGAATGCATGCACATGAGAAGCTCTGACCCCGTGTGTGACAGCGTGAGATGTTCCAGTTTCCAGCTTACCTCTACTGCATGCACATGAGAAGCTCTGACCCTGTGTGTGACAGCGTGAGATGTTCTGGTTCCCAGCTTACCTCTAATGCATGCACATGAGAAGCTCTGACCCTGTGTGTGACAGCGTGAGATGTTCTGGTTCCCAGCTTACCTCGAATGCATGCACATGAGAAGCTCTGACCCTGTGTGTGACAGCGTGAGATGTTCTGGTTCCCAGCTTACCTCGAATGCATGCACATGAGAAGCTCTGACCCTGTGTGTGGCAGCGTGAGATGTTCCGGTTCCCAGCTTACCTCGAATGCATGCACATGAGAAGCTCTGACCCTGTGTGTGACAGCGCGAGATGTTCCGGTTCCCAGTTTACCTCGAATGCATGCACATGAGAAGCTCTGACCCTGTGTGTGACAGCGTGAGATGTTCCGGTTCCCAGCTTACCTCGAATGCATGCACATGAGAAGCTCTGATCCTGTGTGTGACAGCGTGAGATGTTCTGGGTCCCAGCCTACCTCTAATGCATGCACATGAGAAGCTCTGACCCTGTGTGTGACAGCGTGAGATGTTCTGGTTCCCAGCTTACCTCGACTGCATGCACATGAGACGCTCTGACCCTGTGTGTGACAGCGTGAGATGTTTCGGTTCCCAGCTTACCTCTACTGCATGCACATGAGAAGCTCTGACCCTGTGTGTGACAGCGTGAGATGTTCCAGTTCCCAGCTTACCTCGAATGCATGCACATGAGAAGCTCTGACCCTGTGTGTGACAGCGTGAGATGTTCCGGTTCCCAGCTTACCTCGAATGCATGCACATGAGAAGCTCCGCTCCTGTGTGTGACAGCGTGAGATGTTCCGGTTCCCAGCTTACCTCGAATGCATGCACATGAGAAGCTCTGACCCTGTGTGCGACAGCGTGAGATGTTCCGGTTCCCAGCTTACCTCGAATGCATGCACATGAGAAGCTCCGCTCCTGTGTGTGACAGCGTGAGATGTTCTGGGTCCCAGCTTACCTCGAATGCATGCATGCACATGAGAAGCTCTGACCCTGTGTGTGACAGCGTGAGATGTTCTGGTTCCCAGCTTACCTCTAATGCATGCACATGAGAAGCTCTGACCCTGTGTGAGACAGCGTGAGATGTTCCGGTTCCCAGCTTACCTCGAATGCATGCACATGAGAAGCTCTGACCCTGTGTGTGACAGCGTGAGATGTTCCGGTTCCCAGCTTACCTCGAATGCATGCACATGAGAAGCTCTGATCCTGTGTGTGACAGCGTGAGATGTTCTGGGTCCCAGCCTACCTCTAATGCATGCACATGAGAAGCTCTGACCCTGTGTGTGACAGCGTGAGATGTTCCGGTTCCCAGCTTACCTCGAATGCATGCATGCACATGAGAAGCTCTGACCCTGTGTGTGACAGCGTGAGATGTTCCGGTTCCCAGCTTACCTCGAATGCATGCACATGAGAAGCTCTGACCCTGTGTGTGACAGCGTGAGATGTTCCGGTTCCCAGCTTACCTCGAATGCATGCATGTGAGAAGCTCTGACCCTGTGTGTGACAGCGTGAGATGTTTCGGTTCCCAGCTTACCTCTAATGCATGCACATGAGAAGCTCTGATCCTGTGTGTGACAGCGTGAGATGTTCTGGGTCCCAGCTTACCTCGAATGCATGCACATGAGAAGCTCTGACCCTGTGTGTGACAGCGTGAGATGTTCCGGTTCCCAGCTTACCTTGAATGCATGCACATGAGAAGCTCTGATCCTGTGTGTGACAGCGTGAGATGTTCCAGTTCCCAGCCTACCTCTAATGCATGCACATGAGAAGCTCTACCTCTAATTCATGCACATGAGAAGCTCTGACCCTGTGTGTGACAGCGTGAGATGTTCCGGTTCCCAGCTTACCTCTAATGCATGCACATGAGAAGCTCTGACCCTGTGTGTGACAGCGTGAGATGTTCCGGTTCCCAGCTTACCTCTAATGCATGCATGTGAGAAGCTCTGACCCTGTGTGTAACAGCGTGAGATGTTCTGTTACCCAGGGTTCCTGTAGTGCATGCACATGAGAAGCTCTGATCCTGTGTGTGACAGCGTGAGGTGTTCCGGTTCCCAGCTTACCTCTACTGCATGCACATGAGAAGACCTGACACTGTGTGTGACAGCGTGAGATGTTCTGGTTCCCAGCTTACCTCTAATGCATGCACATGAGAAGCTCTGACCCTGTGTGAGACAGCGTGAGATGTTCCGGTTCCCAGCTTACCTCGAATGCATGCACATGAGAAGCTCTGACCCTGTGTGTGACAGCGTGAGATGTTCCGGTTCCCAGCTTACCTCGAATGCATGCACATGAGAAGCTCTGATCCTGTGTGTGACAGCGTGAGATGTTCTGGGTCCCAGCCTACCTCTAATGCATGCACATGAGAAGCTCTGACCCTGTGTGTGACAGCGTGAGATGTTCCGGTTCCCAGCTTACCTCGAATGCATGCATGCACATGAGAAGCTCTGACCCTGTGTGTGACAGCGTGAGATGTTCCGGTTCCCAGCTTACCTCGAATGCATGCACATGAGAAGCTCTGACCCTGTGTGTGACAGCGTGAGATGTTCCGGTTCCCAGCTTACCTCTAATGCATGCACATGAGAAGCTCTGATCCTGTGTGTGACAGCGTGAGATGTTCTGGGTCCCAGCTTACCTCGAATGCATGCACATGAGAAGCTCTGACCCTGTGTGTGACAGCGTGAGATGTTCCGGTTCCCAGCTTACCTTGAATGCATGCACATGAGAAGCTCGGATCCTGTGTGTGACAGCGTGAGATGTTCCAGTTCCCAGCCTACCTCTAATGCATGCACATGAGAAGCTCTGACCCTGTGTGTGACAGCGTGAGATGTTCCGGTTCCCAGCTTACCTCGACTGCATGCACATGAGAAGCTCTGACCCTGTGTGTGACAGCGTGAGATGTTCCAGTTCCCAGCTTACCTCGAATGCATGCACATGAGAAGCTCTGACCCTGTGTGTGACAGCGTGAGATGTTCCAGTTCCCAGCTTACCTCGAATGCATGCACATGAGAAGCTCTGATCCTGTGTGTGACAGCGTGAGATGTTCTGGGTCCCAGCCTACCTCTAATGCATGCACATGAGAAGCTCTGACCCTGTGTGTGACAGCGTGAGATGTTCCGGTTCCCAGCTTACCTCGAATGCATGCATGCACATGAGAAGCTCTGACCCTGTGTGTGACAGCGTGAGATGTTCCGGTTCCCAGCTTACCTCGAATGCATGCACATGAGAAGGTCTGACCCTGTGTGTGACAGCGTGAGATGTTTCGGTTCCCAGCTTACCTCTAATGCATGCACATGAGAAGCTCTGATCCTGTGTGTGACAGCGTGAGATGTTCTGGGTCCCAGCTTACTTCGAATGCATGCACATGAGAAGCTCTGACCCTGTGTGTGACAGCGTGAGATGTTCCGGTTCCCAGCTTACCTTGAATGCATGCACATGAGAAGCTCTGATCCTGTGTGTGACAGCGTGAGATGTTCCAGTTCCCAGCCTACCTCTAATGCATGCACATGAGAAGCTCTACCTCTAATTCATGCACATGAGAAGCTCTGACCCTGTGTGTGACAGCGTGAGATGTTCCGGTTCCCAGCTTACCTCTAATGCATGCACATGAGAAGCTCTGATCCTGTGTGTGACAGCGTGAGGTGTTCCGGTTCCCAGCTTACCTCTACTGCATGCACATGAGAAGACCTGACACTGTGTGTGACAGCGTGAGATGTTCTGGTTCCCAGCTTACCTCTAATGCATGCACATGAGAAGCTCTGACCCTGTGTGAGACAGCGTGAGATGTTCCGGTTCCCAGCTTACCTCGAATGCATGCACATGAGAAGCTCTGACCCTGTGTGTGACAGCGTGAGATGTTCCGGTTCCCAGCTTACCTCGAATGAATGCACATGAGAAGCTCTGATCCTGTGTGTGACAGCGTGAGATGTTCTGGGTCCCAGCCTACCTCTAATGCATGCACATGAGAAGCTCTGACCCTGTGTGTGACCGCGTGAGATGTTCCGGTTCCCAGCTTACCTCGAATGCATGCATGCACATGAGAAGCTCTGACCCTGTGTGTGACAGCGTGAGATGTTCCGGTTCCCAGCTTACCTCGAATGCATGCACATGAGAAGCTCTGACCCTGTGTGTGACAGCGTGAGATGTTCCGGTTCCCAGCTTACCTCGAATGCATGCATGTGAGAAGCTCTGACCCTGTGTGTGACAGCGTGAGATGTTTCGGTTCCCAGCTTACCTCTAATGCATGCACATGAGAAGCTCTGATCCTGTGTGTGACAGCGTGAGATGTTCTGGGTCCCAGCTTATCTCGAATGCATGCACATGAGAAGCTCTGACCCTGTGTGTGACAGCGTGAGATGTTCCGGTTCCCAGCTTACCTTGAATGCATGCGCATGAGAAGCTCTGATCCTGTGTGTGACAGCGTGAGATGTTCCAGTTCCCAGCCTACCTCTAATGCATGCACATGAGAAGCTCTGACCCTGTGTGTGACAGCGTGAGATGTTCCGGTTCCCAGCTTACCTCTAATGCATGCACATGAGAAGCTCTGACCCTGTGTGTGACAGCGTGAGATGTTCCGGTTCCCAGCTTACCACTAATGCATGCATGTGAGAAGCTCTGACCCTGTGTGTAACAGCGTGAGATGTTCTGTTACCCAGGGTTCCTGTAGTGCATGCACATGAGAAGCTCTGATCCTGTGTGTGACAGCGTGAGGTGTTCCGGTTCCCAGCTTACCTCTACTGCATGCACATGAGAAGACCTGACACTGTGTGTGACAGCGTGAGATGTTCTGGTTCCCAGCTTACCTCGAATGTATGCACATGAGAAGCTCTGACCCTGTGTGTGACAGCGTGAGATGTTCTGGTTCCCAGCTTACTTCTAATGCATGCACGTGAGAAGCTCTGACCCTGTGTGTGACAGCGTGAGATGTTCTGGTTCGCAGCTTACCTCGAATGCATGCACATGAGAAGCTCTGATCCTGTGTGTGACAGCGTGAGATGTTCTGGTTCCCAGCTTACCTCTAATGCATGCACATGAGAAGCTCTGATCCTGTGTGCGACAGCGTGAGATGTTCTGGGTCCCTGTGTTTGTCTCTGTGTAATAAAATGCTCGGTGTTCCTTTGTGTATGTCGTGTCACATGAGCATGAGATGCATTGGTTTTGCGGTGAGAAAATTCTAGCTTCATGTGTGTGTATAATTTTGTTCGGGTGAGTATCATGTTTAGTAGAGTTTAGCTGTTTGGAACTTCAACTGTAGATCAGCTTCGACCCCACACTTTGGAGAAGGCCTGCAAAAGTTTTAATTAATAGAAAAATAAACTATTGCCCATCCCTTTAGAGAGAGAGGGTAAAAAGTGTTCCTCGGTTGTGTATCATTTTTTTCCTAGGGCTATCGTCGCTTTTTTACGGATTGCTAATATTAAATGTATTGTTTTTGTTGCTTGTATATAGAATTTGTGTATATATAATTGTTTGTATTGTGCTACTTAGAAAAAGTATATATTTAAAAATATTCATTTTGGATTACTCCTGAGAATTGTTTTTTTAGTAGTAAAAAAGTAATTGGACATTAATGTGTCCTTGAGAGGGGTTCATTGAATCTCTCCTCCGGAAGTTCCTTTCTTTTCGACTCCTCCGCTGCGTCTCTGTTCCTGTCCATGGAGTGAATCACGGCGGGGGCTCTGTGTCCTCACTGGCCATGAGTGCGTTTCTGCGACACGTCTTTATGGATTGCAGCCACTGAAGAGCTGTGAGATAGACGGGTGTGAAGGAGGCATTCACCAGAGAGGGTGTAACCCGTGTATATGAGGAGTACGCTGGGTACATGTGCCCTGCGTGGAGTGTGGGCGCAGCCGTGAGGTGCCCAGGATCACCGGCCATCCTTCACCGACTGCAGTGAGAGGGCCGCCGAAGAGAGCCTGGGATGACAGGACCAATGGGCTCATGGCTCCAGCTGGGAAGCCAGATAGTAAAACTGGGGGGGGGGGGTCTTGGAAGGACCGAGAGATCCGATGATGGGGCCTTTCTTTCCCGAGAGTGCCCGCCAGACACGCACGAGGAGGCATTAGTGCGAGGGAGGATTTTAAAAGGAGGTAGCTCGGGCATTGTTCAAGGCAGGAGATGTTGAGATGTTCCATGACTGGTTGGTTGGCAGTGTTTTCTGACATCGGCACCATTTGTCGAGTGCTGTCGTGTGTTTTGTCTCTGACTGAATTTAAGGCTAATGCAGGGTGGTGGGAAGGAGTTTCAG
The DNA here is from genome assembly GCF_964204655.1 of Triturus cristatus. Lineage (NCBI taxonomy): Eukaryota > Metazoa > Chordata > Amphibia > Caudata > Salamandridae > Triturus > Triturus cristatus. The sequence goes on along the minus strand of NC_140580.1, from coordinate 1,177,353,289 downwards.
ATGAAGACGTGTGCTGGGTTAGTGTGCAGTGCAAGTTTAATCCAGTCCCGCAGAGGGGTGGGTCTGTCGTGCAGGTGGTTCAGGAACACAGAGAGGACATATGGAGAATGTTTATGTTTCGAGCTGGGGATGTCTGGTAGATCAAACATAGGAGGGAAGTAGGCAAAGTTCTTCACAGTTCGTGTGAGGTCCAACTCTTTTTCTCTGGTTTGTATGTGCCAGTGCTTGTTGAGGAGCGAGTGGTTGATCACATAGGAGTTCCGTGCATATGGGGTTCGGAAGTTGATTTTGAGGTTAAGTTTGAATTTCTATAGAAGTTTCAAAAGTAAGCACTTTTATTAACCAGTATTAGTGCCTGCAGGACCTAGCTCCAGGCAGACCCCTGCCCCCCTCACACCGAGCAGTGTGACCCCGAAGGCTTCAGTTGAGGCGGGGCTGTAGGACCTTCAGAGCCCGCACCCTGCTGCTCACACCCCCTACATATGGCCGAATGCCCTGCGCAGTGGGAGGCCGCTGCTGACCGATGCTCGGGTGCCAGCCTGGTCAAAGGCCTTGGACCCCAAAGGCCAGCTGCCTGCGGAGGGGGTGCAGGACCTCCAGTCCATCCCATGTGTGCGACCGAAGGCCATGTGAGGGCGATCACACTCGGAGGCTGCGTCCCACGGCTCCACCAAAAAACCCAGAAGTCCACTCAAAAACAAAGGTGAAAGTGAAGTTATGGTTAGCTTCTCTATTACATCATTAAATCGTATTTCAAAAAGCTCTAAAAAGTATTGAGAAGACACATTTAAAGTGCAGCGATGCCTCGCCATACCTTCAGCTTTGGAATGCTCTCCTCAGTAAGGATACGATTGGGCTGTTGAATGGTGCTGGATGCGAACCCACTCTGTGCTTCTGGTGCATGAGGCAGGGAACTGGGACCTGAAGGTACAATGTGGTTATGGATCATGATTGGGTGTTTGCTGATGCGGGTCTGAGGGAGTCTTGTATCTTTATGGATCACGATTGGGTGTTTGATGCGGGTCTGAGGGAGTCTTGTATCTTTATTGATCATTATTGGGTGTTTTATGCGAGTCAGAGGGAGTCTTGTATCTTTATGGATCATTATTGGGTGTTTGATGCGGGTCTGAGAGAGTCTTGTATCTTTATGGATCATCGTTTGATGCGGGTCTGAGGGAGTCTTGTATCTTTATTGATCATTATTGGGTGTTTGCTGATGCGGGTCTGAGGTAGTCTTGTATCTTTATGGAACATGATTGGGTGTTTGCTGATGCTGGTCTGAGGGAGTCTTATATCTTTATGGATTATTATTGGGTGTTTGCTGATGCGGGTCTGAGGGAGTCTTGTATCTTTATGGAACATGATTGGGTGTTTGCTGATGCTGGTCTGAGGGAGTCTTATATCTTTATGGATTATTATTGGGTGTTTGCTGATGCGGGTCTGAGGGAGTATTATATCTTTATGGATTATTTTTGGGTGTTTGGTGATGCGGGTCTGAGGGAGTCTTATATCTTTATGGATTATTATTGGGTGTTTGCTGATGCGGGTCTGAGGGAGTCTTATATCTTTATGGATCATGATTGGGTGTTTGATGCGGGTCTGAGAGAGTCTTGTATCTTCATTGATCATTATTGGGTGTTTGATGCGGGTCTGAGAGTCTTGTATCTTTATTGATCATTATTGGGTGTTTGATGCGGGTCTGAGGGAGTCTTGTATCTTTATGGATCATTATCGGGTGTTTGATGCGGGTCTGAGAGAGTCTTGTATCTTTATGGATCATTATCGGGTGTTTTATGCGGGTCTGAGAGAGTCTTGTATCTTTATGGAACATGATTGGGTGTTTGCTGATGCGGGTCTGAGGCAGTCTTATGTCTTTATGGAACATGATTGGGTGTTTGCTGATGCGGGTCTGAGGCAGTCTTGTATCTTTATGGATCATTATTGGGTGTTTGATGCGGGTCTGAGAGAGTCTTGTATCTTTATTGATCATTATTGGGTGTTTTATGCGGGTCTGAGAGAGTCTTGTATCTTTATGGATCATTATTGGGTGTTTGAAGCGGGTCTGAGAGAGTCTTGTATCTTTATGGATCATTATTGGGTGTTTGATGCGGGTCTGAGGGAGTCTTGTATCTTTATGGATCATTATTGGGTGTTTGCGGGTCTGAGAGTGTCTTGTATCTTTATTGATCATTATTGGGTGTTTTATGCGGGTCTGAGAGAGTCTTGTATCTTTATTGATCATTATTGGGTGTTTGATGCGGGTCTGAGGTAGTCTTGTATCTTTATGGGTCATTATTGGGTGTTTGATGCGGGTCTGAGGTAGTCTTGTATCTTTATGGATAATTATTGGGTGTTTGCTGATGCAGGTCTGAGGTATTCTTGTATCTTTATGGATCATTATTGGGTGTTTTATGCAGGTCTGAGAGAGTCTTGTATCTTTATTGATCATTATTTGGCGTTTGGTAATGCGGGTCTGAGGTAGTCTTGTATCTTTATGGATATTATTAGGTGTTTGGTGATGCGGGTCTGAGGTAGTCTTGTATCTTTATGGATTATTATTGGGTGTTTGGTGATGCGGGTCTGAGGTAGTCTTGTATCTTTATGGATTATTATTGGGTGTTTGGTGATGCAGGTCTGAGGGAGTCTTATCTTTATGGATTATTATTGGGTGTTTGCTGATGCAGGTCTGAGGTAGTCTTGTATCTTTATGGATTATTATTGGGTGTTTGGTGATGCGGGTCTGAGGCAGTCTTGTATCTTTATGGATTATTATTGGGTGTTTGCTGATGCGGGTCTGAGGGAGTATTATATCTTTATGGATTATTTTTGGGTGTTTGGTGATGCGGGTCTGAGGGAGTCTTATATCTTTATGGATTATTATTGGGTGTTTGCTGATGCGGGTCTGAGGGAGTCTTATATCTTTATGGATCATGATTGGGTGTTTGATGCGGGTCTGAGAGCGTCTTGTATCTTCATTGATCATTATTGGGTGTTTGATGCGAGTCTGAGAGTCTTGTATCTTTATTGATCATTATTGGGTGTTTGATGCGGGTCTGAGGGAGTCTTGTATCTTTATGGATCATGATTGGGTGTTTGATGCGGGTCTGAGAGCGTCTTGTATCTTCATTGATCATTATTGGGTGTTTGATGCGAGTCTGAGAGTCTTGTATCTTTATTGATCATTATTGGGTGTTTGATGCGGGTCTGAGGGAGTCTTGTATCTTTATGGATCATTATCGGGTGTTTGATGCGGGTCTGAGAGAGTCTTGTATCTTTATGGATCATTATCGGGTGTTTTATGCGGGTCTGAGAGAGTCTTGTATCTTTATGGAACATGATTGGGTGTTTGCTGATGCGGGTCTGAGGCAGTCTTATGTCTTTATGGAACATGATTGGGTGTTTGGTGATGCGGGTCTGAGGCAGTCTTGTATCTTTATGGATCATGATTGGGTGTTTGCTGATGCGGGTCTGAGGGAGTCTTGTATCTTTATGGATCATTATTGGGTGTTTTATGCGGATCTGAGGGAGTCTTGTATCTTTATGGATCATTATTGGGTGTTTGATACGGGTCTGAGAGAGTCTTGTATCTTTATAGATCATTATTGGGTGTTTGATGCGGGTCTGAGGAAGTCTTGTATCTTTATGGATCATTATTGGGTGTTTTATGCGGGTCTGAGAGAGTCTTGTATCTTTATTGATCATTATTGGGTGTTTTATGCGAGTCAGAGGGAGTCTTGTATCTTTATGGATCATTATTGGGTGTTTGATGCGGGTCTGAGAGAGTCTTGTATCTTTATGGATCATCATTGGGTGTTTGATGCGGGTCTGAGGGAGTCTTGTATCTTTATTGATCATTATTGGGTGTTTGCTGATGCGGGTCTGAGGTAGTCTTGTATCTTTATGGAACATGATTGGGTGTTTGCTAATGCGGGTCTGAGGCAGTCTTGTATCTTTATGGATCATGATTGGGTGTTTGCTGATGCGGGTCTGAGGGAGTCTTGGATCTTTATGGATTATTATTGGGTGTTTGGTGATGCGGGTCTGAGGGAGTCTTATATCTTTATGGATTATTATTGGGTGTTTGCTGATGCGGGTCTGAGGGAGTATTATATCTTTATGGATTATTTTTGGGTGTTTGGTGATGCGGGTCTGAGGGAGTCTTATATCTTTATGGATTATTATTGGGTGTTTGCTGATGCGGGTCTGAGGGAGTCTTATATCTTTATGGATCATGATTGGGTGTTTGATGCGGGTCTGAGAGTGTCTTGTATCTTCATTGATCATTATTGGGTGTTTGATGCGGGTCTGAGAGTCTTGTATCTTTATTGATCATTATTGGGTGTTTGATGCGGGTCTGAGGGAGTCTTGTATCTTTATGGATCATTATCGGGTGTTTGATGCGGGTCTGAGAGAGTCTTGTATCTTTATGGATCATTATCGGGTGTTTTATGCCGGTCTGAGAGAGTCTTGTATCTTTATGGAACATGATTGGGTGTTTGCTGATGCGGGTCTGAGGCAGTCTTATGTCTTTATGGAACATGATTGGGTGTTTGCTGATGCGGGTCTGAGGCAGTCTTGTATCTTTATGGATCATGATTGGGTGTTTGCTGATGCGGGTCTGAGGGAGTCTTGTATCTTTATGGATTATTATTGGGTGTTTGCTGATGCGGGTCTGACGGAGTATGATATCTTAATGGATTATTATTGGGTGTTTGCTGATGCGGGTCTGAGGGAGTCTTATCTTTATGGATTATTATTGGGTGTTTTATGCGGGTCTGAGAGAGTCTTGTATCTTTATTGATCATTATTGGGTGTTTTATGCGGGTCTGAGAGAGTCTTGTATCTTTATGGATCATTATTGGGTGTTTGAAGCGGGTCTGAGAGAGTCTTGTATCTTTATGGATCATTATTGGGTGTTTGATGCGGGTCTGAGGGAGTCTTGTATCTTTATGGATCATTATTGGGTGTTTGATGCGGGTCTGAGAGTGTCTTGTATCTTTATTGATCATTATTGGGTGTTTTATGCGGGTCTGAGAGAGTCTTGTATCTTTATTGATCATTATTGGGTGTTTGATGCGGGTCTGAGGTAGTCTTGTATCTTTATGGGTCATTATTGGGTGTTTGATGCGGGTCTGAGGTAGTCTTGTATCTTTATGGATAATTATTGGGTGTTTGCTGATGCAGGTCTGAGGTATTCTTGTATCTTTATGGATCATTATTGGGTGGTTTATGCAGGTCTGAGAGAGTCTTGTATCTTTATTGATCATTATTTGGCGTTTGGTAATGCGGGTCTGAGGTAGTCTTGTATCTTTATGGATATTATTAGGTGTTTGGTGATGCGGGTCTGAGGTAGTCTTGTATCTTTATGGATTATTATTGGGTGTTTGGTGATGCGGGTCTGAGGTAGTCTTGTATCTTTATGGATTATTATTGGGTGTTTGGTGATGCAGGTCTGAGGGAGTCTTATCTTTATGGATTATTATTGGGTGTTTGCTGATGCAGGTCTGAGGTAGTCTTGTATCTTTATGGATTATTATTGGGTGTTTGGTGATGCGGGTCCGAGGCAGTCTTTTATCTTTATGGATCATTATTGGGTGTTTGCTGATGCGGGTGTGAGGTATTCTTGTATCTTTATGGATCATTATTGGGTGTTTTATGCGGGTCTGAGAGAGTCTTGTATCTTTATTGATCATTATTGGGTGTTTTATGCGGGTCTGAGAGAGTCTTGTATCTTTATTGATCATTATTGGGTGTTTTATGTGGGTCTGAGGTATTCTTGTATCTTTATGGATCATTATTGGGTGTTGTATGCGGGTCTGAGAGTGTCTTGTATCTTTATTGATCATTATTGGGTGTTTTATGCTGTCTGAGAGAGTCTTGTATCTTTATGGATCATTATTGGGTGTTTTATGCGGGTCTGAGAGAGTCTTGTATCTTTATGGATCATTATCGGGTGTTTGATGCGGGTCTGAGAGAGTCTTGTATCTTTATTGATCATTATCGGTTGTTTGATGCGGGTCTGAGAGAGTCTTGTATCTTTATTGATCATTATTGGGTGTTTGATGCGGGTCTGAGGGAGTCTTGTATCTTTATGGATTTTTATTGGGTGTTTAATGCGGGTCTGAGAGAGTCTTGTATCTTTATTGATCATTATTGGGTGTTTGATGCGGGTCTGAGGTAGTCTTGTATCTTTATGGATCATTATTGGGTGTTTGCTGATGCGGGTCTGAGGTAGTCTTGTATCTTTATGGATCATTATTGGGTGTTTGCTGATGCGGATCTGAGGTATTCTTGTATCTTTATGGATCATTATTGGGTGTTTTATGCGGGTCTGAGAGAGTCTTGTATCTTTATGGATTATTATTGGGTGTTTGGTGATGCGGGTCTCAGGTAGTCTTGTATCTTTATGGATTATTATTGGGTGTTTGGTGATGCGGGTCTAAGGTAGTCTTGTATCTTTATGGATTATTATTGGGGGTTTGGTGATGCGGGTCTGAGGTAGTCTTGTATCTATGGGTTATTATTGGATGTTTGGTGATGCGGGTCTGAGGGAGTCTTATCTTTAGGGATTATTATTGGGTGTTTGGTGATGCGGGTCTGAGGTAGTCTTGTATCTTTATGGATTATTATTGGATGTTTTGTGATGCGGGTCTGAGGTAGTCTTGTATCTTTATGGATTATTATTGGATGTTTTGTGATGCGGGTCTGAGGTAGTATTGTATCTTAATGGATTATTATTGGGTGTTTGGTGATGCGGGTCTGAGGGAGTCTTATCTTTATGGATTATTATTGGGTGTTTTATGCGGGTCTGAGAGAGTCTTGTATCTTTATTGATAATTATTGGGTGTTTTATGCGGGTCTGAGAGAGTCTTGTATCTTTATGGATCATTATTGGGTGTTTTATGCGGGTCTGAGAGAGTCTTGTATCTTTATTGATCATTATTGGGTGTTTGATGCGGGTCTGAGGGAGTCCTGTATCTTTATGGATTATTATCGGGTGTTTGATGCGGGTCTGAGAGAGTCTTGTATCTTTATGGATCATTATCGGGTGTTTTATGCGGGTTTGAGAGAATCTTGTATCTTTATTGATAATTATTGGGTGTTTTATGCGGGTCTGAGAGAGTCTTGTATCTTTATGGATCATTATTGGGTGTTTGATGCGGGTCTGAGAGAGTGTTGTATCTTTATTGATCATTATTGGGTGTTTGATGCGGGTCTATGGGAGTCTTGTATCTTTATGGATCATTATTGGGTGTTTGATGCGGGTCTGAGAGAGTCTTGTATCTTTATGGATCATTATTGGGTGTTTTATACGGGTCCGAGAGAGTCTTGTATCTTTATTGATCATTATTGGGTGTTTGGTAATGCGGGTCTGAGGTAGTCTTGTATCTTTATGGATTATTATTGGGTGTTTGGTGATGCGGGTCTGAGGGAGTCTTATCGTTATGGATTATTATTGGGTGTTTGGTGATGCAGGTCTGAGGTAGTCTTGTATCTTTATGGATTATTATTGGGTGTTTGGTGATGCGGGTCTGAGGTAGTCTTGTATCTTTATGGATTATTATTGGGTGTTTGGTGATGCGGGTCTGAGGGAGTCTTATATCTTTATGGATCATTATTGGGTGTTTGGTAATGCGGGTCTGAGGGAGTCTTATATCTTTATGGATTATTATTGGGTGTTTGGTGATGCGGGTCTGAGGTAGTCTTGTATCTTTATGGATTATTATTGGGTGTTTGGTGATGCGGGTCTGAGGAAGTCTTATATCTTCATGGATCATTATTGGGTGTTTGATGCAGGTCTGAGGGAGTCTTGTATCTTTATGGATTATTATTGGGTTTTTTATGCGGGTCTGAGGCAGTCTTGTATCTTTATGGATTATTATTGGGTGTTTGGTGATGCGGGTCTGAGGGAGTCTTGTATCTTTATGGATTATTATTGGGTGTTTGGTGATGCGGGTCTGAGGTAGTCTTGTATCTTTATGGATTATTATTGGGTGTTTGGTGATGCGGGTCTGAGGGAGTCTTATATCTTTATGGATCATTATTGGGTGTTTGGTAATGCGGGTCTGAGGTAGTCTTGAATCTTTATGGATTATTATTGGGTGTTTGGTGAGGCGGGTCTGAGGGAGTCTTATCTTTATGGATTATTATTGGGTGTTTGGTGATGCGGGTCTGAGGTAGTCTTGTATCTTTATGGATTATTATTGGGTGTTTGGTGATGCGGGTCTGAGGAAGTCTTATATCTTCATGGATCATTATTGGGTGTTTGATGCAGGTCTGAGGGAGTCTTGTATCTTTATGGATTATTATTGGGTTTTTTATGCGGGTCTGAGGCAGTCTTGTATCTTTATGGATTATTATTGGGTGTTTGGTGATGCGGGTCTGAGGGAGTCTTGTATCATATTGACAGAAATTAACCAATTCGTAAGTATGATAACAGCACAAAGCAATCTACTGGCTAGAGACGCCTCAGATTTATTGATTTAATGAATACAGAGTAATCTAGAATAAATTGTAAAAAGCTTACACTGACTTGTAAAATCAAGAAGTCCACTCCTCCCATTTATGCAGTGTGATGATGGGTGTTTTTTCCAGCAACTCTCAGGATTGTGAACAGCCGAGGAGTGCATCTGTGGTGCAGTAGCACAGGGCCTTCTGCAATGCAGTTGCAGCTTTTTGATCAGGTTGCAGCGTAGGTTCCTGAAGATCAGTTAGTGATCTTTGCCCTGAGTAGCTCCAGCTATCCTCCACCTCCCATTGTTGAGGCCAATAGGGAAGATCAAGAACTGCTGAACACCTTACTCATTACAAAATCCCCAGCACACGATTGAAGTATGGTACAAATATATTAGTGCAAAGTGTAAGCACAAATTTGACATCAGTATATGGATTCTTGTTCTCCTTTCTTTTTATTGTTTCCTCAGGTCTTCAAAAACCGCCGACACGTGTTTCGTCGCTAACATGGGAAATCGTCCCGCGACTTTATCAAGGCTTTCTTCTTCGTTACTCTATCCCTACGTTGTCTGAGGTGATAATTTCGACCCACAGAGGGTTTTTTTTTATCTTAGAGGTCCACCGATGTAAGATATACGTCATCCAACAGTTCTGGCTAGACGTCAAAATCGTAAATATACGTAATTCCTAATCTCCGATCAGCGGACGTCTGTACCAGTGCGTTTCCGAGTACGGAATAAAAAGAAAGGAGAACAAGAATCTATATACTGATGTCAAATTTGTGCTCACACTTTGCACTAATATATTTGTACCATACTTCAGTCGTGTGCTGGGGATTTTGTAATGTTGTATCAAAGTGACCTGGATCACTGATTTGGGAAGATGGGTGGTTCTCCCTACCTTTCAGCACCGAGATCAAGATATTATTTGAATATTAGTGTTACTCTCCTGAGTGGCGTCACTAGCCCTACTAAACAATACCACTGAACCGTATTACAACGAACCCCTTACTCACACCAGATAGATGGTGCGCTCTGTGCCCACCGCATATCCTGCGTCCAAGATGAGGTAGATGGCTGCAGTCCATAGATGCCTGATGCTGGCTTCACAGACTCCACACCCTGCAGTGGGCTCTATGGTTGTTACAGCACACCGTCCTTCACCATGGATTCTGCACCAAGAGGCCCTGCTGATATCACGAGAAGCCTCCTCAACATGAATTCGGACAACAAACATAGGAAGATGCACTTGACTCTGGTTAGATCTCTCCAAATGTATTAGTTTAGTTCAGTTCTTGCATTGCAAGTGCATCTTGCATCAGCCGCCTCAGCACTGGAATGCAAGCGGATGGTATCACAGCAGCTCTATAGGTCACATTTGTCCTTTGCGAAGATGAAGGTTTGGACCAAGAACTGTCCTCCTCATGAGCCACCTGGAAGGGTTGCGGAGATGGCTGTTCTTACTATTCACTCTGAGAAGGAAGCAGAATTTCAGCAGGTACAGAGGCTGGGTTCAAATTCAGTGACAAGAACATGGAAGCCCTGCCAAGCTGCTGAATGCCTGCTGTGAAGACCCACTGCCCCCTGGTGTGAGGAGCCCATGGTGAGATCACCATGCTGCCTGACCCCGCTCTGATGATTTCCCAGCAAGGACTTTCTTTTAGTGCCATTTTACTTGATGAGGCCCATGGCCTTTGAGGGAAGACCTCTGGTGCGACCTTCTGTTTGTATTGTGGATTTCTGGAGGAGCTCTTCTTCCAGTGCAATCTCTGTGTAACGCCCTGAACGTCTCAGGATCGTTTAACAGACACGATAATGAGAACGCAACCACTTGTGAAGGTTTAGTTATTTTAATGAAGGCAAAAATAATACAAGGAATAAACAAAGGTTATAGTCACTGGAATCCTCCAGGCTAAGTACGTTACCAGCCCACAGCACGGATGGTCCTAACCGTCCTCTGCATATACGCCGATCCCGGCGTATGCCAACAGAGGGCAGAAATGAAATGGCCGACAATGCCAATCGGTAGGCTGTGAGTGGCACGAAGAGTGTTGGGGAGAATCGAGGAGTCAGGGAAACACCCAGCCGGGGTCTCTACCTGAAGGGAGCAGCCGCTCAACCTCTTCCTCAGACTGCACCGGGACGCGGAGTCACCTCCTGGTGATACGTCACCGATACCCCAATCACAAGCAAAGAAGACTGAACCGAGAGCAGCCGCTCGATCGATCCCGTGGACTTCCGAGTCTGTAACGCGGCAAACACCTCCTGGTGTGCGTTACAGCTGGCAGTCCCTGTATCTCTGGTCGGGCTGGGAGTTACGACTCCAACCAGCAAAAGCGCCACTGCGCTTTGACTCAGCCGAGTCAAAAAGCGAAGCTCAATGGTTATCCGGTAGAGCTTCCGGGTCCTTCACAGGTGACGATGGGGCAAGACACGGCCCAGGGAGTAACGACTCGACCTACCTCCGTTCTTGCCTTACTGGAGCACCACTCCGGAACACTGCTCTTCACTAAGCAGGTACGTCGGTGTAAACACAATATCCGACAGCGTTGTACCTCCCGGTTCCTCCCTTTATAGGGCGTGTTTTCCTTGAGTTATGTAACAGCTCTCCTGTTTACATAAGGGCGTGTTTTCCTTGAGTTATGGAACAGCTCTCCTGTTTACATAAGGGCGTGTTTTCCTTGAGTTATGTAACAGCTCTCCTGTTTACATAAGGGCGTGGTTTCCTTGAGTTATGTAACAGCTCTCCTGTTTACATAACCTCTCAACCGCTAAGCATCCTGGGAGATGTAGTCCGTTTTCGCTGGTTACCGTTTTCCTCCCCTCGCATGACAGGAATTCTTGACAGTACATCCTCCCTCTCAGCGGCTCCCCACGGGTCCAGCGCTGGCAGGAAAACGCCGATGGAACAAGGAGACCAAGCGCGGAGCATGAACCCCTTCAGCCGGTTCCCATGACTGCTCCTCCGGGCCATAGCCTTTCCACGCAACCAGGTACCACAGCTTCCCCCTGCGCCATTTGGACGCCCGTATGCCCGACACTTCATACTCCACCTCCGACTCCACGCATACCGGCCTAGGTGTCCCAGACGGCTTGGAGGGTGCTGGTTTGAGCAATGATACATGAAAGACAGGGTGTATCCGCAATGACTGGGGCAAGCACACCTTCACGTTCACGGGACCCATACACTTGGTAATTCGATAGGGGCCCATGTACTTGGGATGGAACACACTGTTCTTTCGAAACCTCATGTTTCTTGTGGATATCCAGACGTAGTCTCCAGTGCGGTACAGTGGCCCGGGCCTTCTCTTCCTGTCTGCCGCAGCCTTGTATCTTCTCTTGGCCTCTATTAGGACAGCCCTTGAGCGCGTCAACGTGTCTTTTATGTGTGCCACCCTGTCCGCTGTGGCGGGAATCCTGTCCTCTCTGAACGGATGTAGAAATGGCAAGAACCTGGGATGTTGGCCATAGTTGCTATAGAACGGAGATGACTGTGTGGAGCTGTGAGTGGCGTTGTTATAGGCTATCTCTGCAACCCATAGCAAGTCGACCCATTCTTCCCTGCCCTGGTCCACAAAACATCGCAGATACTGTTTGAGCGTTTGGTTCAGGCGCTCGGTTTGGCCGTCCGTTTGAGGGTGGTAGCTGGTGGACAGGGCGGTCTTAACATGCAGCGCAGTGCACCAAGTCTTCCAGAATTGCGCAGTAAACTGCGACCCCCGGTCCGACACGATCACCCCAGGTAATCCATGCAGTCGTACCACATTCTTTAGGAGTAGTGACGCCAATTCCCCGGCCGTAGGGACTCTCTTGCAGGGGATGAAGTGCCCCATTTTCGTCAAGTAATCCACCACCACCAGTATTGCCGTCATCCCCTGGTCTACCGGTAGGCCCACCACGAAGTCCAGTGATATGCTATCCCATGGTCTATCCGGGGTCGGAAGTGGATGTAAGAGCCCTTGGGTTCGGCCATGGTCGGCCTTCATGGTAGCACACGTAGGACACTCCTGTCCCCACCTCCTGACATCCACTCTCATGGTTGGCCACCAGAAATGCCGTCCCATGCTAGCCACCGTTTTTTCAAAGCCCAAATGACCTGCGCATGGAGAGTCATGGCACCAGATGAATGCTTGTTTCCTTAGCCTAGGCGTGGGTATCAATAGGCACCTGCCCTTCAGGGGTATCCCGTCCTTCAGCTGCCATTCTCTGTGACTGAGGAGCCACCTCCGCCATGCGAATGACCTGATCCCTCTCTTTATTCCCCTCAGGAAAGTATCCGGTTGGATAACCCCCAATACCATCCTCGGGGAAATGATGGAATGCTCGGTCGCAGGCAATGGTTCCTTAACTGCAGATTGACGGGACAGGGCGTCCGCCTTCCGGTTTTCCGTCCCCGGCCGATATGTGATGCGGAAGTTGAACCCCGCAAAGAAGATCATCCACCGCAGCTGTCTGGGAGAAAGGTGTCTTGTGGCCGTCATGAACTGTAGGTTCCGATGGTCCGTGTACACCGATACCACATGTCTTGCCCCCATCAACCAATGCCTCCATTCGGTGAAGGCGTCCTTGATTGCGAGAAGCTCCTTCTCCGCAATATGGTAGTTGCGTTCGGCGTCGTTGAGTTTGCAGGACATGTACGCAACGGGATGAAGCACCCCTGTGTCGTGGTTGCGTTGGGACAAGATAGCCCCCAGCGCCACATCCGATGCGTCCGCTTCCACCACGTAGGGGAGATCCGGATCGGGGTGAGCCAATTCAATTTGCACGGTCGCTAAAGCAGCCAGCACATCATCAAGTGTTGCCATGTCTGTTATCGACCGGGAGACAGTTAGTGTTATTAAGGTCGGATATTTTGTAACGCCCTGAACGTCTCAGGATCGTTTAACAGACACGATAATGAGAACGCAACCACTTGTGAAGGTTTAGTTATTTTAATGAAGGCAAAAATAATACAAGGAATAAACAAAGGTTATAGTCACTGGAATCCTCCAGGCTAAGTACGTTACCAGCCCACAGCACGGATGGTCCTAACCGTCCTCTGCATATACGCCGATCCCGGCGTATGCCAACAGAGGGCAGAAATGAAATGGCCGACAATGCCAATCGGTAGGCTGTGAGGGGCACGAAGAGTGTTGGGGAGAATCGAGGAGTCAGGGAAACACCCAGCCGGGGTCTCTACCTGAAGGGAGCAGCCGCTCAACCTCTTCCTCAGACTGCACCGGGACGCGGAGTCACCTCCTGGAGATACGTCACCGATACCCCAATCACAAGCAAAGAAGACTGAACCGAGAGCAGCCGCTCGATCGATCCCGTGGACTTCCGAGTCTGTAACGCGGCAAACACCTCCTGGTGTGCGTTACAGCTGGCAGTCCCTGTATCTCTGGTCGGGCTGGGAGTTACGACTCCAACCAGCAAAAGCGCCACTGCGCTTTGACTCAGCCGAGTCAAAAAGCGAAGCTCAATGGTTATCCGGTAGAGCTTCCGGGTCCTTCACAGGTGACGATGGGGCAAGACACGGCCCAGGGAGTAACGACTCGACCTACCTCCGTTCTTGCCTTACTGGAGCACCACTCCGGAACACTGCTCTTCACTAAGCAGGTACGTCGGTGTAAACACAATATCCGACAGCGTTGTACCTCCCGGTTCCTCCCTTTATAGGGCGTGTTTTCCTTGAGTTATGTAACAGCTCTCCTGTTTACATAAGGGCGTGTTTTCCTTGAGTTATGTAACAGCTCTCCTGTTTACATAAGGGCGTGTTTTCCTTGAGTTATGTAACAGCTCTCCTGTTTACATAAGGGCGTGGTTTCCTTGAGTTATGTAACAGCTCTCCTGTTTACATAACCTCTCAACCGCTAAGCATCCTGGGAGATGTAGTCCGTTTTCGCTGGTTACCGTTTTCCTCCCCTCGCATGACAGGAATTCTTGACACTCTGACATTTCATCTCCCGTAAGAGGTCTTCTCGCTCTCCCTGCAGAGGCTGACCTCGAGATGTCTTAAATAACAAAAGATTGCATCATCACATAAGGCTGAAATCCTTTACTGGCCCTCGACTGGAAGACCTGCATCTCCAGACAAATATGCTTCTGTGGGCTACTATCCTCACTTGTTTAGTTTATGTGTATATTTATTGGGAATGTTATAAAACACGAACACCAGCCAGAGGTATTAGAGTGCTGCAGTGGATAAAGGATGCAGACAAAAGAAAACACGAGTTACCAAGAGGCTAGTTGAGCCTGGTGCAGCCAGAATCCAAAGCACAGTTTACAGAAGGATGGCCGAGGCGGCTATGTCAGATCCAGGATGACTAAAGCTGCTAGATCAGATCCAGAATGACTAAAGCTGCTAGATCAGATCCAGGATGGCTAAGGCTGCTTTGTCAGATCCAGGATGGCTAAGGCTGCTATGTCAGATCCAGGATGGCTAAGGCTGCTATGTCAGATCCAGGACGGCTAATGCTGCTAGATCAGATCCAGAATGACTAACGCTGCAAATCAGATCCAGAATGACTAAAGCTGCTATGTCAGATCCAGGATGGCGGCGGCTGCTATGTCAGGCCCAGGACGGCTAAGGCTGCTATGTCAGATCCAGGACGGCTAAGGCTGCTATGTCAGGCCCAGGACGGCTAAGGCTGCTATGTCAGATCCAGGACGGCTAAGGCTGCTATGTCAGATCCAGGACGGCTAAGGCTGCTTTGTCAGATCCAGGATGGCTAAGGCTGCTATGTCAGATCCAGGATGACTAAAGCTACTAGGTCATATCCAGGATGGCTAAGGCTGCTAGATCAGATCCAGGACGGCTAAGGCTTCTATGTCAGATCCAGGATGGCTAAGGCTGCTAGATCAGATCCAGAATGACTAAAGCTGCTAGATCAAATCCAGAATGACTAAAGCTGCTAGATCAGTTCCAGAATGACTAAAGCTGCTAGATCAGATCCAGGATGGCTAAGGCTGCTATGCCAGATCCAGGATGGGGGCGGCTGCCAGATCAGATCCAGAATGACTAAAGCTGCTAGATGGGATCCAGGATGGCTAAGGCTGCTAGATCAGATAAAGAATGGTTAAAGCTGCTATGTCCGATCCAGGACGGCTAAGGCTGCTATGTCAGATCCAGGACGGCTAATGCTGCTATGTCAGATCCAGGACGGCTAAGGCTGCTATGTCAGATCCAGGACGGCTAAGGCTGCTATGTCAGATCCAAAACGGCTAAGACTACTATGTCAGACCCAGGATGGCTAAGGCTGCTATGTCAGATCCAGGATGGCTAAGGCTGCTGTGTCAGATCCAGGATGGCTAAGGCTGCTATGTCAGATCCAGGACGGCTAAGGTTGCTATGTCAGATCCAGGACGAGCAAAGCTGCTAGATCAGATCCAGGACGGCTAAGGCTGCTAGATCAGATCCAGGACAGCTAAGGCTGCTAGATCAGATCCAGGACAGCTAAGGCTGCTAGGTCAGATCCAGGACGGCTAAGGCTGCTAGATCAGATCCAGGACGGCTAAGGCTGCTATGTCAAACCCAGAATGACTAAAGCTGCTAGATCATATCCAGGATGGCTAAGACTGCTATGTCATATCCAGGATGGCTAAGGCTGCTATGCCAGATCCAGGATGGCGGCGGCTGCTAGATCAGATCCAGAATGACTAAAGCTGCTAGATCAGATCCAGGATGGCTAAGGCTGCTATGTCAGATCCAGGACGGCTAAGGCTGCTATGTCAGATCCAGGATGGTTAAGGCTGCTAGATCAGATCCAGGATGGCTAAGGCTGCTATGTCAGATCCAGGATAGCTAAGGCTGCTATGTCAGATCCAGGATGACTGAGGCTGCTAGTTCAGATCCAGGATGGCGGCGGCTGCTAGATCAGATCCAGGATGGTGGTGGCTGCTAGATCAGATCTAGGATGGCGGCGGCAGCTAGATCAGATCCAGGATGGCGGCGGCTGCTAGATCAGATCCAGGATGGCGGCGGCTGCTGCTAGATCAGATCCAGGATGGCGGTGACTGCTAGATCAGATCCAGGATGGCTAAAGCTGCTAGATCAGATCCAGGAGGGCGGCGACTGCTAGATCAGATCCAGGACGGCTAAGGCTGCTAGATCAGATCCAGGATGGCTGCAACTGCTAGATCAGATCCAGGATGGCTAAGGCTGCTTTGTCAGATCCAGGATGGCTAAGGCTGCTATGTCAGACCAGGACGGCTGAGGCTGCTAGATCAGATCCAGGATGGCTAATGCTGCTAGATCAGATCCAGGATGGCTAATGCTGCTAGATCAGATCCAGGATGGCTAAGGCTGATAGATCAGGCCAAGGCAGCTAAGGCTGCTATTTCAGATCCAGGATGGCTAAGGCTGCTAGATCAGATCCAGGATGGCTAAGGCTGCTAGATCAGATCCAGGATGACTGAGGCTGCTATGTCAGATCCGGGATGGCGGCGGCTGCTAGGTCAGATCCAGGATTATGGTGGCTGCTAGGTCAGATCTAGGATGGAGGTGGCTGCTAGATCAGATCCAGGATGGCGGCGGCTGCTAGATCAGATCCAGGATGGCGGCAGCTGCTAGATCAGATCCAGGATGGCGGCGGCTGCTAGATCAGATCCAGGATGGCGGCGACTGCTAGATCAGATCCAGGATGGCGGCGACTGCTAGATCAGATCCAGGATGGCTAAGGCTGCTAGATCAGATCCAGAATGGCAGCGACTGCTAGATCAGATCCAGGATGGCGGTGGCTGCCAGATCAGATCCAGGATGACTAAGGCTGCTATGTCAGATCCAGAATGACTGAGGCTGCTAGATCAGATCCAGGATGGCGGCGGCTGCTAGATCAGATCCAGGATGGCGGCGGCTGCTAGATCAGATCCAGGATGGTGGTGGATGCTAGATCAGATCTAGGATGGCGGCGGCTGCTAGATCAGATCCAGGATGGCGGCGGCTGCTAGATCAGATCCAGGATGGCGGCGACTGCTAGATCAGATCCAGGACGGCTAGGGCTGCTAGATCAGATCCAGGATGGCGGCGGCTGCTAGATCAGATCCAGGATGGTGGCGGCTGCTAGATCAGATCCAGGATGGCTAAGGCTGCTATGTCAGATCCAGGACGGCTGAGGCTGCTAGATCAGATCCAGGACGGCTAAGGCTGCTAGATCAGATCCAGGATGTCTAAGGCTGCTAGATCAGATCCAGGATGGCTAAGGCTGCTAGATCAGAACCAATGCAGCTAAGGCTGCTATGTCAGATCCAGGATGGCCTAGGCTGCTAGATCAGATCCAGGATGGCCTAGGCTGCTATGTCAGATCCAGGGTGACTGAGGCTGCTAGATCAGATCCAGGATGGCGGCGGCGGCTGTTAGATCAGATCCAGGATGGTGGTGGCTGCTAGATCAGATCTAGGATGGTGGCGGCTGCTTAATCCGATCCAGGATGGCGGCGGCTGCTAGATCCGATCCAGGATGGCGGCAGCTGCTAGATCTGATCCAGGATGGCGGCGGCTGCTAGATCCGATCCAGGATGGCTAAGGCTGCTAGATCCGATCCAGGATGGCTAAGGCTGCTAGATCCGATCCAGGATGGCTAAGGCTGCTAGATCCGATCCAGGATGGCTAAGGCTGCTATGTCAGATCCGGGATGACTGAGGCTGCTAGATCCGATCCAGGATGGCGGCGGCTGCTAGATCCGATCCAGGATGCTGGCATCTGCTAGATCCGATCCAGGATGCTGGCATCTGCTAGATCAGATCCAGGATGCTGGCATCTGCTAGATCCGATCCAGGATGGCGGCGACTGCTAGATCCGATCCAGGACGGCTAAGGCTGCTAGATCCGATCCAGGACGGCTAAGGCTGCTAGATCCGATCCAGGACGGCTAAGGCTGCTATGTCAGATCCAGGATGACTGAGGCTGCTAGATCAGATCCAGGATGGCTAAGGCTGCTAGATCAGATCCAGGATGACTGAGGCTGCTAGATCCGATCCAGGATGGCGACGGCTGCTAGATCCGATCCAGGATGCTGGCATCTGCTAGATCCGATCCAGGATGCTGGCATCTGCTAGATCCGATCCAGGATGGCGGCGACTGCTAGATCCGATCCAGGACGGCTAAGGCTGCTAGATCCGATCCAGGACGGCTAAGGCTGCTAGATCCGATCCAGGACGGCTAAGGCTGCTATGTCAGATCCAGGATGACTGAGGCTGCTAGATCAGATCCAGGATGGCTGAGGCTGCTATGTCAGATCCGGGATGACTGAGGCTGCTAGATCCGATCCAGGATGGCGGCGGCTGCTAGATCCGATCCAGGATGCTGGCATCTGCTAGATCCGATCCAGGATGCTGGCATCTGCTAGATCCGATCCAGGATGCTGGCATCTGCTAGATCCGATCCAGGATGCTGGCATCTGCTAGATCCGATCCAGGATGGCGGCGACTGCTAGATCCGATCCAGGATGGCGGCGGCTGCTAGATCCGATCCAGGATGACGGCGGCTGCTAGATCCGATCCAGGATGACGGCGGCTGCTAGATCCGATCCAGGATGGTGGAGGCTGCTCGGTCAGGTCCAGGATAACTGAGGCTGCTATGTCAGATCCAGGATGACTCAGGCTGCCATGTCAGATCCAGGAGGGTTGAGGCTGCTAGATCAGATCCAGGATAACTGAGGCTGCTAGATCAGATCCAGGATAACTGAGGCTGCTAGTTCAGATCCAGGATGGTTGAGGCTGCTAGATCAGATCTAGGATCCCTGAGGCTGCTATGTCCGATCCAGGACAGCTAAGGCTGCTATGTCCGATCCAGGGCGGCTAAGGCTGCTATGTCAGACCCAGGATGACTAAAGCTGCTAGATCAGATCCAGGATGGTTGAGGCTGCTAGATCGAAACCAGAATCCCTGTGGCTGCTATGTCCGATCCAGGATGGCTAAGGCTGCTCTGTCCGATCCAGGACGGCTAAGGCTGCTATGTCGGACCCAGGATGACTAAAGCTACTAGATCAGATCCAGGATGGCGGCGGCTGCTAGATCAGATCCAGGATGACTGAGGCTGCTAGTTCAGATCCAGGATGGTTGAGGCTGCTAGATCAGATCCAGGATCCCTGAGGCTGCTATGTCCGATCCAGGACAGCTAAGGCTGCTATGTCCGATCCAGGGCGGCTAAGGCTGCTATGTCAGACCCAGGATGACTAAAGCTGCTTGATCAGATCCAGGATGGTTGAGGCTGCTAGATCAGATCCAGGATGACTGAGGCTGCTAGATCGAAACCAGGATCCCTGTGGCTGCTATGTCCGATCCAGGATGGCTAAGGCTGCTATGTCCGATCCAGGTCGGCTAAGGCTGCTATGTCGGACCCAGGATGACTAAAGCTACTAGATCAGATCCAGGATGGTGGCGGCTGCTAGATCAGATCCAGGATGACTGAGGCTGTTATGTCAGATCCGGGATGGTTGAGGCTGCTATTCCTTAGCTCTCTTAAAAGTCCCTCCAATACGTCTCAATCGTACGGGAGGTAAGGCCTTCTCGTACCTTGCTCCACGGTACTGGAATCAACTGCTCATTACACTGCGTGAATGTCCCTCATATACTGCTTTTAGGAAACAATTAAAAACTTTTCTGTTTTGAATTTTCACGACTCCGGTCAACCTATCTCTCGTTCACTAGGTATGCGCCGAGATGCCCCTGGGTGAGTCGTTGCGCTATAGAAGTAATTATAACATATGTCAGATCTGCGATGGTGGAGGCTGCTAGATCAGATCCAGGATTGCTCTAGTAGTAAATACTTGTTCTCTCTGTATAGTCAAAATGGTGTAGTTGGCGAGGCTAGTTTGAGATGAGGACTGGTGAAAAGACTGACCCTTTCTGGTTCCAGCAGAACTGCAAGTGGCATTAAACTATTGTAGATCCAGGCAAGAGCTGGGAACACAGAAGGTACCGAGAGCAATGACCTCAAAAGAGCATGCAGAGTTCCAGTTGCGGCTGTGTGTAGACATCTTGCCCCCGGCACAGTGAAGAATGTTCTGCTGGTGCTCACATGTGAATGTGCTTCATGCCTTTCTGTACATAAAGTCCTTTTCACTTCAATACGATGGAGCAATGACCAGATCTTCCTGTTCATTGCAAGTAATTCATGGGTTACCTGTACCTGGGTTCCAAACCTTAATTACCCTTCAAGAGTAAGTCTTGCTCCTCCGAGAATCAGAGTCCTACTAGGAGGTTCAGAGCGATGCCATCTCTGGAGCCAGGGATGAACGGCAGCTCGGTATTGGAGACAATGAAAGAAATCCCCATCTTTAACTTAAGCACCAGTACCCTTAGCCAAGCATCCTACACTCTCTTATCTAAAGGGTTATCGTTTGTGCCGCATTCGGGCCTTAACAAATTTGAGCTCTTCAATGACTTAATGTCGTTTTTTCGAAAAATCCGTTTAAAATGGTTCTTTTCAAACACAGAAACTGTGGTCTTTGACATTAATCGGTCAGGACTGGCGCCGAAATCAACATTCACCCCTACTCTTGAACAGATTGCCCCAGAGGTGAGTATTTTTGAGCAAGTAGTTTTTAACAAACTTACTACTGCTACCAAATATGTCCCAAAAACACCATATAACATTTCAGTTGAGGAATATGAAGCCCTTAAGTTGTTAAAAAACTCCCCTGAAATAACGATTAAAAGCTGCGATAAGGGAGGAGGGATAGCTATACTAGATACAGCTAAGTACATTGACAAAATTGAGGATATGCTCATGGACAATAGGTACCAAAATAACAAGAAATCCTACTCAATCAGTAAAGAACAAAATCTATAAATTAACTACAAGAGCCCTACAACATGGTCACATTTGTGAAAAAGAGTTTAATTATCTCAATATAAACAACCCCAGAATGGCTAGCCTTTATGGTACCCCTAAGGTACACAAAAATGAGGTGGATCCTCCATTTCGGCCCATTGTCACCACAATTGGATCCATCACTGAGCCTATTTCTAAATATCTAGATGCAATATTACGACCATCTATACACAAAATACCTGGATATGTTCTAGATACCCGCCAGATAATCAACCTCATGGAAGGTACTCCGTTCAATTCTAATAGACAATGGCTTGTCACATTAGATGTGGAAAGTTTGTACACAAATATACCGTGTGATGGAGATATTGAAGCTGTTGAATGGTTTATTGATCTCTATGACATCAAATGCAATCCGGAATTCATCGTCAATTGCCTTAAAATCATCCTCCATGAAAACACCTTTGAATTTCAAGGCGAGTTATATAGACAAATAAAAGGAGTAAGTATGGGCGCATCTTGCGCCCCTACTATAGCTAACATCTATATTGAAGTAGCGCCTTTCTTCGAATCTATATTACACTGGTCCCGTTATATAGATGACATTGTGTTCATATGGGATGACAATGAAGATACTTTGGCTGAATTCATCACATGGTTGAATCTTTGTGACCCTTATCTCAAATTTTCATCCCATATCAGCAATACCCAGCTAGAATTTTTGGACATTCTTATTAAGCACGACCATGGCCAGCTATATGTAGATTTGTTTACTAAACCTACTGCTCGCAATACTTTGCTTCATTATCAAAGCTTTCATCCAACTAAACAGAAAAGTAGCATCCCCTTTGGCCAGTTCCTTCGCCTTAGGCGCAACTGTACGAAAGTTGAGGATTATGACATTAAAGCTACTGAAATGAAAAGAAAGTTCCTTGATAGAGGTTACCCTCACAGAATCGTACGAGAATCCTACAAACGTGCTAGGTTCTACGATCATCAGCACCTGCTACAAGACAATAGTAGAAAAAAAGAAGCAAATCTGGTATTTGTTACACGGCACTCACTACTAAATGAGCAGATTCGCCAAATCATTTGCTCTAACTGGTACCTGCTCAACATTAACAAAACTAAAGCTGACACAGTGGAAAAACCTCTTTTTGCCTACCGAAAAAATAAAAATCTCAAAGATCTTATTGTAAGATCCCGCATGTCCATAAATAAACAGCCAGTACAGAGAAGTATTGATGACATGCTACCTATTCAGGGCAATTATAAATGCGGTACATGTATAGTGTGCCCTTTTACAATTGAATCCAAAGAACTCCTCTTCAATGAACGAAACATCACTGTGAAGGGAATGCATAATTGTAAAACTAAAAACATCATCTATTTACTAATATGCCCGTGTAACAAAGGCTACGTGGGGGAGACGTCCAGATCGCTTAACACTAGATTGACCGAACATAGATCGGCAATCAGAAACAAGAAAATAACCTCCCCTATGGTTATGCATTTTCTTGAGAATAACCACAATGCGGATGATATCCGTTGGTTTATCTTGGAAAAAATCATAAACAAAGAAGGACTCTGCCCAGAAAAGATCAGGAAAAAACGTGAAGTTTTTTGGATATTCTATCTTGACACAGTCAAAAGGGGACTTAATTTGGAGATACCCTGGGATCAGGCTATCATCTAAGCTTAGGCTTCAGCCCTTTACAGATATCGTCTTGATTACAGTATCTATGCTGGATGACTTTTCT
This sequence comes from Triturus cristatus, assembly GCF_964204655.1. NCBI lineage: Eukaryota > Metazoa > Chordata > Amphibia > Caudata > Salamandridae > Triturus > Triturus cristatus. The sequence continues at coordinate 1,177,330,324 of NC_140580.1, read as the reverse complement.
ACCATAGCAGGCAGCTACTTACTTATATTGCCTTTTGGGTTTTCTTTAGGTTATGGGTTTTTTAATCCCTACTATAAGCTTGGATAAACATTTTCTCCCTCTCTTTATTATTATTATTTTTTCCTTATTCTTTTCTCTCTCTCTTCTAGCTATTACCAATACCAATTTATATCTGATAATAAGCAATTTGCTTACTTTTGCTACACATGGCTTTACATCTTAAGCACCACTTTCCCGCTTTAGGTTAGGGTTGCTCCATGTTAATATGGCGCCATTTTTTGGAAAACATCTATTCGTTTCGATTATGGCTGGTATGAGCATTATGTCTACATATATTTGGAAACATCAATAGTGGCTCTATGTATACCACCTTATTTTTATATGTATATCTATTCAGTGCCTATTCTTCTGTACTCAATTCTTTTCGGGGGCCGTATCGTATACCTCGGTCTTTGTTTTATTTACCAACCTCCGCATATACCAGTTCTACGTAACATCGTTATCCGTTTTTTGTTTCTATTACCCAGCACAGTGTGTACGGTTTACCCTCTCGGACTCTATGGTGTCTTTGCCGTGTTGGCGCGTAATTTGAACTTAAACGCCTATAAAAGACGTGTATATCAGCTCACCCTCTAGCAGAGAATTTTTCTCAGACTTAGCGGCGCAGCCCGTATTTTGACGCGGAATCTATTTGAGGTACGTTTGCATAATGTAAAATCGGGCTATATCTTCAGAATAGACACGGCTAGCTCACATACCCATTTATTTACATATATATTATGCTTCTATCCTTTTATGTTCAGGTGGAAATACTTGCATTATCCTGCTCTCTGCCCATAAAAAGCACCGCATTTTGACCGGCCACCGCTCCAGAGCCGTGAATTTTATCAGTACTATCCAAAGATTGTTCTATAGATTACTTTAAGGTATGTCTACCTAACGTCTAGTATGTTTCTACATGTTAATTTAGAGACGCTTTAATTTATATATCTTTCACTTACTTATAGATTCATTTATGTCTAGGTTTGGGGGCTATCATTAGATACATCCTCCTCTGTCGATTTAAACTACCACTATCGTATTTGGATACCTGCTGCTACAGAATTCACCCATATATCGACTTATAAACAACTTTAAGGTATGTTTACCTAACATGTAGTCTGTTGTTACATTACAGTCTAATAGCGGATGAGTCTCTTCACATATATCTCCTTTACTTATCTAAACATTCATTTATTTGCCTCTAGGTGCGGGAACCATCATCTTAGGCACCCTTTTATTTCTTCGCAAACCATCGCAACCATATCTGGTTATTTGACGCCACATAGTCTTAAAGCATATCGACTTGTATCAAAAATCTCTGCTCTTCCGTTTTTTCAATGTAAGTGTAGACATAATTGTGATATATCATAAGAGGCCAAATTTCTTTACCACATTAAATATTCAAATTATTTAGTGTCCTCCTTTTTATCTCTCTTGGAATTTTCAGTACCAATATTTATCCGCACTGATTTCCCATATCTGAGTACGTTTGGATATATTTTTACGTAATCTTATATACATAAGATCACCGGCAGCAAAGAACATTCACCTACCAGTAAGTACATCTTATTGCTTATATATCTCTCATCTCTTTTTACCACTAGACATATTATTGGGTATTTTTACCCTAATTAATTATCTATATTTCTCCATATGTCTTCATCTATTGCTCATGCAGTAAGTATTCTTATTACCTGTTTCATTTTATTACGGTTTTGGAGCAAACTAGATTCCAAGGTCTACTTTTTAGGTCTATACTTTAATAACACAAGTTAGCAAAATGACTCTGCACTATTGGTTGCTACGTGCATGTTGGGACGGGGGGCTTTGGAGACTTTCAACTTGACCCGCGTAAGACATAAGTGATGTATAAAGTGTTATTGTTCCTTTAATTTGATAATTGTGTATTAAGTTATATCTTATACATAACCAAATCAATTAACCTGATGTTTTCTTTCATGCTTTTCTCTCATGTCTTTCTCCTATGTCCTCTTCATTTGTATCAGCAACATATGGCATTAAGTGTTATAAATGTTGTTTTTGTATTATATGTATATATGTATATATATTTCTGTATATAGATGTGTATAAAACTGTAAAAAAGATTAACAATATCTATCATCTAGGTGTATATGTATTATAATGATATTTATATTTAAAAAAAGCAATCCCTAATGCATATTTTGTCTATATATTTCATACAGCTTTAAGCAATAGACGGTTTCCTGACGAAGGCTGAAAGGCCGAAACGCGCGTAGTTCCATCGACCGCCTTGCTTGTTTAACATCTACTGTATTGTTTTGATTAACTCCATGTCCATACTGTTTGCATAATTGCTTAAAGAAAATATGTTGTATGTAAAATAGTAACAAAATGAATGATGGATAAAAATGAAATGATTAATATTAAATCTCTTTTTTCATAACCAATACCTGTGTTTGTAAGAAAATATTCTCTCTCTTTTTTATATCACTTTTTGATATTCTATGGACTAGTGCTTTACTATACACCTAGTTATATATATTCACTTGCTATAGTCACTTATCTAAATAGCTCTTTTCCCTACATATAGCAAGCCTATTAGTTGAGTAGGGGTCCCCTGTTTTTCCAAATAGTGAACGGCAGCATTTGACACAAGGGTTGCCCAGTCTCTCTGAGCCCTCAGGATCTCGAGAGGGGTCCCTCGACTCCCTGTAATCTCCACACCCATTTCCATTAGCCACGTCCCATGATGTGATCATGCCCTGTTACCATAGTATCCATGTTTTAGTGACCATCCCTCATTCCCTTCACGTGCATGTTTTCTTACAGCACTTCGTACCCTTCACATCCATTATCCAGTGATCCTTTCCTATAATCATTAGTGCAACCATCTTTCAGAGCGAGCGCCACATAAAATTGACATGTATGTTGGAGTGTCCAGACCCCATACCCATGTTTAGTTGGCCACATGCCTCATCCCACTTTTGTTTAATGGGCGGTGCCTGCTACTTTTAAACACATCCATGGTTTTGAGCACACACCCGTCTTGCTCTCGCTCCCAATTTAAATGTATCTTTCTGCGAGCTATATTTTACTGGTTCAATATTGAACACATTGTGAAGCCATTGCTTTCCTTGTTTTCTTCTGGTCCTCCGCATCCTTGTTTCTCTGGATGAGTTTCAGACCCTAGTCTTGGGTTGGCATTGTGTAAGGCTTGGGAACAAAGAAGGAGCCTATTTGTGACCCATCTCCTTGCACTCTCTTTCTTGCAGGAATCCCCTTTGAAGGAGGACTGCGCTGTCTCTGCTGGAAGGTGGGTGCTGCCTCTTTTCTTTTTATGGTTCTGCCCGTCAGAGGGATGGGAGGGCTGTGAGTGCTGTCTCTGCTGGAAGGTGGGTGCTGCCTCTTTTCTTTTTATGGTTTTACCCGTCAGAGGGATGGGAGGGCTGTGAGTGCTGTCTCTGCTGGAAGGTGGGTGCTGCCTCTTTTCTTTCTATGGTTCTGCCCGTCAGAGGGATGGGAGGGCTGTGAGTGCTGTCCCTGCTGGAAGGTGGGTGCTGCCACTTTTCTTTTTATGGTTCTGCCCGTCAGAGGGATGGGAGGGCTGTGAGTGCTGTCTCTGCTGGAAGGTGGGTGCTGCCACTTTTCTTTTTATGGTTCTGCCCGTCAGAGGGATGGGAGGGCTGTGAGTGCTGTCTCTGCTGGAAGGTGGGTGCTGCCTCTTTTCTTTTTATGGTTCTGCCCGTCAGAGGGATGGGAGGGCTGTGAGTGCTATCTCTGCTGGAAGGTGGGTGCTGCCTCTTTTCTTTTTATGGTTCTGCCCGTCAGAGGGATGGGAGGGCTGTGAGTGCTGTCTCTGCTGGAAGGTGGGTGCTGCCTCTTTTCTTTCTATGGTTCTGCCCGTCAGAGGGATGGGAGGGCTGTGAGTGCTGTCTCTGCTGGAAGGTGGGTGCTGCCTCTTTTCTTTTTATGGTTCTGCCCGTCAGAGGGATGGGAGGGCTGTGAGTGCTGTCTCTGCTGGAAGGTGGGTGCTGCCTCTTTTCTTTCTATGGTTCTGCCCGTCAGAGGGATGGGAGGGCTGTGAGGGCTGTCTCTGCTGGAAGGTGGGTGCTGCCTCTTTTCTTTTTATGGTTCTGCCCGTCAGAGGGATGGGAGGGCTGTGAGTGCTGTCTCTGCTGGAAGGTGGGTGCTGCCGCTTTTCTTTTTATGGTTCTGCCCGTCAGAGGGATGGGAGGGCTGTGAGTGCTGTCTCTGCTGGAAGGTGGATGCTGCCTCTTTTCTTTTTATGGTTCTGCCCGTCAGAGGGATGGGAGGGCTGTGAGTGCTGTCTCTGCTGGAAGGTGGGTGCTGCCTCTTTTCTTTTTATGGTTCTGCCCGTCAGAGGGATGGGAGGGCTGTGAGTGCTGTCTCTGCTGGAAGGTGGGTGCTGCCTCTTTTCATTTTATGGTTCTGCCCGTCAGAGGGATGGGAGGGCTGTGAGTGCTGTCTCTGCTGGAAGGTGGGTGCTGCCTCTTTTCTTTTTATGGTTCTGCCCGTCAGAGGGATGGGAGGGCTGTGAGTGCTGTCTCTGCTGGAAGGTGGGTGCTGCCGCTTTTCTTTTTATGGTTCTGCCCGTCAGAGGGATGGGAGGGCTGTGAGTGCTGTCTCTGCTGGAAGGTGGGTGCTGCCTCTTTTCTTTTTATGGTTCTGCCCGTCAGAGGGATGGGAGGGCTGTGAGTGCTGTCTCTGCTGGAAGGTGGGTGCTGCCTCTTTTCTTTTTATGGTTCTGCCCGTCAGAGGGATGGGAGGGCTGTGAGTGCTGTCTCTGCTGGAAGGTGGGTGCTGCCTCTTTTCTTTTTATGGTTCTGCCCGTCAGAGGGATGGGAGGGCTGTGAGTGCTGTCTCTGCTGGAAGGTGGGTGCTGCCTCTTTTCTTTCTATGGTTCTGCCCGTCAGAGGGATGGGAGGGCTGTGAGTGCTGTCTCTGCTGGAAGGTGGGTGCTGCCTCTTTTCTTTTTATGGTTCTGCCCGTCAGAGGGATGGGAGGGCTGTGAGTGCTGTCTCTGCTGGAAGGTGGGTGCTGCCTCTTTTCTTTTTATGGTTCTGCCCGTCAGAGGGATGGGAGGGCTGTGAGTGCTGTCTCTGCTGGAAAGTGGGTGCTGCCTCTTCTCTTTTTATGGTTCTGCCCGTCAGAGGGATGGGAGGGCTGTGCTGTCTCTGCTGGAAGGAAGATGCTCTCTTCTGTTTTCATGATTCTGCCTGAAAGAGATGCTGGGCATAGGTTTGCAATGCCTGGGTGCCTCTTTGCAGCAGACAAGAGGCTTATGGGAGGCGTCAGCCAGTGTTTGAGTGTGCTTGGATGGAAACAATTGCCTGAATGTATTTATGTAAATAGTTGCCTCAGATCACTGCTAGTGTCTGAGGACGTTAGCCACTGTGTGTAAGGGCCTGCTTTGATGCTGGTCTCTCTTAGAGTGTTCGACAATCCGCGGATCTGCTGCAGTTTTACAGTTTGCTGTGAGTTGAGTGCCCTCTGAGGGTGTCTACCAGTCGGCTAGTCTGCTGCAGTGTTGCTGGTTTGCTGTGAGTGGACTACCCGCTGAGGATGTCTGCCAATCGGCGGATCTGCTGCAGTGTTGCTAGTGGGCTGTGAGTGGACTCCTCTCTGAGAATCTCTGACAGTCGGCGGGGTTGGTCTGCTGTAGGGTTGCCAGTTTGCTGTGAGTTGACTGCCCTCTGAGGGTGTCTGACTGTCGGCGGGTCTGCTGTAGTGTTGCCAGTTCGCTGTGAGTGGACTGCCCTCTGAGGGTGTCTGACAGTCGGCGGGTCTGCTGTAGTGTTGCCAGTTCGCTGTGAGTGGACTGCCCTCTGAGGGTGTCTGACAGTCGGCGGGTCTGCTGTAGTGTTGCCAGTTTGCTGTGAGTTGACTGCCCTCTGAGGGTGTCTGACAGTCGGCGGGTCTGCTGTAGTGTTGCCAGTTCGCTGTGAGTGGACTGCCCTCTGAGGGTGTCCGACTGTCGGCGAGTCTGCTGTAGTGTTGCCAGTTCGCTGTGAGTGGACTGCCCTCTGAGGGTGTCTGACTGTCGGCGGGTCTGCTGTAGTGTTGCCAGTTCGCTGTGAGTGGACTGCCCTCTGAGGGTGTCTGACTGTCGGCGGGTCTGCTGTAGTGTTGCCAGTTCGCTGTGAGTGGACTGCCCTCTGAGGGTGTCTGACTGTCGGCGGGTCTGCTGTAGTGTTGCCAGTTCGCTGTGAGTGGACTGCCCTCTGAGGGTGTCTGACTGTCGGCGGGTCTGCTGTAGTGTTGCCAGTTCGCTGTGAGTGGACTGCGCTCGGAGGGTGTCTGCCAGTCAATAGGTCTGGTTGCAGTGTTGCCAGTTTGCTGTGAGAAGTTTGCTCTCTGAGGGTGCCTGACAGTCAGCGGGTCTGCTGTAGGGTTGCCAGTTCGGTGTGAGTGGACTGCGCTCGGAGGGTGTGTGACTGTCGGTGGGTCTGCTGTAGGGTTGCCAGTTCGGTGTGAGTGGACTGCGCTCGGAGGGTGTGTGACTGTCGGCGGGTCTGCTGTAGTGTTGCCAGTTTGCTGTGAGTGGACTCCTCTCTGAGAATCTCTGACAGTCGGCGGGTTTGGTCTGCTGTAGGGTTGCCAGTTTGCTGTGAGTTGACTGCGCTCGCAGCGTGTCTGACAGTCGGCGGGTCTGCTGTAGTGTTGCCAGTTCGCTGTGAGTGGACTGCCCTCTGAGGGTGTCCGACTGTCGGCGGGTCTGCTGTAGTGTTGCCAGTTCGCTGTGAGTGGACTGCCCTCTGAGGGTGTCTGACTGTCGGCGGGTCTGCTGTAGGGTTGCCAGTTCGCTGTGAGTGGACTGCCCTCTGAGGGTGTCTGACTATCGGCGGGTCTGCTGTAGTGTTGCCAGTTCGCTGTGAGTGGACTGCGCTCGGAGGGTGTCTGCCAGTCAATAGGTCTGGTTGCAGTGTTGCCAGTTTGCTTGCTGAGGGTGCCTGACAGTCAGCGGGTCTGCTGTAGGGTTGCCAGTTCGGTGTGAGTGGACTGCGCTCGGAGGGTGTGTGACTGTCGGCGGGTCTGCTGTAGGGTTGCCAGTTCGGTGTGAGTGGACTGCGCTCGGAGGGTGTGTGACTGTCAGCGGGTCTGCTGTAGTGTTGCCAGTTTGCTGTGTGTGGACTCCTCTCTGAGAATCTCTGACAGTCGGCGGGGTTGGTCTGCTGTAGGGTTGCCAGTTTGCTGTGAGTTGACTGCACTCGGAGAGTGTCTGACAGTCGGCGGGTTTGCTGCAGTGTTGCCAGTTTGCTGTGAGTGGACTACCCTCTGAGGGTGTCTGACAGTCGGCGGGTCTGCTGTAGTGTAGCCAGTTTGCTGAAAGTGGACTGCCCTCTGAGGATGTCTGACAGTCGGCGGGACTGCTGTAGGGTTGCCAGTTTGCTGTTAGTGGACTGCGCTCTGAGGGTGTCTGACAGTCGGCGGGTCTGCTGTAATGTTGCCAGTTTGCTGTGAGTGGACTGCCCTCTGAGGGTGTCTGACAGTCGGCGGGTCTGCTGTAGTGTAGCCAGTTCGCTGTGAGTTGACTGCCCTCTGAGGGTGTCCGACAGTCGGCGGGTCTGCTGTAGTGTTGCCAGTTCGCTGTGAGTGGACTGCCCTCTGAGGGTGTCTGACAGTCGGCGGGTCTGCTGTAGTGTTGCCAGTTCGCTGTGAGTGGACTGCCCTCTGAGGGTGTCTGACAATCGGCGGGTCTGCTGTAGTGTTGCCAGTTTGCTGTGAGTTGACTGCCCTCTGAGGGTGTCTGACTGTCGGCGGGTCTGCTGTAGTGTTGCCAGTTTGCTGTGAGTTGACTGCCCTCTGAGGGTGTCTGACAGTCGGCGGGTCTGCTGTAGTGTTGCCAGTTCGCTGTGAGTGGACTGCCCTCTGAGGGTGTCTGACAGTCGGCGGGTCTGGATGCAGTGTTGCCAGTTTGCTGTGAGTTGACTGCCCTCTGAGGGTGTCTGACAGTCGGCGGGGTGGGTTTGCTGCAGTGTTGCCAGTTCGCTGTGAGTGGACTGCCCTCTGAGGGTGTCTGACAGTCGGCGGGTCTGGATGCAGTGTTGCCAGTTCGCTGTGAGTTGACTGCCCTCTGAGGGTGTCTGACAGTCGGCGGGTCTGCTGTAGTGTTGCCAGTTTGCTGTTAGTGGACTGTGCTCGGAGGGTGTCTGACTGTCGGCCGGTCTGCTGTAGTGTTGCCAGTTCGCTGTGAGTTGACTGCGCTCGGAGAGTGTCTGACAGTCGGCGGGTCTGCTGTAGTGTTGCCAGTTTGCTGTGAGTTGACTGCCCTCTGAGGGTGTCTGACAGTCGGCTGGTCTGCTGCAGTGTTGCCAGTTTGCTGTGAGTTGAGTGCCCTCTGAGGGTGTCTGACAGTCGGCGGGTCTGCTGTAGTGTTGCCAGTTTGCTGTTAGTGGACTGCCCTCTGAGGGTGTCGGACAGTCGGCGGGTCTGCTGTAGGGTTGCCAGTTCGATGTGAGTGGACTGCCCTCTGAGGGTGTCTGACAGTCGGCGGGTCTGCTGTAGTGTTGCCAGTTTGCTGTGAGTGGACTGCCCTCTGAGGATGTCTGACAGTCGGCGGGTCTGCTGTAGTGTTGCCAGTTCGCTGTGAGTGAACTGCCCTCTGAGGGTGTCTGACTGTCGGCGGGTCTGCTGTAGTGTTGCCAGTTCGCTGTGAGTGGACTGCCCTCTGAGGGTGTCTGACTGTCGGCGGGTCTGCTGTAGTGTTGCCAGTTCACTGTGAGTTGACTGCGCTCGGAGAGTGTCTGACAGTCGGCGGGTCTGCTGTAGTGTTGCCAGTTTGCTGTGAGTTGACTGCCCTCTGAGGGTGTCTGACAGTCAGCTGGTCTGCTGCAGTGTTGCCAGTTTGCTGTGAGTTGAGTGCCCTCTGAGGGTGTCTGACAGTCGGCGGGTCTGCTGTAGTGCTGCCAGTTTGCTGTTAGTGGACTGCCCTCTGAAGGTGTCTGACAGTCGGCGGGTCTGCTGTAGGGTTGCCAGTTCGCTGTGAGTGGACTGCCCTCTGAGGGTGTCTGACAGTCGGCGGGTCTGCTGTAGGGTTGCCAGTTTGCTGTTAGTGGACTGCCCTCTGAGGGTGTCTGACAGTCGGCGGGTCTGCTGGCGTTTTGCCAGTTTGCTGTGAGTGGACTGCCCTCTGAGGGTGTCTGACAGTTGGCAGGTCTGCTGTAGTGTTGCCAGTTTGCTGTGAGTTGACTGCTCTCTGAGGGTGTCTGACCGTCTGCGGCATTCATGGCTCACTAAAGGGGTCCATTCTTGGCTCCCGAGTCTTTCCTGCTTAACAGGAAGTTTATAGGGTGATACATGTTGTTTGGCATGTATGTCTCTTAACATGATAACTCTGAGTGAGCGTCCTGGCAGTGTATTTTTGTGACTGAGTAAAGACTTCTGGTCGAGCCCCTCACCCCAGAGGGGGTCTGGCAGCCGGTCTAATAGCCTGGGCTGTGCATGGGCAGGCTGTGCATAGGGTGGTGGAGGGGGGGGGGGTCAGATCGAAGACTGTGCCTCTTTCTGCCTGCCTCTTATTCACACTGTACTTCAAGACCTGAACTCTTTAACAACCGTTTCTTATTAATTCAACACATGATCCTCTTGTGAACTCTTTCTCACCCCACAGATCTTGCTGAACTACCTCCCGCTGGAGCAGGCTTTGTGGGATTCTGTGCTGAAGAAGCAAAGGTGCGTGGATGAGACCGTGGGAGCATCACAGGTGCCCACTCTGAGTTTGAAGCCTGGCTTTACATTTTCACAACCCATGGCTGCGCCCTCTGGTGGGCGCGGCTGTCCGCTTTCTCAGTTGTGGTGGGGTTTGCTGGGTGGCAGTTTAAGGGGAGCCTTTGCTGTTCAGCCAGGACATGGCTGCTTTCTCGCTGCAGGTAGAGTTGCTGCCCTCGGGTTTGAGAACGGTGAACAGTCCGAGCTCTTTAAACATTGCTGATCAGACAAAGGAGAAACCCGAGGAGCCACAGTCCCCTCACAGGGACCCTCGCCACCCGCAGGCAGCAGCTCACCGTCCTGCATGATGGACGTCCAGCAAGAAGCTGAGGGGAGCAGGTTGGGTCATCCCCCCACGCCCAAAGCCGCGGTAAACAATCTCTGCATATGGCTGGGTATTGCGCTCTCGTTGGAGGAGCAGCTAAGCCTGTGGCAGGGGCCTGCTGCGGTGTATTGCGTGGACATAAACCCATCTTGGGTCTGATTGACCCTCACGCGCCAGCTGGTTGTGCAAGCCACGATCCTGGCTAAGTTACATCTCTGTAACAGCCTTTTGTTAGGTGCTAACAAATCCGTGACCAATAGGCTCCTGCGCGCCATGAATGCGGCAGCTCGCACGTTACTTGCACTGCCGAAGTATAGCCGGTCCCAGCGGCGCTGCGGCGACTCCACTGGCTCCCCGTGGAGCAAAGAGTCGCTTCAAAGCACTTTGTGCTGTTCATAAAGCTTGGACTGACTCCGGCCCGACGATTCTCAGAAACCTTTGCCACCGCTATGTTCCCTCCCGTGCCCAGCACTCTGTGGATTTACATCTGATGCGGGTGGATTTGCATCCGATGCGGGTGGATTTGCATCCGATGCGGGTGGATTTGCATCCGATGCGGGTGGATTTGCATCTGATGCGGGTGGATTTGCATCTGATGCGGGTGGATTTGCATCTGATGCGGGTGGATTTGCATCTGAAGTGGGTGGATTTACATCCGATGCGGGTGGATTTACATCCGATGCGGGTGGATTTACATCCGATGCGGGTGGATTTACATCTGGGTGGATTTACAGCTGATGCGGGTGGATTTACAGCTGATGCGGGTGGATTTACATCTGATGCGGGTGGATTTACATCCGATGCGGGTGGATTTACATCCGATGCGGGTGGATTTGCATCTGATGCGGGTGGATTTGCATCTGATGCGGGTGGATTTGCATCTGATGCGGGTGGATTTGCATCTGATGCGGGTGGATTTGCATCTGATGCGGGTGGATTTGCATCTGAAGCGGGTGGATTTGCATCCGATGCGGGTGGATTTACATCCGATGCGGGTGGATTTACATCCGATGCGGGTGGATTTACATCCGATGCGGGTGGATTTACATCTGGGTGGATTTACAGCTGATGCGGGTGCATTTACAGCTGATGCGGGTGCATTTACATCTGAAGCGGGTGGATTTACATCTGGGTGGATTTACATCTGATGCGGGTGGATTTACATCTGATGCGGGTGGATTTACATCTGATGCGGGTGGATTTACATCCGATGCGGGTGGATTTACATCCGGTGCGGGTGCCTCGTTTCCATAGAGCCAGAGCCGGAGGCCGTTCTTTCAAGGTCTTGGCTCCTATTTCATGGCCCTCGACGCCTCTCGCTATCAGGAACATTCCCAGTCTCTTGGTGTTCAGAAAGGCAGCGGAGACCTGGTTATTCCAGTAGCTCAAGCGTCTCATTCGTCTCTCCCTGTTCTTTAGCGCTGGGACGTCCCTTTGCTGGGACAGCCGTGCGCTCTATAAATCGCTTAACATAACAGGTGTTTAGAAGCATATTTCTGAACTTGGGTAACGAGGGTACACACAGGTATCAAACGGGTGCCTGGCGCTGAAGGCGTGTGTCATTTAGCCACCGCCCCCCTCCCGTGACCCATGGTGCAATTCATGACTGCTCTCTTTAATAAACTCGGTTCCTCTAAATCTAGAGGATCGCTTAACATCCAGTGTTTTTTAAGACTTTTTACACTAGTTACCTCTGGTTAGGGTGGGCCTCAGCGCGCCCATACCGCCGAGGTTCACCGCACTTTGGTCCTGATGAAAGCCTCATTAACAATCGCACATAGGCAGAAACATGTTGACCAGCTTCTAGGGATAACATTGAACATTTAATTGAGTTCTTTATCCCACACTATATATATTTGTATCCATGTCTGATTGGCAAAACTAATAAACACATTTTTGAGACTGTCTAGACATTTTTAAATTCACTTTTCCACCTTTCACTAATCATGGATTACCAGCTCCAGAGTAAATCTGGCGTCCCAGCCCTCCGGGGCGGCATTCGGCCCCTCCTGGTGGAGCCCGATGATGCAGGAGGTCACCAACTGGGTTGGCGAGTGAGGGCTTTTTAGAAGCCTCATGGGGTTCTCTGTATTTCTAAAAGCCAAACACGCCCCCGAATCCGAAAACGCCACTGCCTTTCTCCGAGGCATTTCTGCTTTGCCTCGGAGAAAGGCGGTGGTGTTCGGGGCGATTCCCTCAATGACTGGCAGCTGGGCTCGCTCGCCGCGGCAGCACAAACCTTGAAAATTAAAATAGAGCTTTTTGTCAGATTTTCAAACCATGCCTCATGTCGAATAAGCAACTAAAATTGCAAAGACCACCCGTGAGCCTCCATGTTGGTGTTTCAGAAGCTCAGCTTAATTTACTGCCTATACGCGCGCTTCTCTGTCCTGCTCCATGGAAGGCGGGAACAACGCCTGTGAGAAGTTGGCCTGATGTATGATGTCACTAGTTCTAGTGTACACCTTATATCAGTCCAAATACCCTTATGGTGATTGGTTGTAAAGTCAACCTTATAGACCAGCTATCCTAGTGGTAGCATGGACAAGAGCAGTCTTAGGCTAAACTCTGAATGGCATGTGAAGCCAGCTGTGATACCATATATAATCCCTTGAATACCAAATGAAAGGACACCACAACAGATATATATATAAAATAAAGTGTATTTATTCTAGTCAAACCCTCAGTACTCTTTATGAGATTAGAGGTAAGTACAACACAGTCTTATTTATGCATACATTAAGTCACACAGGTAAGTAATACAGTTAGGCCCTAGGGGCCACGCAAACCATATACTAAGTAAGTGGTATAAGGACCACTGTCACGGAAATAGGATAGGCCTAGGCCTAGGGAATCGCTGGGGCTACACTATACTACCAAAGGTTAGGAAGTGGGAGGCCCACGGGATTCAGGTGCAGAGTGGAAACACTCACGCGTAATGCGTAAAAGTCAATAGCAATAGTACAGTTTAAAAATAGATAGATTTAGGACACTTCCGGAGTAGCTAGGAAGTCGAGACTGGAAAACTAGACACTAGGATAGTCACTATCCTGATGAGCACCGGAGTACCCAAGTTACCTAGCCCACAGGCTGCGGGTGCATAGGGGTGAAGTTGCGTCGGGTTTCGTCGTCGACTCCTATGGATGCCTGAAGAAAGATGCTGACAGGCAGTCAGTGAAGAGTGTCCGGTGGATCCCAAGGCTGGGATCAGGAAGAAAGGATACCTGCAAGCAGAAGGGACAGAGTCAAGGTCACTAGCCAGTGACCACGTGGAACCAGGAAGGAACCAGGCGATGTCGTGAAGATTGCAGGTGAAGGTGAAGCTTGTCGCTGCAGCCACGAGGACCAGGGAACGTCGAGGACGACCAGGACCAGGAGGCGAGCTGTCCCACGAAGGCTCTTGCTGTCGGCGGCGTCGAAGTTGGACTAGGACTCACCAAGCCTTGGCAAGCGGAACCCACGAAGGACGGAGGACTTGCTTCTGGTGCAGACCAGGAAGGTCTGGGGTGCTTCTTCTTTGCAGAGAAGCGGGAGCCAGTCTGGAGGAGCCAAACCAGCGCTGAAGATTTCAGGATGCGTCGTCACAAAGGCCACTAGCCAGCGGGCAAGCAACCGGACAGACGCGGCAAGCAGGAAAATGCAGAAGGGCCCCACGCAGGACTCGTGGAGTGTGGGGGGCTGATCTTCGGTGCAGATGGTGCTTGGGGTTGGGGCTTCTCAATCCCCGGTGCACAACTTCGAGGGTGCCTCAGAAGCTGCGCTTAAACATACTAGCCACTTTTCCCAGGTAGCCGGTCCCACGTCTCTCGTCGCCTCCACGGATCTCAGCACGGCTGTGGATGTGGATCAGGGTCGGAGAAGTCTGGAAGTCAAGGTTCTGGTCGGGCTCTGCAGTCGGTCCCTCGTAGAACTTCAGCAAAGGGTAGTCTCTTGATGGTGCCTGTTTGCACAGGGTAGCCACTCCTTGGCCACAAGGGAGATGCTTCAGTCGTCTTCTTTCGTCGAATGTCGAAGGTCCAGAGTTTCTGTTCAAGTTGCAGGTTCAGGATAATCTAAAGTCTTGAGGCCCAACTCCCACTCTTATACTAATCTGGGGGGCTGGGATACCTGCTAGGTCACGCCTTATGGGTGGGACCTGGGAGGGGGGTGGTTACACCCCCTTCCCTTTGTCCAGTTTCGCGCCAGGACTGGGGCTGGAGTGCCCCAGCACCGGTTTGAACTGGACTATGCATGGGACACCTTGTGTGCTCCAGGCATGTCTCATTCCTTTCAGCCCTCCCTGCCCCAATACACTAAAGTCTGTCTGGGGAGGTGCTAGCACCTCCCCAAGCAGGAAACCTATTGTCCAAGCCTCCCTTGCCAGGATCACTCCCAGCAGCAGGAGGTCAGACTTGTGTCTGTGGCAGCAGCATCCATTTTGTGATGCTGAGGCTTTGGTTAGAGTTAAACAGTAAAGTAGGATTTTAACATGTCTCTCCCTCTAGAAGGGAGGAATAATATCCTCATCACCAGAAATGGTATGGGGGTATTATTCCACAGTGTTAGACACCTTACACGACATGTTTTGATAAAGCCCAACCATAGTTACCATAACCGTTTAAGATTATAAGGCACTTTAAGAGTATATGGTAGGCTATATCATAGAACAGCTATAAGGACATGGTTCCGAAAGCTGCAGACAGGCTCAGCTCATGCTAGAGCACCATCTCACATGTTACCAAGCACTCTGCCTCCAGGATTGTTAAGGCCTGCCATAGGAGTGGCTGATAGGTACACATGTGTCTATATATAAGGTAGATATAGATATACTATATCTAAGCAAGGGGTGATTACACGACCTTGCCCCAGCTGAGTGATCAGCCAGTTGTGTCTGATTGGAAGGCCAGACCAGGGGTGGCATAATACATGCTGCAGCCCCTGGGAGGCCTAGGGTACACCTATGCCCTGGGTACCTAGGGTACACTGTACAGGGTCCAATAAGGTGATCCTTACCAATTGGTTATGTACCTAGGGTACATGGAGTCCATTTTAAAGAGAGAGCAGACAGCCTGAGACCCTGAATGGCAGGATCTCAGGCCAACTAAGACGAAAAACCAGCTAGACACTAGGCAAAAAGTTTGGGGGTAACCATAGTCAGATATCCACCTTCCTACAACGCCCCCCTCCTTTCACACTGATAGACAGCCGGCCGCCCGATCGAAAACTCGAAGCCGCCAATGGGGCGCGACGCATCTTACTAGACGACCCAATGATGATGGAGCGCGAGCACTCTGAGGGGCGGGAGTAATTGCTGTAGTAGCAAGTTAGGATGAGAAGCTGCAGTTTTCTGTTTGTTTTGTTTCCTTCCATTTTACCTTCGGGGGCTTGCAAGAACAAAGGAAAAGGAATTGCCATCGCCCCCGGTCCGTTCCCAAGAACCCTCCGTCTTATTTTGAACCTTCGAGTTTTGATCAGCGTCCGCATGATTGGCAGGCACGTTATCTATTGCGCAAAGTTCAGGGGATGCGAAAGGTTAGTTCCTCGCCTTTAATGCAATGTCTGGATCTTCATGCCTGCATGTTTCACGATGTGTGCAATAACCTAGTATATGTCTGCATTACCCTATTGTATCATCTGGACTTTCCGCACCCACCTGGTGGCGTCTGTTTTGGGGACAATCGCAACCGGGCTTTCCAGATCCAACGTATGTCATCGCACGTGTGTGTGACTATAGCGCGAACTGGACCCGAAGGTATTGGAGCGCTTTACAGGAGCACCGGCAACGTTGATTTCCGTGGGTTTGAAAAAGCATCTCCTATCCTGCCTCGTTGCTCAAACAACATTTGGCCTATCTGTCAAGGTGTTACAGGCTGCCCCCACAAACAAACACTACAGCCACCCTCCCCATTAGCCTGTATGCTCTTGGCACGCATGCCCCCCCCCCCCCCCACAGTTCCAGTCTTAAACCTTCCAACATCGGAAGCTTTGGTCATTTTATGCGCGGTCTTTACGGAGCGGGACATGGGGTCGCCTCTTCCTTGCTGCTGGGCGTTTCAAGTCTGGCGTTTCCTGGCTCGGCGTTTATCTATGGGCTTCTTAATGTCAAAAGGCGGCCCATAATTACAAATTAACGACGAGGTAAAACTTTACTTTTGGTCTATCCATACCTCCTCCGTGGGAGTTGGCACATTCCGTTTATCTGAAGGCGGTGCTTTCACTTTCTTTTGTGTTCAACAAGTGTTTTAATAACCCAGAGGAGTGGAATAACTCCCATCTTTTCATTCGACACTTGCAAATAACTCTTAGCTCAAAATAAACTGCAAGTTTACACTAACCAAATCTAACTAACTAATCTCAAATACACTAAGTCACTTACACTCACTCTTTCACTACCTCACTCTATCTCACTACTTCACTACATCACTCTGTTTCTATCTTAATACCTCACAACATCCCTCACTACCTCACTCTCTCTTTCACTACCTCAATCTTTCTCTATCTCATAACATCACTCACTGTTTCCATCTCACTACGTCAGAAAATACCTCACTCACTAACTCACTCTTTCACTACCTCACTCTCTATCTACCTCACTCTCTCTCACTACATAACTCTCTTTACATCACTACTCCCCTCTATATCACTACCTCACTATCTCACTACTTCTCTCTCTAAAAAGATCACTACCTCACTCTCTCACTACCTCACTCTCTATATCACAACTTCACTCTCTCTCTAACTCACTACATCACTCACTCTCTATCTCTCTACCTCACTCTTTCTATCTCACTAACTCACTTTCACTGTCTCTTTCACTACCTCTCTCTATCTCACTACATCACAACACCACTCTGCTTACATCTCACTACCTCACAACATCCCTCTCACTCACTACATCACTGTTTCACTACCTCACTCTCTCTCACTACATAACTCTCTCTACCTCACTACTCCACTCTATCTCACTACCTCACTATCTCACAACTTCTCTCTCTCAAAACATCACTACCTCACTCTCTAGCTCACAACCTCACAACTTCACTCTCTCTCACTCACTACCTCAATCACTCTCTATCTCACTACCTCACTCTTTCTATCTCACTAACTTTCACTCTCTCTTTCACTACCTCTCTCTCTATCTCACTACATCACAACATCACTCTATGCTTATATATCACTACCTCACAACATCCCTCTCCCTCGCTACCTCACTCTTTCACTACCTCACTCTCTCTATCTCACTACCTCACTCTCTATCTACCTCACTCTCTCTCTCACTACCTCACTCTCTATTTCAATACCCCACTCTCTCTATCTCACTACCTCACTCTCTCTCTGCTAATGCAATAGGTATCACATATGCAAAAAAAAAGCTAATGCCAATAGAAATGACAATGCCATTTATTTAGGGATACAAAAATGATAAAAAAATAATGAGCAATACCTATAGCTCTACCTATAATATTGCCGAGACCATTGCATTGTAAATGCTTGTTATTCTTCTGTGGACAGATCTTTACAAAACGCGGCATGTTGAGCTTAGTTGACTGAGTTAGTGAAGTGACAATTTTCACATAGACCCGTCCACAGGGTCAAATGTTTTAGGCAAATCAAAAATATCAATGGAAACACAGTCTCAAACTTAGCTACACAGTGGCCGTTGCCACTCTGTTAATTACGCCATGTCTTCCCCGAAACGCACGCACACTAAGTGGGGCAGCTAGCATTAGAGTCCAGGCCACCTCAGACCACAGTTCAGGTGTCACCTGCAGGTTACAGGTATAATTCTGAAATATATGACCTAGTACAAGAGGCAAGACTCTTTGGTCCCCAAATCTCCTCGACAGCACAACTCTTAAGACAGCTTGAGTATGTCAGCCGCAAAGAAATCAACCAGAGACTTCATGCGACTACCCTCATTCAGTATCACAAAGCAAAAAGAATACCCAGAGGGCTACGGATTGCTCTTAAACCCATGCTCTGCAGAACCAACAAACAATTCGTGGAGAGATGGTATCAAATTCTTAATAAATGCTCCTTGGACTTGATTCTTCTAATTGTAGAAGAACTTTCCAATATTCTAAAATCACTAGAAGTGGAAATTGCAACTATCAAAGAAGAATTATCAAAAAAGGAACCTGACAATTGGGATGATCTCTTGCAAGACCTGAACACAAAACTTGACAGATATGCCAAAGAAATTCATGAGCGTAAGATCAAAAAGTTTCGAAGAGATACCATCAACTATAAGTTGGACGAGGTCTACACTTGGGCAGAAGTCTACAACCAACGCAAATGGCAGAAACCCACGAATGCTAGTTCTTCTCAAGAAAGCGTCGTGTCGGATTCAGAAGTAGCCCACAATCGTCCTCCAGTGAGTCATAGTTCTAACGTTGAAGAACCGATTGCAGAGATTCCATCTACTTCTCAAAGACGTAAATCTTTTTTAGCCACAAGCCCTGCCGCAAACCATCAACCGGAACACCCTTCACAAAGACAAGGAGGAGCAAAAGGAAAGGAGCATCTCTCAGAAACCGACAAGAGATCTCTTCGGAGCAAAACACGAGCAACCTAGTGGTCAACATCTCTGCAATTCAACTCTCTAAAGCTCAACTTACTGTCTTGAATAAAGGCACTTCATACGTACCCACTTATCAAAGCAACATAGCTGAAACCAAAATTGCCTTCTTTAAGTTTGTCAGAATCTTAAGACTTAAATATTTTTTCAGCATCATTGAACCCTCCACCACGCCTATTGATCCACTCGTACTACCTGATGATCCAGGTCAATTCAAAGAGTTCAAACCCAAGAGCACTTTTTGTTCTCCGATCACGCATAAGTCAATCGACTCCTTTGAAAGGTTGGTTAAAGTTGAAATCACCAACATTAATTTTCGGAAACATACCAGCGTGAATTTTTCAGCCAAAGATTGGAGTACTCTCAAACAATTGGCCAACAATCCTCTTTTGACTTTCGCAAAAGCAGATAAAGGTGGAGCTCTCGTAGTACTTGACACTAATTTTTATGAAGAGAGTGTGATGCAACATATCGCTGACTCTTACACCAAACTTGATCAAGATCCCACACACAGCTATCAATGTCTCCTTAAACAGATTTTAAAACACGCTGAAGAGATGGATTGGATCAGGAAAAAGACAGAGCAGTTTCTTTACACAGAATATCCACGTAGGCCTAAACTATATATGCTGCCTAAGATTCACAAGAATCTAGAGAGACCACCTTTTCGACCTATTGTGTCAGCCTGCGGTTCCTTATCTGAACCGATAGGCAGATATCTCGATTACTTCTTACAACCCATTGTCCAAAACCAAGTGTCTTATCTTAAAGACACTACTGATCTCCTTAACATTTTGAATGGTCTTGACACACAAGATATTGAACAATGGTGGTTATGTACGATCGATGTGACTTCCCTTTACACCTCTATTCCCCACGGAGATGGTGTTGATGCCACTGAATGGGCCCTACTTAATCACAATCACGTCTGTGCAGAAAAAGTATTTCTTCTGGAACTTCTTAAATTCTCACTATACCACAGCTACTTTGAATGAAGGGTGTTTTTTACGCCCAGAATAATGGAACATCTATGGGTTTTGCCGGAGCACCTTCGTATGCTAATATCTTTATGGCCAAATTAGAACATGAACATATTCTTGGAAACTACAAATGGTCTGATAATTTGGTTCTCTACAAACGATACATTGATGACATTCTAATAATTTGGAAAGGTGATCGCAGCGATCTTGAATGTAATATTTCAGAACTCAATCACATCCACGATCGGATCAAGTTTACTCATCAAATCAATCAACACAACATCAACTTTTTGGATGTACTCATTCAGATTACCCAAGGATCCATCCAAACCAAAGTGTACATCAAATCTACTGACAGGAATAACTCTCTCCATTTTGACAGTTTTCATCAGTCCACCCTGAAAAAACATCTACCGTACTCACAATTCATTAGACTTAAAAGAATCACTTCGGATCCTGATGAAGCAATTTCTATCACCAACAAATTCACAGATCGATTCCTGAAAAGAGGATATCCACCACAACTGTTGAATGAGGCTAAACACAGACTCACGATGATTGAACGAAATAGCCTATTACAACGTACAAAGAAAAAACAGACTAGTCCACTGGTTTGTGTCCTAAAACATTCCACACAAGCTACCACCATCAAATCTATCATTATGAAGCACTGGAATATCATCCAGACAGAACCTGATCTTTCTACCTTGTTTCCACAAAAACCCATCTTCGCTATGCAAAGATCCAAGAACTTGAAAGACATGCTTAACCCACCATCTATTACATCTAAAGCGACTTTTAAAGGTATGCAAAGGTGTCTTAACTGTGTACACTGCAACAATGTAATTTCCGGTGACCTCTTCATTCATCCCACCAAAGGTCACAAAATAAAGTTACGTCATTCCAGTACCTGCGACACATCTAATGTAATCTATGCACTCAAATGCCCTTGTGGCAAAATATACGTTGGAAGAACAGAACGCAAAATAAAGATCCGCATAGGAGAACATAAAAGCAACATCCGCACTAAAAATGAAAAATCCACTGTCGCAGTCCACTGGATGGAAGCCAAACACAACATCTCTCAGCTTCGTTTTACTGTTCTAGAGTCACTCAAAACTCGCAATGATGCTGACCCTCAGAAAAGTCTCGCAAGGGCAGAATTTTATTGGACCAAAAAATTGCAATCCCTCCAGCCTCTGGGACTCAATGATCGTATTGAACTTACTTGCTTTTTGTAAACATTGCTGTGCCTTGTATCACGTATTTCTATCGCACTTCATACTAGTGCTCTCTTTTAAACATTTGTTTTCTTTTGAATCCGATTTCGTAAACATTGTCATGCAACATATTATGCTTTCAGTGTGTACCTTTTTTTTTTTTGTCACTAACGTAACATTTCATAACGTGTATCTGATGTTAATTTCAGTGTGTACTCTTTCTATGTCTACTCTTTAAGCACATCACCCGTCTTCTATTTTGCACTTAAACCCCTCCTCCCGCTCCGACGAACACACGCCAGCTCCCTGCCGGACGTGTTCTCGCCGGATGTGTACGCTTTTGCACCTCCGGGTAAGTTCGTAAGGTTGTTCTCTCAGGACTCGTTTATATCACCTATATCACTGCTCGGTTCTATTCCGTTTCAAACTTCCTCGCAACTTTCTATCGTAACCATTTGCACGCAATTCAGCCTGTTTCCTACTGGTTAACGACTCACCGGTCTTCAGATATAATTTGCTTTTCACTTGGCTTCCGTCACACTCGTGTTTCATATGGGTTCTTTTTGTTCTTTACTGTCGTTCTTTTAACAGATCTCCGATATTGTAACACCTCTGATGTTCACCAAGGCATGTGCTCCTCGATTCTAGATCACTCTGAGTGCGTTGTTTTACTATGGGTTAATCACTCAACATTTAATGCAAAAAGTCATTTCGCAACCTTTTTATTATACTTGTATTTTCCTAATGGGGACCACAGTTTTGATTCGCCTTTTTGTCATTCACAGTCTGAAGAATTACCCCTGATGAAGGGTTCGGTTTGAACCCGAAATGCATTGGGTTTATGGTTGTCATCTTCATAAGACGGATAATGTTTCTCAATAACGTGAAGAAGTTTGCCAACAACTATAAAGTATCTATAAATCATCCACATTGAGAATAAATCAATTGCTTGGAAAATTATGACTACTGATTCATAACTTCGATGAAAATGCTAGAGGTTATACCAGCCCTTTGAAATTCTGCTCGCGCTAGCAAAAGGAACCCTTTCCTATTTGCACCATAGACTGGATAATTCCTCATGAGGTCAGTTGCGCCGCTCATGCTTCTGAGGTTGATTCTTCAGTTGACAACTTAGTCACACCTCCAGTTCGTGTGTCCCCAGCAGTTGGGGGCCATCAGGAGTTTGAATAGGTGCAGCACAGACGCTCAGATTGCGCAGCACCTGGTGTTCTCACATTCAAAGCCTTTTGAAAGAGGTTGGCACTGATGCGTGCCTCTCTGGAGCACGGTGACCTGGGCTCTGGCTGTGCCACTCCAAAGAACAATGGCCTCCTGGGCTGCAAATGCCTCTAAAAGCAAAGAACACAAACAGCAGGCCTCAGAGTGACATCAGCGGAACTTTCAGGTTGCTGACGTAGAATACAATCTTGGTGATAATGGTGTCAAGCTTGTATACTCATTCATCCCGTGCATTCCTCTGAGTGACCTAAGCACCTGCTCCAGAGCTCTGTCTGTAACATACATGTCACTCATGCCAGAAGTGGACACATTCCAGTCTGCCCTGTTGGATATGTTATGTTGGGAGTGGAAGATTGAACTTCCTGCCATCTGTGATGAGACAGGGAAGCTTGCACTGCCACTACCATGCTGTACCTCTTCTGTGAGAAAGCAAAGCTTGCACTGCCGCTGCTTCATTTGTGGGGGCCTTCTCATGGAAAAGCTTGCACTGCCGCAGCCTCATTCACAGGGGTCTTCTGGTGGAAAAGCTTGCACTGCACCTGCCTCATTTGTAGGGGTCTTCTGATGGAAAAGCTTGCACTGCCGCTGCCTCATTCGTAGGGTCTTCTGATGGAAAAGCTTGCACTGCCGCAGCCTCATTCGTAGGGGTCTTCTGATGGAAAAGCTTGCACTGCCGCTGCCTCATTTGTAGGGGTCTTCTGATGGAAAAGCTTGCACTGCCGCAGCCTCATTCGTAGGGGTCTTCTGATGGAAAAGCTTGCACTGCCGCTGCCTCATTCGTAGGGTCTTCTGATGGAAAAGCTTGCACTGCCGCTGCCTCATTCATAGGGGTCTTCTGGTGGAAAAGCTTGCACTGCCGCTGCCTCATTCGTAGGGTCTTCTGGTGGAAAAGCTTGCACTGCCGCAGCCTCATTCATAGGGGTCTTCTGATGGAAAAGCTTGCACTGCCGCAGCCTCATTCGTAGGGGTCTTCTGATGGAAAAGCTTGCACTGCCGCTGCCTCATTCATAGGGGTCTTCTGATGGAAAAGCTTGCACTGCCGCAGCCTCATTTGTAGGGGTCTTCTCATGGAAAAGCTTGCACTGCCACTGACTCATTCAGAGGGGTCTTCTGGTGGAAAAGTTTGCACTGCCGCTGCCTCATTTGTGGGGTCTTCTGATGAAAAAGCTTGCACTGCCGCTGCCTCATTCGCAGGGTCTTCTGATGGTAAAGCGAAAAGCTTGCTCCGCCGCTGCCTCATTTGTAGGGGTCTTCTGATGGAAAATCTTGCACTGCCGCTGACTCATTCAGAGGGGTCTTCCGATGGAAAAGCTTGCACTGCCCCAGCCTCATTTGTAGGTATCTTCTGATGGAAAAGCTTGCACTGCCGCTGCCTCATTCGCAGGGGTCTTCTGATGGAAAAGCTTGCACTGCCGCTGCCTCATTCATAGGGTCTTCTGATGGAAAAGTTTGCACTGCCGCTGCCTCATTCGTAGGGTCTTCTGATGGAAAAGCTTGCACTGCCACTGCCTCATTCGTAGGTGTCTTCTGATGGAAAAGCTTGCACTGCCACTGCCTCATTCGTAGGTGTCTTCTGATGGAAAAGCTTGCACTGCCGCTGCCTCATTCGTAGGGTCTTCTGATGGAAAAGCTTGCACTGCCGCTGCCTCATTTGTAGGTATCTTCTGATGGAAAAGCTTGCACTGTCGCTGCCTCATTCATAGGGTCTTCTGATGGAAAAGCTTGCACTGCCGCTGCCTCATTCATAGGGTCTTCTGATGGAAAAGCTTGCACTGCCGCTGCCTCATTCGTAGGGGTCTTCTGATGGAAAAGCTTGCACTGCCGCTGCCTCATTTGTAGGGTCTTCTGGTGGAAAAGCTTGCACCACCGCTGCCTCATTCGTAGGGTCTTCTGATGGAAAAGCTTGCACTGCCGCTGCCTCATGCGTAGGGGTCTTCTGATGGAAAAGCGAAAAGCTTGCACTGCCGCTGCCTCATTTTTAGGTATCTTCCGGGGCCGCTGTCTCATTTGTAGGGGTCTTCTGGTGGAAAAGCTTGCACTGTCGCAGCCTCATTCATAGGGTCTTCTGATGGAAAAGCTTGCACTGCCGCTGCCTCATGCGTAGGGGTCTTCTGATGGAAAAGCGAAAAGCTTGCACTGCCGCTGCCTCATTTTTAGGTATCTTCCGGGGCCGCTGCCTCATCCGCAGGGGTCTTCTGATGGAAAAGCTTGCACTGCCCCAGCCTCATTTGTAGGTATCTTCTGATGGAAAAGCTTGCACTGCCGCTGCCTCATTCGTAGGGGTCTTCTGATGGAAAAGTTTGCACTGCCGCTGCCTCATTCATAGGGTCTTCTGATGGAAAAGCTTGCACTGTCACAGCCTCATTCATAGGGTCTTCTGATGGAAAAGCTTGCACTGTCACAGCCTCATTCGTAGGGGTCTTCTGATGGAAAAGCTTGCACTGCCGCTGCCTCATTCGTAGGGTCTTCTGGTGGAAAATCTTGCACTGCCGCTGCCTCATTCGTAGGGTCTTATGGTGGAAAAGCTTGCACTGTCGCTGCCTCATTCACAGGAGTCTTCTGATGGAAAAGTTTGCGCTGCCTCATTCGTAGGGGTCTTCTGATGGAAAAGCTTGCACTGCCGCTGCCTCATTCATAGGGTCTTCTGATGGAAAATCTTGCACTGCCGCAGCCTCATTTGTTGGGGTCTTTTGATGGAAAGGGTTGCACTGCCGCTGCCTCATTCGCAGGGGTCTTCTGATGGAAAAGCTTGCACTGCCGCTGCCTCATTCATAGGGTCTTCTGATGGAAAAGCTTGCACTGCCACTGCCTCATTCATAGGGTCTTCTGATGGAAAAGCTTGCACTGTCGCAGCCTCATTCATAGGGGTCTTCCGACGGAAAACCTTGCACTGCCGCTGCCTCATTCTCAGGGGTCTTCTGATGGAAAAGCTTGCTCTGTCGCAGCCACATTCATAGGGTCTTCTGATGGAAAAGTTTGCACTGCCGCTGCCTCATTCGTAGGGTCTTCCGATGGAAAAGCTTGCACTGCCGTTGCCTCATTCGTAGGGTCTTCTGGTGGAAAAGCTTGCACTGTCGCAGCCTCATTCGTAGGATCTTCTGATGGAAAAGCTTGCACTGTCGCAGCCTCATTCATAGGTGTCTTCCGACGGAAAAACTTGCACTGCCGCTGCCTCATTCGCAGGGGTCTTCTGATGGAAAATCTTGCACTGTCGCAGCCTCATTCATAGGGGTCTTCTGATGAAAAAGCTTGCACAACCGCTGCCTCATTCGTAGGGGTCTTCTGATGGAAAATCGAAAAGCTTGCACTGCCGCTGCCTCATTCGTAGGGTCTTCTGGTGGAAAAGCTTGCACTGCCACTGCCTCATTCGTAGGGTCTTCTGATGGAAAAGCTTGCACTGCCGCTGCCTCATTCGTAGGGTCTTTTGATGGAAAAGCTTGCCCTGCCGCTGCCTCATTCGTAGGGTCTTCTGGTGGAAAAGCTTGCACTGTCGCAGCCTCATTCATAGGGGTCTTCCGACGGAAAACCTTGCACTGCCGCTGCCTCATTCGCAGGGGTCTTCTGATGGAAAAGCTTGCACTGTCGCAGCCTCATTCATAGGGTCTTCTGATGGAAAAGTTTGCACTGCCGCTGCATCATTTGTAGGGTCTTGTGATGAAAAAGCTTGCACCACCGCTGCCTCTTTCGTAGGGGTCTTCTGATGGAAAAGATTGCACTGCCGCTGCCTCATTCGTAGGGTCTTCTGATGGAAAAGCTTGCACTGCCGCTGCCTCATTCGTAGGGTCTTCTGATGGAAAAGCTTGCACTGCCGCTGCCTCATTCGTAGGGGTCTTCTGATGGAAAAGCTTGCACTGCCGCTGCCTCATTCGTAGGGGTCTTCTGATGGAAAAGCTTGCACTGTCGCAACCTCATTCATACGGTCTTCCGATGGAAAAGCTTGCACTGCCGCTGCCTCATTAGTAGGGGCCTTCTGGTGGAAAAGTTTGCACTGCCGCTGCCTCATTCGTAGGGTCTTCTGGTGGAAAAGTTTGCACTACCGCTGCCTCATTCGTAGGGTCTTCTGATGGAAAAGTTTGCACTGTCGCAGCCTCATTCATAGGGTCTTCTGATGGAAAAGCTTGCCCTGCCGCTGCCTCATTCGTAGGGTCTTCTGGTGGAAAAGCTTGCACTGCCGCTGCCTCATTTGTAGGGTCTTCTGATGGAAAAGCTTGCACTGCCGCAGCCTCATTTGTAGGTGTCTTCCGGTGCCGCTGCCTCATTCGCAGGGGACTTCTGATGGAAAAGCTTGCACTGCCGCTGCCTCATTCGTAGGGTCTTCTGATGGAAAAGCTTGCACTACCGCTGCTTCATTTGTAGGGTCTTCTGATGGAAAAGCTTGCACTGCCGCTGCCTCATTCGCAGGGGTTTTCTGATGGAAAAGCTTGCACTGCCGCTGCCTCATTCGTAGGGTCTACTGATGGAAAAGCTTGCACTGCCGCTGCCTCATTTGTAGGGTCTTCTGATGGAAAAGTTTGCACTGCCGCTGCTTCATTTGTAGGGTCTTGTGATGGAAAAGCTTGCACCACCGCTGCCTCATTCGTAGGGTCTTCTGATGGAAAAGCGAAAAGCTTGCACTGCCGCTGCCTCATTCGTAGGGTCTTCCGATGGAAAAGCTTGCACTGCCGCTGCCTCATTCGTAGGGTCTTCTGGTGGAAAAGCTTGCACTGTCGCAGCCTCATTCATAGGATCTTCTGATGGAAAAGCTTGCACTGTCGCAGCCTCATTCATAGGGTCTTCTGATGGAAAACCTTGCACTGCCGCTGCCTCATTCGCAGGGGTCTTCTGATGGAAAAGCTTGCACTGTCGCAGCCTCATTCATAGGGTCTTCTGATGGAAAAGCTTGCACTGCCGCTGCCTCATTCGCAGCGGTCTTCTGATGGAAAAGCTTGCACTGTCGCAGCCTCATTCATAGGGTCTTCTGATGGAAAAGCTTGCACTGCCGCTGCCTCATTCGCAGCGGTCTTCTGATGGGAAAGTTTGCACTGCCGCTGCCTCATTCATAGGGGTCTTCTGATGGAAAAGCTTGCACTGTCGCAGCCTCATTCATAGGGGTCTTCCGGTGCTGCTGCCTCATTCATAGGGGTCTTCCGATGGAAAAGCTTGCACTGCTGCTGCCTCATTCGTAGGGTCTTCCGATGGAAAAGCTTGCACTGCCGCTGCCTCATTCGTAGGGGCCTTCTGGTGGAAAAGTTTGCACTGCCGCTGCCTCATTCGTAGGGTCTTCTGGTGGAAAAGCTTGCACTGTCGCAGCCTGATTCATAGGGGTCTTCCGACGGAAAAGCTTGCACTGCCGCTGCCTCATTCGCAGGGGTCTTCTGATGGAAAAGCTTGCACTGTCGCAGCCTCATTCATAGGGGTCTTCCGACGGAAAAGCTTGCACTGCCGCTGCCTCATTCATAGGGTCTTCTGATGGAAAAGCTTGCACTGCCGCTGCCTCATTCATAGGGTCTTCTGATGGAAAAGCTTGCACTGCCGCTGCCTCATTCATAGGGTCTTCTGATGGAAAAGCTTGCACTGTCGCAGCCTCATTCATAGGGGTCTTCCGACGGAAAACCTTGCACTGCCGCTGCCTCATTCGCAGGGGTCTTCTGATGGAAAAGCTTGCACTGCCGCTGCCTCATTCGTAGGGGTCTTCCGATGGAAAATCTTGCACTGCCGCTGCATCATTTGTAGGGTCTTGTGATGAAAAAGCTTGCACTGCCGCTGCCTCATTCGTAGGGTCTTCTGATGGAAAAGCTTGCACTGCCGCTGCCTCATTCGTAGGGTCTTCTGATGGAAAAGCTTGCACTGTCGCAACCTCATTCATAGGGTCTTCCGATGGAAAAGCTTGCACTGCCGCTGCCTCATTCGTAGGGTCTTCTGATGGAAAAGCTTGCACTGCCGCTGCCTCATTCGTAGGGTTCTTCTGATGGAAAAGCTTGCACTGTCGCAACCTCATTCATAGGGTCTTCTGATGGAAAAGCTTGCACTGCCGCTGCCTCATTCGTAGGGGCCTTCTGGTGGAAAAGTTTGCACTGCCGCTGCCTCATTCGTAGGGTCTTATGGTGGAAAAGCTTGCACTGCCGCTGCCTCATTCATAGGGTCTTCTGATGGAAAAGCTTGCCCTGCCGCTGCCTCATTCGTAGGGTCTTCTGGTGGAAAAGCTTGCACTGCCGCTGCCTCATTTGTAGGGTCTTCTGATGGAAAAGCTTGCACTGCCGCTGCCTCATTTGTAGGGGTCTTCCGGTGCTGCTGCCTCATTTGTAGGGGTCTTCTGATGGAAAAGCGAAAACCTTGCACTGCCGCAGCCTCATTTGTAGGTGTCTTCCGGTGCCGCTGCCTCATTCGCAGGGGTCTTCTGATGGAAAAGCTTGCACTGCCGCTGCCTCATTCGTAGGGTCTTCTGATGGAAAAGCTTGCACTGCCGCTGCCTCATTCGTAGGGTCTTCTGATGGAAAAGCTTGCACTGCCGCTGCTTCGTTCGTAGGGTTCTTCTGATGGAAAAGCTTGTACTGCCGCCGCCTCATTCATAGGGGGTCTTCTGATGGAAAAGCTTGCACTGCCGCTGCCTCATTTGTAGGGGTCTTCTGATGGAAAAGCTTGCACTGTCGCAGCCTCATTCATAGGGGTCTTCTGATGGAAAAGCTTGCACTGCCGCTGCCTCATTTGTAGGGTCTTCTGATGGAAAATCTTACTCTGCTGCTGCCTTCGGTGTATCTTTCCTCTGAAGAGGGAAGCTTACACTGGTTCTGTCCAAAGTGTGTCTGTTCTGTGAGGAAGGGGTCTTTCTTTCACTGCCTCTTTAGTGTGTTAGCTACCTCTGCTATCCTTGTTTTCTGTGTGTCGCAGAGTCGTGTGATGTTCCTTCTTTCCTTCCCAGATCTGACCCTTGGATTCTACTTCAAGCAGAAGAACTTGCCTGAAGTGTTGTCAGACTTGCTTTTCATGCGAGTGAGTGGTGCTAACTCACTCTGCCATTTTGCTCTTTTGAGCATGTGATGTATTATTGAATTGTACGCTATTTGTTATTCATATATGACACACACTAAAGTTTGAGTTAGGAAAATAAGGGCTGTTTTTTTAAAGTGCATTTCCCTTTCAATGTAAGTTATTATCTCGGCCTGCTACGAGAGTCTTTGGGCATTGAGAGTGCTTCATACATTTGCACCCTTGCCTGTGCTCCGGGTGCAGGTTTGTGTTCCAGACCGCCGCCGCCTCTCTTGCCCACCCCACCTTGATTCACACATATATGGGCGCAAAGCTGCTTTTAGTGTAATGGTTGTAGGGGGTATTCACTTATGTAGGTTTTCAATACCTGGCATTAGTGCCCATTCCAGAAACCAGGAGCATTGGTGTCACCAATGCAATGGGAAGTGGAGCATTTATACAAGTAGTAATAGTCATTACGTAGGGGCACAGGGACAAGTTGTAGACCTAATAGCAAATGGGTTAATGAAAGTAAAGCGGTACAAGATGTCTGTAACATCTTCCTGAAGCTGAGGGGGCGTTGGCAGGTCAGACAAGGCAGGCCTGTAGTGAAGGTAGCGATTTAGATACATACATTGCTATGTTAGCATAAGCGTGTTAGCTTTTAGAAAGCCATCTTGCCACTTTTGCTGCTTTTGCACACGACACTGCTGAGACATGTTATTATTTGTGAACTGCTTGCTTGCCTTTTCTTCACATGAGAACTGTCTGTTTTTCACCTCCCTAGACGTGCGCTGCGACCTTGGTCTGAGCGTAATGTGCAAAACACTCTGAGCCGCTAGACAATGTATGTTTTTGAGTCCAGGTTGATCGGCCCACTCTCTAGTCATAATATGCACACAGCTGCCAATACCTGAATGTCGAGAGCCTTTAATATTACAGTTTGCATGCGTTTGAAACACATTCTGGAGAAGAACATTTCCAGGCGCAGAGCAAAGCTGATCCTGTGATGTGATCCACCTAAAGCTGATCTTTACGGTATGGGGTTCCCCATTCAAGCCTAGAGACCTTCTGCTAGTCTAATAATATTAGTTTACTAGCGAAAGGAAGGTGGCCGCATTCCACTGTCATTTATACTATGATTTCTCCTTTCATTTTCTATGGTATTGAAACAATGCTGATGGTTTTAATTATAATCATTTGTCTGCTTATGTTAGCCAAAGTACTGCATCTTAGGACACGTAGTTTATAAAATAAACCTTTTAAACTTTACCGTGTCTCTGATTACTTTGTTGTGGATTGATATATGAATAATAGTGAACAGGTATTTCTGATTCCCACCATTCCTGAGAGTACTCTAAGTCGCTTGTTCTGGGTTGTCTATTCATTGGCACCTCCGAGATAATACGGATAACGAATGGGACACTGATGCTGGTCGGATAAGGGGTTCTGGGTACTGAGGTGAGTTTTTTGGTACACCACAATTCACTGAGGTCCTGGTTTCCTGCGCATAGTTCTGTGCATGAGCAGAATCCCTGCAACAGGCCCTTTGCTTGCAGGCATGCTCCTATTACTAAACCACATGCAGCGCTAAAGAGGGGATGTGCTGAACGTGTGCCACCCGGTCAGCACACCTGAGGGGACACAGGGACTTCTAGGGTCCTTCCTACAGTGTCATGGCATCTCTGCACTGCCCCTGTCCAAAGGGAAGCAGCTGTCTCCATACCAACTAGCAGGGCACACTGGTACCCTCATCCTTCCTCACTTTCAGATGCCACAGTTTGAGCCGCTGCTCCTTGGTTTCCATATTCTGCACATGCACTGTTGCACCTAGCAGAAGCTGATGAGACCAGGTTTGCTTCTGGTCAGTGGCATGCATGGTTCCAGGCTGCATTAGGCGTCCCTGGTTTGGGTGCACGCAAGCAGAAGCAACCCTTTCATAGCACTTTAACACTACCGCCCTTGGTGTGTTGGCCTCAGTTAGGATCGCGAAGCCACAGGGCTCTATCTGCATGTGGGGTAAGACAGTCCGTCCCTGACAGGTGAAGGCGCAGAGGTGGTCAGTTCTCATCTCCATTTCCATTGACGACCTCGCCTTCCTCATATAATTATTATTGTCTTATTTCTGTGCCATTAGTGTTGAAAAGTGTTTATTGACTGTCTGTGTGCTGTTCTTGCCTCTCTCGTCCTTTAATCTCCAACCCTTTCCCCTCCTACACAGAGATGTCTACACTCAGTTCCTGAAAGAGATGATAATCCAGCCGGGTGTCGCCAAAGCCAACCTTGGAGTCTCCAGAGAAGATGTCACCCTTGAGGACCACGTGAGTACAGAGATGGGGCGAGCTCACTGAGAGCGCCAGGTCAGGGGAGTCATAGCTATGTTGCTGCTGAGATGGAGCAGGAAGATGAGCCTGGAGGAGACCTCTCTGAGAGCCCCAGGTCAGGGGAGTCATAGCTATGTTGCTGCTGAGATGGAGCAGGAAGATGAGCCTCGAGGAGACCTCTCTGAGAGCGCCAGGCCAGGGGAGTCATAGCTATGTTGCTGCTGAGATGGAGCAGGAAGATGAGCCTGGAGGAGACCTCTCTGAGAGCGCCAGGTCAGGGGAGTCATAGCTATGTTGCGGCTGAGATGGAGCAGGGAGATGAGCCTGGAGGAGACCCCTCTGAGAGCGCCAGGTTTGTGAGGGGAGGGGGAGCCAGGTGGCTGCTGAGATGGAGCAGGAATGTAGGGTGTGAGGAGGGTTCTCTTGGAGCGCCTGGTCAAGGGGGATCTAGCTATGTGAGTGCTGAGATACGGCAGGAAGATGAGGCTCGGCTGAAGGTAAGCACTCTGAGAGTTCCAGGTCAGGGAAGACCTAATCAAGTGAGTGCTGAGATGGTGCCAGAAAATGAGGCGAGGCAGGAGGTGAGCTCTCTGAGGGTTCAGGTAGGGTAGAAATAGCCATGTAAATGCTGAGACAGGGCATGAAAATGGGGTGTGAGGAGAGCTCTCTGAGAATGCCAGGCAAGGAGAACTACCCATGTGAGTGGTAAGATCTGGTGAGAGCAAAGGTCTTTGAGAGCTCATAATCAAGGAGAACTAGCCAAGTAAGGGCTGAGATGGGTCGGGAAGATAAGGCTGTAGGAGAAGCTTGCTGCGACCGAGGGAATCCGGCGTGAGATTGCTGAGATAGGACTGGAGGAGAGCACTCTGACCGCGCCAGGTCCGGGTGGAATAAGCAAAACGAGTGATGAGATCGGGTGGACACAGAGCCCTTGTTGAGCGAAAGGCCAAAGCCCAGTGAGCTATGTGAGTTCTGCGACAAGGTGGAAGAGTGCTCCCAAAAGTGGCTGGTGAGGGAGATGGGAGAGCACTTTGAGTGTGCGGGTGAAGGGTGAATCAGCCGTTAGATTGCTGAAATAGGGCAGACAGGGGAGCATTGCTCAGGAGGGACAGTCATTGCGACTGACCGAGCGCTCTCCGGAAGGGTAAGGTCAGGAGAACCAGCACTGTAGAGGTGAATGTGGTTGGTGGGGAGCCACCGCAGAGCTCCAGGTGAAGGGGAGGCTGACCTGTGGGCTGAGGTTGGAGGAAGGATCTCCAATACCTTCCACTCTGATGAGGGTCTCGGGAGTCGTCTGCTTAGAATGCAAGTAGAAGTGAAAGAGCCCGTGATGGTTTCACGGATCTGTGAATGGTGTCTCCTCACACACTCTAAGTGCCTCAACTTTAAACACGTACAACATCAGAGAAAGATGAACCTGGTTTGTCTTGTAGGGGTGCCTCAGAGTTTAGTTCACAGCACCACTGTCACAGTTCTCTGATACAAGAGTGCTCTGGTCTGTCATTGGCATCGAACAAACAAACAGTGTAACACGGAACAACACAGAGAAGAAAAGTGAACACGCATTGCGACACACAACTAGTACTGTCGTACTTGTTGAGCTACACCTCTCCACCCTGGGGATGCAACAGGGCTGTGTCCCTGGCACCACTTCTTGCTCTGCAGCACATTGCGTGGTGTCTTTGTTGCCTCCTTTGTCTTTGCACAACATCCCTGCTGACATCACACTGATGTTCACCCTCAAACTGACTGCTAGCACCACTCCAGACTCTACATTCTCATACTCATCTCACCAAAGAAGATCGTGCACTGCAGAGCGTACTTAGTTATTACGCCCTCGCCTAGTCATCTCCCCCAATAGTGTTCCTCTCATGTCCGGCTTAGATTTCAGAATGCTCTTGGAGCCTTCCCAAACAAGAAAGTAATCATTTGCTAAAACATGCTCTTATCAATAGGCCGGGTCACAAATCCACCTCCAAGTTCCATTGTCGGAGCGAATGTCCCTAGCATGGTCGTCATGTGGCCTCTACTTCTCGTTTCACCATTTTGGTCACCCCTGTATGTTTCCTGTGTGCGGACTCGTGTCACGCGTCCCTTGACAGGTGCGCTCCACTTTACATATGACTGATCCATAGGGTTCTAGACACTGTTGGACAGTAGGGTCCACCCAGAGGAACTCTCCTTTCATCCTGGGGGACGTCTCTCAAATGGCTAGGTCATGAGGCGACCAAGAGTCGGTGGTGGTTGATCTGTACTCACCGGCTGTACGCTGTTTTGCCTGACTCCACATGGGGGGATTGCCTTTTCTGGTCTGTTATGACAGGGTGCCCTCAGTCACGCTTAAGAGTTAGCAGAGTGTATGTGGGGGAGAGTAGGTGGAGGCTGGTGCTTGGACACATGACATGACTGGTGGGGTGCCCCTGACTGGAGCTTCAAGGTTGCAGGGTGTCGTTGATTTAGGGTCACTCAGACGTCTGCTTTCTCCCCTTCCTTACATGTCCCTCCGCACTGCCTTCTTCTTTCTTTCAATCTGCAAACCTGCTACTCATTCATTGGAAGTCAAATGTCTGTGTCTGATTTTGATTGTGTCTTTGTGTGTGCTCCACATCTGTGATTCAGACTAGTCCCACCTTCTCAGCCTGTGGCCTGTGAGGCGTAGTGCCTGGACGCAAGACTGTTTCCAACGGCATGGTCACTAAAATACCTCTTCACAAGCACTGAAACCCATCCCCACATCTTCTGCCACGGGCGAACAACAGTACCTGATTGGCTAATGTTAATGTTAGTGGGAATTTATAAAGTGCACGTACGCCGAGTTGGCTTCATGGCGCTGGAGAACAGATTGCCAGAGAGGCAGGAGTTAGACCTGTGTAAACAACCAGGTTTTCAGGAGTTTCCGAAACGAGATGAGGTCAGTACAAAATCGAATCTCAAGAGGGAAGGAGTTCCACAATTTGGGGGCAAGAGTGGCAAATCTGCATCCTCCAAGACGTACCCTCCTGAAGTTCGTAATATTGAGAAGAGAGAGATGGGCGGATCTTAGATAGCGTGTAGGGGAGTACCTGGATATAAGATTGTTAATGAATTCCAGGCTGGTACCGTGTAAGGCCTTAAAAATAAGGCAGCCGGTTTTCAAGACACAGCGCTGTGACACAGGGAGCCAGTGGAGTTTCCTCATCAGTGGGGAGGCAGGTTGCCATTTAGGTTGATGGTAAATCAGTCGGGCTGCCTAGTTTTGGACCAGCTGAAGACGCTTAAACAGATAATGAGGCATTCCCAAATAGACCGAATTGGAATAATCTAGGTGAGATAATACTGTAGAAACCATGGCTTGGATCAAGACATCGTGAGTGAGGAAGCGGTGAATTTTCCTGATTTTCCGTAGTTGGTAGAAACACTTGGATACCACAGCTCCAACCTGAGTTTTTAGGGACAGCTCACTGTCCAGGAATACCCCTAGAGTTTTTGCTGAGCTGGAGGGGATGGGAGGTGGACCAAGTTCGGGAGGCCCATAGTGAGGGCCCCAATGCTTAAGGCTGTCCCCAGTAAGGACTATTTCCGTTTTCCCAGGGTTTAGTTTGAGGTGGTTGAGATCCATCCAGGTTTGGATAAATAACACAGTTTCCTGGAATTCCATGAGGGAGTTGTTGGAGCTATCGACCCTGAGGAGGAGCTGCAGATCATCAGCATAGTTGAGGACCAGTACATTTCTTTTTTTGAGTGATTTAATCGGGGGAGCCATATAGATGTTGAATAGATGGGGGGGAAAGGGCCGAGCCCTGGGGCACCCCACAGGTGGTAACATGTGGGTTAGATGAAAATTGGCCCAGGCGCACCGCTTGAGAGCGGTCCTCCAGAAAAGAGGAGATCTAACGTGCCGCAGTTCCTAAGATTCCGGCCCTCCTAACACGGTCGACCAAGATGTTGTGGTCGACCGTGTCGAAGGTCGCAGACAAGTCCAACAAAACCAGCCTTTATCAGCGAAATCGCGTAGGCTGTCCATAGCTGACAAAATCACAGCTTCGGTGGAATGCGCGGGCCGGAAACCGGCCTGATGGGAGTCCAGATGTTTAGACAGCTCCAAAAAGTTGGAGAGGCATTTAGCTACATATCCCTCCAAAACTTTGGCCAGAAAAGGTAGCAAAGATATGGGGCGGTAGTTGGAGCGAAGTGCAGGATCAGCTCCCAACTTTTTCAGGAGAGCGACTACTATAGCTTTTTTAAAAGCTAAGGGGACTATGCCTGATGTGATAGATTTATTCAATAGGACAAGAGCTGGGCCAGGCTGGGTAGCGAGACACTCTTTAACCCCTTCGGCACTCATGACGGAACGGTTCCGTCATGAGCGTCGGTTGAGCTGTGCTCATGACGGAACCGTTCCGTCATGACCACGCCCGCGCAAGCAGCGCTCAGCACAGCGGGGGAATCCGCCCCGCATGGAAGGGGTTAAGAAAGTGTGTGGAGTGTGTGTTGAGCCAAACCCAATTCTGTGGGATGGAAGTGGGATACCTGTTATCCACAAGGGGCACCATTCAGAAAGCTGGCTTTGCTGAACCTCAACACTTTCGGGAGGCCATGGCTTGTGCTGATTGCTTCCCCAAATATTTGGAGACAACCTTGAATTTGATTGGCCACTTGCTGCTACTTTGAGATACAACCTGCAGCGTTGAGCCTTATACTCTTTGGAGTTATGTACACGGGTGCAGATGAACAAACTGAACCAGGGAAGGGGTGCCTACTCTAACCCCTGAAGGAGTAGCGGTGATTCCGCGGGACAGAGAAAAAGTCTGCTTTTGCTGACTAGAGAGAAGGAGCCAAACTGTCTTGTGAGCCCAGAACCTGCCTCCTCTTCCTGGAGAAAGTGTCTGCCTCGGCATCGCCCACTGTTCCTTAAGGAGAGAGAGACCGGAGTGCTGAGTTTCCTGCCTGATGCTCACATTGTCCTATCTCTGCTGGTTGAGGGTCTCTCCAGCCCTCCCAGAGAGAAGGGCCTTCTGCAGGAGCCACAGGTGGTCCTCCAGTCCTGGAAGCCCTTCGGCTGCAGGACTCGCCAAGATGTCTTCCCTTCTCATGGTTCTCTTTGAGAGCTTCATGGTGTCGGACAGTCAGCGCTTTCAAGCTGCACCGTCGTCTGCGTATCACACGCCTGTGTCGTGGTGCTGAGAGCTGTTCTTTCCCCCATTGATGAGAGGTGCTGGGCAGTGCCACTGTGCTCTGGATTGACTGTGCCCTGACCATGAGTGCCCCATGCCACTTTCTGCCTAACTGCCCTGCCGAGCACTGGGTGAAGGAACAGAGGCTTCCCTACAGGTGCCCAACACCCCTGACCTCCACGCCAAGTCTAAACCAGACACACTTCGCCTAACTTGCTGCACCTCTTTGGTAAAGCGAGCAACTCCCTACTCCGCATTGTAGACATTGAGTGTGCACTTGGCTGTCCAACTGAAAGTGCACACAAATCAAAGAACTAGAGGTGACAGTGCACTTCATTGTGTACTATTGGCGCGTAGACTAAGGCGGAGTAGCCCCGCCACCACCCGCCTTCCAGAGTAAATCTTCATCCTTCTCACTTCCTGAAGGTCAAAGCCTCCAAGGGAGCGCCGCGAGCATGCAGTAGTATCTGGCTCCAGGGACAGCAGCAGTGCTTGTTTCAAGGACCCCCTAGGTGTCTTAAGTGTGCCCGACAATGGTCAAGAAGCAGTTTGGCTTCTGTAGTCTACAAAGAGCAGTTCCAGCTTGATTCAATGGCTACAACATTGTACGTAGTCTCCTCTCCCTTTACCCGGACTACTCTATCTTCATTTACTCCCCTTCTGCAAGTCTCCGCGTGACTAATCTGTATGTAGCGCTTGTGGGCATATGCCCTCCGTCCAGCGCTCACGCCGCTTGCTTGGCCCATTAAACTGGAACTTCCTCTTCACTGATGTCCAGACATTTCAGCCCAGCTCTTAAATCCCAGCTCCTCAAGCTAGAAGACCAGGCCCCATGACACCCCCCCCCCTCCCTCCCTGTTAGGTGGTCCGTAAGTGCATGGGCCTGAGGGCGAAGCCCATGGAGATCGGTGTAAAGAAGTAACTTTAATCTGTGGAGCTGCAGCGTGTAACCCATCACCTATTAACACTGTGCGACCTGTTGTGCACCCACACACCGCTGCCTTGTCCTTTGCCCCATCAGTCGTTGGCCTGTGCAGCACCGCTTGTCGGACATGCTCTGGTGCTCAGTTAATGACTGAGGACACGACCTGAGCGATCAGTGCAGAGAAACCGCCAGAGGAGATCTGTCCTGAGATAGAACATAAAAGAGAGACACCGGTGCCCCACAGCACAAACCAAAGGCAAACAGAGAACCCAAGCTCTCCAGTGAGAGTTTGGGAACAACCTGTGGGGCATGTTTGTAAAGTGCAGGAAGGCTTGGAGCAAGTCACTGAAGGCAGGGAGGACATGGTAAAGCCAACCCTCCCCTGCTCACACTAATGAGGGCTCTTAATGCCCGGAAAAGACTTGCGAGACTAGACAGTAACCTTGAAAAGTAAAAGAAAACTGGGGCTGCTGCAGGGAGACCTACAACAACCCCAAGAAGCCTGTGGGGTTCATCAATGGACACCCTGGTGCTGTGAATGTTCTTCAGCAGGGGAAGAGCTTCGAAGTGAACAGTGGCCTGGAACAGCAGAGGAAAACAATGGTGCTTTAAGCAGGAAAACAGGGTACACCACCATCACCTGCTACAAGGAAAACAAAAGGAGGGAGGGATGGGGGGTGCCACCTGAAACCCCAAAGCTACACAGGAAAACAAGGGGCACTCTGAGCTTGAAAAAAGGGTGCAACTTGATGCATTGGGAGTGCACAGGAAAATAAAGGGGTACTCTGAGCTTAGCTTGGGAAATGGGTTAAAACCTGAAGTCATGTGACGTCACAGGAAACTAAAAGTGCTCTGAGCTGTTCAATAGGATGCAACCGCATGCCATAGGGGTGCACCGGAAAATATACGGTCAATCTGAGACCTGAAGTCATGGGGCTGCACAGGAATGCATGTGTGTGCATTATGGTGGCTGTGTTCACATATGATGGTGGCTGTCTGCGTGCACGATGGTGGCTGTATTCACGCATGATGGTGGCTCTCTGGGTACTCCTGGGAGTCAGAACCCGCCTCTGGGCTGACACAGATGCTTGTCACAGCAGTTGCAGCCTTGACCCAGGCAGATGCACACTCTGCTAGTTAGAAGCGGCCCAACCTTAGCAAACATGCATGGCAAGGCAGTTGCAGCCTGCATCGGATGAATGTGCAAATGTATGTAGACTTCACGCTTCTCGTCGGGAAATCTGCTACATGACTGGCGTCACTCTTTAAGGCAGTGTACTTTCTTCAGGCCAGGAATATACTGGGGTTCTCATCCAGGACAGGTTCCCCTTCTGCAGGGCCAGGCAGACTCCTTCCCTGTCTCAGCAGAGTTCTGGACACTAGCAGACCCTCAGAAAGTGCAGACTTTAGGTGATGTCCCCTCACCTCTGGCAGACTAGCTATCAGGTAGACATCCGGTCTAGTCGCACAACAGCCTTTCCTGTACTCTGCGGGTCTTGGGCATCAAGCACTTGAAACTGGAACAAAGAGGGTGGTTTGGGTCCAATGTTTCTACATATTTTCTAGTCAGGATATAGATCTACTGTCTCAAACTTCAGAACCAGTTTGGGGTAATTCTCTTTCAAGTCCTTCTCAAGTTGCTCTCCAGCCAGCCTTTGCATAAAGTGATGCTGTCACAACAGGCAGCACTGGTGCTGCCTCCTGACTGGGCACCCACAAAATGGGCTTAAGGAAGTGTGAACCTTCTGTATCTGGCTGTGACCAGCCTCTGTGCAGCAGAAATCTGGGATAGACAAGTGGGCAAGGCGGCCCGAGAAACCTTCTCTCATGAGACAACATAGACTCTAGTCCCACCGGTCACCCCATCATGTACCAAATGACAGTTCTCATGAAGAACTAGTCAGCCCCCCCTTACTAACAATGTATTTAACGCCATTTCTAAAAGTAGCCTTCTCACTTCAGTGTCTGGATCACCACCCTCCAGCCACAGGAATGCAGACACTAGGCTTACATGATAAACTAGGGGCATCCAAAATGGATTCCACTGTTTTCAGCACCTGGACACACACACACACACACACACACCGGAGGTGCCATTAGGCTACGGACTCAGATAAAAAGGTCTCGTCATTATGTCTGCTGGTGGGTGTGTTGGAGTATGATAGTGGTTGTGCGAGCCGTGGTCGTTAGTGATAGTGGGTGTCTGCTGTAGGTGTGTTGGAGTATGGTAGTGGTTGTGTGAGCCGTGGTCGTTGGTGATAGTGGGTGTCTGCTGTAGGTGTGTTGGAGTATGATAGTGGTTGTGCGAGCCGTGGTCGTTGGTGATAGTGGGTGTCTGCTGGTGGGTGTGTTGGAGTATGATAGTGGTTGTGCGAGCCGTGGTCGTTGGTGATAGTGGGTGTCTGCTGTAGGTGTGTTGGAGTATGATAGTGGTTGTGCGAGCCGTGGTCGTTGGTGATAGTGGGTGTCTGCTGTAGGTGTGTTGGAGTATGATAGTGGTTGTGTGAGCCGTGGTCGTTGGTGATAGTGGGTGTCTGCTGTAGGTGTGTTGGAGTATGATAGTGGTTGTGTGAGCCGTGTTCATTAGTGATAGTGGGTGTCTGCTGTAGGTGTGTTGGAGTACGATAGTGGTTGTGTGAGCCGTGTTCATTAGTGATAGTGGGTGTCTGCTGTAGGTGTGTTGGAGTATGATAGTGGTTGTGTGAGCCGTGGTCATTAGTGATAGTGGGTGTCTGCTGGTGGGTGTGTTGGAGTAGGATAGTGGTTGTGTGAGCCGTGGTCGTTAGTGATAGTGGGTGTCTGCTGTAGGTGTGTTGGAGTATGGTAGTGGTTGTGTGAGCCGTGGTCGTTGGTGATAGTGGGTGTCTGCTGTAGGTGTGTTGGAGTATGATAGTGGTTGTGTGAGCCGTGGTCATTAGTGATAGTGGGTGTCTGCTGGTGGGTGTGTTGGAGTAGGATAGTGGTTGTGTGAGCCGTGGTCGTTAGTGATAGTGGGTGTCTGCTGTAGGTGTGTTGGAGTATGGTAGTGGTTGTGTGAGCCGTGGTCGTTAGTGATAGTGGGTGTCTGCTGTAGGTGTGTTGGAGTATGATAGTGGTTGTGTGAGCCGTGGTCGTTAGTGATAGTGGGTGTCTGCTGTTGGAGTATGATAGTGGTTGTGCGAGCCGTGTTCATTAGTGATAGTGGGTGTCTGCTGGTGGGT
Source organism: Triturus cristatus (assembly GCF_964204655.1). Lineage (NCBI taxonomy): Eukaryota > Metazoa > Chordata > Amphibia > Caudata > Salamandridae > Triturus > Triturus cristatus. The sequence continues at coordinate 1,177,289,703 of NC_140580.1, read as the reverse complement.
GTGTTGGAGTATGATAGTGGTTGTGTGAGCCGTGGTCGTTGGTGATAGTGGGTGTCTGCTGGTGGGTGTGTTGGAGTATGATAGTGGTTGTGTGAGCCGTGGTCATTAGTGATAGTGGGTGTCTGCTGGTGGGTGTGTTGGAGTATGATAGTGGTTGTGTGAGCCGTGGTCGTTGGTGATAGTGGGTGTCTGCTGGTAGGTGTGTTGGAGTATGATAGTGGTTGTGCGAGCCGTGTTCATTAGTGATAGTGGGTGTCTGCTGGTGGGTGTGTTGGAGTATGATAGTGGTTGTGTGAGCCGTGTTCATTAGTGATAGTGGGTGTCTGCTGGTGGGTGTGTTGGAGTATGATAGTGGTTGTGTGAGCCGTGTTCATTAGTGATAGTGGGTGTCTGCTGGTGGGTGTGTTGGAGTATGGTAGTGGTTGTGTGAGCCGTGGTCATTAGTAATAGTGGGTGGTTGCCTGTTGGTGGTATGGGTATATGATGATGGTTGGTGTGTTGTTGAAATTTTGCTATATAACGGTCAGTGTATGATGATTGTTCTATGGGTAGTTGATAGTGGGTGTGTTGGTTTAGAGTGGTGAGTGTGTGGACACATGATTTGATGTTTTGAAGTAATCTGCTTGGTTGCGCTTCCTTTCTCCTCAGTATCTGTCTTAGTGTCTGGTGTGTCCTGCTGCCTGTGGATATTAGGAATAGTTCTCGTCAAAATTTTAAAGTTTTTCTGATGCTTTCAAGTTCTTACAGTCTCTTAAGCGGTACATCTCCTCATGCCCCAAGTATTTCCCTTTTAGAACATGATGGCTCTACGATTGGAAGATCCAGACTGGGAATTAGAGGCTTCTTTCTATGACTTTTCTTTGTCCTGACTTTTCTGCTTCATCTTCCATTTGTAGATCTGCAGTATTATTTTAGGTAGTTCTGCTTCCGTTTGTTCCCAATCTACCTTCGGCCTCTAGATTGTCGCTCCTATTGTTACTCCTCAGTATTATTTCAGAAATTGTAACAAATCCCAAATGTACTGCAAGGGATGCCCGAGCTCTTCTTGTATCTGTTCTTACACTTCGGGCAGTACCTTGAACGCACTTCTCCATGTTGCACACTCTTGTGGAGTGGGTGCCATTCCTCCTCGGAGACGCATTGTCATTATCCTATGTGTTTCATGGGGGGGAGGTGTGTGGGTAGACTTAATCTAACTGATGTGTTCTCAGGGTGACCCGGAATAGCATTTCTTACTTGTCCATCAGCACATTTGTGGGTTTCGGATTAATGACCTGTGTACATGTAGTTTGATAGAGGCATCTTGTTCAACCTTTCAGAGCATGTGTTGTTTAAGCTGCCGGTATGTGGCAAATAATTCCTCCAATATCACCCTGGTGCCTCCCACATCTTGTTGGTCTCATTGTGCACGAGGGGTGCTGTCAACGAGATGGACCGAGTGATACTACCGGTGCCATTCTGATGGGTGATGCCACCTCTGGAAACTCACCCAGAAGCTGCTGCATGTATTAGACGTATCCTGCAGTTTACAGGGAGTAGATCATACATGACAATTGCTTCCGGTATGTTGTGTGAATAGCTCTGTGTTGGAGTCTGCTTCATCAGTGTCTTTCATGGACTGTCCGGTACAACTGGTGTCTCCCTGTGGTAGGAACTCAGTCTGTGAGTGCTGGGTCTACATTTGTAGATGTTACTATAGTGGCCAAGGCTAGGTGGACTCAAGTATCTGATAGAGACTACTAGCCGCAGATTCCTTCACGTAGAATTATCCCCAGGCATGAGACTGGATCCGGAAACTTTTTGCCACAGCTTCCCTGCGCGCCAGGGGGCGGGGCGATACCACGCGACTCCGCCTAGGTGTCGTCTGCGTACATGACGTCAGCGAGGTCACATAAGCCCCACCCTGGCACGCCTACATCAGTTTTTTAGGTCCTGCCTACGCAGCGCGCATGCGCTGCATAGGCAAAAAGACCTTTAGCAATCGTTTCGGCTTTTCAGCCGAAAACGTGCACGCGTTCCATTGCCTTCAATGGCAACGCGTGCACGTGTGGCGATTGCCTTGCAGGGGTGAGCTTGACACCATATGTTTGTAATTAACTTACAATCACATGGTGCCCCTGGCTCCCTCCCGCAAGGGAAATACTTTGTGTGCTGTCGCACTCCCCCACCCCTCTCACTTTTAGTGCAAGGCGCGCGCGCTTGTTTAACATAAATCTGCTGACTTCCTTTACTTTAACTATGAATCATTGCAGCTGCCAATAGTTGCTAATTTAGGTATGCACCAATAAGAAGAAAAATACCAGCTTTTGATGATTTTTCTAACATTTGTACCAACAGAAATATAATATGGGTAAAACCATCTTAATAAAACGGTGCCGACTCGTACACGGCTGGAGCGGAGAACGCTTTCCGGGGCACTCGCCACTTTCTTCCGGTGTAATACTGTGGACTGTGTCTTGTTGTTGGGAATGGGAGGGTCTCCTTTTAGGGGTGGGTCATGTTTGTAACGATGTACAGGTTTACTGGGAAGCACCGCCCTAGACTCTCTCAGTGGGCCGCCCCTCTGCCTGTCAATTAGTGTGAAGTCGGCTTTCTGTTTTCATTCCTGTATTGAAAATGATTTTAGGAGAAAGCAGGTCCGACTTCGTCGTACATTTACCATGTCCATGGACTGAAGGTAAAGGGTACTTCCGGAATCTTGCGCATAAATCGGGGGGGTGTTGAATGTAGGCAGTACGAGAAGGGCCAGTTATCTGGACACGCGCATGAGGCTGATAGGGCGTACCGTATTTTGTTTATTTTTTGCAGATTTTATATAGCGCGAACTCGACCCGAAGGTATTGGAGCGCTTTACATGAGTTTACGGTACACATTCAGTCACGGGGAGATTAAGTGATTTGCCCAGAATCACAAAATATAGACGCGACCGCGAGGCTCAAACTCTGGTTTCCAGCACCAAAGTTGGCAGTCTAGCCGACGGACCACATTCTGCCCGTTAGGCTTGCAATGTTGGGCAATGATTTTCTTCCGATCCATGGCCGAATTTGGAAGTGGAAATCGGACGAGTTTACTGAAAGAGAAGCTTGGCCGCTCCTGGCACTCATTAATCGTGGTACTTTGCTTCCAAGATTAAAGCATTCCAATATTTCATTAATCCCAGCTCTTACTAAGTGTGATCCAAAGTTGGAGTCTTGCATGGACAGATGATGGCGTAGAATGAAGTCGATTCTTGTGAATAGCAAGTAAAAATAGATATTAAGTTGAACGGAGAGCTCGCCAGAAAGACTGTTCGTAATAAAAGGACTTCATAGAAGATTTGATAAGCATTTGTAGGGTAAATGCGTTCGCTTTCATATCAATAAGTTGTTGTGTTTCATCTGTTTAGAAATGGACATGTGTTGTGTTTAACTTTTATGCTACGACGTTTCTAGTTTGTGCAAGAATTTAGAAGTGGAAGCCTGCAGAGTTTTATTGGAGGGAGAGGTTTATAGGACCAGAAGTGACCCCGCCTATGTCCTGTCTCTACAAGCTGTACTTTTTTATTCTAAGAATAAAACTTTCAAAACCAGAATTATGTTGCCATAGCCGCTACCAAACCACCAGGACCAGGACCGTGACATCAACACACTATGGATCTTACAGTTAAAAAGTCACATGCAGGTTGCCCTTTTTAGTTGAAAATGAGAATATGTTCTTGCCAAATAGGCAGCATACCTCGAAACTATTGTCCTGGGTGGGAAACCTCTGTCCCAGTTCTCGAGTGCATAACTCTGAACGTGATCTATGCTCCAAGCTCCTTTATAGCACCTTGAACAGTGGTGTTACTGCACTGTATTTATTTGTATTTCAAGTGGTGTGTAGGTGGCCCATTTTCACCCTGTACTTCTTACATATCAGAATCAGATGTGGTCAGCGAGAGGCAGTCGCTTCTGTGGGAATGTTTACGAACAAGGGGCCTTTCTTGTGAAGTGTGAAATACACTACTTGGAACAGGATTGTGGAATTCCTGAAAACGTTTAGTTGTCCAATGAAAATATGCTACAGAAATGCCCTTGTCCTTCTACAGTCTAATAAAGTATATGATACGACATAGACACATTATTTGTCTACTGCAGCCTTCCTCACCTTTTTCACCCCCGTACTGCAGCAGTGAGAGCCATGCAAACTCATGACCTCATGCACTGTTCTCTTGCCATGAGCTCCAAGCCTGCTTCCTTTCCTCTCACTTATCACTTCCACCGTAAGCTCTAGTGTCCTTTCTTTCGAGTCTCACAATATAGGCTTTGTCCCCCTCTCCTTTACTCCGCCAGCGTCTCCGTGCCACCTTCTCGATTGTCGTTCTATAGGTGCAAAGCTTTGCCCTATCTGTTCCCTGCCCACGTCTGCTTCCATGATGCACCCTTCTCCTTCACTGCCTCACCACAGACTCCATGGCCCCTGGCCGCTTTCTTCTCCCCTCGTACCACTGATTCCTTGACTCCTTCTCTACACTCGCCAAAGGTTCCTCTTCCAAGCTTCTCTTTCAACTCTACTACAAGACCCTTCCTTCTGCTCTTGTGTCAACTTCTCTAACCCTCCCCTCCTCCATTTCACATAGGCTATCCACCTCTTCTTGGTCAATAGATTGACTACAGCAGCTCAGCCTTGTCTTCTCCACCCTTCTTTGCATCCTGGTCTCCACCAGCTTAGCAAAGTGCCCACCCAGTGTCATCTTACTGTTACTAGAGATGTAAGATGCTATGTTGGCCATCTTACTGTGATACATGTTGTTCTCAGGAGCATTGCGATGCAATGCACCGAAATTCAAACATATTTGCACTGTAAGATAAATGTATTAATTACAAAATGAAGGAAGTAGCACCTATTTTAAGAACTGAAGTAATGAGTACATGGATAAACTAAAGACAAGAAAGACAGTACATGGGATTTAAAGCAGAATGGTGTGCTTATTTAGATGTTTTATAAAGCACCAAGTATTAGCTTACAATTACCTCAGAGTCCTAATGGGTTTAGTACATGGAAAATATGATGACAGGGACCAGGGTAATGTGAGTTCAGTCAGGCAGGGTCTGATATTCACTGATTGATGCATCTAATCTGTTCCAAGTTCAAATCAAAATCCAGTCTAAACAGTTTGGCTTTGCTGTGACTCGGAGGAGAGCCGCCTACACACCCCACATCCCAAAAGCGTATGGTTTGTGAAGAGCTTGGTGTCTCAAGTGGAAGCAATCAATAAGGGTCAGGGAGTTGAAAGCCTTCAGACTGCTGCTGAGAAGGCTCTGTGGCATTTTGTAGGCAGTGTTAATCTGTTACAAAAAGACATATGATTGGTAGAGCACAGATCTCTTTTGCAGGTTTCGGTGGGTAGAGTTGAGTTTCTGTGACTGGATTGCATGCAGTGACGTTTTGCATTCTGGCTTTATGAAATGGTCAGATTGGTGTGTTAATTAAGTTTTTCAGACACATGCATCAAAAGAAAAACTGGTCGCAAACGGGCAGATTCTCAGAATCTGCCCCTTTGCGACCGGTATTTTTGCATTTGGGATGCATCATCTCAAATGCAAAAATCACAATTTAAGTAATCTCTAAATTGCGATTACTTAAATTGCGATTGCATTTAAGGAATACCAAATTGAGATTCCTTAAATGCAATGCATTAAAGTAAAAAAAATTGCAATTTCGCTAATAGGGTGCGCAAATTACCATGAAATTCAACTTCATGGTAATTTGCAAAACCTTTGAAAAAAGCACTTTTGTGCATTTTTCAAAGTTTCATGTTGCGCACACACATGCCATTAGGGCATGTGTGTGCGCAACATATGTGCACAGGTCAGTTCCAGGCGTGCAACAGGGTGTCGCCAGCCTGCGCCGAAGGAGACGCTGGATAGGGCTCCTCGAAGTCACACTGCGCCGGAGACCGGAGCGGGGCCAGAGTCGCAGTGGACAGGGGGCGGCGTCGGAATGGCGCCGACTCGACCTCCGGCGAGGCAGCCGCCTGCGTGGAGGGAAGAGAAGGACCAGGGGGGTGACACGAAGCCCTCTGCCAGCCTCTGCCCAGTATACGACAGAGGTGGTCCGGCGAGCCATGCGGCGCCGCCAGGGCCGTCCCAACCTCCGACTCGCCCTCCGACGAGGCAGCCGTCTGCGTGGAGGGACGAAAGTCCCGGAGGAGGGCGAGGGGTTCGCGCCCAACCTCGACCTGAAGCGGGACGAGGAGAGTCCACCGACTCCTGTGGCACTGCCCGGTACAGCAGCTGCCGGTGCCGTAGCGGCGTCACCTCGGCCTTAGACACCTTGTCAAGAGACCGAGAGGGGCTTGGGGATGCGACCCGAGCGACCTCACGCGACCCCACAGGGACTCCCGCTGGAGTTTACGGCGAGACGCCGTGGTGTGAAGGAGGGACCCCAGAGGAGCCGCACCCCAACAGCACCACATCCTCCAAGCCTGGATCCGACCCAGTCGGCGCCGGAGCCACCGGTGTCGCCTCGGAAGGCCCCGCGCAAGGCAAGGGAACCACTGACGCCCCAGGAGGGAAAGGAGGAGGAGGAGACGCCAGCGAGGCCTGTAAAGCCGCCGCGTATGTCTCCATCTGGACTTTTGACGCTCCATCACCAGGAAACGGTGGGTAGGAGGACACGCGGGCCGCATCACCCGCGGAGAGTCCACGCCCCCGGCAGGCCGAAACCCAGCCCCCGGGGACAAACTGCGACACTTACCCACCGGTGAGCGTCACTCTCGCGATATCAGGGAAGGGCGATGACGACGACCACGGCCGTATCTGAAGCCGTCTGCCGATCGAGGGGAGGAGGTCGACCTGGAGAGATGCGCCAAGAGAAGTTTCATGCGGCACTCCCGCCGCGACTTCGGCATCAACTGTTGGCACGCCTTACAATCCATTCTGCTGTGATCCTCCCCCAAACACCACATACAAATGCGATGAGGGTCCATCGCCGACATAAGACGCCCACACGACGTGCAAGCTTTGAAGCCCGAAGGCATTCGCGCACTGTTCCACCAAAAGAAGGACAATGATGAAGAAAAAAGGGCCCGAAACAGGCCTGTAGCAAGACTGGATCCGCGTTGCACGCGGAAAAGGAAACAAGCATTTGCAATGCATTAGGTCTCGCATTTACACTCAGTGTGACTTCGAGGAGCCCTATCCAGCGTCTCCTTCAGCGCAGGCTGGCGTTACCGCTATGCCTCAGGCAGCGGACTCTACGGCTCCTGACAGGCGTTGCGTTGCGGATTCGTCTTCGGACGCTCCCTCTTCTCCGGAGGCTGCATGCATATTGGTGTCGTCCTCCCCGGAGACTGGCCGCCGAGTGGTGTCTTTTTCACTGGCATCGTCGAAGGGTGGCTCCCCGCCGATTCTGAGGCTGCGATGTTCGCCGGAGGAGCGGCAGGTCCACCATTCCTCGGCTCCTCCTACCTTCCAGGTCTGGCCCCTGCCCGTTCCGCTGGCTTGGGGGACGGCCGCCTTAGTCTGCAGCCGTCGCCCATGGAGGAGCTGCTTTCGCAGCCTCAGGGCCCTACAGTGGCGGGTGCAGCATTTGCTCACGCGGTGATAATCTCTTGGAGGTTCTCCACCAGGGCTCTGGTGTGAGGGAGATCTTGCATCACTTTGAGGATTGGCTCCTTTCGTCCCTGACGGGGGCGACCTGCCTCAGGGGATCCGGTGCCTCAGGCCCTTCTACATCGGCACCTTCCGGCGCCGCGTGACCCTGCGTGTCTCTCCCTCCACCCCTCTGCCGCCAGTCCTCTTTTGCGGACTGCCTTTCCCTCCCTGTCGCCGCTGTTGACTCTTGGGGGCGCAACATGTTTCCCTGCGGGCCCTGAACACCTTGTGTGTCCTGGCTAGGGCCTCCTCTTGTCTGTGGGACACGGTCGAGTCTTTGGGGTCCGCAGCTTTTCAGGAGACTGTTCAGGCGGACTTACGGCGTCATGCGTTGTATGGCCAGGAGCTAGCTGCGTTTATCCTTCACTCCGCTCTGGACATCTCGGAGGTGCTGTGCCGGGCCATGGCTTCCTCCGTTGCTCTCCGTCGCCATGCTTGGCTTTGGGACGGCGTCTTCCCCAAAAATATTCGGGAAGGGCTCATTGATCTCCCGTTTGATGGTAGCCTGTTGTTCCATGCCCCAGCTGACTCCGCCATCCAAAGGTTCCAGGCGGGGCTCTGCCCTCCTCCCCCCCTTCCCCCCCTATACTCCTCCTCCTTCTCCTCCTCAGTGATTAAGGAGTTGAGCTGGTTATGGTCCTTCTTGGGACGGTCGCTCTTGCGGTGGAGTGTGTTTTCTGGCCATTGAGTCCTCCTTGTGGGGACTTTGCCAATGCTGGCTGCTGGACGGCCCTTGTTCGCTGTGTTTCTTGGTAGAACTGTTACGCCGACTTGGCCCAGAGATTAGGCCTTCTGTTTTCTTTGGGCTGATTGTCAAGCCGTTTGCGGGGTGTTTTCCCTGTGGCTCTTTTGTTTTTCCTCTGTTGCGGAAGTTCTTCCAAAGAGGGTTCACATGTCTTGGGACTTAACGTACCCTATGTGGGGTAGTGGTAGCTGTTATACAGCTTGCGCTCTGCTGGGGAGTTCTGGTGGCCCTTTGGTGCCTGTTCTCCGTGGCGTTTCTGTATGTTGCTTTGCTTCTTGAGGGCGTGTGCGCGGCCCCTCGTGGTGATAATTCTGTGCCCTCCCTTGTCAGGTGTTGCCCACTCGGTCTTCCTGGGGCCCTGGGCTGTTTTTTCTGTTCTGGCGGCTTGTCTGTTAGCGCCGCTCTGGTTGACCTGTTGCCTTCCATCTTTTCCCTCGTTTCCTTGGGCCCTCTGGGCTCTCCCCCTGACTTTGAGGGAAGCTTATTGCCTTGAAGGGGTGTGGGGTACTTCGGCCTCTCTGGCCTGGCCCTTGGTTCCTCTATCGTGAGTGTGCGGGCACTCCCCCTTTTTTCTTCTTCCCCCATCCCTCTGGGGTCGGTGATGTTCTGCTTGTGGGGGGCTCCTCTTGCCTGGGAGGGGCCGGGTTATTGCCCGGTCTGCAGGTCTGGTCCCCTGTGTGACCCTCTGTCCTGTTATGGCTGGGGGGTCCTTTCGCAGAGCCTCCTCCCAGTGGGTATTGCTAGGGTATCTATTCTATGTGAAGGAATCTGCGGCTAGTAGTCTCTATCAGATGTACGAGTTACTTACCTTCGGTAACGATGTATCTGGTAGAGACGATTCTAGCCGCAGATTCCTTCACGGCCCGCCCTTCCTCCCCGTTCTTGTGAGTGCATTCCTTTGCTCTTGGCGGGTTACTCCGTCTTGTTGCTGTTCCTTCCTCCCCTTGGTTCTCTGGAGGATGGGGTTATGGTGCTCCTGTTCCCCGCTACTCGGGCTGCTCCAGGTTTGGGGGGGGGTGGGGGCTTTACCTTCAATCTCGCCCCTCCCTCCCTTCCTCTTGCTGCTGGGGGTCCCTGCCCCTCTGCCGTCCTCTGTCTGGGGGTCCCCTGGCCATGCCCTGCCCTTGTTCCTTGGAGGATGGTTGCCCTCTGTGCTGGGGTGGCTTGGAGCATTGTTGTTGTTGTCCTGTCTGTTCTGGGGCTGGCTCCCCTTCCCTATTTCCAGGTGGGTGTTGTAGGCCTGCTACAGGTGTCCTGCCTTTACATATGTTCCCTGTCTCCGGGGGAGGGGGGGAAGGCGGTTACATGTTGGCAGGGTGGCTGCTCGTGGCTCTGCTTTGTTCTTTATTCCGCCCCTGCCTTTGGAGGCTGCAGTGTTGCACCGCTCCTTATGGTGGCGCTTTTCTCCATTCTTTGTTTCTACTCTTTCGCACACTGTTCCCCTGCTTCCACACTTAGCCTGGTGGCTCTGCGTTGCAGCGCGGAAAAGTTCTCTGAAGAAAACTGACGTAGGCGCGCCGGGGTGGGGCTTATGTGACCTCGCTGACGTCACGTATGCCCGAAACAGGCCTGTAGCAAGACTGGATCCGCGTTGCACGCGGAAAAGGAAACAAGCATTTGCAATGCATTAGGTCTCGCATTTACACTCAGTGTGACTTCGAGGAGCCCTATCCAGCGTCTCCTTCAGCGCAGGCTGGCGTTACCGCTATGCCTCAGGCGGCGGACTCTACGGCTCCTGACAGGCGTTGCGTTGCGGATTCGTCTTCGGACGCTCCCTCTTCTCCGGAGGCTGCATGCATATTGGTGTCGTCCTCCACGGAGACTGGCCGCCGAGTGGTATCTTTTTCACTGGCATCGTCGAAGGGTGGCTCCCCGCCGATTCTGAGGCTGCGGTGTTCGCCGGAGGAGCGGCAGGTCCACCATTCCTCGGCTCCTCCTACCTTCCAGGTCTGGCCCCTGCCCGTTCCGCTTGGCTTGGGGGACGGCCGCCTTAGTCTGCAGCCGTCGCCCATGGAGGAGCTGCTTTCGCAGCCTCAGGGCCCTACAGTGGCGGGTGCAGCATTTGCTCACGGGGTGATAATCTCTTGGAGGTTCTCCACCAGGGCTCTGGTGTGAGGGAGATCTTGCTTCACTTTGAGAATTGGCTCCTTTCGTCCCTGACGGGGGCGACCTGCCTCAGGGGATCCGGTGCCTCAGGCCCTTCTACATCGGCACCTTCCGGCGCCGCGTGACCCTGCGTGTCTCTCCCTCCACCCCTCTGCCGCCAGTCCTCTTTTGCGGACTGCCTTTCCCACCCTGTCGCCGCTGTTGACTCTTGGGGGCACAACATGTTTCCCTGCGGGCCCTGAACACCTTGTGTGTCCTGGCTAGGGCCTCCTCTTGTCTGTGGGACACGGTCGAGTCTTTGGGGTCCGCAGCTTTTCAGGAGACTGTTCAGGCGGACTTACGGCGTCATGCGTTGGATGGCCAGGAGCTAGCGGCGTTTATCCTTCACTCCGCTCTGGACATCTCGGAGGTGCTGTGCCGGGCCATGGCTTCCTCCGTTGCTCTCCGTCGCCATGCTTGGCTTTGGGACGGCGTCTTCCCCAAAAATATTCGGGAAGGGCTCATTGATCTCCCGTTTGATGGTAGCCTGTTGTTCCATGCCCCAGCTGACTCCGCCATCCAAAGGTTCCAGGCGGGGCTCTGCCCTCCTCCCCCCCCCCCCCCCCCCCCCCCCTATACTCCTCCTCCTTCTCCTCCTCAGTGATTAAGGAGTTGAGCTGGTTATGGTCCTTCTTGGGACGGTCGCTCTTGCGGTGGAGTGTGTTTTCTGGCCATTGAGTCCTCCTTGTGGGGACTTTGCCAATGCTGGCTGCTGGACAGCCCTTGTTCGCTGTGTTTCTTGGTAGAACTGTTACGCCGACTTGGCCCAGAGATTAGGCCTTCTGTTTTCTTTGGGCTGATTGTCAAGCCGTTTGCGGGGTGTTTTCCCTGTGGCTCTTTTGTTTTTCCTCTGTTGCGGAAGTTCTTCCAAAGAGGGTTCACATGTCTTGGGACTTAACGTACCCTATGTGGGGTAGTGGTAGCTGTTATACAGCTTGCGCTCTGCTGGGGAGTTCTGGTGGCCCTTTGGTGCCTGTTCTCCGTGGCGTTTCTGTATGTTGCTTTGCTTCTTGAGGGCGTGTGCGCGGCCCCTCGTGGTGATAATTCTGTGCCCTCCCTTGTCAGGTGTTGCCCACTCGGTCTTCCTGGGGCCCTGGGCTGTTTTTTCTGTTCTGGCGGCTTGTCTGTTAGCGCCGCTCTGGTTGACCTGTTGCCTTCCATCTTTTCCCTCGTTTCCTTGGGCCCTCTGGGCTCTCCCCCTGACTTTGAGGGAAGCTTATTGCCTTGAAGGGGTGTGGGGTACTTCGGCCTCTCTGGCCTGGCCCTTGGTTCCTCTATCGTGAGTGTGCGGGCACTCCCCCTTTTTTCTTCTTCCCCCATCCCTCTGGGGTCGGTGATGTTCTGCTTGTGGGGGGCTCCTCTTGCCTGGGAGGGGCCGGGTTATTGCCCGGTCTGCAGGTCTGGTCCCCTGTGTGACCCTCTGTCCTGTTATGGCTGGGGGGGTCCTTTCGCAGAGCCTCCTCCCAGTGGGTATTGCTAGGGTATCTATTCTATGTGAAGGAATCTGCGGCTAGTAGTCTCTATCAGATGTACGAGTTACTTACCTTCGGTAACGATGTATCTGGTAGAGACGATTCTAGCCACAGATTCCTTCACGGCCCGCCCTTCCTCCCCGTTCTTGTGAGTGCATTCCTTTGCTCTTGGCGGGTTGCTCCGTCTTGTTGCTGTTCCTTCCTCCCCTTGGTTCTCTGGAGGATGGGGTTATGGTGCTCCTGTGCCCCGCTACTCGGGCTGCTCCAGGTTTGGGGGGGGGGGTGGGGGCTTTACCTTCAATCTCGCCCCTCCCTCCCTTCCTCTTGCTGCTGGGGGTCCCTGCCCCTCTGCCGTCCTCTGTCTGGGGGTCCCCTGGCCATGCCCTGCCCTTGTTCCTTGGAGGATGGTTGCCCTCTGTGCTGGGGTGGCTTGGAGCATTGTTGTTGTTGTCCTGTCTGTTCTGGGGCTGGCTCCCCTTCCCTATTTCCAGGTGGGTGTTGTAGGCCTGCTACAGGTGTCCTGCCTTTACATATGTTCCCTGTCTCCGGGGGAGGGGGGGAAGGCGGTTACATGCTGGCAGGGTGGCTGCTCGTGGCTCTGCTTTGTTCTTTATTCCGCCCCTGCCTTTGGAGGCTGCAGTGTTGCACCGCTCCTTATGGTGGCGCTTTTCTCCATTCTTTGTTTCTACTCTTTCGCACACTGTTCCCCTGCTTCCACACTTAGCCTGGTGGCTCCGCGTTGCAGCGCGGAAAAGTTCTCTGAAGAAAACTGACGTAGGCGCGCCGGGGTGGGGCTTATGTGACCTCGCTGACGTCACGTATGCGGACGAAGCCTAGGCGGAGTCGCTTGGTATCGCCCCACCCACTGGCGCGCAGGGATGCTGAGGCAACAAGCTTCCAGATCCAGTTTCATGCCTGGGGAATCATTCTTTGTTAAGGAATCTGCGGCTAGAATCGTCTCTACCAGATGCATCGTTACCGAAGGTAAGTAACTCGTACATTAGCTGGGAACTCTGGTTTCCTTATGAACTGGTTAGTTTAATTTAAAAAAACCTTTTCGTACTAGGTTGCAATTTTCATAGTCGAAGAAGGGAATTTTTCGGAGTCCCACGTTGTATGCCAGGGATTCCTAAAAGACATTGGTCTCCCCCAGAAGATCTATGTTGACTATCAGAGCCCACTGTTATACCTCGCAGGTCCTGACGAGTAGAGGATTCGTGCGGGTGTCCTGTCACTCGACCTTCAGGCAGTACCAGAAAGAGGAATCCTGTAGGCACTTAGATTAGACGTGCCAGGCCCTAGCAGTACTTTTCGGTCGGGCTCGCCTTAGTCAAACCCCCTACATAACACACACGCCCACACCCACACACACTAGCACACTACAGATCATTACTTACAATCCTACTACAGAAAGTGTAGCATGTTGATGATCACGGTGACCACAATCGGCACACAAACTGATGCACAGCGGTGACTATCCTAAAGGATCCTGCCGGCAATCTTCGCAAACCAATGCATTATAGTCCTGAATCCCTTTGTTAAGCTGCAGACATGAATCCCTTTGCTAAGCTGCAGACATGAATCCCTTTGCTAAGCTGCAGACGTGAATCCCTTTGCTAAGCTGCAGACGTGAATCCCTTTGCTAAGCTGCAGACGTGAATCCCTTTGCTAAGCTGCAGACGTGAATCCCTTTGCTAAGCTGCAGACGTGAATCCCTTTGCTAAGCTGCAGACGTGAATCCCTTTGCTAAGCTGCAGACATGAATCCCTTTGCTAAGCTGCAGACGTGAATCCCTTTCTTAAGCTGCAAACATGAATCCCTTTGTTAAGCTGCAGACATGAATCCCTTTGTTAAGCTGCAGACATGAATCCCTTTGTTAAACTGCAGACATGAATCCCTTTGCTAAGCTGCAGACCTGAATCCCTTTGTTAAGCTGCAGACATGAATCCTTTTGTTGAACTGCAGATATGATTCCCTTTGTTAAACTGCAGACATGAATCCCTTTGCTAAGCTGCAGACGTGAATCCCTTTCTTAAGCTGCAAACATGAATCCCTTTGTTAAGCTGCAGACATGAATCCCTTTGTTAAGCTGCAGACATGAATCCCTTTGTTAAACTGCAGACATGAATCCCTTTGCTAAGCTGCAGACCTGAATCCCTTTGTTAAGCTGCAGACATGAATTCTTTTGTTGAACTGCAGATATGATTCCCTTTGTTAAGCTGCAGACGTATCCCTTTGTTAAGCTGAAGACACTTTTCCTGGAGAAGCTCATGAGTGTCTCTCTCCTTGCTAGGTCTGTGTGGTATTTTGTAGTCACGTTCTTAAACCTGTGGTGAGAAATAAACACATTTTGAACATTTTGGCTTTCTCTATTTGAATCATATACATTATATGTAGTAGGCAACAATGGCCAGTCTGTTCATCGAAAACCAATACACATGAAACGAGTGAATGGGAATGATACTTTATTGCATGATTAATGAAAATCTTTACAATATAAAAAACGTTGCTCTAGTTGACGAATAAAGCACTTATACATTAAATCAGTGAGACGACGATTCGTTAAGACTTGGGTGAACATGTGCCAAAGGGCTCGTTGGGACAAGTGAAGTACTTCGGTGCAAGGTTAAAATCTGTAGGCAGAAGAGAAAGAAAAGATCTCGCAGCAAAGAGCTACGTGCAAACAGAGCCATAAAGTGCTCAGTCCCAGCCGGGTACTGGCTATGGTAGCCCAGTACTCTCCAGACTGTGGTGTCAATGGCTGCTCTGGTTAATGCACAATGGACTAGACCGACATGTGGAGCAGCAGAGAGTCTTCTGCAACGTTCAACTCTAGAGGCAGCAGTAAAAAGGTGATTCAATAGACTGGGTACTATGGTACATGCAGGAGGCGATGGACAATCCGTTTGCTAAAGTCTTAGCGGGCCTGTACTGACTCCGTTTTTATCAACTGGGAACGTTTAAAAATAAGATGGTCTAATGGCTTGAGGCTGACTGGAGGTGGCCAGCCAGTTCCAGGGCGGAGTATTTCTGAAGACGGTTTACTGCCCTCATCAGCCTCTTTTATGCATGATTGCATAAGGATAATGTAACTGCCAAATGTTGTCAATTCCACCGGCTCTGTGAGAGTGAACTCCAAGTTTGTGGCCTTGGTGCACATTCGTAGCCACAGGCGAGAAGGAGTGGTTTTAGCAGTGTGTGGCGTGGGAGTAAAAGTGCCAGGCAACAGCATAATACATGATTAAAAGACTCATACTTGTAGGCACAGAGTCAACAACTGACTGTTTGGGTTAGTGACTGCCACCTGGGCTTTGCTTCTTTGGTTTGCTTTCCCATTAACCTTGCAAGCATTATTTGTTTAATGCAGCCTTTGCAAAATGCACAGCAGAGATACGGGTAAGGTCTTAAGGCAGTCAGGCTGGGCATTTGCATACGATTGCCCAACCATTGTAGTAGTTTTGATTTCCTGAGATTATCCATATCACTTGCCTTTGATAGTGTTTTCAGCGTAGTTTTAATAGAGGCACAAAAGCTGCAGGTTGTTAAATCCTGTCTGATCTATTTGGAGATCGGCGATTGATCTTTGGAGGTATTGCAACCGGGGATTCCTTTCTAGCTGAAGATATTCTGGAAGACCATTTTCATGGTGTTTGTCGGAGCTTTTTTAATCCTATAGTAGTAGTTTACAAAAGACGCCATCCTTGCCCATGTTTGGCCCTCCAGACTGAATTCCATCCTTATTAGGTAGTTCTGGGGGTGTGGTGGTAGCCTGAATACCATTTTGTATATCTTGAGCTGGTATTTGTCCATGCTGTTAGCTTTGTCCCGGGTAGGCTTCATGGCTGTACTTATTCGTTGGTAGATTTGCTGCCAGTTCTCGTCTTATTGGGACAGTAATTGGGCTTTCCAGGGTGTTATTTAGCTTGCACATGCTAATTATTATTTATTTCGCCTTCCTGCGTTGTGCCTCCAGTGCTTTTTTGCTCCTCCCTTTGCTGTTATCCAATCCCCCAGGTATCTATAGGCATCAGCAGTTTCAATTTTCAATGGACCCAGGCTCCAGATAGTTTGGTGTCTTGGTTGGATTGCCGAAGACCAGCACTTTAGTCTTCGAGCCGTTTGCACCGTTTTGTTGGCCAGGCTGTCATCGTGAAAGGCGTTGAGGGCTCTCTGTAGCCCCTCCTAGAATGGTCCAAGAGGATGATGTCATCAGCATATTGAAATATTGTGACCTTAGTGCTTCAAATGTTAGGCGGGATACTGTGCGCTTGTTTTAGTGCTGCGCCCACATCCGCAGTGTAGAGATTCAATAATAGGGGTGCCAGCACACAACCTTGCTTCAGGCCGTTATCCGTCTGGATTTTCCTGGTGACCACTGCTGGTGTTAACGTAACCCTCATGCAGATAGCAGTGTATAGGGATATAATGGCCTAGAGCAGATTGTCCGGGAAGCCCCAGCCTTTGAGCATTTTCCATAGGATGTTCCTGTCAACTGAGTCAAAGGCGGCTGAATAGTCCCCATAACAGACTAAAGAGCGGGGGCTGTGTCTTGCTCTTTGCCCGATCGGTTAGCTAGGCAAGGGCCACTATGTTATCCAGTGTGGAGGAATTTGCCCTGAACCCTGTTTGACTGTATAGAATTATATCCTTCACTTCTGCCCATCGTTCCAGGTCTTATGAAAGGACGGAGGCATACACCGTGGCTTCAGTGTCCAGGAGATGGAAATAAGG
This sequence comes from Triturus cristatus, assembly GCF_964204655.1. Taxonomy (NCBI): domain Eukaryota; kingdom Metazoa; phylum Chordata; class Amphibia; order Caudata; family Salamandridae; genus Triturus; species Triturus cristatus. The sequence goes on along the minus strand of NC_140580.1, from coordinate 1,177,272,994 downwards.
CGATAGTTTGAGGGATCCTTTCTGTGCCCTGCTTAAAAATGTGGTTTAAGATGGAGCCGCTCCAACTCTCCGGACCTGCATAGTCGATGGGCAGGTTTGGTGAAGCGGAAGTGACATTGCGGCTCGCAGGTCGATGTCGTCTTTGAAGACCTGGGCAGAGATGCCATTTGGGCCGGGGGCTCCCATCCTTCATGGTGTTTTCCGTTTGAAGCGCCTCTGGGGTTCTGGGCCGGCACTCAGAGCATCCAAATCGTGTTCGGTTACCGTTTGTACTGCGCATAAGCTTTGTACATGCAGGGTCCACCGTGGTTCAGTGATGACATTTATTCTGGTTGTTGCTGGGCTCGTCTTGTTCTGAAGATACCTCCATTGGTCGGCTTGCCCCCGTTTACTCATCAGTGTGTATAGGTGCATCCATTCTGTTTCCCTCTCTTTGCACTTTGCTGCCCAGGCCATCTGTTTATGCTGTTTATTTAGGATCCACAATCTTGATTTAGTTCAGCTTTCGTTGTTTTTTCACGTTCTTCTTTTACAGACTTTTTGGGATCTGCGAATCTTCAATTTACTAGTGGTTATGTGCGTTTTGTTGTTGTTTTTTTGCAGGTGAGTTGCTCTTTTGGAGGGTTGGGGGGTGGGGGGGGTGTTTCTGCCAAATGCTTGATGTGTTTCATTAAGGATTAAATCCCAGTTGGCCAGTAGGATTTTACTGCTCATGGTCTTGTGGTGCGGGCCTCTCAGGGATTCCATACTTTCAGATTCCGCAGGTTCACTGGTCCCCATTTTACCCTTCTGATTAAATGCCCGCTTTCCTCTCCGGTTGAATCTGCTGCTGCTTTAAGATTGTTGTGCATGTTGGATTTGATTATCATGGGAGTAACGAAGCGGCGGTGATCACTCGGGACGAGTTGTGATCTCAAAGCTCTCTAGAGTAGCCAGGATTTTTGTAATAGTAAACACATAGTCATAAGTGCTTGCCCACTTAAAACATTTCTGTAACTTGTTTGCCGAAGGTGAACTTTGCTTAATATGCTGGATCGATTCTAAACGGTGGTTGTTAAAGAGAGTGGCGGGTGGACTGGTGGCATGGCTCGCTGTGAACTCATTTGACCGGTCAGTTTCCAGGTGACGCTGACTGAAGTCGCCACATATGATGACTTCCAGAGTTGTGTTTTCACAGAGCACAGATTCTAGAGAATTACAAAGTTAAATCAGCCTGTCTGTGCATTCTACTTAAAATTATAATATACACTGACCGGCATAATCTTCAGGTCCTGGTAGCTTATGCACAGGCCTTCCAAGATAACTAGTTGGGTCATTTCATCTTGTGTCTTGAGTGATTTGAGTTTCAAATCCAGACCCAGGCTTCCATAGATTGAGAGGCCGCCTGCGGGTCTCCCAAATATATGACTTTGCTGCTTGATGTAGTCCGTGAAATCCAGGGATTGTGGTGGGGATAGTTGCCCATGTTTCCTGGAAGCAAAGGAGACTGGCCGGCTGGATAAACGCAGTTGCAACTGGGGATTTGAGTAGCTTTGATAGCCCTGCTACATTCCATGATATTAAATTTATGTTAGAACTCCTTTTGGGGTTTGCCTTGCATGGATAGCTATTTTGAGCTAGGAATAATTTCTTGTCTTACTCAGGAGTGTAGTTGATAGCCAGCCCCAGTCAATTCGTTGTTTTGTCACAAACTCTAAAGCTGTTCTCCTTGTTGGACCTGTTTGACTGGAGTAAGAATGTGGTATTCACAGCTTGTTGTAAGACAGGATAAGTAGGGAGTTTCCTGCCCCTCTGAGGATGCTGAGTGGGTGTGCGTGAGGCCTTGACTGCTCTCCTGGTGCCTTCAGCGGGTGATGGTATTTGGGGCCAATGGTTTTGTAATCTCTGTTCCCCACTCTTCAAGAGTCGGCTTACGAAACATTAGTTATTGAGTGGCCCTAGACTGAGCTTGCTACGCAGCGTGGCTTCTAGTGCCTCCTGATGGTTAGGTGAGTTTACGAGGTGATCAGATGCTGGGGGTGCAGTGTGCTGGTTGCTGGGTGTTGATTTGGTGCCTGCGTGCCTGCTATCTTCTTTTGGGCTGTGTTTCCCTTGAAGATGAGGTACAGGGTGACTGAGATGTTCCGTGTACAGTTTGCCAGAGTTTGGAGCACAGGATTTTGTAAGACTTGTTGACAATGTTTTACGGCTTTATTCTGAGCCTTTTTCATTCTTTTCCTTGATCTTTTTAAGACAGAGCTGTGTCATTGCCATTACACTGTTGTTGGAATCAGTTAGGTTCGAGGCATGTGGGCTGCTGAATTCATATCTGTGCATAGATCGCCGCCTAGTGTTGGGTCCGGATGATTGCACATTGTTGTCCTGGAAGAGTCTTCGAAGTATCACGAGATAGGTGGCTCCTCCCCTGGACTACAGTGCGCATGGGCATCCCCTCCATCCTTAGATTGTTTTTTTCCGCCATTGGGTTCGGATGTCCTATTCTTAGCTCTATGAGTATTTAGGCCTTTACATTCGTCGGTATTGTTTTCGTTCGGCGCAAAGTATATTTGTCGAGGGCGTTCTCGAGTAGATCTTCAACGATGGAACCGAAGACATCGAATAGCCCCTTTAAGCGTTGCCCTCTTTGCAACGCTAAGTATGCTCGCTTCGACGTGCACCCGGTGTGCAACAAGTGCCTCTCTCCAAACCAGGACGAAGCCTGTATGGTGTGTTCCAGGTTTCGATCGAAGAAGACCCTTCGCATTCGTCGAGCAGCTCGGCTCGAGGCGCAGAAAGCGACGCCGAACCCGGACAACATCTTCGGGACAGAAGATGAGGAGGTCGTGGACCTTGAAGTTCGGGGGGAGCTATCGGATCCGGCTTCGGAGCGAGAATCCGACTATGATGCCGAAGACGAGCGTATAGTAGATGAACGGGAAGATGGTGTCGTCGAAGAGGTAGGAGACGACGAGGAGGCCCTTGGGGCCGAGGAGGATGGCTCAGAAGATGAGCTAGGCCCACATGTCGGTACAGGGCCCAGAGAGGCACTCGATAAGGCTCAGGTCGAGGGATCGCCACAAGGCCTTACCCAAGATCATTACTCTCGTTCTACGGCCCCGCATAAAGGCCCGGCTTCGAACTACCCTAAAGAGCCATCGGTATCGAAAGCGCCATCATTCGATCAAACTAAATCGAAACTGAAGGCACAGGCACCTAACTCGAAACCGAAAGTGAAAGAGTCTCTCATCGGCAACAAGGCCTCGAAGCCCTCGGAGCCGAACACACCAAAGAAGGCCGTCGACGCACAGAGATTTCCTGGGGATGTCGAGCCGAAGGCGGCGCCAACACCCAAAGTCAAGGTTGCCGACCCGAAAAAATCGGCGCCGAGGATCGTCGACACGAAAAAACAGAGCGACTCGCGACGTCCGACCCATCCCACTCCTCGCGTCGAGAACACGGCGGCTGGTTCGGGGTTAGATGCCACGTCCAAAAGGGTATCGAAGGAACGTCTCGAATAAACAACACCGTCTCCCTTCCTAAAGAAGAAGGTGTCGGAGTCGTTACTCCGCATCCACGACACGGCTTCCATGCTCGGCGCAAAAGCACCCCCGCAGCCGAAGACGGTCAGCACAGTTCACATCGCGTCGACGCACATAAAATTCGGACTACCACCGGCGGTACGACCGAAGATGTTCGACGCAAAGAAGGGTCCCGAGCCGCAAAAAGGGGTCGACCCGAAGAAACCTGTCGAAGCACCAACAGGAATGCCAATGGGACAGAGAGCTGTCGAAGTACCTCAGGAAGATGAGGAGCCAAGGCAGTTTATCGATGCGGAGACTGGTAGACTTTCAATATATAAAAGAAAGATACTGCCAGAGAAATCAATGGAGCCATACAAAATTCCATTGAAGAAGAAGAGGACCTCATCACCAGTTCTGGTAGAACATGTTCAATATTATGACCAGGAGCCTCAGTCATTCTCACCCACACAATTTGATGTGGATGCAGGGGATGCTGGTGATATTGAGGACGCTTATCCTGTGGACACTGACCCCGAAGATCCAAACCTACCTTGGGTGGACAATACTGGTACAGGGAACCCACATACTGCTCCAGACACTCCGGCATATGTGGTAAAATCATCTCCTACTGAGGATACTGCTGCTTTCAATGCCTTGATTGAGAGAGCAGCTAAAAATCATGATGTACAGCTCCACACTGATCCTATTGAGGATGATTTTCTAATGGATACCTTCTCTACCTCAGAAAGATCTGTTAAAACTCTGCCCATGCTGAAGGGGGTCCTCAAACAAGCTAATGACATTTTTAAGGAGACCACAAGGGCGAGAGTCCTTAACCCTAGAATTGAAAAAATATATAGGCCAGCTCCTGTGGACCCTGCCTACATAAAAGTACAGTTGCCTTTAGACTCATTGGGGGTTTTCAATGCTCGGAAGAGAGCCAACTCACAGACAACGGGTGATGCTCCTCCCCCAGACAAAGAGTCTAAGGTCTTGGAAACTTCAGGAAAAAGAGTTGTTGCACAGGCAGCTAACATCTGGAGAATTGCCAACACTCAGGCACTTCTGGCTCGATACGACAGGGCGCATTATGATACCCTAGAGACACTGCTACAGCACCTCCCAGATCAGTTTAAGGAAGGAGCAGAGTCGCTTATTACAGAAGGGAAGCTCATAAGCAACGCTTCCATTAAGTGAGCTCTTGACGTAGCGGACACTGCAGCTAGGGCTATTAACACCAGCGTCCTGTTAAGAAGGCATGCTTGGTTGAGAATCTCAGGATTCAAACCAGAGATACAATCAACTATACTCAATCAACCTGTCAACCCTGACTCCCTTTTTGGCCCCGAAGTTGACACCACCCTAGAAAAGATCAAAAAAGATACAGAGACTGCAAAGTCTATGGGGGCTCTGCAATCACAGCAGTTTCGGAGTGGGTCCTTTCGTCGCTCTAGCAACAGAGGACCATCTAAAAACCAGAACTCCCAACAGTCGCAGTACACTAAAGGAGGTTCACAGACCACCTATAATAAGAATAATAGAGGTGGATACCGTGGAAACAACGTCAAAGGCAGAGGCCGAGGGAACAACAGCTCCAGGTCCTCCGCCACCAACAAACAGTGACGCCTTGTCACTGCCCCCCGACCACGTAACACCTGTCGGAGGGAGACTCCAAGAGTTCCTGCCGGTCTGGAAGTCCATCACTACAGACAGGTGGGTGAGAGACATTGTCCAGTACGGTTATTGTCTGGAGCTCACATCCACTCCACCAAACATACCACCAAGACACCGTCCTATGTCCGCAGAGCACTTGCCCTTATTCCAACAGGAAGTTCTCAGTATGCTCCAAAAAGGAGCCATAGAACTCGTGCCTGCAGAAGAACAGGGATCAGGGGTGTACTCACTGTATTTTCTGATCCCCAAAAAGGACGGGTCTCTCAGACCCATACTGGATTTAAGACCTCTAAACCGTTACATTCTGTCAGAGCATTTTCACATGCTCACCTTGCAACAGGTGCTGCCGTTGCTCAAGCAGGGAGACTTTCTCGCAACACTAGATCTCAAAGATGCGTATTTCCATATACCCATACACCCCTCACACAGAAAGTATCTCAGGTTCACTGTTCTCAATCAACATTACCAGTTCAAAGTCCTCCCTTTCGGAGTAACAACGGCACCCAGAGTGTTCACCAAGTGCTTGGCAACAGTGGCGGCGCACTTAAGGAGACAGCACATACATGTCTATCCTTATCTGGACGACTGGCTTATCCAGGGAAAGTCGGCCCAGCAGTGTGCCAGCCACATATCCCACACCATTCACCTTCTTCACAGCTTTGGATTCTCCCTGAATTATCCAAAGTCCCACCTTCAACCCACCCACGTACAGCAGTACCTAGGCGCGACCATAGACACTCTGACAGCCAAGGCACAGCCCAATTCAGTGAGGATCAACAGCATGCAGTTGCTCATAAAAAAGTTCAAACCTCAACACTCACTACCGGCACGTGTGTTTATGCAGTTGATAGGCATGATGGCCTCCTGCATCTTCATAGTCCCGCACGCGAGGTTACATATGCGCCCGCTTCAGGAGTGCTTGGCACGTCAGTGGAATCAGGCTCACGGACAGTTGAAGGACCTAGTGTTGGTGAGCAGTCGGGCATACAACTCTCTGCATTGGTGGAATCCACAAAACCTTTGCAAGGGCCGACCGTTCCAAGAGCCTGTCCCACAAATCATACTGACGGCGGACACGTCTCTCCAGGGATGGGGAGCTCATGTACTCAATTACACAGTGCAGGGACTATGGACGACACAGCAAAGGAGGATGCACATCAACCTTCTGGAACTCATGGCAATCTTCCTTGCAATGAAGGCATTCAAAGTACACTTGTGCAACAAAGTCGTGTTGATCCGGACGGACAACATGACTGCCATGTACTACATACAGAAGCAGGGAGGAACACACTCTCCACAGTTGTCTCATCTGGCTCAGAGCATGTGGAAGTGGGCCATTCAGAGGAACATGTTCCTCATGGCGGAACACCTCCCGGGCAAGGACAACCAGATGGCGGATCTGCTCAGCAGACACAGCCACCAAATACACGAGTGGGAGATACATCCATCAGTACTCCAACCGTACTTCCAACGGTGGGGTCATCCAGAGATAGACCTATTCGCCACAAGGGAAAACGCAAAATGCCAAAACTTTGCCACCAGGTTCCCACATCCACAGTCGCAGGGCAATGCAATATGGATGAACTGGTCAGGCAGATTTGCGTACGCTTTTCCCCCAGCACCATTAATACCGCTGGTGGCACGCAAACTGAGGCAACACTCAATGACGCTCATCCTGGTTGCTCCAACGTGGGCACGCCAACCATGGTACACCACGTTTCTGGAACTCTCCGTGGTACCGCATCAACGACTACGGCTAACACCCACGCTTTTAACGCAGAGCCATGGCGAAATTCAGCACCCAGATCCGCAACAGCTGAACCTGGCGATCTGGCTCCTGAGATCTTAGAATTTGGCTACCTAAACTTGCCTCCAGAATGTATGAATATCATCAAGGAGGCACAGAGACCCACTACCAGAGCCTGCTACGCGATTAAGTGGAAAAGATTTGTCATTTATTGTAAAAACATTATCCGTATACATTTAACCGCACTGGCAGCTTACCTTCAGAACAGGCAGCACCTCTCACTGTTCAAAGTGCCTGCCATCAGAGCTTTCTTGGAGGGACTCAAACGTGTGATTCCTGCAAGACACCCTCCTTCACCAGTCTGGAACCTAAATGTGGTCCTCACCAGACTGATGGGACCACCTTTTGAACCTCTACACTCTTGTGAGATTCAATTTCTAACATGGAAAGTAGCTTTCCTGGTTGCCATTACTTCACTAAGAAGAGTTAGTGAACTTCAGGCACTAACCATTCAAGAGCCATTTATACAGGTTCACGCCAACAGGGTCGTACTACGCACCAACCCAACTTTCATGCCCAAGGTAATTTCGCAGTTCCATATGAACCAATCCATAGAACTACCAGTGTTTTATCCTAATCCTGAGAATGTAGCAGAGAGAATGCTCCACACACTTGATATCAAAAGAGCTCTCCTGTACTATATTGACAGAACACAAAATTTCAGGAAAACAAAACAACTGTTTGTTGCCTTTTCTCCACAGCACAAAAGCAGCCCCATTTCCAAAGCAGGAATAGCTAGGTGGATCGTTAAGTGTATACAGATTTGCTATGAAAAAGCTAAGCGCACACTAACAATTCCTCCAAGAGCCCACTCCGCACGAAAGTTAGGGGCCTCCATGGCTTTCCTGGGAAATATTTCTTTAGAGGAGATATGTAGAGCAGCCACATGGTCCACTATACATACATTTACCAAGCACTACTGTGTAGATGTACACTCAAGACAGCAGGCAGCTGTAGGACAGGCTGTTCTCAAAACTCTTTTTCAGACTGCTGCAGCTGGCACGGGCAGCCGCCGCTAAATGGAGGGACTGCTATATAATCTATGCACAGATATAAATTCAGCAGCCCACATGCCTCGAACTGAATATGCTACTTACCAGTATGCATCTGTTCTTGGCATGTAGGGCTGCTGACATTCATATCGCCCACCCTCCTCCCCGGCGCCTGTAGCAGCTGTAGCATTCAGTAATTACTAGTTAGCATGGTCATCATTCACTGTATTACACTCCATCTATGCCACAATGGCGAAAAACAATCTAAGGATGGAGGGCATGCCCATGCGCACTGTAGTCCAGGGGAGGAGCCACCTATCTCGTGATACTTCGAAGACTCTTCCAGGACAACAATGTGCAATCATCCGGACCCAACACTAGGCGGCGATCTATGCACAGATATGAATGTCAGCAGCCCTACATGCCAAGAACAGATGCTTACTGGTAAGTAGCATATTCGATTTGCACTAAGACAGCCTTTGCTAGTTGTGGGGACATCCTAGACAGGTGTAATTGGAGATGGACCTACATGGCCCACTCAGGTTGGGTACTTGATAGACTGTGTTGCTGCTGATTGTGGATCAGCGAGTGAGACTTGGGGGCATCTGTCCCTCCGAAAGAATTCTCGATTAGCTTTTCTGTACTTTTATGGTTAAACTTTCTTGCGGGAGGCGACTTAAGGCATGGTGATATGTGTCCTGTGAGTTAATCGCCACTTTGCTAAGAAGCTGGTTGTGTATCAGTTTTACTGGATTTTGGTGATGAGGTTTCCGTATTAGGCCTGGTGCGTACTTGTCTTTCTTTAAGCCCCCCCAGATCTGAAATTCCGTTGGGGTGAACTGTCCATTCAGAGTGGTTGGTAGCATTGGGGCTAGAGCTGTGTCTAAGGCCGCACCTGCCTGTGAGTGTCCAGCTTTATACCTTTCTTTTTTGCCATAGCACTAGTGCGTCGATAGAGGAAGGGTCTATATGACAGTTTCCTGCCCGATAGAAATGGGTAGTTTGTCCTGGTTCGTTTCCACTGGGTTAGTCAGGTCTCTATATTGGGTCGCTATGGTGCTGACGACATCCATTGATGCTACTTTTAGCTTACCCCCACCCAAGTTCCTGGGTTAGGCTTTGTTTCTTTGATTTGTTTGGCCTGGTAGGCAGCACAGACTGTTTGGCTTGTTGGATGATGATTGGGGGTATTGGCACTAATAACTACTGTGGCTGCTGGTGTAGCAGTAGGTAAAACAGAGGATGTTTATGGTTGCAGTGATGTAATTTGGGTGCCACGGGGGAGGCACCAGGCACAGGGGGGCGGGACAGCACATGAAGAGATGCAAGCCACACCTGCCTCTAGTCCAGCCACCTCCGCACCCCTCCAGCTCAACCCTGGGGCGGCTGATCTAACGCCGCAACCAAGCTCTCCTCCGTCTGGTGTAGTTCCCCCTTTGGTGTGTGGCACTTGCTTGCAACTTCCACTCAGCTTGTTAGATTTATTAGGCTTCCTGAGGCTTTACACAGTCTTATGCGACCTAATATAGGCTACTATGGTCCTAAGTTAGGGCGGGGATGTCACAGATTGCAGTCTACAGCAAGTTCATTGAGGTGGGGCACTTAAAAGTTGAAAAAGACAGATGGGGAAGTCTGTGTAACGTTGCTGATATCTCTGCAAAGGGGTGTAGCAGTGTGTGCAGCCTAGGGTGGCCCTGCCCACGGCGTGAGGAGAGATGGCCTGAGTAGCAGGAGGGCTGGAAGGAAGATTGGGGAGGTCAGTGTAGACAAGAAAACAGCCCCTTACCTTCATCAATGTGGGGAAAAGCCTGTGTTGTTACCGCTGCTGGTACCGATCTCTTGATCTCCTCGGTGCACAACACTTTCTTATTCTTGGCCTCAGCCTCAGTACGGCCTCTGGCTCCCCTCCTCGTTTCAATCCCTGGCTCCGATCCCTGGCTCCAATCCTCATTCGATCCCTTGTTCCAGTCCTTGTTCGATCCTTGGCTCCAATCCTTGTTCGATCGCTGGCTCCAATCCTCGTTTGATACCTGGCTCCTCTCCTCATTTGATACCTGGCTCCTCTCCTCATTCGATCCCTGGTTCCTCTCCTCATTCGATCCCTGACTCCTCCTTGTTCTATCCCTGGCTCCTCTTCTCGATCCCTGGCTCCTCTCCCCGATCCCTTGCTCCTCTGCTCATTTGATCCCTAGCTTCGATCCCTGGCTCCTCCCTGGCTTCGATCCCTGGCTCCTCTCCTCATTCAATCCCTGGCTCCACTCCTCATTCAATCCCTGGCTCCTCCCCTCGTTCGATCCCTGGCTCCTCTCCTCGTTCGATCCCTGGCTCCTCTCCTCATTCGATCCCTGGCTCCTCTCCTCATTCGATCCCTGGCTCCTCTCCTCATTCGATCCCTGGCTCCTCTCCTCGTTCGATCCCTGGCTCCTCTCCTCGTTCGATCCCTGGCTCCTCCCCTCGTTCAATCTCTGGCTCCTCTCCTCGTTCGATCCCTGGCTCCTCTTCTTGTTCGATCCCTGGCTCCTCACCTCGCTTGATACCTGGCACACATCCCTGGCTCCTCTCCTCGATCCCTGTATCCTCTCCTGTCTTTGATCCTTGGCTTCTCTCCTTACTTCAATCCCTGGCTCCTCTCCTTGTTCGATCTCTGGCTCCTCTCCTTGTTCGATCCCTTGCTCCTCTCCTCGATCCCTGGCTCCTCTCCCCGCTTCGATCCCTTGCTCCTCTGCTTATTTGATCCCTGGTACGGATGTATGACGTAACAACGCGAGTCATTACAACTCGTGCAGTTACATCGCGGTCGTTACAACGAACGCATGTAACCACGCGATGCCATTACAACGCAAGTCTTTACATCGACTTGCGCTAGATGGCGTGCTAACATTAGAAAAGCGTAATTTACTATTTCAACTCCAGTCCACTTAACAGTAGGGAAGGTGTTGGGATAGTAAACTACACTATTTGTAATGTTAGCACGTCATCTAGCGCAAGTCGATGTAAAGACTTGTGTTGTAATGGCATCGCGTGGTTACATGCGTTCGTTGTAACGACCGCGATGTAACAGCATCGCGTTGTACTGAATGCGATGTAAACAATGTTTCCCCCTGGTACTCTCCTGGCTTCGATCCCTGGCTCCTCTCACAGCTACAATCCCTGGCTCCTCTCCTTGTTCGATCCCTGGCTCCTCTCCTCGTTCGGTCCCTGGCTCCTCTCCTCGTTCGGTCCCTGGCTCCGTGCCTTGTTCGATCCCTGGCACAAATCCCTGGCTCCTCTCCTTGATCCCTGTCTCCTCTACTCGCTTCGATCCTTGGCTTCTCTCCTTGCTTCGATCCCTGGCTTCTCTCCTCGCTTCAATTCCTGGCTGCTCTCCTCGTTTGATCCCTGGCTCCTTTCCTTGCTTCGATCCCTGGATCCTCTTCTGGTTCAATCCCTGGCTCCTCTCCTCTCCTGGCTTCGATCGCTGGCTCTTCTCCTCGCTTCACTCTCCTTGTTCGATCTCTGGCTCCTCGCCATGTTCGATCCCTGGCTTCGATACCTGGCTCTTCTCCGCATTCGATCCCTGGTTTCTTGCCTCGTTTGATCCCTGGCACACATCCCTGGTTCCTCTCCTCGATCCCTATATCCTCTCCTTGCTTTGATCATTGGCTTCTCTCCTTGCTTTGATCCCTGGCTCCTCTCCTCGTTCGATCCCTGGCTCCTCTCCTTGTTCGATCCCTGGCTCCTCTCCTTGTTCGATCCCTGGCTCCTCTCCTTGTTCTATCCCCGGCTCCTCTTCTCCTTCTATCCCTGGCTCCTCTCCTCGTTCGATCCCTGGCTCCTCCCCTCGTTCAATCTCTGGCTCCTCTCCTCGTTCGATCCCTGGCTCCTCTTCTTGTTCGATCCCTGGCTCCTCACCTCGCTTGATACCTGGCACACATCCCTGGCTCCTCTCCTCGATCCCTGTATCCTCTCCTGTCTTTGATCCTTGGCTTCTCTCCTTACTTCAATCCCTGGCTCCTCTCCTTGTTCGATCTCTGGCTCCTCTCCTTGTTCGATCCCTTGCTCCTCTCCTCGATCCCTGGCTCCTCTCCCCGCTTCGATCCCTTGCTCCTCTGCTTATTTGATCCCTGGTACGGATGTATGACGTAACAACGCGAGTCATTACAACTCGTGCAGTTACATCGCGGTCGTTACAACGAACGCATGTAACCACGCGATGCCATTACAACGCAAGTCTTTACATCGACTTGCGCTAGATGGCGTGCTAACATTAGAAAAGCGTAATTTACTATTTCAACTCCAGTCCACTTAACAGTAGGGAAGGTGTTGGGATAGTAAACTACACTATTTGTAATGTTAGCACGTCATCTAGCGCAAGTCGATGTAAAGACTTGTGTTGTAATGGCATCGCGTGGTTACATGCGTTCGTTGTAACGACCGCGATGTAACAGCATCGCGTTGTACTGAATGCGATGTAAACAATGTTTCCCCCTGGTACTCTCCTGGCTTCGATCCCTGGCTCCTCTCACAGCTACAATCCCTGGCTCCTCTCCTTGTTCGATCCCTGGCTCCTCTCCTCGTTCGGTCCCTGGCTCCTCTCCTCGTTCGGTCCCTGGCTCCGTGCCTTGTTCGATCCCTGGCACAAATCCCTGGCTCCTCTCCTTGATCCCTGTCTCCTCTACTCGCTTCGATCCTTGGCTTCTCTCCTTGCTTCGATCCCTGGCTTCTCTCCTCGCTTCAATTCCTGGCTGCTCTCCTCGTTTGATCCCTGGCTCCTTTCCTTGCTTCGATCCCTGGATCCTCTTCTGGTTCAATCCCTGGCTCCTCTCCTCTCCTGGCTTCGATCGCTGGCTCTTCTCCTCGCTTCACTCTCCTTGTTCGATCTCTGGCTCCTCGCCATGTTCGATCCCTGGCTTCGATACCTGGCTCTTCTCCGCATTCGATCCCTGGTTTCTTGCCTCGTTTGATCCCTGGCACACATCCCTGGTTCCTCTCCTCGATCCCTATATCCTCTCCTTGCTTTGATCATTGGCTTCTCTCCTTGCTTTGATCCCTGGCTCCTCTCCTCGTTCGATCCCTGGCTCCTCTCCTTGTTCGATCCCTGGCTCCTCTCCTTGTTCGATCCCTGGCTCCTCTCCTTGTTCTATCCCCGGCTCCTCTTCTCCTTCTATCCCTGGCTCCTCTTCTCGTTCTATCCCTGGCTCCTCTTCTCGTTCTATCCCTGGCTCCTCTCCTCGATCCCTGGCTCCTCTCCCCGCTTCGATCCCTTGCTTCTCTGCTTATTCGATCCCTGGCTCCTCTCCTGGCTTCGATCCCTGGCTCCTCTCTCAGCTTCGATCCCTGGCTCCTCTCCTCGTTCGATCCCAGGCTCCTCTCCGCATTCGATCCCTGGCTCCTCTTCTTGTTCAATTTCTGGCTCCTCGCCTTGTTCGATCCCTGGCACAAATCCCTGGCTCCTCTCCTCGATCCCTGTCTCCTCTACTCGCTTCTATTTTTGACTTCTCTCCTTGCTTCGATCCCTGGCTTCTCTCCTCATTTGATCACTGGCTCCGATCCCTGGCTCCTCTCCTTGCTTCGATGCCTGGCTCCTCTCCTCGTTTCAATCCCTGGCTCCTCTCCTCGTTCGAACCCTGGCTCCTTTCCTTCCTTCGATCCCTGGCTCCTCTCCTGGCTTCGATCCCTGGATCCTCTTCTCGTTCAATCTCTGGCTCCTCTCCTTATTCGATCCCCGGCTTCGATCCCTGGCTTCTCTTCTGGCTTCGATCACTGGCTCTTCTCCTCGCTTCAGTCCCTGGCTCCTCGCCATGTTCGATCCCTGGCTCCGATACCTGGCTCCTCTCCGCATTTGATCCCTGGCTCCTCTCCTCGTTCGATCCCTGGCACATCTCCTCAATCCCTGGCTCCCCTCCTCACTTCGATCCCTGGCTCCTCTCCTCGTCAATTCCTGTCTCTGATCTCTGGTGCCTCTCCTCCAGTTGATCCCTGGCTCCTCTCCTCCCTTCGATCCCTGGCTCCTCTCCTCCCTTCGATCCCTGGCTCCTCTCCTTGCTTCGATCCCTGGCTTCAATCCCTGACCCCTCTCCTCGCTTCGATCCCTGGCTCTGATCCCTGGCTTCTTTCCTGTCTTCCATCCCTGGCTCTGATCCCTGGCTCCTTTCCTGTCTTCCATCCCTGGCTCTGATCCCAGGCTCCTCTCCTCCCTTCGATCCCTGGCTCCTCTCCTTGCTTCGATCCCTGGCTTCGATCCCTGACCCCTCTCCTCGCTTCGATCCCTGGCTCTGATCCCTGGCTTCTTTCCTGTCTTCCATCCCTGTCTCCTCTCCTCCCTTCGATCCCTGGCTCTTTTTCTCCCTTCGACCCCTGGCTCTTCTCCTCCCTTCGATCCCTGGCCCCTCTCCTCGCTTCAATCCCTGGCTCCTCTCCTCTTTCAATACCTGGCTCGGATCCCTGGCTCCTCTCCTTGCTTTGATCTTTGGCTCCTCTCTTCCCTTTGATCCCTGGCTCCTCACTTGCTTCAATCCCCGGCCCCTCTCCTGGCTTCGATCCCCGGCCCCTCTCCTGGCTTCGATCCCCGGCCCCTCTCCTGGCTTCGATCCCCGGCCCCTCTCCTGGCTTCGATCCCCGGCCCCTCTCCTGGCTTCGATCCCCGGCCCCTCTCCTGGCTTCGATCCCCGGCCCCTCTCCTGGCTTCGATCCCTGGCTCCTCTCCTGGCTTCGATCCCTGGCTCCTCTCCTGGCTTCGATCCCTGGCTCCTCTCCTGGCTTTGATCCCTGGCTCCTCTCCTGGATTTGATCCCTGGCTCCTCTCCTCATTCAATCCCTGGCTCCTCTCCTCGTTCGATCCCTGGCTCCTCTCCTCGTTCGATCCCTGGCTCCTCTCCTCGTTCGATCCCTGGCTCCTCTTCTTGTTCGATCCCTGGCTCCTCTCCTCGTTCGATCCCTGGCTCCTCTCCTCGTTCGATCCCTGGCTCCTCTCCTCGTTCGATCCCTGGCTCCTCTCCTCGTTCGATCCCTGGCTCCTCTCCTCGTTCGATCCCTGGCTCCTCTTCTTGTTCGATCCCTGGCTCCTCACCTCGTTTGATCCCTGGCACACATCCCTGGCTCCTCTCCTCGATCCCTGTATCCTCTCCTCGCTTTGATCCTTGGCTTCTCTCCTTACTTCAATCCCTGGCTTCTCTCCTCGTTCGATCCCTGGCTCCTCTCCTTGTTCGATCCCTGGCTCCTCTTCTCGTTCTATCCCTGGCTCCTCTCCTCGATCCCTGGCTCCTCTCCCCACTTCGATCACTTGCTCCTCTGCTTATTCGATCCCTGGTACTCTCCTGGCTTCGATCCCTGGCTCCTCTCCTCGTTCGATCCCTGGCTCCTCTCCTCGTTCGATCCCTGGCTCCTCTCCTCGTTCGGTCCCTGGCTCCTCTCTTCGTTCGGTCCCTGGCTCCTCTTCTTTTTCAGTCCCTGGCTCCGTGCCTTGTTCGATCCCTGGCACAAATCCCTGGCTCCTCTCCTCGATCCCTGTCTCCTCTACTCGCTTCGATCCTTGGCTTCTCTCCTTGCTTCGATCCCTGGCTTCTCTCCTCGTTTGATTACTGGCTCCGAACCCTGGCTCCTCTCCTTGCTTCGATCCCTGGCTCCTCTCCTCGCTTCAATTCCTGGCTCCTCTCCTCATTCGATCCCTGGCTCCTTTCCTTGCTTCGATCCCTTGATCCTCTTCTCGTTCAATCCCTGGCTCCTCTCCTTATTCGATACCTGGCTCTTCTCCTGGTTTCGATCGCAGGCTCTTCTCCTCGCTTCACTCCCTGGCTCCTCTCCTTGTTCGATCTCTGGCTCCTCGCCATGTTCGATCCCTGGGTTCGATACCTGGCTCTTCTCCGCATTCGATCCCTGGTTTCTTGCCTCGTTTGATCCCTGGCACACATTCCTGGCTCCTCTCCTCGATCCCTATATCCTCTCCTCGCTTTGATCATTGGCTTCTCTCCTTGCTTCGATCCCTAGCTCTTCTCCTCTCGTTCGATCCCTGGCTCCTCTCCTTGTTCGATCCCTGGCTCCTCTCCTCTCCTCTCCTCGATCCCTGGCTCCTCTCCCCGCTTCGATCCCTTGCTTCTCTGCTTATTCAATCCCTTGCTCCTCTCCTGGCTTCGATCCCTGGCTCCTCTCACAGCTTCAATCCCTGGCTCCTCTCCTCGTTCGATCCCAGGCTCCTCTCCGCGTTCGATCCCTGGCTCCTCTCCGCGTTCGATCCCTGGCTCCTCTTCTTGTTCAATCCCTGGCTCCTCGCCTTGTTCGATCCCTGGCACAAATCCCTGGCTCCTCTCCTTGATCCCTGTCTCCTCTACTCGCTTCGATTTTTGACTTCTCTCTTTGCTTCGATCCCTGGCTTCTCTCCTCATTTGATCACTGACTCCGATCCCTGGCTCCTCTCCTTGCTTCGATGCCTGGCTCCTCTCCTCGTTTCAATCCCTGGCTCCTCTCCTTGTTTGATCCCTGGCTCCGATCCCTGGCTCCTTTCCTTCCTTCGATCCCTGGCTCCTTTCCTGGCTTCGATCCCTGGATCCTCTTCTCGTTCAATCCCTGGCCCCTCTCCTTATTCGATCCCCGGCTTCGATCCCTGGCTTCTCTTCTGGCTTCGATCGCTGGTTCTTCTCCTCGCTTCAGTCCCTGGCTCCTCGCCATGTTCGATCCCTGGCTCCCATACCTGGCTCCTCTCCGCATTTGATCCCTGGCTCCTCTCCTCGTTCGATCCCTGGCACATCTCCTCAATCCCTGGCTCCCCTCCTCGCTTTGATCCCTGGCTCCTCTCCTCGTCAATTCCTGTCTCTGATCTCCTGCGCCTCTCCTCCATTTGATCCCTGGCTCCTCTCCTCCCTTCGATCCCTGGCTCCTCTCCTCCCTTCGATCCCTGGCTCCTCTCCTTGCTTCGATCCCTGGCTTCAATCCCTGACCCCTCGCTTCGATCCCTGGCTCTGATCCCTGGCTTCTTTCCTGTCTTCCATCCCTGGCTCCTTTCCTGTCTTCCATCCCTGGCTCTGATCCCTGGCTCCTTTCCTGTCTTCCATCCCTGGCTCTGATCCCTGGCTCCTCTCCTCCCTTCGATCCCTGGCTCCTCTCCTTGCTTCGATCCCTGACCCCTCTCCTCGCTTCGATCCCTGGCTCTGATCCCTGGCTTCTTTCCTGTCTTCCATCCCTGACTCCTCTCCTCCCTTCGATCCCTGGCTCTTTTTCTCTCTTCGATCCCTGGCTCTTTTTCTCTCTTCGATCCCTGGCTCTTTTTCTCCCTTCGATCCCTGGCTCTTTTTCTCCCTTCGATCCCTGGCTCTTCTCCTCCCTTCGATCCCTGGCCCCTCTCCTGGCTTCAATCCCTGGCCCCTCTCCTGGCTTCAATCCCTGGCTCCTCTCCTCTTTCTATCCCTGGCTCGGATCCCTGGCTCCTCTCCTTGCTTTGATCCCTGGCTCCTCTCTTCCCTTTGATCCCTGGCTCCTCTCCTGGCTTCGATCCCCGGCCCCTCTCCTGGTTTCGATCCCCAGCCCCTCTCCTGGCTTCGATCCCTGGCTCCTCTCCTGGCTTCGATCCCTGGCTCCTCTCCTGGCTTCGATCCCTGGCTCCTCTCCTGGCTTCGATCCCTGGCTCCTCTCCTGGCTTCGATCCCTGGCTCCTCTCCTCGTCAATTCCTGTCTCTGATCTCTGGTGCCTCTCCTCCAGTTGATCCCTGGCTCCTCTCCTCCCTTCGATCCCTGGCTCCTCTCCTCCCTTCGATCCCTGGCTCCTCTCCTTGCTTCGATCCCTGGCTTCAATCCCTGACCCCTCTCCTCGCTTCGATCCCTGGCTCTGATCCCTGGCTTCTTTCCTGTCTTCCATCCCTGGCTCTGATCCCTGGCTCCTTTCCTGTCTTCCATCCCTGGCTCTGATCCCAGGCTCCTCTCCTCCCTTCGATCCCTGGCTCCTCTCCTTGCTTCGATCCCTGGCTTCGATCCCTGACCCCTCTCCTCGCTTCGATCCCTGGCTCTGATCCCTGGCTTCTTTCCTGTCTTCCATCCCTGGCTCCTCTCCTCCCTTCGATCCCTGGCTCTTTTTCTCCCTTCGACCCCTGGCTCTTTTTCTCCCTTCGACCCCTGGCTCTTTTTCTCCCTTCGACCCCTGGCTCTTCTCCTCCCTTCGATCCCTGGCCCCTCTCCTCGCTTCAATCCCTGGCTCCTCTCCTCTTTCAATCCCTGGCTCGGATCCCTGGCTCCTCTCCTTGCTTTGATCTTTGGCTCCTCTCTTCCCTTTGATCCCTGGCTCCTCACTTGCTTCAATCCCCGGCCCCTCTCCTGGCTTCGATCCCCGGCCCCTCTCCTGGCTTCGATCCCCGGCCCCTCTCCTGGCTTCGATCCCCGGCCCCTCTCCTGGCTTCGATCCCCGGCCCCTCTCCTGGCTTCGATTCCCGGCCCCTCTCCTGGCTTCGATCCCCGGCTCCTCTCCTGGCTTCGATCCCTGGCTCCTCTCCTGGCTTCGATCCCTGGCTCCTCTCCTGGCTTCGATCCCTGGCTCCTCTCCTGGCTTTGATCCCTGGCTCCTCTCCTGGCTTTGATCCCTGGCTCCTCTCCTCATTCAATCCCTGGCTCCTCTCCTCGTTCAATCCCTGGCTCCTCTCCTCGTTCGATCCCTGGCTCCTCTCCTCGTTCGATCCCTGGCTCCTCTCCTCGTTCGATCCCTGGCTCCTCTCCTCGTTCGATCCCTGGCTCCTCTCCTCGTTCGATCCCTGGCTCCTCTCCTCGTTCGATCCCTGGCTCCTCTCCTCGTTCGATCCCTGGCTCCTCTCCTCGTTCGATCCCTGGCTCCTCTCCTCGTTCGATCCCTGGCTCCTCTTCTTGTTCGATCCCTGGCTCCTCACCTCGTTTGATCCCTGGCACACATCCCTGGCTCCTCTCCTCGATCCCTGTATCCTCTCCTCGCTTTGATCCTTGGCTTCTCTCCTTACTTCAATCCCTGGCTTCTCTCCTCGTTCGATCCCTGGCTCCTCTCCTTGTTCGATCCCTGGCTCCTCTTCTCGTTCTATCCCTGGCTCCTCTCCTCGATCCCTGGCTCCTCTCCCCGCTTCGATCACTTGCTCCTCTGCTTATTCGATCCCTGGTACTCTCCTGGCTTCGATCCCTGGCTCCTCTCCTCGTTCGATCCCTGGCTCCTCTCCTCGTTCGATCCCTGGCTCCTCTCCTCGTTCGGTCCCTGGCTCCTCTCTTCGTTCGGTCCCTGGCTCCTCTTCTTTTTCAGTCCCTGGCTCCGTGCCTTGTTCGATCCCTGGCACAAATCCCTGGCTCCTCTCCTCGATCCCTGTCTCCTCTACTCGCTTCGATCCTTGGCTTCTCTCCTTGCTTCGATCCCTGGCTTCTCTCCTCGTTTGATTACTGGCTCCGAACCCTGGCTCCTCTCCTTGCTTCGATCCCTGGCTCCTCTCCTCGCTTCAATTCCTGGCTCCTCTCCTCATTCGATCCCTGGCTCCTTTCCTTGCTTCGATCCCTAGATCCTCTTCTCGTTCAATCCCTGGCTCCTCTCCTTATTCGATACCTGGCTCTTCTCCTGGCTTCGATCGCTGGCTCTTCTCCTCGCTTCACTCCCTGGCTCCTCTCCTTGTTCGATCTCTGGCTCCTCGCCATGTTCGATCCCTGGGTTCGATACCTGGCTCTTCTCCGCATTCGATCCCTGGTTTCTTGCCTCGTTTGATCCCTGGCACACATCCCTGGCTCCTCTCCTCGATCCCTATATCCTCTCCTCGCTTTGATCATTGGCTTCTCTCCTTGCTTCGATCCCTAGCTCCTCTCCTCGTTCGATCCCTGGCTCCTCTCCTTGTTCGATCCCTGGCTCCTCTCCTCTCCTCTCCTCGATCCCTGGCTCCTCTCCCCGCTTCGATCCCTTGCTTCTCTGCTTACTCAATCCCTTGCTCCTCTCCTGGCTTCGATCCCTGGCTCCTCTCACAGCTTCAATCCCTGGCTCCTCTCCGCGTTCGATCCCTGGCTCCTCTTCTTGTTCAATCCCTGGCTCCTCGCCTTGTTCGATCCCTGGCACAAATCCCTGGCTCCTCTCCTTGATCCCTGTCTCCTCTACTCGCTTCGATTTTTGACTTCTCTCTTTGCTTCGATCCCTGGCTTCTCTCCTCATTTGATCACTGACTCCGATCCCTGGCTCCTCTCCTTGCTTCGATGCCTGGCTCCTCTCCTCGTTTCAATCCCTGGCTCCTCTCCTTGTTTGATCCCTGGCTCCGATCCCTGGCTCCTTTCCTTCCTTCGATCCCTGGCTCCTTTCCTGGCTTCGATCCCTGGATCCTCTTCTCGTTCAATCCCTGGCCCCTCTCCTTATTCGATCCCCGGCTTCGATCCCTGGCTTCTCTTCTGGCTTCGATCGCTGGCTCTTCTCCTCGCTTCAGTCCCTGGCTCCTCGCCATGTTCGATCCCTGGCTCCCATACCTGGCTCCTCTCCGCATTTGATCCCTGGCTCCTCTCCTCGTTCGATCCCTGGCACATCTCCTCAATCCCTGGCTCCCCTCCTCGCTTTGATCCCTGGCTCCTCTCCTCGTCAATTCCTGTCTCTGATCTCCTGCGCCTCTCCTCCATTTGATCCCTGGCTCCTCTCCTCCCTTCGATCCCTGGCTCCTCTCCTCCCTTCGATCCCTGGCTCCTCTCCTTGCTTCGATCCCTGGCTTCAATCCCTGACCCCTCGCTTCGATCCCTGGCTCTGATCCCTGGCTTCTTTCCTGTATACCATCCCTGGCTCCTTTCCTGTCTTCCATCCCTGGCTCTGATCCCTGGCTCCTTTCCTGTCTTCCATCCCTGGCTCTGATCCCTGGCTCCTTTCCTGTCTTCCATCCCTGGCTCTGATCCCTGGCTCCTCTCCTCCCTTCGATCCCTGGCTCCTCTCCTTGCTTCGATCCCTGACCCCTCTCCTCGCTTCGATCCCTGGCTCTGATCCCTGGCTTCTTTCCTGTCTTCCATCCCTGACTCCTCTCCTCCCTTCGATCCCTGGCTCTTTTTCTCTCTTCGATCCCTGGCTCTTTTTCTCTCTTCGATCCCTGGCTCTTTTTCTCCCTTCGATCCCTGGCTCTTTTTCTCCCTTCGATCCCTGGCTCTTTTTCTCCCTTCGATCCCTGGCTCTTTTTCTCCCTTCGATCCCTGGCTCTTCTCCTCCCTTCGATCCCTGGCCCCTCTCCTGGCTTCAATCCCTGGCCCCTCTCCTGGCTTCAATCCCTGGCCCCTCTCCTGGCTTCAATCCCTGGCCCCTCTCCTGGCTTCAATCCCTGGCTCCTCTCCTCTTTCTATCCCTGGCTCGGATCCCTGGCTCCTCTCCTTGCTTTGATCCCTGGCTCCTCTCTTCCCTTTGATCCCTGGCTCCTCTCCTGGCTTCGATCCCCGGCCCCTCTCCTGGTTTCGATCCCCGGCCCCTCTCCTGGCTTCGATCCCTGGCTCCTCTCCTGGCTTCGATCCCTGGCTCCTCTCCTGGCTTCGATCCCTGGCTCCTCTCCTGGCTTCGATCCCTGGCTCCTCTCCTGGCTTCGATCCCTGGCTCCGATCCCTGGCTCCTCTCCTGGCTTCGATTCCTGGCTCCTCTCCTGGCTTCGATCCCTGGCTCCTCTCCTTGTTCGATCCCTGGCTCCTCTCCTTGTTCGATTCCTGGCTCCTCCTCTTGTTCAATCCCCGGCTCCGTGCCTTGTTCGATCCCTGGCACAAATTCCTGGCTCCTCTCCTTGATCCCTGGTTCCTCTCCTTGATCCCTGGCTTCTCTCCTCGTTCGATCACTGGCTCCGCTCCCTGGCTCCTCGCTTCGATCCCTGGCTTCTTTCTCTGGCTCTTCTCCTCGCTTCAGTCCCTGGCTCCTCACCATGTTCGATCCCTGGCTCCGATCCCTGACTCCTCTCCGCATTTGATCCCTGGCTCCTTTCCTCGTTCGATCCCTGGCTCCTTTCCTCATTCGATCCCTGGCTCCTTTCCTCGTTCGATCCCCGGCTCCTCTCCTCGTTTGATCCCCGGCTCCTCTCCTCGTTTGATCCCTGGCTCCTCTCCTCGTTTGATCCCTGGCTCCTCTCCTCGTTTGATCCCTGGCTCCTCTCCTCGTTTGATCCCTGGCTCCTCTCCTCGTTTGATCCCTGGCTCCTCTCCTCGTTTGATCCCTGGCTCCTCTCCTCGTTTGATCCCTGGCTCCTCTCCTCGTTTGATCCCTGGCTCCTCTCCTCGTTCGATCCCTGGCTCCTCTTCTTGTTCAATCCCTGGCTCCGTGCCTTGTTCGATCCCTGGCACAAATCCCTGGCTCCTGTCCTCGCTTCGATCCTTGGCTTCTCTCCTTGCTTCGATTCCTGGCTTCTCTCCTCATTCGATCACTGGCTCCGATCCCTGGCTCCTCTCCTCGCTTCAATCCCTCGCTGTGATCCCTGGCTCCTGTCCTCGTTCAATTCCTGGCCCTGATCCCTGGCTCCTTTCCTCCCTTCGATCCCTGGCTCCTCTCCTCCCTTCGATCCCTGGCTCCTCTCCTCGATCCCTAGCTCTGATCCCTGGCCTCTTTTCTGTCTTCCATCCCTGGCTCTGACCATTGGCTCTTCTCCTCCCTTCGATCCCTGGCTCTTCTCCTGCCTTCGATCCCTGGCTCCTCTCCTCGCTTCGATCCCTGGCTCCTCTCCTCGCTTCGATCCCTGGCTCCTCTCCTTGCTTCGATCCCTGGCTCCTCTCCTATTTCAATCCCTGGCTCGGATCCCTGGCTCGGATCCCTGGCTCCTATCCTCACTTTGATCCCTGGCTCCTCTCC
This sequence comes from Triturus cristatus, assembly GCF_964204655.1. Classification (NCBI taxonomy): domain Eukaryota; kingdom Metazoa; phylum Chordata; class Amphibia; order Caudata; family Salamandridae; genus Triturus; species Triturus cristatus. The sequence continues at coordinate 1,177,250,287 of NC_140580.1, read as the reverse complement.
TCAATCCCTGGCTCCTCTCCTCACTTTGATCCCTGACCCCTTTCCTCGCTTCGCTCCCTGGGTCCTCTCCTGGCTCGCTCTTTTCGGCTCTGCTCCGCGCAATGGCCTCATCTGACGTCACAATGAGTCAAAATGAAGACAGAAGTCATTTATACACGTCCGGAGTAAACATACAATTGTAAACAACTAACAGCTAGGTTATGGGAGAAGAAGGACATCGGGTCGTAGGTCACTGCTTATAGGCATAAAAGGAGCTAGATTCTAAACTAGCAACCCCTCTAGATCCGGCATTGACTCCAGATGCGGGTTTACTGGTCACTGGTCTCGTGGCTAAAAGGTTGATGGACTGGTTCACAGTTCAGTATAAGGGTAGGAACCCTTTGGTGTAATTCTGAGGCGTGTCGTCAAAGAGATCTGCGCCCATGCCGACTGCTTCACTTTGCTTCTTTGTCCTCGGAAGTTCCATCTCTGCAGAGCAGCTCTGAATCAGCATGGGGGACTTCGGCAGGTTGAGGACACGGGCACTTCAGTGGGTTGAAGACACAGGGTCCTTCGGCAGGTTGAGGACACCGGCACTTCAGTGGGTTATAGACACTGGGTCCTTCAGCGGATTGAAGACACAAGTCACTTTGTTGAATTAATGACACAGGGCCCTTCGACTGGCTGAAGACACAGGGCCCAGGCCCTTCATCAGGTTGGAGGTGCTGGGCTCTTTGGTTTGTTGAAGACGCAGGACCCTTTAAGGAGGTTGACTACGTGGCGCCCTTTGGCGGGTTGAAGACATGGGGCCCTTTGGCAAGTGTAAGACACGGGCCCCTTGGCGGGCTGAAGACTCGGGGCCCTTTGGCAAGTGGAAGATGCAGGGCCTTATGGTGAGTGGATGACGTGGACCCTTTAGCGGGTTTTAAGACGGGGGGCCTTTTGACGCGGGGCCCTTTGGCGCGTGGAAGACGCGGGGCCCTTTGCTGAGTGAAAGGCGCAGGGCCCTCTGGCAGGTTGAAGACGCAGCGCCCTTTGGCGGTTTAAAGCCGTGGGGCCCTTGGCTGGTTGAAGACGCGGGACCCATTGACCCCATTGACGGGTTGAAGCCAGGCTGCTCTCTTCACGGCATGGCATGAGCCCCATAGTATCTCGGTTTCTAAGTCTATGGACTCTCCTGCAGGAAAGACATGCATTCTGCGCACCAGACGCCAGGGGTTACACACTGCATGTACTTCTATCCACATAAACCAGTTGTTACACCAGGGAGACCCATCAGTGAGGGGCCTTTCCTCCTTTCTGATGCTCTTTTTGTTTTCTTTCCAATACCTCACTTGCTTCTAGTCCCAAAGATAACCATCTGGATGTGGCATTGAGGTGGGTAACAGAGTATTATTTACTGTTGGGAAAAATGAAACGCTATTCAGTGACCAAGTAGTGCTCTCTGGCAGTAGGATTAGCATATGGATTGGAAAGTGTCATGCTGCTGTGACTGCGAGAGGGGCGGGCACTTTGTCCTAAATGGAGCCTGAGAGGTTTCAAGGACAATCTAATGAAACTTGCGATACATTCAAGTGCCTTTATTTAGACTGTTTACAGCTCCGGGCATATAGTCATAAGATCATTGGGCATTTCATGATGTAAAGTGTCACCTCCTGTATTACATTCTTGAGGGAACAGTGTAATAAGAACAATAGTGTTCTTTAAAGGTTTGTTTTATGCCTTGAAAACTATTAATGTTTGTTTAAAAACCTCTTTACAGCCCCTCAATCCGAAACCTGACAGTCAGTGGAACACCTACTTCCGGGACAACGAGGTGCTGCTTCAGATAGATAAAGATGTGAGGTAAGTGCTGCTGCTGAAGCTCAAGGCAGGGCTGAGGGCTGGGGGTGGGGGGACATGGCTTCATGTGGGCGGAGGGGCTTACAGACGAACTTAATATTCAGTCAACATTTTACTTTCTGAAAAAGGACTTTAAAAGCAGCCATGTAAAAGTTACACTTAACAATATGGTCAGTAAATGAATTCTGAAGTGCCAGGCACGTTTTGCACCAGTGAAAAAAAAGCCCAACCATTATTGCACCTCCTGGACACTCCCCACTAGAGGACGATTTAAAATTGAGATCTTTGGTCAGTGTTGGTGTATGGGAATGCTTTGAGTCCTCTCTGTACAGTTCGGAAGCACTTGGGTCGTCTCTCTAAAAAATGGAGGTTTGAGTGGCGAGATGCAGGGAGGCGTGCTGGTCCCCCGGTTTAACTGTGTAGCGGCTACTCTTAGTAGCGAAGGTTGCTCCATAAATATATTAACACACTGAAAAATGGGGTTCGTGTGATAGCGGTAAAATGACTGTCCCATAACGCCCACCCAAGCTTCATGACTGCTCCCCTTGGGTCACCTTGGCATTTCCTTTCTGTGGCCAGATTGTTGCCCCCAGGTGACCATTCGGGGGTCCCTGCCTTTTCTATTGAAATCCTGAGCCCCACTGGCCGGCTCCCAGCTGGGGACACTTTCAGGCTTACTAGGCCAGCTCCCACTAGATGTCCACAACCATGCAGCACTGCAAGGGCCTGCTTCTCAAACCCGTTCTTTCATGGGGAGTGCGGTCAGCCGGAGCTAGGGCAGCCATGCGGATCAGGGGCACCGACTGGGAGTCATGGTGGCACCGGAGGGGCGGGTGGGTTCCTCTCTATCAGGGTAAATGTTGTCTAAACAGAGAAAACTGGCAGACTACCTCCCCCACCCACTAGGTAATGTATACGTACAGTGATGCACAAAGGAAGCCACCAGTTTGTGTAGCATATATGTGCACTCAAACTTGCAGACACATACATGTGAAAGCACCTGTTCCTGCGTCACACACATCACTGACACCTTTTCGTGCAGGATCCAGATATGATGAGGATTAAGGTCCGATTATGGGACTATATTGGACTTTCACTAGGTTGTCCCACATAGCGGTACAGGTAGAAAGGCCTATGTCCCTGACTAGAACTCATGCTACCACCACCCTCAGCCCCACATGGTCCGGCAGAGAGGGCGGTTGCCACTCTCACAAAAGGGGTTCACTTGGGTAACTCCGTCTAAGCGCACTCTCTCTTTTGAAGAGGCTATAGACTTACCAGTACTCCCTAAGAAGAAGAAGGACATAGCCACCAGTCCTCTCCATCCTTCTCTTCCTGCTTCTCCACCACCTCAGCCACCTCCGGCACCCCCTTCTCCACCACTACCTTCACCACATCATTTACATACTGACCCAGGGGACATTACACCACAGGGGTCTCCACAGCCTCCTACTGGGGATGATGGGGGGAGATGATTCTTATTCACAGCCCAAAGATCCTTGGGATAATTGGCATTGATTCCCCGGGTGACACTGACCCAGATCTCTACCCAGTCAGGCCATCACCACTTGAGGATGCATCATGTGATCAAGACCTCATTGCTAGGGCGGCAGCATAATACCAAGCCCCATAACTCAAAGACCATATAGAGAACAAATTTCTACGAGAAACACTGTCCAGCACAAATAGGGCATGCCATTTCCTCCCCATATTCAATAGCATTCTGCGCCACTCTGATGAGATCTTTAAAGACCCTATGTGGACACGTATTGTTACCCCCAGGCTAGCACACAATCTAAAGCGGCACCCTCAAATCCTATATACATCAGGGGTCAGCTTTCTCCAGGTTTCCTAGTGTTCTCTAATACCCATAAAAGACCTCAGTGGACGCTCCTCCACCTGACAAGGAGTCTAAGCTTAGTGAGGCCTCATGCAAACGGGTGGCAGCGCAATCAGCCAATTACTGGCGCATCGCCAGTAGTCAAGCTTTATTAGCAAGGTACGACAGGGCACATTGGGTTAAGATGGTGGAGCTCCTCCAATCCCTCCCTGAGGAGTGCAAAAAAAGAGGGCAGGAAATTCTAAATGAAGGAAAACTCATATCCAGTAATTCAATCAGATGTGTCCTAGACTCGGTGGACACGGCTGCCAGGGGCATCGTTACCAGTGTTTTGTTGTGTAGACCTGCTTGGCTTTGTGTTTCCGGCTTCAAGACAGAGGTGAAGCAAACCCTGTTGAATATGCCATTGGACACAAAACATCTGTTTTGTCCCCAGGTGGAGCAGGCATTACAAAAAATGAAAAAGAATACCAAGGTAGCTAAATATATGGGGGCACCACAATCCCGTTTCTTGTGGCCCCTTTCAACATCCCTCATACAAACACGTGCCAAAACAACATCTTCTGATGCCTCTACCTCCTCATACAGGCAGCAACATCAGACCTCCTCCTCTAGGGGATACTACAGAGGTGCATATAGAGGAAACAGTTTCAAGGGTCACGGTAAGGGTGCTTCCGCACGCACTGCAACCTCCACCTCGAAGCAGTGACTCCCTTTTCATCCCCCCCCAACTATTTAACGCCTGTTGGGAAAGATTACAACATTTCATCTCCACTTGGAAAAATATAAAATCAGACAACATGGTTATTGTCTGGAGCTCATCACCACACCTCCATTCCACCTCGCAGACACAATCTCTGCATACAATGTCAAAATCTGCTCAAACAGGAAGTGAAGGCTCTGTTGTTCAAAGGAGCCATAGAGCCCGTCCTTATTCAACATCAAGGCTCCGGATTGTACTCCCTAAAGGTTCTTATCCCCCCAAAAAATAGACCACTACGGCCCATCTTAGATCTGAGGCCCTTAAATCATTGCGTACTATCAGAACACTTTCATATGGTCACTCTTCAGGACGTTCCAACAAGGTGACTTTTTGTCGGCACCAGAGTTAAAGGACGCTTACTTCCACATTCCCATCCATCCAGCTCATCGCAAGTACCTCAGGTCCGTTATAGCTGAAAAGCACTGGCAATTCAAAGTAATCCCACTCGTAGTTACTACCGCTCCCTGTGTGTTCACCAAATTCCTAGCAGTGGTGGCCGCACATCTACGCAATCTGAACATTCATGTCTTCCCATATCTAGACGACTGGCTCATCAAAGCCAGTACACTTCTCATGTGTCGACAACACACTCAAACTACTCACAATCTTCTACATCAACTAGGGTTTACTATCAGCGTACAAAAATCACCCCTTCAACCTTTACAAATTCAGCTGTATTTAGGGGCTGTGCACAACATACAGTTGGATATGGCATATCCAAACATAGCCAGGATTCAAATCATCCAAATGCTACAACAGTTTCAACAAACCAACACATATAAGTCAAACTAGTTATGTAACTCGCAGGTATGATGGCATCTTGCATCACAGTAGTACCACATATTCGACTACATATGCGCCTGCTGCAAGAATGTCTGAGGCACCAATGGTCTCAATCACAGGGTCAGTTACAGGATCTAGTGTTTGTAGAGAGCCACACTTATCGCTTTATGCAGTGGTGGAACACACAAAACCTATCTAAGGGGTGGCCATTTCTCTATCCTGTTCCCCTGACCATTCTTACAGCGGACGCATCCCTTACAGGATGGGGTGCTCACTTACATGATCTCTCAGTCCTGGGTCTTTGGGATATCGAACACAAGGGTCTCCACATCAGTTACCACAAGCTTCAAGCAGTTCACCTAGCATTGAAAGCGTTTTTAACTCACTGAGCAGGAAAAGTTGTCTTGGTCCAGGCAGTCAACATGACAACCATTATCTATTTACAAAAACAGGGCGGGATGCATTCTCTACAGTTATCACACCTATCTCAGATGATTTGGCGTTGTGCAATACATCCCAACATTCACCTGCTAGCGGAACACCTCCTAGGAATCAACAACTACTTTGCCAACCTCGTCAGCAGGATACGGCAACAAGTCTACGAGTGGAAACTCCATCCTCGAGTCCTCCTCCCATACTTTCACAGGTGGGGATTCCCACAAATAGATCTCTTCACAACTGCTGAGAATGCAAAATGCCCACACTTTGTATCCAGGTTCCCACACCCTCTATCCAAGGGCAATGTTCTATGGATGAACTAGTCATGGATATTTGCCTACACTTTTCCACCTCTCCCTCTTCTTCCGTTTGTAGTTCGGAAGCTCAGATACCCAAATCCAAAGGAACTCAACCTTGCTATTTGGCTCCTGAGGTCATAGAATTTGGTTACCTGAATCTCCCACCTAAATGTACTACCATTCTTAAAGAAGCTCGTAGGCATACAACTAGAGCATCTTATGCAGCAAAGTGGAAAAGACTTGTCTTCTACTGTCATAGTAAACACATTGACCCATTTGATTCAACTGAGCAAAACATTGTTTGCTACCTTCTTCATTTACAGACCGCTGGTCTCGCTTACACTTCAGTACGTCTACACAGCAGCGGTTGCTGCCTATTTACAAAATAGGCAACACTTATGTTTGTTCAAAGTACCAGTTATTAAGGCATTTATGGAAGCCCCTAGAGATCCACCTGCACCTGCATGGATTCTCAATATTGTACTTACTAGACTTATGGGTCCACCGATTGAACCATTACATAACTGCACCTTCCAGTTTTTATCTTGGAAGGTTGCTTTTTCATTGGCCATTACCTCTCTTAGACGTGTCAGTGAGCTCCAGGCATTAGCCTTGGAAGAACCTTTCTTCCAGCTACATAGAGATAGGGTGGTCCTTAGAACCAACCCAAAATTCCTTCCAAGTTTCATCTTTCCATCTTAATCAATCAGTTTAATTACCTCTTTTCTTTCTGCGACCGGATTCCGTTGCGGAACGAGCTCTTCATACACTAGATGTCAAAAGAGCTCTAATGCATTATATTGATAGAACTAAAGAGTTCCGTAAGACTAAATAACTTTGTTGCTTTTTTCCCCCTTATAGAGGAAAGCATTTCTAGAAGTCAGGCATTTCTAGATGGGTAATTAAATGCATTCAGACACGTTATGCCAAAGCTAAAATAACTTTGCCTACACTACCCAGGACACACTCTACCCGTACGATAGGGGCTTCCATGGCTTTCCTGGGCAATATCCCAATAGCTTTATGGTCTACACCACACACTTTGACCAAACATTATTGTGTAGGTGTCTTAGCACGCCAACAAGCCAGTCTAGCTCAGGCAGTGCCACATATTCTCTTTCAAACAACTACAACCCCCACAGGTTAGCCACCGCTTTTGGAGAGGGACTGCTTTACAGTCTATTCAAAGTGCGTGTATCTACAGCCACACATGCCTTTAACGGAATATGGTAATTACCCTGTAAGCATCTATTCATGGAATGTAGTGCTGTAGATTCACATGCGCTCACCCTCCTCCCCGGACACATGTGGTAGTTGCAGTTCCTTTACACTACTTTACTTACATGGACATCTCCTTATTGAGACTTATTTTCACTCCATTCTCACCCGCCTGCTTGAAAACTCTTTAACAGTGGAGTTGATGCCCATGTGCATTATCACCCAGAAGAGGAGTCACTTTGTCTCGAGACTCGAAAGACTTCCTTGAAGAAAAACAACTTGCACACATCCAAACCCAACACTAGATGGTGGGAGTATGCACAGCATGTGTATCTACATTACCCCATGGCACGAACAGACGCTTACAGGGTAAGTAACATATTCCTTTTCAACGTTGCGTGTAAGCGGATCTATCTTCTGAAGGCGAGCAGGCAGAGGAGATGGCCTGGATGTGGGATGTAGGGTAATTTGTCTGAGGATGGATGTATGACGTTGTGGGTCTGTTCTTCTTGCTGGGTGAGTCTGAGAATCTGTTCTGTGAGGATGGGCGTGAGGTGTGGGAAGGCCTGTTCTCTACAGCTGGAGTATAGGATTTGGAGAGGTCTGTTTTGAGGTCGGGCTTTGGACATGGGTTGTCTGCACTTGGACAGTTCTGCGAGTCTAGTTGTGGCATATAGGGAGTCTATTTGCTGGCCGTTTACTCCTTTCCCTCCTTCTTCCCCACAGGAGACTATATCCAGACATGGCCTTCTTCCAGCGGCAAACTGAGTACCCCTGTCTCCTAATTTTGGATCCGCAAAATGAGTATGAGACTCTGCGAAGGCGAGTGGAGCAGACAACACTGAAGTCGCAGACAGTTGCACGAAACAGGAGCGGGGTGACCAATGTGAGCACCTGCCACCAGTGCCTGGATGGCTTAACTAGCTATAGAGGGCCTTTTTTGGGGTGGCTGAAGGGGACCAGCAGTGTTTTGGCAGCTGCATGATATGGCATTGTGTGGGCAGCTAGAGAAATTGCTCAATCTGTGTTCAGTAAACTGCAAGGGGCAGCTTGTGGGCAGCTAGAGGGCAGGAGCATTGTATGGGCATCTGGAGGGCAGGAGCATTTTACTCAAGTTTCGTAACTTTCATAGATACACATGCTTGAATCATTCCCTGTCATCAAGATGAGGGTCCCCGGTATATCAAAATAGCAATGCAAAGCCAATACAAACCAGCAACTAGGTCTAGGCCCATTTCAGTTTTGTAACTTATCGCAATTGATTTGCAAAAGAGACCAAGGTTAAGTCTGAACCAGTCAGAACCTCTCACCCTCTAGAACACCCCTGAGAGAACCTAAGACCCTCAGATTTTCTACCACACATGTTGCTAGGGACTCTGCACTGAGATCTGCTCATCTTCTTCAACTACTTCAGAGGTTTTTTAACCAATTTTGTTTCTTCAATCAACCATCTTCTACTGGAATACCATCTTCATCAGGTCTGATTCAACTTTTCTGACTCTGTCATGTCAGATAGGTAGAAAAAGAAGAGTCTGTTCAGAGCCTATGCACCAGCTCTAAGAAGAGGCTTCATACAGACGACCCTCACAGTGACTGCATCATATGCCTGTTTCCCAACCATCATGAAAAATATTGTAAGGTATGTCATACCTTTTCAAATAAGACTTTGAGGGATCGTGAGGGGCGCCTTCTAATCAGGCTTCAGAAACTAAAGGCCGGAAGGAATTGCTTTTTTAGTGATGACAGTGATGAGGCATCGTCTTCATCATCTAAGAGGTCTTATAAGAGGGGGAGGTCACCTCACGCTCATTCTTTCAGCGAGCCTCCAAAGAATGCCTTCAGAAGGACCTTTCATTGGTCTCATAGGCGCAGTCCCTCTAAATCTCCTCACAAAACTGGAAAGGACATTCTTTCTGGGGACAGTAAGACAAAAAAGGCAAGCTCTGAGCCTTCTTCAACACCCCCTCAAAGCAGGCATTCTTTTAAAAAGCCTTCCCTGCCCCTCCTGAGGAAAGACCGGCGACGAAATCTTCATCGTCGGCGACATTGTGTACGAAGAAATATTCTTTGTCGTCGACGGGTAGTGATGCCCACCAGCATCTAAACAAAAGGCAAGTGCTTCTTCACCGTAGACACCATTCCCGACGACACTTTCGTCATTAAAATCTTCAGGTTCATCGCCGTTTATTATCCCGCTAACTACATCATCGCGGAGACCAGCTGTGTTGACTGCATCAACGATGATGACGGCTACGTCTAAGACGTCGACAGCAACAGCGACTTTCACGGCGGCAAAACAGATGACTATGGTGTCTGAAATGCCACCAGGATCTGCATCACCAATGAGGACTTTGTCGGCAGAACCGTCGACGAGAGAAGAATTGCCTAAAATGAGAGAAAAGTCCATTACAAGACACATTACACCAGAGGTTCCTTCACCTAGCAATGTTACACCTTTGCTACCCTCATCTTCTAGAAGAGAAAGATTCTGAGGATGAGGATGATGATGGACCTTTCGGTTACACAAATAGCCCATCACAATCGCACGTTAAGTGCCGGGAGGAGGACTTTGACGAGTAGTACGGGGAGCAACCGATTTAAATTCCTCAACAGGCGTATCATTGTGAATATCAAGAGGGTTTCGTCTGCATGCCATCCTCGTTACTAAAGGACTTGCAGTTCATGCTGGCAGACTATACAAAAAGGTTTCCTCCAGCATCTGTTCCTCCTAAGCAGTCTACACTTCCCCCTTGGACACTGACTATCCCATCTACTCCGCAGCTAGGTCAAGACTTGCAGTCAGTACTTCCTCCAAAATCACCACTTTTTCCTCAGCAAGATCCAGGAACAACATTTTCCGATTGTAAGTCATATGGGAGGAAGGGCTTAAGGTTATGAAACGCCAGCCACAGTGACTCTAGTGTTATCCAGATTGGAGAAAAAATGTAAAGCTACAGAAGATGCTCCTGCCGTCCTTGTGCGTCATGTGAAGCCGGACTCGGTAATCTCTCAGGCAGCACAGAGGGAATCCAAGAACCCTTTGGCTCCATTAAGCACACCTCCAGATAAAGAAGGCAGGCTCCTTGATAATGCTGCTAGAAGATTCTCTTCAATGTCTGCTCTGGTGGCCTGAGCAGCCAATGCTCTCGCCATTTTGGGTTGATAAGATCGACAAATGTAGTGCGACCTAACGCCATACATAGATCAACTTCCTGAGGACCGTAAAACGGAAGCAAGGAAGATCCTCCAAGAAGGAGAAAGGGCATCCACTGAGGTGATAGATTGTCCCCTGGATATTGCCACTACAACCTTTAAATCGCTGGGAGAAACCGCAGTGTTACACCGTCAAGGATAGCTGAGAGATTTCCGTTTTGATGGCATATAAAGAAAGACACCAACACTGCCAAGTCATTGGGAACGCTTCAATACCGAAAGGTGCCCTTTAGGGGAGCGTGAAGAAGAAGTATTCCATCATACAGAGTTGGATACCAGCAGCATCTGTATCCCTCTTACAGCTCTTCTCAGCTATATCGACCACAGTATACACATTGTCAACCACACTCTGGGCATACTCCGGATCTACCTCTAGAGGAAGAGCAGAATGAAAGGGAAAGGATTCCTCACATCACCAATGACCAATTCCAGGCTCCAGCTGTCTCTTTTTCCAGTCATCCACAGGTTTCCTTTGGGGGGGAAAAATGTTGTCGCTACTTCAACAGTGGCAAAAAATAACAACAGACCAGTGGGTCCTCCACCATATCCAGTTAGGCCATAACATGGAGTTCCTTCAAATTCCACCTTGCACTCCGCCAGGTCGCAAGAGGTAAAACACCTACATCTCCTGCCTCGGAAGGGAGCAAAAGAACCAGTTCCAACGTCCCAGACACGGAAAGAGTTCTTTTCCCGTTTCTTTTTGGTACAAACCAATTTCATCCAATGGCGACCGATTCCGGATTTGAGGTCTCTCAATACCTACCTCAAAAAACAGTCATTCCTCATGGTCACGTTGCAAGACATTTTGTTACTTCTAAGCCCAGGAGATTACATGACCACTCTAGACTTATAAGATGCAGGTTTTCACAGCCCCATCCATCCCTCCCACGGAAACTACCTTCGATTTGCTATAGCCTGAAGCCATTATAAATTCAGGGTGTTGACTTTTGGCCTGAAATCGGCTCCAAGAATATTCACCAAATGTCTGTCTCCAGTGGCAGCCTTCCTGAGGAAACAACAACATCAACCTAAACGACAGGCTGTTCAAAGCACCATCGAAGTCAGCATCTCGGCCTTCCCCGGCGGCATGTGCAAGGCTGTTTGCCTAACTGGGCATTACCTTGAACAAGGAAAAATCGGCCTTACGCCCTTCCACAAACATCATCTTTTTGGAGCTGTTCTGGACACCACACTGAACAAGGCATTTCCATCTCACAAAAACAAGCTGAGTTAATATCGCTAGCTCAGTCATTCACAAGAAAAAAAGTCACTTTCAGTTCACCGCTACAAGTATCTCCTGGGAACAATGTCTTCTTGCACCCCCCTTAATCCTTTCAGAATGCATCCACTACAGGTTGAGCTGGACTTGCAGTGACGTCAGGCCGTAGGTTCTTTGAAGGATGTCATTACCATCACACCGGGTATAGTCAATTCCATCTCTTTGTGGACCCGGTGAGGAAATATTTCAATCGGTCTCACTTTTGTCGCTACTACATCTCCTCTCATAATCACCACTGATTCCTCCTTAGGGAGCTTTTCTGCAAGATCTCCTGATCAGTGTCCGTTGGCAGCAGCAACATGGGCATTTCCACATCAATTTACTGGAGTTTAGGGCAGTATGGTTGGCACAACAGGCATTCCTACCGAGATAAGAATCTGTGCGATGGGAGTGAGAATAGACAACACAACTGCAATGCATTACGTCAACAAGCAGGGCAAAACCAGATCTCACCTCCTTTCTCAGGAGGCTCAGGGCATCTGGAAATGGTTGATCCAGAACGGAATCTCTCTAAAGGCGGAACACTTTCCGGGCGATCAAAACCCATCAGCAGACACGCTAAGCAGACTCAAATCATTCTGCCCCGAATGGGAACTGCATCAGGAGACACTCAACAGCATCTTTCTCCGATGGGGCTGGCCAACGGTGGATATGTTTGCGTCTTGGCAGAACAAGAAATGCCGGTACTTCACAAGTTGGCATCACCATCCGGGATCCTGGGGGAATGCATTTTTAATGGCAGTCAGGCATCTTTGCCTACTATTTTGTGACGATTCCTCTCCTGCCAAGACTGCTGATGAAGATGAAGGCAGAACCCTCGACACAGAGAAAGCCTTCGATTCTTTAGAATGGCCCTTCTTTCTAGCTGTCATGAGACGCATGGGCATGCCCATGGATTTCATCGCCCGACAACGTTGTTGTACACTAACCCTACTGCTAGGTTGCGGTTAAACGGTACGCTTTTTGCCCCTTTCAGTTGTCCCGTGGTACCAGACAGGGATGCCCATTGTCCCCGCTGTTATTCATTCTGGCCATGGACCCTCTGGTAAGGCACTTTCAGGAGCGGCATTTACATAGAATCCTACAGTTTAACACTGGCCCCCTTTTGGTTTCCCTATACGCAGACGACACGATCCTCTATGTCTGGCAACCTCAAGATAACTTGCACAAACTGATTAGGGAAATAATTAGATTTGGTCGCTTTTCTGGTTTAGGCATAAACTGGCACAAATGGAGTATATTCCCGCTGACTGACAGCACAAAACAGTGGAGCTGCGACTTTCCTTTAGAATGGTGCTTGGACTCTGTGAAGTATTTAGGAATCCATATACACTTAGACTCCACTCAAATAGTACGGCTCAACTATAGGCGAGCAGTCGACACACTCACAACCCAAATAGAAAAATGGCTAAGGCTGCCCCTGTCTATGGCAGGCCGTGTAGCAAGTCTGAAAATGGTAGTACTCCCGAAATTCTTATATCTTTTTAACAACATGCCCATTCCTCTCACCAATACCTTTTTTCGTACACTTCGTACCCTTTTGACCCACTTGATTTGGGGTGGAAAGCAGGCACGAGTCCGATGGGCAATCCTTACGTTACCGTATGAGTGAGGGGGATATAATGTTCCAGATCTTCAGTGGTACTATTTGGTGGCGCAATGTAGCTACGCTTATTCGTGGTATCACCCTGACGCCCGGATTCCATATCTACGGCCGGAGGTCGATCTCGTTATTCTTGAAAAGCTTGCAACTATCCTACCTGTGGGCCTCCTTAGAGACCCATCTGATATCCAAACTGTTTCCACCACGAGCTGGGCATGGAAGAAACTAGGCCGAATCACTGGTACTGAAATTCTTTATTCTACGGCTCTGCCCATCGTCAACCCCCGTTGGATACTAATCACGGGAGAGCGATTAGTGCAGCGATCCCTCACGACATTTGAATTCTCACGAATGGGAGACCTATATCCAAACGGCCACGTTTTTTCCTTATCAGAAGACGCCAGGCTCCAGACAGGTACCATCATGGATAGGTTTGTCATGGGCAGAATCCGTTCGGCCCTACGCTCCACCTTCCCAACCTTCCCAATTGAGCCAATTTCATTCCCTCCTCTCACTATGGTTAATGAGAACGCAAACAACACACACCTCATCTCGAAACTCTATAAAGCATGTGCGGCACTCAAACCCATAGACGACGACAAAGTTCGTAAAGCCTGGGAAATAGATTTGGGAACGACAATTACGGATAAACAGTGGGCCAAGTGCCGCTCTGTCACACAGGACGTTTCCCTGAACAGTAGGCACAAACTCTTGCATTTAAAATGTTTGCGCCGCATATATTTCACCCCAGCGCTAGCACACAAGATAGACCCCTCCAAATCGCACCACTATCGCAAATGATCTGCCCCTCAAGCCGACTTTGCACACCTCACATGGACATGTCCGAAGCTGCGACGCTTTTGGGAGAGCATACATTATACGCTAGGGAAAATGATCGATCTCTCTTTATCCCCTACCCCTGAGATAGCTTTGCTGGGATATACAGTGAATTTCCCAAAGAAAATCAGACGGTTTGCAGCTTTGGATCTGCTGTTGGCGAAACGTGAGGTGGCTATTCGTAAGTCCGCACCGACCACCCAGAACTGGCTGCAGAGTCTAGCATATTGCAACACTAACAGTGAACTATACGCAAGTGTGATGCCTAGCTCGTCCTGCCCCAAAGACATATGGGGCCCCTACCGGGCATATATCATAACATTGCGTCACGATTTAGTGGAGCAAGGCATAGTGCCAGAAGGAGTGGGATAGCCATTTTTTTTGCTGACTTTTATATCCTATTGTTTCATCGAAATTGTATGACATTACTACATGTGTTAAATCCGTAATCAAAAGAATCTAGTATTAACGATTAGTATTACCAGGGTGAGAAGTTGTTGGCAGGGATCTCTCAATTTAGTTATTACTCTGCATAATGTGTTTCATATGGCCTCCTTGGTTTGCGAATTTTGTTGTAGACAGTGAACCGAAAGATGAATCGTCATGGATATATTGTGATATTATATACAGCTGCATTGGTAACAGAATATTTTTGTATAATGTGGTAAGTTTGATGAAAAGGAAAATAAAGTTTTTAAAAAAAAGATGAATGCAGAACCCTGCAGGATGATCCTAATAGCCCCATCATGGCCACGTCAACTTCTCCTACTTTTAAAGAGGCAAGCCATACTCTTGCGTCCCATTCCATCTCTTCCGATGATGTCCCACGGACAAATGCTGCATCCAGATCCCAAAAGCAGCATGGCTCCTGAACACCTTGAATCTTAGCATCTACATATACCGTCTGAATGTAGGGATATTTGTCCCAATGTACAATCATAACACACTAACAAAACATACAGAATGAAATGGAAGAGATTTTGTGTTTGGTGTGAGGAATCCAACATCCATCCTTTCTTTTCCTCACCTTATGAAATCCTTCCTTCCATCCTGCTTTTGGCGAAATCCGGATTAGCGCACGCCTCGATTAAAGTCCACCTGGCTGCACTATCCCGATTCAGAAGGACCTCTTCGGGGCCATCATTATGGTCATCAAGAATCATTAAACAATTCATGAGAGGACTGTTCTGGGACTTTTCACCTGTCAAGCCTCCGCCACCTCTCTGACATCTGAACATACTCCTGTCACAACTCATGAAACATCCTTTCAAACCTATACATAAAGCTGACCTCAAGTTACTGTTGTGGAAAGTTGACACACTGCTGTCAGTGACTTCGGCTAGGAGGGTCAGTGAAATCCAGGCTCTCACTATCCAGGAACCTTTTCTGCAATAGAGGGATGACAGAGTAGTCCTTCATATCAACCCTAAATGTATCCTTAAAGTTCCATCAGACTTTCATTTAAACAACCCTCTTGTCCCCAAAACCTTCTTTCCTTAACCAACAACTGCTTCGGAAAGAGCCCTTCATTCACTTGATAGTTAGCGTTGTCTTAAATATTATCTACAAAGTACCAAAGCCTTTCCCAAGTCCACCCAGCTCTTCGTGGCCTTGAGTGGCCCTCGTAAAGGCTATCCTCTATCCAAGCGGAGTATTGCACTTTGGATGTCCGGTGCAAATCAATATTGCCATCAATCTGCAGGAAAACCCCTGCGGGCACTGGTGCATGCCCACTCTACAAGAGCGGTCTCTGCGTCAACAGCTCTTTTTGCCATAGTGCCTATCCAGGACATCTGCAGAGCTGCGACCCGGAAGAGTACCCACACCTTTACCAGACAATAGTGCTTGGATGCCGCAGCTCAGAGTGATGCAGCAGGGGGCCAGGTGGGGCTGAGGAACCTTTTTCAGTGGCGGTGAGCTCTCTCCTTCACCCCTCCTTCCCTTCTAATGTAAGACCACACGTTTTTTCCAATACTGGAGTAAAGAAATAAGTTACGTACCTGTAACTGTAGTTCTCCAGTATTGGAATATTTCATAGATTCACATGCGACCCACCCTCCTTCCCTGAGAGGCTCACCTTTTGGATTTTTGCAGGTGTCTTTGGCACTGGTGTTGTGAAAATCTGAGGGTCTAGTGTTCTCTGAGGAGTATACTAGACGGGGAGAGGTTCTGATTGGTTCAGGCTTTATTTTGGTCTCTTTTGAAAACCAATAGAGATATGGAAATGGGCCTAGGCCGGGTTTCTGGTTTGTATTGGCTTTACATTGCTATTTTGATATATCGACGACTCCCATCTCGATGACAGGGAATGAATCCAGTATGTGAATCTATGAAAGATTCCAATACTGGACAACTACAGTTACAGGTATGTAACTTATTTCCTTATGGACAGCTGAAGAGCAGGAGCATTGTGGTGTGGGGAGCTGGATATAATGGCTTTGTTTGGGCAGCTGGAGTAGATGGCATTGTGTGGGCAGCAGGAGAAGTTGTGCTATGTGTGTACAGTTGACAGGGAGGCGCAGAATGTGGACAGATGGAGGGCAGGAGCATTGCGTGGGCAGCTGCAGAAGATGGTCACTTTGTGGGCAGCTGTGTGCAGCTGGAAGAGATGATCATTGTCCGGGCAGCTGGCAGAGTTCACATTGTGTGGTCAGCCGCAGGTGATGGCATTGTGTGTGCTGCAGGAGAAGATGGCATTGTGTAAGCTAGTGGAGGAGACAAGCCATGTGTGGGCATCTGTGAGAGACGAGCAGTATGTGGCAGCCAGGTGAAGATAGGTGGGTGGATGAATCAGCGTGGGCAGCTGGAGAAAGGACAGGGTGTGGGCAGCTAGAGGAGGCAGGCAGCAGGAGGAGATGGGAAGAGTGCATGTGTGAGGGAGGGAGGGGCAATGTTTGGTCCTCCGAGGCAATCTCCATTGCAAGCTCTCAGTGCAGAGGTCTAATGTCTGAGGTGCAGGGATGGGGCTCACATGGACACCTTCACGCCTGAGCGCCACCTGGCGTGTTCTAGGCATGCATCCGCCTTGCATGTTTACTCTGTGCCTTTGGATTCATCCCTGATTGGTTTGACTCTGCTGCTTGCAGGTGAGCTCCCCCATGAAGACGGCCGCTTCCAATGCCTGGAATGAGTATGAGCTCCTACCCAATGGCTGCGAGGCGCACTGGGAGGTGGTGGAGAGGATTCTTTTCATCTACGCCAAACTGAACCCTGGGATCGCCTACGTGCAGGGGATGAATGAGATTGTGGGGCCGATTTACTACTCCTTCGCTACAGACCCGAATAAAGAGTGGAAAGGTGAGTGGGGGCAACGGAGGGACCTTGGCTGGTCTCATAAGGTGTGCGCTGGCACCAAGGACCCTTGGGGCGGGCCAGGTGAGTGGGAGCAACGGAGGGGCCTTGGCTGGTCCCATAGGGGTGCAGTGGCACCAAGGACCCTTGGAGTGGGCCAGTAGGCATTATCTAGGCACCGGGCAGTGCTTGAGAAGGAGAGATGGAAAGGACAGCCACCCAGGGGCTGAGGTTCGTTATTTATAGGGGACGGTGAAAGAAGTCTATGGCACAGGTCATGAAATTCATGGAGGTGCACGGTGACCACTCCTGGACTGCACCAGGCAAAGATCGGTTCTAGATCATGTGATACATGTGGGGGTTGCTGCCCTCTGCGGCCATTGCACAGTCAGGCAGCCGATACTACAATACAGTGATCTTTATGGCAAAAAGTAGATCCACTCTGTTGTTTTGTTTTTTTAAAACATATTTTTACTGGCATTTATTATTTAGGCAAGAGAGTAGACCGGTTATCAACATTGTACAAGCCTCATTACACATGTCTATGTAGAAGAAACATTGTAAGGTTCATTCCAGTCTTAACCTGTATCTACAGACTCGTTCTATGCATGTCATGTAGTGCCAGGATGGTACTCGGTTTCTCCCACATTTCCAGCATAGATCGGGGCTTTACAGTGTGCACTATGGGCTTTATATAGTCGCGTCGTTTTCAAGGGTGATCGTTTCAGCTTGGAAAGGGCTTCATGAAATGCCGCCTGTGCACAGTAATCTAAAGCTAAGACCAAACATTTACCTTAACATATGCAGGACGGTAGTATATATTGTAATCCGGACGTAGAGCCTGGGGGTGTCGGTTCACAATCAGGGTGCGGCAAGGAGGGGTTCTAGCCATTCCTAGTCCAGTCCATGACCAGCAAATGGCATACTGTGCAGTCGGCGTTGTACGAGGGGGGGCGCAATGACAGCACCAGCATGTGAGGGGCACCCCGACTCTTTTAGATCAACTGTATTGTTGCTGTAAAACTTTAAAGAATGATGTATTGACCCAAGTGAAATTGTAAATAGACTTTTCTAACTGAGATTTAAAAAAGAAGCGGTGCATGCTGGACTGATGATCAGAGTAAAAACCAAGATCGCCAATTCCTGATGAGATGTGGATGGCAGAAAAATGATGACATTAGTTCGGATCGGCGAATATCCTGGCTCCAACAGCTTTTCAGAAACTTAGATTGAGATCAGGTTGCATCCAAAAAGGAGTCTTTGCTACATTGAATTCTGTAAGATGTGTAGATGGATAGCCAAGCTGACTGGGGTGTTGGGGAGTGGCGTGCAGGCCAAGATGTAAAGGGCAGCCGAGCACACCAAGATCTATAATGAGAGGATGCTGACTACGTCAGCTACGTATTGATAGTGTTTCTTATAGTATGAAGGCAATAATGACTTTGGAAGAGCAAAGAAACACACACTATACCCGGTGGTTCATGATAAAACACGTTCTAACACAAGGTTTTAAAACCTATAATAGGAAACGGCTTTCAGCTTCCAGCATTGTCGTGGACAGATTTCCAACTTGTAGAGGAAAAAGTAAGAAATCAGCTGAAGTATTTAGCAAAAGTAAACACCTGTGTCTGCCAAGTTACACCCAAAGTGTTTATGTATAAAGTGCTGTTTGTTGAGTCTTCATCTGCCTGGGATACACCCCAAGTATTTGTGGTACGAAGTGCTGTTTAGTGAGTCTTTGTGTGCCTGAAATACACACAAAGTGTTTGTGGTATGAAGTGCTGTTTTGTGAGACATGGTCTGCCTGGGATGCACCCAAAGTATTTGTGGTACGAAGTGCCGTTTGGTGAGACATCATCTGCCTGGGATACACCCAAAGTATTTGTGGTACGAAGTGCTGTTTGGTGAGTCTTCGTCTGCCTGGGATACACACAAAGTGTTTGGGTACAGCGTGTTGTTTGATGACACATTGTCTGCCTGGAATATGCCCAAAGTGTTTGTGGTACGAAGTGCTGTTTAGTGAGACATGGTCTGCTTGGGATACATCCAAAGTGTTTGTGGTCCGAAGTGCCGTTTGGTGAGATGATATCTGGCTGGGATACACCCAAAGTGTTTTGTGGTATGAAGTGCCTTTGGTGAGATATTTTCTGCCTGGGATGCACCCAAAGTGTTTAATTACGAAGTGCCGTTAGATGAGACATTGTCTGCCTGGGATACACCCAAAGAATTTGTGGTACAAAGTGCTGTTTGGTGAGACTTCATCTGCCTGAGATACGCCCAAAGTGTTTGTGGTATGAAGTGCTGTTTTGTGAGACATGGTCTGCCTGGGATGCACCCAAAGTATTTGTGGTACGAAGTGCCGTTTGGTGAGACATCATCTGCCTGGGATACACCCAAAGTATTTGTGGTACGAAGTGCTGTTTGGTGAGTCTTCGTCTGCCTGGGATACACACAAAGTGTTTGGGTACAGCGTGTTGTTTGATGACACATTGTCTGCCTGGAATATGCCCAAAGTGTTTGTGGTACGAAGTGCTGTTTAGTGAGACATGGTCTGCTTGGGATACATCCAAAGTGTTTGTGGTCCGAAGTGCCGTTTGGTGAGATGATATCTGGCTGGGATACACCCAAAGTGTTTTGTGGTATGAAGTGCCTTTGGTGAGATATTTTCTGCCTGGGATGCACCCAAAGTGTTTAATTACGAAGTGCCGTTAGATGAGACATTGTCTGCCTGGGATACACCCAAAGAATTTGTGGTACAAAGTGCTGTTTGGTGAGACTTCATCTGCCTGAGATACGCCCAAAGTGTTTGTGGTACAAAGTGCCGTTTGGTGAGACATCGTCTGCCTGGGATGCACCCAAAGTGTTTGTGGTATGAAGTGCCTTTGGTGAGATTTTCTGCCTGGGCTACACCCACAGTGTTTAGGTACGAAGTGCCGTTTGGTGAGACATTGTCTGCCTGGTATACACCCAAAGTGTTTGAGGTACTAAGCGACGTTTGGTGAGACATCGTCTGCCTAGAATGCACCCAACGTGTTTGTGGTATGAAGTGTTGTTTGGTGAGACATCGTCTGCCTGGGATTTACCCAAAGTGTTTGTGGTACAAAGTGCCATTTGGTGAGACATGGTCTGCCTGGGATTTACCCAAAGTGTTTGTGGTACAAAGTGCCATTTGGTGAGACATGGTCTGCCTGGGATACACCCAAAGTGTTTGTGGTACGAAGTGTTGTTTGGTGAGACATTGTCTGCCTGGGATACACCCAAAGTGTTTGTGGTATGAAGTGTTGTTTGGTGAGACATTGTCTGCCCGGGATACGCCCAAAGTGTTTGTGGTACAAAGTGTTGTTTGGTGAGACATCGTCTGCCTGGGATATACCCAAAGTGTTTGTGGTACAAAGTGCCATTTGGTGAGACATGGTCTGCCTGGGATACACCCAAAGTGTTTGTGGTAGGAAATGTTGTTTGGTGAGACATTGTCTGCCTGGGATTTACCCAAAGTGTTTGTGGTACGAAGTGCCTTTGGTGAGACATTTTCTGCCTGGGATACACCCAAAGTGTTTGTGGTAGGAAGTGTTGTTTGGTAAGACATCTGATGCCAATTTGTGGACAATGAACTAGATCTCAGTCGGCCCCAGAGGAGCTGATATGTGCTGATATATAGAAAGGGGTTGCAGGCATGGACTGGGGTGACCACGGGGTACTACGTTTAGCATCTGGTTCAAGGCACACAGTGGGGTCGAGCACTAGGTAGCATGTAGGCGAGCACATGGGCAATCCAGCCTAAATGAATCCTTGCAGATCCTACCTAACTAACCTGCTGAGTCTTTGAGCTAAGCGAGAAGCGGGGACCTTGAAAACAGGGCAGAAGTTCCATGCTTGGATTTTAAATGAGTTTGACACAGAAGTTAAGATTTGAGTTTAAACTTAATGCGCATGGATTTGTTGATCGAATGTGGAAAGGAGCTGTGGGGTGTTGTGTTGCATAAAATATTGCTGATCCCCCCCATTGGCCAGGCGTGGGCTTGGTGGGGGTCGGACGGTCTTGCGCTTGTGATGAAGTGAGCGTAAGAAAGTTTGAAAAGAAGATGTATGTTGTAAAGGGACTTGGAATGAGCCCCCTTTCTTCTCTTCCAGAGCACGCTGAGGCTGACACGTTCTTCTGCTTCACAAACCTCATGGCCGAGATCCGGGACAATTTCATGAAAAGCTTGGATGATTCTCAGTGTGGCATCACCTCCAAGATGGAGAGAGTGTACTCCAGCCTGAAGGAGACGGATGCTGAGCTCTACCTGCGCCTGGTGAGCATCTGGGAGGCAGTGGGAGACAGGGCCTCACGCCCAGACTGAGGGAAACCACAGTGCAGGGTTAGTCTGGTATTCACGCGCAGTAACCTCCGTCTGGTGTAAGCTCTTTTTAGAGGTCGCCTGTGTGTTGACACTAGTAAAAACACAGACACAGTGGCCGTTGGAGTTCAGAAACGGACGAGGCACTGAAGGTTCAAAAGACCAGGCTCTCACCTGTTGTGTGACTTCAATGTTCTTGAACCCCCTATAGAAGTAGTAAAGTGGAATCTTCTGAAATGCAGTAGTAAGATAAGTTCATCCATGTCAAGGGAGTCCATTCGATTGATGAACCGTGAATCCTGGTCAAAAACTAGAGAAGTGGGGTGATCCAAAGTCCTAGTCGGGCAGAGCAGGATGCCGACAGGAAGCAGCGGACTATTTCCTGCATTTACCAACCTTCTCATAGAAAACGTTCAAATAGAGACTCTAACCTCAGATTCCTTACTTTAGAAAATTCCCCAGGTGTCAGACTGGATCCGATAGATCGTGAGCAGTACCTCTCTGCGCCGGTAAGCGCCGTCCACCATCTCTGCATCAACATTGTCCACAGGTCCGAAGTGATGAGTCTGGTGCCTATAAATGCCCCGCCCCTGCACCCTGACGTAACTTCCTTTCTTTCTGCACCAACAGTGCAGATCAGGAGATCTACCTCTGTCGTTTTTCCGAGCACTTTTTTCATCCATTTATCAATTTATTTTTGAGCTTTACTACCAGTGTGCAAGGTATATGTCCCCCAGCAAGCAAACCGGATTTAAACCCTGTGAGCAATATTACAGAATATTACAGACAGGTGACAGTCTCTGATCCCCACTTGATTCCTATGTGGTGTTTGGGGTCGGACCACAACTCCTGGGCTTGCTCCGACTGCAAGTTGAAGCATCCCAAGGCTACTGGGGAGCAGGCGATGAAGTTCCTGGCAGCGCGGCAGAAGGGTCAATGCCATTCTCAGCACTGATTCAAAGGGAGATCTCGGGGCCGATCTGCCGACAGTCGAGATCCCTCCCGACTTCAAAGTCGAGTAAGTGGAATAAGTATAAGGATTCGTCGTCCATGCATTCTTCTGCTTCTCTCAGCAAGCACCATGCTCCTAGTCTGCTCCCGCATTCCACCAGTGGAGGGTGGCCGGGTCTGTTCCACGCTTCCCCAAGTTTTATCCCGGCAGGTCCACTCGGCCTTTCATCCTTCTGAGGTTGATAAAAGGAGTACCATTGAGTTGGGTAACAATAAACGCTGCTCGACGTCAACACTAGCGCAGGCCGGACTGTATCAGCGCACCCTGCTGCCTCCCTGTCAGAGGTACTGTTGTTTGTGTTATCCTTAGATCTGCAAGATCTTGCCCGGGGCACTGTTAAAGGGTACCTGTCTGCTACCTCCGCCTTCTTACGGTTGCGAAATAGCCCTCTTTATTTCAGTCACTTGTTGTGGCACTTCTTCTTAATGGCTTGCAGCATCTTTATCCGCTTACCCCTATTGTTATGCTCCAATGGGACCTTCATTTGGTCTAAACTTTTCTCATGCGTTTCCTTTTTGAACCCATGCACAGCTGCCCTTTGAGCCTTCTGACCTTTAAGACAGCCTGTATCGTGGTGATTACTTTGGGAAGGAGGGTAATCGGGCTTCAAGCTCTTTCTGTTAATCCTCTTCGGACACTGCCTCTTTCCTGACGGAAGTAGTAACCCCATTCCATGTCAGCGAGAACACCACGCTGCCGATATGTTTGGCTATACCTCATCCTTACAAGGAGGAGGAGAGGGTCCATTGTCCGGACCCTAAAAGAGCCTTTTCCTTTTACTCCATCGGTACCAAAGATCACCTCTTTGGGTTCGCTGGAGTGAAAAGGCAAGGCAGTGCAGGAGTGGACCATATTCTGTTGGAATGTGCTTTGCATAAAAATCTGGTGCACATTAGCTAGGAAGCAGCCAATTGAAGGCTTGCAGGCTCATTCCAGCAGAGCCAAAGTGGCCACTACGCGTTTGCACATGGTGTGCCTGTCCTGGACATGTATCAGGCTGCACGTGGGCGTCACTCCACGTGTTCACAAAACACTACTGCTTGGACAATCCAGTCTGTCGAGACTGGCACTTTGCCCATTCAGTCCTTTCGGACTTTCGGGTTTAAGCCTGTTTGCAGACCCACCCCGAGGAGGCATTGCTTGGTTATCTATTCTTATGTGAGGAATCTGCAGTTAGAGGCCTCTGTCAAAAGAACAAGTGACTTACCTTTGGTAACGCTTTTTCTGGTAGAGACTCTATCTAACTGCAGATTCCTCGTTGACCTTCCCATCCTCCCCGCTCTGCGAAATGGGCTCTTCAGCCAATAGATCTTGTTAGTTTCTGCGCACTGGTCACACATAATTCAGTCATTGCTGAGTGTTTTTGGCATGGAAATAGTAACAAAAGAGACAGATGTCAGCGTGTTGGGGTGGCGCCTACAGGACACCACGTACATCACTTCCGATGCGGGTAACGTGGAGCCAGTCACGCCATCTACCGACACACAAAGGTACTGCTCAAGATTTTCCAGGTCCAGTCTCATGCCTGGGGAATATTGTAAGGTAAGGGATCTGTGGTTTGATAGTCTGTACCAGAAAAGGCGGTACCGAATGCAAGTAACTTGTTCTGTAAGACACTGCAAAACCGAGACTGAGTTCCCAACTTCTGTAGTTCCAGCTGCTGTGGAGGTGAGTTCCGTAGCGATCTGGAGAATTCCGTTTGCTTTGGGTGGAAAAAAGGAACTTATTTTTCCTTCTTTAAAAGCTTCACCCACCTCAGGATTGCATCCTGCATGCCAAATCTGTTGTATCTAATCCAGATCACCACTAAGTGTGGTTCTTTCATCTAAAATCTTCTATGTTGCTTCAAACCAAAGTACAAAAAAATTCCAATGTGTATTGCACACTTTTTCATATAGTTTTTATTGTTTTAACACAGTATGCAATACCAAAATAATTCCATGCTTACCACATACATTGTATGAATGATCCACCAACAAATCCCCAAACTCCCCCCACCCCTCTGCTGTTGTCTGTGGTCGCCCTCATACATTTGCTGTACCATACCAATAATAGCGCCTATCGTCCTTGAGGCCACCTATGGTCACCCACCGCGTGCGTTCATAGTGCCCTCTGCAGAGAATATCCACGGACCCAGGCAGTCCAAGCCATCACAAGTCAATCATACCTTTCCTCCCCTTTCATCCAAATAGTCAATTCGTCATGTCGCTTTGTGCGGTTCAGTGATCACCCTTTCACGGTGACTGGGCGTGAGGGGGGTCCCTCAGTGCGTCCAACATGGCCGCCCACGCTCGTAAATCATCCTCAACCCTGTCGTTGCATCTGGTCTGCTTCATGTCCATTTCTTCCTCCACCACCCACTCTGATCTGTCCCTGAGCCACTCTCCCACCCTGGTAGGATCCTGCGCCACACAAAACACAGAAATGGCGTGATGCCCTCTTAGTGTGCATAGGGAATTGTCTCCCAAACCCTAGTTACTGCTAGTATCCCGACAACAAAACCGGCAATTCCAAGATTTGGGTGAGGTAGACTCACTCACGTAATGTGACATGCTTCCTCATGGTGAGATGATACTACCAGGGCGGACTCAACTTCGGGGAGTTCTTAGAAATAAAAATTTCTCTCTGGATAAAATACTTGTATCCAGTTATACGTCTAAAACAAATTTTTGGTATACCAAAAAGTATCCTTTATACAGGTGGTACCCTAAGCTAAATAAAAATACCATAAGATAGTCTCAGGGGACGTAAGTAGTTGCTGTGACCCTTACGTACCACTGAGTTGTTATGCCAACATGTTTCTGCCCTTCTAATAGAGCCTAAAAGAGGTCTCGGGCATTCATCAGGGCTAAAGGTATGTATCCCTAGACTTTATTAAATACAGTGAAGGGTACAATGGTAAAAATTAAAAGGACCTACCTCTCTTCAATCAATCATCAGGGACTAATACCTAGCCGAGCGAAGAAAGACAAACACTTTGCGGTAGTATTTAGAATAACAAGGAAAACCTAGTATCGGTATACACAGCAGTATCAATTTCCATTGCAGAGCGATATCGTAAAATGCACAGTGACATTCTGATGCACATTAAAACAACATTAAAAACAACAGCAACTATGGCACATGTGTCATAAAACACACTCACGCGCAGCACGCATGCACAGGTGATGAAAACACATGGGGGAGGGAGTGCCATTGTAAAACCCTTTACATGATCTCCTTGCTGACCTAGTGCCAGGGGGCCTTTTGCCTCATGGTCTGTGATGGGTAGGCGCCTCCTATAGTGACACTCTGATAGGTGCTTTAATTCAATAATAACACGGGGGAAGAGTAAGGAGGCAATAAGTAAGTATAAATAATGTCTCAAAGTGCATGGTAAATGCACCCACATGCCCTCCTCAACTTCTCACAGTCTCTGTGTTTTATATCCGTCTTAGGTACTGCATCCTTACTGCATTGCACCAATTATATGCCACTTAATTCGCCACGGTAGAGCGCCCGCACTGATCCTGCTGTGCCCAAAAGGAACAGTCATCTGGTAACATCAGGGCCGTAGCAATGCTTATTCGTATTTAAAGGCAAAGGGGCTGCCAGAAGTAGCCAATCAGCCTAATGCCCACTTTTTAGGTCTCGCCTGAGCCAGCGCGCATTTACTGCTCTGCAAGGCATTTTGTAAGAGCTTTTAAATTCCAAACACATGCTCATGCGTGTGCTTGGAATTTATCACTTGCTATTGGGCTTTGCGTGCTGTCTTTCTAAGAAAGACAGCACGCAATTGGCCCAAGGGGAGTGCATGTCCAGCCTTCTTCGTTCTGTGGCCTATGGTCCGCGGGAGCGAGCATGAGCACCATATGTTTCAAATTATCGCGCCGAGACTCGCGGTCGCGTTAATTGGAAACATATGGGCAAGCGCGGCGCTTTCAATTTCGCCGCGGCGCGTGCACTACTTCCAGGCTTGTCTTGTTTTTCACTTATCAGCAGTCAAATCAAAATCTAGTACTGATAGCAAAAGAAATAATTCAAATAAATATTTCACAATGTGGGGCTGATTTTTTTCCAGCCTATCTCTACGCATCTGTGTTGTGTTCGAGAGATTAGTTTGTCTGAATTTCGCCTGCAGTGGCATATAGTCTGTCTATTATGACTCCTCTCTCCATGCTTTGCGTCACCATCCTTGGAAGAGTTATTAATTCTCAGTTCCACTCAGTGTAGACAAGCGCAGACAAGATTCAAAAGGGAATTTGCAGCAAAGGGCCAGTCGCAATCTTTGTTCGAATCACTTAAGATGTAGTGCACAATTAAGGCCACCACCATATTTGAGAGGTTTATACGCATTATTTTCTTTTATCTTTGGATTGGAGGCAAATAAGTGCAAACTTGGCCAGACGACTTAAAAAGAGTACCACTTGAAAGAGAAAACTTATTGCTGGTTTGACAATTATGGGTAATCTTATTTTGGGAATGAGAAATTTGATCTCTAATACATATACACTTGACACGCACAAAAAACACATGAGAGAACATATCTCCATTCTACAGCACAGCGCCGCAGCAGCTTCTCTGGGGCGGTGCAGGA
The DNA here is from genome assembly GCF_964204655.1 of Triturus cristatus. NCBI lineage: Eukaryota > Metazoa > Chordata > Amphibia > Caudata > Salamandridae > Triturus > Triturus cristatus. The sequence continues at coordinate 1,177,222,974 of NC_140580.1, read as the reverse complement.
GCAGGAAGCCGCTACTCCTTTGATACATGTGCTATGAGTTTCAAAATAACAGGCAGTCCCACGAGTTTCACTGCCAAGCGCCCCTTTAGACCCACACTAAAAAATGCAAAAGCTTGCGAAATAAGAAGGGGATAGAAGCGTGTTGTCCTCCAGCTTGCTAAAGTAAACTTAAGGACCAGTGTGGGCACGCTGCTGCCTCTTAAACCGTCTGCCCTGCTACGCAAGGTGAGTGCGGGGCACTTGGGAGCACTTACTTTGGCAGAAGCGTGCAGTTAGTGCAAGGGGCCGCACCCTAGTGAACTTTCGGCTGAGCTGTTGGGGAAGCTTGAGCATGCTCTGTTGTTTTCTGTGCCTGGGCCTCCCACCTTCATCAATTCATCTGTACACTTGGGGTGGCAGTCGCACCAGAACACTCCTCCAACTGTGCATATCATTCGCCGACGCTCCTCTCTCTGGTCACTCCCCAGCTGCCGTGTGCACAGCTCCCATGGCCACCCCTCAGCTGCACTCATGTCTCATAGTTCCATCAAAGCTCATTTGAGGATAAAACTGCACTGTGCACCCCTCCAGTTGCACACATAGTTTCACCTCAGCTCCTCCATACTCTCTTGGGCTGCAGTGTACACAGCTGCACTGATAGCCCCACAGAAGCTCCTCTGGCCGCTACCCATGTCGCGGTGTGCACAGAGCCATGCCATTCATTTGCTGCACACATGGTACCTCCGAAGATTCTTTGGATGCTACTTTGGATACTCCGAGGCTGCAGTATCTCCGGCGCCGGAGGTCAGCCCAAATTTGCAAAAACTGCAGGTTGTTTTGAGAGGATTTCCACCTTTGTGTGATCCGAAAAAACACAGTAAATATCTTTACTCTTTTGCCAACTCAAGGCACTTCCCTTTATGCTTTGCGGCTGTAACTTCGTCATTTCCACCCCTTGGCAGTGCTGTTCTTTGCCACTTCCTCCCAGGCCTCTGACCCCATCTGTTGCTCTGCAACCCTCGTCTGTTATTCCTTCTGTCTCTCTTGGTCCCCATCTGGATTGCGCTACCTTCCACCCCAACTCTTTTTTTTTTTTTTTGTTTTACCCTTTGTGGTCAAACACTGGCCCAGTTATAAGTACTCATTGACACCCTGTTCCCCAAGCCATTTATTTGCCATCACTTTATTCACATTCAAGACTGCATCAGAATTACCCAATGCAGCCAGCTCAGCCCCGCCCAGTACTGAGATTTACACAAAATCTATTCTTCTTTGCTGGTGAACACGAATCCATGTCACCAGAGACTCTGGCTTCTGAAAACTGTGTCCACAAAACATCCCTGTGAAATATCCAAAATCAAACGAATTAGGTAAAGCGGCTTGTCGCCAGTTACTCACTTTCTAATACCCCAAGATGTTTGTTTTAAACAATACCTTTTTTGCTTCAGATGATGTACTTATAATTCATATGTCCACCCTTTGCTGGAACCAGGCTAGGGCCCTGGAAACTCACTATTGGTTCAAAGGCGGCATGGGGAGTGCTAGTTGCAGGGCTCATACTCACTGTAATAAGCAAATAATTGACGGTCTAAGTGAGATGTACTTCCTATCCATTAGGTCACTTCTATATCCGTAGAGGTACAGCTACTCAACTGTCTCTTATACGGTCAGTGGAGTAGTAACACCACTTTTCAGGAGGACTGCTGTAATCATAATGTCCAGTGTAGTCCCTTTAGAGGCTGTACTGTGCACAATGCCAGACATTAACAAGCGTTTGCAATGCAATAGGCCTCGCATCTGTGAGAGTTTGAGCTATTGGCATTATAAATTACAATGCCTTTTATTTATGTGTTGGTTTTCAAAACAAATAAATACAAGGTATTGCCATTTACAATGGCTATAGCTTAAACTCTCGCAAATCCGAGACCTATTGCATTGCAAATGCTTGTTTGGTCTTGTTGTCAGTAATGCAACCCAGCTGTAGTTGGGTAGGACAGCAAGGGAATTGTTTTCACCGGCGCCTGAGGGCACGGTGTTCTGTGTCCGTCACTGACAGGGCATGGGCTCTGGAATCAGGAGCACCATGTCCAACGCGTAGGTCCATTGGTAAGGAACTGCGCGTGACGCAGGAACCACGCTACGTAGTGGCAGTCAATGGCAGCGTCCTACGGGGTCAGAATCCTGGGAAATGTAGTCTATTTCCCAGAATTTCAACTAGAAGCGGTGGAGCAGTAAAACAGTTGTCCTGTGCCATTTAAAAGGATTGTGGGGGCTGTAGTAGCCCTTGGTATGGACAGTATTTCTTCTTGGCATAATCAAATGCATATATACATATTCCCTCCTATTACGGAGAGGTCGTATGACATGGAAAAGGTACACACACTATGCAAAGTGGAGTGTACATGTACGTTACTGTTTATAAATGGTACAGAGGCCATGAAAATACCAAGAGGCTATCACCATATGTTTAATAGGCTCTGATGACTCAGTGGGGAGAACACCCAATAGGTAGACCATCTGTTTTATCTAATTATCCAGGGCCCCCATGGAATGGCGTTGTTCAGTCCTGTGGTGTCAGTATGTAAGCGGAACACCCAACACTGTTCATACTTCAGCAGTGCCTTACTCATATTTGTATGTCTGCATTCCAGTTTTTTAATAACATACCATTAAATGTCGTCCACATTGTGTTGGTGTTCAATAAAGTGTCCAGTTAGTTGTTTCGTCTCTCCTGTACTGTATTGTGCTTCAGTGTTCCATAATGCGAACATGTACCCCCCTATTAGTCATACAAATGCATAGGAGCTTCCACGGGCATAGTAAAACGCATATAACAAGGCTGGGATTTCAAGTTGTAAGATGTTGCAGCACCCATGGTGTGGCAAGGCTCAAATCCATAGACTTACATTTCTTCCTAAACTTACATACCCCCCACAGGGTTGGTGACCCATAGGGGTGTTCCATAGCGTTATTTGTGTCTCTGCCGCTCTTTTCTTATTTTGATGGGGGGGGTTGTATCACTGCATCACATAGATGTTGGCTTCTTTTAAAGGAGAACATGGGTTGTGCAAATTTCTAATTCCCAGAATTTAGGATGTCCCAATGTCTCTTAACCAGTTTTGTGACTGAATTTGAGATGGAAGTAACTGTTACGCATATGGGTGTTGCATTCCGTGGTTTTTTTGTAGGTGCCCAACAGGGCATCCCTATCGTTATTCGTTGCTCTTTTTCTTGCTCTTGTGATGGTTCTCTCTGGGTAGTTTTTTTCTCTGTTTTTTGCTAAGTATTTCCATGTGTTCCCTGTACTTCCCAATCTCTGTACAATCCGTCTGAGCCTTACGAATTTACCTATTGGTAAGCCTTCTCTAAGTGCTCGGGTGGAAGCTGTCAAAGCGTAGAAGGCTGTTTTTGTCTGTCAGTTTATAATAAACCTCAGTCTTCAGGACCCCCCCATCATGGTATATCCGTAAGTCCAAGCATAGTATTTCCACATCGCTCATGCTCATTGTGAATCTCAAAAAGTGTCCAAACTGTTGACCCATTCTGCAAACTCAATTGCTTCCTCTCTGGTGCCTGTCCAGAACCCCAGGATTTCGTTGATATATCTTTTCTACTGCTTCATCTGCCTTAAGTATGGGTTCTCATCACAGTAGATATACTCGGTCCCGAAGTTGTGTACATACAAACATTCCAAACTGGGGGCACAGGTGCTCCCCATTGAAGTTCCATTCATTTGTAAGGAGAACTCCCCTTCATATTCAAAAACATTCCTAGTAAGAATCATGTGTGCGCAGTAAACATTCCTAGTAAGAACCATGTGTGCGCAGTAAACATTCCTAGTAAGAACCATGTGTGCGCAGTAAACATTCCTAGTAAGAACCATGTGTGCGCAGTAAACATTCCTAGTAAGAACCATGTGGGTGCAGTAAACATTGCTAGTAAGAACTATGTGTGCGCGGTAAATATTCCCAGTAAGAACCATGTGTGCGCAGTAAACATTGCTAGTAAGAACCGTGTGTGCACAGTAAACATTCCTAGTAAGAACCATGTGTGCGCAGTAAACATTGCTAGTAAGAACCATGTGTGCGCAGTAAACATTGCTAGTAAGAACCGTGTGTGCGCAGTAAACATTGCTAGTAAGAACCGTGTGTGCGCAGTAAACATTCCTAGTAAGAACCGTGTGTGCGCAGTAAACATTGCTAGTAAGAACCATGTGTGCGCAGTAAACATTGCTAGTAAGAACCATGTGTGCGCAGTAAACATTGCTAGTAAGAACCATGTGTGCGCAGTAAACATTGCTAGTAAGAACTGTGTGTGCGCGGTAAACATTCCTAGTAAGAATCATGTGTGCGCAGTAAACATTCCTAGTAAGAACCATGTGTGCGCAGTAAACATTGCTAGTAAGAACCATGTGTGCGCAGTAAACATTGCTAGCAAGAACCATGTGTGTGCAGTAAACATTGCTAGTAAGAACTATGTGTGCGTGGTAAATATTCCCAGTAAGAACCATGTGTGCGCAGTAAACATTGCTAGTAAGAACCGTGTGTGCGCAGTAAACATTGCTAGTAAGAACTATGTGTGCGTGGTAAATATTCCCAGTAAGAACCATGTGTGCGCAGTAAACATTGCTAGTAAGAACCGTGTGTGCGCAGTAAACATTGCTAGTAAGAACTATGTGTGCGTGGTAAATATTCCCAGTAAGAACCATGTGTGCGCAGTAAACATTACTAGTAAGCACCATGTGTGTGCAGTAAACATTGCTAGTAAGAACCATGTGTGCGCAGTAAACATTCCTAGTAAGAACCATGTGTGCGCAGTAAACATTGCTAGTAAGAACCATGTGTGCGACAACCATGTGTGCGCAGTAAACATTGCTAGTAAGAACTATGTGTGCGCAGTCGAGGATAAACTCGGCAGGTGTCATTTTGTTTACCTGTCGAGGAGTCAGACGCTCTATAACCTCTAGTTTGGATTCTTGAGGAATATTCGTGTGCAATGATTCCATATCTAGGGTCAATAGAAGTTCAATGTCTCTAAGTTTTTTTAGTATGTCCTTGGTGTCCTTCAGAGAGGCGGGCATCTGGGTTACTAGCAGTTTCAAAAAGAACTCACAGAATTGTGACAGTGGTTTTGCAGTGTGAATCTTTCCTGGATTCACATGCTGTTCATTATTCCGCCATCTAGTGGTTGGGTCCAGAATTCTCCCAACAAAAACGTTTGTCCTTATACTGTTTTTGTCTTTTGTTCGTGGTGGGCGTCCATGTACCTCCATTTGGTGCCACTTGTAACGTTGTCTTGCTTCCTCCGGAAGCCCCCACCTTTGGTCACCATCTTCCGATTTTTTTTCTGCCGTTCGGTCTGGAAGCATGTAGGAAGATGTCCAACAATCAAGGGAAAAATGTTAACGAAAATCTAGAAAACAAATCACAAAAAGTCCACCGGAGCAAAGGAGTCATCAGAAGAAGATACTGGACCAGGACAAGGTATCTTCAGCGATGGATACGAAAAATATGTGCGCAGGGGGCTTCCTGTACTTGGTAATGGAGAAGATACAATTCCAGTTTTGCAAGAACTGCCCCCATAGGTTTGTGAAGAAGGACCAGTACCCGGCCTGCAACCTCCGCCTGCCGGTAGATCACAGTATTGAAGATTCCCTCGCCTTTTCATGGTTCTCCCCAAAGACTCTGAGGGTGAGACAGAGAACAACCCACCATATAATGCAGGGCCAACGTCACGCTCCATCTCTACAAAATTTGAGCTTCTTTTGTAACAAAGAGGAGAGTGTCACTGAAGGTCCAGAGCGGGGGCCAACATCCAGATCGTGGACATGGACCAAGGGGGCAAGAAGAGTTCTAGATCAGAGGTAAGGGACACAGCGCCCATAAAGATTTTAGCCGAGACACAAAATCAGAGTCTAAAAACCTCGAAGGCTGCATCGGTGTTGAAGCACTTGGCAACAGCACACATGACCAGAGAGGAGTACCCTCAGATCCTTTTCAAAGGAAACCACAGCCTTAGAGACCCCCCAAAAATAATCCAAGGCGTCGAAGGACGATCAAGGAAAAGGATGTATCGAAGTCGAAACAGGAGAGGTTGAACACTGAACACCACCGTTGGCCGAACATCTTGTCTTTGAAATTCTCTTTGTTGAAGCGAACGCACAAGAACCTGGACGGCTGACAATAAGCAGCCGAGATCGAGACAAAGAGGAGGCGATTTGAAGCCGAGATGGCCAGTATCTTGTAAAGGAAGAAAGACTTCAACAAAAGTCTCAAGCAATATGGAATTCCAAGCAAGGCATCGAAGGAATGAAGGCCTTGAGGAAATAGAACCAACTTTAACTCCTGAACCTCAAGCACAAGAAATCTTCTATGAGGAGGAGGATAAGCAGGTCTACCAGGGTTCTGAGGCTTCAGAATACTAAGATTTACAATGGCAAGATCTGGAAACAGACTCACCAGAAGGAGGGGTAGACACGTACCCTTCAAGACCGTCACCACCTGATGATATTGGAATCTATAATCAGGTAATATAGAAGGCAGCAGCGAGATATGGGGTACAGTTGGAAGAGGAGAAATAACAATCATGTTTTCTACTAGAAGCTCTTCTGCCAACACAGTCAAGGAGCAAATTTTGACCAATGCTCCCGAGTGTCTTAGATCAAGGAAAGGAGGGTGTCAAGGAAAAAGCAACATGTAAATCAGTTACATAAAGGGAACTGTCCCGGCAGACTCAATAAAAGCATCAACAGCCAGGAAAAGAGCCACCGTCCCAAGCACCACAGAGCCTCCTCCAGAAAGGGAGAGCAAGAGAATGGAGCTCATGGGCGGAAGATGGAAGGAGCGCTGCTACCCAATGGCATGTTGCGAATTCCAATGCACTGCTGAATCGTCACACCTGCCAACATTGGGAGGAAATAGGAGAACTAATGAAACACCTCCCAGAACAGTACCAAAAGAGGGCAGCACACCTGGTGGGGGGTGGCAAGAACATCCCTAATACCTGTGTCGAATCAGCACTAGATGCAGCTAAAACATCAGGAAGTCAAATGGTGATGGGGATCGCTGAGCGACGCCATGCCTGTTAAGAACTTCAGGCTTTAAGCCAGAGGTGCAAGCTAACACACTAACTGCACCATTCAATGGGGAACAACAATTTGAGAGTGCGGTAGACGAAACTCTGAATCAGTTGAAAAAAGGCAAGGAAACTGCGACTTCAATGGCTGCTCTACAGGTTAGAGTTCACATGGGCAGGGGATCAATATCCTCATAAAGACCTACAAGAAGGGGCTCCTTCCATCCAAAAACATCTCGCCAGACGTATCAACAGTCGTATCAGGGAGGTAGTCAGACGGGACAGCAACTGCCGGCCCAGTGCGGGCAATACCAGCAGCGAAGACAGTCCTTTCGGGGACGCCCATGCAGAAGAGGACAACGGTACGGAATACACATCTACCGCTACCTGGACAACTGGCTACTAAGGGCAAATTCATACAAAAATTGCAAACAGCACATGCAGCAAGTAATAACGCTTGCTCAACTTGGGTTCTCAATGTACATGGAGAAGTCATCACCTGAACCAGAGCAGGAGAAAATGTTATTGGGAGCAAGAATAAATGTAGTACAAGAGAAAGTTTTTCCCAGTGAGAAGAGAGCAATGGCACTATTGAAGGAGATACAGCTGTACCAGAAGGGGCCAGCTCTGTCAGTGAGGACGGTGGGGAAGCTGCTAGGAATGATGCCTTCTTGAATTTCATTGATACCGAACATAAGACTTCACATTAGACCATTTCAAGAATGGTTGCAAAGTCAACTGTCACAAACGACAGGGAGTTGGGAGGATCTAGTGGTTGTCACACAAAGGGTTGAGGAAGAGATAGCGTGGTGGAGCAGAGCACATATATCACAAGGAAGAACGTTCACACAACCAACTTCTACGGTGACCATAACATATGCCTCCCAAATGGAATGGAGAGCACACATGAACAATCTCAAGTCAGGGGAGCCTGGAAGGACCAGGATGCAGTACAGCACATCAAAATCCTAGAACTGAAGGCAATATTCATGGCCTTAAAAGCCTTTCAGAAAGAGCCCTGGGGGAAATCAATAATGATCCAGACAGACACCACAACCACCATGTTTTATATAAAGGAACAAGGAGCGACACAGTCCCTACCACTGTCAAGACTAGCACAAGAGATGTGGCTTGTGGGCCATTGAAAGGAAAATAGAGATGTTAGCTGTCCACCTACCAGGTAAGGACAGCACAGAGGCAGTCCGACTGAGCAGACAAGCCTCGTGGTCTCACAAGGGGGCCTTAACCAAACGGTACTCTCGAGGATTTTTCAAAGATTGGGAACACCGGAAATAGATCTCTTTGCGATACCCCAGAACGCAAAATGCCAACACTTCGCCTCCAGACATCAGTGTCAACAGTCATTGGGGAATGCACTGTCAATAGACTGGTATGGGAAATTTGCGTACGCTTTTCCCTGATACCACTACTTCACAAGGTGATCAGCAGATGCAAGATCAGCAGCATGACCCTGATACTAATTGCACCACAGGGGGCAAGACAAACAAGGTTCTCAGAGCTGATAGACCTGTCACAGGGAAGGTTTCACAAACTACCAATCAGCAAAGACCTGTTGTCAATGCAAGAAGGAATGGTGATGCTCCCAGAACCAGAGTCTTTAAGCCTGGCAGCATGGCTCCGGAAGACTTAGAACTCGCACACCTGAAGGTACCGGAAAAGACAATGGCAGTCTTAAGAGAAGCCAGAAGAGCAACAACTAAAACGTGTAATATGGCTAAATGGAAAAGATACTTACTCTGGAATTGGAAAGAAGGATTATTGAAGAGGATCTCTAGGGAGAAAACTGCTAAAATACTTAACACACCTTCTAGAGTGTAAGCTGACCTATTCATCTGAAAGGGGCATCTAGCAGCAATAGTGGCACACACAAGGGGTCACATTGAGAGACGCTTCTTCACATCTCCAGTCATCAAATGGTTCTTAGAAGGAGCAAAAACAAATTGCAACACCTACGCGGGTGCCGGCTCCCACATGGAATTTAAAAATTGTGCTCACACAATTGATGAAGGGGCCCTATGAACCATCACACCTAGGGCGACATTGCAAATTCTCACAGTAACGCCTGCTTTTTTAGTGGCTATAACTTCACTATGCAGAGTGAGTGAGTTACAAGCTCTCACGTTACAGGAACCTTACTTTCAAGTGCACAAAGATAGAATTGTCATGAGAACGGGCCCACAGTTCATGCCAAAGATTATCTCACAGTTCCACGTGAGCCAAAGTATTCAGATACCAAGCTTCTTTCAAAAACCAAAGACGCACACAGAAAGAACATTGCACACCCCAGATGCAAGACGGACAGTAAAGTGGGACATCAAAAGGACAAAGGCTAACAGAAAGACAAAGCAACTCTTTGTATCACTTGCAAGTAGTTTTCTAGAAGGGCCGGTTACAAAGAACACAATTGCAAGATGGACAGCACAGACTATTCACTTGTGCCACAAGAATGCAGGAGAGACGTTCCAAAACAGTCCTGGCGCACACCAAACAAGAAAGAAGGGAGCACCCATTGCTTTCCTAGCAAATACTCCAATGCAAGACATTTGTATGGCAGCAACTTGGTCATCAGTGCACACGTTTACAAGACACTATTGTTTAGATATTCAAATTAAGGAAGCAGAAGTAACAAAAGGGCTTCACAACATCTATTTTCACATCAATGCTTATCTTCAGCCCAACCACCACAGTGTTAACAAACTGCTACAAAATCTATGCACAGCGTGTGAATCCAGAAAAGATTCAAGCTGCAAAACGTATAGTTTCTTACCTGTCGGTGAAGTTTTGCAGCTTGACAAATTTTCTGGATTCACAAGCAAACCCACCCCTTGCCAAGAAGATGAGGGGGAAAAAAAGAATCTGAAGATGGCGGCCAAAAGTGGGAGCTTCCAACGATGTCACAAGGGGTACCAAATGTAAGTGCGTCGATGCCCACCAACAACAAAAGACAAAAATAGTAGAAGGACAAATGTTTGCGGGGAGAATTCCAGACCCAACCACTAGATGGTGGAATAATGCACAGCATATGAATCCAGAAAATTCTTCAAGCTGCAAAACTACACCGAAAGGTAAGAAACTCTACGTTCAAGGGTCTAGCCTATCCCCGATACGATTGGGTGCCCTGGAGGTTTGGGGGTTGTTGATATACACTTTAAGCAGAACATAGAAGTAAGGTGTTTTACGTTCTTTCTCAATGAGGAAAGGTGCTTCCTTCTCAGTCACCCATCCATTGTCTAGGGCTCCTTTGATGATGAAGGTGATCTCATCCATGAGGTCAGGTACGGGGCCTTTACTTAATTTCTTATAGTGTATAGTATCCCCTAAGAGTCTCAGGCATTGGGTGTGGTACATGTCTTTAGGCATTAAGACTATCCCACACCCTTTATCTGCCGGTTTTATAATCACCATTATGTCCTCTCTTGATTCTCTGGGCCTCTTTTTCTGCCATGCTTACATTTTGAAAGTTATCCGTCTTGTCTTAAGGAGTCTAGACCTACATTGATTGTCCTGTGCCAACCATCTGATGGCGACACCCATTTAGCCAAAACCAGTCCTAAGAGCAGACATTTCCTGCTCAGTTTCCATGCCTTTTGGTGTGGAAGCAACCCCAGCAAGATCGGTTTGATGTCAAGCTGAAGCTTCCACCCAGTGGCTCCATTAAGCCTGTCCACTATCTTCTGTCAATACGGACTCAGGAATCTACATCTCGAAATTACATGTATACAATCTGCCTCCGTCACTGCAAAGCAAACAACTCCCCTCTCTTGTGGGATATATTACATGCAAAGTCTTGTGGTATGGTATACATGCTGAATGTAATTATACCATATCAGCTTTAACCGTGTATTGGATTAAACAGTCTTTGATCCTCCGTGCACCTTTTCCCATCCGTTTCCGTGATTGGTTCAGCCAATGTACCTGCCCATTTCACCTGAATTTTTAGCAGTGCTGTGGGACAATCGGCCTGCAGCACCCTATAAAGGTGTAATATCAGCCTCGTTCCCCCTGCCAATGCCAGAGTTGCCCCCAGGGTCTGTGACGGGGGTGGCTCTTCCAGAAAACATGGCCACAGTTCTCGTTCCAATGCTGAGAGTTTAGCATATTGGAGGTATTGTTCCTGGCCCAGCATGAAGGTCTCATAGCCTCCTCTCTTGTGATGAATTGCCCATCTGTGTGGACAGGTCCCCCAGTGTGTTTCAGCCTCCCCACTTCCAGTGCTCTACTACCATAGTGGCTACCACTTTCACAAATGGCTTGAGTACCCAAATAGGCATGTCTGAAGCATTAGGCATTCAAATTCAATTCTTGCTTTATTTCGATTATAGTTGCAAATCATAAAAGCATACAATAATACAGTCATACAATAATACAAATCCTAAAAACATAATTATTTACAAGTTAAATGGGATTAAAAAAGAGCAACTAATTAATCCTTAATTTAAAAAGTTCATAAATGGCATGACGAGTCCATTAAAAACGAAAAAACATAAAATTGCATATTCACAATGACATATTAATCTAAATTCTTGCGGTATTTGACAATAGATTTCAAATAATTGGCTACTACAAATACCAGGTACTACCCCTCCAACAGCTGTAAAAATAGTAAAGCTGGGCGACATTGTCTAAAACCAGTACGCCTCAGGAACGGAATAAGCCATTTTTTCCTTAGACCCGTGTAAAATTTGCAAAAAAGGATGGTGTGCAAGGTCGATTGCTAAGAAATTTGATCGCAAGAACAGAAAGGGAGATGTTTAGCCCAATTATTTCGTACTGGGAATGTGACCATTCGGTGGAAAAAATTCATTCTAAATCTTACCAATAGGTAACGCTCATAGCTTGTGATATTAAGGGTGAGGTACGGCTGTAATGTGGGCACCAGCTGGGTCAATAAAGAGTGAGTGACAGAGGGTTTGGCAATTTCATTCGTCAGTCTTAGTTCCTCCAGATGGGCGAGGGCTTTTTAAAGCCTTCCTCGTAACCTCACATATAGAGGAGGGGTTGTGATAATATGTATCCCAGCCCAAATCATGGAGAAAGCATGCTATGTACCGAAGCCACCTAGACCTATGAACGTTATCCATTGAAAGGCAGTCGGACAGGATAGACTGGGAGAGGGTTGCCTTGTCGGAGGACCAGATCTTACGCCATAATAAGAGTGGTTCAACTTTGGCTTGGTCCGACACATGAACAAGGCCCAGCTCTGTATGGCAGGCAAAAGTACCCGCACTCCCAGGGACTGCGAGAATGTACCTCAAAAATGAGTTTTCCACTTTCTGGATACTGTCTGTGGTCACAAAACCCCAAAGACCCGCCCCATACAAAGCCACAGATAGACATTTCGCTTTGTAGATCGTGATAATTTCAGAGGGAGCTCTATTTCCCAGCTTCCTGGTAAAATTAATAAGGGCTGTGGTTGTTTTTAGGAAGAGAAGTTTTCTCATTTCTACAGCCAGTTTCCAGGAAAATTTATGATCTATGATAATGCCTAAATAAGGATATTTTTCCGTAATGGCTATTTTTTCTTGATCCAAATAGATACCCCTCATTTTAGTGGTACTTTTTTGGCCAGGACATGCCCTCATTACGAAGGTTTTACTAATATTTATTTTAAGGTCAAGGCCCGCCATAAATGTGGAGTATCTATTCAAGCCCTTTTGCAGTTCACGGGGGGTACGGGCTAAAATGACGGTGTCGTCAGCATAAAAAAGTGCAGGTATAGGGCTGTTGTTCACCATAGGGAGGTCCTGGGATCCCTTGATCATCTCTCTTTCCAGACCATTTGTGTACAGTGTAAAAAGAAGAGGGGCCAGGACACACCCTTGCCTAACCCCTTTTTCTACTGGAAAGGCTTCCGTCAACTCCCCCCCCCCCCCCACCCCATAGCGCACTCTTGCAGTGGCATTAGCATAGAGTTCCCTGATAAACTTGAGCAAATTCGATGGAGCCCCCATATCAGCCAATAAAGCCCAAAGCTTAGAATGGGAAACACAGTCAAATGCGGCTGATAAGTCCACATAGACCATATAGAAATCTCCTCCTTTAATATAGACATATTTGTCTATTAAAAGTGAAAGGTTTAGGGCCTGTTCGATGGTCCCCAGGCCCTGGCGAAACCCGTACTGCAAGTCTGAAATAATCCTGCCATCCTCCGCCCAAACTTGTAATTGCTCTAAAATGACTCGACCCGCCGCCTTTCCCAGGGAGTCTAAGAGAGAGATTGGACGATAGCAGGTTACTGACTCACGGTCACCTTTTTTAAAAATAGGAACCAGTACGGATTTCGACCAAGAAGGTAGTAGACCTATATAACAGGAAGCGTTCAAGACTCTGGTTTAAAGGGGGGTCCAGAGATCCATTTGATTTTTAAACAGGTCGATAGGTACACCATCTGGACCCGGTGCCTTTGCGTTTTTACTTGCACTCAGGGCGAGGACAATTTGCTCCAATGAAAACTGTAGGTCAATAGGATAAATACTACCTAGATCGTTCCGAAAGTTAGAGTTCTGGAGTTTTGAATCCGAAGGATTAATTGACTCTATGCCAACTGAGAAAATCTTGGAAAAATAAAGAACCCATTCCTTTTCTTCTATTGCTAGATCTAATTTAGGTTGGTGAGCATTATCATTTAAAAAAGGAGACTTGACCACTTGCCAAAAAGCAGTCGAGTTTCTTTGGGAGCAAGTTTATTGCAATTGGTCCCAGAGTTGGTTTTTTAGTTCTTTTTTCCTGATTTTTAATACAGAGTTATAAGTTTTTCTTAACGCTGTTATCTCATATGGCACCCTAACCGATTTTCTCAATGCAGCTTTTAGATTTGAGTAAGCGACCGTACAGTCATGGTTGAACCAGCCCTTCTTTTTTTGTTTATGCTTTACTTCTACCCACAGTGCCTCATTGATTGCTTTAACAATCAGTTCAAAACTTGAAATAACTTCTGTATGGGATGTGTCTAAATTAAGACATTTCATAATGGGAGAATTAGCCCTCACAATCACTTGTTTTATTATCTCCGTGGGGTCTACTTTCCCCCATTTAAGGGCGTAACCATTTAATCTGCTTAATGCCAGATTATTTTGTGTTAAGATGGAGCCCAACCCACGCTTCAATTTGGAAGTCAATGAGAGGGAGATACTGAGGGGATAATGGTCACTTAGCGGGATTATATGTCTATTAAATCCTGCATCTAGTGTCCTCACACTATTTGAGACCAAAATGTAATCTATTGTTGTTAAACATCCCCTACCGTGAAAAGTAGGAGCCAATGTTAGATTCATATCGTTCTGGGTATTTACCTGGGACAGGTCTAACTCGAACAAGATTTCATTTAGGTAATTACCTAAGATGGAATGTCTGAAGTGTGGGATGGGACTTCCAAGTTCGTCCAAAATGCCACAAATGTTGTTAGTTCTTGTGGTAGAACATGGTCCCAAGTTAAAGTCCCCCCCCCCCCCCCCAAACAATTACCTCTTCGTTTAAGGACTTCCTTATACTACTTTGTAATATGGAGCGGATCAGGGACACCACGCTGATTGCCTCGGGGTCAGAAAGATTATTATAAAAATTCACTATAAGGAAGCTGTCCCTATTATTAAAAGTCAATTTAAGAATCTGAAAATTTAAATCCAGATTTATGGCGACTACTTCCTTTAAGTTAAGGAGGTTTGAAACGTAAATTGTTAAGCCTCCTTTCGGTCTACCTGAGGCGGAAGGTAAAGCTGGAGTGAAATAGGTTTTAAAACCTTCCATGTGCACCACGTCAATGGTCCAAGTCTCTTGAAGTGCTATAATGTCGAATTTAGAACTAAACTCCCTCCATATATCATTTCCGACCTTCGATCGCTGGCCTGCTATGTTCCAAAATAGTGCTTCAATTCGAAGATTACTCTTCTCTCCTATACATCCCTGTACATCTAGCGCAGGTTCGGTAATGGGGTTAGAATTTGAATCTCGCTCTAGAACCGAAATAGAATCAACCTGATTTAGGTCTATAGTCTTACCTAATAGGTCAGTAGATATGGGCTGGAACTGCTTCGATCTTGGGTTAAAAACATAAGATGGATGCAGGATTTTATTAGGGTTTACTTCTGTGCATATAGAAGGGACCTTTCGAGGACTATCAACTGCTTCTTCTTTAGTTCCCCAAGAATTAAGTCAGTCCACACCTTCCAGCCCTGATAATGGTGCATAACGATTATGGAGGAGTAAGAATTGGTCATCCTGATGGTAAGGTACAAACCCAAGATGATCCTGAGTTTTGGAACGGGACCTAAAGCGACTTTCCTGATACTGGAATGGAGGCCTTGAGTGATTGTTCTGATATTGAGTTAGAGGGGCAAGAGAGTCAGCCTGAGGACGAAATTGCAATCCAGAACAATAATTCTGATTTTGATTTTGGGGTAGGGACCCACAGATGTCGTTCTGATAACGACATGAGGAATTATAATAATTTGTCTTGCCTAAGAGAAAAGACCTGGGACAATCCTCCGGATGTTGAAGTAAGTAGGTGACACGATCAGCTTGATAATTAAATGGGGGCCTAGAATAACCATCCTGACATTGAATTAAAGGTCTAATACAATCATCCTGGTATTGAGATAGTAAGTTCGAATTAGTCTCATTTGTCGGGACTACTCTGGGGTAAAAATAAGGCAAATCAAATGGTTTAATGGTGTTAGAAGAATTCGAAGGAAACCAATTAAGGATGTATCTAACTGCCCTTTTGTCTTGAAAATTAATTATTATAATGTCCCCCATAATATCTTTTTTCCTGTGACCCAGCCAAGGAAGGATTTCTGTGACCCTAACATGTAGGATTTCTCCATTTATGTCTGGAGGAAGTGGACAATTTTGCCTAAGCCAAAATATAACCTTATTTTTTAGCTGGCTATGGTCTTCTCTTTTATCGACCTTTAGGGGATGAACTCCCGTAAGGACCACCACAAGAGGATCTGCTTCCGGAGGCAGATCTACATTTTGGGTTGGAGGGACAAAAGTCCTTACAGGATCTTCGTTGTCACTTTGATTTTGGGATATTTGTTGGGGATGTGTTTTCTCACCCACCTCCACCTCTTTTTCTTTAAATGTCACACTTAAGGAAGATTTTTGGCGGGGGATTAAATTCTCAGTCTTCGATTTTGTTTGGGTCGTTGCTTTTACTCCCTTTTGGTCGATGATATTTAAGTCCGATGCAGTGGATGAAAGCGCTGATACAGACTTTAATTGATCCTTAGTTCCCTCTTTAATCTCCCCGATTGTCTGTTCTAAGTTCCCCAAATGGAGGACAATTGTTTTTAGTCTTTCTAGTATTGGTAAAATGAAAGATCTAATCATTTTCTCAATATTTTCCAGTAGATGGATATCTGGGGTTTCAACTGCTGGGGGATGTGAAGAAACAGCCATAGGAGATAATAAAGATGTTTTTGATAAGGAGATCTTGGGATTATCAGACTTAGTTAATTTGACCTTGTCTCTCTTTGGTCCACTTCCCCTCTTTTTCCTCTTTTTTGGGTGGTGGGCCTTGAAGACGTGGGGTCTTTGGGGTACTAATGGTTTTCTTTACAACCTGTACGGATGGAAACGGTACGTCTAATAAGGCGTCTGACTCAAATATTGCGTCACATGAGGAAGAAGATAGAGTTGTAATTGAATCTCTGTTTAGCTCGGATGGAGGGGTAGTGTCTCGAAAGAGTAAAGGTGTGTTATCGCTAAAAGACACATCATGAGTCTCGGTTTCACGAGGGGTACTGGATTGCGGAGACATAACTAGCTGTGAGAAAACCAGGGATAAAGATTTGTTTTTTACAGCTTCGACAGAGCGACGTCTCTCAGCCCGTCGCTCGTCAAGAGCAATATCCCTGTCAATTCCAGTGGGTACCCTAATAACGTAGTTATCTAGTGTCCCTCGATTAAACGCTCCTCCCACTGTCGATGTCTCTTTGGAAACAGACAGGGTCATGTTGCGTACTACGGGCAATCTAAACGAGGAATCACAATACAAATCAGCAATCAGGAGATAGTTAGAAAGGTAGATATTCACAACCAGCAGTCAATGTAGTCTCAAGCAGATCAGCTTACTGTTTGCGTTATCGAGTAGTTCGTAGTCCACAGGCGTTCACAGGCACAGATGTAAAAGGGGGGGCCCGGCCCGGCCTCCTTGTGCCTCTGAGGGCCACAGAGGGCCCGCCCTTTGCCCGGGCTTAGCCCGGCGCGGACCCGAGCGCGGTCCCGCGAGGCGGTGGCTCAGCTGTTATTTATGCGCCTCCAGGCACGAGACTGCGGGATGCGGCTTCCTGTTCCGCCGCTGGGGATGCTGGGAGATGTGGTCCTCCTCCACACAGCGGCCGCGTTGGAGTGGCGGCGGCGGGAGTGAGACAGGCAGCGGGCGTGGAGATATAGTCAGGGGAATGCAGGTAGGGTGTCAGCCTTCAGGAACACAAGATTCTCTTTTGATAACCTCTTTTCCTGCCTTTTCCCATTTTCTACGCGTCAGTCTCACCACATATGGCGCTTCTAAAGGCACTCCAGCCTCCCTCATTAGCAAGGTGGGCAGTGACTCCGTGTCACAGGAGCCCCTTAGCAGTTGATTCTCCCAGTTGTCATCGGGGTCTAACCACTGAATTGCGTGTTGCAATTGGGCCACCATATGGTATGTTTCCATTTCGGGTAGCTCTGGTACCCCCCCAGAGCAAAGTCCGTTTGAGGGTGTTGAGTCTGACCCTTACCCTCTTCCCCTCCCACAACATTTCAGTGATTAGTGTGTCTATCTCCATGATGTAACAGTGGGGAATCTCATAAAGCGAGCCCTACAAGATATGGAAGCATCTCAGTAGCATCAACATTTTTTATCTGGGCAACCCTACCCATCATTGACATGGGCAGTGTCCTCCAGAACCGAATAGTCAAGCCCAGGCTTTCCACCACTCTTACCACATTCAGAACATTCAGGTTCATCGAGTCTGAGTCAGTGGGTGCAACTCGGATGCCCAAATATCGTGCACATTCCGTCTCCCTTGGGAGACCCGTTGATAGCAGCCTGTCCAGGGTGACCCGAAATGTTCCCCATTTCCCACATTGCCTTCAGGGGGATGGGCACTGAATACACCAGCTGCCTCGAATGTACTAGGGCATCGTCAGTGTACAGGGAGATCACATGCGGCATCTCGCCCACTCTGATTTCTCTGGGTCCCAGCATCCGCCTAAGTGTACTTCCGTGGGTTCCATCGCTAGCGCACAAAGAAGAGGCGACAGTGGGCAGCCCTGTCTCGTACCCCTATGGAGATTGAATCTCTCAGAGACATCCCACTGTCCTAGCTCTCTCCCCAAGCTTAACCCAACCTATATACCTGTTGCCCAATCCAGCTTTATCATGCACGATCTATAGGTATCCCCAGTCCACCAATAGAATGCCTGTTCAATATCTTAGAATGCCAAGACATAGGCTTCGTCCTCCAGGTGTGGGGCGTGGTAGACGTGTGCTAGACATCTTAGAGTACAGAGTATATTTTGTTTCTGGATAAACCCGCCCTGGTCTGTGTGTATCAGTGAGGGGAGGTGGTGGAGAAGGTGCGTCGCCAGCACCTTACAAAGTATTTTGACATCTATGTTCAACATAGTGGGCGATATGAGGAAGTCTCCATCCGATGCCTACCCAGTTTAGATAGCATTACCACCAAGGCTCACTCATCGAGTCCAGCAGATGCCCACGGCAGTGGCTACATTATATACCTCTAACAACTTGTCTGCTAGTACTCTCACATGCCTTTGGGAGATTTCTACTTACAGCCCTTCGCCTCGTAGCGATTTTGCAGTTTTGAGGATGCATAGTGCCACTAGTATCTCTTCTCTAAATAGTGGTGCTTCTAGCCTTTCCCTGTCTTTCTCTGCTAATCTTTTCACCTGTGCTCCCGTCAAATATTGCCATCCCCCTTCTGCTCCGTTTCTGGGCTTTGTTTGATATATTTTACATAGAAGAGATGCAAACTTGTCGATGGGCATTTGAGTTAAGACTAGTTTTCCCCTCGTACAAATAATAGCCGGTTTGATGTGCCCCCTGCCTGATCAGCTGAGTGAACAGAGTGTTCCGATGCCACACTACTGAGCGAAGACTATCTCAATCCTCTACCCATACCGCAGTCGTTGTCACCATGCATATATATATATATATATATATATATATATATATATATATATATATATATATATATATATATATATAACCAAACAACCCTGCTCCCAAAGAAGAAGGCACGTACACGACCACAGATGGAACGTCAGGTAAGAGATAAAGAAGAATTATAATGCAGCTGAGTGTTAAATATATCTCTAACAAACATACATAACTAGGTGCACAATGTAGCAGGTGTAACTTAATCTTACCCCCTCAGTATGGTCGGGTTGTCTTAAGGAAGGAGGAACTCGTAATAGCCTGATTCCAAATTTGTCAGTAAAAACACGGGACGTAGTGTTTGTAATCCACAAAAGAAAATGGTGAAGAAGTTCAATAGCCCTGATTCCCAAACACAACACCTTCTTGAAAAAAAAACATAAGCATGAGGGGGGAAAAGAAACACACAGTGAGCCAAAAAAAACAAATGAATCCCAGGAGACGGAGAGCCCAACGAACAGCCGGCTTGGAACTACTCCATAATTCCACCCGAAATGCTCATAACGAGGTGGACAAGATACAAAAAATACTGGAATTAAAAGAAAGGAAGATGGGAACGCAGCCGCGTTACTCCCCTCATCCCCTCAGCAATCACAGTCCAAAACGCACTGATAAACCCCAGCGAAGAACGAGGGCTTCAAAGCAAGAATTTGTAACGAATTCTCCGCAGGGCAAAGGTCCAGCAAAAAATCACAAGCACAACAGGAGCTGCTGTCGTAAACATCCAGGAGGCAAGGAACCGGAAGCAAAACCAAGCACCGGCGTCCCACAGACAGGAACTTAAATACCTGCTGCTGGTAAGAGAACTCACTCCTACAAGTGCACCCAATTATGCATGTAGCTAGAAGAAAGAAAGGGAAAAGGTTGAAGGGGGAAGAATCACCAATCCTAATAACCCCCTAAAACCCAACAGTACCCCCTCCCTAACGCCTCCCCACCGGTCGACATTTACCGGGGTGCTGCACATGAAACCGACGCACCAACCGAGGAGCTTGTATATTACTAGCCGGCTCCCAGGTACGATTATCCGGTGTATACCCCTTCCAGTCTACCAGGTAATACATCCTCCCCCGTCTCCTCCTGGAATCCAATATAGCATTGACTTCAAATTCCTTGTGGTCATCAATCACAAAAGGGGGAGGTGGAGGCAATGCCTGTGTAGTCCTAGTGTAAGGTTTTAACAGGGACGTGTGAAACACTGGATGGATACGATACTCATTAGGTAAAGCCAATTTTATTGCCACAGGGTTCACCACCTTGAGGACAGGAAAGGGTCCCACATATCTAGGGTGCAACTTCCTAGCGCCTTCCAACCTCAAATTCTTTGTCTCTAACCACACCATATCACCCACTGCATATGAGGGAGCAAGGCACCTATGCTTGTCTGTCTGTGTCTTCATACTAAGCTTAGTAGCCAATAGCTGCTCCTGTGCCTTCTCCCAATTCTCCAACGGAGTCTGACTCAATGTTTCTGCAGCAGGTACCTGCCCAGAGTGTTGAATAGGTATGGCCTTAGGATGAAACCCCATCGAACACTAGAATGGGGTCATGCCTAAGGCTGAGTGCATGCTGTTATTATATGCAAACTCAGCCAAAGGGAGTGCGGTTACCCAACTTCCAGTTAAAGAGGACAGCAGACATCGTAAATACTGCTCCATTGTCTG
This sequence comes from Triturus cristatus, assembly GCF_964204655.1. Classification (NCBI taxonomy): domain Eukaryota; kingdom Metazoa; phylum Chordata; class Amphibia; order Caudata; family Salamandridae; genus Triturus; species Triturus cristatus. The sequence goes on along the minus strand of NC_140580.1, from coordinate 1,177,202,073 downwards.
ATTGGTACGTTCCGTTTGCCCATCTGATTGTGGATGATACGCGGAGGACAAATGCAACTCCATCTTCAATGACCAGCACAACTCTGTCCAGAAATGGGATACAAACTGTGCAGCTCTATCGGACACAATGGCAGTGGGTGACCGCAACACTGCTATAAATTCAACAGCCAAATTCTTTAGCCGTAGGCACCTTGGGAAAGGGATAAAATGCGCTGTCTTGGTAAATAAATCTACCTCCACCAATATGGTAGTATACCCTACCTCCAAGGGAAGATCGGTCACAAAATCCATACCAATTGCATGCCAGGGACTAGGAGGCACAGGTAATGGATGCAATAAAGCAAAAGGGTGTGTGTGTGGGAAGACTTACTCACTGCAGAAACGGGACAGGAAGCCAAAATACCTGAACATCATGTCCTACCGTGTCTCACCAAAACAACCGCAATCAAAACTCCTTGGTCTTATTTATCCCAGGATGCCCAACAAGAGAAGAGGAATGACACCAAGTGAGCACTTGCTCTCGCAACTCAGGTGGTATAAACAGCCTTCCATCATGGTCAACACCCGTCCTTCAGTTTAAACAATGGATTGGTCAACCATGGAGTCAAATCCAGGTTCCCCACCTCTTCCTTTACTGTTGCCAAAAAATCATCCATGGAGGCACACCCCACCATTTTATCCACTGAGCTCATAGTCCTAATGTCAGACACTGACAACTCATCAAAGGGACCCACATGAATACGAGACAGTGCATCTGATTTAACTTGTTGTGCAGCAGGTCTATATGTAATGGTAAGAAAATCATCCATGGAGGCACACACCACTATTTTATCCGCTGAGATCATAGGCCTAATTTCAGACACTGACAAATCATCAAAGGGATCCACATGAATACGAGACAGTGCATCTGATTTAACTTGTTGTGCAACAGGTCTATATGTAATGGTAAAATAGTTTTCATTAAAAAATAACACCCATCTCATTTGTCTCGGGGTTAAAGCCTTTGCAGAGCGAAAGAACGCCAGGTTTTTATGATCCGTATAGATCATAATAGAATGTCTAGCCCCCATAAATGATGACACCACTCTTCAAATGACAATTTAATATCTAGCAACTCCCTTTCGGCCACTGTGTAATTTAGCTCAGCTGGTAATAACTTCTTAGAAAATAAATAAATAGGATGCATAAGGCCTGTATCAACGTCCCTCTGGGACAACACCCCTACCGCATATTGAGAAGCATCAACCTCCACATAGAACAGCAGAGCCGGATCCAGATGCATGTGAACAGGAGCTGTGGTAAATCTAGCTATTAACTGTTCTAAAGCAGACTGGGCTGCAGAAGACCAAATAAAAGGCACTCCTTTCCTCAATAGGGCTGTCATAGGGGTGATAATACCCGAAAAATGGGAGATAAAATGCCTATAAAAATTGGCAAACCCTAAGAGAACCTGAATATCCTTCAACAAGTAGGGGAAGGCCAATTAACAATATCCTCAATCTTACGAGGGTCCATCTTAATGCCATCACAGGAAATGAGAAAACCCAAAAACTCTACACAGGATGCACTAAACTTACACTTCTCCAATTTAACGAACAAATGATGTTCCCGTAGTTTTTGCAACACCTGTGATACATGGTGTTCATGTTCTTCAGTCGTCTTAGAAAAATCACGATATCATCAATATAGACAATCACATTCACAATAAAATACTCCCGCAATACCTCATTAATAAAAAACTGAAAAGCTGCAGGGGCGTTACATAAACCAAAAGGCATAACGCAATACTCAAATAAACCAAATTTTGTATGAAATACGGTCTTCCATTCGTCCCCCTCACGGACATGAATGAGATGGTAAGCACCCCTTAAATCGAGTTTCGTAAAAACAGTTGCATGCCTTAACTGATCCAGTAACACAGGTATCAGAGGGAGTGGATGTTTGTTTGTAATCGTCACTTTCTTGAGCGCTCTATAATCCATACAAGCGCGAAGACCCCCTCCTTCTTGGGAATAAAAAAGATGGAAGACGACACACGTGAAGAAGACGGTCGTATAAAACCAGGGGCCAACATTTCATCAAGACCCGCAAGTGCCTCTCCTCTGGTTCAGACAATGCATATATGCTGCTACATGTCAGTGTAGCACCAGGCAATAAATCAATGCGACAATCAAAAGACCTGTGTGGAGGCAATACACTAGCTTGTACTTTATCAAAAACGTCACTAAATGCCACATAGGGAGTAGGGATATCGCTATGGTCTCCACAAGTGCCCACTGCACAAGTTAAAGGCACAACCCAATCTGTCGCTACCTGATAACAATGCTGTAAACAATGTTCAGAGTCCAACGTAATTGTCCGTCTCTTCCAATCGATCCTAGGGTTTTGTACCTGTAGCCAAGGTACTCCGAGTATGACCCCAAAAGAAGGAGCGTCAATAAGGTCAAAACTGATAGTTTCAGAGTGCATATTGTCACAAGTTAACAGTAATGGTTCTTTTTGCCGAACTATCGATCCAGAAGAGAGTTCTGTCCCATCAATTGCTCTTACTGGTTCAGGCTGTTCCTTATACATACAGGGAACCTTCAATCTCTCAGCTACCTGAATGTCCATAAAATTCCCAGTAGCACTGGAGTCCAGTAATACCGACATAGTAGACCTGCTGCTGTTCGATAACACCAAACACACTGTGATAGTAAAGTGACGTGGGACCCTCTGTCCTGCCCCTGGGATAACATATGGGTTATTACAACCCACTTTTTCAGCTGCTAATCCACCAGTATTTCGTCCTACAAAAGCTACTGCTTTACTTGTAGAAAAACTAGAAGGTTTCACGGGGCATTCGCGAGCATAGTGTCCGCTCTTCCCTTCTCGTCGCTTGTCAACGGACCCCTTACCCCACCGATCTGCAATTGTTTAGACTCAACATTGTCCTTCGATTCCCCTCTAACAACTACCATATGAGATGCCTGAAACCGATTCCTCTCACCCTTTCTATCAGACAACCTACGGTTCAACTTATCCACCAAATCAATAAATTTGGTGCAGTCTTCTGAAGGGTTAACAACCTGAGATACTACATCCTTTAATTCTTCGCACAACCCCTGATAAAACAACAAAGTTCTTTTTGCAAGGGGCCAGTGAGTTTCCAAAACCAGATGGTTAAAGGACGAGACGTATGTTAACAGATCCTGTTTCTCTTGTCTCAGTTTGAGCAATTCAGCGTCACTCGCCTGCAGAAAAGCATGCTTCGCGAATAAACAACGCATCTGCTCTTTAAATGCTGGAAAATCGTACAGTACAGGATCATCACCCTCCACCAGGGGAACGCCCCACATAGCTGCTGTACCAGCTAAATAGGAAATAATAAACGCAACTTTAGCTGAAACATCTGGAAATGCTGTGGGACGCCACATAAAGTGTAAATGGCACTGATTCATAAACACCCCATATTTGTTACAATCCCCAGAAAACCTTTCTGGAACAGCCAAGGGAACAGGAACCAGAGTGGTAACAGTGACGGCTACAGGTGTACCACCACTAGCCCCCTGACTAGTGTTTCGGTCAAACTGAAAGGTAGCGGGCTGTACAAGTGGTCCCTTTTCTGTGGAGGAAGGTCCCAACCCCGTTCCCAGGGATGTTCTCTGGATCGAAACACGTTGAGTTCCTTATGTAACCCATGATTCTCCTGCCTCAAATCCTGTACCTCACCCTGCAGGACAGTGATGGCAGCCATTAAATCCTGCATTGAGGGGAACACTCGCCTCCCCCGTCCTCTAATGTAATTCGATTCACGCCTTCCTGATCCAGCTTCGCTCAGGCAGTGCACAATTTGTGGGCTTCGTTTTCTGTTCTGATGCCACACTGCTGATTGCCCAACACTGCAGGAGTGAAGAATATCCCAATCCTCTACCCACGCCGCATTCGCTGTCGCCATGTGTATATGTATATATATAAGGGTGACCGGTAACCCCGGCGATAGGAGAAGGTGGGGGGGAATTCAGAGAAAAGAGAAAACGGTAGTCAGGCAGAACCTCCCTCTGTTGTTCTTGACCACAGATGGAACGTCAGGAAGGCACAGCTGGCTCTAAGAGATAAAGAAATATTATAATGCAGCTGAGTGTTAAATATATCTCTAACAAACATACATAACTAGGTGCACAATGTAGCAGGTGTAACTTAATCTTACCCCCTCAGTATGGTCGTGTTGTCTTGAGGAAGGAGGAACTCGTAATAGCCTGATTCCAAACTTGTCAGTAAAAACACGGGACGTAGTGTTTGTAATCCACAAAAGAAAATGGTGAAGAAGTTCAATAGTCCCGATTCCCAAACTCAACACCTTCTTGAAAAAAAAACATAAGCATGAGGGGGAAAGAGAAACACACAGTGAGCCCAAAAAAACAAATGAATCCCAGGAGACGGAGAGCCCAACGAACAGCAGGCTTGGAACTACTCCATAATTCCAATCGAAATGCTCATAACGAGGTGAACAAGATACAAAAAATACCAGAATTAAAAGAAAGGAAGACTGGAACGCAGCCGCGTTACTCCCCTCGTCCCCTCAGCAATCACAGTCCAAAACGCACTGATAAACCCCAGCAGAGAATGAGGGCTTCAAAGCAAGAATTTGTCCCAGCTGGGGCCCAACTGAGCATGCCCCAATCCTGATGTAACAAATTCCCCGCAGGGCAAAGGTCCAGCAAAAAATCACGAGCGCAACAGGAGCTGTTGTCGTACACATCCAGGAGGCAAGGAAGCGGAAACGCAACCAAGCACCGGCGTCCCGCAGGCAGGAACAAATTTCCTGCTGCCGGTAAGAGAACTCGCTCCTACAAGTGCACCCAATTACGCATGGAGCTAGAAGAAAGAGAGGGAAAAGGTAGAAGGGGGGGGGGAGAAGCCCCAATCCTAATAACCCCCTAAAACCCAACACAGAGCTCCCGCTTTATACCCCCCTCGCTCCCGCCGCATGTAGCCTCTGTCCATAAGTCTTGTGTGCACATTTTTCCAGTCTACACCAGTCCTTAAGGAGTTACCTTTTTATTTTCCGCCATTCAGGGGGTTTACCCGGGTCTCCCGGTAGTTCCTTTTTAAGTGCACTCAATTTGTGCTCACGACCATGTAGGATGCCCTCTAATTGCTTCGTATCCCGTAGTACGTTTTCAGGCATTCCCACGGAGTACCACTTTCATGGCTTCCCTGTCCATTGCTCTACTGCCCGCACTACCCCAGTTTTCTGCAAAGGATTGAGTCAGTGTCTCACTAACCGTGGATGAAAATACTGTGTTTGTCAACGCCTCTGCCCAGAGTGTCCACAGCGGTATGGCCAGTCGCTCATGACCCGGGTCCATTTCCATCAGCAGGGGAAAGTGGTTGGGTATATACCTGGCTTGGTATGTAGCATCCCGTACACTCTGCACAATTGTCCCAGAGACACAGCAATAGTCTTCCTGCTATGGGTCTCGGCAGATGGTGTGTAACAGGAGTATGCCCTTTCCTGGGTGTCTCTACCTCCAGACGCCCACCAGACCCAATCCCGACAATGTATCCCGCAGTGCTCCGGTCATTGCTGGTTTCGTTTGGATTCTAGGTGGATCTCGGTCCAGGGCATCCTTTATGTCACAGTTGCAATCACCTGCCAACACCAGGTCTGCCGTCAAATATTCAGTCGCTTCTGCTATCATTTGGTTTCAAAACTGCAGGCAATCAGAATTTGGCGCATAAAAAATTATCAGACACACGTCCCTGCCTTCCAGGACTCCGAACAAAATCATGTACCTGCCCTCCACATCACATTTATGGCCCTTGCAGCAGAATGAGATCCCTGGGGCCACCCAAATCAATGCGCCCCCGACAAATACAGAATAGGAGGTGGAGTGGAGGCTGACCCCTCCCTCTCTTTCACCGCACCTTTAAGCAGTCCCCCAGATGTGTCTCCTGAAGGAAGGCTATCAAAACTCCATACCTCCATAGCGCTTCATGTAGGCATGGACCCTCCATCTTTTTTTCCACCTGTCCCAGGCCTTTCACATGCCACGTCTGTATTTTTGTGGTGTTACCAATCATAACTTCGCGTATCTCCATCAGTTGTATTCCCACAGCTGACTCCTATGCGTCAGCCCCCTCCTACATCACATGCACATCACATACGAGCAGTTCAAAATTACCCTAAATAAAATTCTAACACAGTACTGAATTCTCCCCAACTCACCCCTTCCATCGGGCAGAACGTGCAACAAACCCACCCCTGCAACTAGCAGTTCATGGCAACTCATCCACTGCCCCATCCCCTCCCACCAGGAAAAGAAAAACTCTCTCCCAAGTAGAGCTTGTGCTTAGCTAATGGACCGCTCACCCCTTGCAGCAGGGCTTACTTTGGCTCCTGCCTGCGGAGCGCTCAGGCCTCAATTGATCTACATTCGTTATTACACAATTTACCCAGGTCTTTCTTGTCCTTACCGTTCCATACTCTCTGACCAGTGGCTGCAGGTTTGACTGGAGCGGCGTGCCCAATATTTCTACCCCGAGCACCCCACAGTGCCTGCCCCAGAGTACCTTAAAATGCAGCCCAGGAGTTTGTCAGTCCGGCGTCTGTGCTGTCGCTGCCCGGCCCAGGGTCTCCTCTGTGTCTTGAGAATGAGTCTCCAGTGCCTGCCACCACCTTCGTATCCGTGAGAATTCCTTCAGAGCAGACATCAATGTGCCCCATTGGGCTTGCTGATGATGTATTCCAACCTCTGTCTTGACGATTGTCGCACCATGCGCTGACGGGTCCGTCTTCTTGGGGCTTCTCCCCAAGTGTGTCCAGCCAGTCACTTGCTTCTTCTGGTGTGTAGAAGAACAGGGCTTTCACTTTGTGCACAATTTGTAATTTTGTGGGGCACATCAGGCTATATTTTAGTCTGCAGTCTCGGAGCTGCATTTTGTCATATAGTTCTTGCGCAGATCTTGCACTTTTTTGTATCATCTGGAAAGATGGAGATATTACTACCCTCGAACTGTGTCGGACTCTTACACGGTCATGTTGCAATATGAAGTCTCTGTTGCAGAAATGAAACATGCAGGGCTATGATGGCCGTAGGGGGCGCCTTAAGCCGTGGCGATGGGGCCAAAGCCTTGAGTACACGTTCTATGTTGAAGAAGTTGGATAGTCTTTGGGGTCGCAGCACATCCTCTACCAGTCCTCCAAGTACAACTTGGCTGATGGTCCCTTGGCTTTCTCAGGAGAACCCAATAAAGCACAGATTGTTTCTTCTTGACCTGTCTTCTGCGTCCTCCAACTCCTTCACTTCGTGTTTGAGTCCAAAACTGAACCCTCTGTCTCGGTGACTGTGTGTGCTACTTTTCTGAGATCTGTGTGCACAGAGTCTATCTTAATCACCAGCTCTTTTCGTGACCTGTTACTTGCTGCCATCAGGTCTGCCAGCGTGAGGGCACATCCTCTTGCCCCGTATCGGTTTCTGCTCCCTCTGGATGTATGACAGGACTATAATTCACAATTTTGTTTGCCTGTTACTGTTTGGCTCGTTTGTCCTTAACCATTGTGACATACAGTCTCCGAGCACGCTGGTGCTAGCTGTCTCGGGTCCCCTGCATCCAACCAGAATGGGAGGCGCCTGTACCTTGTCATTGTATGGGACAGTCCTCCGGTCCTCCGGTCCTCCATGGCTGTTATCTCAAGGGTCACTCCCTTGGTTCACCTACAGTATGTCACCTTTCCGTTTGTGTTGCAGTGAGGGGGCAGCTTCAGGGTTCCTTGGTTTGATCAGTCTGTTTTAAAAATAAATTATTACTTCCTTCCAGGGGTAGGGTGGGCTCCCCTGTCTTGTTCCCTCTTAGGGCCACTCGTGTTCCTCAAAGGCTCACTTCACTTGCCTCCCTACACGGAACCCCCACTCACCGCCTCACAGTAGCTGTTATCAAGGGGCCTTTCCCCATGTATTGTATTGCTCGAGTCATGTACGCCACGGCGTCTCCATATCCAACATGACCGCCCCAACACAGCTTCAGTTTATGAAAGGAGTGAAGACTTGCCTCTTTAGAGAACACAAAATAACGACGCCTTACCATCCACCACTCCACCTCCTCTGCTATTACTCACCGCTTGAAGCTGATGAAAAAGATGTAGATGTAGATGGGTGTGAAGTGTGAGGTGGTACAAAAAGGCTGCTCAGTGCCTAGAAGCGTGTGGCAGGATTAGACACCCTGACGAAAGGGCCCGGATGTTACTCAGCTCAGACTACAGACACTTGACATACTTTGTGAACCACACTCCACAAAACGTTTGTATTCCCCCAAACTGTGGCCATAGCTGAACGTTTAGTCGTGAGCTGAACGTTTAGTCGTGCCAGGGAAGCATGGCTGCTTTGTAAGCTGAACGTTTAGTCGTGCCAGGGAAGCATGGCTGCTATGTAGGCTGAACGTTTAGTCGTGCCAGGGAAGCATGGCTGCTATGTAGGCTGAACGTTTAGTCGTGCCAGGGAAGCATGGCTGCTATGTAGGCTGAACGTTTAGTCGTGCCAGGGAAGCATGGCTGCTCTGTAGGCTGAACGTTTAGTCATGCCAGGGAAGCATGGCTGCTATGTAGGCTGAACGTTTAGTCATGCCAGGGAAGCATGGCTGCTATGTAGGCTGAACGTTTAGTCGTGCCAGGGAAGCATGGCTGCTATGTAGGCTGAACGTTTAGTCATGCCAGGGAAGCGTGGCTGCTTTGTAAGCTGAAGTTTAGTCATGCCAGGGAAGCATCGCTGCTATGTAGGCTGAACGTTTAGTCATGCCAGGGACGCATAGCTGCTTCGTAAGCTGAACGTTTAGTCGTGCCTGGGAAGCATGGCTGCTTTGTAAGCTGAACGTTTAGTCGTGCCAGGGAAGCATGGCTGCTCTGTAAGCTGAACGTTTAGTCATGCCAGGGAAGCATGGCTGCTCTGTAAGCTGAACGTTTAGTCTTGCCAGGGAAGCATCGCTGCTATGTAAGCTGAACGTTTAGTCGTGCCAGGGAAGCATCGCTGCTCTGTAAGCTGAACGTTTAGTCGTGCCAGGGAAGCATCGCTGCTATGCAGGCTGAACGTTTAGTCGTGCCAGGGAAGCATCGCTGCTATGTAGGCTGAACGTTTAGTCGTTCCAGGGAAGCATGCCTGCTCTGTAAGCTGAACGTTTAGTCGTGCCAGGGAAGCATCGCTGCTAAGTAAGCTGAACGTTTAGTCGTGCCAGGGAAGCATGGCTGCTTTGTAAGCTGAACGTTTAGTCATGCCAGGGAAGCATGGCTGCTATGTAGGCTGAACGTTTAGTCGTGCCAGGGAAGCATGGCTGCTTCGTAAGCTGAACGTTTAGTTGTGCCAGAGAAGCATGGCTGCTTTGTAAGCTGAACGTTTAGTCGTGCCAGGGAAGCATGGCTGCTCTGTAAGCTGAACGTTTAGTCGTGCCAGGGAAGCATGGCTGCTCTGTAAGCTGAACGTTTAGTCATGCCAGGGAAGCATCGCTGCTATGTAAGCTGAACGTTTAGTCGTGCCAGGGAAGCATCGCTGCTCTGTAAGCTGAACGTTTAGTCGTTCCAGGGAAGCATCGCTGCTATGCAGGCTGAACGTTTAGTCGTGCCAGGGAAGCATCGCTGCTATGTAGGCTGAACGTTTAGTCGTTCCAGGGAAGCATGCCTGCTCTGTAAGCTGAACGTTTAGTCGTGCCAGGGAAGCATCGCTGCTAAGTAAGCTGAACGTTTAGTCGTGCCAGGGAAGCATCGCTGCTATGTAGGCTGAACGTTTAGTCATGCCAGGGAAGCATGGCTGCTCTGTAAGCTGAACGTTTAGTCATGCCAGGGAAGCATCGCTGCTATGTAAGCTGAACGTTTAGTCGTGCCAGGGAAGCATGGCTGCTATGTAGGCTGAACGTTTAGTCATGCCAGGGAAGCATCGCTGCTATGTAAGCTGAACGTTTAGTCGTGCCAGGGAAGCATGGCTGCTCTGTAAGCTGAACGTTTAGTCATGCCAGGGAAGCATCGCTGCTATGTAAGCTGAACGTTTAGTCGTGCCAGGGAAGCATCGCTGCTATGTAGGCTGAACGTTTAGTAGTGCCAGGGAAGCATCGCTGCTATGCAGGCTGAACGTTTAGTCGTGCCAGGGAAGCATCGCTGCTATGTAGGCTGAACGTTTAGTAGTGCCAGGGAAACATGGCTGCTATGTAGGCTGAACGTTTAGTCGTGCCAGGGAAGCATCGCTGCTATGTAGGCTGAACGTTTAGTAGTGCCAGGGAAGCATCGTTGCTATGCAGGCTGAACGTTTAGTCGTGCCAGGGAAGCATCGCTGCTATGTAGGCTGAACGTTTAGTCGTGCCAGGGAAACATGGCTGCTATGTAGGCTGAACGTTTAGTCGTGCCAGGGAAACATGGCTGCTATGTAGGCTGAACGTTTAGTCGTGCCAGGGAAGCATCGCTGCTATGTAGGCTGAACGTTTAGTCGTTCCAGGGAAGCATTACTGCTTTGTAGCTCAGGAGTGGGGCTAGAGGCCTCCAGAGACATGTACTCATCTGATGGGAAATGGAGTTTTTACAATCTTGCTTGCTTTTTTCACAACGTGGACGTCTTGCTACATGAGCGTCTCTCGCACAACTACTTTTAGTGAGGCGATCCGCCCTGTACTTGAGGTCATGTGATCCCTGCAGAGGAACAGGGGTGTCCCTCTCTCAGGTCTGATGAATTCAGGAGGTAGGGTTTATGGATTCTCCCGAAGCAAAAGAAGACACATGTCCAGAGTTTGTTATGAATCTCTTGGGATTAAGCGTGCCTCGGAGGAGACCTTGCAGGGATGCTGCTGGGTGCCCTCATGGGTGCCAAAGGAGGCTGGCGAGGAGCCTGATGACGCCATGTGTGTTATTCTCATCGGAAGTCCTCATCCTGTGACAGTTCAATGCATTTAGTGTGGTTAAAGAAATCTTTATCAACCTATAGAATCGAGGAACATTGAACAACTCTGAGGGAAAGTGTCTCTTACGTGTGATGTCCATTCAAGGAAGTCATGAGCTCTGGACACCTGGAGGGAGCTTTCTCATCAGTCTCCTGAAGTAAGATGATTATAACTTGTATAGTCAAAGGGCATATCTTTTTTGTCCAGACTGATGACATGTTTTCACGAGGTCACACATTCATTGTCACTGATTCGAGATCACGCCCATGTCTCAGGGGCACCGAAGAGTCCAGAGCCTGATAGACTGGGCTACACAGCTGCGAGCCTCTGGTGTGCTTGTGGCTTGTATTTCCAGAGACTGAGTACCAGAATACTGTGCTACTTTCTTTTTTTTTTAGAGTATCCAAACATTGACCACAAAAATACTAAATCTTTTGAATATGCTGTGTTATTATTACAAAAAATATCTGCATTTTCCTAATGTGACATATCATTTTTTTGTTTGCAAATACAGTATAACTGTAGACACTATAATTCTAAAACACTTACCATGTATTAAAAAGAAGCCAGCACATTAGCCCGCCCCTAGAACGAACCAATCCTAGCTCTGAACCCAACCCTAGCCCTAAAAAATACCTAAAACCTACCTTGATACTTGCATGTTGATGCTCGTGCACACTCACAATATCCTTGTTCTGACTATATTTGCACAGCAGGACTTTAAAAGGGCATGTTGCTGGTGCTCCATATTGGTCCTCCTGCGGATAAACCCAAAGCTGGCTCTGTAGCAGTTCGCGGGCCTGTTTGTCCCACTCAAGACCATCCTAGCTAGACTGCTCCTTGGAATCCTGCAGGCCACAGCACTTCCAGAGCTGGTACTGAAGTGCGTGAGATGCAGCAGTAAGCACTGTCTGCAGTGACTGCTGCACCCTCCATCCCTCTCCCCTGATGCAGCCACTTCTCATGGTCCCAGAGAAAGGACTGGGTGCCGAGGAGGGGAATGAGAGGCTCCTGGCCGGGGCTGAGCGCCTCATCCTTACGGTTGAACTGGCTGTGGGGCTGTGAGTGTGTTGAATGGCATTTGCTTTTGTGTCGAACACTCAAGCCCTAGACCAGGTCTCATGAATCTTGTTGGTCCTCACATCAGCCAGTACCCGTTCCCTCATTACTAGAGAGGGCCGGTGCCTGGGAACCCTTCTGACGATGTTCACCTCTCTCCACAGCAAGAGCAGAACATCAAGCCGCAGTTCTTCACCTTCCGCTGGCTGACGCTTCTGCTGTCACAAGAGTTCTTGCTGCCTGATGTCATTCGCATCTGGGACTCCCTCTTCGCTGATGACCAGCGCTTCGAGTTCCTCCTGCTGGTGTGCTGCGCCATGTTAATGTGAGTGTGGTGTGCAGATGTCCTCCCTGGTGATGTCTGTGTCAGTGCTGCTGGTGTGCTGCGCCATGTTGATGTGTGTGTGAGGTGCAGACGTCCTCTCTGGTGAAGTCTGTCAGTGCTGCGCTGCTCCATGTTGATGTGAGTGTGAGGTGCAGACGTCCTCTCTGGTGATGTCTGTCAGTGCTGCGCTGCGCCATGTTGATGTGATTGTGAGGTGCAGACCTCCCTGGTGATGTGTGTGTGTGTGAGTGCTGCTGGTGTCTGAATAAAGAGTGAACCAGAGGATCACCTTTTAATGTGGGTCATCCATGCTGGCATGAAGTGTGCAGTCTAGTAGGGGTTTCACTGTACTGACTCTGACCCTGGTTTCCTCTTCAGACTCATCCGGGAGCAGTTACTGGAAGGAGACTTCACCCTGAACATGAGGCTGCTGCAGGTAAGTCTTGGAGAAAGATGCTTGGCAGGAGCTGCCATCTGTGCATCTCTTGCCTCACTCTCCCATGCCCTGGACCTGTCTTCATTCACACAGAAACCTTCTGGGAGCATAAGTGGTTTCAGATTTCTGTCCCACTCCCAACCCAGCCCTTTCCACTCACCTTTCAGGTGTTAAGTCTGATCCGTATATAGGTGTGGGGCACAAGGGCACGTAGTAATATTCTCACTCTAAGACCTGCTTTTATTCCCAAAGCTGACATTCCAGGTTTCTGCACTTTGGAAGGATACAACGTGTGGGGACACAACACATCCAGCCAGAGAACTTACAACCAAGAAAGGAGGACATAGGAAATGTTTAGACAGGAACAAAATCAGGACTCAAACACCCAACATGGAATAGTGCTGAGTAAAAGGGAAACCATAAAAACCATCCTCTCATCTCACTTGTATTCTGTTCCATTTTTGCATTTTGGTAAATTTACCTTTCACTTGACCAAATAGAACCAAACTTGTAGAAGTGATTTTTGTATTCAAGCATTCAGCATACTACATTTATGGCGGAGAGGTAAAAAGGGGTCAAATGTAAGAGGGTCCCAAATCCAGTGACATTTTCAAATATCAAAGAAATATATGTTCAAAAAGTAGCAGCACCCAAGTGAAGAATGCTGAACACAATTACACCACCATTTACAGCTACGGAGTGCCAGGTTTAATTGTCGTTTTTTGCTATAATCTAATATTGGCCAACCTTTTCGGAGTTAAAAGCAAAAGGGAGGGCCCGGTGTGCATGCGCGTCTTTGTGGTATATCCTAGAATGATTGGGACTATTGTATAATCCTTCGTGCACACCGGAAGCTGAGAACACTGGGCATTCAGCAGGTCGCCACATACACTCTGTTTCACTTACCATGATTGTTTGCAAACATCTGTGAACCTGACTGTCCAGTATGGCCGCGGTTGCATGTCTGCGCGAGCTGTACCAATCCGATGACGGCTCCTCCGCTGACTTGCAGCATTTGACACCACTCATTATCCTATCTTGTTCTAAAGGCTTCTGGATATCAGTGGCCAGGGTTCTGAGCTGGCCTGATTTCAAGATTTTTTTATTTTTAATCTTCCACATACCACGTGACTAAACCCCTGTTTTTTGTTCACTATGCCATCTGGGGTGGGGTGTTCCTCAGGGCTCACTCTGCCACCTCTTCTTTTCATCTTTGTGTCTCCTTCGGCACCTCTTACCCTATGTTTGATACATGCGGATGTACGCTGATGATACACCGCTTATTTTTAAAGTCTGATCATCTAGACACTCTTGCCATCAACTTTTATTTCATTGGTAGCCAAGTAGATGTGTCGAAGGCGACCACAATTGAATAGTGACAAAACAGAACCACTGCACCTGTGGATGAATATAGAGCTTTGGCGACAGTCTTTGGGAGATTCCCCGTGCCCTGAGACTGTGTAAAACACTTTGGGCTGAAAACAGATTCAAACCTGACTGTGGTTGGATAAATCAGTTCTATTGTTATTTAAACTATGCCTTGTGAGAATGTGCATATTTGTAGAATGTGTGCTGTAGATACACATGCTCTGCACACTCCTGCCATCCAGTGTTGGGCTAGGATGTTTGCAAGGTGTTTTTCTTTGAAGAAGTCTTTATAGGTACGAGATCCTGGGACTCCTCCTCTTCGAGGTAATGCGCATGGTCATCGGCTCCATCTTCAGATTGTTTTCCTCAGCCATCAGCCTTGGATGTTGACGTCGAAGCTTGAGGCCTTACAGACCCGGAGAAGCTAACGTAGTTGGTGAGAAGTCATCTTGCGACGCAGTCAAGACATCGATGACCACTCTCCAAGGAACCGACTCATCTACTTCTTAGCGCCTTCCATTAGGAGCAGAGGATATTCTGGGAAAAGGACTGGATCGGACCCCATTTTGGAGGGGCCTTCAGCGCAACATACCTATTCAACGATCCACACACAGCCTGTAATTTGTGCCTCTTCCCAGAACACAATGACCAGGATTGTGTTGTGTGTCAACAGTTTGAATTAAAAAGCACTTACTGTCACGCATGATGACTTTCCCACAGTAAGGCCACCACAGAATAGGAGTTTTCGGGGGAGAAGGGATCATCTGCGACAAGGAAGAATATGAAGGAGGCGAGTCAGCAGGTAGCCCGCAGTACATCGCATCTGGAAGCTCTGACCTAGATACTGGAGGCGGAGATGACAAGGGCCAGTCATTTATCTCCTATCAGAAGGGCCCAACGCTGACCCAGAGACAACCACAGGCCGAATTCTATACCATTGGTCGTTAGTACTGTTGTCCCTCCAGCCCATGCACCCGAAGCATGGTTGCAAGACTTGTTGGAGCCACGCCCTAGAGTGGATCGGCCCAGCAGCCCACTGCTTAACATAGTCTTGGTGCTCCGTGACCAAGGGGTTCCAGTCGAGAAAGGATGAGAGGCCTCTCGATCCTGATCGTGCACATAACCACCAGAACAGGTATCGACCTACGAGAGCTCCGGACACCCAGCTGGTGGTTAAGTGCACCGAAACCCTCTTTGTCTAAGCCTCCAGTGCCGAAGCCATTGCTGCCGAAATATCGGTATCGACTGAATAGTCACAAAAGGGTTGTTCCAAAAGCCCAAACCAAAGCAGACTGAAACATCAGGCTGCCGTGGAACAGGTGGGCCCAACACTTAAAAAGCTTACTAAGATTCTGGGCAAGAGGAAGTGGACAGTTGACCCAAAGACTGGGAAACTCACTGCCCCTAAGAAAAGGCGGCTAGAGTTTGAAGAACCTTTACTGCTTCCACCACCGAAGCGGCCTATGGTCAGCAAAAGCACCAGTCCACCACCACCCACACTACCACCACCAAAGCGGCGTATGATCTGCAAAAGCACCAGTCCACCACCACCCACACTACCACCACCAAAGCGACGTATGATCAGCAAAAGCACCAGTCCACCACCACCCACACTACCACCACCAAAGCGGCCTATGATCAGCAAAAGCACCAGTCCACCACCACCCACACTTCCACCACCAAAGCGGCCTATGATCAGCAAAAGCACCAGTCCACCACCACCCACACTACCACCACCAAAGCGGCCTATGATCAGCAAAAGCACCAGTCCACCACCACCCACACTTCCACCACCAAAGCGGCCTATGATCAGCAAAAGCACCAGTCCACCACCACCCACACTACCACCACCAAAGCGGCGTATGATCAGCAAAAGCACCAGTCCACCACCACCCACACTTCCACCACCGAAGCGGCCTATGGTCAGCAAAAGCACCAGTCCACCACCACCCACACTACCACCACCAAAGCGGCGTATGATCAGCAAAAGCACCAGTCCACCACCACCCACACTTCCACCACCAAAGCGGCCTATGATCAGCAAAAGCACCAGTCCACCACCACCCACACTACCACAGGGCTCTCCAGCACGTTTACTCTCATTGCAGTCTCCTACACATTCTACTACTAGGAGTGTAGATCCCCGTTCCCCAGGGGGTGATTTGGAAGGGCCTTCTGATTACCCACAGAGCCCTGGAAATCCTTGGCAAGGCTTTTCCGACCGATAGGAGGACCCAGATTGAGAGCCCATCCCTTTAAGCCACCTCCAGGCAACACCACAAATGATCACCGTATCCTACAAAGAGCTGCAGCATACCAAAAAGTAAATATGCATGTCACCCCAGAAGAGGAGGACTTTTTAGTAGAGACTTTGTCCATAACGGATGCAAAAACCATAAATGGATATTTTGAAAGACCCCGTTCAAAGCAGGGTACTCACTCCTAGGGTAGAGAGAAAATATAAAGCATCACCCTCGGATCCATTATACGTTAAGTACTCCCCTACTCCGTGGTGGCTACCTCTCGGAAACGGGCAGCAGTGCAAGCAACAGGAGACTCCCCTCCTCCTGACAAGGAAAGTAAAAGTATTGAAGCAGAAGGAAAGGTGGCTGTAGGCAACCTCCGTCATTGGCAGATTGCCAAGTCCATAGACCTGCCTTCTCGATACAACTGAACATGGTGGGACAAGAGGGAAGATCTCCTACAACAACTCCCCCATGAGTATAGGAAGAAGGAAGATGACGGTCTCGGCCCGTCCACAGGGGCTAGGCCACCTCACCTGTTGCCCCACAAGAAGAGTGTCTGACAAGCTGAGCAAGGTTCAGCCTGACAGGCTTTCTTCATTTTCAGGTCAGAAAGCCAGGAGCTAGAGATGCGCTAAATGCACAGGCTCCTGGTTGCCTGAGCTAGAATTTGGTGGGCTGAGGATGTCTCAGCTCTTGTGAGCGTGACCTCAGCTCAGGAAAGGTCCTCAGGAAAGGCCCTCCCCCTCATGACGAGGGGCAGCGTCACTCATTTCCTCAGACCTGGACACTTGAATTTTAAGCCCAGAAGTGCCCAGGTGCAAGTGTCAGTCAGTGACATCTCGTCACAGAGTGGGGTGGGGTCAGCAGTCTCACTGATCCCATCCCACTCTATGAAGAGGTTGGGACTACTGCCTTCTCTCATTGGCGGACCCGAGGTCAGCCAATGAGAGAAGGCAGCCGTCCCAACCCTCCTGGGACCTCTGAGGCTTAGGTCTGCTGTCTTCCCTCATTAGTTGGCCTAAGGTCACCCAGTGAGGGAAGAGAGTAGGCCCCACCCTCCTAGGCAGAGCTGCAGGTAAGTTTGGTTCGTGTATGTTTGAATATTTGGTAATGAGTGTTGTGAATGGATGTGTGCGTGCGCGTGTATTTGAATGCATGGGTTTTAGTGAGTGTGTGTGTCCCGTCCGTGTCCCTTCCTCATAAAATTACCAATCGCCACTGGGAGAGGATCTTGTTGATGAATAAAAACCTATATCTAATGTGACCATTAGATGTGCACTTGCTGTGGCAGACACTTTCGCAAAAGGCATCAACTCCACAATTCTTGTACAGAGGCATGCGTGGCTGTGCGTTTCAGTGCAACCCCAAAGTCCAACAGCACCTGCTTGCTGTCCAGTTGGATGGAGAACATCTCTTCAGCCCCTGCGTCGATGAAAGTTAGAAAGGATTAAGCAAGATCCAGAGACCGCAAAAGGCGATGGGTGTGCTGCAGTCAACCACCCCATTCCAGTCCTTTCGGAAGCAGCAGAGGAGCGGTGGAGGTAAACCATCTACCTCAGACATGGGGCAGACTTACCAAAGACAGCAGCAGGCTTACCATCAACAGGGAGGTAAGGGTTTCGGCAGAGGCCATATAGAGGCAATCGAACCAGAGGCAAAGGTAGAGCTACACCAGCCAAGGATGCCTCCACCACCAAACGATGACTCACCGTGTAACCAACCCCCCCACCCAGGCAGACCACACAACTACTGTTGGGGGAAAACTTATGAGGTTCCAGACGCATTGGGCAGACGCCACCTCAAACCAATGGGTGATTTCAATTGTTATTGTTTTGAGTCGTATTAACCCCACCAAACATTCCTCCATGCAGACCCATCCTCAACCCGCAACATTTACATAATCTCCTTACAAAAGGGGTCATTGAGCCGGTTCCAAAACGGTATCGAGGCAGAGGAGTGTACTCTCTGTATTTCTTAATCCCAAAAAGAGCGAGACATTACAGCTCATACGAGACCTCGGGCCTCTCAACCGTTCGTGTGGTGACCCTCCAGGATGTAATCCCGCTTTTATAGGAAGGTAAGTTCATGACATCCCTCGACCTCAAAGACGCATACTTTCAGAGAGTGCAGGGAAGGCTAAGGTGTCTTTAATACACAAATAGCCAGCGGGCATTCAAAATAATTAACAGACCAGGGCTTGGCCTTCGATCAGGTGGAACATGTAAGGCTGAAGTCCATACATTGTGAAACTTTGTGACTCTGACTGCAGAGCAGACCGACACATGTTCTGAGTAGCTTGACCAACCGCAGGGCCCGCTCCTGTTCCAATCAAGACAGAAGTGTCTTGTAAAAGCGTGGCTCATTTCCAAGTGGCCATCTTGCAAAAGTCTGCTAAAGGAAGGAACAGGCTCTAGAAACTGGATCTTTCCAGACCGCTACAATGGACCCTTGTGAATAGGTTAGAAAAGGGGCCCATTCATGAGAAGTCCAGAGAGCTCCATTTAATTTATACGGATTTTATTTTATTGGATCAAACACCAGGTGCTTTACAATGAACAAAAGGGTATATCTGAAAGAAACACGTTAGTTAGATTCCTCACCTTAGAATATCCCCAGGCGTCAGACTGGATCCGGAAGATTTTTCGTCAGCAATACCCCTTGCGCGTCGCTAGGCGTCGTCTGCGGCTCGGCGTCCGTCGTCGGCGTCGTGCGCCGGGATGACGTCGTCGGAGTACTTAGACGCCGCCCTCGCGCGCTGACGTCAGTTCTTCTTTTTTCCGCGCCAGTAAGCGCAGATCCGGGAGAGCTACCCCTTTTAGTCTTTTTTTT
Source organism: Triturus cristatus (assembly GCF_964204655.1). Classification (NCBI taxonomy): domain Eukaryota; kingdom Metazoa; phylum Chordata; class Amphibia; order Caudata; family Salamandridae; genus Triturus; species Triturus cristatus. The sequence continues at coordinate 1,177,182,914 of NC_140580.1, read as the reverse complement.
TTTTTGTAAACAAATTTTATTCGTCAAAGACACGTCATGCGAAGCTCCGTGACCCAGAGACTTCAGCCATATCAGAAGACAACATACCAGCTTTGACATTTTCCTCATGAGATATCGTGTGTAAATTACAAAAGAGACATGCAGAACCAATGCAGTCCCCTCCCTTAAAAAAACATAACACCACCCCCCACCCCCCTCCCCCACCCATCGCACTGTCCATCCAGTCAAGGCAGCAGATCTATGCTCAACCACTATTTTGTGCCGTCCATGACCCATACCCCCCAAGCTCGGCTGCGCCCGGCACTCCAGTGTGCCATGCCTCTGTAGGGCTGGAAGGAGACGGTCCACCCCCCACCCAACTATTCCTCCAACATGGGCTCTAAATCTAGTCCCCTGTAGTCTGCCCAGCGCTTCCATATTTTATAATGTTTACGGGGGCAGCCCCGCGCCACATAGATGGGGGCCTCCAATCCCATACAAAAATCGAGACCGGTCTTCCAGACAGATATGGACGGTGCAACTGGCGCCTTCCACGCCCTCGCTATATCCCTTTTAGCTAGCGTAAAACCCAGGAGCATCAGATGGCGCTTATAGACATTGCCCCCTATATCCTCCATCACATGCAAGAGCACCAGTTTGGGGGACCGTGGGAGATCCCACCCCAGCACTTCCGACAGACAGGTCAAGACCCCCCGCCAGAACCTAGTTAACACAGGACAGTCCCATATCGTGTGGAGCAGCGTCCCCTCAGCAGTCAGGCAGCGGAGGCAATGCGGAGAGGCCACCAGGCCCGCCTTATACAGCCTAACTCGAGTGAAATAGACTCTGTGCAAATACTTAAACTGGATGAGCCGAAGGCTCACAGCAACAGCCGCCCCGCGTGGCGAGGCCAGAGCCTCTGTCCAGTCCTCCTCCTCCAGCTGACCCACATCCCCCTCCCAAACCTCTCGGAGGTGCTGCAACGACGGGGAGCAGTGAGTTACCAGGGACTGATATATTCTCGAAATCTTGTGGTCTCGTAGGTCCCCCATGAACACCTTCGCCTCAATTGGACTAAAATCGTCCAACACCTCAAGCCCCACCAGACTTGGGGAAAGAGCATGTCGGAACTGCAGGTATTTAAAGAATTGGGTACGCGGCATTTGAAAGTCCTTCTGAAGCTCCTGGAAGGATTTCAGAATGGGCCCCTTCATAACGTCACCCAGGGTGGAAATCCCTATCGCATCCCAGTCCCGAAAACCGGGGAGGGCCGCCAGCTGCGGCAGACCCCCATTTCCCCAGAGCGGAGTCTCCCCCGTAAGGCGATTCCACCACCCCGTCCTCCGCAGCGCCTGCCTCCAAATCTGAAAGACCAGTTGCGTCACACTAGGTAGTAGCCGTCGCAGCGGCTTTTAGTCTTTTTTGACTAAATCTTTTTTGATCATTTTTGATCCTTGTCTGTCGACATCTGGTGCCGGTAGGATGCCTGGGTTCAAGGCTTGCGAGGATTGCCATCGACTGATGTCGGTGACCGATCACCACCGCCGGTGCCTCTACTGCTTAGGCCCCGACCACGACGCGGAGTCGTGCAACGACTGCCAGGCCCTGACTTCGAAGGCTAGGCGGGAGCGGTCCCGCAAGCTTCTCGAGCTTCGCCACTCGGCTCCGCGTCGTGCGCGATCCCGGTCCAGGAGGAGGTCCAAGGATCGCTCGCGGAGCCCTAGCCGACGCCATCGATCGTCCGGCTCCAAGTCGTCGGGTAAGTCCAAACGCTCAAAGAAGTCCAAGAGGCGACACCGCTCTTCGGACTCCCCTCGCCGGTCGCGCGACTCGTCCGAGGGTCAGGGTGGTTCCTCCCCCGCGGCTCCGGCGGAGCCGCAGGTGCCGCGTCCGCCCCCATACCTTCCGGTCCCTGGGACTGACGCGGCGCCGGCAGAGATCAGTGCCTTCCTCTCGGCCATGAGGAGCCTGGCCCCGCCGTCGACGCCCGCTGGCGCGCCTTCGGGCCCCGCGGACTCGACTGGGCGAACTTGCCTGCCGGCGGCTCCGGCCCCGGCGCCGTCGACGACTCCGGTCTCGACGCCGCAGGTCCCCGCGGGGCCCATGCCTGGGCCCCAGTCGACGCCGGTTGACCTAGTCACTCCTCCACCGGCGCCGGCGACTGAACCACCGACGCCGTCACCGGCGCCGCCGGCGCACACGCCTACACCTCCAGCGCCGCCGACGCCTTTGGCGCCGACACCGCCCCAGTTTAGCCCGCATCCGGACCCGGCGCCGCAGCGGCGTCGACCGACGCCGCATCCGACGCCGCTTGAGTCCTACCATCTCTACAGTCCGGTTCCGATCATTCCTCCTGTTTATCAGGAATCGGAAGAAGGGGGCGACTGGGAGGGGTTCGAGGACCCTATGGCTGTTCAGTCACAGCTTTCTCAGGACTGGGCAGATGAACTGGGGGAGGCCAGTGGGCTGGACACCTCGCCAGACACTGGATTCACTTCTCCTCCGATCGTGGCTTCGGAGGAGGGTGCCGCATTTTCTGTGGTGCTGCGCAAGGCGGCCGAGGCCCTTGGGCTCGAGTTGCCTGCCGTGGCTGTGAGGACTAACATCCTCACTGAGGTGCTTCAAACCTCAGCAAGCTCCACTGAGCCTCTGCTGCCGTTCAACGAGGCCCTCACTGACGTTCTGCAGGGCACCTGGTCCAAGCCCTCCACAGTTCCTCCTGTGGATAGGAACGTTGCCAGGCGCCACCGCCCGGCTCCGGGCGACCCCAGTTTCCTGTCCCAACACCCCACCCCCGAGAGTCTGGTTATCCAGGCCTCTACCTCCCAATCCTCCTTCCCGACCGCTCCGCCGGACCGGGATTCCAAGAGACTCGAGCAGTTTGGCAAGAAACTGTTCTCGTCCCTTAGTTTGGGCCTGCGGTCCTTAAATACCGCCTGTCTCTTGGACCGTTATTCCCATTCCCTGTGGGATACGGTGGAGGACGTGCTGCCCCTGTGTCCGGAGGAGGTCCGGACGCGTCTTAACCAGGCTTTGGCCGATGGGAGGGATGCAGCACGGCACGCCATACGATGTGGGCTTGACACCACGGACTCGCTGGGTCGGGCGATTTCCACCACGGTGGCGCTCCGCCGCCACGCCTGGATGCGTTCCACGTCATTTTCCGGGGATGTCCAGACCACCCTCATGGACATGCCCTTTGATGGCACTCGCCTGTTTGGTGAGAAGGCGGACAGTGCGCTGAACCGCTTTAAGGACTCCCGGGCTACGGCCAAGTCCTTGGGCCTCTCGGCTCCGCGGGCGCACACCTCCGCTTTTCGCCCCTTTCGTGGCCAAGGAAGGGGCGCCTCCTCACGTCCGCAAAGCCACCAGCCGCAGAACCAACCAGCGCGCGGTCGCGGACGTGGCTTCCGCCGTGGCGGAAATGGAGGCCGACGTGGTCAGCCCACTTCCACCCCGGCAGCATCCGCCTCAAAGCCCTCCTAGTCCGAGCTTTCAGGCCCATACCACGCCAGTGGGCGGCAGAGTTCGCCATCACCTGCTCCACTGGCGGTCCATAACATCGGACAGGTGGGTGCTGCAAATCGTCCGAAGGGGCTACTCCCTCCCCTTCGAGACGACCCCTCCAGCCATGCCACCGCAGCACCACCGTATCTCGGGGGATCATTTGAATCTTCTCCGCGAGGAAGTTTCGGCTCTCTTGGCCAAGGGGGCCGTCGAGCGCGTTCCGAGTCCAGAAGTAGGTCGTGGTTGTTATTCCCACTACTTTCTGGTTCCCAAGAAGGGCAAGGGGGGCCTACGCCCTATCTTGGACCTCCGGAACGTCAATGCCTTCCTCCGAAAGGAAAGGTTCAAGATGCTAACGTTGGCTCAGGTTTTAGCTGCCCTAGACCCTGGAGACTGGATGGTAGCGTTGGACTTGCAGGACGCATATTTCCATATCCCCGTCCTGCCGGCCCACCGGCGTTACCTGCGGTTCACGGTGGGCCAAGAGCACTTTCAGTTTACCGTGCTCCCCTTCGGCCTCACCAGTGCCCCTCGGGTGTTCACGAAAGTGATGGCGGTGGTCGCAGCTCATCTGCGCAGATCAGGGGTTCCAGTCTTCCCCTATCTCGACGACTGGTTGCTGAAGGCGGGCTCGCCCCAGGCAGTCGTCTCCCACCTCCAGACTACGGCGGATCTCCTGCATTTGCTGGGGTTTTCCATCAACGTGCCGAAGTCACACCTGAGTCCCTCTCAGAAGCTCCTCTTCATCGGAGCGGTTCTCGATTCGGCGCAGTTCCGGGTCCATCCACCGGAACAGCGGGTCCGGGATATACAGGCCCTGATTCCCATCTTTCGGCCTCTATCCCGGGTTTCGGTCAGGCTAGTGTTGCGGCTTCTGGGGCTGATGGCCTCCTGCATCCTACTAGTGCATCACGCCAGGCGGCGCATGCGGGCTCTGCAGTGGGACCTGAAGTTTCAGTGGGCCCAGCATCACGGCAACCTGTCCGACCATGTCTTGATCTCGGAGGGCACTGCACAGCAGTTGCAGTGGTGGCTCACGGACCGCGAGTGGGTCAAGGGCAAGAGCCTCTCCCTTCCCCAACCGGAGCATGTCGTAGTGACGGATGCGTCCCTCCTGGGTTGGGGTGGCCATATGGGAGAGGCGGAGATCAGAGGCCTCTGGTCTCCGGCGGAGTCTCGTCTCCACATCAACCTGTTGGAGTTGAGCGATCCGGCTTGCACTGAAAGCCTTCCTTCCCTCTGTCAGGGGAAGTGTCGTGCAGGTGTTCACGGACAACACCACCGCCATGTGGTATTGCAACAAACAGGGCGGGGTGGGGTCGTGGACCCTTTGTCAGGAGGCTCTGCGCCTCTGGACATGGCTGGAACACCAGGGCGTCACCCTAGTGGTTCAACATCTGGCGGGCTCTCTGAACGCCAGAGCAGACGAACTCAGCCGCCGGTGCATGATGGATCACGAATGGCGTCTGAACTCCGAAGTGGCGCAAGGTCTCTTTCAGCAGTGGGGAGAGCCTTGGTTAGATCTATTCGCCACCGAAGAGAACGCGCAATGTCAGCAGTTCTGCGCGTTGGAATTTCCAAGGCGGCACTCGCTCGGCGACGCTTTTCGTCACGAGTGGAGTTGCGGTCTGTTGTACGCCTTTCCGCCTATACCACTTCTGCCCAGAGTGCTGAAGAAGATCAGGCACGACCGGGCCCAAGTCATCTTGGTGGCTCCGGATTGGGCACGAAGATACTGGTATCCCGAGCTACTCAGTATGTTGACCGATCCCCCGATACGTCTGCCCCTTCGGGAGGATCTTCTGTCGCAGCAGCAGGGGACGGTCCTCCACCCGAACCTGTCCAGCCTCCACCTCCATGCATGGAGATTGAGCGGCGGCAGTTGATGCCATTTGACTTGCCTCCTGAAGTCTGTGATATCATTCTGGCAGCCAGGCGTCCCTCCACAAAGTCGGTATACGCCTGCCGGTGGAACAAATTTGTGGCATGGTGCACAGCAAAGGCTGTGGATCCCCTTTCCGCCCCTCTTTCTGAGGTTCTCCTCTTCCTTCTTTCTCTGGCCCGGCAGGGCTCTGCCCTGGGCACCCTGAAAGGTTATCTTGCTGCCATCTCCGCCTTCTTGCGGCTTCCTGATCAGCCTTCTCTTTTCAAGTCCCCTGTGGTTACACGCTTTCTCAAAGGCATTACACACACGTTCCCTCCTGTCCCTTTTGTAATGCCTCAGTGGGACTTGAATCTGGTATTGACATTCCTGATGTGCGCTCCCTTCGAGCCTCTTCACAATTGTCCTCTTCGTCTTCTGACTCTTAAGACTGCTTTTCTGGTGGCCATCACCTCGGCTAGACGGGTGAGTGAGCTCCAGGCTTTATCTTCAAAGCCTCCTTTTCTATCTGTTCATCCGGACAAGGTTGTCCTTCGGCCTCGTCCCTCCTTTCTTCCTAAAGTGGTGACTCCATTTCACCTTGGGCAGTCTGTCACCTTGCCCACCTTCTTTCCGCCTCCGCATCCTTCCAAAGAGGAAGAGAGGCTCCACCGTCTGGACCCAAAACGTGCGCTCTCCTTTTATCTGGACCGCACAAAACAGTTCCGGGTGGACGACCAGCTTTTTGTTGGGTACGTGGGCGCTAAGAAGGGGAAAGCTGTGCACAAACGGACCATCTCTCGGTGGGTCGTTTTGTGTATAAAGATTTGCTATTCCTTGGCTAAAAAGGACCCTCCTGTTGGGCTGCGCGCCCATTCTACTCGGGCACGGCGGCTACTACTGCCTTGGGACGGGGAGTCCCTTTGCAGGACATCTGTCAGGCGGCGACGTGGGCTTCGCTACACACGTTTGCCAGGCATTATTGCCTTGACGGCCAAGTCCGGAGGCATGGCTTCTTTGGCCGTTCTGTCCTCCAGGACTTTCTGGTGTGATCTTGGTTCGCAGACCCACCACCGGGGATGGTATTGCTTGGGTATCTATTCTAAGGTGAGGAATCTAACTAACGTGTTTCTTTCAGATGAACAAGTTACTTACCTTCGGTAACGATGTATCTGTAAGAAACATTAGTTAGTTAGATTCCTCACCGACCCACCCATCCTCCCCGTTCTGCGAACTGACTTCTAGGGTTAAGGTTGTCCTTTCAGGCCCCATGATTTTATTTTTGGCACCAGTGTCGGTCTTTGCATGGCTCTGCGTTCCTGGCGCGGAAGGCTATGTACAAGAACTGACGTCAGCGCGCGAGGGCGGCGTCTAAGTACTCCGACGACGTCATCCCGGCGCACGACGCCGACGACGGACGCGGAGCCGCAGACGACGCCTAGCGACGCGCAAGGGGTATTGCTGACGAAAAATCTTCCGGATCCAGTCTGACGCCTGGGGATATTCTAAGGTGAGGAATATAACTAACTAATGTTTCTTACAGATACATCGTTACCGAAGGTAAGTAACTTGTTCTCCAAGAATATATATGGGAATACAAATGTATAATTAATAGTAAGAAAGATAAAATCATGGCATGTTCGATAAGCCTTTATAGAACGTGAAGCATTGTTCTCAAACGACATCTTTAGCCCCAATTTCAGCGGCTCTTCAATTGTACGTTGCTCACTTTCATGTGTGTGCTAACGTAGATGAAAAGGTCAGTCCCTTTTATTCCTGTCTGAGTCAGGTGTGTTACATCTAGCAGGCGGTTTAAAATAGATGTCAAACTATTACACATGCTTTATGAATTTTGAGGATTGAAGACATTATGACACAATTTAATAAGCCAGTATTTTAATTCATTCGATTCCATTCAATTCTGGTTGAGAGACTCCAGGATATCGGTACTGGGGGGGGGCGGCACTGGCCTGGTTGAAATCATTCCTTAAAAATCGCTCCCAGAGAGTTGCCCTGCAACCCCACCAGTCAGAGCCCAAACACCTTTGGTGTGGAGTGCCTCAGGGGTCGCCGCTGAGCCCGCTTCTTTTTAATATTTACTTGGCCCCGCTGTTATAGCCAAGTGGGGCGTAAAAGCAATATCTTACTCGGACGATACCCAGTTGGTGTTTTCCTTTAAAGATCAGTCGAAGGACTCCTTCAAGAGTTATAAGGGCGGTCTGAAAACCTGGCCCTTTGGATGAACAACAGTAAGCTCAAACTCAATGCTGAAAAAACTGAAGTGATGTTCTTCGGCTAGGCCCTACAGCCAACAGTGGAACTGCGATGGCCGGCTGAAATGGGTCCTCCACCCATCCCAGCTGCTACTGCAAACAAGCATTTACAATGCAATAGGTCTCGCAACTGCGAGTTTTAGAGCTATTGGTATTGTAAATGACAATGCAATGCCTTTTGAAAAATTAACAGGTATTGTAATTTATAATAGTAATTTTCCACCAGTACCATAATTACCACTATTATTATTACTATCACCACAGAGTAGTAATAGTAATAATTGTAGTGGTGGTTATGGTACTTGTGGTGGTGGTATTGGTGGTGGTGGTACTGGTGGTTGTAGAAGTGGTGGTAGTGGTAGTGGTGGTGGTGGTACTGGTGGTGGTACTGGTGGTCTACGTGGATTTTATTTCATTACTTATGTTACTACTGTAATATTTTTTTACAAAAACTAACAAACATTAGCATTTGCAACACCAATAGCTCAAACTTTTAATAATGCCAGCCCTATTGCATTGCAAATGCTTGTTTTATGTTTCAGGCATGAGGTGCATCTTCTACTTCCCAAAATCCAATCTTAGATTTTTAGACACTCGTAACAGTTTATGGTAGGAGGCAGTTGTTCAGCCAGTGTAAGGCTAATAGCTCACACAACTTTGCATTTTGATGCCTGAAGTTTTAAATTACAATAAATGTAGTAGATGTCAGGCAGGAGACTTGAGTTACCAGTAACTGTGGAAAGAGCAATAACTTTAGAAACTGGTGCTTTATTTCACCTTTTCCGTGGTGTGAAGGTTACGTAACTGTTTCATTGCATTCGAATGGACACAGTGGGGCTTATTTACAAGTCCCTTGCACTGCCGGTGTTTCACTTTTGTGTGGGAAACAATGAGGCAGCGGCGGCGCAAGGGGCTTGTAAATAAGCCCCAATGTCCTGTTTCTCTGGCTCTACAACTGTCTCTAAAGCAACTTTGCTGATCTGGTTCTCTGGCTCTACAACGGCTCTGCTGACCTGGTTCTCTGGCTCTAAAGCAGCTCTGCTGACCTGATTCTGTGGCTCTAGAGCGGCTCTGCTGACCTGGTTCTCTGGCTCTACAGCAGCTCTGCTGACCTGGTTCTGTGGCTCTACAACGGCTCTGCTGACCTGGTTCTCTGGCTCTACAGCAGCTCTGCTGACCTGGTTCTATGGCTCTACAGCGGCTCTGCTGACCTGGGTCTCTGGCTCTAAAGCAGCTCTGCTGACCTGGTTCTCTAGCTGTAAAGCAGCTCTGCTGACCTGGTGCTATGGCTCTAAAGCAGCTCTGCTGCCCTGGTTCTCTGGCTCTAGAGCAGCTCTACTGACCTGGTTCTCTGGCTCTAGAGCAGCTCTGCTGACCTGGTTCTCTGGGCCTAAAGCAGCTCTGCTGACCTGGTTCTCTCCCTCTAAAGCAGCTCTGATGACCTGGTTCTCTGCCTCTAGAGCAGCTCTGCTGACCTGGTTCTCTGGCTCTAAAGCAGCTCTGCTGACCTGGTTCTCTGGCTCTAAAGCAGCTCTGCTGACCTGGTTCTCTACCTCTAAAGCAGCTCTGCTGACCTGGTTTCTCTGGCTCTACAGCAGCTCTGCTGATCTGGTTCTCTGGCACTAGAGCAGCTCTGCTGACCTGGTTCTTAGGCTCTAGAGCAGCTCTGCTTACCTTGTTCTATGGCTCTAAAGCAGCTCTGCTGACCTGGTTCTCTCCCTCTAAAGCAGCTCTACTGACCTGGTTCTCTGGCTCTACAACGGCTCTGCTGACCTGGTTCTCTGGCTCTAAAGCGGCTCTGCTGACCTGGTTCTTTGGCTCTAAAGCAGCTCTGCTGACCTAGTTCTCTGGGTCTAGAACGGCTCTGCTGACCTGGTTCTCTAGCTCTAAAGCAGCTCTGCTGACCTGGTTCTCTGGCTCTACAACGGGTCTCCTGACCTGGTTCTCTGGCTCTACAGCAGCTCTGCTGACCTGGTTCTCTGGCTCTACAGCAGCTCTGCTGACCTGGTTCTCTGGCTCTACAACGGCTCTGCTGACCTGGTTCTCTGGCTCTAAAGCGGCTCTGCTGACCTGGTTCTCTGGCTCTAAAGCGGCTCTGCTGACCTGGTTCTCTGGCTCTAAAGCGGCTCTGCTGACCTGGTTCTTAGGCTCTAAAGCGGCTCTGCTGACCTGGTTCGCTGGCTCTAAAGCAGCTCTGCTGACCTGGTTCTCTTGCTCTAAAGCAGCTCTGCTGACCTGGTTCTTAGGTTCTAAAACAGCTCTGCTGACCTGGTTCTCTGGCTCTAAAGCAGCTCTGCTGACCTGGTTCTCTGGCTCTAAAGCGGCTCTGCTGACCTGGTTCCCTGGCTCTAAAGCAGCTCTGCTGACTTGGTTCTCTGGCTCTACAGCAGCTCTGCTGACCTGGTTCTCTGCTTCTAGAGCAGCTCTGCTGACCTGGTTCGCACGGCGAGTTAAAAACCTGAGGATAAGTGGCAGGATAGAGTGAGGGCAGATAAAAAGCACGGCGAGGCAAGAACAATACTGTTGTGTGTTGAGGCAACAAAAGCGAAAAAAAGCAAAGTAAATACCATGCGGTACAAAGTTCTTGATCTGCTGAAGCGCTGAAATTTATGTGTCTGCCTTGTATAGTTGCATTATGCAGTGAAACTGAAACCTAAATCAAGGTGGGAGCGTGTGAAAGCTTACATCGCCAGAGAGGAGACGCCATGAGCGTGCACATCGCCTGTCTGTGCGCGCACATGGTTTGTCTCCCTTCGCGCACCAAACCGACAACAATAGTCTCGCCAAGGCGAAGCAGCACATAAGCTGCGTTCGCTAGGCGAGACCGAAAAATCTGGGGGTGAAGTGGGAAGCAGATCTTTCTTTCTCAGCCCAAATCCGGCAGGTGTCGGCCTCCTGTTTTAGTAAATTGAGAAGGCTGCAGAAATTTCAATTTCTTCTGCTAGAGGACTGCCGCAAAACAATAGTCCATGCCACTGTGACATCTAGGCTGGACTATGCAAACCACCTCTATTTGGGCCTGCCTGCGTACCTAGTTAGAAGACTGCAGATGGTACAAAATGCAGCTGCGAGACTGATAAGACGTGTCCCATTCCGTCATCATATCTCTCAGTATATCAGAGAGCTCCATTGGCTGCCGGTGACAAGGAGAATCGAGTTTAAGGCCCTGACATTGGCATTCCGGTCAATTCATGGTAAATGCCCAACTTACCTTAAACGACGGCTGTGTCAATATAAGCCTAAGCGTTCATTGAGATCCAATTCTCAAAATCTGGTCTGTACCCCACGATTTTCGAAAGCTCGGTTTGGTGGCAGATCTTTCACGGTGGGTGCTGCCAAACTGTGGAACTCTCTGCCTACTAATTTTCGCCATATTGATTCAGAGCCAGTATTTAGGAAGGCTGTGAAAACCTGGCTCTTTCGTTTGGGCTAGTGTCACCCAGATCTGCTCTGTGGCCATTGTGGTGTGCCGCCTACTGCTGTTCGCGCTTTATAAATGTCGGTATTATTATTATTAATAATATTGTCGAGATTTGTTGAATTCAAGCTGTGCAAGAGACGTTGTTTAGAATAGTGCTAAGCTAGATAATATATGTCCTAGATTATTTAAAAAAATAAGTTGTGTGTAACTGGTGTAAAAATTATTTTGTTGTGTTAATTTTTTTCCTATTCATTTCTGTTCAACTCTCTGTTCAATATTTTAATTACATTTGAAAATAAAGACCGGGTTGTTGTACATCCTCGCTCTGTTTCTACCTGGGGCAATATCTCCATTTCAGATTAATCAGCCCATTGAATTGCCTATTTTTCAACTAATCCATAAAGTAGGGCAGTAGGGTCTTTGTATAAGCTTGATGTTAGGAGAGCACTTGCGTATTATATGGACCATACCAAACTCGTACAGCTTTGGCGGCTTTTGCACACACATTAAGGCGTAGTCATATCTTAAGTTCGGCTTGCTATGGAAATTGCTAGAAGTATTCAAATTTGTGTTGCAAAATCAGGCAGTTTTGAAGGCCTTATTGGCTTGATCTCATGCTATTTTCTGTTAACACTGCCTTAAAAGAAGAAGGTACGGCTTTACGGCCACCGTACAGCACCTATATCTTCAAAACACATAATCTTCCAAACACATACTGCAAACAGAAATGGCTGCTTTCCTGTAATATTTGATTTTCAGCTTGTTGTGTTGTAGATTCATATTTGACATTTCCCGGCGGAAAGCAGAACTCAACATAAGGTTAATCAAGTGCTGGTACGCACCTATACACAGATACCATTTCAACAGAGACGAAATGCATGTAATCTAAAATGAAGTCTGTGTACTATCTGGATTTCAAAGGCAGTGATCACTGGTTACTCTGTACACGTCTAAAACGAAGACTTTGAAGAAAAACAAAGTTCCACACTCAAAGCCCAAAATGGGATGGCAGGAGAGTGAGCAGCATAAGAATATGCATCACAAAGTAATTTTACACAGAACTAATGTTTTTTGTGCCTTGGGCGAGAACAAGGTGATGATCATGGGGACATCTTTCAGAGCAGGACATGTTGATATTGCTCACAGTAGAGCATGGTGTTATGATGTTCTTCAGAGCAGGATATGTTGGTATTACTCACAGAGTGCATGGTGTTATGATGTTCTTCAGAGTCGGATATGTTGATATTGCTCACAGTAGTGCATGGTGTTATGATGTTCTTCAGAGCAGGATATGTTGATATTGCTCACAGTAGAGCATGGTGTTATGCTGTTCTTCAGAGTCGGATATGTTGATATTGCTCACAGTAGAGCATGGTGTTATGATGTTCTTCAGAGCAGGATATGTTGGTATTACTCAGAGTGCATGGTGTTATGATGTTCTTCAGAGTCGGATATGTTGATATTGCTCACAGTAGTGCATGGTGTTATGATGTTCTTCAGAGCCGGATATGTTGATATTGCTCACAGTAGAGCATGGTGTTATAATGTTCTTCAGAGTAGGATATGTTGGTATTGCTCACAGTAGAGCATGGTGTTATGATGTTCTTCAGAGTCGGATATGTTGATATTGCTCACAGTAGAGCATGGTGCTATGATGTTCTTCAGAGTAGGATATGTTGGTATTGCTCACAGTAGAGCATGGTGTTATGATGTTCTTCAGAGTAGGATATGTTGATGTTGGTCACAGTAGAGCATGGTGTTATGATGTTCTTCAGAGTAGGATATGTTGATACTGCTCACAGTAGTGCATGGTGTTATGATGTTCTTCAGAGTAGGATATGTTGATACTGCTCACAGTAGAGCATGGTGTTATGATGTTCTTCAGAGCCGGATATGTTGATATTGCTCACAGTAGTGCATGGTGTTATGATGTTCTTCAGAGCAGGATATGTTGGTATTGCTCACAGTAGTGCATGGTGTTATGATGTTCTTCAGAGTAGGATATGTTGGTATTGCTCACAGTAGAGCATGGTGTTATGATGTTCTTCAGAGCAGGATATGTTGGTATTGCTCACAGAGTGCATGGTGTTATGATATTCTTCAGAGTAGGATATGTTGATATTGCTCACAGTAGAGCATGGTGTTATGATGTTCTTCAGAGTAGGATATGTTGATATTGCTCACAGTAGAGCATGGTGTTATGATGTTCTTCAGAGTAGGATATGTTGATATTGCTCACAGTAGAGCATGGTGTTATGATGTTCTTCAGAGTAGGATATGTTGGTATTGCTCACAGAGTGCATGGTGTTATGATGTTCTTCAGAGTCGGATATGTTGGTATTGCTCGCAGTAGAGCATGGTGTTATGATGTTCTTCAGAGTAGGATATGTTGATATTGCTCACAGTAGAGCATGGTGTTATGATGTGCTTCAGAGTCGGATATGTTGGTATTGCTCGCAGTAGAGCATGGTGTTATGATGTTCTTCAGAGTAGGATATGTTGGTATTGCTCACAGTAGAGCATGGTGTTATGATGTTCTTCAGAGTCGGATATGTTGATATTGCTCACAGTAGTACATGGTGTTATGATGTTCTTCAGAGCAGGATATGTTGATATTGCTCACAGTAGTGCATGGTGTTATGATGTTCTTCAGAGCAGGACATGTTGATATTGCTCACAGTAGAGCATGGTGTTATGATGTTCTTCAGAGTAGGATATGTTGATATTGCTCACAGAAGAGCATGGTGTTATGATGTTCTTCAGAGTAGGACATGTTGGTATTACTCACAGTAGAGCATGGTGTTATGATGTTCTTCAGAGCAGGATATGTTGGTATTACTCACAGAGTGCATGGTGTTATGATGTTCTTCAGAGTCGGATATGTTGATATTGCTCACAGTAGTGCATGGTGTTATGATGTTCTTCAGAGTCGGATATGTTGATGTTGCTCACAGTAGAGCATGGTGTTATGATGTTCTTCAGAGTAGGATATGTTGATATTGCTCACAGTAGAGCATGGTGCTATGATGTTCTTCAGAGTCGGATATGTTGATATTGCTCACAGTAGTGCATGGTGTTATGATGTTCTTCAGAGTCGGATATGTTGATATTGCTCACAGTAGAGCATGGTGCTATGATGTTCTTCAGAGTAGGATATGTTGGTATTGCTCACAGTAGAGCATGGTGTTATGATGTTCTTCAGAGTAGGATATGTTGATGTTGGTCACAGTAGAGCATGGTGTTATGATGTTCTTCAGAGTCAAGTATGTTGGTATTGCTCGCAGTAGAGCATGGTGTTATGATGTTCTTCAGAGTAGGATATGTTGGTATTGCTCACAGTAGAGCATGGTGTTATGATGTTCTTCAGAGTCGGATATGTTGATATTGCTCACAGTAGAGCATGGTGTTATGCTGTTCTTCAGAGTCGGATATGTTGATATTGCTCACAGTAGAGCATGGTGTTATGATGTTCTTCAGAGCAGGATATGTTGGTATTGCTCACAGAGTGCATGGTGTTATGATATTCTTCAGAGTAGGATATGTTGATATTGCTCACAGTAGAGCATGGTGTTATGATGTTCTTCAGAGTAGGATATGTTGATATTGCTCACAGTAGAGCATGGTGTTATGATGTTCTTCAGAGTAGGATATGTTGATATTGCTCACAGTAGAGCATGGTGTTATGATGTTCTTCAGAGTAGGATATGTTGGTATTGCTCACAGAGTGCATGGTGTTATGATGTTCTTCAGAGTCGGATATGTTGGTATTGCTCGCAGTAGAGCATGGTGTTATGATGTTCTTCAGAGTAGGATATGTTGGTATTGCTCACAGAGTGCATGGTGTTATGATGTTCTTCAGAGCAGGATATGTTGATATTGCTCACAGTAGAGCATGGTGTTATGATGTTCTTCAGAGTCGGATATGATGGTATTGCTCACAGTAGAGCATGGTGTTATGATGTTCTTCAGAGTCGGATATGTTGGTATTGCTCGCAGTAGAGCATGGTGTTATGATGTTCTTCAGAGTAGGATATGTTGGTATTGCTCACAGTAGAGCATGGTGTTATGATGTTCTTCAGAGTCGGATATGTTGATATTGCTCACAGTAGTGCATGGTGTTATGATGTTCTTCAGAGCAGGATATGTTGATATTGCTCACAGTAGTGCATGGTGTTATGATGTTCTTCAGAGCAGGACATGTTGATATTGCTCACAGTAGAGCATGGTGTTATGATGTTCTTCAGAGTAGGATATGTTGATATTGCTCACAGAAGAGCATGGTGTTATGATGTTCTTCAGAGTAGGACATGTTGGTATTACTCACAGTAGAGCATGGTGTTATGATGTTCTTCAGAGCAGGATATGTTGGTATTACTCACAGAGTGCATGGTGTTATGATGTTCTTCAGAGTCGGATATGTTGATATTGCTCACAGTAGTGCATGGTGTTATGATGTTCTTCAGAGTCGGATATGTTGATATTGCTCACAGTAGAGCATGGTGTTATGATGTTCTTCAGAGTAGGATATGTTGGTATTGCTCACAGTAGAGCATGGTGTTATGATGTTCTTCAGAGTCGGATATGTTGATATTGCTCACAGTAGTGCATGGTGGTATGATGTTCTTCAGAGTCGGATATGTTGATATTGCTCACAGTAGAGCATGGTGCTATGATGTTCTTCAGAGTAGGATATGTTGGTATTGCTCACAGTAGAGCATGGTGTTATGATGTTCTTCAGAGTAGGATATGTTGATGTTGGTCACAGTAGAGCATGGTGTTATGATGTTCTTCAGAGTCGGATATGTTGGTATTGCTCGCAGTAGAGCATGGTGTTATGATGTTCTTCAGAGTAGGATATGTTGATATTGCTCACAGTAGAGCATGGTGTTATGATGTTCTTCAGAGTCGGATATGATGGTATTGCTCGCAGTAGAGCATGGTGTTATGATGTTCTTCAGAGTAGGATATGTTGGTATTGCTCACAGTAGAGCATGGTGTTATGATGTTCTTCAGAGTCGGATATGTTGATATTGCTCACAGTAGTGCATGGTGTTATGATGTTCTTCAGAGCAGGATATGTTGATATTGCTCACAGTAGTGCATGGTGTTATGATGTTCTTCAGAGCAGGATATGTTGATATTGCTCACAGTAGAGCATGGTGTTATGATGTTCTTCAGAGTAGGATATGTTGATATTGGTCACAGTAGAGCATGGTGTTATGATGTTCTTCAGAGTAGGATATGTTGATATTGCTCACAGTAGTGCATGGTGTTATGATGTTCTTCAGAGTAGGATATGTTGGTATTGCTCACAGTAGAGCATGGTGTTATGATGTTCTTCAGAGTCGGATATGTTGATATTGCTCACAGTAGTGCATGGTGTTATGATGTTCTTCAGAGTCGGATATGTTGATATTGCTCACAGTAGAGCATGGTGCTATGATGTTCTTCAGAGTAGGATATGTTGGTATTGCTCACAGTAGAGCATGGTGTTATGATGTTCTTCAGAGTAGGATATGTTGATGTTGGTCACAGTAGAGCATGGTGTTATGATGTTCTTCAGAGTAGGATATGTTGATACTGCTCACAGTAGTGCATGGTGTTATGATGTTCTTCAGAGTAGGATATGTTGATATTGCTCACAGTAGTGCATGGTGTTATGATGTTCTTCAGAGCAGGATATGTTGGTATTGCTCACAGTAGTGCATGGTGTTATGATGTTCTTCAGAGTAGGATATGTTGATATTACTCACAGTAGAGCATGGTGTTATGATGTTCTTCAGAGTCGGATATGTTGATATTGCTCACAGTAGTGCATGGTGTTATTATGTTCTTCAGAGCAGGGTTCCTGGATTTCCCCAAGCATGGGATCCACCAGAGCTTGGTTCTGCCTCAGGAATCACGTTGCCTTTCTTTTGCAGGACTACCCCATCTCCGACGTTCATCTCATCATTAAGAAAGCCAGAGAGCTGCAGGACTCGAAATAGCAGAAGTCTGCCTTGTGCCTCTTGGAGAGGATGTGACTGCGAAGCATCGTAAGAGACGATGCGTCTATGTACTAAGGGAGATCTGCCTCTGCACTCTTCAGGCCGGGCCCTGGCCATGGATATGGATATCAATGCAGTTCTTTTGATTTTATCAAAGACTCATCCGGCCGGACTGTGCTGCTGGATGAATTGATTTTTAGTCACATCTGTAATCGGCTGAGCACATGTCATCTTCTCCAGTGTCTATTCTCTACAGCTCCAGTAAGAATCAGTAAGGCTGCTATCATCAACACAGTGTTCATGCTGCTGTCCCGCTCCCACTACTGCGCCTCTAACCTTACAGTCCTTCACGCAGTGTGCACTCCCTGCCACTATCCTAGTCACTCCTGCACCTCTAACCTTACAACCCCTCATCTCTTCCAGGCACTCCCTGCTGCTGTCCAACAGTCACTCCAGCACCTCTAACCTTACAGCCCCTAATATCTTCCAGGCTCTCCTTTCTGTCCTACAGTCACTCCGGCACCTCTAACCTTACAAGCACTCATCTCTTCCAGGCACTCCCTTCTGTCCTACAGTCACTCCTGCACCTCTAACCTTACAACCCTTCATCTCTTCCAGGCACTCCCTGCTGCTGTCCACCAGTCACTCCAGCACCTCTAACCTTACAACCCCTAATATCTTCCAGGCTCTCCTTTCTGTCCTACAGTCAATCCTGCACCTCTAACCTTACAACCACTCATCTCTTCCAGGCCCTCCCTTCTGTCCTACAGTCACTCCTGCACCTCTAACCTTACACCCACTCATCTCTTTCAGGCCCTCCCTTCTGTCCTACAGTCACTCCTGCACCTCTACCCTTACAACCACTCATCTCTTCCAGGCCCTCCCTTCTGTCCTACAGTCACTCCTGCACCTCTAACCTTAACCCCCCCCCATCTCTTCCAGGCACTCCCGGCTGCTGTCCCACAGTCAGTCCTGCTCCTCTAACCTCACAACCCCTCATGTCCTCCAGTCACTCTAACTCCTCCAACCTCATAAGCCTTCATGTCCTCCAGGCACTCCCTGCTGCTGTCCTACAGTCACTCTTGCACATCCGACATTACAATTGTTCCTATCCTCGTTGCACCCTTATAGAGCTTGTCACATGCCCTCCTTACGCCCTCCTTTCTTGCACACATGCACCCACTACAAGCATTTCAGCACCTTTCACCCTGCTCCCCATGTACACTACCTACCCACCCAAGCTTTCTTATCCACTTTGCAACTCTTGCAGTTCTATATGGACATCTTTACCTATGAACGCACTGTGCTGATCGTAACTGTCTGCACGGGTGCCCTGCTGCTCTTAAATCGGTTCTCTCAACACCTACACATGCTATCCTTTATAGGTGTGCCCCTTGCTGCTCTTACACACCTACGTCTGCACCTTACTACTCTCACCTCTGTTCATCCATGCTGCTGTTACACACCTACAACACTATTTGCACAGTTGTAGCTACGATAATGCTGCTCAGAAGCACTTACGTGTACCTGCTGCTCTTACCCATACTCGCATCCTGCTGCTACTGTTCACCTGTACACACTGTCCGGTTCCCTGTACATACATAGGCTGAACTGCTCTTACACTCCTACACATGCACGCTGTCGATTTTACAGTTATATGTGCGCCGCACTGCTCAAAGCTACACCCATGTCCTGCTCCTTTTTGGCACCTCCATGCATGCCTGGATATTACAACACATGTAACCACACTGCTTATTTACATACATGACTGTTCCTCCCAAACCAAGGTCTGTTGCATTCCTTAGAATGCCCTCATCTCACATCAAAATTGACTCCTGATCAGCTTGCATGTTCCTGAGCAGCCACTGAGGGGGTTCTTGTAGCATGACCCACTGTCAAGGTTCTGATGGGTGCAGGCTGGGTCACATCCACAGCTGGGCACCACACAGAAATGGAGGCTTCCCAACGTAGAAGAGTACAAGTACTTCTTGGATAAACACATGCAGCAACCGCGAGGAGGTGCCGAGAACTTTGGCGCTCAAAACCACAAGGTAGATCGATGGAGACGCCTTGAGCAGTGTACATGAGTGAGTGTTAAAGGTGGGTGGAGAGAATTGCACACTCTGTCGCTGCTTGTCTTGTAAGTTTAGATAGCCCTACTCCTTCTTCTAAAACACCTTATAATTCAAAGGACTGGATTTCCAGGAGGTGAGAGGAAGGGCGGAAACCTTAGGTTGTGGAAATCATGTGCTGGTTGCAAATGTCGCTTTTGACCAAGAGCTGTAACTTTGTGTTTCAAGGGGGCATCGCTCCAAGTAAAGATGCTGCTTGGTTGAGGTGCCAAACGAGCATTATTGACCCACTCCTAGTGGCTCTGCAAGAATATTAACTGCGTCATTGACAACTCAGAAACACTAAGATTCTAGTATGGATGCGGACTTTGGATCGGATTGTGTGCATACTCTACATGTCGGAGACCTGCACTCTCTCAGTTTCATCTGTTATCTTGTGGGGATCATGTGCAGTTCAAACACATCTCAAAAGGATTACAGGGCCCCAAGCACCTCTTGACTGTTCTTCCAATCCTCAAGTCATCAAGTGCTGACCCCAGCTGTGCCTGTACTTGTACTGCTTGAAACTGCTAGTTCTGTATTTTTCTGTTCGCTGAGTCGTACCACACCCTGCTGCCCTCCATGCTGGAGCAGAATCAAGAATCCTACCTCATAATCAAAGCTCACTCCTGTGAGCACTACGGATGCCTTGCCAGTGCTTTACTCCAGTGGTCATGGACCAGAGGCGAGGAGTCTCATTCAGTGATCAAGAATGAGCCACTGCCAACGCCTTTTCCCAGTCGTAGGCTGGCTTCCTAGGCCAGGGCTCTCATTCTGTGGCCCTGGGCAGGCTTCATAGATTGACGAGGAGTGGTATCATTCAGTGGTCATAGGCAGGCGTCGTAAACCAGTGCTCTTAGACAGGGCTCTCAATCAGGGGCCGTGGGCAGGTGTTATGGGTCACTGGACTCATCCTGTGGCCCTGGGCAGGCTTCATAGATTGACGAGGAGTGGTATCATTCAGTGGTCATAGGCAGGTGTCGTAAACCAGTGGTCTTAGACTGGCTCCCTAGGCCAGGGCTCTCATTCTGTGGCCGTGGGCAGGTGTTATGGGTCACTGGTCTCATCCGGTGACCCTGGGCAGGCTTCATAGATTGACGAGGAGTGGTATCATTCAGTGGTCATAGGCAGGTGTCGTAAACCAGTGCTCTTAGACTGGCTCCCTAGGACAGGGCTCTCATTCTGTGGCCGTGGGAAGGTGTTATGGGTCACTGGTCTCATCCGGTGGCCCTGGGCAGGCTTCATAGATTGACGAGGAGTGGTATCATTCAGTGGTCATAGGCAGGTGTCGTAAACCAGTGGTCTTAGACTGGCTCCCTAGGCCAGGGCCCTCATTCTGTGGCCGTGGGAAGGTGTTATGGGTCACTGGTCTCATCCGGTGGCTTGGGCAGGCTTCATAGATTGACGAGGAGTGGTATCATTCACTAGTCATAGGCAGGCGTCGTAAACCAGTGCTCTTAGACTGGCTCCCTAGGCCAGGGCTCTCATTCTGTGGCCGTGGGCAGGTGTTATGGGTCACTGGTCTCATCCGGTGGCCCTGGGCAGGCTTCATAGATTGACGAGGAGTGGTATCATTCTGTGGCCGTGGGCAGGTGTTATGGGTCACTGGTCTCATTCTGTTGGCCTGGGCAGTCTTCATAGATTGACGAGGAGTGGTATCATTCAGTGGTCATAGGCAGGCGTCGTAAACCAGTGGTCTTAGACTGGCTCCCTAGGCCAGGGCTCTCATTCTGTGGCCCTGGGCAGGCTTCATAGATTGACGAGGAGTGGTATCATTCAGTGGTCATAGGCAGGCGTTGTAAACCAGTGGTCTTAGACTGGCTCCCTAGGACAGGGCTCTCATTCTGTGGCCGTGGGCAGGTGTTATGGGTCACTGGTCTCATCCTGTTGGCCTGGGCAGGCTTCATAGATTGACGAGGCGTGGTATCATTCACTAGTCCTAGGCAGGCGTTGTAAACCAGTGCTCTTAGACTGGCTCCCTAGGCCAGGGCTCTCATTCTGTGGCCGTGGGCAGGCTTCATAGATTGACGAGGCGTGGTATCATTCAGTGGTCATAGGCAGGCGTCGTAAACCAGTGCTCTTAGACTGGCTCCCTAGGCCAGGGCTCTCATTCTGTGGCCGTGGGAAGGTGTTATGGGTCACTGGACTCATCCTGTGGTCCTGGGCAGGCTTCATAGATTGACGAGGAGTGGTATAATTCAGTGGTCATAGGCAGGCGTCGTAAACCAGTGGTCTTAGACTGGCTCCCTAGGACAGGGCTCTCAATCAGCGGCCGTGAGGAGGTGTTATGGGACAGTGGTCTCATCTGGTGGCTGTATGCAGGACTCTTAGGTTGGATGTTTCCCATGAGTGATTGGAACGGGAACGAGCCAGCCATGTGTCGATTCCCTTGTCTTCGCTGTGCAATCAATGCCTGCCGATGCGAAATGGTTGGGAGCTTCAGGCGAATACTCTGGTACTGTGCAGTGATTTGAAGCTGAGCCCACAGTCATGGAAGTGTTGGAGATGCTGGGAGGGAGGTTCCGGGGGAAGCCGTGAGTGGAGTGGTTGGTTGTAGGGGCTCAGTTGCTAGCACATATTTGTGAGGGATTAGGATGACATAGGGAGGGTCACGTGGGAGGTGGTAAGGTGACTCATGCGAAGATCATGTATGAGGTAGTCAGAAAGAGCAAGAGCGGTCTCAGAAGAGGAGGTGAAGGCTCTGGTTTTGAGACATGAAACAGTCTGGAAGGTAGTATGGCGCTGTTACAGCTAGGCGCTTAGCAAAGGGTGCTGTACAATGACATCCCTTTTCCATGTCATGCCCTGCTCTAAGCGTTTGAAGTGCAGCCATGGGGTCGGTGCAGGATAAGTAGAAGGTATTGCGGTGAGGGGGAGAGGCAAACACTGCCAGAGACAATACTGTGCAGTAAGGAGTATAGGAGCACCATCCTATGGCCAGAGCAGCCAAAGGCATTCTTAATACAGACATTCCAGGGACAGCGAGCGCCCCAGGGACTGGCACCTGGCTTACAGGGTTTAGAAGAGAGCTAACATTTGCTCACAATGTCTGCGCTGCAGGAAACGCCTTCTGGGGGGCGGTCTGCGCTGCAGGAAACGCCTTCTGGGGGGCGGTCTGCGCTGCAGGAAGCGCCTTCTGGGGGGCGGCCTGCGCTGCAGGAAGCGCCTTCTGGGGGGCGGTCTGCGCTGCAGGAAGCACCTTCTGGGGGGCGGTCTGCGCTGCAGGAAGCGCCTTCTGGGGGGCGGTCTGCGCTGCAGGAAGCGCCTTCTGGGGCGGCGGCCTCTACTGCTCTTTTACTTTGTGTAATTTCTGGCTGCTTGCCCGTGAGGCTCGTGGACTCTTCCCCTAAACCCAATTATGTTTCGTGCAGTTCTTTGTTACACTTTGTCCTAATAAATTGATTTTGTTTTTCAACTTGGGTTTCCTATTGATGCTTTTTTTGGGAGTGTCCTCATTTGTGCAATAAAGATAGAAGGTCAAAAGGACTCGTTTTCCAATAATGCAAGTTCTAATCTCCAGCTCTCTCCAGAACAGGAGAGGGAAGAACACTCACATGCAAGAGACCCGCACGCTTCATGAGCGAACTTAACACCAAAGGGAGGCTCCCGCATGATTCCACCGCAAATCTCCAATATTAAGGTTTTGTGCTTAAATGCATAATCACTGGACAGGTTCTCTCCGTAACTCATCTCAATTATCATTTCATCAAAATTTATGCCACAGTTCCCACCTATCCCGAAGATCTTGTCCTCTTGGTGTGGATGCTGCTACGGTCCAATCTATTGACCCTTTGAACTGATGCTAAAGTTTCCCATGCTAACTGTGGGCATTGGAGCACCCGCTTTATACATATCTCTCGCCTTGCCAATACGATCAATACAAATAATAAATATTTTTGGGTTTTTATTCAATTTAATCGATAGCCCTCCACCATTTGTGACCCCAAAAAACACAAGTGCTACGCTTACCTCCACTTCTGGACCCCTAAGATCTGTAAGCACCTTCCCCATGTCTTGCCAAGAATACTGGATCTCAGGACAACTCTAGAACATGTGGATATCATGCGCCTTTTCTTTGTCACAGTTATTGCATTTCTTCGACTCTTGATTACTCAACTTCGACAACCTTTTCGGCGTCCAGTAACCTCTGTGCGCTATAAACAGATGTTTTTTTTCTGAGAGGTGCAGATATGATTGTTACCCAAAGAATAGACATTGATATTTTCTATATGTTTTGTACATCCAGCGTTGGCAGGTCCCTCCCCCAGATCTCTGTTGGCAAAATTCCTGCTCCCCAGCAAGTACTAACATCCAGTACCGCTTTGATACCTCTTTTCTTGGGGACAGATTTCGTTGTAGCTTTTCTTTCCATATGAAGTTCCCTTTCCTGTATTTTCCAAGACCCCTTGCCCAACTTACGAGTTGGTAGTATTTGCACTTAGACGAGTTGCTCTTTGTGATAACCAGTAAGGCTTCCCAGGGCATTAGGGTACACTCCTCCACCAAATGACCCCACTTTGTTACTCCTTTCAGAGATTCTAAGATTCCTGGGGAGTCCTATATTGGGGCAAAGGTGCTATACTTGGGTATCCATAGTGTTCGCCTGATGTGATAACATTGCGTACATGCATCTTGTAATGTCTTCAGTCCAAGTACTTTGGATGCCCGAATTTATAGAGAAAATAATTGCCCTCCACTGGTAAGCTCTTCGTCATGGCCTGAAAGTGTGGGGTACAAGCAAAATTCTCTACGAGTAGAGACCTTAAGTTCTTGAACTTAAATGTTCAGCAGTACTGATAAAAGTCTTGGCTTGCAATGCCCCCTTGATTTTTTTTCCTACGTAGCTTCTTACAAGCAATTCTCACTCCTTTTGAGGCCCAAATGAAACTACTCAACTCTTCCTGTAGTCTCTTAAACCATTCTAACGTAAACTCTAATGGTATTGCGTTAAAAATGAACGTGACCTTCGGTAGTATTGGCATTTTTAAAATATTTGATCTTCCTATAAAGGAGAGTGCGCAGCCTCCCATACTTTTATTAACTTCTTAGTTTCAGTCACTACTTTGTTAAAATTCAACTGGGCTACAACATCCAGATCTTTCACCAAATCTCTTATTTTCTCTTGTACCAGTGGACTGTTACAGCTGGAGTTCCATTCCATGACCTCCGTTTTTTGTTTGTTAACTAAGTAACCCGAAACGTTCCTGAAGTGTCGCAGAGTGTCTAAAATAACTGGGAGAGAACCTGCTAATTCTCTTGTGAATATCATTAGGTCATCAGCATATAGGGATACTTTTTTCTTCTAACCGTGTTATTCAAACGGGATAATATTTTGGTTCGCCCTAATTAAGTCTGCCAGAGGTTCAATATACAAGTTAAAAGTAATGGGGACACCCTTCTGGGGGGCGACTGGAACGACACAATGGGGCCACTGGACCGGCAACGCAGTGCTGACTGCCCACCGTTACTGGGTCCCACTAAATTGAGCACATTGGTTTCCACCCGTGGTTGGGCAGACGTTTGGCGAGAATTTCATCCCGCAGAGCATAGCTACACATATCTGTCCACAGTCCATGGGTCACAGTCTCGTTTAGATTATTTCTTCGCCCCCCGCATATTCCTTCACAGATTCTCACAAGTAACTCATCAGCCTCACAAGCTCTCTGATCACTCCCCAGTCACCCTACAATTCCACACATGCTCTCGCAAGCCCCCCTTTCATTGGCGCATGTCTCCCCGCAACAAGAATTGCAGCAATTGTCCCCACTATTTGCGGCGCAGATGGGTCCTTACGTATGTCACCAGAGAACGTTGCCAGGGAATTTGCACGACACTTTATGACTCTATTTGCATTACACGAACAGGTCTCGGTCTATCTAATAGCAGATTTCCTCACGGATATTCCGCCACGGAAGCTTCCTGACCATCTGCGCGAGCAATTGGAGCCCCCAATTACAGTAGAAGAACTGACTAGTGCCCTCAATGCGATAAACGCGGGGCGCGCCCCTGGTCCTAATGGATCCCCTATGGAATTCCTGCGGCCGAACATACACCTCTTAGGCCCCCATTTATTGGCGGAAATCCAGGAGGCCGAGGACCTAACCATATTGCCCCAGGATTGGCGACATGCGGAAATAGTGTTATTCTTCAAGCCCGGCCGCCCTCCGGACTACCCCTCCTTTAACCGCCCCATTTCCCTCATTAACTTTGAGCCTAAAGTGTTGGGAAAAGTCCTTGCCGATCGTCTACGGGCATGTGTCTCGGATTTGATACATCCCGACCAGTCGGGATTCATGCCCCAAAGAGCCACCTGCCATAATATCCGGAGGGTACATAACGCTATGGCAGCTGCCCCAGTGCTAGGTCGGCCGGCCGCCATACTATTGGCCGTTATTGACAAAGCTTTTGACTCACTGAGTTGGGTGTACCTTTTCCAATTCCTCGAGGCGATCAATTTTGGGCCACGCTTCATTGCATATGTGCGCCTGCTCTATACCGACCTAACTGCGTCACTGCGCATTGCCGGGCACCGCTCCCACCCCTTCCCTATCCAAAGAGGCACTAGACAGGGCTGCCCCCTGTCCCCCCTATTGTTCGCTCTTGCGGTCGAGCCCTTAGCAGCGTGGGTTAGAAGTGACCCGGTGCTCCGTGGCTTTGACTGGTCTCAGTCGCGATCGGACCGTATCGTGTTATACGGATGATGACGGACCCCTGGTTCTCTGGGCCCCGTATACTGGAATTCTCAGGGTGTTCGGGGAAACTACAGGCTTACACACGAACCCTGCAAAATTCGTGCTGTTTCTCGTGTGCGGTCATCAGGGTTGCGATGCTTGGGCTTCGCAGCTATCTCGGGCAACGGATGGCTTTAAATATCTTGCCATTTTCGTGTCCCCATGCCCCAAAGTCTCCTGGGCACATCATATCACTCCATTGCTAGCGAGTCTCAATGGCGAAACGCCAATATGGTCCTCCCTTCCCTTGTTGTTCGGCCATCTTTAAGATGGTGTCGCTGCCCCGGATTTTGTATCGCCTCCAAAACTTCCCTTATCCTATTCCGCGCTCTTGGTTCGCACATTTTGACGCCATACAAAACAAATTCCTAGAGTCCAATAACTCTATTTCGCAAACCAAGACACAAAGGCGTTGTTAGTATTTGAAGTTGGAAATTACATGATACAGGTATAAGTGTTCATTCAAATCCCTATTGCCAAAAAAAACCCGTGATGCTTGGATGCGACTTCAGAACAAAGCCGTAATTTCCAACTTCAAATACTAACAACGCCTTTGTGTCTTGGTTTGCGAAATAGAGTTATTGGACTTTATAGTGATTACTTTTTGTTGTATTTTCCCATGAATTTTGAATATGAGTTGTTTTTAATAACATTGTCATTTCATTTGTTTTTTTAATAAAAAGAAAAGAATTGATAATGATTTTTTAACAAAACTTGAATTGAATAAGGATCCTGTCATTAAAGATATCTTATATTTTACTCTTTTGGTTTTCCATTCCATGGATGGTGATTGGAGTGTATGTAAGATTGGTGTGGTATATAGTGTGCTTATGAGACACCCAAAAGGATCTTGTTTTTGACATCTTGTCTGTTTCTGGTGTCCTGTCCCTTTGGTGAGAAGGACCCCTCTCTCTAATTTTGAACTGAAGACGCTGCCAATCAACCTTCATTTTTCACACCCACACGATCAACACTAAATGCATGTCTTGCCACTTCACAAGATGGTTGTCAGTGTGTGAAAGGCTAGATTTGCAAAAATCTAGCCTTTATGCAGTTGTTGTGTCCAAGTATAGCTCAAAGTCAAACGTCAAGAGTTGTAGAAGATGTTTGCCATCCTCCAGTAATAACTTGTTAGTAGTGGCGCAGCAGCCCTTCCTTCTCCACAGACTTCCCTAGACGTGATGTCAAGTTGTATGGGGTAATTTGAATTCTGGGAAATAAGATAGCCATTCTTTCATCCCTTGGAGTGGCTTGACCTTGGTTGGGCTTTAATGACTTGCAGTTGTTGGGATTAGCTCGTAGCCATTTGTCCATAGAAAGACAGCAGCCAGTGTGATAGGTCTTATGTTTTATTAATGGTACTTGCTTTTCTCACTCGTTTCCACGTGACCTAAAGAAGGTCTTCATTACCCGCTCTCGTTAAGAAGCGATTTCTGATCTGCCCAAACTCAGCCACATTTTAGTGCTTGAAGTTGCTTCTAGATTCACGTTGTACTATAATCTCACCAGCTAAGGGTTGGTCACAAAGTGTTGGAATGCAAACAAATGTTCTTGGTAGCCATCGATATAGGCACCGCCTTTGGGTACTGAGTTTTCTCGCGAGAGCTCCTGAAGAAGTTACCAAGGGAATGTCGAAGACTTTGAGGGACATTGAATCTTGACACTACATCAATGTTTTCCAACAGAAACTCAAGTAGTTTCAGAATGACTGCTGAACACAGTAGGGTTCCTGAGATTCCTAAACCCACTTCAATTTCTGCCTCAGCGGCCATAGGAAGTTTGCCGTTAACGACATTCATAGGCATGTTCTGCTACCAAAGGACCTTAGTCCATGTTCTCCTTTTAAACCTGAAAAACCCTATTACTCAGGAGCAAGGTCCTGATTGTATAGTGGGCAGCCGCTGATACGCGAAGACTCCCTCAGCTAGAGAGGCTGAAGAGAAACTCTCATCGATGGAGGAAATGGGTTTGTCTGAAGATGAGAACGTTGAAGCCGATGAGGCTGAGGGTAAATGCCAAGAAGATGTATATGGAAACTTCTTACATAGCTAGGAGTTTCACTGAAGAAAGAGCCTAACCCTACAGTGCCCCAAACAAAGAAACATCAGGAGCAGTTCAACGACAAGGCATCAAAATTGTCGCTTAAAACGTTGAAGCCTTCAACTAAGAAGTTAACACATCATAGGCCTAAGCCATCAAAGCCCACAAGTATGCTGTTGAAGCAGCTCGCGAAGCCGGACATCCTACTGGGTCCACAGAAAGAACCACCTGTAAGGACCTGCTGAAAGGCACTGGCTTGATTTCCAACGACTATCGATCTCAAAACTAGAAAGAGGGATTAACATCAAGGGGACAAGGAAACATCCTCACCGTCGAGAGGCAGAAAAAGGCACTGAAAGCAGGATTAGAACTAATCAGGAAAAAACGGCTTCCATGAATATATGCTTCAACACAAGATTCCCAAATCACTGGGAGTGAAAACACCTAGGCAAGAGACTGAAGACATTTTAGTACGACCAGAAGTTGATACACATCCATCAAAGCTGTCACCACCGGATGATATCTCTGTGCATCATGGGATGGTAGGAAAGAGCAGCTGAGGCTTTTGGAGTGCAGATAGATGTCGAAAAAGAAGACACTTAATTCCTTCTAGAAACTTTAATCCACAAACACAAGAAATTTCTACATCCCCACGTGGCCCAGTACCACGCAACAAGGAAAGCCAATCTTTAGTTGACATGCATCCTCCGGGGCTGTTACCCCACGAAGAGACAAAGTATAAGACATTCACTCCATAACACATATATATACAATTTTGTGTGGTACCTGATTTCCTAATAGTATCTACAGGTGAAAGAAGACCATTCCACTGGCACCCCTCCAGATCAAGATAGAAAGAAACTGGAGGTGGTGGGGAGGAAGCTGGAAAGAGCAGGTGCAACGCAAAGGTGTATCGCAAAATGAAATGCTCACCTCAATAGAAATTCCCGCCCAAACTGGAAGGACATGGCAGAATGTATGTCTTACTGTAAGAAAGTGCCCTCTTTTTGCATGGTTGACCCCACTTTTTGCCAAACTGCTGATGTACTTTGAGTGTACCCTGGGTTCCTGGTAACCAGGGTCTATGTTCTTTCCCTAAACTGCATTAAAAACTAAACCCAATTGGCACTCTTTGGGCACATGTCAGTCCCTTGTAAATGGTACCACAGGTACCAAGGGCACTGTGGCCAGGGAAGGCCTCTAAGGGCTACATCACTTATTATGCCACCCTTAGAGGCCCTGTACCTTTACACACACACACTGCCATTGCAGGCTGCGTGTTTTGGTGCAGAACAAAGTTACGAGTCAACATGGCACACATCTCCGTGTGCCATGCCTACCACCCACTGCCCTGGCATAGGTCAGCCACCCCTCTAGATGGGTGCACTATACCAGTGGTGAGGGTACAGGTGCATGTGGCCTTTACCCCTACAGTGTCTAAGTCAACTCTTAGACATTGTAAGTGCAGTAATGCCATTAAGAGTATATGGTGCTGTGAGTTTGTCATTACGAACTCCACAGCACCGTAACGGCTTTGCTGAAAACTGGGTAGTTTGGTATCAAACTTTTCAGCACATTAAACCCACACTTATGCCAGTGTGGGATTTAATGGAAATTGCACTCAGAGGGCATCTTAGAGATGCCCCCTGAAAAACAAGCTTACAGTAGGGTCCTGGCCGAGTGGCTGCTGCCAGCTGCAACTGCCAGACATGTTCCTGGACCCCTGGGTAGAGAGCCTGCTGCTCTTGGGGGTCTGAAACAATGCACATCCTGCGACGAGATGCCAAGCCTCCTCCCCAGGATGGGCAGGGTCCACGAAGGGGAAGCTTCAAAGGCTTGCTGCCTTTGTAAGCTACCCCAGCCCTTTGCTGCTTCCAGCAACTGGTTCCCACTGGTTCTGACCCCCACCTTCGGCAGGAGAATCGGCGGGAAAACCAAGTGAGGAGGGGAGGTGTGCCCTCCTTTGCCAACCCCACCCCTCAGGAGGGGGAGGCAAGGTGAAGCACAACTCTCAGTCCCCGCCATCTTGCAGATGGGGGCACCCAGCCAACCAGAGAGAGTCATATGCCCCCCTCCCACTGGAGGGTGGAATAATAGGGGGTGTACCCATCCCAAGGAAGGGACCCATTGGTCCCAACCTTTACTTACCTGTAATGCCCCTAAATCTAGTATTTATGGGCAACCCGAACCTTGCCTCCTCAGACAAGAACCAACCAGAAGAGAAGAAGGACTGAAGAAGCCGGGCTGAAACTAAGTAGAGGACGACGGCCAGTCCCCAGCCCTACCGGCCTGTCCCTAGCTCGAACCTGCTCCAGCGAAATTCTGGTGTGTCTTGCAGCCATCAGCCCCAAGAACCCTAAGGACTTGCCCTGCCTTCCAAACCCAAGACTTTGTCTCCTGTGAGCACCGGATTTGCTCACCAACAGACTCTGGCCCCAGCCAAAACCGTGAGTCTGCACCCGAAGTCCATGGCCTGAGTTAGAGTGGCCCAACACCACGAGGATGTCTCCCTGGCTATCCTGGCCTGAGATCTGGTGATCTCTGACCTGCTTCGACTCTCCAAACGACGCCTGCAGTCTCTTTCTGGAGGGCGACCGGAGCTGGTAAGCAAACCTGATACCTAAAGACACCCCTGCACCTGACATCCCACAGCCTTGAATGGCCCAACTGACGGTGTCCCAGCATCCCCAGGCATCCCAACTTACCTCTCCAACCTGTGGTCACCTCCAGAAGATCTTCATCCCCGAGCCTGCAGTCTTTGTTGCAAGTGGAGAATCCCCATTGAAAACAACAGGCCCCCGATGCCAAAACAGCGCCGCTGCAGGTGTACTTTGAGTGCTAACTCAGACCCCCCTTAGTCCTGAGCCTAACACCAGGAGCTTTGCTCCCACAACCCTGTGGCCTGCTCGTAAGCAGCCACCAACCGGTGGCCCCCTATCCCTCATTGGATAACATTGGGCCTCAGCACTCTGCCGCCCTAGTGCCGCTGAGGGTGTTCTGAGAGTGCATCCTCAACCGTGGGGAAACCCTGGTTCTAACCCCAGAATACCAACTCCCACAAATAAGTACTCACCTGCAAACCGTAACTTCTTGTTCGAGGCATATGAGCTGCAGATTACACACTTGTGCATAGATCGCCATCTGGTTTTGGGCCCGGATGTTTGCAGTTTGTTTTTCCTCTTGGAAAGTCTTTGGAAGTCACGAGGTCGGTGACTCCTCCTTTGGATCGTATTGCGCATGGGCTTCGGCTCCATCCTCAGATTGTTTTTTTCCGCCATCGGGCTCGGATGTAATCTTCGCGCTCCGGTTCCGAACAGCTTCCAGTTCGACGATCGACGCGCAATCCTCACCCCAAACCGCAGTATTGTTTCGATCGCGATCTCCACACTCGACGCGCCTTCTCATCGGCACAGACCTTCGGTTCCAGTCGTTGACGGCCGCCGTCGGGCCTCTCCGAGCTCCGGTCCTGGCTAATGGAAAGGGATCCATTTAAAAAGTGCCCTTGATGTGGGTCCAAATTTCCCCACACCGATCTCCACGAGGTATGCAATCTCTGCCTCTCCCCTGAACACGAGGCTCGAGATTGTCCGGCGTATAAGTCCTTCCGGTCCAAAAAGACTATTCGGGACCGAAGAGCCAGAAGAACTATGGCGCACTCCTCGACGACGATTCCAGACGACATCTTTGGAGAAGGCATCGACGCTCCAGAGCGTTACACCGATGAGGGCCTCGTCAGCGCTTCCGAAGCAGACGACTCAGATGTGGAGGACATCACCCCGGCGCAGAGAGTCGTGAGTACTGATCTCCCCCCCCACACCCCTGCCAGCACCGAAAAAGGTTCCGGTCACACCTTCGCCTCCGGGCCCAGGCAAGACCAAGGACACTGCTTCCAACACCGCACGTTCGGGCCCGGTAAAGAAGCCAAGCAAGCCTTCCGGCGGCTCGGACTCGAGCCAGCCTACCGTCGGTGCCGATAAACACACTTCGGCACCGAAAAAGAAGCCGACCTCCATTTCGACACAGAGCCCCGTGCCGAAGCACTCGGCGTCGAAACCCAGCTCTATGGTACCGACACCACCTTCGGTGCCGACCAAAGCACACAAGGCCACTGGCACCGACACTTTGAAGCTAAAACCCATCTCGGCACCGACCAAGCATCCGGAGGTTCCCAAACCGGGTTGCAAACAACGAACCGGCATAGACGCCGATGGACCGACCAGCCTCACCAGACCTATTTACACCGGATCCCAAAAAAAGACATTTGGAGAAGCCTGCTCCACCTCCACCTCCAAAGAAGAAGGACTCTGCTACCTCTCCGTTCAGAATACCTTCCCCACCTCTTCCACCTCCTCCACCTTCCCCACCTCCACCCCCTCCGCCTTCTCCACCCCAACCTCATCATTCTCCGACCCCTTCTCCACACGATGATGATCACGGGGACCCATATGATGACATGGGGTATGTGCCCCAGGACCTACCCACAGGGGCCCCCACCCCTACAGGATCCCCAGACCCATGGGACGATTACAATATCCCTGATATCCCCAACGTCCCACAAGATGATCTTTACCCCTCCAGACCATCTCCACCGGAAGACTCATTGGGGTTCAACCATTTACTGGAAAGGGCGGCACACTATCACGGGGTAGATTTGCATACCGACCCCGTGGAGGAAGATTTCCTCCTCTACACATTCGACACCACACATAGGTCCACCTCCATATTGCCTATGCTTAAAGGAGTGGTAAAGCATGCGCCAGAAGTTTTTAAGGACCCAGTTAGGGCCAGGGTCATTAACCCGCGCATCGAGAAAAAATACAAAGCTGCCCCCACAGATCCCTCCTACATCAGAGGACCAGCGCCTCTAGATTCACTAGTGGTATCCACTGCACGTAAAAGGGCAAACTCCCAGGCGTCAGGCGAAGCACCACCACCTGACAAAGAGTCAAAACTACTGGACGCATCAGGAAAGCGTACTGCATCACAAGCAGCCAATATATGGCATATCTCCAATACTCCAGCGCTATTGGCCAGATATGACAGGGCACATTATGACGAGTTAGAAAGCATAATGCACCACCTCCCTGAAAAATACAAAGCTAGGGCCAACTAATTCAGGAGGGTAAGACTATTACTAACACCTCCATACGTTGTGCCCTAGATGCAGCAGACACAGCATCCAGGGCCATCAATACCAGCGTCGTCCTCCGTCGCCATGCTTGGCTAAGAATATCAGGGTTTAAACCGGAGGTACAAGCCTCCATCCTTAACCATCCCTTTGACCAAGAACATCTATTTGGCCCAAAAGTGGATGAGGCCCTAGAAAAAATGAAGAAGGATACGGATACGGCAAAATCCATGGGAGCCTTACAGTCACACCCTCCTAGACGCTCCTTTTGCCGCTCTTCCTTTGGAAGTACGTCTAGAGGCTACTCCTCAGACACCGCGTCCACTTCATACAAATCCCCTACTCAGTCCACCTTCACAAGTGGTTATCAAAGAGGCGGCTATAGGGGTAACAATAATAAAGGCAGAGGCAAAACAAACAACGCCCGCTCTGCCACACCGCCTACACAATGACTTCCCCCCCGTTCCCCCCAGACCATTCCACTCCGGTCGGGGCAGACTCCAACATTTCCTTCCTGTCTGGGCTACCATCACCTCAGACAAATGGGTAACACAGATAATTCGGTCAGGCTACTGCCTAGAACTAATATCTACCCCCCAAACATTCCACCCAGACAGCGCCCAATGTCACCAGAACATCTAATACTCTTAAAGCAGGAGGTAATCTCCCTCCTACAGAAACAGGCAATAGAACCCGTTCCTACCAACCAACAAAATATGGGAGTCTACTCCCTATATTTCCTCATACCAAAAAGGGATGAGACTCTTCGACCCATCCTAGATCTCCGGCCCCTAAACACATACATACACTCAGACCATTTTCATATGGTGACGCTTCAGCAGGTACTTCCGCTCCTCTCCCAAAACGACATTTTGACCACTTTAGACAACGCTTATTTCCACATTCCGGTGCACAAAGCTCACCGGAAGTACCTCAGACGGACAACACTACCAATTGAAATTGCTCCCGTTCGGAGTCACAACAGCGCCACGGGTATTCACCAAGTGCCTAGCAGTGGTGGCAGCACATTTGCAAAGACAACACATTCACGTCTTCCCATACTTAGACGACTGGCTGATAAAAGCCAGGTCATACAATCAGTGTGTACAACACACGTCCACCACGATTCAGCTACTCCACCAACTGGGCTTCACAGTAAACCACCAGAAGTCCCATCTACAACCATCCCACATAAAACAATACCTCGGTGCCACCATAGACACCTCAAGAGCGCTAGCCTACCCCAATCCGGCCAGGATTTCAAGCATTCAGGCTTTACGACAAACATTCGTACTTCAACACTCCCTTCCAGCACGAGTGTTTATGCAACTGATAGGGATGATGGCCTCTTGCATCTTCATAGTACCTCACGCAAGACTCCAGATGCGTCCTCTCCAGGAGTGCTTAGCGCAACAATGGAACCAGGCCCAGGGTCAATTAACAGATCTGGTGTTGGTAGACGGTCGCACCCATCGCTCTCTGCAGTGGTGGAACACCACAAACCTTTCCAAAGGTCGACCGTTCCTGGACCCGGTTCCTCAAATAGTACTGACAACGGACGCATCGCTCTCCGGCTGGGGAGCTCATCTACTACATCTCACCATACAGGGCAAGTGGACACCTCAACACAATTTACTCCATATCAACCATCTGGAGTTACTAGAAATTTTCTTAGCCCTAAAATCTTTTCAAACCCAATTTTCAGGCAAGGCAATCCTGATCCGCACAGACAACATGACAGCCATGTATTATATTAAAAAACAAGGTGGCACACACTCTCCACAGCTCTCCCAGCTAGCACAGAGCATATGGAGATGGGCAATACCCCAGAAAATCTTTCTCCTAGCTCAGCATGTCCCAGGAGTCCAAAACACAGTGGCAGATCTGCTCAGCAGGCAGACACAACAGATCCACGAGTGGGAGCTTCACCCGCAAGTTCTTCACCCGTACTTTCAAATGTGGGGGCATCCACAGATAGACCTCTTCGCCACCCACGAAAACGCCAAATGCCCAAACTTCGCCGCCAGATACCCACACCCATTGTCCAAAGGAAATGCGATATGGATGAACTGGTCAGGCAGATTTGCGTACGCTTTTCCGCCTCTCCCACTCATTCCACTAGTGGTGTGCAAACTACAACAACACTCCCTTACTCTCATCCTAGTAGCTACAGCGTGGGCCAGACAACCGTGGTACACCACACTGCTGGAACTATCTGTAGTACCGCACCCAAAACTACACCTCTCTCCACACCGCTTAACCCAGAACCATGGAGATCAGACACCCGGACCCAGCGCAGCTCAACCTTGCGATCTGGCTCCTGAAATCCTAGAATTCGGGTACCTAAATCTTCCCCCTGACTGTATGAACGTCATCAGAGAAGCTAGAAGACCTACCACTAGAGCGTGCTACGCCGCCAAGTGGAAACGTTCTGTTGTTTATTGCCATAACAACACCATCAATCCACTGGACGTGTCCATTCAACACATCATAGGCTACTTACTCCACCTACAAAGGTGCAATCTAGCCTATACGTCCATTCGACTACACCTCGCAGCTATTGCAGCTTACCTACAAAACAGGCAACATCTATCACTCTTTAGAGTACCTGCCATTAAAGCATTCATGGAAGGCCTTAAAAGAATAATTCCTCCCAGAGTGCCACCCTCACCTGTGTGGAACTTAAATATCGTTCTCACAAGGCTAATGGGGCCTCCCTTCGAACCTCTGCACAAATGCGAACTACAATTCCTAACATGGAAAACCGCCTTTCTTGTAGCCATCACTTCCCTTAGAAGGGTCAGTGAGATACAAGCACTTACCATTCAAGAACCTTTTCTCCAAATGCACCACAACAAGGTTGTTCTCCGTACCAACCAAAAATTCCTCCCTAAAGTCATTTCTCCTTTTCACCTAAACCAAACAGTAGAACTACCAGTATTTTTCTCGCAACCTCAGACCGTTGCAGACAGGGCTCTTCACACACTAGATGTCAAACGAGCCTTACTCTACTACATCCAAAGAACACAATCTTTCCGTAAGACCAAACAACTGTTTGTCTCTTTCTCTCCACCACACAAAGGCAACCCCATCTCAAAATCAGGGATAGCTAGGTGGATTGTAAAATGCATTCAAATCTGCTACCACAAAGCAAAGCGAACGCTATCCATTCCCCCTAAAGCCCATTCTACACGAAAAATAGGGGCTTCCATGGCATTCTTAGGGAACATCCCATTAGATGATATCTGCAAAGCAGCTACATGGTCAACACCACACACTTTCACCAAACACTATTGTGTAGATGTGCAAACTAAGCAACAGGCTAGTGTGGGCCAGGCTGTACTCAAAACATTATTTCAAACCCCTGCAACAGATACGGGTGGTCGCCGCTAACGGTGGGTACTGCTATATAATCTATGCACAAGTGTGTAATCTGCAGCTCATATGCCTCGAACGGAATATGCTACTTACCAGTATGCATCTGTTCTTGGCATGTACACACGCCCACCCGCCTCCCCGGCTACCTGTATCTGTCCCAGTTTATCTTATTTAGATAGCACACACATGGGCATCTTCACTGTTATTACTACGCTCCATCTTTCCCTGCTGGCGAAAAACTATCTGAGGATGGAGCCGAAGCCCATGCGCAATACGATCCAAAGGAGGAGTCGCCGACCTCGTGACTTCCAAAGACTTTCCAAGAGGAAAAACAAAGTGCAAACATCTGGGCCCAACACCAGATGGCAATCTATGCACAAGTGTGTAGATCTGCAGCTCTACATGCCAAGAACAGATGCATACTGGTAAGTAGCATATTCCTTTTCCCCTTATAGGAATACATTCACTGTTTTTCCATGAAACTTGTTCAAAGTGGGGAGTTGGTTTGTATGGAACATTGAAAACCTGCATGTGAGCTAAAAGTGAGTTACTTACCTTTTGTCTAGGAGATGTTCAGTGTGATATCCAGGCATATCACACTAGTTAGTATAAGTAATCTGAAAAGCATTCTGAAAAGTAACGTACATAGTAATCTGTAAAGTAACTAAAAAGTAATTCTGAACTGTTGACTTACCTGTGATTCAACCAACTGCATTTGAACCTGCATTCAACTGTAAAACACTGCAAAAGATTTTGTAAAGCATTTATTTCACTTACCTGCACCAGGCTTGGCTTGGTTTTAAGAAATAAAATAATATTTTTGATACAACCAAATTGCTCTGAGTTCAGTCTTTGAGTGCGTGACATTATTTGCTAATTGATTGTGTACAACAAATGCTTAACACTACCCACGATAAAGCCTTACTGCTCGACCACACTACCACATATAGAGAGTAAGGTGCTATCTAACTTTACTTCTGCCTAACTTTGGGGTTCCACTGGACTCCATGCACACTATACCTCATGTTGGTATAGTAGATACACTTACCTCCCAAAGGAGTATCAGAAAAAGGTGAGCACTGTGATTCCGGAAGGTAAAAACATTGCAAACTCATTCCTTAAATCAGCTTCCAACTTTGCTGGCATAGCTAGAAGACAGTTAGCCACAGGCACGGTATTAAGAAGTTACACCTGGTGACGTATCTCTGGGGTCAAAGTGTAGATTCATATTGTAGACATGTCCTTACTCACAAGCAACAGTTCGAGTCAAAGGTAGATCAATTCCTGGAGCCAATGAAAAAGGCCAAACTGTCAAGGTTGTGGGAGCTCTACAGGTCCGCAGAGCTCCCATCAGGAGAGTTGGCGCCAGGGACAGAGGAGGGCTGGAAGAACATCCCACACCGAAGAATTATAAAGACATGGCAGAGGTACTCCTGCACACGTCAACGGTATACAGCCCAACAACCTTAGCCCTTTTTTGTGGCACATGAAAGTAAAGGCAGGCCTCCAGAGAAGCAGCTTCCCAGGCGGCTTACTGCAGGGCCTCCCCCAGCACACATGACCTGTAGAGAAGGTTAAAACACTTACGAGGGACCCTGGAAAAGGATTACCAAGAGTAAGTGGGTTAAAACACTATAAAATATGGGTAGTGCCTAGAGTTGGTGAAAACATCCACCTACATAACCACCGAAAAGATAAACAAACAACAAAGACCAAGTACTCCAGTTAGTGGTTCAACAAGCACTCCAAAATGAGGCCGTGGGATACCCCAGAAAGAGATGTACATGGCAGATTATTTATTTATTTTAGAGTTTTATATAGTGCGAACTAGACCCAAGAAACAGCTGTTCTACTGCTTGGTACCAAAGGTAGACTTGTAGTAATACCAATACTGGCCCTGAGATTTGTCTACAAGTTTGTCAAAACTCAAAAAGTTCCAGAGAACAACACTGCAGGAACTGAGACCTCTGCTGGAAGAGAAGGATTGCCTGGAGATCAAAGATTTAAACTTCCACTTTCACATTTGACTCACACAGTACCTCGGGTTTGTGAAGGGGAAGTTCATTATCAGTTCATGACAAACAACTGCACATAGTGCTTAAAAAGACCTTGGTATTATGATCAAGATGTATAATGTGTACCGATGCAATGTTGTTGGAAAACAAATAAAAAGTTTAATTAAAAAAAAAAAGACCTTGGTAGTAGTGCCAGCCCACCTTGAAGACAGTCCACCATGTGTTACCATACCCAGATGACTGATGGCAAGGCAAGCAAAGTTAGTCAACGCAAGACAGTCCATGTGTTGCATACCCGGATGACTGGTGGTAAGGTAAGGCAAGCAAAGTTAGTCAACGCAAGACAGTCCTCCAAGTGTTGTATACCCGGATGACTGGCTGGTAAGGTAAGGTAAGACAAGCAAAGTTAGTCAACGCAAGACACGCATGCAGATAGCAGTGGCCGTTCGACCTCAACTGGGTCTCGCAATATCCCAGAAACAAGAAAGACCTTCTTGATGGGAGGACAGCACTGAACCTGTTGGGCGTGATGGCTTTTGTTATACGTACACTTCCAAACGCAAGATTGCACAAGACCAATTCAGAAATGTCTAAACAAGCGGTGGTCCCAGGTCTCAGGAAACTGGATCTAACAGTCCTTACAGACAAGGCAAACAAGTGGTGGAATGGGAGAAAGAGGCTAAGGGAATGACATTCTTCACTCCTCCCTTAGTCATCATAAGAACAGCTGCATCACGTGCGATGGGGATCACAGATGGGGGTCTGCCCCGGAGGGGACCAAGCACATAAGTTACCTACCACTAAAGAGAGTCTTCCTAGCCCTGAAGGGTTAGCAGAGCTAGATTTAAGGGAAGAGGGTTCAGATCCTGACACAATACAACTGCATGTTCTATATAAGCAGGGGGACTGGTATCCTTCCCACTCTCAAAACTGCTGCAGACTTTATGCAAGTGGGCAATAACAGGAGACCCTCAGCTGATGGCAAATCATGGTCCTGGAGTTG
This sequence comes from Triturus cristatus, assembly GCF_964204655.1. Classification (NCBI taxonomy): domain Eukaryota; kingdom Metazoa; phylum Chordata; class Amphibia; order Caudata; family Salamandridae; genus Triturus; species Triturus cristatus. The sequence goes on along the minus strand of NC_140580.1, from coordinate 1,177,143,480 downwards.
ATTGATTGATTGATCAGGGATTTATAATGCGCTACTTTGCCCGAAGGCGTCAAGGCGCAAATGATGGAGAACAATCAGCCAAATCTAGAGAAAAAGAACATTAGGGGTAGGCTTCAGAAAAAAGGAAGGTTTTGAGAGCTCGGCGAAACAGGGAAAGGGAATCCTGATTCCTGAGATCAGGAGGAAGCTCATTCCAGAGTCTAGTGGCAAGGGCAAAGAAGGCCCTGCCTCCCCACCTTGCTTTGGCAAAACGGGGGACCGTAAGCAACTTCATACTGGAGGATCGCAGGGCCCTACCTGGGGTGTAGTACGACACCAGAGACCTAATGCCCTCTGCCCCTGCGTCATGAAGAGCCCGATAGATGATAATCAGGGTTTTGAATTTTATCCTGGCATGAACCGGGAGCCAATGAAGATGTTTCCTAATGGCAGTTCCAGAGGAACGTCTAGGGGTGTTAACGACAAACCTTGCTGCCGCGTTCTGAACAACTTGCAACTGATGAACCAGATTGTTGCTCATCCCAAGATAGAGGGCATTACAATAGTCCAGGCGCGAGGATAGAAGGGCAACCGAGACTTGTTTCCGAGCATCAGGGGAAAGGTAGTGGGTGAGCTTTCTCAACACCCTCAGCACCCCACAGCAGGTGGATACAGTCCTGTTCACTTGCTTGTCAAAGGCCAGTGAGGTATCAAATAGGACTCCCAAGTTACGGGCAACAGAAGAAGGTTGTGGGCAGACTCCCAGAGCCGATGGCCACCAGTCAGCTGACCAGACCTCGTTGTTTCCCCCAAAGACAAGAATTTCGGTCTCCTCCCCGTTCAACTTTAAGAAGTTTGATGTCATCCAACCTGCCACGGCCCCCATGCAGTTCCTAAAGTTGAGGGCCGTAGACCCGACAGATTGTGACAGGGAGACCATAATTTGGGTGTCGGCATACGAAAGAACTTCCAATCCAAAAGATCTGACAAGCCTGGCAAGAGGGGCCACATAAACGTTGAAAAGAGTGGGGCTCAAGGAACCCCACAATGCAAAGGCTTGGCAGTGGAGAGGAAGTCACCCAATTTTACCTTTTGCTCCCTATTATTGAGAAAGGAGGTGAGGAGACTGAGAGCCAGCCCCCCCACCCCCATCTCGCCAAGTCGGGAAGCCAAGATGGTGGGAGACAGGGTGTCAAATGCGGCTGTAAGGTCGAGCAGGATCAGAAGCGTAGTCTGCCCCCTGTCGACCTTAGCACGGATGTTATTGACCACCACTGTGAGGGCTGACTCAGTGCTGTGTTCCTTTCTGAAACCATGCTGGGATGGATCAAGCAGGCAGGTTTTGTCAAGAAAGGAGCTGAGATGAAAATTCAGGTGAGCCTCCAACATCTTGGCGGGAGCAGGGAGGAGGGAGATGGGACGAAAGTTCTTTAAGGTCCCAGGGTCCAAAGTGGCCTTTTTTAGGAGGGGCTTCACAATAGCAGTTTTCCAGGAGGCTTGGAAAGTCCCGCTGGAGATAGCCCTATTCATAACCACCAACATAGGGGGAATTAAGGTAGCCCTGCAGTTTTTTAAGATTTTGAGCGGACAGGGATCAAGAGGAGAGCCTGACCTAAGGGAGTCCAACAGTCTCTCGAGGTCAAAGGCCGTAAGAAGAGGAAAGCTAGGAAGAGTTTCAGTAGGGGGGGCATATTCACCGGGTCAGAAGGATAAGGGTGAGTAAGGTTGTCTGCTTGGAGGGATGTGTAAATATTTAGTATTTTGGTATAGAAAAAAGAAGAAATCTGATCACAAAGAAATTGTGAGGAGACTATAGGGTCAGGGTGATGGATGAGGGATAAGGTATCCACAATTTTAAACAAATCACCGGAAGAGGTAAGGGAAGATGTAAGATTGGAAAAGTATGTTTGTTTTTCGGCCAGAACCGCCGCTTTGTAGTTCTTAATGAGGGTTTTGTGCTTAGACCGACCTTCAGCATCGAGCTGAGATCTCCAAAGCCTTTCTTGCCTCCTACATACCTGCCTCTGAGTTCTCAGGGAGTCAGAGTACCAAGGTGCTGAGGGACGTTTCCTGGCACTGTATACCGATTTAAGAGGGGCCAGGGTGTCCACTGCATTTGCGATGGTGCTCGCAAGCTCCCGTGCTGAGAGATCAATGTCCTGTGAGGGGGGGGCTTGAATTTAGCGATAAAGGGGCCCAAAGATTGGTCAGTCAGGCCCCGGAAATTCCTCTTCTGCACCCAACCGTTTATATCTCCACTGGAAACTGAAGAGGCACAGGGAGTAAATTCCATGGAGACCGCATGGTGGTCAGACCAGGAGAGGGGAAAAAGTGGACCTAACTCTAACCCGGTATCATTCGTAAAGACTTCATCTAGCGTGTGACCGGCAATATGGGTGGAGGATGAGACCTTTTGAAGTAGGTTGAAGGAGGCCAGTGACTCCACGAGGGATAGCGTATCGCTGGAATTGTTATTTTCCAGATGGAAATTAAAGTCCCCGAGGATAGTGAGAGAAGGCCTGTTTAGAAAGGGCTCTATGACATCCAAAAGGTTAGAGGCAAATGAAGATCTGGGGCCTGGGGGTCTATAGACAAGAACCCCGGAAAAGTTTTCTGAGGGAAAGGAGCTAAGAGAGAAAAATATGGCCTGAAAGGAGTTATTGGGAGAAGGAAGAGACTCCATACGGCAGGAAAAGGCGATCTTATGTATTATGCCAATTCCGCCCCCTTTGCGGCCCTCGCTATCCTGTCTAACCATAGTATAGCCGTCAGGGAGAGCGTTAAGCAGGTCAGGGCCTGCTGAGTCAGAGCCCCACGTTTCTGTTACAAAAACCCAAGAGGGTTTCCTTTGGGACACAAAGTCCTTGAACGCTAAGGGAACGAGTGTTAATGAGGAAGCCTAGTTCTTTCAAGGAGGGTGGGGGCTCTTGAGTCCCTTTATTCAAAAGGAAATTGGTGACAGGTCCCGGGAGAGCTGATATCGACCCCTTCAGGCATGTACAGTTCAAACTATGCCGCAGTTGCCCAGGCGAAAAAGAGTGATGGCAATCTAGCTGGGTGGGTCTAAGGGATTTAAGGGTACTCGGGGAATACAGTCGGGGGCAAGCAGGAGAACATGGGAGCCGGGCAGCATCCCTGGTACCTTGCGCCTCCTTAGCGCAGACGGGCAGGACTCTGGTATGACTCCGGCTTGAGTCCGGCCCGTCCGCAAAGCGCGTCCGCTGCGCGGAGGAGACGTCATCCCCTTATATAGGAAACTAGAGCGCGTCCTCGCGCTACAATCCCCCCAATATGGCCGCCAAAGCCAGAATCGCCTCTCCGTGAGCAAGCTCTCAGCGTCAATACTCAGCTGAGAGCTGCCCGAGAGCGACTGGTCGAAGAGGTAAGGCACACGAGTTGCAGTCTCAGGGGGAGATTTGCACACCAAGCGCCAGGCCCCAAAGTTACCAAGTGCAAGTCAGGCAGTGCAATAAAAGCATGTTCAATTAGGCAAGTCGAACGTGAAAGTTAAAAATACACCAGGCAAGAGAGCAGGGAAGGACCTCCCGGCTTATCGCCTCAGGAGGGGAAAATTAGGCTGGCTAACGCGATCCCCGGGTCAGGGACCCCTTATATAGGAAACTAGAGCGCGTCCTCGCGCTACAATCCCCCCAATATGGCCGCCAAAGCCAGAATCGCCTCTCCGTGAGCAAGCTCTCAGCGTCAATACTCAGCTGAGAGCTGCCCGAGAGTGACTGGTCGAAGAGGTAAGGCACACGAGTTGCAGTCTCAGGGGGAGATTTGCACACCAAGCGCCAGGCCCCAAAGTTACCAAGTGCAAGTCAGGCAGTGCAACAAAAGCATTTTCAATTAGGCAAGTCGAACGTGAAAGTTAAAAATACACCAGGCAAGAGAGCAGGGAAGGACCTCCCGGCTTATCGCCTCAGGAGGGGAAAATTAGGCTGGCACACTTCGGCAGACGAGGAAGTAAACAATGGCTTCACACAAATGGAAATTAAAACAAGACTTAATATTCTTCAGCCGTAGAGAACGCTGCCAGTAGACCTATTTGCAAAGAAGGGTAATTCAGAATGCCAGTCCTTCGTATTGAGGCATTACCATCCTCAGGCTCTAGCGAATGCACAATCAATACACTGGTATGGGATGTTTGCTTACGCTCCCCACTCCTTCCCCCCCCCCCCCCCCCAGTACCTCAGGTTGCTATAGTATTGGAGAACTCCATGGCATCCAACATGACACAAATTCTAGTAGCACCAGGGAGGCCAGGCCAAGTCTGGTTCTCCTAGATAATGCGAAAGGCAAATGGGCTTCACTCCAGAACCACAACCCACAGACACACCTGCGTGCAGGGACAAAAAGTCTATCTCCCAAGTCCAGGAGAGCTGCAGGTAATAGCTCGGTTCCTTCGGTGTCTAAGGTGGGTCATTCAGACCTACCATCAACAACACTGGATATTATCAAGGAAGCATAGACCTTCCACCGGAAGGTGATCCGTTCTGAAATGGAAAAGGTACCTAGCATGGTGTGAGGAAAATAACCTAATCCCCACACTTTTTAAAGAAACGACAATAGTTGGATATTAAACACACCTGGTATAATGCGAGTTCGTCTATGCTTCCTGGAGAGTCCACCTATCAACAACTGCAGCGTACACTATTTTGGACTCATTAGAAGCAAGTCTTCTCAGTCCCACTCATCAAAAGATTCTTTGAAGGAGCAAAAAAACATTTCCCTGCTCTGATAATTCGACAGACCCAATGGAACTTAAATTTGGTTCTATCATGACTAGTGAAGCCGCCCTTTGAACCTATGCACAGATCTATGCACTAAAAGGAACATTCTTGAGAACTATCACATCGCTTTCAAGGCTGAGGGAGCTGTAGAGGAATCGTATATAAACATCCATAAAAGCAAGAGGCCTCATTGAGAAATTGACGGAGTACCCTCTCCACCAAACTATCGGTCAGTCCACACGGTTTAGGACTGGGTGTACCAACTGTGTGTTGATGACATAACTTACTCCAGCTCAGTTGTCTACATACTCCTCCAACATCTCGACAGAGTACAGGCCATTGGAGGTAAGCAATCATACCAGCCGCCCAGTTAAAGTAGGAATTCAGATGGTGTGGGGGCCATTGGAGGCAAGCTATCGTACCAGCCGCCCAGTTAAAGTAGGAATTCAGATGGTGTGGGGGCCATTGGAGGCAAGCTATCGTACCATCCACCCTATTAGAGTAGGATTTAGGATGGTGTGGGGGGCCATTTGAGGTGAGCTATTGTATCATCCACCCAATTAGAGCAGGATTTAGGACAGTGTGGGGGCCATTGGAGGCAAGCTATCATACCATCCACCCAATTAGAGTAAGATTTAGGGTGGGTCGGAGGCCAGTGGAGGTGAGCTATCGTACCATCCACCCAAATAGAGTAGGATTTAGGGTGGTTCGGGGGCCATTAGAGGGAAGCTATTGTACCATCCACCAAATTCGGGTAGGATTTAGAGTGGTGCGGGGACCATTAGAGGGAAGCTATTTTATCATCCACCCAATTAGAGCAGGATTTAGAAGTATGTGGGGGCCATGGGAGGTAAGCTATCATACCAGCCGCCCAATTAGAGCACGATTTAGGGTGATGTGGGGGCACTGGAGGCAAGCAATCGCACCAGCCACCCAATCAGAGCAGGATTCAGGATGGTGTGGGAGGCCATTGGAGGCAAGCTATTGTACTATTCACCCAAATAAGTAAAATTTAGAACGACGTGGGGGCCATTGGAGGCAAGCTATCGTACCATCCTCCCAATTAGAGTACGATTTAGGGTGGTGTGGGGGGGCCATAGGAGGCAAGCTATCTTACCATCCACCCAATTATAGCAGGATTTAGGGTGGCGTGGAGGCAAGCTATCTTACCAACCGCCCAATTAGAGAAGTATTTAGGATGGTGTGGGAGGCCATTGTAGGCAAGCTATCGTACCATCCACCCAATTAAAGTAGGATTTAGGACGGTGTGGAGGCCATTGGAGGCAAGCCATCGTACCAGCCACCCAATTACAGTAGAATTTAGGGTGGTGTGGGGGCCATTGAAGGTGAGCTATCGTACCATCCGCCCAAATAGAGCAGGATTTAGGATGGTGTGGGAGGCCATTGGAGGCAAGCTATCTTACCAGCCGCCCAATTAAAGCAGGATGTAGAGTGGCTTGGGGGCCATTGGAGGCAGGCTATCTTACCATCCACCCAATTAGAGTAGGGTTTAGGATGGTGTGGTGGCCATTGGAGACAAGCTATTGTACCAGCTACCCAATCAAAGAAGGACTTAGGGTGGTCTGGGGGCAATTGGAGGCAACCTATCGTGCCAGCCACCCAATTAGGGTAGAATTTAGGGTGGTGTGAGAGGCCATTGGAGGCAAGCTGTCATACCAGCCGCCCAATTGGAGCAGGAGGATTTAAGATGGTGTGGAGGCCATTGGAGGCGAGCTATTGTACCGTCCACCCAATTAGAGTAGGATTTAGAATTATGTGGGGGCATGGGAGGCAAGCTATCATACCAGCTGCCCAATTAGAGCACGATTTAGGGTGGTTTAGGGGCCATTGGAGGCAAGCTATCGTACCATCCACCCAATTAGAGTAGGATTCAGGATGGTGTGGAGGCCATTGGAGGCAAGCTACCGTACCATCCACCCAATAAGAGTAGGATTCAGGATGGTGTGGGACCCATTGGAGGCAAGCCGCCCAATATGAGCAGGATTTAGGGTGATGTGGTGGCCACTGGAGGCAAGCTATCGCACCAGCCACCCAATTAGAGCAGGATTCAGGAGGGTGTGGGGGCCATTGGAGGCAAGCCATCGTACCAGCCACCCAATTACAGTAGAATTTAGGGTGGTGAGGGGGCCATTGAAGGTGAGCTATCGTACCATCCACCCAAATAGAGCAGGATTTAGGATGGTGTGGGAGGCCATTGGAGGCAAGCTATCTTACCAGCCGTCCAATTAGAGCAGGATGTAGAGTGGCTTGGGGGCCATTGGAGGCAGGCATCTTACCATCCACCCAGTTAGAGTAGGATTTAGGATGGTGTGGTGGCCATTGGAAACAAGCTATTGTACCAGCTACCCAATCAAAGAAGGACTTAGGGTGGTGTGGGGGCCATTGGAGGCAACCTAGCGTACCAGCCACCCAATTAGGGTAGAATTTAGGGTGGTGTGAGAGGCCATTGGAGGCAAGCTGTCATACCAGCCGCCCAATTGGAGCAGGATTTAAGATGGTGTGGGGGCCATTGGAGGCGAGCTATTGTACCGTCCACCCAATTAGAGTAGGATTTAGAACTATGTGGGGGCATGGGAGGCAAGCTATCATACCAGCTGCCCAATTAGAGCACGATTTAGGGTGGTTTAGGGGCCATTGGAGGCAAGCTATCGTACAATCCACACAATTAGAGTAGGATTCAGGATGGTGTGGAGGCCACTGGAGGCAAGCTACCGTACCATCCACCCAATTAGAGTAGGATTCAGGATGGTTTTGAACCCATTGGAGGCAAGCCACCCAATATGAGCAGGCTTTAGGGTGATGTGGGGGCCACTGGAGGCAAGCTATCGCACCAGCCACCCAATTAGAGCAGGATTGTGTGGGAGGCCATTGGAGGCAAGCTATTGTACTATTCACCCAAATAAGTAAAATTTAGAACGACGTAGGGGCCATTGGAGGCAAGCTATCGTACCAGCCACTCAATTAGAGTAGGATTTAGGGTGGTGTGAAGTCCATTGGAGGCAAGCTATCGTACCAGCCACCCAATTAGAGCAGGATTTAGGGTGGCGTGGGGGCCATTGGAGGCAGGCTATCATACCAGCCTCCCAATTTGAGTAGGATCTAGGGTGGGGGCCATTGGAGGCAAGCTATCGTACCATCCGCCCAATTAGAGTACGATTTAGGGTGGTGTGGGGGCCATAGGCGGCAAGCTATCTTACCATCCACCCAATTATAGCAGGATTTAGGGTGGCGTGGAGGCAAGCTATCGTACCAGCCGCCCAATTAGAGAAGTATTTAGGATGGTGTGGGAGGCCATTGTAGGCAAGCTATCGTACCATCCACCCAATTAATGCAGGATTTAGGACGTGTGGGGGCCATTGGAGGCAAGCCATCGTACCAGCCACCCAATTACAGTAGAATTTAGGGTGGTGTGGGGGCCATTGAAGGTGAGCTATCATACCATCCGCCCAAATAGAGCAGGATTTAGGGTGGTGTGGGAGGGCATTGGAGGCAAGCTATCTTACCAGCCGCCCAATTAGAGCAGGATGTAGGGTGGCATGGGGGCCATTGGAGGCAGGCTATCTTACCATCCACCCAATTAGAGTAGGATTTAGGAGGGTGTGGGGGCCATTGGAGACAAGCTATTGTACCAGCTACCCAATCAAAGAAGGACTTAGGTTGGTGTGAGAGGCCATTGGAGGCAAGCTGTCATACCAGCCGCCCAATTGGAGCAGGATTTAAGATGGTGTGGGGGCCATTGGAGGCGAGCTATTGTACCGTCCACCCAATTAGAGTAGGATTTAGGGTGGTGTGGGGCCATTGGAGGTAAGCTATCCTACCAGCCACCCAATTAGAGTAGAATTTAGGGTGGTGTGGGAGGTCATTGGAGGCAAGCTGTCATGCCAGCCACCCAATTTGAGCAGGATTTAGGATGGTGTGGGGACCATTGGAGGCGAGCTATCGTACCAGCCACCCAATTAGAGCAGGATTTAGGATGGTGTGGGGGCCATTGGAGGCGAGCTATCGTACCATCCACCCAATTAGAGCAGGATTTAGGATGGTGTGTGGGCCATTGGAGTCGAGCTATCATACCAGCCACCCAATTAGAGCAGGATTTAGGATGGTGTGGGGACCATTGGAGGTGAGCTATCGTACCAGCCACCCAATTAGAGCAGGATTTAGGATGGTGTGGGGGCCATTGGAGGAGAGCTATCGTTCCATCTGCCCAATTATAGCAGGATTTAGGATGGTGTGGGGGCCATTGGAATCAAGCTATCATACCAGCCGCCCAATTAGAGTAGGATTTAGGGTGGTGTGGGGGCCACTGAAGGCAAGCTATCGTACCATCCACCCAATTAGAGCAGGATTTAGGATGGTGTGGGGGCCATTGGAGGCGAGCTATCATACCAGCCACCCAATTAGAACAGGATTTAGGATGGTGTGGGGACCATTGGAGGCGAGCTATCGTACCAGCCACCCAATTAGAGCAGGATTTAGGATGGTGTGGGGGCCATTGGAGGCGAGCTATCGTTCCATCCGCCCAATTATAGCAGGATTTAGGATGGTGTGGGGGCCATTGGAATCAAGCTATCATACCAGCTGCCCAATTAGCGTAGGATTTAGGGTGGTGTGGGGGCCACTGAAGGCAAGCTATTGTACCAGCCGCCCAATTAGAGTCGGATTTATGATGGTGTGGGGGCCATTGGAGACAAGCTATCATACCATCCACCCAATTAGAGTAGGATTTAGGATGGTGCGGGGGCCATTCATTTTATGTTTTTCGGACCCAAACTCCCGCTTCGTTTTTTTTTAAAACAATGTAAAACGCTGGAAATGATTGACAGCCAGGTGACGTGCTTGATAATCAGTCAATCAATCAGGGGAATTGTAAGCGCACTACTCACCCATGAGGGTCTCAAGGCGCTGGAGTATAGGGCGTGGGGGGTAAGCAGCTCAGTTCAGTCGAAGAGCCAGGTCTTGAGTGTCTTCATGAATATGTTCAGGGAGGGGGCGTGTCTGATGTCGATCGAGAGCTCGTTCCAGGTCTTGGCTGCGATGTAGAAGAAAGCTCTGGCTCTGCGGAACCGTGGGATTTCGGCGAGGGCGAGGTTGGCGGATCGGAGTTTTCGCTTGGGTACGTGGAAGGAGATTCTCTTGTTGAGGTATTGGGGTCCGGTGTTGTGAAGGCATTTGTAGGCGTGGGTGAGTATCTTGAAGGTGATTCTCTTTTCTATGGGGAGCCAGTGGAGGTTCCGCAGGTGTTGGGTGATGCGCTTGTGTCGAGGGATGCGGAGGATAAGCCTGGCTGCGGTGTTCTGTATGGTCTGGAGTTTGCAGAGCAGAGACTTGTTGATCCCTGGGTAGAGGCCGTTTCTGTAGTCCAGTCTGCTAGTTATGAGTGCGTGGGTGACGGTCTTCCTTGATTTGGGGGGGATCCATTTGAAGGTCTTTCGGAGGATGCAGAGGGTGTTGAAGCAGCTGGAGGCGATGGCGTTGGCCTGTCGGGTCATGGAGAGGGAGGAATTGATTACAATGCAGAGGTTACGGGTGTGGTCCATGGGGGTGGGAGGGCTGCCGAGGGCGGTGGGCCACCAGGTGTTGTCCTATGCAGAGGGGGAGGGTCCGAGCACAAGGACCTCCATCTTCTCTGAGTTGAGCTTTAGGCAGCTGCTGCTCATCAAGGATGTGACGTCCTTCATTCCTTTCTGGAAGTTGAGTCTGGTGGTGATGGGGTCATTAGTGAGGATGAGTTGGGTATCATCGGCATAGGATACTATGCTCAGTCCGTGCTGTCTGACGATGATGGCGAGTGTGGCCATGTAGATGTCGAAGAGCGTGGGGCTGAGTGACGATCCTTGGGGTACTCCGCAGTTGATTTCCATCGGTTCAGAGAGGAAGGGTGGCAGTCTGATTCTTTGGGTTCTGCCGGTGAGGAAGGAGCGGATCCAGTCGAGGGCTATTCCCTGTACTCCGGCATTGCGGAGTCAGGCGGTGAGTGTGCAGTGGGAGACGGTGTCGAACTGCTGCAGAGAGGTCGAGTAGGATCAGGACAGAGGTGTGTCCTTGGTCGAGGAGGTCACAGATGTTGTCTGTGGCAGCGAGTAGAGCGGTCTCGGTGCGGTGGTTGCTGTGGAATCTGAATTGGGAGGGGTCGAGGATGGAGTTTTCTTCAATGAATCTTGTCAGCTAGGCATTGACGGTCTTCTCAGTGACTTTGGCCGTGAACGGGAGGAGGGAGATCCGTCGGTAGTTCTTGAGGTCCGTGGGATCTACTGAGGGCTTCTTGAGCAGGGGTCTGACTTCTGCGCATTTCCAGTCGTCGGGATGGATGCTGGTCTTGAAGGCGGCGTTGATTGTGTATCATAGTTCTGGAGCGATGGCGGATCTGTGGAAGATGTTCGTTGGGCAGGGGGCCGTGGGGGCTCCTGACTGGATGCCTTTCATGGTCGATGCTGTGTCTTCGGTGGTGACTGGGGTCCAGGAGGAAATGGTGGGCTGGCTGGCGTTGCTGATGGAGGATGTGGTTTCGGGGTCAGGCGTCTTGTCGTTGAAATTGTCGTAGAGGCTTTTGCTTTTCAGATGGAAGTAGGATCCAAGCTTGTCGCAGAGGTCCTGGGAAGGGGTGATGTGCGTGGTGTCACTGGGGGGCTTGGTGAATTCCTGGATGATGCCGAATAGTTCCTTTGAGTCGCTGGAGTTGGCGAGGATCTTGTTTTGGATGAAGGTCATTTTGGTGGATCTGATGCATTGGTGGTGTTCCGTCATGCCGTTCTTGTAGGTGGTGTAATCTTCAGACGTGATAGAGCAGTCTGTCAAACTTTCCCTACATTGACAGAACCCCCTGTGACTTCAGTTCCTGTGAATGTAAAGAGATTTCTGTGAGGGTGGTTGATGTCTCTGAATCTGGTGGCTGCGATGGCTGTCGGAGCAAAGTACTCAGTCACCCTGATGGATTCATCAACCAAAATCTATATTGAGCCCAGGGTGTTAATGAGGACACACTCAAGATTCTGCGAAGGTGGTGTCACCTTTTTACATCAACGAATTGATCACGTTACCAGACTTCTTCCAGAAACACAACTGTTCAGCGCAAAGGGCTTTACATATCCTAGACTTAAAAAGAGCTGTTGTGTACTTTATACAACAGACTCAGCACATCAGGAAAAAACACAAAATTTAGGGCACCCTCAACACAAGACCTAGGTGCAGAGGTAGCCAAAAGTACCATAGCTAGATACATAGAGAAAACAATTCAACATTGATGCACGCAGGCTAACGGGAAACTAGAAACAAGAACAAGAGCCCACACTAGTTAAAAGGGAGCTGCACTTGTCTTTCAGTGCTGCACTGGTCATTAACACATCTGCAGATCAGATGCATGGTCTTCAAAAGAAACTTTCACTAAACACCATTGTGTAGACATAAATACATAAAACAAGATGGAGGTGGGACAGTTAGTACTGAGACATTTGTTCTCGTCCACTCCTTCTTCAAACTCCCTCACCCCTTCCACAGCTACATGGCCTTTGAACACCATGTGAATTTAAGGGACTTCACGCTGCAAAGAACAGTTAATTACCTGTAATTATGGTTTCGGGGCTTGAGGATATTCTAGATTCACATGCCACTCTCCTGCCTCTTCAATTGAGGAGAGTGGTGGAGAATAAAATTAAAAAGATCCTAAAATGGGGATCACATAGCAAGGCATTGTGGGCTTACGGTCAACATCATACACGCAATACGCATCTGTTGACACCTGACAGGACTAGGAAAAGGTTTTGCATATGACCGCATTATGCACAACATGTGACTGTAGAAGATTTTCAAGTCGCAAAACGGCAGAAATCAAATGTACATTCACCGAAAAGGAGCTATTAGCTATAAAAGATGGTTTCCCAGAGTGGAGACACTATCTCCTTGGCACAAGACACGTGATTACCGTGCTCACGGATCACAGAAATCTACAATTTTTTTAATCGGCTAGGACCTTGACTCTACGACAGTTGCGGTGGTCCTTGTATTTTGCCGACTATGACTTCGTGATTACCTACCGACCAGGCAAGAACAACAGAAAAGCGGATTTATTGTCTCGGATTGACACTGATGAAAGGAAACCCCTCATAGACGAACAGAGAATCATTCCGGAGGATAAGATCATCGGAGCCGTGGTCGAGGAAACCTTGGAAGAAAAGATATGGAAGGAAATGACAGAAAAAAATGCAGAATTGGGCCCAAGAAAATCTGGTATGAGAAGTTAACCAACAAATTACTGTTTCATGCAGAGGCCTTATACTTACTAACTCATCAACTCCAACAACGGGCAATGACAGATTGTCACGACAATCCTTTAGCCGGCCATCCAGGAATTCACCGTATTGAAGAAATATTGAGGAGACAATTCTGGTGGCCAGATTTGACCAAAGATGTTCAGAAATGTGTAGAAGGATGCAAGACTTGTGCACGTGGAAAGTCGGATCGATGGGCTCCCAAGGGCTTATTAAGACCCTTACCAAATCCTCCTTATCCTTGGCATACTATCACAATGGATATGATAGTAAAGTTGCCCTCTAGTCAGTGGTATAATTTGATTCTGGTAATGGTAGATGCCTTCTCTAAAATGGCTCATTTTGTTGCCCTGAAAGGAAATCCCACAGCAAAACCGCTAGCCACACTATTAAACCTACACCTGATAAATATTCATGGAATCCCTAAAATCCTAATTTCAGATCGGGGATCCTAATTCCTGTCTCATTACTGGAGGGCCTACACCAAGAGGTTGGGAATTGAAACTAGGTACTCCACAAGTTTCCACCCATAGACGGACAATCCGAAAGAACTAGAGAAGTACTTGAGGTTATTTCTATTAGATGAGGAGAGAGATTGGCCAGACCTCCTTTGGGCAGCAGAATCTGCACACAATAATGCTAAAAATGCTTCCACTGGATACTCACCCTTTTACCTAAATTATGGTAGGCACCGAACTCTGCCGTTTCAACCCAAAAAGTAGCGGTGCCTGCAGTACAAGATTTAGTCCAACATCTGACTGAGGTACATGAGTTAGTGACAAAGAATTTGGTTTTGGCAAAGTAACGCTATAAGCGGAATGCAGATAAGAGAAGAAGACTAATAACAATCTTGCAGGTGGGAGAAAAGGTTTGGTTGAATACTAAAAATCTGAGACTCACAGGGAACAGGAAGTTTTAACCACGCTTTGTAGGTCCTTACCCTGTAGAACAGGCAATGAGTCCAGTAACCTATAAACTGAAGCTTCCTCCACAGGTCAGGATACATCCGGTATTTCATATCTCCCTGTTAAAGAAAGTACTACCCTACTTAAAAGAGTCTATACCTCCACAACCTCTTGTGGTCGAAGGGAAAAAAGAGTTTGAAGTCAAGGGAATCCTAGACTCGAAGTTAGTGCAAGGAAAGATTTAATATCTGATAGACTGGAAAGGATCGTGGGAAGAGCAAACTGATGTCCATGCCCGTAAATTAATAAAGGCCTTTGTTGGAAATTTTTTTTTTGCAGGGTTATCCCCAAACTTTTTGCTTCTTCCTCCTATCTTTTCCTGACCTGTTTGTGTTGGTTTTAGTACTCTGTGCACTTTACCACTGCTAATCAGTGCTAAAGTGCAAATGCTCTCTGTGTAAATTGTGGTATTGATTAGTGTTTCCATGAGTGGCTGTTTGGTTTTCTTGTCAGCCCCTAGTAAAGTGCACTGAGTGTGGCAGGGCCTGGGAATCCAATGCTACGCGTGGGCCTGCAGCACGGATTGTGCCACCCACGTGAGTAGCCCGGAAAAGGTACCTCAGACCTGACATTGCAGAGTCTGCATGCAGTGTGTAACTGTCATATCGACTTGGCCCGTGCACACACTGGCCAGTCCCTAACCTTCCCTTCTTTACATGTCAGGCACCCCTAAGGTAGGCCCAAGGTACCCCTGTGGGCAGGGTGCCGTGCATGTGAAAGGTAGGACATGCCCTGGTGTGTGTGGCATGTCCTGATAGTGAATTACAGCCCATTTTGTTTTTCACTATTGCAAGGCTACCTGTCCCCATAGGACAGAATAGGAAGTTTGTTTATAACATCTTATAAACATAACTGGCCCTGGGAACTAGGTGGGAAAATAAAATTTAGTATGCCTGAACTCAGAATCTAACGATGCATCTTTTAGTAAAGGTGATTTTTATATCCTGTATTTGAAAATACCACTTTTAGGAAGTAGGTATTTTTTTGCTCAGTCATCCCGTGTGCCTCTGCTGGAATGTGGATTGCCTGTCTGGGTTTTGGATGACAGGAGGCTGGAGAGCAGGAGGGCTCCAGATAGTCTAGGTAGGGTCAGAAAAGGGCTGAATAGACCTGGGCTGAAATGGGGGAAGAGGGAGGAGATTTCCTCGCACCTCAAAGGGCCTGGGCTGCCTCTAACTATGCCGTCTCCACCCCCTGCCAGGAAATCACATCAGAGAAGGCAGAACTGGTTCTGGCTTGGCACAGATACCGTTTGCCTAGAGGATCAAATTATTTTTGGATACAAATACTGGGGCCCAGACCCCTGAACTTTAGAACTCTTTTGGACCAAGAAGACTGCCAAGAAGAAGAGTTGGTGAAGCTGTGAGGAGGGACCACCACTTTGCTGTGTGCTTTGCTGTGTTGGCCTGCAGTGGCTGCTTCTGTCTTGGGCAGTGAAAGGACTGGACTGAACTTTCTGCAATCTACTTTTGTGAGTTTCTCCAAGGGCTTGAAGTACAGCTTGCCCCCTGTTCAAGAAGTCTCGGGAACAGCAAAGACTTCAAGCTCTTCTGCCCTCATAACTGGAGACTGTGTGTTTTGGGCTGCAACAAAAGAAAAGCAACTCGACGTCTATGACGCCGCTGCTGACTCCGTGTCCTGAAGGCACCGCAGAGGGCACCGCTGCACCGCGACCCTGGTCTCACCGACGACGATGCCACCGAGCCGCTGCTCGCACCGTGACCTGTGGGTACCGCACTCCGCCCCGCCTCGCTTCACGACGACACTTTGGCACCGGAGAGTGCAACGCCGCACCGCGACCCTGGTCTCACCGACGCCGCCTGCTGACGCCGCCACCGAGCCGTTGCTCGCACCGCGACCTGTGGGTACCGCACTCTGCACCGCCTCGCTTCAGGACGCCACCTTGGTATCCCCGATGCTGCCGCTCCATGCCGAAATCGACGCCGCTGCTTGCACCGTGGTTCGAGGGCACCACTCGTAAAGTTACACGACGCACCACCCTCATCCCGCACCGCAGCCTTGGCCTGCTGGTGCCATCGACTCCAGTTCGTTAGTCGACGACAGCGCTTCAGCAACAACGATGCCGCTGCTTGCACCGTGACCTGCCAGCACCGTGACGAGCACCGCCTTCATCTCGCACCGTGACCCTGGTCCCACCAACGCCGCCATCTGACGCCGCCACGAGCCGCTGCTCGCACCGTGACCTGAGGGCACTGCACCGCTGCACTTTGCACCCCAGCACACGACGCCTGCCAACACCAGCGCTCCTGACTCCCAACAGAGAGGAGATCAACCTGCAACGTGTGTGACTTCGAGGGACCCGAAAACTCCTGCACCGACCTCCGGAACCGACGCCTGCGTTTGCCAGGTTTTTGGAAGCTCAACGAGAGGTCGCCGACGCCCTGCATTTCTAAAAGGTACTGTTTGCGGGTCTTCCCGATACCGTAGCTGGCCCGCAACGCCGCGGTCAGCCAGAACTGTTTGGATTTGTTTGCTCACGATGCCGTGATAGCACCGGGCTGAGCTAACGACATCAAGGAACTGTTTTTAAAGCGTATTTTGATAATTGTGGATGTTTTATCTTTTTTGGTCTTGTCTTAAGTATATAAAAATATTGGATATTTTTCTAAACTGGTGTGGTGTCCTTTTGTAGTGCTTACACTGTATTACCATTGGTTATGTGCAAATGCTTTACACACTGCCTCTAAGATAAGCCTGACTGCTCGTGCCAAGCTACCAAGGGCGTGAGCAGGGATTATTTTAGGAGTGTAACTCCCTTATCCTGACTAGAGTGGTGGTTTCGGCCTGGCTTTGGCACATGCCCTAGCCGACCAAAAATCCCATCTCTAACATTGGTTGTCAGAGGTGAGGATAGGACTTGCGTTTGCACTTGACTTACAGTGATTGGTGTGCACTACAACCATATCGCAGACCATTACGTGCCACATACTGGTTCTTTTTCTTTTTGGCCTATTTTTAGGTCTCGCCTTGCTATCGCGTAAGCGATCGCAAAGCAAGACTATAGGGGCTTTTAAAAGTGCTCCCAAAAAGCGGATTGCATGGCTAGCACGCGCACAATCACGCGCATCGTGCCGCCATGCAATCCGCTTTTTGGGAGCACTTCAAAGGGTCCTCTCCCCTCCCCCAAGCGCGCGCGCGCCACGCTCTGCCGGGCTTGTCATGTTTTCCTCTTGATTGAAATCATCTGGTTTCACTTCCCTGACAAATGTATTGGGATACCCGACCCACCCCACCTTCCATAGCCCTCCCTCCGACCCCACTCTGCTTTTGTGCTCAGGCAGCGTAGCGAGGTTGTGAAGGAAGGAGCTGGTTAACAATGACTGGTTGCGTAATTCTGTGCAATGAATTGCTGAAAAAAGATCACAACGTTGTAGTTCCTTGGGTCTCAACCAGGCAGTGCACGCCGCCTCCACAACGCGGAACCGAAGCACCTCCCATCCTTCCAACCAGCTACCTCCACTGTTCCCTGCAAATGCTCACTCCTCCCCGGCCAACAGCACGCCCTCATCCCTCCTTCTCCACTCCGCAATCCCCCGACGAGGACCGCCCCAGCACTTGCGCTCCCCCTCCCCACGCCATCCACCACACCCGTGAGTACTCACTCCCCACCGGACCCCACGCAGCTCACCCCTCATCCTCGACAGCAACGCACCCCCAACCACAATGAACGCAGCCTACCCCGCACCCTCCAGCCGCCTGTCCCCGACCACATAAACTTCTTGGCCCGCTTCTCCTCCCTGCCTTCCCCCCACCAAGCGGCGTTCAGTTGCAGCACCTCGCACCAACCCTCAGCCGGGAGCCTCCGGTCTCCACGCTCAGGCAATGGAATTAAGGAACTACTTAAAAAAATATAAAGTCTCCCATTCAGTTTCAACAAGAAAATTATAACATACTACCTGGCAGCTCAAAGTTGTTTTTTTCATAGCAACATAGTTTGATTAAATAAAACGCTATTTGCATTTGTTTAAGGCAATTCAATAAATAACATTCCGAGCTTACAAATAAAAAAAAAAACTACTACTGCAGACATATTGAGGGACAGTTCCCTGTCGCCCAGGACTTTAAGTGGGATTTAAAAACTGGGAGCTCTAAGGGGCGTGGCCAATGTAATTAAGGGTGTGGCTTCAAACGCGTGATTAAAACACGTAAACTAAAAATCTGTGTTTCGCATAGTGTGCGATACTACTGGTATTTTGCTATTTCTGCTAGGCAGCCAGATATATAATACAACTACTAACATTATACCTACAATAAACTAGGACTATTAACTTTGTCAATCGTTCTTAGATGCACATGCTAAATAAACAACCACTTTGGCTTCCTTATATATAATATTGCAAATGCTTCAGTTGTGAATTTATGAGACAGTGAAAGAACTAAAACGAGTCCCAGGAACATTGATCCTCACGCAAGATTGCTACCAAGCGTTGCTTTTTATTTTATTTTTTATTAATGTAAGTGAGTGAAAGGGAGCACTGGACACGGTTTAACCTGGGAGCACATGACTCGCAGTGGCCCAAGCTTCCCACTTAAAGCACCAGTACCTGCATAAACCCACCCAGGAAAAATAAGCATTGGCAGTGCCAATAGGTCTCACCTGTGGGAGAGCTATAGGCTATGTACATTTACTTTATCAGTTTTGTACACCTGATTAGCTGCTGTGCAGCATGGCTGAAAGTTAGAAAAACAACAAGCATTTGCAATGCAATAGGTCTCGCAATTATGCAAGTTTGAGCTATTGGCACTGTAAATGACAATGCCTCTTATTTATGTTTTTGTTTGTAAAACATAAATAAAACGCATTGTCAATTACAATGCCAATAGCTCAAACTCCCGTAAATGCGAGACCTATTGCATTGCAAATGCTTGTTTGATCTTACCAGTTTGGACTTGCTACTTCATCATGCCTGAATCAATTGCATCATCTGTTGCATCCTTGGAAGTGGCGTTTGAGGAGGAGAGGTTAGAAACCTACAATGTGAAGGAATTGAAGGCGATCTGCAAAAACCTCCAAATCCGGGGCCTCACCAGAAAAGAGGAGCTACAAAAGGCGCTTAGGGCCTGGGTAGCAGCCAGACATACTAGTGAGCTGTCTGGAGATCTTGGCATGGAGGCAGAGGAGCCTATTCCAAGGGTGGATGTGCTTTAGGGAGGAGGGGCACCCTCTAAACCAGGCAGCAGCAGTCTGTCTCCAGAGAAGCTGGAGGACAGGCGGGAAGCGAGGAAGTTCGAGTTGGAGAATCTCAGGATGCAAAGCGAGAGGGAAGACAAAAGAATAGCCATGGAGGAAAGGAGGATGATGTTAGACCATGAGTTTAAAATGAGAGAGCTGGACTGGGAAGCCAGTGGGGCTAGACCCAGCCCAGATGGTGGCAGCAAAAGTGTTAGTTCCCGTACTGATGCTAAGGTAGACACCCACACAGATTTGGGGCCCTACTTCAAGGAGGAGGTTGACATACACCAGGGGGTTCAGGATTGTGAGGTAACTCCAGTGGTGCTCAGTGTACCTGAGGTCGATTGGGGAACTGGCGCAGGGGATCATTTTCCTGGTAGTGGGAGGGACACTCTACTGACTCTAGATGAGAGGTACAGGGAGAGGGGTTCCCCCAGGATAGAAGCCCTAGTACGTGAGTATGGAGACCAGCCAGAAGAGTATGGGTTGAGGGACAGCAACAGTCAGACACTGTCTCACCAGTCTTGTGAGAATGATGTTGGGTAATTTTCTGAGGAGCTGGATGACTGGGTGAAGGGTAGTTTGGTTAACACCTGTGTGGGGCTGTGTGATTCAATTCTTGGAGAGCATATTTTAAGTCCCTGTATTCCAGAGCTATGCTAACACCCACTAGAGTGTGGGTTCTCTGACCCCAGGGAGCTTGCACAGGAGGCAGACCTTTTGGTGGATTTCAGAGGGTCTGGAGAAGCATCTGCGGGTGACCCGGAAGGAAGTGGCTTAGGTATTTCCCAACCAAGGGTTGTCGGCGAGGTTCGTGTAGGGACTCACGTCCTGTCTCTGCGGAGAAGGAGTGGGAATGGGCTGCGGCCCGAGGTGCCCGAAACCCGGTCCCAGAGCCTGGGTGGTTCCAGGAGGGAACACCCGTTGGGGAGCCTAGGCTGTACTGGTTGGCTGTCCGTTGAGGGGGATCCCCTACTGTCAGGAGAATGGAGAGTGTCTGTTAACAGAGCTCCAGCGGTTCAGGTGTCTGGCGGTGCCGCTCCTAAGTGGAGGGTGCAGAAGTCCAGATTGAGGGGTGAGAGCGGGATGCATTCCCCAATGGGAGAACCAGTGGGTCAGGGGCCAGCCAGAAGGGCCGAGCCTCCTAGGAGTGACCATGGTGACACCACTTCTGTCCTGGGGGATCTTCGCGCACTGTCAGATGGACAGGGGTCGGCAGATCTGAGCCAGGCAGACTGTCACACAACACATGAATCAGGTGTTACACTCAGGGGGGCATGCGTGCTCCCAAGGAAGTCCTGGTGCGCCGGGCAGGTGCTCAGCCACAGGGGTTAGTCCCTGGGTTGGGAGGCCAGGTTCAGTTCCTGCCTGACCTGTAGGGAAGGACAACTGTAAGCAGTGTCCTGACCGGTTTATCTTCTAGGGGTACCACTCCAGATGGGAGGGTGCAGAACTCTGGAAGCGGGTGCTGAGGGAGAGTGTCCTCGCCTCTGACCCCGGTTCAACCCGAGGGTTTAGATCCTCAGGTGGTGGATCAGTTGCAGGGTCAAGGCCCTGAACTGGTGGAAGAATTGTGTAGGAGGTCTGTTCCATCGTCCTGACAGTTTTTGGTTCTGAGGGTGCTTCTCCCGGGAGGAGAGTACGGAACCCCGGAAGGAGTGGTAAGGGGAGGAGAGCCTCGCCCGAGACCTCTGGTCAGCCTGAGGGGACAGACCCTGGGTTGGAGGACCAGGTTCAGGGTGTCCCCCCTTACCTGGGGAAGGGGAGACTGCTAACGGTGCCCCTACCAGTTTGGCTTCTGGGGTTGCCGCTCCAGGTGGGAGGGTACAGAGCCCCAGGGAGGAGGACTAGGTGTAGGAGAGCCCACCCCAGTCCCTTGCTCAGCCTCGGTGCAGACCCTGAACTGAGGTACCAGTTGCAGGATAGCCCCCCTGAACTGGTGGGTGAATTGTGCAGGACACCTGCCACAGGTGCCCTGACAATTCTGGAAGGGGGTACTGCTCCAGGTGGGAGGGTACAGAGCCCCAGGGAGAAGGAGAGGGTGTGGGGGAGCCCACCCCCGCCTCCTGTCCAGCCGCAGGGTACAGACCCTGGGCTGGTGGGCCAGTGTCAGGATGCCATACCTGACTTGGCAAGGGGGAGAGTAGAGAAAGGGTGCCAGGCACCTGGGGCTACAGCCCCCACTCACTTACGCCACAATGGTTGGAGTGGCCTGAAAGGCATAAGGCCTGGCTCTCATCACTGACAGGACTGGGCCACACCCTTGTGTTGGCCATGTGGGTACTGTCTGCCTGTTGGGACACATCTGTGAGCAAAGTATGTTTAGGTGATGCATAGATGGGGCCCACAGGTGAGGAGAAGGGTTCCCCATGGGTCACTTTAGTGGTCCCTGAGAATATGGATAGAGGGATCCAACTAGGTTCAGGAAGGCGTAGAATGGGAAGAAAACCCTGCTGTTGCGGGCAGGTCCCATGTTCTATCGCCCCAAGCAGGGAAGTCCATCGAGGTATGGATTGGTCTACCCTGGCTTTAGGCTGGAAGGGGGTTGTGTTGGAAATGGCCCTTTTTATAGGGTTATTCCCAAACTTTTTGCTTCTTCCTCCTATCTTTTCCTGACCTGTTTGTGTTGGTTTTAGGACTCTGGGCACTTTACCACTGCTAATCAGTGCTAAAGTGCATATACTCTCTGTGTAAATTGTGGTATTGATTAGTGTTTCCATGATTGGCTGTTTGGTTTTCTTGTCAGCCCCTAGTGAAGTGCACTGAGTGTGCCAGGGCCTGGGAATCCAATGCTATGCGTGGGCCTGCAGCACAGATTGTGCCACCCACGTGAGTAGCCCGGAAAAGGTACCTCAGACCTGCCATTGCAGAGTCTGCGCACAGTTTGTAACTGTCATATCGTCTTGGCCCATACACACACTGGCCGGTCCCTAACCTTCCCTTTTCTTACATGTCAGGCACCCCTAAGGTACCCCTGTGGGCAGGGAGCAGTGTATGTGAAAGGTAGGACATGCCCTGGTGTGTGTGGCATGTCCTGATAGTAAATTACAGCCCATTTCGTTTTTCACTATTGCATGGCTAACTGTCCCCCATAGGACAGAATGGGAAGTTTGTTTATAACATCTTATAAGCATAACTGGCCCTGGGAACTAGGTGGGAAAATAAAATTTAGTATGCCTGAAATCAGAATCTAACGATGCATCTTTTAGTAAAGGTGATTTTTACATCCTGTGTTTGAAAATACCACTTTTAGGAAGTAGGTATTTTCTTGCTCAGTCATCCCGTGTGCCTCTGCTGGAATGTGGATTGCCTGCCTGGGTTTTGGATGACAGAAGGCTGAGAAGCAGGAGGGCTCCAGATAGTCTAGGTAGGGTCAGGAAAGGGCTGAATAGACCTGGGCTGCAATGGGGGAAGAGGCAGGAGATTTCCTCACACCTCAAAGGGCCTGGGCTGCCTCTGACAATGCCGTCTCCACCCCCTGCCGGGAAATCACACCAGAGAAGGCAGAACTGGTTCTGGCTTGGCACAGACACCCTCTGCCTAGAGGATCAAAAGATTTTTGGATACAAATACTGGGGCCCAGACCCCTGAACTTTAGAACTCTTTTGGACCAAGAAGACTGCCAAGAAAAAGAGCTGGTGAAGCTGCTGCTCGCATCGCGACCTGTGGGCACCACACTTCGCACCGCCTCGCTTCATGACGACGCCTTGTTATCCCCGATGACGCTGCTCCACGACGAAATCGACGCCACTGCTTGCACCGTGGTTCGAGGGCACCGCTCGTAAAGTTACACGATGCACCGCCCTCATCCTGCACCGCAGCCTTGGCCTGCTGGTGCCATCGACTCCAGTTCGTCAGCCGACGACAGCACTTCAACGATGCAGATGCTGCTTTCACCGTGACCTGCCAGCACCGTGACAAACACCGCCTTTATCTCGCACCGTGACCCTGGTCTTCCCGACGATGCCATCTGACGCCGCCACCGAGCCGCTGCTTGCACCTCGACTTGAGGGCACTAAACACCGCAGCACACGACACCTGTCGACACCAGCGCTCCTGACTCCAACAGAGAGAAGATCAACCTGCAACTCGTGTGACTTCGAGGGCCCTGACGACTCCTGCACCGACCTCCGGAACCAACGCCTGCGGTCGCCGTGTTTTTCGAAAGCTCAACGAGAGGTCGCAGACGCCCTGCATTTCTAAAAGGTACTGTTTGTGGGTCTTCCCGACACCATAGCTGGCCCGCGAAGCCGCAGTCAGCCAGAACTGTGTGGATTTGTTTGCTCCCGACGCCGTGATAGCCCTGGACGGAGCTATCGACATCAAGGAACGGTTTTTAAAGCGTACTTTGACAATTGTGGATTTTTATCGTTTTTGATCTTGTCTTAAGTATATAAAAATATTGGATATTTTCCTAAACTGGTGTGGTGTCCTTTTGTAGTGCTTACACTGTATTACTGTTGGTTATGTGCAAATGCTTTACACACTGCCTCTAAGATAAGCCTGATTGCTCGTGCCAAGCTACCAAGGGGGTGAGCAGGGGTTATTTTAGGAGTGTAACTCCCTTATCCCGACTAGAGTGGTGGTTTCTGCCTGGCTTTGGCACATGCCCTAGCCTGTAAAATATCCCATTTCTAACAGCCTTTCATCGCCAACCCACCCCCCCTCCCCCTGAGACTCGGCCAGGAGGCCTGGCCTTGCGAGGGGGTACTATCAGGGTTCCACCATCAAGAACCAATATTGTTTGTTGTTCAACCATCATCCCCAGTAGTCTGAGCCATGAATGCTTACCTGCCCGTAAGAGGCGCTGAGTTTTTGCAACCGGCTACAGTGTGTATGGAAGAGCCTGCAGGAAGTGGTCGAAAATAACCAGGGTTACTGGTCTAGTCTCTAGCGGCTGGTTGAAGGTACTGTAGGAGAGTAGGATCTGCTTCTTATGGTTACCTTCACTGTTTTTCAACTTCAGTCTGGCTGGGACCCTGCTATCAAGGGCCCCAGCCTAGCTGCTTCCTCTCTAAATTGATTGCATGTACTTTAGGTACACCACAGATCGGATTCTGGGGTACCCTTATAAGTCCCTAGTATATGGTATACTATGTACCCAGGGCATAGATACCCTAGAGGACTACCAGGGGCTGCAGCATGTATAATGCCAACCCTGGGAGACCATTTAAAATGACACCACAGGACTGCTACAGTAGCCTGTGTAAGGTGGTGCATGCACCACTTACTCAGATATAGGTTCACTATATCTCACCTATCACTGCACATATAAACCTATCAGTCACCCCTATGGCAGGTCTTATCAATCCTGAAGGCAGGGTGCTGTGTTTTATGTGAGAGGGTGCCCATGCATGAGCAGAGTCCCTCTGCAGCCTTCGGAACCTTTATTCCGGGGTTGTCTGTGATGCAGCCAAACCATATACTCTTAAGTGCATATAACCTTGCGGTAAATGCTAACTTTGGAATGGCTGCATGGAAACATGTCGTGTTTGGTGTCAAACACCTTGGAATCATACCTTCCCTCCAGTAACTGGCGGAGGTATGATTCCACCCTACTAGAGGGAAAAACGTGACTTCACTCGGTACCAGCTTAACAGAACCCTGGCATCACAAAATGGATGCTGCCAGCCACAGATACGCATCTGCCCTCCTGCTGCTGGATGAAACTCCAGCAGGGGAGGCATGGACAATAGGTTTTCTGTCACAGGGAGGTGTGACCACCTCCCAGACAGGCTTTAGTGTATTGGGGCCGGTTGGGTGCATTCCAAGAATGCTTTGATGTCGACACTGGGGGCACATTTGGTATCCCTGTGCATAGTCCAGCTCAAACCGGTTGCAGGGACTACCAGCCCCTGTTCTGGCACCCATAGGTGAGTCCCCAGAGTTTGTCCCACCCCTTCCTTGGGTATAAAGTAGGAACCCCTGACTACAGGACTTTAGATTTACCTGGACGAAACTCTGCTACAGAATCCCAGAACTTCTACTATCTACACGACATTGGATGACCGAAGAATCTCCCTTGGAGTAAAGGAGTTATTCCCCTGCACCAAAGACGCATCTGTCCGGTTTGCAACTAGGCAGCTCCCGAAGGACTCCGAAGATTTTGCAATACAGCAGGTGGGTTTCCAAGCTTCCCTGAGGCCGATCCGTGCTCTCTGCAATCCTGAGATCCAAAGCCCTCGTGGGGACCGTGCAACCCGAACCCCTGGACACCATGCACATTTGCAGCAGAATATGCTTCTTGGTGATCCCTGAGGCTGTGCTTTGGCCTACTTGTAGTCCAGACCCCGAGCAGTGATTCCACTGAAGATTACTGGCCTACACTCCTCGAGTGACCCGTGGGCTGGTATTTAGTGATTCCTCTCAAGGTTCCTTTGTGATTCCTTGTCCGTCGACTTGTGGGTCCCTGAGAAGGGTACTTTGACTTTCAACGGGCTTACCTGGTTGCTCCAGTCGTGCCCTGACTCTCCATTGCTTGGGGAGTCCAGAGGACCTTGCTGGCCCACACCGAAGCCGTTTTTCTCTCACTGTGTGGGTTGCCGTTGCCAAGGCTTGTTGGTCTCCAATCCGGACACTGACACCCCCCCCTGCACTCAACATCCTTCGTGGGACAGTTCACCTGCAGACTGTGGTCGTCGTCGACGCCTCCTGGTCTCCGTGGCAGTGGATTCAAGCTTCATCTCATCGCACCTGAAACACCCGACATTGTGGGCTTTCGTCTATCATGCCCCTGGTCACTGGCAAGTGACCCAGACTCTCTCCCCTCTGCTTTCAGGTTCTTCACATCTGCGATCCAGGCTTAGATCACACCGGACACTTTTCTTTTCCACGGCAGCAGCACTTTGCAGCAACTCTCCATTGACGACATTGAAGATTCCCGACACCATTTGACACCTATGCACCCGGCTTCCCTGGGTTAGGTAACACGAGTACTCCGGTGCTCACGTGGGTGCTGGCCTTAACCTTCTAAGTCTGAAAGGGTTTGCTCAAAGTCCTCTCCTAAGTGTCCTTAAACTCTAAAATTCCGACCGCGACTTTCCCATAGGATTGTACGGAGCTTGTGGCTGTGTTCTCACAGTGCACGCGTCCACCGTGGGTCCCCTGTGTCACTACCTTGGGTGGTTCCTTGGGGTCCCAGCGATTCTACGTGCTCTAGTCACTGTGTCTAGTCAAGTCGTGGTTCTTATACCACTTGAATATATGGTTTGGTCTCCCCCTAGGGCCCATTTTATATTGTGCTATTTACTGTCGTTTTAGAACTGTATTATTGTGTGCCTTGCTCTCTAATCTCATAAAGAGGTTAGTAGAGAGTGTTTAGAAATAAATACATATATATATATGTATATATACATACATATATATATATATATATATATATATATATATATATATATATATATATATATACACACACACCGTGTGTGGTTCTCCTTTCCTTTAGTTATTCAAGAGGTTATAATCTGGTAAACCAAGCTGCTTTACACTCCTTCAAGACTTAGGCTGCTTCCCATAGCTACCACTAGGATAGCTTTCAATAAAGGTTGTCCTAAACCTAATCGTCAATAAGGGTTGTTTGGACTGGTGCAGGGTGTCCACTATAAGTAGTGGACAGCATATGCCAGGCCAACTTCTCACAGGTGCGAGGACAGACTCGGCTGTGAAGTGCGTCAGCAGAGTTCGGAGCCGCGCACTTCACCAACGTTCCTGTCAGAGTGTGCTTCTTCCGTGCAAGCGCTCAGCTAGTCAGGTGATAGAGTAGAAATGTCTCAAGCATGCGTAGTATCTAGAATAGGCTAGTGTTCATGTTCATAGCGTCGGTGCATTAGTTAGGGTATTGAGTCACAGAATTACTTTGAAAACTGAAGGAGTAACAAGATAAAGAGCAGAATGGAGAAAAGAAGCTTACCTGAGAGTTCCTTGGTATTCGGTTGGATCCTGTTTTCCGGAGTCTGCTAAACGCAAGTATACTCTGTAAAACAAAAGGTCAAAAATCAATTAAAGAGTTAAATGCAAATGCAAGGCAATTGACGTTGTAGTTCTAATGAGCTTCACACACTAGGGAGTTAAAAGAAAAGTTAAAACATAAAAAATAAATTGGGAATACATCCTTTGAAAAGGAATAAGAAGAGATGCTAAGGCCTTTGCTTCGATGGTAAGAGAATGTACATTGAGCGTGTAAGAAAAGGAATTTAGTAGAGTGTAGAAAGAAGTTACTGGTATCCTGTTATTATTTTACAGTTCACAAGAAAAGAAAGCCAGAAAAGAGAGACACCTAGAAGAGTGTAGAAGAAAGACAGTAAGGTGAACCGAGGAAAAAGCGAGGCAGTCTCTTCTCTGTCCCCTTCCCCTTATCCCTGGTGTGGTTCAAGTAAATGTCTGTAGCTAAGGGGTTCATTGGAAGGTCTGCTTAGGGAATTTGGAAAAAGACTACATTCTGCTTCTGGGAGTTATCCGAAGAAAATCGTGATTACCTCGGGTTTCTGACAGACCCATACAGCATAGCCATGACCCAAGGAAACCCCAGTGAAATTAGCTCCAGCTGATAAGCAGGGTCTGACCAGCCTCCGGCAAACCAGTCACTGATCTCCATTAGTTGGGATGCAAGTTCATAGAGGAAAAGGTTGGTCATCCCTAGTACTCCATCATTAGGAGAGCGTTGGCAGTGGATATGGGCTGAGCGAGGTCTAGAGTTAAACCAGAGGAATTATGACATCAGTCTATCTAGTTCATGGAACTAGCGACGTGCCGAGAATATTGGAAGATTTTGAAAGACGTAAGGGAATCTTGGCAGATTCATCATTTTGTATAGGGCAATCCAGCCCATCACGTTCATTGGGACGGGTTGGTTTTGGCCTTCCTCATCAAAGGTCCAAGATTGATGGACCAGGAGATTTCACGATGGAGCGCTATTCATATACCGAGTTAGTGGAATCAGAGACAGTGCACTGGGATGTCTTTCTGCCATGCCATGCAGTCCCGAGAAGAGGCCAGAAGCACTGTCGTAAATAAAGTATTACGCACTCATAATTTCTATAGGTATCAATAGGATCATGCATAAAGCAAGAGGCTGAGTCCGTGGTATCAGGTTCAAAAGGGCTTTATTCCAATAACTCGAGTTATAGGGAGAATAGTTCCATCACCACAAGGGATCAGGAAGGGTCTTCTGCTCAGAATATTCTCAAACTTTATTCACAGAGTACAGTATATATACATTCCATATTATACGTAAGCAGGAGCGCTTCAGGCAGAGCAAGAGAGAATGAGATAAGAGCATGTGGGCGTGTAAGTAGGCGTGAAGGTGGGCGTCCATGTGGGCGTCCACTTGATGAGTCATAGGTGAGTGTCATAGGTGGGTGGGTACCTGGAGGGGGTTGCGTGATCAGCTGGAACTTTACTGGAACTTTGCCTTACTTGTGCTCAACTCGAGCATGACGTGTAACTGACGTGTAACTGGGGGAAGGCTGCTGTGCAGTCGAGGAGTCTGGAAGAGAGGCCTTCAGTGTCAGGACGACCAGCACATCTTGTATTATCTGATATCTAAAGTCCGGAGCAGGAACTGATCTGTGACATAGGTTGCCCATCACCACGAGCCGATGTGGCGTCTATTTCTTCATTCACTGTGTGGGCCTTACATGGGGGCTATGGGCTTTTCACTGACGTGAGCTTTGCAATCACACAAAAGAAGACAGAAAGGCTAGGCTCTCTCCTTTGCATACGGGTTGTGTTTATTCCTCCTTATCCAGGCAGGAATGTGATTCAGTAGGAGTAAGCAGATAACCATGCTCAATACTGTCTCGGCACCTCGGACTGGGCCCCTTTGGCTGAGGCCCAAGCGTGCGAGGCCAAGGATACGCAGCTGCAGCTCTCAGAGTGTCTGAGGCCTGAAACCTTTTTTCGGGCTCCGGCTGAGCCACAAAACGGGCTTTCATGAAAATGACACGAGTGCAGGAAAACATGATGCAAAACGTGTAGGCCTCAGTGCAGATTTGTCGTTTCTCTCATGGGAGACTTGATGGCAGGCCATGTTATAGCATAGGCATCATGGTTGACAGGCCATGGAGGGCAAATGCATGGCGTACATGCATGTAAACAAAAAACGTTTGGGGAACACATAGGGGACACATAGGCCTCATAATTTTTATTTCCTCATTCCCTCCTTGTCCCCTAGTGGACCCTTCATGCCACATCTATTCTCATGAGACAGTCGATCTGTTCTTGCAGCATTATTTTTCCATTTTCAATGCTTTGTCTATGGGGATGTGGAACACATGCAGTGGCACACAGGCCGCAATGGCCGGGCCACACTGCAGACATAGACAACAACTGAATACCATTAGTAGTATTAACCCACAGACGGTCAACACTTACTCCCCAGAGCCAACTGGACCAAGTCCACGTGCCTGGGTCTTGATGTATGCTTTGGGTGATCTTGTGGAGCCTTGTTATTGCTTTGTATACAGATGGTGTGTTATTAGGAATAAAAGAAATGATATGTAGCACGTCCCACCCCAGTCTAAGGGCAGCTGTACATAGGCTGTCTGGCCACAAATAAAGTAGGTGTGCCGTGATGCTCTGAAATAGGACTTTCCTTTGTCTTTAAACTCTATTACAGTATTACACTTGCTGTTCCCCAAATGTACTGAGCCTTCTTTTCTGACACATAAGTCTCCTTTTACTGGCAGGACTGTAATTGAGGATGGACCTACATTGTGTATGGGCTTGACATTCAATATAATAAAGTCGAGGGTCGCATTTCCTTGCAGATACTCTTCATTTTCTAGATCTGTACCTTTTCTTTGGGGAAGACCTT
The DNA here is from genome assembly GCF_964204655.1 of Triturus cristatus. Taxonomy (NCBI): domain Eukaryota; kingdom Metazoa; phylum Chordata; class Amphibia; order Caudata; family Salamandridae; genus Triturus; species Triturus cristatus. The sequence continues at coordinate 1,177,113,511 of NC_140580.1, read as the reverse complement.
CTTCGTCTGGGAAACATGCTTCATTCATGACTTTATTCAAGTTACCCCATACCCAGTCACCCCTACACTCCTTGTCTTGACATTCTTTGGCATCACCGTTGATGGATGTCATTAAGGCAAACCATGCTCCGCAAGAACCATTATGGGAGAACAGAAAAGGGAAAAGAGGCAACACTCCCTTCACCTTCTGATACGGGGGAAGTCGGCCACAGACCCAGCAGTCTGTAGCATTGCTAGTCTGATGTGAATGGTGCAGCATCTGAATAAAGGTATTGTTGCGCAGGGCAAGTCGATAGGATAGCTCATAGGATGGCAGATCACTAAATGTATGCTTTATGGTATCATTAGTGGAGGAGTGTAAGAGTGAGGCAATAGGAGGAAAAATAGCATGTAGTATTAAGCTGATACATATTATCGTGACGCACAGAAGAGATAGAAAAATCAAAGTCACTATACATCTACTACGTAATATTTTACAGTATTTGCTTTTCATCTTGCTCTTTTTATCATTATTATTGTCCGAGATCTTATGCAAGCCAGAATACATGTTCAACCGATTCACCACCTAGTGGACTTAATTGATCAAACGGGGTCTGACTTTTTAGATCTAAGTTTAGCTTTGTACTCCTGCTGAGGAGTCTCCTCTAGTAAAGGGGGCTCAAAGTCTGAAAAGTTCGTGTCCTTTTTAAAAGAGTCGTTATTCCCGAAGTAGCGCTTGCAGTGATGTATATGCAGCCATCCTTTCCGTCCTTCGACTTTAACGGCTGTCCTCGTGGTCAATAGCACTAACTTCTGCGCCTTCCACCTCGGCTCAAGAGGGCTCGTCCTGTCAAAGTTCCTTATTAAAATATAATCCCCAGGAGCGATGGAGTGTTCCTTGACCTGGGTGTTGTTAGGGAAGGCGGCGGCAACCTGCGAACGACAAGAGAGTAGTGCAGACATCAAGGAAGCCAGGTAATCTGTCAGCATGTTACTATCAACATCAGTAATCTTTTTAGGCATCGGAGTGCCCCACATATTTGGTGGTCTACCAAAGACCACTTCGTAAGGGGATAAGCCAGTTCTAGAATGGGCTACCATTCGCATGTAAAAGAGGGCAACCGGCAGGGCTACCGTCCAATCTACACCTTTTTTTGCACAAATCTTTGCTAGTTTTGTCTTTAGGGTCTGATTGTGCCTTTCTACAAGGCCTGCTGCTTCAGGATGTCGCACACAATGAAACTTCCAGGTATACCCTAACAGAAGGGACACCTGCTTCATGAGTTCAGAGGAGAAAGGCTGACCGTTGTCGGAATATACGACACGCGGTAATCCATAACGTGGGAAAAATTCTCACACCAATTGTCTGGCGGTAGTTACAGCAGTATAATCAGGGACTGGGAAAGCTTCTGTCCATCTTGTGAGTGCACATACGACTACCAGGACATATTTGTAACCTCTACATCTGTTCATTTGGATATAATCCATTTGGAGGACTTCAAAAGGGTGGTCAGGTGGATGGAATCCACCTTGTTCCATCGGAATGCCTTTACCTGGATTGAATTGGCAACAGATCATACATGTTCTGACCTTTTGTTTCGCTGCTGCACGCAGGTGCTTGTTGAACCAAATATTCTGTAAGCTGTCTAGCATTGCTTTCTCTCCTAAGTGTGCAGGACTATGTGCGGTATTTATGATCACTTGTACCACTGAATCAGGAAGAAACCATGCTGCTTTGCCCTTAGTCATCCAACCCTGATCAGTCAGTACCCCTCCTTGTTCCGACCATTTCTTTAATTCGTCTAGAGTAGCATGTGTCTGTATGTCTTGTACATCCCTGGAAGGATCCCTGACTGTCATGGCTTTGGACATTGATGGTATCTGTGAGTTCGTCATGTCTAGTGGGGTCTGAGCTGTCTGTTTAGCAGTTCGGTCTGCCAGATCATTGCCTTGAGAAATGGTATCTGTGGCTTTAGTATGTGCTTTGCATTTCAGGATAGCTATGGCTGTCGGTAAATGTATCGCTTCCAGAAGGGCTTGTATAAGGGGGCCATGCTGTATCTTGGCCCCGTGAGAGGTCAAGAAACCTCTTTCTCTCCACAATACTCCGAAGTCATGAACTACCCCATATGCGTATTGTGAATCGGTGTAAATGTTTACTCTCAAGTGCTTAGCTCTTATGCATGCTTGTGTCAGAGCGATGAGCTCTGCTGCTTGTGCTGACAGTATGTCTATTCTTTTAGTCTCTATGATTTCAGTAGCAGTGGTCACTGCATACGCTGCCACTAATTCTCCCGCCCCCGTCCTCATGCATGAGCCGTCAACATAGAATGTTAGGTCAGGGTCTGGGAGTGCAACATCTGTCAAGTCTTGTCTTGGTTTAGTCACGGTATGTATCACTTCAACAAAGTCATGTGGTGGAACGTTTTCTGTACTGGAGGGCAAAAGAGTAGCAGGATTCAGTATGTTGCATCGTCTGATCTCTATGTGTTGTTGAAATAACGTCAGCTCATAACCTGTCAGTCTCGCTACAGTCAGGTGTTGGGTTTGTGTCCGGTTCAAGAGAACCTCCACTGCGTGCGGTACTTGTACTGTCAGGGGGTGGCCCAGCACTATCGAGTCACTTTGTCTTATGGCTAAGGCCGTTGCTGCAACAGATTTTAGGCACGCAGGCAAAGCCTGGGCTACTGGGTCCAATGTACTAGAAAAATAAGCGCAGGGCTTGTGTTTTCCTGCATGATCTTGTGTGAGGACAGATAGTGCTGTTCCATCCCGCTCTGTCACAAAACGCATAAAAGATTTGTTGTAATCAGGGATCGCTAAAACTGGTGTTTGACATAAAGCTCTTTTTAATTCTTCAAATGCCACAGTGTGTTCTTGTGTCCAAGGGAGGACATTAGTAGAAGCTGCCTCCTGTGTCGTCAACTGTATTAGGGGCTTGGCTATGTAAGCATACTGGGGAATCCACTGCCTGCAATATGAAGTGAGGCCAATGAATGCACGTACCTCCTTTTGTGTCTTGGGCTGTGAAAGGCCAGAAATCAATTGAATACGTTCCGGTGCCCACAACTAATTCCCCTGAAAGATCACAATAAAACATGAGAAAAGGGAAGAGCAACATACCTATTTCCTCGGCTTAATTTCTAAGGGGGCTAATTTCTAAGGGGCTAGCGGGAAGCGAACCTCCTCAGGGGCCAGCAGGAAGCCAATATTTTCCTCAGGAAATCAATATTCTCCTCCTTCCCCCCTTTTTGACAGGAGGAAATCTGAAACAGATTTCACTGCTGTCAAACACTATCAAACCCTGTGTGTAGCAACTGGGCGTAAGCAAAATTATAGGAGATGCACAGCGCATTTGAAATGGCGAGAAATCCTTCTAGCAAATGTACAAACCTCATTGTGTGAGCTCATAGGCTGGCCAAATGACATCTCATATGCAAATGTCCCTATTATGTGAACCTACACCAACCTGAAGTCAATATTAATGCTAGGAGGCCCTAATAGGAATGCTAAGCTTCCTAAATATTTGGAAAACCAAGTTTAAGAACATTTATTAATGGTGATAATTTCATAATTGATAATTTGTCTGCTAAAGAAATCAGTCATTTTGCAATAATTTCCACCTATACAATAAGCTGCATCCCTCGCCTTTCATATTCAAACGTCTCCCTTCAGAAGCCCAAACCCAATAGCCTAATTTAAAAACATGTCAACTTTTGGCGCCACCATTTACAAGAATGGGCTTACTAAAGCAAACTTGAAAAAGGAAATCCTGTCAGATATTTTCTCATTACCCTAAATACCGAGCCTCATTTGTGGAAACCCGTTTACAACATTCTAAAAGGCAGAGTTGTCACTCTGGGGTGGCAGTCCTTATTTAAAACAGGCATTTCAAGTGTTAAGATGCGAGTGTACAGATCATAATTGTTCCTTAATGTCCAATCTGGAAACATATGACCGAGGCTGCCTGTCTATAAGAGAAGGGCAGTCATGTGATACATATTTTAGTCTTGCATAACCTTTTTTATTTTATTCATCTCCAATACCAATTAGACATACACTGATAACGTGTTGTCTGCTATTTTGACAACATGATAATGGTAATATCATGTCTGTGAAATTTAGTAATTGTGAACAAGTTCCAGCCAAGCGCTGCGCAAAGATTGACGTTGTCACGACCATCTCTGTAACGCCCAGGAGAACTTGTATTAATGCTAAACAGACTGGTCAATACGACACAAAAACAAAACATATATAAAATACATATGCCAAGCCATCAGTATACCAAGCACAGAAAGCATAGACAAATTACAATAACATATATAAATGAGCAGTGATGCGCAGTTACCGTACCTACAGCTCAGAGGCGAACATTCTGGCCTGCTTAATTTGTCAGGCTTATAATCAATAACTGATTTTCCTTTCCTGCCTTACTCACCCCCCATCTGACAGAAGGTCATCTTAATGATGAGCAGCTGTCAGCTGGACTGACTGTGTTATTTCTGACACACAGGACCAGCAAGAATAATCAAAAATGCAGAACACACGAACATTTCTTTTTGGAAAGGTGTTATGCATCTATTTCAACACAATGTACCCTGATTTCCTATTTGAAGGCGCATATCTCATGTGTCTTCTCATACTTGTAACCTTTGGATCATTTTGCCAATCCAACTGGTGGCAGCTTTGGGCCACAATTTAAAATTGTCTGAATTTGAAAATCGTTTTTATATAGGCATATAGCCCTTAAAATTTCAAGCAAGAGCATCATTTTACTTTTTGTCTAGAAGCAATGTAACATTTGCTAAGAAATAAAACAACAGTCTTCCATAGACATTTCCTCGGGGCACTGGTTTTGCACAGAATAGAACAAAGGAATGCTTCTCGACTTTCATTTCTCAGCTGCCCTGTCTTATCAGAGAAGCTAAAAATAGCCCCTCAGCCCGCGGCTTGAGCCTGGGCTGCCAGCCATCTGTTTTCTATCTACTCCCGGCCCTCAAGGATCTCCAGCTGCAGGCATTACACAGATGCTATGTCAGAGAAGCTTTCTAAGCAGTGATTTCACCTCCCGTTTTCCGCTTCTTTTCCTAGCCCCCACCTTACAGGCTTCAAGGTCAGAATCTGTCTCCGATTTCTGTATCACATTCTGCTCTATTCAGCCCCCACCTTCTCCTCACTCTGAAGCTGTCAAAGACAAAAAGTCTTCTCAATTCCATATAAACTGCAATAATTCGCACTATTGAAAGATCGTTTTTATATACAATTTGTTCTCAGGGGGTCGTAATCTTATTTTTTCTAATCTCAGTTTAGTAGAAACGCTCACTGTGAATAATGTACAGCACATAACTTACTAGTACAGAGCAGATATTGGGTAGTACTTCACACAATGGTACTTATTTTATCAACCTCTAATAGGTGGGAGTCTCTGCATGTTCAGCGTGAATCAGGACCCACAACCTTCTGGACCCAGCACATTGGCTCACTGAACCACCAAGAACACAAACCTGTATTCTTGAATAATTTGCAAATTCGAAATACCCACAATTTTTCTCAAGCTAAACTTTTAACCGATCACTAATTATTTTTTCGTTAACACTTTGTACATTAGGGGTGTCATCAAATCACAGGTGTTGCTCCTTCTCTAGCTACACCCCTCTCAATTTCCTTTTGACAACGTAATCAAATGTTGGACCATGTAAACACCAGCTATGCGCTGTTCTTTTGGTGGGACGCTCAAGAACCTTTGTGCTACTATATCATTATTATATGTATCGGGGTACTTGCGGTGGCACTCTAACTGGTCTTTCTACTGGGGCCACTCTTGCTAGTTCCTCTGAAAGGACGTGATAAATACCAGCAACGACAGTATTTCTTTCTCTTTCCGTCTGTTCTCTTTTTACCCGCTCCCCTTCCTCCTGTAACTTCTTTTCTTTGGCTTTTTCAGACTCCTGTCTACTTCTCTCTGCTTTGTGGAACACTTACTCTGTTCTTCTATGTGACTCCTTGCGCCATAATTCAATGGCATCCTTCTGAGCAGGTCTACATTTTCTCTTCCATAACTCTTCCTCTACCTTCATAATGCATTCCGCATCCACGTTCCCGTGATAGGCCATCTATACTTTGTCTCTAAATCCTTCGTGTAAGCCACCCATAGTTCTAAAAACAACACGGCATCTAAACCATGCTTACAGTACATGAAATGTCCAGGTGTGTCTCTAGGCGGAATGTTAACTGGTTCCTCTAGTACACCTTTTCTGGTACATATCTTACGCAGTTTCGAAAACAACGGCATGTTGGAATGTAACCGAAAACAAAAATCACAATGACCCAAAAACAAAAATCACAATGAAACAAACTTACATAAAAACCTGACACATTCAAACCTAACTGAACCTGACTAAGACAATAACATTCATACAGTTAAATCGGTGCACCTGAATACTTGAATACTTGAATTCTTGAATACTTGAATACTTGAATACTTGATGCATGCTCTTGAGTACTTGAATACTTGAAAACATACCGGTCTCACAAGTGAGACACGTCTTTACCGTGTTCATTAAATGAACCCGTCTTTATGCAACCCCCATGAAAAACTCACCGGGAAGCAGAACTTGAAGGCCTCGGACACTTGACGCTGCGCAGGGAATGGCGTATCTTTGGTGGATCTCTAGAAACCTCGGACACAGCTCTCTCGCAGGGTGGGCTCTGGGTCGGGACGATCCGCAATCCTCACCGCCTCGTATGGATGCCTGGTCGCAGTCCGTCTCCTTCGTTGGCCTGAGGGAGTTGGCGGGAAAACCCGCGACGTGTACACTTGAAGTCCGTCACGGCTGTGGAAGGGGGCAAAACTGGACCTTCATCTCCGGCGCGTGGGGAAAGAGATTTGTCCCTATTCGGGCGCCATTAATGTCGTAAATAAAGTATTACGCACTCATAATTTCTATAGGTATCAATAGGATCATGCATAAAGCAAGAGGCTGAGTCCGTGGTATCAGGTTCAAAAGGGCTTTATTCCAATAACTCGAGTTATAGGGAGAATAGTTCCATCACCACAAGGGATCAGGAAGGGTCTTCTGCTCAGAATATTCTCAAACTTTATTCACAGAGTACAGTATATATACATTCCATATTATACGTAAGCAGGAGCGCTTCAGGCAGAGCAAGAGAGAATGAGATAAGAGCATGTGGGCGTGTAAGTAGGCGTGAAGGTGGGCGTCCATGTGGGCGTCCACTTGATGAGTCATAGGTGAGTGTCATAGGTGGGTGGGTACCTGGAGGGGGTTGCGTGATCAGCTGGAACTTTACTGGAACTTTGCCTTACTTGTGCTCAACTCGAGCATGACGTGTAACTGACGTGTAACTGGGGGAAGGCTGCTGTGCAGTCGGGGAGTCTGGAAGAGAGGCCTTCAGTGTCAGGACGACCAGCACATCTTGTATTATCTGATATCTAAAGTCCGGAGCAGGAACTGATCTGTGACATAGGTTGCCCATCACCACGAGCCGATGTGGCGTCTATTTCTTCATTCACTGCGTGGGCCTTACATGGGGGCTATGGGCTTTTCACTGACGTGAGCTTTGCAATCACACAAAAGAAGACAGAAAGGCTAGGCTCTCTCCTTTGCATACGGGTTGTGTTTATTCCTCCTTATCCAGGCAGGAATGTGATTCAGTAGGAGTAAGCAGATAACCATGCTCAATACTGTCTCGGCACCTCGGACTGGGCCCCTTTGGCTGAGGCCCAAGCGTGCGAGGCCAAGGATACGCAGCTGCAGCTCTCAGAGCGTCTGAGGCCTGAAACCTTTTTTCGGGCTCCGGCTGAGCCACAAAACGGGCTTTCATGAAAATGACACGAGTGCAGGAAAACATGATGCAAAACGTGTAGGCCTCAGTGCAGATTTGTCGTTTCTCTCATGGGAGACTTGATGGCAGGCCATGTTATAGCATAGGCATCATGGTTGACAGGCCATGGAGGGCAAATGCATGGCGTACATGCATGTAAACAAAAAACGTTTGGGGAACACATAGGGGACACATAGGCCTCATAATTTTTATTTCCTCAGCACCAAGACCGACTTGGCCATTTGACGTGTAGGCCTGAAGCCTCACTGTAGAGCCGAAGGATCTGAAGGCATCGGAGGCCAGTTGTCATGGGGTCCACTAGGAAGAGCAGGACGTCATCAGCATAGAGCACGATTCGGTCCTCGCGGTCACCATACCATCGCCACCCCTGTATCTGAGTGTCAAAGCGAAGAAGTCGATTGAGCAGCTCAGTTGCCAAGGAGAAGAGATGGTGAGACAGGGGGGCAGCTCTGCCGAGTCCCTAGGCTAATGGGAAGGCATCAGAGAGCCCTCCATTGATCTGAACTTATGCAGTGGGGTTGGAGTAGAGCACACAGACAAGTCCCAGGAAGCTGGGTCCAAAAGCCACCCTCAACAACACATGCTCTAAGTAAATCCAGTTCACTGTGTCAAGGGCATTTTCAAAGTCTACAAGAAACAAGGTGAGATGAGGTGGAAGCAGGTGAAGGTGAGCTAGGGCGACATGTACATGCCGGAAGCAATGCCGTGTGTTCGTGTTTGGCATGAAGCCGCATTGGTCAGGATGTTTGAGATTGAGGAATACCTGCCTGAGTCGGGTGGCTAGTATTGTGGCATAGATCTTGACCTCACTGTTGATGAGGGAGAATGGGTGGTAGTTGGAGTAGGAGGTCGACAGGGGTTGCGTCTTTAGGATGACCACAATTGTTGCTATATCTATCTAAGGGGGTAAGGCGCCAATCTTCGCCACCTCATCCTAGAGAGTGAAAAGCCGGGGCATTACGGTGTCTCTGATGGTAGAATAATATTTTGTGGGAAACCCATCTGGGCTGAGGGTATTCCCAGAGGCCACAGCCGATATGGCTGCTCCTACTTCTTCAACCGATAGTGTTTGGTCCAGCAGTTGGGTTTCGTAGTGGAACGATCATGTAAGGTACAGTTCCTGTAAGAAGTGAGGGTCTGGCTCAGCTTCCACACTAGGAGTTGCTGTTTATAGGCGGCAGTAGTAATCAACGTTACTTGCTTCTTATTCAATGCTTTCCTTGTCCCAGCCTGTCCATCTTGTGTTTGTCCCTACCCTGGCCGATAGTCTCTATACCACCTGTTTGATAGGCTTGCTTGTATCCTCCCACTGCTCAGTTTTTGGGAGTTTTATTTGGTGAAGTACTCCATGAGACTGCATTTGTTTTTCAGTTCTCTCCCTCATATTGTCCACGCACCAAATGCCCATTCCCCACTGTTCTCACACGAATGCTGCTGTCCTGTGAAATTTCTTCCCTCATGCCATGTCGGTCTCTCTCTTGTGTGCATCTCACTATTGTTTGATTCTCTCTGTTTTCTCTCCATTGTGTGCTTCCCGCTATGTTGCTGTCACCCTCGTGTACTGTTTTTCCTCATTTATCCACTCGCTCCTCCATTGCGTCCCACCCCTGCAGCTCTTTTTAGGTCTTGCCTGACCCAGCGCATGCGCTGGTCTGGAAAGACTTTTAGTAAGGGCTTTTAAACGTGCTGCCACATGGCCTACAGGTTGTGTGCATGTGCGCGGGCGCACACTTAAGAGCAGAGGCGCCATATGGCTTTCCTCGTCATGCTCATTAAGCGCAGCGCTCGCAGCACGCGATCACTTTCGCGGCCGCTTTGCTGTTCTCAGTGAGACAGTATTTTGCGGCCACGTTCCTTTTATGGCCGCGATGCTTGTTATTTTTTGCTCTCCCACTGCCTTATCTCTGTTCTTGTAAATTAACCCGCATTTCACTGCACGTAGCCAAAATTTTACTTTTATGGCCGCGATGCTTGTTTTTTTTGTAATCAGAATTACAGGATGTTCAACCGACGCCGGAATTAGAACCTGGTTCCCCTCAAGTACAAAAGGTAGCTCTGGCCATTAGGTCACTTCTTGTCCCGAGCACTTACCCCCATGCCGTGGCAGACCAACACTCCAGCACTGGGTGAGTAATATGTTTACTGAGCTGGCGTGTGTCGCCGTTAGTGCTGTGTCTCAACCAGTTCCTGCGTTTCTGTCACAGAAGAGTCTGTCCCCCGCACTGACCTCTCCCCCGCCGCCACCACCACTCCACCTCCCCCTCGTTACGTTACTTCTCACTCCACTGTGTTCTCGCCTCCTCCACTTTCAGCTCGCAGACACAGACACCCCCCAGGCCCCCCCCCCGACTGTAAAGCCCCCAGACTGCACTGTGCCCCCCACCACACACACACTGCAAAGCCCTCAGACTGCACCGTGGCACCCCCCGCAACAATGCCCCTGTCTTACAAGACAGTCATACCGGCACACGTATGCTGGATTGCACACTACCAGCAGCAAAGCTCTGACATCACCGCAGCGCTGGGAAGTGTAGTCACTCCTGCAGCAGTCCCATCCGTGAGAGCATTGAAGCGCGGCCACAACCTCAGACTATCCCAAGCAGCACCTGCTCCAGCATGCATCACCTGTCAGACTACTTGTACCAAAGTTGCCAGACGGATTTCATACTCGAGGCGTCAGCAGGACAAGTCCTTTTGCAGCTGGTTTCTGGAAAAACCATGAAGGCCTCCTGAGCCTTGAAGTGTGCGCTCTTGCAATACGAGACTGTACCTTCAGAGCACACTTATGCGCCTGCATGATCCAGACAGACAGACAATAGTAAAATACCGGCAAATCCAACAGAACATACCTCATTGGTCAAAGCAAATCGGCGTGCGCTTAGTCCGGCGAGCATTCGCTGCCTCAAACACTTGCTGGCACATGCATCAACGTAGGCTTTTGCGATTCCTTAATTGCGATTATTAAGGAATCGCAATTAAGGAATTGCAAAAGCCTATGCATGTAGGAATCGCTATAAAAATAGCGATTCCTACACATTCCTTAATTGCGACTCGCAAATTGCGAGTCGCAATTAAGGAATGCCGTCCCATTCATTCCTATGGGCCTCCAGGCCCATAGGAATGAATTGGAGAATTCATGAGCAATTTGTGAGTACCAGTAGGTACTTGCAAATTGCTCATGCAATTTCAAGGGTGCAAGGGTATCAAAATGACACCCTATTGCACCCTTGAAATTGATCTGTGCACATATGTTGCACACACACATGCCCTAAGGGCATGTGTGTGCGCAGCATGAAACTTTGAAAAATGCACAAAAGTGCATTTTTCAAAGTTTTTGCAAATTACCAGGAAGTTCAACTTCATGGTAATTTGCTCCGCCTATTAGCGAAATCACTAATTTTTTTAATTTAATGCATTGCATTTAAGGAATCTCAATTTGGGATTCCTTAAATGCAATCGCAATTTAAGTAATCGCAATTTAGAGATTCCTTAAATTGCGATTTTTGCATTTGGGATGATGCATCCCAAATGGAAAAATACCGGTCGCAAAGGGGCAGATTCTGATAATCTGCCCGTTTGCGACCGGTTTTTCCTTTGATGCATGTGCCTGTTGATCCCTGTCACCTCGACAATGAATATTGGAAGCGCCCTTTCATATGTTGGCAGCATGTGCTTCTGTTCCAGATTCAATTTCATTCATTTTTGTACATTGTCGTTTTAACACAAACCGTACAAAAAATACAACTAGTAGTCATGTGAGTCGAACAATAGATTTAAAAACTTGCATTTGTGCAGATGTTTAAAGCGCATGGTCCATCGTGAAGCATTGATTGATGTATTGTAAATGATCTTTGGTGTGTAAAATATGTAATTCAAGGACAGAATGAAGAGCGATATTAAAGTAAAGCTTGGAGTGCTGGACTCTTATAAAGGAGAAAAGGCTGGAACAGCTAAACGCGTCACGCTGAAGCCTAAAACATTATTTGACCAAATAAAGTAATTCCTCCTTCTTTGAGTTAGGTTTCCTCCATATATCTTTGGCAATGGGCACTCCTGTTCACAAGCATCTTTTATGCTGGAGTGCCACAGCTTGTTTAAATGCCCCATGGGACGCTGCACGTGATTTTAGAAGAATCAAAGTTGCAGTCGGGTATTGGGCAGTGTGCCCAGTGAGCTGCCCAAGTCTTGTGGAACACTTCATGCAGTAATAAACGATCTTGCAAAGCAGTGACCGTTGCAGCGTTCGACTCCAGTGTAACATGCTTTGAAGTCTCTTGATGTCGGCCAAAGAAAGGTTGGTCTCAAAGGTTTGTGTGCACAGTTCATCCTCTAAAGGATCCAAGTCCCATCTGGCTTTGAGGAAGATATGGACACTCCACATGTAATATGGAGAATTACACAAGCCTCTTGAGACAAAAGCGGCGTTACACATCTCACCTAGGGTTGCATGCGGCTGCTTATGTATCTGCTCTTCAGTGACGGCGCTTGGCAAAGCATCTTAAATAAATTCTTTGGGCAACGCGCTTGGGCATAGTTTCTATTGGTCATGATGATGTGAACTGAAGGCCCACAGAACATTTCCGCTATGTTCAGATTCCTTTTTCTGTTCGAATTGTAATCTGGAATTGGGAGTCAACAAAGCCGCCCATTGGGTTTTGTTGAAATAAGTTGGTCATAATCAGGGCTACTGAAATTATGCTGTACTGTGGCCGTGCTGATTTCCGCATAATTATAGAATGGCCGTACTGCCACATAATTCACCATAATGTGCACAATTTTCTGATTATAACAAAAAAATGTTTTCCAGCTTGAGTTGATCAAATGTTTCTGAAAACACTGCCATGTATGTCGATACTAATGAGGTGAAACCTTTTCTAAGACTGTGTTTACATGAGAAAAATGACAACATTTTGATATAAAGTTCCAACAAGATGTGCCACATAATGGCCCATAATTTGACTTTTCCTACTGCATAATTCAGTCAACCCGTCTGCATAATATGGTCCTCCCCTGCCACATAATTCCGTCGGCTCTGGTCATCATGCAGACTGGTAATATTTGTCCCTTATCCTTCTAACCTGACCTGGTAATAACCTCTCAAAACAAGAAAGCATTTCCGGGCCATTTACGGGATTAGCCGGCCAGCGGCATGCAGCCTTTAGTGACTGTGCACTCTGCTGCCTGGTGTGTCAAGCTTTGAGGTTTACACTGATGTGTTTGGCTCCTTATATCCTGCCTGGTACTGAGACCTCACTGTCTGGCTGCTAAAGCTCACGTCTGACCATTAAACCGCCTTCAGCTCTTTTGTCTATTGTTTTCAGCTCACTGGAACGTAGACTTTTTTCATTCACTATAACTTTATTTAGCTTTCTCCAACAATGTATTCTCTGGGAAAGAAGATTAAACGTCTTGAAGTCTGTGTTTTACTTTATTTGGAGTCACTTCAGGGGCCCACGTACCATTGCTGCAGTGGAACCAGGGGCCCACTGAACCCCGAGAATGAAGGTTGTTTACGACCCCAGCACAAGTTAAAGGGGCCATTTTCTTTGCTTGCACAGGGCCCATGGCATCCAGGCTGCACTAGTCAGTGACTTCGTGGAACCAGACTCGCATTGGCCTTTGTCTGTGGAGCAGAGCCCTATCTCAGACTCGGGGCTGGGCCTCCCCTTTCCTTCTCTGTCTGTACTCGCATGAGAGTGGGCAGAGACCTCTGTGGTCGTGCGGATGGTTATGGACAGGCAGATATTGAACAATGGTTTGGGCGTGCCAATGTCTAAGACACGACTTTCATTGGCCACTGACCCAGATCTGTCATGTTCTCACTGCAGAGAGAGAGAACCTCACTTTATTGACACCGGCTTTGGACAAATAGAAAAGGCCCCTGTGGAATTCAACTCTAGTTCATTGAGCAACATCTGGAGCAGTTAGAGTTGGATCCCAGCGCAGCAGCCAGGGAGGCGTGTGTTGAACTTGGGGTACCAAACATGTTTCCATGGGTTGCGCTCCTAATATTATTGATGCTTCTCCTCCATAGGGTGCTGTGCACTCTTTCTGTACTTCCCAACTTTCCCCCCTGCTCATGGGGCTGGATGTTCAGTTCAATGCACAGAAACTCATTTCTGGACCTCTGTACGCTTTTCCTCTCCTTCAAAAAATGCTTGCTGGCATGGTACTAAATAAAGCAACCTCTTGTAACTAATCGAGCACGGTAGTCGTGATTTAGAACCTGCAGTACCACATGTAGTTAAGTAAAAGCTGGAGTACCTTAAATGATGAAGCACAATTTAATGGACTTCACTTTCTTTGAGTGAGTGTACATTTTAATTCCACATGATAGCAGTCCCTTCATAAAGTTCTTGGATTTTTGTAACAAGCCTCTGTCCAAGATTACTCCAAAAGGTCAGATAAGTAGAAATAATGATCGGGTTCTAAGAAACTTGGTTGCAGTTAAATATTTTTTTTAAACTATTTTTAATGGTGTGTTAAATATATTATGTTATAGTCCTTTTTAGGTCTCGCCTACGCAGCGCGCATGCGCTGAACAGGAGGACCTTCAGCCGTCGCTCTGCTGTTTTTGGAAGCACACACATCGTGCTTGTGGCGGCAGCCAGCTTGCGGGAGCGTGCAGGGGCGCGCCTCAAGCACGAGTGCAGTGCTTCCAAAAACAGCGGACTGCGCGCGCACGCAGCACTCCCGGGCTCTCGCTCTCTCTCTCTCTCTCACTCTCTCTCTCTCTCCTCTCGCTTTCTCTCTCTCTTCCGCTCTCTCTTTCTCTCTCTCGCTCTCTCACTTGATTGCAAAAAAAACAGTCTTGGATGTATATCGTCACGTTTGGTATCCTTCACTTGCATGGATCCATGAAACAGTGATGACCAATACTATTTCGTTTCAGGGATATGAATCATTTAATTTGGGCTCCACCAGTCTAAAAATATTATCGCCGGGGCGCGATCACTGCTGCTGCTGTTGGAAATGCCGCGCTGCTAACTCTGAAACTGGGAACAGTGGTTTTGAGTGCTTGACATCCTGGTTATAGCTTTACTTTGCGCTGCAGTGCCTTCCTGGCACAGTGCCCCTGTGGATACACTAACAACGATTTCAAATCTGCTCCTTGGATTGTGGGTACCAACGTACACTTGGATAATAAGCCTGCCGGGCGCTGGATTACCAGTCAATGCACTGGTAGAGCCGAGGGGTCAGCCAGGCCCCAAACCATCATTTCAACAAAACATTGGTATAACACGGACAACCTCACCTCTGCTCAGCCCCGATTTATGCATGAACACTTGGCTGCTGAAGTCCGGGTGCCTCAGGCAATACGGCAGGATCTACTACCATGGCACGACGGTGCATTTCAGAGCGATGAAGCGATATTGTGCTGGATAACTAAACACTTATAAGGTCCCAAAGGCGAGACCTATTGGCTATGCCAATGCTTGTTTTTTTTTGCTCATTCATGCTTAATTAATCTTAACTTTTTATTTACTTATCCAAGATGTGTCCACCATCTTTGATCGGCAAAATTCATCTAGTTGATCTTGGTTATGGGATGTTTCTATTTTTAGCAATGACCTGAATATCTCTTTACGTTCAGATCCCGCAAATGCAACAATATACACTTCTTCGTTTCCACTGGCATCTTATACTCATCTACTGCGGTTAAATATGTGAGAAATTTCTCCTTCCATTCCAGGTGAGGTTCCCCTTTGTTTTGCATAAACTTATTTGGGGGATCAAACTGCATGATGAATACTAATAACAAGCATTTACAATGCAATGGTCTCGGCATTGGTAAAGTTAGAGCTATTGGCATTGCTCATGACATTATTTCTGTTTATGTTTTTGTTTTTAAAACATTTAAAGAAACGGCATTGTCATGAGCAATGCCAATAGCTCTAACTTTAACAATGCCGAGACCGTTGCATTGTAAATGCTTGTTGTATGTCCTCTCTGAATTAAGACGAAACTGACATAGTGAATTTAAAGATGGCCTCTTAGGTTTTCAGATAACAGACCAAAAAGAGACGCAGAGAAGAGTGCATGCCTTAATTTAGTAGTGAATAGTATTTATGAAGCAGATATATATAACTTTCTATTTCTAAGCGAAGAGTTACGAAATCTGTATACAATCGTTTTTATCACACCAAAATTCTTGTGCGTTGACATATGCCTTAAAACGTTCTCAGCGTGTTGGTTTTGAAAGAAAAGATAATAAAAATCCAGATAAAAATGTTTAAAACTGTACGAATTGCGTATCTCTTCTAATAATATCAATTACAACTCATACACCCTCACCTCTCTGTAAGATGGCGGCCTCCTTGCAGGAAAGAGAGTCTGAAGTTTATCGCCGTCATTATGGTTCCTTCCGAGGGCGGGAGGCTTGAATACCTACTCTGTAATTGGGATCTGCGGACGACTGTGGAGCTGCTCAGCAGGGGGTAAGAAAGGATACCAAATGACGTGAGCCCGAGGTGGCGCATCCTACGAGGATGCAGAGGACAGCTGGCAGGGAATGCTCACCCATGGCATCCTCAGTGCTTTGAGGAGAAGTGAAAAAGGCAGCTCATAAAGTCAAGTGGCTGAAGTTGCGTAAATCAGAACGCTTAATTTTAGCCTTGTTGCCTAACCTAGTTACTGCCACACAGTCAGCAAAATTGCGGCACATATTTATTGTAACACTGCTGCTTGGATGTATCTGCACAAGTCCATTAGGTTGAAAACCACGTTGAAACGTATTTTTCAATTGTGCTTATTGTGGTATCCGCATGTCAACTTCTGAAAATAAAAATGTTTGTAAAAAATAGGCTAACCAAGGCAGAAACATTGAGGTCAGTACATATGAACAGCTGTAAAAAGTGCCGTAATTGCATTCTAAATAAGGTTTTCTGTGTATTTCTGCTTTGTTCCTTTCTCAGACTGCCGATCTGAATGTTCTGCGTTGTATCCTGAAAGTCTGTTTGTCCTCTATGAGGATGATTCGGTAGAAGTGCAGTATTCGGATGGTTCTCAGTATCTACCTCCCCTTGAGGGAGCCTTGGACTGCTTGAACCACCCTATTCCACAGAATCAAGTGCTGAAGGGGTACTTGACCCAGTTGCTTGGAATCGAAAGTACATCGAGCGAGGCTCAACCACCATGGTTGACCCAAGTAGCTCCTACTTGCCACGTGGCCCTCTTATAGGGTTTCTGACACAGACCGAGATTGTGCATCATCTATGGAGCGATGCAGTGTAATCTGCTACTTACTTTCATTGTTGAGGGTAGGAAGGGTCCCTGCTTGTGGATTCGTAATGGGTAATCACACAATAGGAGTCTATATTGCCAGCGAGGAGTTATGGTGACCTCATGAGCAACAAGGCCAAATGCTGAGTTGTTTTTAAATGTCACCAGAACCCTGAACTGGCAATATAGGACCATATTATATGTCACGTTTATGTTTGTTTTACTTCACGTTTTAGTTCGCTTTTATTTTGGAGACGTTAGCTTGTAGTTGGTGATTGAAAACATGAATTGAATTACTGGGCTAGACTCTTTTGCTGTATGTAGGAAACATGATACAAATAACAAAGTCGTTAATAGTGAAGAATTTCAGAAGAAACACATTTTGCTTTGTTAAAACCACATTCTGCCTGTGGAAGGGAACTGTTGAAACTGTTATCTGCAAGGTCCAGCCAACAATAGGAACAGATTAGACTTAAAATGATCAACTTTTGTTTACCTTTTGAATGGAATGTTGATTAAACAACAGACAATGGCGAGTGGATTGGGGCTGTCATTCGAGCTGGCAACATGATGAAACACATATTTCATAAGTATCCCCGAATAACGAATAATACTTCCCATGAACAATGGATTTTATACCACTTCATTTTGTGTAAGAAAACCAGCAACCGTATAATAGACAAATATCAGAAAGACAGTTGAGTTGTGGTGAGTAGTTGTTGTAGGGTGTGTGGAGGTGTTGACTCTGTACGGTGTATATATTGTATCTCTGTTGTTCTGTGTATAAAACCTCCCTGGTGAAATAAAAATTCAAAGGTGTGTTGTAAAGAACCATTATAGGGCAACAGCAGCATACTTAACCGTACTAAGAAAACATTGTTGCACTGTACTATTAAGTGTGATTGGTTTTGGCAGAAGCCTAGGTACAAAATATCCTTGTGACTTTCTGGAACGGTTGCAGATCATGATATAAACATCCTCAGCCAGGTTTCCAAGAAGTGTCTTCCTGAAAACATTACGGAGAAGGCCCCCTGCTTCTTTGGGGGTGGTTTGGCCCAGCTGCTTCCTCTCAGTTCTGTGCTCACGGCCTGGCCTGTGCTATTGTTTTAGAATGGGTGTAATCACTCCCTGTTTGATGATCCTCTCACCCGACACTCACCCCAGCCCCACTTTGCGCCGACTCTGACTGATCCTAGAGGTACGCCCCTCCCAATCCTGGCCTTGGTATGTGCCCTGTTGCCAGGCAGCTAATCCGCGGCTCTCTGGGCTGGCGTGTTTTGAGAATTTCGAACGACCTTTCCCCCAATTCCTCCGAGCGACAAACAAGCGCAGGGAGCAGAAATACATGCAGTCAAGAAAGCACTGACACAAGCAGGAGAAAAATTTCAGGCAGGAAAAACAAGCAGTGGTAGGGGAGAAGGAAAACATTCAGTGGCATAGTGCTTTTGGCTAGGCAGCGGGGAAACTAGTGCCACGGGCACCAGGAAAAAACATAGATACGCGGAGCAGAGGAACAAGCTCATCTGGCATAGGGGACAAAAAACGACCATATGTAGAGGCAGCAAGGAAACTGGCACGGGGAGAGGAAAGCAACCAAGTGCACAAGAACCAAATAAGCGGGTCTGCGCGCTGAGTAAAGGATACACACTGGCACCAACAAAAGACACCACCGCCTTTCTCCGAGGCAGAGCAGATGCCTCGGAGAAAGGCAGCGTCCTTTTCGGATTCAGGGGCGTGTTTTGCTGTTGTCTCCTCCTTGAGACTTTTCGCAAAAAACACGCCCCCGATCCGAAAAGGACGGGGCAGGATCGGAGTGACGGGACCTCTTCTCCAATGGCTGGCCAGCATTTACGAGGCCAGCCAATGGAGAACAGGGCAGAAGAGGGGCGGGTTCAAGCCCCTCTTCTCCCAAGTCATTAAATCTCCGGACTTCCGGTCTGCCGACCGGATGGTCCCGAGACCTAAAAACACAGGCTATATTCCTAGAGCTTATACAAGGAATAGGGAGCTCCTTTCAGCTGAAGGTTTGTGAAAGAAATCTTGATAGAAGTTTATAATATGTGGTCATTTAGGGAATAAGAAAAAAAGTGTGCGTCTTTGAGTATCCACAGTTCTCTGGTATAATTCAATGGAACATTGTGATTGTTAATTTCATTGTCAAACATTATTCACATTTAAAACTGGATTAAGAGGTAATTGCTGTCTGACAGCGAAGATTGAAGCGCTGTCTTAAAAGACAAAGCACTGTGGGGGGGGACTGGTAAAACACACACACACACCAATGGGGAGGGGACACTGTTAATAAGGCGGGCTTAAGAATAAGCCATCCGCGTCCCTTGAGGGCAGTTCCAGAAGGATGCCAGGCTGTGGGTATGACAGGATCCAGAAGAGCCAAGCATGAGGGGCACCTTATACAGAGTGAGGCTGGGCGGAGTCACCGAGCGAGAGGCCCCTCCCTTGACCATCAGCAGCCCCCACTGACAGGGTGCAGGCTACACAGCAGAATTCCATCGGAGGAGCCACACAGTTCTCTCACAAAAAGATGTTGTCGCCTCCCGATCTTCGAAGGAAACACGAAGATCCCATCCTTGTTGCCAATGAATGTCGTAAATGACGCACCTTCAAATCAGGTGGTCCAGGTAGAGCACTTCGCCGCAGCCGGGGCGTGGAGCCTTTCATCACTGAACTCTCCTCCTGCCTTCCATGTGGGTTGAGGGGCGGGTTAAGGCTGCAGTGTCCAGTGCTAGTCCCAGACGTGTGGTGAAGCCTTTAAAGTGCACTGCCCTGGCCCAGCTTGCTGTGGCCGATAACCATCGATGACTAACTCACTTGTGAAAGGGTAGTGGCCACCATGGCTCGTAGAACAGGTGGGTCGCATTATTAGGAAGTGAGGGGGGTTAAAGGGCTTGGGGTGCCAAGTCCATGCTCAAGGAGCGATACAAGGCTGGGTGACCCACTTTAATCCTTTCCAAGACGGACTAAGAGTAGGGGTCGCTATCTGTACTCTGTATTTTGCCTACTTCAGAAACTGTGGCAAAGCTCACCATGTCTGTAAACTTGCTTGTGAATCTCCGTCGTACTCTCTAAATTGCTTGTGTCTGAAACAATTGCACCCCTTGAGTTATGTCATCTCTCGATAGATGTCAGTCACACCACCCGTTACACAAAGCAGTGAGATTTGTGCTGTCATGGTTATAGTAACAGTCTCAGTGTCACCATGAATCTAAACGTTGGCCTATAGTTCTCAGATATTAGTGGATGTCTGTCTGATTCAGGGATATGATTTAGCATGCAGTCAGGAAAATTCTCAGATACAATTCCTTTCTGAAGAAATAAATTACACTTCACGTTTTCCCTATGTTTGTCTCCAAGCCCCACACTGTGAGGTCCTTATTGGACATGCTTGGATTTTGTGGTAAAAAAAAAAAAGCACCGATTTGGAAAACTGTGCATACTGCACTTAGGCTAGTGGTTCGGGTCTTATGCATCGATTATGTATGTCTGGTTCTATAAGAGTATTTATCATGTGAATGCAAACATGCAATTTTGGAAAGTTTAAAGAGGAAGATCTGGTAGTAGGAAGAGAGAGAATTGCGATTCTCCTAATAACATAAGAGAATATGGATTTCATTAAAGACACGGAGGCTAACATTATGCATATTTCTTTTAATGCTAACTCCAAGCAGCCACTTAGAATCAATACTTCATCAAACAAACAGTTCTAGAAGAGAATCTTCCTGAGGTATAATAGTCATGCATATAAAACAGTCTGCCTCTTTTAAATACAAAGTATTAAGGTAATTCTTCTTTTTGTAACTTTCTTTTTTCTTCTCTTTTTTTATGCATTCTAAACTGAGAAAATGAGAAAACGAGAACTTAATGAAGGGGTCACGGAATGCATTCTTCCCGAATGTCTTCCTTCCGGTCTGAACAGTATTGTGAAGCGAACCAGTTATGCTGAAGTATCTGAAATAAGAAAGAGTGTAAATGTCCTGTTGTTATGTAAATGTAAAAGAGCGTAACAGTGAATGACATATTGTATGAAATGGAAAAACAATTCAAAGGTGAATACGAGTTGTATTTGAAACAATGCTTTGAATAAAGGTGGCATTACCAACAGCACATCTCAATTGTTCAGTAAATCATTTATCAACCCATGGGAAGGGGAGTGTAGGGTAATTTTAGCCTCCGTGTCTTTAATGAAATCCATATTCTCTTGTCATGTTATTAGGAGAATCACAATATACGTACAAGACCAGAGGCTGCCATTATGCATGTTTGTAGTTTTGTAACACGACATCTGACATCTGTTCAATTGGTTTACAATAGTGTTTTACAAAAGTGTTAGAATTCGACCAGTCAGCTGCTTTAAGAATGTCATCTATTTTACCGCCTTTCCAGAAGGATTTACTAGTCATAGCGCCTCTTATTGAGTGTGCCTAACATTTCTTGAGGTCGATACCAGCTCGTTGCATTGCACATTTAACCCATCTTGCTACAGAGGCTGACGTTATGGGTTTAAAAGATTTCACAAAGGAGATAAGTAATTGATTTACAGCAATCCCACGATGTTCACTCATTCTCAAATCATATTCTTTCATGCAATCTACCACACAAAGTTTTCTGCATGCATCAAACTTTCGATAGAAAATTGTATTCCACATAGTTTTAGCACTTCTGATAATCTCGAAATTGACACCAAAGGCATCATAAACACTATTACTTACTTCTAGTGCTTTAACGTCTGATACTGTACGGCAGGAGATTAGGCAGAGTAGAGAGCTAGTTTAATGGAAAGTCTCTTAATATCTTGATATCTGTTCTCAGGCCAATTCGTGAATAAGACCAGCATTAGTTTAACATCCCATAGGGCATGGGTACTCGCAAACATTTGCCCAGGGGCCACAAAGTACGTCTGTGGTGTGACCGAGGGCCGCACTGATGCCAAGTGGGTGGTGTAGCGGGTTTGGATGGGTCAGGGATCGTGTGAGGAGCTCTTAAAAAAGAATTAAATAAACATGCAAGCATTTCATTGCAGGTAAATGCTTGCCTGTTTATTTAACCCTTTTTTAAACTATTAATACTCACCAGCTAAACAGCAGCTTGTGCTGCGGTTCACAACTGGGGCGCATGTGAAGGTCAAGAGGGCCATAAACGGCCCCCGGGCCATACTTTGAGTATCACTGCCGGGTCTCCTTAGTCGGATACTTTTCAGAATTCTGCAGATTATGGTCTTGCCATTTATTAGTGCATGGCCTGCTGAAATAGCTGATCTG
Organism: Triturus cristatus; assembly: GCF_964204655.1. Taxonomy (NCBI): domain Eukaryota; kingdom Metazoa; phylum Chordata; class Amphibia; order Caudata; family Salamandridae; genus Triturus; species Triturus cristatus. The sequence continues at coordinate 1,177,091,171 of NC_140580.1, read as the reverse complement.
TAGCAATTAATTGATCTGTAACTAAGACTACTCTCAAATTGCTCTACTAAAAAGTTGGCTACGTGTACGATAGGAAACTCCACGGAATCCAGGTTCCTCTCCAGGCACCAGGGTACCCATGTTCTCCAGATGCCGTTGTATCTATATTGGGTGCAAGGAGCCCATGATTCTCCGAGGAGTACAGCAGCTTCTCTTAAAAGATCTGTGATTTTGTTGAATCTCCTGACACCTTCCAGGCAAGAAGGTTCAAAGTCCATGTCTGGACTAGGGGATGTACTGTTCCGTCTATGTCCCTTAAATGGCCTTCCAGGGCTGGTTGTAAAAAGGGAATTTTGCAGGCTAATTCCAAGGTAGTCGGGAACCATGCCTGGGAGGGCCAGAAGGGTATTATCAGTAGTAAGAAGCATTGGTCTGGTCTCACTTTCCCGAGGACTCTATGGATTATTGCTAAGAGGGGAAAGGTGCATGCTCGAATTCCTTTCCAGGGTTGGAGAAAAGCATTCACTGCTTGAGCACCGGGGTCTGGCTTCCACAATGAGTTTCCAGTCACTGTGGCTTAAGAGGGATCTCTAATTCCAATCTGCAGTGATGTTGGTTTTCCCTGGTAAGTATTCTGCTTTCAGGACTATTTTGTGTTCTAGACAGAACATCCAGAGTCTTTTGGCTAGATTTGATAGGTCTGAGGATTTTGTACCCCCTAAGCGATTTATGTATGCAACAGCTGATATGCTGTCCATTTTTAGTATAACCGATCTGCCTTGAAGGGATTGTTTGAAGCTCATCAGAGCGTACGGGCCTGCTGTAAATTCTAGATAGTTTATGTGGTGTGAGCTCTCTGCATAGGACCATACACCTCCTGTGCTCTGGTTGTGCAGACAGGCTCCTCAGCTGTGAAGGCTTGCATCTGATTCCAGGATGAATTCTGTGGAACTCCGTAAAATGGCTTTGCCATTCCAGGCATCTAGATTCTCTAACCACCAATTCAGCTCTGATTTGGCTTTGTGATCTATGGTTACTTTGTCTCTCCATACCATAGTCCAGCTCGTAGGGCTTTCGCCTTTACCCTTTGAAGGGCTCGGTAATGCAATGGTCCTGGGAAGATAGATTGGATAGAGGAAGATAGGAGACCCAGGAGTCTGGCCAGTTCCCTTAGGGTTACGAGGACTTGTTTTATTACAAGTCTTACGTCTTTCCGTATTTTGGTTATCTTCTTCTTGGGCAGTAGGAGAAGGGACTTTACTGTGTCTACGATTAATCCCAAGAATTCCAGTGATCTGGATAGATTTTTCCTTGTTTAAATGAAGCCTAGGCCCTCTATGAGATTTACTACCATATTCAGATCCTGTAGAATCTGAGAGTGGTGATGGGACGTAATAAGAATTTCGTCGAGATAGACAATCAGTCATATCCCTCCTTCTCTCAAGATGGATGCTATAGCTCTCATTACCTTGGTGAAGCACCAGGGAGCAGAGGATAAGCCAAAGAGGAAAGGCTGAAACTGAAATAGATGACAGTTCCATTGGAATTGAAGGTAGGGTTGAAATTCTGAGGCCATGTCTGTAGTAGGGCCTTCGGTTGGTTTGGCCGGTAGAACGGCCACTTCTCCCGGCCTGACCAAAACACTAGGGTTGAACACTCGCATCATGCTGTTCTGTGCCTTGTCGAGGGCTGTAAAGGTTGCAACATATTTTCCTACGGTTTTGATCATGTCCTCCCCGAATAGGAGGCCTTTTGGGTTTGCTGAGGGTTCTTGGTCGGCCATATCACTCAACTTTGGGCTGATCTTGGTAAGGACTAGTCTCCGTCACTCTGCATTTATCCCTGCCTTAGTGTTCCCTAGTAGGATCAGAGTCCTCTGGCTCCACCCTCTGAGTAGTTCTATGTCTAATAGTGCTCCGTTAATGTGGCTCTCTTCTGCCATATCAATTATTCTTGCCAGGGGCTTTAATATATCAAGCAGGCGATCCTGGCAGGCCTTAAGTAACCTTTCCATGCCCATCCTGGGGTCTCTTTCCTGTTTGAATAGGAATCCGATTAATTCTGGTTCCAGGTTAGGTATCAGGCATACCTTTTCTTGAATGACTGGTCTGGGGCATTCTGCCCTTAGGATATTGCTTGTTTGTCTTTCATGGGGGTTTCTAATCCATTTTTTTATGAATTTGGCTATGTGGTGTTGGGGCCACCATTCTGCGCTCCTCTGGAGTCTTATATTATATGGTGAGAACATCTCCTCACCCAGAGGGTTGGTTATAATTTCTTTGGAGGATGAAGGGAGTTCTTCCTCTGAATGGGGAATCTCGAAGTCTAAGTCATCCTGATCTAGGACAAGCATGTATCCATCTATTAGGTCTGCACTTTTGTCCCATTGTTCCTCTATTTCAATATTTTGTGTATCATAAGGAGTACTTAGATGATGTGGACACCTCGATAAGTTGTGCCGCTTAGGACACCTGATACTTTTTAGGTGCGTATACCTCCCTTAAAGTTTGAGGTGCTTAGACCTCCCTTATATGATGAGGTGCGTAAACCTCCCAATTTACTTGAGGTGCTTGGACCTACCAATGTGCTCATGGGGCTAATTCTTTTTGTATTGTTACTTTTCTTTAATCTTTTGCCCCTTTTTTTTATTGTAGTCATCGTTTTGGACTTTTGGCCTCTTGATAACGCCATCTTCCTCATCAGTTAAGGGTCTTTTGGTTGACAGGACCTGGTTCAGCGTTTCGTGCATGCAGGAGCGCATTTCTTGCTGAATAATCTTTTTGATCTCTTCGCTATTTATGCTATAGGTAGGTACATCTATGACATCTGATTCCACATTAGACATGATAGGCTTTATGGTCCTTTCCCAGATTGTTGTAATTAATTTCAATCAATATATATGTAGATGGTTGTGAAACGGCAGGTAGCTAGTAAAGTATCAATTGATATATAAGAAAAATAGCTCAGAGTAAGTAGGTAAAGCCTGTAAAAGTATGTATAGAGCGTATTTGTCAGTGGTTGCTAGGTTTTGTAAGTATTTGGGCTTTATAGAGTACTTGCGGTCGTATGAGCCAGCTGCTGATCACCGAAGCGTTTAATCTGCCAGGAACCTCCTGATTCACGCTTGCTCTTGAGCGGTCGGCTGCTGGTGCGAGTGTTGCTCAGGCGGCCCCTCAACTGTATGGGCGTTGCCGGGGAGACATCGTGGTTTCCGCCTAGGCAGCCTCGTCATTATGGAGCTGTTGTCTGACCCGGTTTGTGGCCGGGGCTGGTAGCTAGGCTCCGCCGGCTGTGTAAGGCGCTGGCAGAGGTTGTTGCTAGGGCTCTTTCCGCAGGTTTCCTCCCGACGCACCGCCTGTTACTGGAGTGGAAATCCTAGGAGGATGCTCGGAGAGCGCTCCGGGGGTCTACACAAGCAAGTGTTAGGAGGGAAGAGTCCTGCGATCGGCAGGGGCAGGTTTCAATAATCAAAGGGTGATTTTCTGTAATCAGCGGCAAATTAGGTCTCTGCGACTCGGAGAGGTGCGAAACCCGGGGCCGAGGACAGTTGGGAATGGAGTAGGGGGTATTGGGCGAGATTCGGGGCGAGGGTAGTGGGCCTGATTTCTGTCAATTGCAAATCAGCCAGGTCAAGGTGCAGATTTTAGGCGGAATTCACCGCCATAGTGCTACAGGTTGAAAGGGTCAACAAAAAAACCACATCGAGATAAAAGTACCATGTGAGAAGACAAAGTGCATAAGTGAATGATCAAAAAAATTGACTTATCTGCCTGGAGGCGCATTTAAACGAGGCAGACTATTCAATGTACATGACTATTATACATCAGGAAGTTCCTGTTCTAGAACTGTTTGTTTTATGATTTATGGCTTCGAAGTGGCTTCTTGGAGTTAGCATTAAAAGAAATATGCATAGTGGTAGCCTCCGGTCTTCTAATTAAATCATATCTCCCTTTTTATCTGCTGTACCATAAAAAAAGTTATTGCACTCTAACCTAATCATTAGATACTTAACTACAACGCCTTGATGTCAGTAAGCGATAGCCACCTCTTGACTGTATTGCACTGCGTAAATTGGAACATTTAGGGATTAATAAAGCCTTCTCTTGTTTGACCAAATGGTGTGATCTTGGGCAAATACTTTATTTCACTTGAAGTTTTTTTTAATTCATTATCACATATGAGAGTACAGTCAAACTTGTGAGTTTGTGCGCTGTACAAATGTTTCTACTAAAGTGAGCAAAGGTGAAACGCATTTAGCAGAGCAGATGTGTTGCATTGTGAGACCACTGCTGGTAGCTGCGGCATTTCCCAGTTGCTAAGTTAAAGAGGCCAGTCCTGGAGCTCAGCTAGCATGTTATGTACTGTAAAGGAGGGTTGTTCCGGCAGGATGTTGTTTTCCCTGCATCCTGTCTGCATATAGAGTCCTACTGGCCCCCTACTTCTCAGGTGCCTGGCTAGATATTATAGCCAGTGACCCTGGCTGCCAGTCCTGGATCAGAAGCATGTAGCCACCAACGGCCTACTACTTAACCCGCAGCACTGCGTGCAGCTCAGTTGCCCCCCCTCCCCAACAACCCGGCCGAAGGCACTCTCTTGCTCAGCCTGGCACTGGAGTGAAGTGGACTTCTGGTGGCACAGGAGGAGAGTCCAGAAGAGCACAAAAGATGAGTGCTGTACAATCGGGTGAGGGGGGTTAATCATGTCTTTCAGAATGTGTTTGCGGGGTCAAAGACATCGCATGGTTTAAACAACAAAATGTTCTAAAACTATTTACCTACAGAAACTTAACAGATTATACAAGTCAGCTATCATGTGAGAGGCTGGCCTGGTATATGCTGTCCACTAATGTAAGTGGGAACCTTGCACCAGTCTGGACAACCCTTATGGTGACTTAAGAGGTCTCAAACAACCTTAGAAAGCTATTCAAGTGGTAGCTGTGGAGAGCAGCCTTCGGGCTTAGTCTTGAAGGAGTGTAAAGCAGCTTGTTTTACCAGAATGCAATTTTACAGTATAGAGTAAATGAGAGAGAACCACACAAGGTATTTTTTAAAATATGTATTTATTATATATTACTCTCTAGTACGTTCCAGTATCTCCTACACGGAGATAGACACAAAGCACACAATAGTATAGCAAATAAATCACAGTAAATAGCACTAATACACAGTGGGCCCCAGGAGGGGACCAAACCATATACTAGGAAAGTGGTATAAGAACCACCACTTGAGTCAGGACAATGTTGAGAGGATGTAGAATTGCTTGGACCTCAAGGAACCACCCAAAGTGAGTAGATAGGGGCCCCATGGAGGACGGGTGCAGTGTGGGAACACAACCGCGTGCTCTGTACAGCTCTATGTGAAAGTCGCGGTTAGAGTTTTAAAGATTAAGGACCCTTCTCAGTGGACTACGAAGAAAACCCTTGGAAGACAGAAGGTTGGAGAGCCACCCCACCCGTGGATACTGAAGTACTGAAGTTACCGAACCCTGGGAAGCCGGGTGCATTAGTGTGACGTGGCATTGGACACCGCCGTCAAACCCAATGGAGGACTTCGGAGAAGAGCCGCTGCTGAAAGAGAGAAGAATGTCCGATGGAATCCAATCATGGATTCTGGATGAAGAGTACCTGAAAGCTGAGGGGTCAGAGTCTGGGTCACTTGAGCATGACCAGGGGCTCGGTAGACGAATGCCCACCAATGTCGGGTGCTTCAGGATAGTTGACGGTGACCTTGACTCTGCAGCTGCGGAGACCTGGCGACATTGAGGACGACCAGGAGCCGGATGCGAGCTGTCCCATGAAGGATGTCGAGTGCTGACGAGTCGTGTCCAGCGGGAGCACCAACAAGCCTTGGCAAAAGCAACCCGCGCAGGAAGTCAGAGAAGTGTACAGTTCGGACCAGCAAGGTCCAGGAGACTCACCACACACAAGGGAGTTAGGAGCACCCAGGGGAGCCCAGGAAAAGCAAAGTTGACCCTCAATTGGACCCACAGGCCGGAGGCACAAGAGTTGAGCAGCTTCACAAAACGTCAGGCCATGGAGCACATGGTGCGAGGTGGTTGAAGATCTTTGTGGAAGAAGACACCAAAGGTTGGGGCTACTTGGAGCCCAATGCACCTATGGCAGGATTGCCAATAAGCCCATGCACTTGCAAAAGTACGCAGTGCACAGGTGTTCGGGTTTTACAGCCACCACGAGGGATTTTAACCTCAAACTCGGTGAGAGGGCAGCTCGGGGCTTGAGGGACAATGAAACCCACCTCCTGTGTTGCTGAGCCTTTCGGAGTCCGTAGGAGCTCGGGATCAGGAAACCGGTCAACAGTGTTGCGATGCCTGCGATTGCAGGGGAGTGACTGCTTCACTCCAAGGGAGATCATCTTCAGGTGTCTTGGATGCTCCACAGGTCCTAAACAGATCTTGTACGGTGCACAGGCACAGACGATGCAGCAGACTGAGAGGGAGACGAAGTCAGGCCTAAACGAAGTCCAGAGTGCCCAGACGGTCGAAGTGCAGTGGTTTCAGGTCTGAATCTTCTCCACGATGAATTTAAGGTCCTACAGCCAGGTAAGCACTTAAGTACCCACGGGTGCGATTTGGAAAGATTCATGGGACCCTCCCAGGGGAGGGCGTGGAAAGGGGGGAGGTTACTCCCATGTCCTTTGTCCAATTTCGCACCAGAGCGGGAGCTAATGTCTCCCAGGACTGGTTTGAACAGGACTATGTACACCAAATGTGCCCCCCATGCAGACTTTCAGCCGCTGGCAAGCATACCCACCCAGCCCTAATACACCAAATCCTATCTGGGAGGTGGTCACTCCTCCCTGTGACAGGATGCCTATTGCTCTGCCTTCCCCTGCTCGAGCTTGGCTCAGCAGCAGGAGGGCAGAAATGTGTCTCTGGTCGGCAGCAACCATTTTGTGCTGTCCAGAGCTAGAAGGCTGGTACCGGGAACACCAGGGACCCGACGAAGCACGCTTATGAGGGGTGGAACCATACCTCTCACACCAGTTACAGGTGTGGGGGTATGATTCCAACATGTTTGACACCAAACATGGTAGGGTTTGTTTCAGCCGTTTTCGAGTTGGTCATCACGCAGTCGCATAATGCCCCTTTATAGTAGTATATGGTTGCTTCACTGACAACCCAGGAGAATGGACTCCATAGGCTGCAGGGGTGCCCTGCTCATGCAGGGGCACCCTCTCACTTATAACAAAGCACCCTGCCCTCAGGATTGTAAAGGCCTGCTAGAGGGTTGATTTATAGGTTTTAAGTGCGGTGGCCTTTAGATACAGGAAACCTATCTCTTAAGTAAGTGGTGCATGGCTGCAATGGCAGGCCTGTAGTTCCATTTTGCATGGCCTCTCATGGGTGGTAGAATACATGCTTCAGCCCATGGGCGGCCTCTGGGTTACCTATGCCCTGGGTACATGTGTACCATACACTAGGGACTGACAGGGGTACCCCAGTAGCCAATTTGGAGTGCACCTAAGTACATAACATAACGGTTTAGGGAGAAAGAAGATAGGCTGTGGTCCAAAATAGCAGGATCCCAGTCAGGCTAGTCAAAAACAGCGTTACATCAAGCAAAAAGCAAGGGTAACCATAAGAAACAGATCCTACTCCCCTACATATCAGAAAAGGTAAAAAAGGGTACCAGTCAGACAGAATTCAAAATGCTAAATGTGCAAATAATTTTTTTTACTAAATTCTCACCGAATTTCATAAGACTAAATGCATAGAAATTACTCATCCCATTACTCAAGAACTCAAGGTCAAACAGGCAAATCATTACACAACCAATACAGACATGTTGGACTCCTATTTAAAACAAAGGAAAATCACCAGCACCTAACCCATTTCCAAAAATACCCTCCAAGAATAGTCTAACCCAGTCTCTCCATTCCTTCAAACAAATATCACAAAGTGAATTTATGGATCTGGTCAAAGCAAGCAGGCCTGCCGGCAGACCTTCTGAACATTCTTATAACTTTCTCTGCTGCCACACCAGTAAGAAGAATCATCAATAATTCCATAACTACTGGAATCTATCCAGAAGACCTACAAAATGCATACATACCCCCTACTATTAAAGAAAACTAACCTGGACCCGCTTGACCCTGACAACCACAGACCGATTACAAATGGGCCTTTCCTGGGCAAACTGACAGAAAGAGCAGCATTCACCCAATGTCACAATTCATTGAAGATAACTCCATACTTTCTGACTCCTAAACAAGGTTTTGTCCAGGAAGAGGCACATAATCAGCCCTCATCACCATCTGGGATGACCTTAAAAACACAGTAGACCGCAACGGGGTTGCTGCACTGCTTCTCTTGGACCACTCGGCTGCCTTCGACACAGTTGCCCATGACACTGTAATCTAAAGACTCTGTGAGGCTGGCATAGAAGGGACTGCCCTTGACTGGATCACATCCCACCTTCAAACAGGAACAAATGTCATCCATTTTCCACCTTTCCCATCCAAACTGTACTTCACAAAACAGAGGTCTCTCATGGCTCTATCATCTCACTCGTGCTTTTCAACAGCTACTTAAAGTCATTACCGGCAAGCGGCAAAACTATAGAATGTAACATAAGATCCACAGATAACCATCTTATCTTCAGAAGACTACTCAAGAGTTGGCTCTTTCCTACATAATCACCATACTCAAACACAAATGTACAGCATATCAGTGTGTATATAAACATTTAATTATGAGTATATGTATGTATTTATATATGTGTATTTCTTGATATAAATATGTAGATGTAATTAAGTATCTATACATTACTTTACTCCTACCGTAAGAAAAAAAACATTGATGCTCTCCAATGCACGCTCCTATATTTCACCCTAGTCCTCTCTCAGTATATCCTCTACCTCCACTCTGACTCATCCCAAATCTAATTTTACCTCTATGATCTCCAGATTAACCCTTTTTAGACTCTTCAATCAAATAACATATTGGAACCCTGTGCCTGGAGAAACTAGGAATTCTGTCCTCTAACTAGAGGACGCCACGAATCGAAGTGGAACTCTCAATTTGAGTATTGTATATGATGACGCCCTTCACATCTTTTTAAATTACGGCTCCAGTACAACAACCATACAGACTCACCTCACTTTGAGAGTATAACCAACTGGCGCTACATGCAAACCATAGACAGAAGGATTAATACAACAATACCGTCTAGCCAGAAGAATTTTTACTGGCAGGCCTGAAGAAGTCCGAGAGGACAAAACGTGTTTGCTACGGTTCATAATTGAATGTGAAAAAGAAGATAAAAGAATAAAGGATTATACACTGAATATGTCCAATGATGATTTATATTGAGAAACATGTTATATTATATAAAGTGGTTCGCTGAACTCCTACCCGATGTAGTCATTTGACACAATTTTAGGCGCAGAACCATGGTATATTGATTGATGAGTCGGTTTTTTTTCACCTCAGGAAGTTTAGGGGAGTTGAACTTTCGCTTCTGTGCACTAAAATAAGTATCTAACCGACTCCACAGTAGGGTTAGTGCTGTTTTCATTGTATCAATCCCCTTGTAGTCAATTAGCCTTTCTAGACTCTTGCCTCCTTCGATTACCCCAAACACCATTCTAATACTGATTTCCCAAACAACCCTTCTAAATTCTATTACAGGACCGGAGGCTTCGTATTATGCTTCTCTTTCTATTTATTGCTACTCACAGCAGCCAATAAAAACCTTTGCATTATGTAAATAAACTACATTTCCCATGATGCACATGTAACACGTCACATCCTGTAAGGCCCCATAAGAGCCTCCATCACCGGAAATCATCCTCTTTCTTTGCTGCTCACACAGAAAGTTAAGTGTACTATTGGTTATTATGCCTTATTTGAACAGCGATGTGGTTTGATATATTTCTTAGGAGCGCGGCGCTATGTAATTGTTTTACTGCGCTTATCGTGCTTTGTGCTGCTGTGCGTTTTTGCATACTTTGTAGGGTGCTTTCCCTGTGTCGCTACTGACTTTGCAGTATATTTGTTGGCGCGAGCCTCGTGCTGGGGTTTCCGACGAGCCCGTGCCCCGATGACATCGGTGAGGTGTGCGCTTCATGCCGGTGCACTCCTGGCTGCGCTAAAAGCATGTTTGAAATTCCCGCCAGTAGGGAACTGTCTCTGCGATTACGGCCGCTCGGACGGCATTATTAGGGATCCCACTTGAGAGATTCTGGCACCGCGCTGCCTACTGCGGTAAATCACGTAGCTTTTATTACGCGCAGAGGCTTCCCTTGTTAGCTGAACGCGCGAGGAGCCTTTCCCTTTCGTTTACATTAAGGTTTCGATGTGCGTAGCCCAATTGGGCTATTTTCTAGTAGGATTTGGGCTACGCACATCGCTACTGTCCGTTTTTATATTCTTTTGCCGATTTTTCGATCGATCCCCCAGAGCAACACCTATTACGCCTCGCTGGCTGCAAGAACGTTCTGGGCCTGGAGGGTGCACACCTCCTTGAAAGATATTGCTCTTTGGCTCCATAGACACCCTGAGGGCTGCAACAACAGAACTACAGCTTATGCTAAGGAGCTAGGTGCCTTCTTGAATTTTGTGCTGTGGGTTGGCTCCCCCATTTACTCCTCTGTGCATGAGCAAATATATCTATAAATTCTGTCCCACTATGGAGGATTGGGTCACTTCTGACGAGGATGATAATTTGTATGAAGAGGAGGTAGCAACCCCTTCCCTAGAAGACAACATTGTTGAGGCCCTGGACGCCTCGGTCCAGGAGTCGGTCAACAAGGCCCTTGAGAAAGCAGTTCCGGGAACTGTGCAGCAGGCGCTAGCTACTGCATTGAAACCAATAACAAAACAGCTTGAAAAGTTTGCGAAACGTCATGGTTTCACTACTCCGGCAGACCCCCCAAGGACGTTCCCCAGCCTAAACCCTGGCATCATTCTTCCACATACTCTTCACTGCCTCCCCCCGACACTGACAAATCTAAGGCCCAAGACACTGACCCGGATACTACGGGAACTGACACCCCGGACGAGTCCCCTCCTAAGAAGAGATCGAAGAAGTCAAAGAATGTGGAAACACCTCAAGCTATTCCCACTCCCTTCACCTTTAACCCAGCTGATATAGTTCACCCCAGGTCATCAGACTGGTTACCTGCCCCTGAGGTTGCGGCATATTTGCACGAAAATCTGCGCAAACGTTTTGACAGAAGTGCGCAACAGACTCCACTCGGAGTGTCCTAGGCCAGATATTTCGGATAAGGTGGCAAAAACCCCAGATATAGACTCCATTCTCTTAACCTTTTTTTAAAAAAATCGCAAAAGACCCCAAGAAGGGTATTGATCGCACCTGGCGAGGGTGCCAAGACAAGCTCTTAGATGTGGTCGGTCTTCTGGCTAAGATCTTGGAAATGGCTTTAGAAGCGCAGGAATCCGGCACTGCAGTGGATCCTCATGTCCTGGCAGGATGGACACAGAGAGCCATTCGGGCAACGCTAACTGTGCCATCTCCACTGAGTGGCGCAAATCAATCCTTATGCGCATGGACTCCAATCTCACAGAATTGGCTGCAGCGGAACCGGGCCCCTTGTCAGACGGGAACCTGTTCGGGGACCATTTCGTCAAAGACATGGCCAAATATGTGGGCACCTTCACGACTCTGGATAAAGCACAGTCGGGCATTAAAAGAGTCTTTCAGGGAGGAGCCAAGATGGCGACCGGAGCAGACGCTTGAGCGCCCGGCTCCGCCGGCCCTTGGCCTCGGACTATCATCCTGATTCCTATCCTTGCCGATTTTCGAGGTGCAACGTGCGCGACGACGCGCTGACCGCGCCGCCGCTTTCCCGGAGTCTGAGCCCGCCCGGATGCCGGAGTTCTTGGTGCCTTTGTTCTCCGCGCTGGACCCCTGCTCTATTGTGGCCTTGGCCGGCCCCCTGGAAGCTCCGCAGTCACTGGACCCCCGGCGCAAATCTGAGCCCCGCGGCCCCGATCCCGCCTCACACCACGGATTGTCGCCAGATGAGCCGGGGGAGAGACGCCCGGACACCTCCTTCACCTTTCGCCTGACGGGCTGGAGCTATAGGGTAAGCCCCGGTGTGGCGGGTCTCCTGCTTCGCTCTGTGGCCCGCGCTGTGGAAGGCTGCGGACCCCCTTCTTCTATTGCCTAGTCGGCTGCAAAGAGAGTCCGAGGGAGGGGAAGCGACTGTTGGCTTTCACCTGTTGCGACGCAGACCTGCGTGGAATTGCCTCCTTGTTACGACCCCCCCCCTGGCCACTGTACCGTTCAGCGGTAAAACATGGCGTTGATTGCCTGCTCGCTGCTGGGGGGCGATGCTCCGGTCTCGCCCGCTGCCCGCTTCGCCCTCCCTCTACCAGACTCCAGCTCCACAGTGCCGTCCCGGATTGCTGCCGATGTGGGGGCGCAGCTTCCGCTGACATGCGGCTCCGTTCTGGCTGCCCTGCGGGACCTTCGTCTGCAATTGTGTGTCGGCTTGCAAACGCTGAGTGAGCGGTTTGACTCCATACTGTCGGCTGCGGGTCGTGAGCGCCCCGTTTGTTCTCAACAAGACGTGGGTCTGCCAGTGCTTCTGTCCTCTTGCGGGGACGCAACGACTGTGTATAACCGTGCTACACTGGTGTCTGCATCTGGCTTTCCCGGCACCCAGGATCAATCGATCTCCTGCTCAATTGTGGACACTTTGTTTCCCCGTTCATTGCTGCCTGCTTTGTTGTTGCCTGCCTCACCGCGTCCGCAAGAGTATCCAGCTGAGCGACACCTGACGTCCTCGAGGAACCGTTCACGGTGGCCTACGGCTTCTTTTATGTGGAACTCCTGTACTTTACAGGCCAGGTCTGGATTTTATATGGTGCACAAGGGGACCTCAATAGATGATCGGCGGCCATTTTGTGACTCTACTTCTCCATCTTCTCCCAAGCGGCCATATTGTCTTTGTCTGCACGGGCTGCGGGGCCTTCATGTGGGGGCTAGTCTAATCTTACGCCCGCGATCGGGCCAGGGCTAGATTGATTTCTATCACCATGGTGTCACGGATGGGCTGGACTGGGACTGGAACTGTCTGCATATGTTGTGCGCACTCGTCGCGATTTGTCTGCCTTCATTTATATTATTGTGACATGTTATCTTCACACGACCGCCTTTGGGTGTAGTGGGTTCTCAGTGTGTGGAGACGTAGTTGGCCGGTGGTTTCGGGCGCTCCGAGGTTACGTGGGCTCCTCCCCGCTTTCTTCTTTGTTTTCTTATTTTCTTTACTCTATTCCTACTTTCTCTCTTGTCTATATTTCGGGTTCATTGGGCGACAGGCACTATGCCGGGGGGGGGGCAGGCCGTAGCCTCCGCATTGGTGTAGGGTGGGGGGGTAATTTACCTTTTCTTTTTAGTTCTATGGGCCTCTTTCTTCTATGTCTCTGCGCTATACTTGTTTCCGATTCAGGGTCCGGGTGTGGGGTGGATTGAGTGGGGGCGGCTTTGGAGGGGTGCGTATTTACTCATGTGACTATCCTGTTATATAACTGCATCGCCTCACTGTCTGAGATTTTCTATGGCCATTTTAATGATGCTGCTGCTCTCCCGTGTGATGAAGCCATCTTGCGGACTCGAATCTCCTTGGTTCTATCCTCTACTGACTTTTTCCTCGATAAAATTATTTTGAAAACCTTAAAATTAACCTTTACTTCTCCTTCCCCTGGTGTCAAGGATCTCTCCAGTGTATAACTCCTGAATCGTTGCTAATCTTGACCATTGACGCACAGGGGTTGTAATGTGTGTCTCAGTGCTTAACCGTTTTGTGGCCGGCCTGATGGTTGTAGGCCCGTATTTGTCCTTTTCATATGCACAAATAAAGGTTTAAAAAAAGAAAAAAAAAAAAAAAAGAGTCTTTCAGGTTGGTGTTTTCAACAGGGCCGGCTGACGACACTCGTTTGGCCATCAGTTCTCCCAAGGTCCTCAGAGAGGAGACTTCGTTCGAGGCAGGGGAGAGTGGGACTCCACCCGTGGCGGAACCTTTTACCCCACCAGACAGCGCTTCAACAAGAGGTGTTTCAACAGAGGATTGTATCGTGGAGGCTTCCAGACCCCTGAATCTTCAGGTAAGTGCTCCAGACAAATTCCTACTACCATTGGGGGGTCATACTCAGTTTTTCTATCACAATTGGGTTCAACTCAGGATGCTTGGATATTGCAGACAATGCAGGGTTTTCATCTACATTTCTTTCAGACCCCTTATCAGGACAGGCTACCCAGACAGCTTTCTTTTTCCCAACTAGAGTGCGATTTTATAGATTCTGAACTCGAAGAATTGCTGCAGAAACACGCGATATCGTATTGCGATGAGGGCCCTCACGGTATCTGCAGCAATATTGTTCTGGTGCAGAAGAAAGGCGGGGGTTACAGGTTGGTACTCAATTTAAAGGAGTTCAATCATTACATGACCTACAAACATTTCAAGATGGAGGGCATCCATCTGTTGGTGGATCTCCTGAAACAAGGGGACTGGCTAGTCCGTCTGGACCTGAAAGATGCCTATCTGTCTATTCCCATTTTTCCTCCCCATCGCCGGTTCCTGCAATTTCAATGGCGGAACCAATGGTACGAGTATTTGGTCCTTCCTTTCGGGCTTTCCTCAGCTCCGTGCTGCTTCACCAAGGTGATGAAGCCAGTGACAGCGTACCTCAGGGAACAGGGAGTTTGCATGATAGTTTACCTAGACAACATCCTTATCATGGCACAGTCTCCATCTCTAGCGAGCATTTACGCATGACCATTGCTACATTACAAAACCTGGGGTTCGTGATCAACGAGTCCAAGTCGGTTCTGTGTCCTTCACAGACGATAGATTTCCTAGGCTTCGTCATAAATTCTCAAACAGCTCAATTGAGTCTTCCACGTTCCAAACTTCGGGATATCAAAAAGGAGCTGTGCTCCCTGTTATCCAAACAGATGGTATCACTCCGAGTGATTGCCAGTATAGTGGGCCTTCTAGCGTCCTCCATTCAGGCGATTTTTCCAGGGCCTCTCCACTATCAAGCCCTTCAAAGGCTGAAGATTCAGCATCTGCAGAAGGGTCTATCTTACACAGACCGAGTCCCTCTTTCCCATGAGGTTTGGGAGGAAATACAGTGGTGGCTTGCCCACGTGGAAGCATGGAATGGCAGGGCTATTTTCAGCTCCCTGACGGAGGTCGTCATAGAATCCGACACCAGCCGCTGGGGCTGGGGAGTTCGCTGCGGAGATATTTCCACGGGAGGACGCTGGTCCGTACGCGAACTAGACCTCCATATCAATTGCCTAGAACTCCTTGCAGGGTCATTAGCGATCCGGACTCTGTCGCCCAAACAGGTCTTGTGTTGCATCCTCTTGCAGATGGACAACGTCTCAGCGGTTTGTTACATCAACAAGTTGGGAGGCACGAGGTCCTCCATTCTTGTAGAGATAGCGAAGGACTTTTGGCACTATTTCCTGAGCCACCAGATCTCGGTCATAGCCAAGTACATTCCGGGTCAGTCAAATGTAGTGGCGGACTGGAATTCCCGACATCTCAGGGATTACAGCGATTGGCAACTCCAACCCCAGATAGTCCAGTGGCTACAGGCGATCTGGGGACAGTGCGAGATCGACCTGTTTGCCTCCCGATTGAATCGTCAGATGACCAAGTTTTTCAGTTGGAGACCGGATCCGTTGGCTCTGGCGATAGATGCTTTCTCCCAGGACTGGTCCTTGAACCTGAATTATGCTTTTTCCCCCTTCTTTCTGATACCACGGGTCTTCACACAGATAATGCGCCAGAGGGCGGAGGTAATCCTAGTGACTCGTCTGTGGAAGTCGCAGCCCTGGTTCCCGATACTATTGGAGGTGAGCTGCGACTCCCCCAGGATGATTCTGTGGTCCTCAGCGATGCTCCAGGGCCCTCATGGAGAGATGCACCTGATGGTACTATCGGGGCAGTTGTCCCTGATGGCCTGGAGACTTTCCGGAAACGTTGGCAAATGCCAGGATTTTCGGAACAAGCTTCAGGTTTTATCTTACCAAGCTTGGGCCCCCTCAACCAAGAAAAGGTATTCTTCAGCCTGGAAGTGTTGGGTTCGTTGGTGCGTGGAACAACACGTGGATCCTGTGGGGGCAGACTTACCCTATGCTGTAAATTTGTTGTCCAAAAAGGCCTCTGAGGGTTTGGCATATCGTTCTTTCAACAATTTCCGTTCGGCCATTTCGGTGGGTCATTCTCAACTTGAGGGCAAACCAATAGGAATGCATCCATTAATTTGTAAACTCTTGGAAGATATTAGAGTAGCTAATCCGCCCAAGCCGAAGTATTCTTCCTTGTGGGATGTCTCGCTAGTTCTTTCCTTATTCAATTAATGGCCCAGCAACAATATGTTGACAAGGAAACAACTTTCATCCAAATTAGGCATGCTGTTATGTCTCTCTGCATGTAGACGTTCGTAGGGATGTTAAAGCTCTAGATATTACAGGTAGAGTATTTACTCCTGAAGGAGTTTCTTTTAACATCACTTCCAGGACTAAAACTATGTCACGTAGTGTGGAATATCATGCTTTTCCTGGTAATACAAAACTCTGTGTTGTTCAATGTCTCAAGGCTTACGAAGAATGTACCAGGTCTATTCGGCCTGACGGTGTGGTGCAATTATTAATCGCTTTGCAAAAACCTTACAGACCTGTTACTGCGGCTACCATAGCCAGATGGTTAAAATCTGTTATGCAAGAAGCAGGTGTTGATACCCAAGTGTTTGGGGCGCCATGGCCTCTAAGACGTTCATGTTGGGTTCTACTATTCAGGATAGCATGCATTCTGCCGATTGGTCTTCTGAATCTACCTTTAAACAGTTTTATTATAAACCGGTGGGTGATATTTCCTCTGTGGTATTTGATCAGCGTTAAACTAGCATAATACGAAGCCTCCGTTCCTGTAATAGAATAAAAAATTAGCTAGCATTCACGCCAAGAATTTTCAATTCTATTGAGGACACGGAGGCGAGGATTATCCCACTCGGTTGTATATTACAGTATTGTAATATTTACCCACCCGTCTGTATTTACATTCTGGTTACGCAGAAGTTACGGGTTATTTCTGTCTCTCACTCTTCCAGGTTCAGAGAAGAAGATGGATTAAGTGTAATCCTGGTTAAGAAGACGTACTTCCCAGCTTGACTGGTTCTTCCACGTTGGAGGATATTATTTGGACTTCAGTTATGTTTGTTGGACTTTTTACTGTTCGAAGCAAAGAAAGAGGATGATTTCCGGTGATGGTGGCTCTTATGGGGCCTTACAGGATGTGATGTGTTACATATGCATCATGGGAAATGTAGTTTATTTACATAATGCAGTTTTTCATTGGCTGCTGTGAGTAGCAATAAATAGAAAGAGAAGCATAATCCTCGCCTCCGTGTCCTTAATAGAATTGAAAATTCTTGGCGCGAATGCTAGCTAATTTTTTATTCTTCCCTCATCTATCCCTGCTTTGACTCATCCCAAAACTAATGTTACTACCATGATCTCCCTATTCCATTTCTGGAGATTTTTCCATCCTCCATCTCTCCTTATACTTCTCCCAAACCTTATCTTACTACTATGATCTCCCAATAAACACTTTCTAGACTCTTCCCTCTTAATCCCCCATTATCCTTTTCAATCCAACAGACTAACATGTCCACCGCTCAAATTCACTCAAATTCCACTATACTAATCCACCACTAATCCTTTTCCAGTCCTGAAGTAGCGTACTACTTGCTTAAGAGCTTTGACACCTTGTCAGGGGTAGTAAGCGCTATATAAATACAACACAGTACACGATGTCATGCAAGTTAAATTGATGGGGAAGTAGTTCAATCACTGGAGAGGGAGGGACCAGAATAGTCCTAGTTGGCAC
This sequence comes from Triturus cristatus, assembly GCF_964204655.1. Lineage (NCBI taxonomy): Eukaryota > Metazoa > Chordata > Amphibia > Caudata > Salamandridae > Triturus > Triturus cristatus. The sequence goes on along the minus strand of NC_140580.1, from coordinate 1,177,073,304 downwards.
CATGGGGAATGTGGACTTCTGTATTTATGGTGCTACACGGTCCTAGTCCGCAATGAAGGCACTATGGATATGCAGTGGCTGTTCAAGGGATTTTGCAGCAGTTTCAAGATGTTTTTTTTAAAGAGCCTCTCATTGCCCACAAGGGTGTCATTTCTGATATTTGTCTTTCTGTGCACTTCAATGCTTGGTTTACAGGCGCGAGTGTCACGCTGCGTGTCACTCAGCGAGAGTGTCACGCTGCGTGTCACTCATTTGGCACTTGAACGTCACGCTGAAGCTCAGATACCACGAAAGAGTCACGCAGAAGCAATCCGAACACTTGGCATCGACGCAGGGGCATGAGGAGGAATGATGCGGGCCCCTGAGCTCCACTATCTCACAAACATTCATTCACCGAGGGTGGAAGGGGGGGGGGGGGGGCCAGTGCTTTAAATGGGCCGGTACTCACCGGTACTGAGTACCGGCACTTCTTAGATTTAGCACTCGGAGTACCGGCACTTCTCTACTGCCGAGGAGAGTACCGTTACTCATGAAAAGATGGTCCTGGCGGTCTTTCTTTGATAGCTAAGGCACTTCTGTAGACCTGCGCCAGCCCAGCTTAACAGTTCAGCATGGGCTCATTTGCATACCAATCGGGTGTTCACAGACATCGAGGCAGCCCAGTGACAGCGTAATTAAGAGAGCCATGGGAGGTAACCAGGTTCAAATGGCTTTAAGCCCACCCGATTCTTTTGTTAAGTGTCTGCTAATGTTTGTCTGCGATTGTTGAGAAAAACGAGAGAATGGGGGAGACAATAGAGACACTCTTGGAAGTTATATTAAAAGAAATGTGTGTACTGCGTTGTGGGTTCATGTCTGCTTGTTTCTTTCTGTGTCACTGGAGAACATATAGAATTGTGCGGAGCAACAGCAATTAACAGAATTGATGTTGTACATATTACAAAACAACGAAATGTTGAAATATCGCCGCGTTTGGGTTTCGGTTGTTTCTAATGAGTAAAAAAAAACGGCTTTGTTTAGTGAAAGACATTTCTCATGTGTTTTGGTATGTGCGGCAAGTAGTATCGAAGTCAATAAGTATCGGCATGACTTCTAAGCCCCGCCCCCAAACCCCGCCCACTCGGCACATTTAAATGAGTACCTGCACTATTTTGCCCCCATTTAAAGCACTGGGGGGGGCCCCACTGAAGGGCTGGGGCTCTGCGCTGCAGGGCCCGGGCCCCGCCCCTGGTTGACCCTCTGCACAGAACCACATAATGCTCCGCCCCCTACTAAACTCCCCCGCCCAAGGGACAACGTAGCCGCCAACGTCCCTCCACGCATGCGCAGTTATTTCGCTCATGGGAACTTTTGGGAGCGCTGGCCCGCTGTGACAGTAGAGATAGAGGTAGGACTCACCGCGCAGCGACCTCTCCGGAGAGGTCAGGTGGCGGCCATCTTGGATCGGGAATGGAAGTCGGTCCTGGAGCCGACCTCTCTTTCTCGCCTAAGCCTTCCCTCCCACTTTGTTACCGTCAGAGCATTGCGCCCCCTCCCCGGGGAACTTTGCGGGGGTGCCTCTCAACGCTGGGGCTGTCAAACGTGGCGCCGTTTCTCGGCCCAGGCGTATTAACGCCAATACCGCTGTGCATGCTGGGACCTGTAGTTTAAATGCTCACCACCTTTAGCAAACATTCACTAGTGTTCGCCTTACGAGGGCAGGTGGGCAGTGCGTGGCGAGTGGTGAGGAGACGGGATAAGAGGCCCAATAATCGGCCTTTATTGCCACTCGCTCCTTTCAGACTGCCCGTGGCTCCAGAAGACACAGGAGGCTCTGCTCCCAGGTGGCGCCCAGCCCGCCCTCTGTGTCCCTGCAGCAGCTGACATTGCTGCGCCCAGGGTCACACGCCTTGCAGCGGAGCTGGGATTGGAAGCGCGCGCAGCTAGGCCCAGGGTATATCAGCCAGTGCCAAAACTGGGTCACACATGCGGATAATTCTGCTGTGCTTTCTAGGGTTGGGTACAGGGTGTACTTTTTGCAGTTCAGTGCAGTGATTTTTGGGTGGGGTAGAGCTGTAGATTACAGTTGGTTTAGGTGTTGTAGAGCTGAGCTCTGGGTTCATGCTGATAATTCTGCAGTTCGCAGTGGTTTCTAGGTCTAGCCCGGCTGGGTACAGGGTGTACTTTTTGCAGTTCAGTGCAGTGATTTTTAGGTGGTGCAGAGCAGTGCTCTGGGTTCATGCTGATAATTCTGCAGTTTGCAGGGGTGTCTAGGTGTAGACAGGTTGGATATAGGGTGTACTTTTTGCAGTTCAGTGCAGTGATTTTTAGGTGGTGCAGAGCAGTGCTCTGGGTTCATGCTGATAATTCTGCAGTTTGCAGGGGTGTCTAGGTGTAGACAGGTTGAATATAGGTTGTAGTTTTTTCAGTTCAGTGCAGTGATTTTTAGGTGGTGTAGAGCTGAGTTTTGGGTGCATGCTGACAGTATTGCTGTTTGTTCTAGGTGTAGTGCTGCAGGATTGGGGTCACAAGCCTCGCATTGTGGGGTGGGCTTTAGGTGCAGTGTAGGCTTTATGTTTCAGGGACTCTGAATTCTCTACTTTTGGATCTCTGAAGGCCACAGAGATGCATGGGCTCCGAGGTGGCAGGGCGTTGCTGCTCTCGGCTGTATCAGTAGCCGTTGGGACAGGCCTGGGAGCTGGAGCTGTGAGCTGGCAGCAGTGGGCTAACCCTGAGCCAAGACTCTTCACTGTTCAGGCTGCCACTGAGCTGGTCCCTGGGGCTAGCCTAATGAAGTATGGCTTCCCTGGAGGCCTTTCCCAAGTGCGAAGTCGTGAGGGTTACGCACTGGCATACGACCCTCGGCTCCGAGGCGCTGCATGGGTCATCGAGAGGCTGGACACAGAGCGGCTACAAGGTTCTTCCACCCGCAAGGCTTGTGAATTCCAGGAGGACAATACCATACACATCTACCACCGGGCCACCAATGCTGACTTCAAGGGTAGCGGCTTGGACCGGGGGCACTTGGCAGCCGCTGGTAACCACAAGTGCAGCCAGAAGGCTATGGATGAGACATTCTACTTGAGCAATGTTGCACCACAGGTATTGGTCGCAGATACCCTTAGTCCTGCTTGCAGTGTTGAGGTGACGCTGAGTACAGTTTCTGACTAGTCTCAGTTCTTCCAGGAGCCATGCATAGCTTGCATTTAATGAGTACTGAAGTAGCTCTACCAGACCTTTTTTTCTACTCATCGATGAGGAGTTGGAAAGAGCATTTTTCTTTAGGGAAAGGCTGTAGTTTGCGGTGTAGTTTCTCCACAGTATTAACCAAATAATACAGGATGGAAATATAAGATCTACACTGAATTTAACTTCCAGGTTATTTTTGCAGTGTACACAGGGTTTGAGTCCCACAGGGGTTCTCCCTAAGCCCCACACTCTATAACATATATGTATGTTGGATGGCTCTTCTTATCTGCTTTCGGACAACACCCATATTCTCATTTTTTGGATGAAAATTACCAGCAGTCGTTGTCGAATTTCATGAATTGCATGGGGGACTGGATTAGTAAGAATTCCCTCAAGATGGACAAGACCAAGATCTAATTAATTTCTGGCCTTTATTTTTCTCATGTACTGTCAGATCATTTCTGCTCACCCAACTAGAATGACCTCCCACCAGAGTCCTCTTTGCAGACCCCCAGTTTTGTGTACTCAGGTTAATAAACTGACATCCTCATACTTACTTTAATGCTTAACGAACAGCATTCTCCTCTACTTACCTTTTAATCTTGACGACTAGAAATTCAGACAACTTTCCACAGACGCCTTGTGTCAGACCCTGTTTAAGAGGCCAGGTGGCCGCATGGGCTACTAGTCTTCCATAGGAGGGACAGAGGCTTGGTAGGTCCAGCATACAGGCCCCAGGTTGCTATGACAAAAGCAAGAGTATGCAGTTCCTAAGGAGGAGAGAGGAAAGGGAGGAGGGGGGATCGAGTTGAAGATACTAGGTGTTCGTAAGGAAAAGAAAAGGTGAAGGGGGAGTACCCCCAATTAGGAGCAAGCACCCTCACACACCCCAAAGGGTGTCAAGCTTCATCTTTGGGCAGCTCCTCGTTGTGCCGGCTCTGCAATGCCCAACGGGCCCCGCCAGGGGGCTCTTTGCCGGAGACCTTCTCTGTTTACCCACATGAAGCTGAAAGGTGGTGGTGGGGCATATGTGTAGTGAGTAGCGATGGGAGGAGGAAAGTGTGGTTAAAAATAGCTATGGGACTCCCAAAAAACAGTTTTATTCTCTGGGTTCCTATGCTATGAATGAAAACAACCGACTAAAGAGTCACGTCTGAAGAGGGGAAATTATACACGCTTGAGCTCAGGGTGATGTGTGTGGGGGGAAGGTGGTCGACATGTTTCATGCTCTAAATCGTCCAGTTGGATCTTGGCATTTCTTTAGGACCAGGGGATCCTCATCTACTCTTAAGAGGTTGGTGTGTGTAATGAAGGTTCCGTCCCCTACACCGGTGACGGACAGACGCGGGTAGGTCTCACACCACAGAGGACCTCAAACTGAGTGCTTCCTCCCTCACCATATTGCGAGTACCCTAGACTTCACGGTTGGGGCCAATTGACTCCCCTTCTAGGTGTTGTCCAGATGGTATCCCTCACTTTACCTTCTGTTTGACCTTTTTCACTCCCATAGAGGACTCCCATGTGAGTCCTGACTGTAGGCCTTGTTCCAATGTTGTCCCAAGTCGTACCCTACTATGGCTCGGCAAAGTGGGCCAAATAGAACCCTTTCAGTACTTGACTCTCAGTAGTAGCAATGTTGCGCAGTCACAGGCTTCTCAGGAGGTTAGTGTGAGGGTTTCTCAGGCTCCATAATCAATATCATCCCCCCAGCAGCACAACAGGCTCAATGTCCAGTCAGTGCTGCTCTTTGTTGAAAAGACAAGAACTTTGATTACACAGAAAGCAGAAAATTACAGTACATACTCAATAATAAACGTATAACCTGTTCAAGGGTGCAAGTCTTTGTGCACTAGCGGCCTCTGCTGTCTGGGCCTCTACCTGTCTTTAGTGCCCCCCCTGGGTTCCCTCTTTCCACGTTCAGAGTTTGAGGTAGGTCTATGGATGCAGCTCATGCTCCCAGAACCCCCCATGCCCCACAGGTTTCTATTAGCACTAGCACTGACTGGCCTATATCACTTGTGAACCGCACACTATCCCGTTTAGCACACACGTACAATGCACAGGATGTTGTGTTCAGGATTCCGGGATCATCACAAGCAGCAAACTTTAGAGGAAGGGTCTTGTAAACATGCATTCATGTCTCACAGCTGAAAGCTTGTCCCAATTTAATTTACTAGCGCAGTACGCTACCACCACTGCACCTCACTCGTGAAACCCGCCACTGGGACGGTAGCCCTGATCACTTTGAAGGTGATCTTGGTGTGCCTCTCTCGTTTCAGGATTAGGTCCAGAACGTATCATGGTCCAAAGACCAGACCTAGCTAAGTGCACACACAGGTTTAAAGTGCGGCATGACCATAAAGCAAAAATCCATGATCATAGGTATGCAGTCTGGGCCTGCAGGTTAAGGGACACAGCTGTACATCCTGCAGGGACATTACCATACCAAACACCTTGATAATCCTAATTCTCTTTTCCATGGCTTCCTTGTCTCCGTATTTCGTTGCCGTCAACGCATACAGAACTCAACCGCTTGCCTCACTTTTTATTTGCCTATCAGAGTCTCCGCCTCTGAGGCGCAAGAGTTGTTACGTTGGCTGCCTGCTGGTCTAATGGGCTCTCCTAAATCTCTGTGTTTGGTCTTTGAGGTCTAACATCAACAGTGACTCTGTCAGAAGATCATTGGCTCACAACATCCTGGCACATTAAAGTTTTTGTCCACACATCATTCTGTACCAATGTATTTACGTTTGAGATCCGGATGATGGGTATTTTCTCTTCTTGCCACCAAGCTGTTGAACTCCCCCCAGGAGAACCATCGCTCTCATATTTGGCTCATCTAATTTTGTAAGGCTCTAAAAACCTGGCTATTCTTGTGTTTTTAGAGCCGCTGTGTTTCTTTCGTTCCAGCGCCAAGGCACCTTTTAGGTAGTCATGCCAGTTACAAATTGCCACTCAACCTGTCATAAGGATGTCCCAGCTACATTGCAAGAAAGTATTTGTTAGGTTCACCTAGATGCAATGTAAAAAGCAGTTACAGAATTATTCTGTTCCTCTGAAAGAATAGTTACGTTGTCCACACGGAGATTATTAAAATGTGTCTAAGAGTTTTTAATTTCTTTTGGATTTTTTTTTATTTTCGATGGTCTGTGTTTAAAACAATAATCAAGTTTCAGCATAGATGCCCAACATTCTTCGGATATGAAATACATGACCACCATAGTAAGCCCTAGCTGTACGTTTCGCCCTTTCTAATAACATTTATGGCCCAGCATTATCAAACACAGCATGCTGGTCATCCCTCCTGGCACCCGCCTCTGCACACCTCCGCCCCAAAGACACATAGTAGAAAGGTGCTGTCAACTCCACTTGAAAGGAGGTGGCCGGAGAGAGGTACCAATGGTCGAGGATGCTGTAGAAATGCAGGTAGTGCAACAGAATGAGATTTACAGGGAACACCAGAAGCTAGCCTGTTTCTAAGAAGATTTGTAAGTCCTACTTGAGTATGATGTACAAGAAACCTAATGATTTACACAGACACCAGGATAGGGGATTGTGTTTTCAAGATTTGATTTATGTGGGTTTTTCGCAGGATGCCATTTGTAACTCTATAAGAGTTAACACAGCTGAGGAGGTCAGTAAGGTCCTACCAGGCACAGTTTACAAGGAAAACACAGAGCATTACTGAGGTTTTAGGAAAAATATCTATGTGGCTGCCAGATAAAACTCACAAAGGACATACAGGTTTAACTCAGTTTTAAGGGAATAATGTAGTTGTGATGTTCTAGATTATTAAGCCCCCCCCCCAAATATGTGGGTTGCTAACATAGTTCTTCCTCCTTTGTCAAGCAAGTATTTGTAAGATCTCTGTGGATGTGATTTGCAGGGATGATAACAAGTTACTCGGTTCTCGAGGATGTATTTCCAATGCCTGCTTTGATGCAATTTGCAATGAACACAGATAGTTATTGATTTCTTAGGATATACCATATGTATTCGTGAGGTCCAGGATGTGCAAAGTGCACCCGGATGTGAAATAGGACCGTTGAGTTATTCTTTCCCTTGAAAGATCATTGTGAAGAAAGTGTCATCAAACTGCCTTCTTTCCTGGGCAAACAGTTGAGAGATGGCTGGGTAAGGAAGTACCGTGCAGATGAGGTTACCTTACATGGATAGAATTAATCATGTTTTTTTATTATGCCCCACACCTTTATTAAGATTGAAACACCACGATTGCATCACACAACATATGAGCATTTTTACCTCACCGCACAATCTTTCCATCTCATAATTCAATCAAACGTCATTACTTCTGGAGGAAGAAAACATTTTTGATGGTACGGTACATGAAACCACAAAAGGTGTCTGGCATCAGCGCAGTGAGGCAAGGAAGTGGGACAGAACGTTCATAATATACATTTAAGCACAGTTGTCTCATTATGTCTGTAGGTCACTTAAAGATACAGAAATCAGTGTAAACAGCAGGGAATGGCTGGTACAGTCAAAGGGTTGAAAAGGGGTAAAGGTAAGAACTGGTACCGGAGAGACAGCTGGGATGTTGAAGCACAGAATTGCTTTTCAGTCCTGATAGAAGAACATGACCCAGTTGTCATGAAGACCTAAGAAAATGAGCCATAGTTTCTGAACAGTGGGTCTCTCCTGAATAATAGTTACATGGGTATGAACGCGTTGTACAGGTTGTCTTACTAAAACACGCACAATGTGCACTATTCTGGGTTTTCTTCAACTTGCAGATCTAGTCAACCTAGCTTGATTCTCACGAGAACCTCATTAGCGAGTCGGTGTCGGGATTAATTAGAGATTACATAGTGCCAGTTCAAACTGGATTATTTGACACAGTATATTCCCTTTTCATAAAATTATTCAAATTTGCTAGAAACTCTAAATAGGCTAGAAGTAAAACCATATGTATATCTTACTATCGTTCCACATCTGCTCCTTGACATTTAAGAAGTTACCGCATTAGGTTCACTGTATTTCTTGGTAAGTTTAAGTGCACAATGCCTGCAAGAGCTGCCTTGAGAGGACATTAGTGTTTCGGCTCACATTCATCAAGTACGTTGATGCTTCTTCAGAATGTTCGGTGATATAACATGGATTTTGTTTCTTTCTTGAAAGAGTAGGCACTTTCCTAGTTTATCTAGAATGAAACTAAAGTGGAATAAGATGCGTGTGTATGTATACATATATAGTAATCTGTGTTTTATATCAAACCAATCAATGTTTTAGAATCGAATATTCACATAACTTTTACAGAAATAAGATGCCACAATCATGTATGCTGCATCCCCTTTTGGGTTCAAATAGAGTTCTTGGACAACATGGTGATGGCATTTTTCGAGAGAATTACTTAACTTCCAACATAAAGTGGTGTTTTCCCACATATGTAATGGGCTATGATTAAGTGCCACTATTATTGCATATTTTATATCATAATCCTTTTGTAGGATCATGGGGGGGTCTGACTCAGTCTTATAATTGACCTGACAGTGTTTTGGGGCTTTTTGTTGCTTAATTTGACTGCCAGCATTCCCCCTCAATCACTCGCTATCTTGGGGGAATTGACAGTAAATTTAAGGCTGAGACCACATGAATGCGACCAGTAGATGAATTCACAGATTTTTTTTTGAACCCTCCCAGGTGAAAAAGACACTATTCACGCAATTGTAGCTAAATGTCGTTTTAAAAGATTTCCCATCGAGATTTGCCACAGTGTGGGGCAAGTGTGGTTCCCATACTAGTGCCCTACACATACCTGTTCAGTGATGCACCTGATCCCTGAAAAGGAAGAAGTTGCAGTAAGTACAATCTTGGGACCACCAGTGACAGATTCTGTGCGTACAGATATGATGGTCTCGGGATGGACGATGGATGAATAATTGGTCCTGCCGTATTGCAGGCCTCATGTCCACTTTCCAGAGGAAATACAATTCAAGGTGAATCACGAATTGGTAATTCAGATCTATTTTGAATTTGTATAGTGAAAAAGTTCTCCCGCGCTTCAGTGAGTTATACTGGGCATCAGCAGTGCACACACAGAATATAACAGGTATCCCACGAGTCAAATGCATGCTACACTCACATACGCCCACAGATGTAGCACAGGCAGAAGGGTGCAAGCTTGACCGTACAAGGACAAATACAGCCTGTGCAGTAGGACTGCAAGCTTTTATCACACAGGTACACAAGCTACAGTACATGCAGCGTTCTTGCAAGAATCATTGACTACTACTTCAATTTTCAGAGAGCGCTGGCTACTTCCAATCACAGAATTCTTTCAGACGAGCACGCCTAAGAAAACTATCTAACTGTGTGCAGGTCTGCAACCGTTCATGCCCTACTCCCGACTGCTTCTTGTTTTGGTATAGCTATGTGGTCGGTGTGTCCTGTTTGAAGAACATCTCTAAACCAAAGGCCACACTCTTCCATCCATGTCATTTGGAAGGGCTTCCAGCTACCTGATCACCACCAAAGTGCTTTGTGGCCTGAACACGGCAATGGAGCGCTGTGTAAAGTCTGAAGTACAGCGCAGGCCACCTTGCATGGAACATTCTTCTCACTCTTACTGCCTCGGGAGCAAATCCAATGCTTCCAGAGGGTGCACCAATACTCCTCCTTACAACTCCAGAGCATCTGGCGTGAATACTGCAAGTAGCTCAAACATAAAGCGGGACAAGGGAGTGATCAAGGTGAAAGCACACAGACTGAACTAACTGCTGAGCAGGCCGGGACAGGGTGGGCCGTACTTAAAGGAAAATGGGGGCAGGGTGGGCTGGGCTGTCATGAGCTGCTTTTGTCAGGTTTATAAGTCTCATTGTCATAATTCTCCTATCTGCAGGACCCTCACATGAACCAGAACGCCTGGAATAACCTGGAGAAGTCCTGCCGGAGCCTTGCCAGGCACAATAAGAGTGTGTACGTCTGCACTGGACCCCTCTTTCTACCCAGGTAAGGACAACGTCACCAACTCCTCCAGGGCCAGGCACTGTGAGGGCCAGGGTAACCGTGAAGCAAGGGGTAAAGAGCAGGTCCATCCACCGGTCTGTTCTATTCATAGGACCATGGTAGCCACATGACCACCATATCTGCTGGCTCAAGGGAGCCCTAAGAGGCCACTGTATGTACCAAAGCAGGGTATCCTTAGGACCAGGGTAACTCAACAGAGCGCCCATACACCAGGATCCACAGCCACCCACAGGATCACTATTCACAAAATCAAGCTCCCTTGAGGACCAGGCTTTATACAGGACATGGTGAACCACAGGGCCAGGCCACACTAAACGAACACCAAGCTATCCTCAGGACCAGGGTACGCACAGGAGCAAGGTATCGCCAAGAGCAGAGCATGCACGCAATGAGGCTAACACCAGGAGTACCCACAGTGCTAGGGAATTGCCTGTGCGAATGAATGGGTTCATTTTAAAGGTGCCAGGCTACTTGCAAAGTTGTCAAATCCCGCAATACTATCTAACTCTAGACCCATCGCTTGTCTGCGGTTAGCACGGTGCTGGAGACGTTGATCAATGGGCCGCTTTGAACTGCCTGGAACAGTATATACTACTACACCCCAGTCTATCAGGAATCTGCTGCCGTCGCAGCACAGAGGCGGCTTTATTGGAAGTGTCTTGAGTCCATCAAAATGACACTGGACCAAGGGAGTAAAGCCTCCCTGAAAATAGAACTATCTGCTGCGTTCGATTCTGTATCGCTCACCACCATTGCAATGTTTCTTTGGTATTGCTGTTGGTGGTCAGGCACCAAGTTGGATTCTTTCCTTTTTGGACAAGAGTGAGCAAGCAGTTTGGAGGGCATCACTCTCTTTGGGAACCCAATCACTAAACTCTTCTCTGAGCCCCACTTTACTTAATATCCACATGGCTCCTTTGATTTCCTTGCTTGAGTCCTTTGGTATCAAGGTCATCTCATATGCTGACGACACACAACTGATCCAGTCGATTGAGAATGGGCTGGTGGCGGTTCAGGAATCCATCAAAGCATGTTTAGTTAATGTACTGGACTGGATGCGGCAAAGAACCTCAAATGTAGTAAGACCAAAATCTTGCTGCTTCGGATCCTTCCAAGAAAAACAGTGTGAGAGTTGTTGGCCTGCTGCTCCGCCTCCCCCACCTCCGCCTGCCACAGCATCTAAGAATCTGGGCGGAAAATTGGTAAAAAGCTTCCTTCCCAGTCCCAGATTTCTTTAGTGATGGATACTTGTTTTGCTTTGTTCCAGTCTTTGAATCTTTTTTTTTCCTTTTTCCCTTGTGAGTCTCGGAAGAGAGTGGTGCATGCGTTATTTACAGCAATACTGGACTATGCCAATATGGTTTATCCGGGTCTCCCTGCGCATTGAATTAAGCATCTGCAGATGGTCTAGAATGCAGCTGCCCACCCGCCTGATCTTGAGGATTTCCTGCTCTGCATCCATTTCAGATCCTTCATCAATTCATCCATGTAGTGTTCAGTCCAGAACTGATAATATATTTTGCAGCATCGTAGCCATCCTGGATGTTTTGAGCCAGGTTGGCCCGAAAGTCCTCGGGGAATGCTGGCAGAGTTCGCCATCAATGTCCCATAAAGCATGGGTATAGCTCCCAGCACAAAGTTGGCATTGATTGACTGGAGGGCTACAATGGCAGAGTAACCCCCCCCACTTCTGTAATGCTTAGATTTGTTTTGACTCTCGCTGGAGAAGTGCCGGGAAATATTCACCATATTGATGGAAGCCTGAACCACAAAGCGTTCTGGTGTAGGGTGCTGCGTCAAGAAGTCAGGGTGCCTGGCAACTGCCCGTGGCTTCTGACAACCTTTCTGTTCACTGGTGGATAAGAACAAGGCTTAGACCAGGTGCCCATAAGGGTGTCCGTCAGGGCTTCACTAAATGGAAGTAAGGGTTTGGATGAAGTTTGGCAATGTTGAAAAACCTCTGTCAGCAGGTTAGTTTTAATTTCCATAGTTGTTAGTTGTAAATCCCGTACCTCTGCCACGGTTCTTATTAGCACAGCCAAAGAGGCACTTTCTTCTGTTGATGGTCCAGAAGGAGAACACAGCCCAGTGTCTGGGGAAGTGTACAAACCACTGCCTGCTCAAGTCCATGTGCAAATTATCATCACAGTATTGGGGAAAATAATCCCCCTCATCTCCATTGTCCTCTCCAAAGGCTAACGCTGGAACGCCTTCTCTTGGTGGCCATGCACCCTACAAGTCAATAACAATAATAATATTCTAACCAGGCATCGCGCTTTAATTCGGTTCCTATCGGCTCTACTGCACAGTCAAGCACTCTGAAGGAACTGGTGCACTATACAACTCCCAAAATCAATGAAATAATTACTGTTCTGTCCCACTAGGCTGATCAGTAGCGGCCTGTCCCCTGCTAAAATGGAGGGAGGTGTACCGGAGAAGGGGAGGGTTTGGGAAAAAAAAAAAAACTTACCCTAATGCTGCCACCGCTGCTGTCTCCCGCGCATCGGATCTTCCTGCTTCTGGCTCTGGGCACAGGCTCCCAGCTTGCCCTGTGGCCAATCCTGAAGCTGCTTATGCATGAGAGCAGCTTAAGGATTGGCCTGAGCTGCAGCAACTTGCGCTTCCAGGCAAACTGGGAGCCTGTCCCTGCTCTCTCCAGCTCTAGCAACGCAGCTGAGACTGGCAAGAGCTTCACTATGCATGAGGGGTACCTCATGTGCAGTGAAGAGAGGGCCCACTACTCGCACACCAGCAGTCACCCCCTGGACCCGCCCCCCAAGACTCATCAAAGTCCTGGGGGCGGGTCCAGGGGATTCAAATGAAATGATAATAAAACATGTTTAAAACCTGTTGTATTATCGTTTTATGTACTGGTGGTGGCAGGGGGGGCGGCGCTCCTCCGCCCTAATGGAGTGGCCGCCGCTGAGGCTGATGGATTGACTTGGAGCATGTCCGGCAGTGGATTCTGCTGGAGGAGCAGTGGTGGTTGTGGATCAGTATATCGAGCTACACAATATTCTGCTTCAAACACTTCATAGACAAAATATTGACAACCACAATATCGTGAAGGCAAATATAGGAGTCCGCTGCATGGGGAGCCCTTTTAGCGCCACTGTTTGATTCCTGTTTTCGAACGAGTAATATTCCCCCCTCTTGGAAGGGGAGTATTATAGTCCCTTTGTATAAAAAGGGCCCGAAAACTTCACCAACTAGCTTCAGACAGATTACACTGTTGGATGCTGCCAAAAGTATACTATGCCATCGGCAGCAATGGGCCCATGACCAGCATATATTACCACCAGAACAAGCTGGTTTAGAAAGAACCATGGCACCCTGGACAATATCGCGGTCGTACAGACCATTGCAGAGAAATAATGTTTTTGCACGAAGTATGCCAGTTTATACGGCATTTATTGATTTCTCCACGGCGTTTGACAAAGTGGATCACCAAACGCTGTGGAGAAAGCTCTCCCATCTCGGTATACCACAACACCTTCTGGGTCTTATAATAGAATTACACACAGACACTTGGTGCCAAGTTCTGATGGGAGGTTCGCTGGGGTTATCATGTAAGATCAAAACATATAATGGGCTTAAGCAGGGCTGCCTGCTGGCCCCTCTTTTGTTTTCTTTGTATATATCTGATCTCCCCGCCGTTTTGAACTCAGTGAGGGGGGATGCCCCCAGAATTGGTACAATGTCCGTTAAGTATTTATTATACGCAGACGACGTGGCAATTTGTGATCTAACGCCCATTCGTCTGCAACGTCGTCGGGATGCCCTAATTAAATACGCAGAAGACCTCTTTCTGAAAATTAATATTGCTAAAAGCTAAATGTTGGTTGTTCGCAAGAAAGGGCTTAGAATAAAGAGAGGGTATAAGTGGACGTTGGGGTTCGAAGAACTGGAATTGGTTGATTTGTACTTATACTTGGGGAAGGTTTTTTCTAAAACTGGGCGACATTTAGAGAACATTAAACTTTGTGTTAGTAAGGCCGTCTCCAGGCTGGAGCTTTAAACAGATTTTGTAAATCTTGTGGGAGACGCCACTTTAGTCATGTTCTGCCAGTATTTACGTTCAAAATTCCCCCTTCATTAATATACGCTGCTGAAGTACTGGATATGAATCATTGGCTCTCTTTTGTAAGGCTGAAGGCCAAATCCTGCGCCAAATCTGTCATTTAAATTCCTTGGCTGCTCCACAGGTACTACGTCTGGAATTTGGTCTAGTCTCTTCATATATTGTATACATGGCGGCGGTCCTGAGGTGGGGTAGCTCCCTCTGCTGGGGGGACGAGGGCACTCTTAGGGCTGCTTTAAGAATGGACATTTTTGATAAATTGAAAGACCAATCAACATTTTTCATGTCCTTTGCACAAGCAAATGATTTATTTGGGCTTCGTTTAAATGTTGATTTCCCTATGCCGAAGTCTGCACTGAAGCTGTTTAAAAAAAGTCTGAATCCTCTATTAGCATGGTTAGAGACATTGATTTAAGTCAGTCCAAGTCCTGTAATGAGGTGGTCTGTGGGAGTGCTTTGGGGAATAGACCACAGCTTTATTTAACTTGGAACCTTCCTCATGGGATTATCTGGAACCTTCATCTACTCTGTTCTGGGGTCAAGATAGCGCCGGGACACTCCTTGGAGCAGCCGTGAGCTTAACAAATACCCCTATAACATAACATAACATAACATAACATTATAAGGCTGATACTCTTATTGAGAACTAACTTGTTGCCTGTAAGAGAAGTTACTGGTTTATGGGACAAAATACCAAGATAGGAGAGAATTTGTGAAATGTGTTTTTTTTACAAATCCTAGATCTTCATCACGTGCTATTTGTGTGCACAAAATTACAAAGAGCCAGGCATATGTTTTTAAGATCATCATTTATCAAATTTAATATCCATTCTGCTCAGGAGGCCCGTTCATTTGTTTTGTCTCCACCAAATGAAATGGTTTGCTATAGGATATATCAATATTTAAAAATGTTTCTGGTCATTTATTAGGGAATTTTTAGCTTATCTTGTATGTTGTACTAACTAATGGCTGGATATTGAAGAAATTTGTTTTGTATATATAGTTTTTTTTTTTTTTTTTTAATCCTATTTGTGTACTTTTGTAGAATTTTGTATTGTATATAAAGTATTTTTTTTAATCTATTGATGCAGTTTTGTGGACCTCCGTTGGAGTTCCATATCAAAGTAAAATAAATGGAATTTAATTCATTGATATTGAAGCCAAATATAGATTTGCTATTTTTAACTCCACATCTACATGCCTCGAAGAAAGATCTACATCCTCCAGCTGCTTTTATGCGACGTTCAAGCTTCGTATGACTATATTTATACTTACCTGTCTACATCGGCTTGCACAGTGTTGTGGAAGCAGATACTGTGGCTCTGATCTCTACATAGCATAATATTTTGCATGTATTCATCTCAGGTTGCTCGTTTTTGAGCTTCGGAACCAGATTGGTTCAATCTTCTCCTGTCATCTGTTTGCTTCAGGTTTGTAGGGAAACCAGAGATGGTTAAAAATTGCACAAAGTGGCTTCATGGTCTTTCTGTCCACTGGGCCTACACTACCAGTTGCAAACCCTGACACACAGAAATCTTCCTTCAAAGCAGGGGCATCTTTATGGTGCTGCACAGCCTTGAGTTCCTGCTCCGAGGAGTGCTACAGAGGGAGGGAATCTCAACCCCTTTTCAAGCAGCCGCTTTGAAACCGGGGTACTCCTGTCTCCTGACCTGGTCACCGCCTCTTACTGATGCCAACCAACCAGAGGAACAGCTCCTGGCAACGTCTCTCCTCCACAGCTCATCCCCTGGCGAGACCCTGAGATGAATTACGTTGACCAACCCTAATCAGGGTATAGATGAAGAAATGCTGATGAAGTCTACACTGGAAAGTGGAACCCCTCTACCTGTTCAGGTGGAGTAGGAATTTCCTGCCTAGACTGTAAACTGGACCATCAGTAAAGTTTAACAGCTTTATGTAGCGCTGATGCATCATACATAGAACAATATTTAAAAACTAGATAAGAGAAACATTTGAGATGTGCGAGGATCGAACAAATGCATTACGAATAAGGTGCAGTGTGAGAGATGTGTGTGCGGCACATCACATAGTAACTAGAAAGTTCCAGATTAATGTTGCTGCACCAGAGTACGATGGATTTCATGCCCTTAAACTTTGGGACTTCCTGATTAAATGGTGTTTGGCTTCTAAAGCCTCTTTGCTCTTCCAAGACTGTAATCAAGTCCATTAGGCTGGGTGGACTCTGAGAGTGCAGTGAGTCATGCTAACCAGACCTCAGTGCCCTGACTCTAAAGTGTATGTTGAATTGGCTGTACCCGATTGGAAATGGCTAACTTACCTGTAAGTCCCTAGCTAATGGTATCTTGGTACCCAGGGCATGTAAGTTAGAGTGGTACCCTAGAGCTTGCAGCTCTAATTGTGCCACTTGCAGGTCCCCCAAGTATAACAAGTTCCCCAGTGCAGATTGGTAGAGCAGTTGTGCACTGCAAGACCGACTTTACCATTAAGAGGAATGGCAAAGGCAAAGCCACCGCTTCCCCGTACAAGTGTGCAAGTCACCTCTCTGGCAGGCCTACTGAGCCCTAAAGGCAGAGTGCAACATATAGGCAGGACATGTACTTTGCGTGTCCTGACAGTAAAGCACACAAAACAACTCTTTTTACTGTGGGAAGATTTGTTTGCCCAAAATGCGAGTACCGGATTACATGCTGACCCCTCAGCTGTGCTGCCTCCTGAACGGTGCGACCAAAGTGAGCCCTCCAAGGTATCAAACAACATGTTACATTAAGCCCGACTTGTATCACAAGTCGAAATTACTGTAGCTTGTTGCAGACTGCCCTGCTGTATCGAGGGACCAGCAAAGAGAGGCTGCACCAATGAGGACTGCACCTGCTGGCTAGCAAAGAAGGTGATTGTGCCTACCAAGTCCTGCTCAGGGAGAAGCTGTCTCCAGAGCCCAGCCTAAGCCAAGAGAACACCAAGCAGACTGGCCTCCTGTTCACAGCACAGGGACACAACAGCTGAAGAAGCCTGCTGGGGGCAATTTGCTAGCCCAAAGTCTTTAAGATTCGACGCACAGAGTTGCACCCAACTTCGCTGAATCTGGAAATGCTGTTGGAAAGTTGCTGGGATCCTCAGAAGGAAAGTTATCTATTCACGAAGGATTGACCTGTGACCGCGACTGGTAGTCCTCTGGCAACTGGACTTTGTGGAATGTCAACCCTGCAACCAGAACTCTCTCACTATCTTCGTGGACCGAGGAATCCCTGCAAGAAGACCCCCCCCCCCCCTCAACTGCGTCGCATCCACAGCATCCTTGGAGCATCTTCAGCATCCTTTATCCCTTGCATCAGGACCACTTGCACAAGTCCTCCTGACACCAGCTCAGCATCCACAGCATCCTTGAGCATCTTCAGCATTCTTCATACCTTGCATCAGGACCACTTCCATGATTCCCCTGACACCAGCTCAGCATCCACAGCATCCTTGAGCATCTTCAGCATTCTTCATACCTTGCATCAGGACCACTTGCACAAGTCCCCCTGACACCAGCTTGGCATCCACAGCATCATTGAGCATCTTCAGCATCCTTTATCCCTTGCATCAGATCCACTCCATAGCGATGATTTTTTATTGCTTGTAAAATCTATATCTACGGAACCCTCCGGTGAATCCATTTTGCTCTAGTGTCTAAAATCTTATAAAAATACAGTCTATATTTATAAATTGGTGGAGGATTTCTTGAGCATCGTGCCGATTTCTTCTTCAATTGTTTTGGTGCTGTTCCTTTATGCAAGCCTTGCTGCTCAGGGCAGCAGCTACCCAAAGTTGAGCTGAGTGTTTCACAGATGAAACCTACTAGACCTAAAGGGGTTGGTAAGTGTATTACATGGTAAAGTTGCATGACCACAGCCTCTAATACACCCTATTTCCTCGCAGACAATGACAACAGTCTGGCACAGGAGTGTATTTAAGGTGGAACTTGGGCCCTCTTTGGTGAAGAGGGGCTCTGTCGGCATACACTCTTCCTGCCACGCCCACTTTAAACTTCTCAGACAAGAGGCAAAGGGTTGAACTCTCATCTTACTAACTACCCCTCTTCACACGAACATATGTTGTGGCTCAATTTCACTGTCAACAGAATTCAGTCCCTCACACACATACCAAACAATATAAAATGTAGGACAGTACGATCTCCGACAGACCTAGAACACGCCTAGGCCACAGTGTAGGGTAGTTCCTAGGAATCCCCAGGACCTGCGCATTTTGGATGACCTAAACTGAGGGCTTGGTGTCCAAACTGCTTCCGTACACTCCCACAGGATATGTCGGGTGTTAGAACAGCTAGCTCTACAGTGCCACTACCACCCCCCTGTATCTTACAGTGGTGTAGGTAGTTTGTGGCAACCACTGAACATGACAACCCTGATTCCTCAGGGATCTTGATAAACAGTACAGTACTTTTCGCTTAGTCACTCGTTCTTGCTTATTTTCAGAAAATACACAGGGTGGCGATTAGGACGTTTCAATAAGTATTTATTGGTCCAGCGTTAGTCTTATGTAAAACATATTTGCTGCGACAATCTGGAGACAGAAGCATTCAAAAGAGATCACAGTACTCATGTAGTAAACAGTAGATAGATTTCTACCATAGTGCTAAGAAGATGAACATGTACAGTTCAGATAAATACAGTAGCATTTGCATAATCCTATAAAGCGCCCTATGTAATTTGCATAAATGTACCTAACCTAGATATGTAGGTGTAGCATGTATATTGGTATATATGTATATAACCAAGAATCCCCCAGGGAAGAACCATCCCCCTCACCTGATGGTAGAGAAAGAAGGACCCCGTCTCTGCTTCGAGGACGATACCCCGCAAGGGATGTCAGACCGCTGCGTGTTGAAGATTCGGCGTGAAGGACGCTGTGTCAGCTTGGAAGGAATTCTCTTCTAATTTGCAGGGGGGAAATAGGGGTCTTATATACTAGAGTGTTCACTCCAGGGCTTCTTCTAGAATTAATATGTTTTGAAAACAATCATAAATGTTTTGAAAACCATCATAAATGTTTTTCCAAACAAATGCGATCATGCACAGCAGGCTTGTTGGCCAAGGATGAAAAAGTGGTGACACTTTTACAGAATAATCATGCCGTGCCTGGGAACATGTTTATGCACGTCAGGTACAGGGATTATGACAGAATACTAAGAGCCTGCTGTTGAAGAGACAGGAGCAAGCTACTAGGTAAAAGGTCACCAGTTCAGAACCTTTATTGTCGTGTGGATGGGACAATGTATGTAAAAAGTGGTATACGTGACAGGACTAGCTGAAAAGACATGACAACAGCTCCCCTCACTTTTGAGGCACCCTAGCAGATGGATACGCTGACATCAGGTGGGCTGCAGAGTTTGCAGTATCTTCGCCTAGGTAGAACTGGGTGTTTCCTTGCCGTCGGTTCCAGTCACTGAAGGGAGAGCTGGGGGGCTCTTGTAGACTGACTAGAGTTTCTAGTGATCACTGTTTGCTTCCCTTAGCCACGTTTTTCTGTTGCCGTAGGCTAAAGTTGCATAAGGCTCTCTGTTCTCATTGATTAGCCTGAAGTTCCCCTGGCGTGATGCTTTGTGTTGTCTCCCTTTTGCCCAGGGTGTTCCTTGGTTCTAGTCTCACTTGTGGGCTTCGTCTTGATTCCCCGAGTGTGATGGGCTCAAAACATTTGTGCTAACCCCCCAGTTTTCGGCAAGTTCATGATGGACTGATTTAACTGTCTCAGACGTTGAGCTAGACAGCAGGCTTGTTCATTGCGACTCTGTACAGCACAGCAAACACAGCTTCTCGGCAAAGACAAACAATCTAATAGGTTCAAGGTAGACTGATCATTGTTTTTATGTGAGCAGAATGAGCTGCATGGCCAGTATCACATTCTCTTCCCTGTGGGCAAACACAAGCTTTATACTCATGTTACTTTTGAACTTTGAACTACTCATGTGAAGAGCAGGATTCCCAACCAGACTTGCCCGCTCAAGGTTTTAATGTAATAAGTCCAGGACTTCAACCCTATAATGAAATGTCCTAAATCTGCAAAGTTTGCACAAAAGTTCCATAATTGTGTCAGTTCTGTCTTTCAGTGTCCAAAAGCAGTTCTGCTTAGTGGCAGTCTGCTGAAATACTTATTCCCTTGTCAGACAAAGATTTATTTGTGCTCGTGCAGGAGTAAGTTGTCTGAATTTGCACTCAAAATATAAGTACAGCTACAGTGAGAATGAAGTAACAGTAAACATGGAGGGGGGTGCCAGCTGGCTTGTTAGTAAGGCACAGTCACCAATTGCCTTTACACATGCTGGAGTTCAGTTTAAACATAAATCCACATCCCTTGTCCAGGATGTTCCCTTGCTGTATGCTGCAGTTCCAGACATTCACTGTTCTTCTCTTAGTCTATGTTCCCTTGCTGTAGCTTCCAGTGCTTCGCGTTCTCTGTTCTCTGTCCTAGGCCCAGGGTGTTCCCGTCTTGTAGATACCAGTTGCTACTTCACCCTGTGTGTAGTCCTTAGCGACTGTTTGCTGTATGTTCTAGTTGCCACTGGGGGCTCTTCTTTTTGTTGGGTCTTCCTCTTGCTCTTTGTTGCACGTTCACCACAGTATTCTTCTTTTTTCTGCAGGATGGAAGCAGATGGGAAGATGTACGTGAAGTACCAAGTGATTGGTAAGAACAATGTGGCTGTCCCCACACACTTCTTCAAAGTTGTGCTCTTGGAAAAACCCAGTGGGGAAATCGAGCTCCGTCCCTATGTGATGCCCAACAGCCCTGTGGATGAAAAGATCCCACTGGAACGATTCCTGGTGCCAATTGAGAGCATAGAACGAGCCTCCGGTCTGCTCTTTGTTCCCAATATCATGAAAAGGACAAACAGCTTGAGGGCCATCTCGGCCAGTGCCCGCTGAGGAGACAGCTATGTGAGCAGGACAAGGGACACGGTGAGAAGAACAGAGAGACACTGTGAACAGGACAAGGGACAGTGTGAGCAGGATAAGGGACAACTGTGAGAAGAACTGAGAGACACTGAACAGGACAAGGGACAGTGTGAGCAGGATAAGGGACAACTGTGAGAAGAACTGAGAGACACTGAACAGGACAAGGGACACTGTGAGCAGGGTTTAAGGACACTGTGAGCAGGGCTAAGGACACTGTGAGTAGAGCAAGGAACATTGTGAGCAAGGACACAGATCATCTACAGGGCACGCACGGAATGAGCAGGACACGCCCTTCTATGCCTAATCAGCAATACACATTTACTCCTTGTGCAGATAGGATAATGAAGAATGTAATCTGATAAATTAAACTGATTTAAATCTGTAGTTCTAAAGTAAAAGCAAACCATAACTCGGCTGCTGCCGCTTTGTAGCTGGTGCAAACATTTGAGTGTCCTTTCATAGTACCTCTTGCAGACATTTCACCCACCACCACATTGTACCTTGGGAAGGAAGCGCAAAAATAAATTATTGTTCTATGCTGTTTTAAACTAACTATGTGCATAGTTGACTGCTGTAGCCAAAGGAATGCACAGGCTCTATTGTGCAAATTAATCAGTGTCCTCTATAAGAGCCACGTGGAGACCGTGTGGCTGCCTCCAGCTCTACCCAGTCAATGAACTTAGACATTCTGGAGGAATCTACATGAGCCTGAAGAAGCCAGCTGCAAAAGCATGTGTAGGTTTCCAAAGTGTGCTGTCACAAACTGTGCAATAAAAGTCTGTGATATATAAATATATTCACTGAAAAAAGCAAAGGTTACAGGGATGTTATAGTTAGGAAATAGAATTTAAAAAGCCTTGGAAATTCACAGAAAAAAACAAATTTCCAGGGACATTCTAGACTTACGCCCCTGCAATGCACTGCTTATGACCTCACAAATTCCATCACTCATGACAATGTCAGTGACATTACTCATGACATCACTGATGGCATCTCAAATGACATCAATGATGACATCATCTAGTGATTGTGAGTGTTTTCTAAAAGTTAATGAGTGATAAACATATAAACTAAGGTAAGTGGCTGTGGGAGTTCCTATATGGGCAAGTGGGGGGTGTATAAGTGGTGTATAGAAGAGTGAGTGGGTATGTGGGAGACTGTATACATGAGTGAGGTATACATGAGTGAGTGAGGGCAAGTTTTTGTGTGGGTGAGTGAGTGTGTCAGTGGTTGTATGAGTAAGTGAGTGGCTGTGTGAGTATCTCTATGGGTTAGTGAGTTGGTGTGTAAGTGGCAATAATGGTGAATCAGTGGCTATATGGGTGAAGGTGCGGGTGTGTTAGTGACTGTAAATGGTGAATGAGAGTACATGAGTGGCTGAATTGCTAACTGAGCAGGTACATAAATGTCTATGGGTTAATGACAGTACATAAGTGACTTTATGAGTGCATGAATGGGCATGTAAGTGGGTGTATGGGCGAGTGAGTAGTTGTATGGGCGAGTGAGTGGGTGTGTGAGTGGCTGTATTGGTGAGTATGAGGGAGTTTGTATAGGAGAGTATGTACTTGTCTCTGACTGTATAGATGAGGGAGTGGATGTGTTAGTATATCTATGAGTAAGTGAGTAGATGTGTGAGAAACTTTATGGGTGAGTGAATGGATATCTGAGTGACTATGAGTGTGTGAGTAGGTATATGAGTTTTTGTATAGGTGACTGATTGAGTATAAGAATCGCTATATGAGTGTATGAGTGGGTGTGTAAGTGTTTATATCTATATGACTGGATTGGTCAGTGAGTAGGTGCATGCGTGGCTGTATATATGAGTTAGTGGTTGCATTCATGGCTATATGGGTGAGTGGCTCTATGAATCTGTGAGTAGGTATGTGAGTGTGGCTGGTGTTAACAGTGATGTCATATGCGACGTCTTAAGTAATGACTCTGACCATGTCGTGAGTAATGTAATATGTGAGGTCATAAGCAATGCATTGCGGGGGCATAAGTTAGAGTTAGCTTTCCTAACTATAACTGCTAAATTTCTCTGGTTTTTTACGAGTCAAATATCAGCCTAACTATAATGTCTCTGTAACCTTTGTTTTTTTCCAGTGAATTTCTAAGATTTTTCAAATTCAATTTAACTATAACATCCCTGTAACCTTTGATTTTTTTTCAATGAATGTCTATGGTGTTTTAGGCCTCGCCTAGGCGACGCAGCGCATGCGCTGCTCACTCCTGGCGATATCTATTGTCGTAGCTTTACGTCCGAAGCGAGGGTGGAAGCTCCACCCACGCTTTTTAGTGGCGCGCTTGCCAAATCCCTGCTTTCTATTGGGAGGGAAGCCTGTTTGGTTCCCTCCCTGTATTCCTTTGGCGTGCCTGCCCGGACAGGGCATGTGCTCGTGCCTGGACTCCTCTTTGCCGTGCCTCCATGTGGGTACAACGCTTCAGCGCACTTTCACTTTTGCCTTACTCTCGGCGCTAAAGGATGCTGGAGATGGCTGCACCCGGTGATGTCAGAGTGGAGGTCAGGTGTTCTGGGCCGGCTGGTAGGTTATGATACAGGGTTCCTACTACAGGCATATGATTTCCTGGAACCGCTTGTATGTTTCTTAAGCATCGCGGGAGCGCTTTATCGTATGTGTTTTGCTTTAAGAATGGCAGGCATGCCATTAACGCTGCTCATGAACTGATATATATATTTTCAAAGCACTGTGCTTTTCAGAGGTGTGCGAGGCACCTTCAGGTTCGAGAACGGCAGCCGCGCATTTCTTTTGTAATGCATGGCTGCCGAAATCGATGAACACAAACTTGCCATTGGCACCGGCGACTTGCAGCCTATCATTCCTGTCCTGCCCCCGGGCGCTGTAACAACACAAATTACACATGCCGCCCGGGTAAGTTGATATTCCTAAATACCTTCCTTTTCATGCTTATTCACGTACTTGGGCTGCGAGTAGGATCGACAAGAGAGTGCGTCTGCTCTCAAAAAGCAGCAGATCACCCCACCCCCGTTACAGAAGCTACGATCAGAGCACAACAGATGGTCCTTTCGACTACAGTCGAATGAAATTCAGGAGTCTTAAAGGTACAGTCACATAAGAAAAGCAAGAAACTGGTTTGTTAAGACGTGCTGTCGCCTGTCGAATGCGATGCTAAGACTTTCAAAACCGCTTTCGTTTTAAAACGAATGTTGATTTTTACACTCCCATATCAGGCACCTCACTCCACCCTTGTCCCAGCAACTCCGACACTGGGGTCCTACTGCAAAACCAAACTCTTAAATCCTGGGATAGCTTATTCCGAACACGCCGACCTCGCGTCTGTAACAGTGAGTTACATAAATGCAGCTAATTTGCTGTATAAGAGCCTCTTACTGACTGTTCCCCTCCCTTCAAAGGGAGGCCCGTGGGTGGGGCCAACACACCGAGGAGGGTCTAGCCTTGCTGCTGGGCCCACTGCCTTTCACAAGGGTTGCTGTAGTAGTTTTTTTTATTTTTTTCATTGTGCCTGTTTGTTTTAAATATGTATAATTACTTACGGTGCACTTGTGCGTTTAAAATGTTTAGTTACTGTTTCTTTATGTTTAAATGGCATTTGCAGCGCTTCACACAAGCCCCACCTCTCCCACGTCTACAGCTGCGGACGTCACAACCCCTCACTGCTCGCAAAGAATGCGCGTTTGGCAACTTGAATAGTCAATCCCCAGACACCAATGGTTCCTAATTGATATATACTGCTTCTGAGCACAATCAAGCACATCTGCCGCACTCTGTAAACAGACCGCCGGAATGGCCACCCACCACTGTCCATGTTAACTGCCCTCCGTGCTGCCTCCCACCCTGCAGAAAACATAAGTGGTCTGACATGCTTAGAGCGTGCTCCAGCGGGAAAGGGCAAATTTACATATCCTCCCGGTGTCACAGACCCGTCATCACACTTACTTATTCACGCACGCATTCATTGGTGGGGCCCATAACACCAACACTCATACGTCTCACTCGAATCTGCACAACGGAGGAAGAGAAGCGCTGGACATGTGGGGGGGTACCTTATTACCTATAGAAAGAAATATTTAGGGTATTTATATATTATACATCTGCATTTATAGAATCCTAACTTTAACATCAAGGCACTCCATCACTTGGACTGGTTGATGGTGATTTAGAACCAGCTAAAACACATTTAAAGCCTCGGAAACTTTAATCAATACCCTTTAAAGAATCACAAACTCATTTTCAGTTAATACATGTTTAGTTTATCTAATTAATTTCACCGTCATTGGCATAATCAGCATTACATTCAATAAGAATTTTAATAATCATTGGCACAGATCAACATGACAAATATATTTACCTAATTTCTGATACTGGCGTTTATTTTCCCCGAAAACCTGTCCTGCATAAATCAAATCTCTTCTGATGTGACCATCCGATCGAATGCAGGCTGTGACCCAAATTAGTCCGGAGAAAAGTTATTTTTGCTCGGCACGACACAGTCCCAAAGATATCCAAAGTACCAGACAATCGTGCAAGCGAATCGATCACGGAGCTTCGTATCACCCTTCTGGAACGCACTGGCCTAGCCCCTCCTCTACTAACCCCCTTTTATAATAAATTTGTGGGTAACATGCAACATCCGCTGAATTTTGGATGATTCTGATTGGCTAAGCCACCAAATTTTGCAATATAGGACGTGATTCACAGAGTTTCCTTGGTTCTCATAAAACCGAAGATGTCATCCCATGGTTTGGACAGTTCTCATGTGAAACGGTCCGAAGTATCAATATGCAGGCCTCTTAAGACAGGTTTGTCATTGTTCTTTTCTGTCATTTACACTGGTTAAGCTTTGGCATTCCTCAACGTTCCTATCCTTTACGAGTAACACGGTGCCCTGGTCGGAGGACGCCTGGAGATCTTCAGAGCCATCCGAGTCTGCGCAGTAGACATCGTGCTCACACGACGGTGGCCACTTCCGAACTCCATTTTGAATATCATGGCCCAGTAGGCCCGAATGCCAACTTAAGCAAAACAAACATAAGGACTAATTAATATACGGAAATGAAGATTCTACTGCTTAAACCCACACTAATCCCATTATATATTAGTATTCTCCTAGCTCATAGCAACACTTAAAGCAACAATACTCACCATTCCGCTATACCAGGAACTCAAACCATTACAAAAGCAACATAAATCATGCAAAATTCTATCACAACACATTCTATCATTAACATGCATACCTCAGTTAGTCATTAGGATTATTTGCCATGCACTTAGCATCTAGTCCCGCATGTAAGTCGTGTTTATCAAGGTGCAGGGTTGATTAATGTCATCACTCAAAACAGTTAATACAGGTTGAGCTTCAGGGGTTAGAACTAGGGTTCCCCCAGGGTCAATGATGCACTCTTGTTACACCCTCAGTGGGCGGCCGGTTGCAGAGTGCTGAGGCCCAATGTTATCCAATGGGGTATAGGGGGCCTCAGGTTGGTGGCTGCTGGCAAGCAGGCCACTTGGTTGTGGGAGCAAAGCTCCTGAACTTTAGCTCAGGGCAAATAGGGAAACAAAGTTGCACCAAAGGTGCACCCTCAACAGCACTAGGGCAGCATTGTGCAGAGTGCTGTTTCGATGTCGGGCATCCTGTTGGTTTCAATGGGGAACCTCCGGTTTGCAAAGGCACTGCAGGCTTGGCGACGAAGGTCTTCTGGGTGCAGCCACCACTTCGAGAGGTAAGTTGGGAAGTTAGGGGTTGGTCAGGTACCGTCGGTTTGGGCACACAAGGCTGTGGGGCGTCGGGTGCAGGGGTGCCTTTTGGGGTCGGATCTTCTTACCAGCTCCTGGTCGCGGTTGGTGGGACCTACTGGATTTAGGCTGCAGGCATCGGCTGGAAGCTTAAGGGAGGTCAGGGGTCACCAGATCTCGGGTCAGGATCACTGAGGTGACCTCGTGGTGTTTGCATACTCGAGCTCGGGCCTTGGTCGGCGGGTGCAGAGTGGGGCGGATCCGAGGTGTCCGACTGGAGCCAGAGGTTGCAGATGAACAAATCCGGTGTTCACAGGAGACAAAGTCTTTGTAGTTGAAGGCAGGCAGGTCCTCTGGGGGTTTTGAGGTTGCTGGCTGCAGGACTCAATGGGATTTCGCAGGAGCAGGTTCGAGGGCGAGACAGGCCCGTAGGGCTGGGGCCAAGTCAGTGGGGGTCTTCCTCTTGTTAGCAGCTGCACGGCTGTTTGGTCCTTCTTCTTCTTGTAGTTTCTTCTTGTCTGAGGAAGCAAGGTTCAGGGGTGTCCCCCATCTGCAAGATGGCGGGGACTGGGAGTTGTGCTTCATCTCGCCTCCCCCACCTGAGGGGTGGAGTTGGCAGAGGTGGACACACCTCTCATCCTCACTTGTTTTTCCTGCCGGTTCTTCCACCCAAAGTGGGGGTCAGAACCAGTGGGGACCAGTTGCTGAAAGCAGCAGGTGGCCTGGGAAAGCTCACAAAGGCGGCAAGCCATTGAAGCTCCCCCTTCGTGAACCCTGCCCATCCTGGGGGAGGAGGCTTGGCACCTCGTCCCAGGATGTGCATTGTTTCAGGCCCCAGAGAACAGCAGGCTCTCGATCCAGGGGTCCAGAATCATGTCTGGTGGTGGCAGCTGAAAGCCACTCAGCCTGGACACTAGTGGTGGGTTAGTATTCAGGGAGCATCTCTGAGATGCCCTCTGTGTGCATTTTTCATTAAATCCACACTGGCATCAGTGTGGGTTTAATGTGCTTAGAAGTTTGATACCACACTTCTCAGTTTTCAGTGGAGCCATTATTCTGCTGTGGAGTTTGTAATGACAAACTCCCAGCACCATAGGCTCTTAATGGCAGCACTGCACTTACAATGTCTAAGAATGGACTTCGACACTGTAGGGGTACAGGGCTCATGCACCTGTACCCTCACCACTGGTATAGTGCACCCAGCTAGAAGGGTGACTAATCTATGCCAGTGCAGTGGGTTGTAGGCATGGCACACAGGGATGTGTGCCATGTCGACTCTTCACTTTGTTCTGCACCAAAACATGCAGCCTGCAAAGGTAGTGTGTGGGTGTAGTGGTACAGGGCCTCTAAGGGTGGCACAATAAGTGTTGCAGCCCTTAGAGGTCTTCTCTGGTCACAGTGCCCTGGGTACCTTTGGTACCATTTACCAGGGGCTGACCTGTGGCCAGAGATGCCAATTGGGTTTAGGCTTCAATGCAGTTTTAGGGAAAGAACACAGGCCCTGGGTACCTGATTAGCAGGAGCCCAGGGGATACTCAGTCAAAACACATCAGCAATTCAGCAAAAAGTGAGGGCAACCATGCAGAAAGAGGACACTTTCTCACACTTGCTGGTCTTTTTAAAAAAAAAATGTTATTTGCCTTAGTTATAATGAATATAATAAAAAGAATTAAAGAATTTTTTTTAAATTTATTTGGGGGGGGGGGGGGCCCTTTCCGTGGGCCAATTTTGGCCTCGTGGACCCTATCCCCCAAAGTCAGGCTATTTTGAATAAGGGGGCCCCAGTTAAAAAAATAATAATAATAAATCATACATTTATAGGCAGAGGGGCTGCGCAGCCCCCCTCCCTGGCCGATTTCAGACCCGGGAACCCCATTCCCAGGGCCCGGCCTTACTTGTGTGTGCCTTGGTCCCACCCAGGGCACCCACTCTGTTGGGGACCGCGGGGGGAGCCTCAAGTGTCCCTCAGTCCCTGCCGAAGATGCAGCTCCCTCTCTGTCAAAGCAATTGTGCTCCGCTTTCAGCAAACGAGAGCGCAATACTCTCGCTTAAAGCGCTAAAGTTCCCGCCAAGCCATAGCAAACAGCTATGTTCTGGGGGTGCGCAGCCCAGGACATAGCAGGAGCCAGCCCTGGTGGGTGGTGTTCCCCAGGGCCTCCTCTTTCTTCTTTTAGGTAGGGCCTGCCCGGGGAGGTGGCAGTCCAGGAGGGGGGTTTCATGGCTCACCTCCCATTTAAAAAACTAATTTTGGTCCCGGGTAGGTGGTGGTCAGCGTGGCCCGGGAGTGTCTGTGAGGTCCCCCTTGTAAAAAATAAACAGCCCTGGGGAGGTGGTGATCCCCGAGGCAGAGGGGGTCCGCGCGGCTCCCCCCATTTCATAGCAATTAGCCCCAGGGATGTGGTGGTCCCTGGGGCCGTGCGGGCCCAGCATCATTTTAATATTGTTTGCCCCTGGGAGTTGACGTCCACTGGGTGTCGGGGTGCCGCTTGGGCACCCTCCGCATAGTTAAAATACACCCCCCCCGTGAATTGGCCACCCGGGGGCTTCCTATAAAAGATGCGCTGCAGCCCAAATGTCTTTTTTCCCCCCAGTTTTGCAGCTGGTACACCTGCAAATTTGCAGAAAAATTGAATTACAAACAAAATTCTTTTAACCCACCCCCCCCACCATATGTGGGGGGGGTCCAGGAATTCCTTACCTGCCCCCTTTTCTATATTTTATTTACATATTTTGTGAGACTCAGCTTCAAGCCGAGTCCCAAGATGGTTGCCAACACCTCCTGGTTGAAGTGTTGGCAGCCAATCAAATTTCAGCACAGGGACTGTGGATCCTCGAGTCCAGGCAAGGATCCACATCCCCAGATATCTATTTTTTTTGAAAACTTAAATATCGCTGAAACTACTGAGCAGATTTACACCAAATCACAAAAAGGACACTTTCTGGTCCACTATCTTGCTTTCTTCCAAATTTTTTGCAATTCCGTTCAGTAGTTCAGGATGTAGTCGTGTCAAATCTCTATGGAAAAATGGATAGGGAAAACGCGTTTTGGGACCCCCTCTTTTTTGTCTCGGGCCCCAATTGACACTCATGCATGAGGTCTACGGACTTCTCAGAGAATGTCAAGGCATCCTTAATGGACATGCCGTGTGACAGCTCTAGCCTTTTCGGTAAAGAAGCATTAGAATATTTCAAGGAGAGCACAGCCAAAGCATGTTCCTTGGGTCTCTTAGCTCCCACAAGTTAATTCCACCAGACGTTTTCCATTTCGCACATGCTAATAATTCATTTTTTCGTGGCCGGGGCTGCAGTTCTCAGAGACAACACTCAGGACAACAGGCACAATGTGTAGTTCAGTCCCCAACCCTACCAGCTCCAAAACCGCTTTATTGTGACCTTGCTGGCGCACGGCCACCCTGTTGGAGGCAGGATCCGGTATTTCCTCCAGCGTGGCAAGCCTTCATTTCAGACCGCACCTTCCACCACCCTTAGGAGGATCACATGTCTGTCTGCAGCAGGAAGTGCAGGTCCTTTTGGCCACCGGGGCAGTACAGAGGGTTCTGGCCTCTGAAGTAGGACTGGGTGTTACTTCTGCTACTACCTTGTGCCATAGCCCTTCATCCCATTTTAGAAAATTCAAGATGCTCACACTTGCTCAGGTGATGTCTGCCTTGGACCCCAGAGACTGGGTAGTGGCTTCGGACCTTCAGGACACATTTTCATACTCCCGTCCTGTAGGCCCACTGATGTTACCTGTGATTTATGGTAAGCCTGTAGCATTTTCAGTTCACAGGCTCACCAATGCCACTCGGGTGTTTATGACAGGGATGGTGGTGGTTACCGCACACCTTCAGAGGTCTGGGGTACCAGTCTTCCCTACCTCAACAACTGGATGCTGAAGGCAGACTCACCCCAGGCAGTTGTCAACCATCTCCAGACGATGGCCAACATCCAAACACCATTGAGGTTCAGTACCAATGTGCCCAAGTCACACAAGACTCCTTGACAGATGCTCCTTATTCAATTACAATTTCAAGCCTTTCTGCCGGGACGTTTTATTTATTTAGAGAGTTTTATATAGCGTGAACATGATCACCCAGGATATCAGAGCGCTTTACAGATTATGCATCACTAAGGGTACAAACAAAACAGAATAAACAAAGCGACAAAGTAAAAGTCTAAGATTGACCAATATTCTTGTGAGGGAACAGCAAACACAACAGAATCAATACAGCGACAAAATCACATTCTAGAATTGTCCGACAAACTCGAGAGCCAGGTGGCTGGGTCAAAGTCAACGCTATCGACCCAGAATCAGATGAAGGGGCCAAGCTAAGGCAGAAATTTCTTTATCAAGAGCCCTTTGACTTCTTTTTTGAAGAAGACGGTGGAAGGGTTCACCCTGACTTAGGGGTGAAGGGTGTTCCAGATCCTTGGAGCCATACTCGAGAAGGCTCGGTTATCTCTGTTTTTTCTTGAATTTTTGTGGTTTTAGCAGAGGCTCTAGAACAGAGGTCTTCAAACTTTTGTCGGCTGAGCCCCCCCATCTAAACCTTTTTACACGTCAAGCCCCCCACCACCACCACCTGACAAAAAAGTTCTGGAAGCTGGTGCTCTGCGTCATTGATGGCCATTCCCTCCTGCAGAGCCCAGGTCGTGTAGGGCAAATAATATTAAATAAAGTAAGAGTGTTTAGTAAACTGAAGTTTTTTAGTGCTTGTGCTTATTATAAAGTTTAAATGAAAAGTCTCCAAGAAAACATTAGCACAAAAAAATTACATTGGTGCTTTATTTTTCACATAAAACACAAAATCTAGGATAGATTAGTAAAAACACTCCCAAAACACAGGTGAGGGGTGTGCCTGTCTTTCTCCATAGAGACAATGTGTGGATGGATTCTTGCTTCTGCCATCCTTAGGTTGTGCTCCACTTCCAGTCTTGAGCAGTGCCTGGAAACGGGAGTGCTCACAACATTTTGTAATATATATTTTTTGCAGTTTTATATAGTGCGACATGACCCAAAGGTATCGGAGCGCCTTACAGGAGCATCTTTTACATTACACAAGCACCCATTCATTTTTTGTAAGCTCAGGGAGATTAAGTGATTTGCCCAGAAACACAGGATGTTGAGCCAACACCAATAATTGAACCTGGCTCCCCAGCTCCACAGTCTTCAGCTCTGGCTGTTGCGCCACATCCTTGCCCCTATACAAGATATCAGATAAAGGGCTTCCACAAAACATGCTTTCTGACACAATTCAAAAATCCATGATTATGTGGAGTATGGCCAGGTGTTGCCGTGCCAGTAGGAGCCCAGCCACAGTTTTCCAAGAAGGCCTAGGGGACATTTACATCATACACATGTGATATAAGTGATTCAAGAGGATATATACATCTTTATTCTCTAGCAGTATCAAGAGTCAATTTGTTAGCATAACGCCTTCCAAAGCTTCAGAAATAGCTGCACAAGAAAACATTTAAATTTGGTCTACGAAAGAAGTGAGGACAGATGGTAGGCATACTTCACAATATTTGTTATATTAGGCTTGTGTACGCAGCTCTAGGGGTTGGAACATGTTAAACAAGCACTAGAGCGACTTTAATCAAGGTCACGTTCATTTCTCGTAGGTCACTGGTAAATTAAGTGATTTTACCCAGGATCACATGATGTTGAGCCGATGCCAGGACTGGAACCTGGGTCCCCAGAACCAAAGTCAGCACCTATGGCATTATCTCCAAATCCGCTCCTCCTTGAACCCTCCAACGTTCCCACTAGTAGTGGGACGAAGGGGAAAGGATCTAAGCTTTAAAAAAATAAAACAAAAATCTCTTCACTCTTACCTGCTAGAGAATTAAATGAAAAACAGGCAGCAAATGTACTTCTGACATGGGAAGCAACATGGGGTGCAACTAGACCCGAACTTCGGGGTGGGGCTAAGACTCCCAGCCAGGGCTGGCCCTAACACTGGTCACCCACGGTGCAACAGTCTTTTTGAGCCCCCCCTTTCCCATTTCATCCTCCATGAATTCCCTCACTACCACTCGCCAACAATGCACCTCATCTCTCTATAGCCCCTTTCTGACCAACATTTCACTTTTTTATAGGGCTACCATAGTTCACTAACACTCAGTTCTGTGATCTGCATGGTACACGTTTTTTGTAGCAGGCACATTAATCTGCGCTGTGTGGGTGACAGGAGTGCCCATGTCAGTGCACGGTGCACGGTGAATGCTGCAACAGTATGAGAGTAGGGTGAGAGGAGTGGCTGCAGGGTGAGTGAGGTGACCATGTGGTGCGGATGTAAGTGCAGAGTGGGATGAATGAATGTATGGTTAGTGATGGGCTTGTTTGAGTGATTGCAGAGTGAGCAGTGAGGGGGGACAGGCGAGTGAAGTGTCACATGGGCAGGGCGAGTAGTGTGCTCGTGTGACTTTTTCGGCGTGTAGCACGCTACTCCGGAACCCATAAAGGATTAGTGTTGAAATAGTAGTGAAATATGAGAGTGATTTAAGTGGTGGATGGGTTAGTCAAATATTTGGATTCAGAAGGATAGCGGAGGGATAGAAGAGGGAAAAAAGGTTTGCATTTATATAGCACTTGTTACCCCTAATGGGGTATTGAAGCGCTTTTATTGGGGGGGCAAGTAGCACACTAATCGGGAAACCCATAAAGGATTAGTGGTGAATTAGTATAGCGAAATGTGAAAGTAATTTGAGTGGTGGATATATGTAAACCACACCAAAAAATTGATCAAGTTTAGCAGTGCTCAACTCGTGTCTGGCAGGTCAATTACACAAGGTGTATATCTGGCTACACATAGGAACATGGGTGAAATATGGACACGAATGTTCAGAGTTCATTTAAGTAAGCACCAGGCTCACCTCATCTTTGAAGCTGGGTCAAGTCCATTCACTGAGGTAGTGGAGCCTGGGTAAAGCGCTAAACATGTAGCCCTGCCCCTTTACCTGCGACATCGAAACAGTAGTAAAGGTCAAACAAAAGCCTGAACAAAAAACACTACATAAAAAGAAAAAAAGTTACATTATTTTCAGTTTTCTCTAAAGGGATTCCTCTTCTGTTAAATCTACAATCATGCCTTTTATTACCGGAGCTTAGGAAGTTATGAATGCCATTCAAATGTAACAGGAAAGTTTAAATGGTTCGCTATCAATAGGCCAGTTTTCGGTTCAGAGTACCCCAAGCATATTTTAAAAAACCTGAACAGTTTAGCAGCCATTAACCAGTCTGAAATTCCCTATCGAGGCAGCATAAAACGGGTCGCACTCTGGATGTGCCTTTTGTGCTCCTTTCTTTTTCCTTTTTGCTATTTTCTGCTTTTTGTGCCCTTTTGTGTTATTTGTACCATTATTTGAGCTTTTTGTACTAGTTTGTGCTCTTTTGTGCTCGCTTTGAGCTCTTGCTTGGTGCTCTGTTTCCAAGATATACATGGGTTGCACATGGAAACTTTAAAGACCTGTGAAAAACTCGGGCGTGCCGGAGACAAGACTCCAGACACTGCCTAGACGAGTCCCCAGCAGCCCGGACTGAGACACACGAAGCGTAATGGGCCTGGAAGGTACAATGGAAGCTTAAGTGGTGGGGTGGGGTGCGCGCCCCCCCCCCCGAGGGGAGGCTGCGCCCCCCCAGGGGAGCACGCCCCACAGTTTGAAGACCTATGGTGTAGAACCACAGGAGAAAGCCAGTTTCTGCGCGAGGTACAGCGGGGTCTTGAGGGGATGGCCTTGTGAGCCATGCATGCAATTTGTAACTGTATCCGAGCTTCATATGGAAGCCAATTGAGACCCCGCAAGTCCGGAGAGATGTGGTGGTATTTTTTTGTGGCAGTTAAGAGCCTCGCAGCGGAGTTGAGGGTAGCCCTGAGAGGAGCCATCCTCAATCAAGGCAAGCCGCAAAGTGTTGCACTACCATAGTCCAGCTTTGAGATCACTAACGCTTGCACTGCCACCTTTAGGTCATGAGCAGGGAGGAAGTAAGCTGAGTTGGAAGTTCGCTCCTTTGCTGAGGGAACGGATGTGCTTTTGCATGTTCAGGCTTTTGTCTAGAATGACGCCCAGAGAGGATGCCGAGTCCACAAGGTGTGGTCTACAGTTAAGAGCAGTCAGCTGATTCAACCATTGTTCCATGACGAGGGATTGGTTGTGGGGTGAGATCAGTAAAAATTCGGTTTTAAGAGCATTTAGCTTCAGGTGATTACGTGTCAACCAGCTTTGAGTTTCCATCAGGACTGAGTTGAGGGACTGAATGTCTTCGTGGAAGCTATCTTCAGGTATAGTTGGGTATCGTCTGAATACACATGATAATGAATGCTGGATGATTTTAGAATTTCTGTCAGAGGCTCCATGAACAGGTTAAAGAGCGTGAGGGACAGTGCTGAACCTTGGGGGACCCCCAAGGTGACAGGTTCAGGATGGAACACTGATTGGTTCACCTTGAAGCTTTGGGATCTGTTCTGAAGGATCGCAGAGAACCAGTTTAATACTGTGCTCCAGGAGGTCAATTAGATGATCATGTTTGACAATATAAAATGCTGATGAAAGGTCTAGGAGGATCAATAGGCATGACTCATTGTGATCCAATATTCTCAGCGCATCATCCACGACATGCGTTAGTGCCGACTCTGTACTATGGCCTGGGCGGAAAACAGATTGGCAGTGGTCCAGGAGTTGCAAATGGTCTATGTGATGACACAGTTGGGCGAGCACACATTTCTCCAGGAGTTTTGCCAAGGTGAGGATGTTAGTGATTGGGCGAAAGTTAAGAAGGTCCGTGGAATCAGCATTTGCTTTCTTTAGGATGGGGAAACTTGACCTGCTTTAAGGCAATCCGGGATAGCAACTTGCATAAGTGAAGCATTGACGATCATCGTCCAGAGTGTTAGTAAGGAGGATCTCACTTCCGGGAAAAGTTTCGTTGGTAAAGGGTCGTTGTAGTGATTGGAAGGTTTCAACGTCTGCAGCATTTTGCGAATAGTGGATTCATCCAAGGTTTGGAACAGACTCCAGGACGCATTGTTTTTGGGGAGGAAGGGCTGTATAGGGTCAGTGATATTCGACTCTGAGGGGCGAAGGGTGTACAGCAGACCATTCGAGAGGTGATCTCGGCCCGAGCGTAATTCAGTCTCAATCTTAGTAGTCTTCTCAGTGAAGAAAACAGCGAATTCTTCACAGTTCGGCAGTGTCCCTTGATCCGGAGAGGAGAGGTTAGGATGATCGTTAGCTTGGGACTTGATGAGTTCGAACAGTTTCTTTGGATGTTTTTTTGCTTGATCAAGTTGAGTTCTGAAGAAGGTGGTCTTCAAGCTTCTGATGCGTTTATTGTATATGCTTCGCAAGGATCTCAAGTGCCTAAGATGTTCAAGAGAGGGATACGATCGCCACTTCCTTTCTGCAAGTCTTACATTTCTTTTTTCGGCATTAACACTATCATAGAACCACGGTTTGGAGAGTTTAGAGGACACTCTTAAGCTGAAGTGGTGCCACTGAGTCAAGTACATTAAACATTGCGTGGTTATAGTGGGCCGTCAGGTCGTGGACATCAGACATGTTCAAGGGGGGGCAAGATGTTATCACAAAGCTCCATCAAGTCTTGCGAGTTGATGTTCCGTAAACATCTTTTCAACAGTTTTGGGTTCTTAGGTTGGGATCTGCTTGCTCTGACGATTCAAGGACGAGGAAGTTGATGCAATAGTGGTCTGTCCAGTCACAAGGGAGGATCGACTCGAGGCGGAGAGAGTTGGGCTTACCAATAACAAGATCTAAAATAGCTCCTTTGATATGCATTGGGCTGTCACATATTTGGAAAAGGTTAAGGTCAAGTAGAAAGGATTTAAGGCTACTGACCAGAACATCGTTTACATCATTCCAGTGGAGGTTGAAATCACCCAGGAAGATCTGAGTGCCCTGGAAATCCGCGGTGGCCGAAATAATGTCCATGATCTGTTCTGTGAAGGGATGGTTGTCGCAAGGGTGGTGGTAAAACGTGTGCAGTTTGCATGAAAGATTATTACCCCCAGTCACTACAATACATAGGTATTCACATGAAGGCAGGAGGTCTGCCTGAATGACTTTCACTGTTAGATCACTACGATGTAAGCATGCAACGCCTCCCCTTGACCACTAATTCTGTCCAAC
This sequence comes from Triturus cristatus, assembly GCF_964204655.1. Classification (NCBI taxonomy): domain Eukaryota; kingdom Metazoa; phylum Chordata; class Amphibia; order Caudata; family Salamandridae; genus Triturus; species Triturus cristatus. The sequence continues at coordinate 1,177,036,252 of NC_140580.1, read as the reverse complement.
CTAATGATATCAAAGTTGGGAGGCATTAGAAAGTCCAGGACGAGAGCGGCTGAGTCATTTAGCCAGGTTTCGGTCAACATTACTAGATCAAGATCCTGGACAAGGATGAGATCGGCAATATCAGCAGCGTGTTTAACAGCCGATCTGCAGTTCAGGAGCCCACATTTGAGACTAACGGGGGTGTCCGTTGGTGGAGATAGAGTGGGGGTGACTATCGTGAGGTTGTTCTCATTTGAGGTTCTAGTGTTTGGCCTAGGGTCCCTGAAGGGATCAGTAGAGATTGATTCAATTAGATGCAAGTTTGATCAATCAATCAGCCAATTGTAGAGCGCACTACTCACCCGTGAGGGTCTCAAGGCGCTAAGGGGGAGGGGGGCAGCTACTGGTCGAACAGCCAGGTCTTGAGGAGTTTCCTGAAGGTCAGCAGGTCCTGTGTCTGGCGCATGTGGGCGGGGAGGGTGTTCCATGTCTTTGCGGCGAGGTAGGAGAATGATCTGCCGCCGGTGGTCGCTCGGCAGATGCGTGGGACGGTGGCGAGGGCGAGGTCGGTGGAGCGAAGTTGGCGGTTCGGGGTGTAGAATGACAGTCGTTCATTGAGGTATGCTGGTCTGGCGTTGTGGAGTGCCTTGTGAGCGTGGGTGAGGAGTTTGAAGGTGATCTTCTTGTTGACCGGGAGCCAGTGCAGATCTTTTAGGTGGGTGGTGATGTGGCTGTGGCGAGGGAGTCCGAGGATGAGGCGTGCGGAGGTGTTTTGTATGCGTTGGAGTCTCTTCTGAAGTGTGGCCGTGGTTCCAGCATAGAGGGTGTTGCCGTAGTGCAGCCTGCTGCTGGCGAGTGATTGGGTGACCGTTCTCCTGGTTTCGGGCGGGATCTGCGACGGCCTTCATTCCCTCATGGAGGTTGGGTTTGGCGGTGGCCGGGTCCTTGGGGAGCGAGAGGCTCAGCTGGGTGTCATCGGCGTATGAGACGATGTTGAGGTGATGTGCTCGGACGATGTTGGCGAGCGGTGCCATGTAGATGTTAAAAAGGGTCGCGCTGAGGGATGATCCATGGGGTACGCCGCAGGTGATCGTGGTGGCTTTGGATCGGAACGGGGGGAGGCGGACTCTGGGTTCTGCCGGTGAGAAAGGAGGTAATCCAGTCCAGGGTTTTTCCTTGGATCCCTGCGTCATGGAGGCGTGTGCGCAGGGTGTGGTGGCAGACGGTATCGAAGGCGGCCGAGAGGTCCAGGAGGATGAGGGCCGCGGTTCCACCCTTGTCCAGTCTGGTCCTGATGTCCGTGGCGGCGATGAGGGCGGTTTCGGTGCTGTGGTTGCTGTGGAAGCCGGATTGGGAGGAGTCCAGGACGTTGTTCTTCTTCAGGAAGTGGGCCAGTTGTCTGTTGGCGGTCTTCTCAATGACTTTTGCCGGGAACGGGAGCATGGAGATTGGGCGGAAGTTCTTGAGGTCCATTGGGTCCGCTTGGGTTTCTTGAGGAGGGCGTTGATCTCGGCGTGTTTCCAGCTCTTTGGGTAGGTGGCGGTCTCGAAGGAGCTGTTGATGATCTTTTGGAGTTGGGGTGCGATGATGGAACTTGCCTTGTTGAAGATGTGGTGGGGGCAGGGATCAGAGGGTGATCCGGAGTGGATGGTGTTCATTATTTTGATGGTGTCTTCATCGTTGACGTTGTCCCAGGAGAGCAGCAGGTCGGTGTGTCTGGTGGGTGTTGAGTCGGGGGTGTCGGCGTCAGTTGTCAGCACCAGGGTGTTGAAGCTGTTGTGGATGTCTGCGATCTTGCGGTGGAAGAAGGTGGCCAGGGAGTCGCAGAGTTCTTGTGACAGCGGCACGTCATTGGAGCTGGGGGTGGCGAGTTCTTTCACGATGTTGAAGAGCTCTTTGCTGTTGTGCGCGTTGTTGTTGATGCGTTACTTGAAGGATGTTCTTTTGGCGGCTCGGATGAGTTGGTGGTGTTTGCATCTGGCGTTCATGAGGGCCTCCTGGTTGTCTGGTGTCTGGTTGTTGCGCCAATGCTTCACGAGTCTTCTGCAGGAGTGCTTGGAGTTCTGAAGGTCGGTGTTGAACCAGATGGCTCTCGTGTTGGTGAGCTTGTTGGATGGTTTCCTGATGGGGGCGAGGGTGTTTGCGCAGTCATCGATCCATTGTTTGAAGTTGTGGGCTGCTGTGTTTGTCTCGGAGGGCTCGGGTGGAGGGTCTTGGGTGAGTGTGGTGATGAGCTGGTCTTCGGGGACTTTTTCCATTTGTGGTGTGGGATGCGTGGCAGTTGGTTGTGTGCGGTGTGTTTCTCGAAGGAGAAGTGGATGCAGTGGTGGTCAGTCCAGTGGTGTGGCTGAAGGTGACGTGGTCGCTGGCGGAGAAGATGGGGTCGAGCGTGTGTCCGGTGGAGTGGGTGGGTGTCGTAACGAGTTGTTTGAGTTCGAGGTTGGCGAGGTTGGCGATCAGTGTTATGGTGTTGTTGTCGTTGGCGTTCTCGAGGTGGAAATTCAGGTCTCCGAGGAGGATGTAGTCTGTGAAGGCGAGGGCGTTAAATTAGATGCAAGTTTGATGGGGTGGAGGGAAGTGCCAGATCATATGAAAGTAGGAGAGAATGGATATCACTATCCGACAGGGAGGCTCTACATCTGGAGGGGCGAGAGGGGCCATTAGGGTGCGGCGTGGAGGCCCACCTATGTGGTGTGTGAGTGGTGTGGGATGCGGTTTGCCCAAGATAGGTGGGGGAAGGGTGCCGAGTTCAACCGCAGTCTGCGAGCGAGCGTAGATGGAGATTGGTCATAATGGAGCGTCTTAGTCTGGAATTAACTGAGAAATCCTCAGTGAAGTGTGATAGGGAGTGCACATCTGCCTTAAGTTGTTGTAGGCAGAGTGCAATCTCGTTAAGTCGGACTTCCAATGAAGTCTGTGAATGGGGATGTGAGGCTAGGTCCCAGGGCACTTGCAGCGGAGGATAGCTAGTGGGGAAAGGCAGGGGGCGAGCGAGTGGGCCCTGGGGCAGGGGATTCTGGGAAATGGAACTGCGTGCTTCAAGGAATGTGTAGGAAAGGGGAGGAGGGGACGGACAACAGGTGATCCTTGCCAGCCTGTCGGACCAGGTCGGGATTGTGGATTGGGCTGGGGGAAGGGCTCCTGGGAAGAGTCAGGGCAGCGTTGTGAGTGGTGGGGCTAGGGGAGTTAGAACCAGCTAACCATGAGGGAGGGTTGTATATAGACTCTCCTGATGAGTGTGCTGTCGCGTCTCGCTCACCACGGGCAATGAGGTGGAATTGTAATTCTGATTAGAGGTAGCTAGAGGGGGGAGCTTTGGAACAAATGTAGGGTTAGTGGCTGGTGGTGGAGAGGCGGGAGATAGAATTTGCCCGGTCTTGGGAACCATTGAGGGGCCAGCTCCTTCAAGTGGGGCGGCACTGAAGTTGGCGACTGTCTTCATGATGGTGGGGAAAAAGTTGTCAAACAACATTAGATTGCGATCAGAGGCTTGGATAAGCATGGTTCTGTTTTTGTAAAGTGAGATGGTGGCTTCAGCTCTATAGGCTGAGGAGGGCGCTACTATCACTCTGAGACCATGAGGAGTTTTAAGGGAAGTGGAGATCTTGAGAACAGAGTAAAAGGCCTTCCGCCATTGAGCATGCCGTTTAGTGTAGAAGATAAGATCATTTGTGGTCACGCCCCTCTTGATGGAGAAGATGGGGTCTGAGATAAGGGTTTCCGGATGGGATTTGAGTAGTCTATGATTGAAGTTTTTTGCAGCATTTTTTGAAAGGTTCGGTGGATATATGATTCTGAAAGTGTTCTGGCTAGCCGGCTCTAGGTTGGGAGAGATGTGTTTCGGAGGTTTTGGCTCCACATCGGCACCCACTTTGTCTCCTCACCAAAGAAGCCTACATAAGCCAATAGACTGGGCAGAGGTCTGCGCTGACCATCGGAGGTGCGGGTGAGTTGACTCCAGGGCATTCAGGCTATGATCCCGAGGTTTCATCCTTGGTCCCGGATCTCAGTGAGGTCGACTCGAGGCTGCTGGAACTGATGGCCTCCTGCATCCTGCTGGTCGAGCACATCAGGTGGCATGCGTGGGCTCTGCATTGGGATCAGAAGTCCCAGTGGGCCCAACATCAAGGGGACCTCTCTGACCATGTTCAGATTTCAGAGGAGACTGCAAAGGATCTGTAGTGACAAGCTCCTCTCGTTACTCCACACAGCAGACGGTCGTAGATGTTGTGTGTGCGTGGGGGAGTCATCTTGGAGGGGTGGCATTCCGAGGGCTCTGGTCTCTGGCAGTGACTCAAATCCAAATTAATTTGTTGGAGTTGATGGTGATTTTCTTTGTACCATCAGACTAGAACAAGTGGGATGGGGTCTTGAACCCTGTGTCAGCAGGCTCTGCACCTCTGGAAGTGGCTGGACTGCCAGGGAATTTCTGTAGTGTCAGACTACCTGGAGGTATCTTTAAACTCCTTCTGGCACCGAAAAAAGAGTTTGGTACCCAGAACTCCTGGGCATGAGCAGCTGTCTGCCGATCAGGCTTCCACCTCGGGGGAATATCTGTCACAGCAGCAGGTTAGGGTGCGGCACCCAGGCCGGCACAATCTGCATCTCAATGCTTGGAGTTTGAGTGGAGTCTTTTAACCTCCTTCAACATTTTTCCTGAGATCATTAATTTCACCTTGACAGCGAGGTGTCTCTCCACAAAATCAGTGTACACCAGTCATTGGGACAAACTTGTGGATTGGCGTAGCACCCGACAAATTGACCCATTACAAGCAAGGCTGTCTGAAGTTTTGTTCTCGCCCTAGCCCAGCGAGCATCAGCTTCGGGTCAGGACCAGCCTTAGTTATTTAAATCACTCTTGGGATGAGTTTTTTTTAAAGATTTGCAACATTTGTTTACACCAAAACACTATGTGATGCCTAAGTAGGAAGTCAACTTAGACACCCCTTTTTTGATAATCTGCCCTTTTGAGCCACTGTGCAGTCGCACTTTGAGACTTCTAACATTGAAGACAGTCTTTCTCATCGCTGTAACATGTGAGCAATCGGCAGGCATGCATCCAGCATCTTTCGATGGAATGTTCTCTACGTAAAGATCTGCTATGCACTGGCAAAGAAGCAGCCCCCAGAAGGCTTGCAAGCTATTACCACTGCTTGAGCGTGCAGAGTGCCTGCCCTGGAGATTCGTCAGGCTGCTACGTGGGCACTGGCACACACATTCACAGAGGACTGCTGCCTTGACAGCCAGGTCCATTGAGAGAGGCATTTTGCCCACTTAGTTCTGCATGTCTTTTTTGGGTGGAGCCAGCTCACAGGTCCATCCCCTTGGGAGGTTCTGTTCTAGTATTTAGCCACAAGGTGAGGAATCTGTGGTTACAGTTATCCATCAGATGAACAAGTTACTTCCCTTCAGTGACATTCTTTCGGGTGGATATTCTATCTAACCGCAGATTCCTCATCAACGTACCTGTTCTGTGAACCGGATTCTTTTTATATCTAAAAAGGTCCCAATTTTAGGGCTATGCACAGTGGTCATCCCAATGGGCTAAGGTGCTCTGCGTATGAGGGCAAGGATGGCCTGGAAGCAGCTGTCAGTGCACATGGGTGTTGCTTCCAGAGAGGAATGACGTCAGCATGCAGCCATACAATGCCACCTACCACTGCGCAGAAGCACAACGTTAAAGTTTCTGGATCCTGCCTGATGCCGGGGAAACATTCACAAGCTCAGGAGCACGTTACTTCCTTTGGTAATGCTCTTTCTAGTAGATAGTCTATCTAACCGTGAGATGAGGTAAGGAATCTGCGGTTAGATAGAGTAGAGGCTAGAAAGAGTGTTACCAAAGGTGAGAAGCTGGTTAGTCTGAGTAATCCGTTCGCTGTGCTTATCGCATCTTCAGTGTCTCTTAAAACTTCCACCTTCTGCCAGCTGTGAACAGCTGTGAACACGGCGAAGACTGGCAGGTTTCTGCAAGTGCGCTTTTGGAATTGGCATGAGAACTTGAGACAAGTTACAGCAGTGGTAGAACTAGTGTTATCACTCCTACTGGAATTATGAGTTTGGCGGCTAATGCCGCACTCCTGCAGTTTTCCTGTGATACATTTCAGCAAGTCATAGCTGCAGGAAACAAAAACCTGTAATTACATGGACATGTGGATTTAGTGCAGTAAGCGCCATATTCCATGTTATTTCCCATTATCTGTGACAAGCTGGCAAATGGGTGTCATTTATCCCATCCAATAAATTGTGACCCAGCGGACTCTAATTGCATCGGGTCCACTAAATTTCAGCCCAAACTCCACACCACTCGTAATGAGGAGGGAAAAACAAATGGGTATCCCCTGCCTAGATATAAGGCTTTCCCTATAAATGGTACCCTGACGAGCCGGGTGGAAAGCGACCTATCGGAGTCGAAAAATAGCTTCCAGCCCTTTACGAATGTGTGACTACAGGAGCATGCTGCCCCTCCTCCCATGCAGCTTTGTAGGATTCCACAGTAGGGAATGGTGACCTATTACAGCTACTGAAAGGCGAGTAGTAACTCACCTTGCAAGCAAAATAGTGCTGCATGCCTGATGTTTGAATGGAGTGCTTGTGCATCCGGGGCAATATGTATAAATAGTGCTGCATGCCTGATGTTTGAATGGAGTGCTTGTGCATCCGGGGCAATATGTATGCTCCTACGACAGACCCAAGACCTGCTGACCTTCAGGAGGCTACTCAAGACCTGGCCTTTCGAGCAGTAGCAGCACTCCTCCCCTCAGCGCCTTGAGACCCTCACGGGTGAGTAGCGCGCTTTACAAATGCTATGATTGATTGATTGATTGATTGATTGATTGATTGTGATGTCCTGATGAAAGCCCTAGACCCTACTGGCCTTAATATAGGGGCTGAAACATGTTGACGAACTGTTAGGGTCAGAGGACCATAATATGCTTACTCCCTTATGAGAGTTTTTAATCGTCCACAAACATCCGTTAATGATGGGAAACGGAGGTTGGTTTTAGGTATTTCTTTTATCTCTTTAGGTGTCCCGATGGAGAGCATATCTAAAGTGCTCTCTAAAATATGGTCGAGTCCATCCTGGTTTTTAGGGTCCAGGATGAGAACCGATGATAAAGCATGCCACTACTAGAGTGGGTGAGGGTCTAACAAAAAGAAAAGGAATCTTTTCCTTGTCTCTGATATCGATAGGGTACTGTTTACAAGGAACGCCTCATATCTAGGTAGGGGATACCCATTTGTGTTTTTTATGCAAGATAGAGGGAGAGAGTATCCTTTGGTCTCTCTTGCCTTCCTGATAGTAGGGCCCCAGTTGGGACCTTGCTTCTGGTGTGTTGGTTTAGAAGCACTCGTAACGGGGCCACTGCGTTTTAGAGCAAGTAGTCCACAGATTTCTAGAATTGGTGAAAATAAGAGACCGTGATCCAGAACCTGAGAGGACATCCTTCACTGCTGCGGAGGCAGCGTCTCCAGTTATCCCCACGGAAAATAACAAGTATTGGTAAAATCAATAGGTGTACCTTAAATGTTCCAACTCATGGAAGAAGCATGTGTACATGCCTATATTTACATGGGTTCGCTCATTAAAGCCAGACCTGTTGGCTCTAGTAAAGCTTTTTTATGTGTATAGATAAGGAAAAACAATGGGAAAGAGGCATATGGGAACAGAATAGCATATATTCATGGAAAAAAACAAAAAAAAAGAAACATACATGGAAAGTCAAAAAGTAAAACTCAAAGGGAAAGACAATGGGGAAGAAACAGAAAAACATTCACGAGTCCCAACTAAAACATTTCTAAAAGTTGCTGCAGTGAAAATTTGTTTTTACTTACCTCGTAAGCATCTGTTCGATGCATACAGTGCTGTAGACTCACATGCTCTGCCATCTAATGTTGGGCTTGGATGTTGCAAGTTGTTCTTCTTCAAAGAAGTCTTTTGAGTCACTCGGTCTGGGTGACTCTTCCTCTGGTTGTAGATATGCATGGTCACCGACTCCATGGTTAAGATGTTTGTCACCCAACGGGTGAGAGTAAGTATGGAGTAGTGTGTACATAAGAGATAGTGAGCATGCATGTGGAAAAGAATCACTTCAAAGTGAAAGACATCTGCAACAACCACTGGCTTACAAGGAGAAGGGCGGGCGTGTGTGAATCTACAGCACTATATGCAACAAACAAACGCTTAAAGGGTAAGTAACATATATTTTTTTTTTTAATGGAGTTTTTTATAGCGCAAACTTGACCGGAAGGTATCAGGTATCAGAGTGCTTTACATAGCACCAGTTGCGTTACATGAGGACACATTTATTTTTGCTAGGTACGGGGAGATTAAGTGATTTGCCCAGAATCACAGGATGTTCAGCGTCATTGCCGAGACTCGAACCAGGTTTTCCAGATTCCAGGACGTTAGGCCAACTCCTCTCTATTCTGTTCGTAGCATGTGTGTTGTAATGTTACTTAATTATTTATGTATCTCTTATTTGACATCCAGCTGACTTCCATGTATCCTAGTGACATCTGTGTATTCAACAATGGTAGAGCTGCTTTGACTCAAGGCCAGAATCCTTTGGTTGAGATTACAGAGATGAGCCAGAGACGGTTGGGTGGCTGAGCTGTTAACCTACCTACTTGAGAATAAACCTCTTAGAAGAATTCCACCTTCTCATGTCTTCATTCATCAAGGATTTCACTATTTAACACTGTGTGACTGTAGATGCACGTGCTCTGCATAGACGGGAAAGCAGTACCCTTCTAACCAGTGGCTAGCAAGTGGATGGTGCAGAGGTCCAAAACAGAGTCCCGAGGACAGTCTGACCAACTCTGTCCTGCTCTTTTGCCTAGAAGTCCACACAGTAGTATTTTTTACATTTGTGTAGAGAGGACCACGTGGCAGCTCTACAAATATCTGCTTTGGGTATATTCCCCAGGAAATCCATAGTAGCTCCCTGTTTGCAGGTGGAGTGTGGCCTGGGGCAGGAAGGCAGGGCTCTTTTAGCTTTTTCTAGCAGGTCTGGATGCCTTTGACATCCACCTGGCAATCCATGCCTTTGAAATAGTGTGGCCTTTATGAGGCTGAGTACGCTACAAACAGCTGTTGTGTTTTGCGAAAGGATTTGGTGCTGTCTATGTAGTACAAAAAGACCACGCTTCACATCAAGTGCGTGGAGTGTTCTTTCAGCTGTTGATGCGGTTTGTGGGAAAAAGACTGGGAGCTCGATACGTGAAGGTGGAAAGGGGAGACCACCTTGGCCAAAAACTTAAAATTTGTTATAAGAACCACCTTGTTTTTGTGGACTTGAAAAAAAGGTTCTTGAAGTTTGAGGGGCTGTAATTCACTTATGCGCCTGAGTGAATTGATTTCTGTGAGGAGGACAACCTTCCAAAAATGGAACTGCAGGGGTCTTGTATGCAGTGGCCCAAAAAGGGGCCCCATCAGTCTAATGAGGGCAATATTGAGGTTCCAGACTGGGCAAGTGAGCACCCTTGGAGGAATAACATGCTTAAGGCCCTCCATGAATGCTTTGATAACTGGGATTTAGAAGAGGGCAGAATGTTCCCTGTCCTGCACATATGCAGCAACTGCAGCTAGGTGTTGCGTGACTGATGTATGAGCCAACCCCGACCGTTGGAGGTGTAGGAGGTAGCAAAGTATGTGCTGCACTGTGGGGCGTGCAGATTGATGTTGTTTGGGGTACAGTAGTAAACAAAACGCTTCTGCTTAGCAGCATAGCAAGTGCGTGTGGTGGGCTTACGGCCTTCTCTGAGTGTGTCCATGCACTCCTGCGGCAAACCAAGGTAAACAATCACTAGGACCTCAGGAGCCAAACCGCTAGATTGACCTTTCTGGAGTTCTGACCTTGCTGTGGTCTTGAGTGAGAAGGTCCGGCATGTTTGGGAGCTTCTCACGAGAGATAATGAACTTCTCAATTAGGGCTGAGAACCGCTGTTGTGTGACCCACGTTGGAGCCACCAGGGTGAGGGATGCTTGCCTCAACTTCCTGACTGTACGGAATGAGTAGGAGAGAAGAAAAAGCATAGGCAAGGATCTCTAACCAGCTCATCCACAGGACATTGTCCATAGACTGGCCGGGGTGGAAAATCTATGGTGAAGTCTTGGCTTTTTTTTGTTTTCTCTGTGGTGAACAGGTCTATCTCCACGGTGCCCCAACTGTGAAAGTAAGGGAGTTGGACTTGTGGGTGGAGTTCGAACTCATGGATTTGTTGCTGCATCCCGCTGAGCACGTCTACAAAGTTGTTGTCCCCCTTCCAGAACGTTCTGTGCCAGGAGGTGAACCCGACAATGAATTGCCCAATGCCAAATCTGTTGCGCTAAGGCTGACAGGTGAGATGAGTGTGTGCCTCGTTGTTTCTGAAGATAGAACATGGTGGTCATGATGTCTGTATGCACCAGAACTATCTTGCCTTGAAACTACAGGAGAAAAGCTATGAGTGCTAGATCAATGGCTATCAGTTCCAAGTGGTTGAAGTGGCCACAGACCTTGGACAGTCATGTCATTGAAGTTTTGCTGTTCCAGCACTGCAGAGAGTGATGGGTGCTGGTCCTTACCAACCTTAGCTCCTCCATCTGACCCCCCCGCTTGTGACCACTGGCTTGAGAGGCGCTCCATAAGCGGACGCATATAAAGCCTGGCTTGGGGCACTATGGCGATGCATGAGGCCATCGTTCCTAGCAAGCACATAACAGTGGGTACCGGAAGCTGACGGATGGCTGAAAAAGAAGCAGAAGCTGTTGGAACGCCTGCATGGTTTGAGGGCTGGGGAAGGCTTTGCCAAAGATGGAGTTGAGGACTGCCCTAGAAAGGACTAGACTCCAGAGTCTCTAAGTGGGATTTTATGGCATTCAACATATACCCTAGGCTGGGTTGAAGGTAGACTGTAGCTTGGGTGTGAGCCAGGCATTCTTGTCTGCTTCCACTCTTGATCAGCCAGTCATCTTGGTAGAGGACGTCCTGAATTCCGCTGCTCCTTAGGTGAGCGGCTACTACTGTTTGGTGAAGACCTCAGTGCCGTGGTGACTCAGAAGGGGAGCACTTTGAATTGGTCGTGCTGAACACTCAACATGAAGGGGAGGTAATGCCGATGAGCAGGATCAATCGAGATTGGGAAATAGACATCCATCAGGTGAGGGTGGCCAGGAAGTTGCCTCGCTGCAGCAGGGGGATGACATCCTGTAGTGTGACCACATGGAAGTGTTTCTGATAGCATATGTCTGTTGATAGGGCGGGAGGTCGAGGATGGGCCTGTGAGACCCGTCCTTCTTGGGAATGAAGAAGTATAGAGAGGAGATGCCTTTGCCATGATGATGACGAGGCGCTGGCTCAATGGCTCCTTTGGACAGAAGTGCCAACACATCATCATTTAGCAGTGTACGGTGTTCGGAGCTGAAGGTGTGGGTGCGAGGGGGAATGTTTGGTGCGGTGGCAACAAGCTCTAGGCAGTAGCCATGCTTGATGTGGAAAAGATCCACCAGTCCATGGTGATCTCCACTCAGTGTGGAAAACATCCCTGAAGTCTTCCCCGACGGGTGTGATTGGGGGATGCAGGGTAAGTCAGTTCTGGAGAACGAGGTTCCATTACTGGGGGTGCCCTCCCTTTACAGCTGTCCCCCCTCCCCCCAAAGGATCCTCGCGTGAAACCCATACCATCCGGCTTGTGATAACCCTGTTGCTGCCTCTGGCAGGACTGAGTAGATTCTAGGGAAGTGGTTTTAAGCCTCCCTGGACTGGTGCACCTGAAAGGAGCTTTTGCCAGAAGGGACCTGCAAGACACCCATGTCCTTGGCAGTCTCCGTGTCTTTCTTGATTTTCTCAAGCATCGTGTCAACCTGAGGTCTGAAGAGGTGCTGCCCATCGAATGGTGCTGTTGCATCTCTGACTTTAAGCCAGGAGTCACACAACAGGATAATAAACACGGTGTTCACTCCCCTGGTGTCAGTATCAGCCGTATCCAACGCACACCTAATGGTGGCATTGGCGACGGCCTTGCCTTCCTCACCCTTTTAGGATAGTGGTCAGGGAGGTGCTGCAAGAGCCCCTCCATCTCCTCCCAGTGCACTCTTTTGTACCTGGCGAGGAAGCCTGCTGAGTTGGAGATGTGCCAGTGGGTGGCTGCACCTACCGCCACCCTCTGTCCCCCAACTTCAGTCCATTTACTCTCCTTGTCAGGAGGTGGAGCATCCCTAGTTGGCTGCTGAGTTGGAGATGTGCCAGTGGGTGGCTGCACCTACCGCCACCCTCTATCCCCAATATCAGTCCATTTACTCTCCTTGTCAGGAGGTGGAGCATCCCTAGTTGCCTGCTGAGTTGGAGATGTGCCAGTGGGTGGCTGCACCTACCGCCACCCTCTATCCCCAATATCAGTCCATTTACTCTCCTTGTCAGGGGTGGAGCATCCCTAGTGGCCTGAGTTGGATATGTGCCAGTGGGTGGCTGCACCTACCACCACCCTCTGTCCCCCAATATCAGTCCATTTACTCTCCTTGTCAGGAGGTGGAGCATCCCTAGTGGCCTGCTGAGTTGGAGATGTGCCAGTGGGTGGCTGCACCTACCGCCACCCTCTGTTCCCCAATATCAGTCCATTTACGCTCCTTGTCAGGAGGTGGAGCATCCCTAGTGGCCTGCTGAGTTGGAGATGTGCCAGTGGGTGGCTGCACCTACCGCCACCCTCTCTCCCCCAATATCAGTCCATTTACTCTCCTTGTCAGGAGGTGGAGCATCCCTAGTGGCCTGAGTTGGAGATGTGCCAGTGGGTGGCTGCACCTACCGCCACACTCTCTCCCCCAATATCAGTCCATTTACTCTCCTTGTCAGGAGGTGGAGCATCCCTAGTGGCCTGCTAAGTTGAATATGTGGCAGTGGGTGGCTGCACCTACCGCCACCCTCTATCCCAAATATCAGTCCATTTACTCTCCTTGTCAGGAGGTGGAGCATCCCTAGTGGCCTGAGTTGGAGATGTGCCAGTGGGTGGCTGCACCTACCGCCACCCTCTGTCCCCCAATATCAGTACATTTACTCTCCTTGTCAGGAGTTGGAGCATCCCTAGTGGCCTGCTGAGTTGGAGATGTGCCAGTGGGTGGCTGCACCTACCGCCACCCTCTGTCCCCCAATATCAGTCCATTTACTCTCCTTGTCAGGAGGTGGAGCATCCCTAGTGGCCTACTGAGTTGGAGATGTGCCAGTGGGTGGCTGCACCTACTGCCACCCTCTATCCCCCAACTTCAGTCCATTTACTCTCCTTGTCAGGAGGTGGAGCATCCCTAGTGGCCTGCTGAGTTGGAGATGTGCCAGTGGGTGGCTGCACCTACCGCCACCCTCTCTCCCCCTATATCAGTCCATTTACTCTCCTGGTCAGGAGGTGGAGCATACCTAGGGGCCTGCTGAGTTGGAGATGTGCCAGTGGGTGGCTGCACCTACCGCCACCCTCTGTCCCCCAATATCAGTCCATTTACTCTCCTTGTCAGGAGGTGGAGCATCCCTAGTGGCCTGCTGAGTTGGAGATGTGCCAGTGGGTGGCTGAACCTACCGCCACCCTCTGTCCCCCAATATCAGTCCATTTACTCTCCTTGTCAGGAGGTGGAGCATCCCTAGTGGCCTACTGAGTTGGAGATGTGCCAGTGGATGGCTGCACCTACCGCCACCCTCTATCCCCCAACTTCAGTCCATTTACTCTCCTTGTCAGGAGGTTGAGCATCCTTAGTGGCCTGCTGAGTTGGAGATGTGCCAGTGGGTGGCTGCACCTACCGCCACCCTCTCTCCCCCAATATGAGTCCATATACTCTCCTTGTCAGGAGGTGGAGCATCCCTAGTGGCCTGAGTTGGAGATGTGCCAGTGGGTGGCTGCACCTACCGCCACCCTCTGTCCCCCAATATCAGTCCATTTACTCTCCTTGTCAGGAGGTGGAGCATCCCTAGTGGCCTACTGAGTTGGAGATGTGCCAGTGGGTGGCTGCACCTACTGCCACCCTCTATCCCCCAACTTCAGTCCATTTACTCTCCTTGTCAGGAGGTGGAGCATCCCTAGTGGCCTGCTGAGTTGGAGATGTGCCAGTGGGTGGCTGCACCTACCGCCACCCTCTGTCCCCCAATATCAGTCCATTTACTCTCCTTGTCAGGAGGTGGAGCATCCCTAGTGGCCTACTGAGTTGGAGATGTGCCAGTGGGTGGCTGCACCTACTGCCACCCTCTATCCCCCAACTTCAGTCCATTTACTCTCCTTGTCAGGAGGTGGAGCATCCCTAGTGGCCTGCTGAGTTGGAGATGTGCCAGTGGGTGGCTGCACCTACCGCCACCCTCTCTCCCCCTATATCAGTCCATTTACTCTCCTGGTCAGGAGGTGGAGCATACCTAGGGGCCTGCTGAGTTGGAGATGTGCCAGTGGGTGGCTGCACCTACCGCCACCCTCTCTCCCCCGATCTCAGTCGATGTACTCTCCTTGTCAGGGAGTGGAGCATCCCTAGTGGCCTGCTGAGTTGGAGATGTGCCAGTGGGTGGCTGCACCTACCGCCACCCTCTGTCCCCCAATATCAGTCCATTTACTCTCCTTGTCAGGAGGTGGAGCATCCCTAGTGGCCTGCTGAGTTGGAGATGTGCCAGTGGGTGGCTGAACCTACCGCCACCCTCTGTCCCCCAATATCAGTCCATTTACTCTCCTTGTCAGGAGGTGGAGCATCCCTAGTGGCCTACTGAGTTGGAGATGTGCCAGTGGATGGCTGCACCTACCGCCACCCTCTATCCCCCAACTTCAGTCCATTTACTCTCCTTGTCAGGAGGTTGAGCATCCTTAGTGGCCTGCTGAGTTGGAGATGTGCCAGTGGGTGGCTGCACCTACCGCCACCCTCTCTCCCCCAATATGAGTCCATATACTCTCCTTGTCAGGAGGTGGAGCATCCCTAGTGGCCTGAGTTGGAGATGTGCCAGTGGGTGGCTGCACCTACCGCCACCCTCTGTCCCCCAATATCAGTCCATTTACTCTCCTTGTCAGGAGGTGGAGCATCCCTAGTGGCCTGCTGAGTTGGAGATGTGCCAGTGGGTGGCTGAACCTACCGCCACCCTCTGTCCCCCAATATCAGTCCATTTACTCTCCTTGTCAGGAGGTGGAGCATCCCTAGTGGCCTACTGAGTTGGAGATGTGCCAGTGGATGGCTGCACCTACCGCCACCCTCTATCCCCCAACTTCAGTCCATTTACTCTCCTTGTCAGGAGGTTGAGCATCCTTAGTGGCCTGCTGAGTTGGAGATGTGCCAGTGGGTGGCTGCACCTACCGCCACCCTCTCTCCCCCAATATGAGTCTATATACTCTCCTTGTCAGGAGGTGGAGCATCCCTAGTGGCCTGAGTTGGAGATGTGCCAGTGGGTGGCTGCACCTACCGCCACCCTCTCTCCCCCAATCTCAGTCCATTTACTCTCCTTGTCAGGAGGTGGAGCATACCTAGTGGCCTGAGTTGGAGATGTGCCAGTGGGTGGCTGCACCTACCGCCACCCTCTGTACCCCAATATCAGTCCATTTACTCTCCTTGTCAGGAGGTGGAGCATCCCTAGTGGCCTGCTGAGTTGGAGATGTGCCAGTGGGTGGCTGCACCTACCGCCACCCTCTCTGCCCCTATATCAGTCCATTTACTCTCCTTGTCAGGAGGTGGAGCATACCTAGTGGCCTGCTGAGTTGGAGATGTGCCAGTGGGTGGCTGCACCTACCGCCACCCTCTCTCCCCCAATCTCAGTCGATGTACTCTCCTTGTCAGGGAGTGGAGCATCCCTAGTGGCCTGCTGAGTTGGAGATGTGCCAGTGGGTGGCTGCACCTACCGCCACCCTCTGTCCCCCAATATCAGTCCATTTACTTTCCTTGTCAGGAGGTGAAGCATCCCTAGTGGCCTGCTGAATTGGAGATGTGCCAGTGGGTGGCTGAACCTACCGCCACCCTTTGTCCCCCAATATCAGTCCATTTACTCTCCTTGTCAGGAGGTGGAGCATCCCTAGTGGCCTACTGAGTTGGAGATGTGCCAGTGGATGGCTGCACCTACCGCCACCCTCTATCCCCCAACTTCAGTCCATTTACTCTCCTTGTCAGGAGGTTGAGCATCCTTAGTGGCCTGCTGAGTTGGAGATGTGCCAGTGGGTGGCTGCACCTACCGCCATCCTCTCTCCCCCAATATGAGTCCATATACTCTCCTTGTCAGGAGGTGGAGCATCCCTAGTGGCCTGCTGAGTTGGAGATGTGCCAGTGGGTGGCTGCACCTACCGCCACCCTCTCTCCCCCAATCTCAGTCGATTTACTCTCCTTGTCAGGGGGTGGAGCATCCCTAGTGGCCTGCTGAGTTGCTCCTCTCTTACTAGCAGTGCTTACCACTAAGGAGTCCGGGGGGACATGACCCCCATGTAAAGTTGGTCAGAGGGGGGCATTTGTATTTTTTCTGTGTGTGTGGAGTGACCACACAAGATTTTACTCTCTCCTTAAATATCTCAGGAGCGGTTTAGTCATCACATTGAGCATCGAGAGGTACAGTACAGAATGATCCGTCTTGGAGAGTGTCTCCGCCAGGAAGTCATCTTTTTGAGGGGTGGCATTCAGGGGTGGCATACATGTTCGGCTTATGGTAGGCGGCCGCGCATTGGATAACACTGTGGTATGCTAGTGCCACTTGAGGTGGGAGGGTTAGCTGTGACAGCGATGCAGTCTAAGTCAGGATCTGTTGGGGCTCCTCATCGGAATTCTGCCAGCGATCTCCTGCAGCACCAGGGTAAACGGGGGCAAAGTCCTCAGCTGGAGAATAAGGGCTTGGGCTGCCCCTGTGTTGGAGTAAGACTCCGGGGACCCCTGATGGGATGGCATAGGAGGAGAGGGAGGAGGTTATGGTAAAGGTGAAGGTGATGGAGGAGAAGGAGGAACAAAAAATGTGTCCTTAGGCCTCTTGGGGGCAAGAGGGTCACAGAATGGCTGGACGTCGTCTACGGCAAGTTTGCGCTTTTTGGGCAGAAACTTGCCCAAGGCTGAAATTTTGCCTAGTGTGGATGGATGACAATCCTACTCGGGTTGGGTCAGCACCAACGAACGTCATCGGGCTCACAAATGGTCAGGGATCAAGGGCCTTGGCAGAGTCTCTTCTCTGCTCTGGGGCCTTGGCTCTGTGTCAACCAGTGGTTGAAGGCTGTGGCACATACACAGTGGTACCAGTTTCGCCACTGAGCTCGATACCCATCCCCATGCACCAGTGCTGGGCTCAGAAGTGCATCCGCTTATGAGGTATGGTGAAGTCTGGGGGGTCGACAGTACTCACACGTGGCGCGGTCTTTACACGTGGCCCAGAGATGACTAAGGTGGATGGTGCATGCTCTGGAGCCTGTTCTTCCTCTTCCAGGAACTCCTCCTCACCTGACTCTGAGAGGTCAGAACCAATGTATTTGGGGATGGGCAGGTGGTCTCAAAGCTCTGGCCAATTGCCCAACGTCTTCTCCTCTTCAGTACACATCGGTTGGCCTCACAAAAATATCAGGCATCTCTGAAGATGACTGTTCGATTCTGCTGTATGACTACCGTTGGTCTCAGTGCTGGCGTTAGGTTTTCTTGTTGCGAAATGCCGAGTAGCAGTCAGAGTGGCTGTCTTCATGCGCTAGCGAGAGGCACAAGATACAGATGGCTTGGAGGTCAGAACAGGCATATTTAGGGTGGCACTGAGGTCATGTCTTGAAGGGCATCCGTTCCATTACCTCAGGATTGTCTTTATTCTCAGAAAATAGTCTGGAGCATGTGGTGGCCTTAAAGGCCGAGAGGTCCAGTCACTCTTCGTCTGTGGGATTGAAGGATGGAACTGATGCCACACATCCAAAAACACATCAATTAATTTTTTGCGACAAAGTGGAAGACAGCGGACTTGAGGCTGCATGGAAACCAACAAACTCGTTGAGACCATAGGCATGCTGGATCAAGCCTGAACCCGATGGCGGAGGATAAACAATCTAACAATGGAGTTGGTGACCATGCGCATCTCAGACCAGAGGAGGAGTCACAGAGACCTTGTGACTCAAAAGACTTTTTAGAATAAAAACAACTTGCAATGTCTGAGCCCAACACTAGATGGCAGGAGTAGGCAGAGCATGTATAGCTACAGCCACACGTGATTAAAACACACACATAGATTTATATGGAAAATGTTCCTTACCCAGTAAGCATCTGTTTGTGGCATGTAGTGCTGTAGATTCACATGCTTAGCATTAGTACGCAATCTAGAGTTGGGCTCGGAAGTGTGCAAGTTGGTTTTCTTTGAAGAAGGGAGGGAAGGGAGCTTCTATGGCCTTTTTAGGCAACATTCCCATAGCTGGTATATGTAAGGCAGCTACATGGACTACACCACATACATTTATGAAACACTATTGTGTAGATGTCATGGCCCGTCAACAAGCTAATGTGGGCCAAGCAGTTCTTCGCACATTATTTCACACAAAGGCAACCCGCAGAGGTTAGCCGCCACTTGGGGAGGAAACTGCTTTAAAGTCTATGCTAAGCATGTGTATCTTCAGCCACACATGCCATCAAATGGAGAACGTTTCTTATTCACATACCCCCACCCTCCTTCGCAGACACCTGTGTTGGTTGCGATTATCTGAATCATACATTATACTATCTTTAATATCTAGGGACGCAGATCATCCGCAGACTGTCAAGAATTCCTGTCATACAAGGGAAACACGCCCTTATGTAAACAGGAGAGCTGTTACATAACTCAAGGGAAACACGCCCTTATGTAAACAGGAGAGCTGTTACATAACTCAAGGGAAACACGCCCTTATGTAAACAGGAGAGCTGTTACATAACTCAAGGGAAACACGCCCTTATGTAAACAGGAGAGCTGTTACATAACTCAAGGAAAACACGCCCTATAAAGGGAGGAACCGGGAGGTACAAGGCTGTCGGATATTGTGTTTACACCGACGTACCTGCTTCGTGAAGAGCAGTGTTCCGGAGTGGTGCTCCAGTAAGGCAAGAACGGAGGTAGGTCGAGTCGTTACTCCCTGGGCCGTGTCTGGCCCCATCGTCACCTGTGAAGGACCCGGAAGCTCTACCGGTCAACCATTGAGCTTCGCTTTTTGACTCGGCTGAGTCCAAGCGCAGTGGCGCTTTTGCTGGTTGGAGTCGTAACTCCCAGCCCGACCAGAGACACAGGGACTGCCAGCTGTAACGCACACCAGGAGGTGTTTGCCGCGTTACAGACTCGGAAGTCCACAGGATCGATCGAGCGGCTGCTCTCGGTTCAGTCTTCTTGCTTGTGATTGGGGTATCGGTGACGCATCACCAGGAGGTGACTCCGCGTCCCGGTGCAGTCTGAGGAAGAGGTTGAGCGGCTGCTCCCTTCAGGTAGAGACCCCGGCTGGGTGTTTCCCTGACTCCTCGATTCTCCCCAACACTCTTCGTGCCCCTCACAGCCTACCGATTGGCATTGTCGGCCATTTCATTTCTGCCCTCTGTTGGCATACGCCGGGATCGGCGTATATGCAGAGGACGGTTAGGACCATCCGTGCTGTGGGCTGGTAACGTACTTAGCCTGGAGGATTCCAGTGACTATAACTTTTGTTTGTTCTTTGTATTTTATTTGCCTTCATTAAAAGAACTAACCCTTCACAAGTGGTTGCGTCCTCATTGTCGTGTCTGTTAAACGATCCTGAGACGTTCAGGGCGTTACAAAATATCCGACCTTAATAACACTAACTGTCTCCCGGTTGATAACAGACATGGCAACACTTGATGATGTGCTGGCTGCTTTAGCGGCCATGCAAGTTGAAGTGGCTGCCTCTAGGCAAGAAACAGCCGATGTAAAAGCCAGACTGGATGCTATCCAATTGGACCCGCTCACGCCCAGCACCTCCCTCACGAACCAGACCCCTGCGGTAGTAGTGGAAATGCCGGTAGCCATCCCCTTGGCAACACCAGAGAGGTACAGTGGGGATCCTAACACAGTGCAGGTATTCCTCACACAAGTGGCGCTACATTTATCGTGCAAACCAAAGGCGTTCCCCACGAGTCAGGCTCGTGTGGCTTTCCTTATATCCTATTTGGCTGGAAACGCGGCACAATGGGCCGTACCTCTGGTGAGCAGGGACGACCCCCTCTTATGTGATTGGGGTGCTTTTCGCGAGGAATTCCTGAAGGTATTCGACAGAAGGGCTGACTCGTACACGGCGGACCGTGAAATGCTTGAGTTGAGACAGGGATCCAACGACCTGGTGCAGTATCTCAACGCGTTCCGAAGGCTGGTTGCGGAAACCAAGTGGCCTGTTGCTAAACAGACGGCGCTCTTCCATCAAGGGCTGTGCGATGAGCTCAAGGACGCCGTGGCTCATATTGACCCTCAACCCAAGACATGTGAGGGCCTTATCAACCTGGTATTACAGCTGGAACATAGGCTAAGTGAAAGAAAGGGGGATCATGGGAGAAAAGGAAAATCCCTTCCATCCTATGTGACGGTGGGAAGTCCTGAAACTTCCACCGCATCCAAGGGAGAACCCATGGACATCAGCGCAATACGAGCGAGCCTCACAGCCACGGAGAAAGAGTCACGCCGTAAACAAGGATTGTGCCTATATTGTGGCAAAAAAGGCCACTACGTACGTGAATGCCCTGCCAAACCGAAGACGTCACGTTATCGGGCCAACCGGTCGGTAACAGCCGTGGTGGACATACCGGCGGAAAACTAGAGGACTCCAAGACCAGAGAAGGGGCATCTCGGAGTCACTCATCCATCCCTTCACTTTCCAACTCGGTCACTAAGGGACAACGACACCTGTTTATCACGGTGCACGTGGGAGTGCATGACCAGTGGATACCCGTTGTGGCCATGGTGGATTCAGGGGCCACTGGCATGTTTATGGACCACAACGAGGCATGCAGGCTAGGGCTAGTGCTTCTTCCCAAAGCAGTACCCGAAGACGTCTATGCGGTAGACGGAAGGCGATTGGTGACGGGGCCCATCGGACAGCACACGGGGGTCCTTCCGATGAGATATGGGAGGAACCATTTGGAACAAATCGATTTTAACATCATCCGAGCGCCCCAATATGGCGTCATATTGGGATTGCCGTGGCTACAGAAACACAACCCCTTTGTGGATTGGCCAACACATCGCATCGAAATGACGTCACCGTATTGCATCCTGCATTGTGGAATAAGAACGGAATCCCTTGACGCAGATGAGAGCGGGAGTCAGACGGTGGCTACAGCGGCAGAAAAAGATGTGGCTCTCCCCCAGGCTTATCACAGTTTTGAGGATGTATTTGACGAGGTGAAGGCGGAAGTGCTACCACCACATAGACAGTTTGACTGCCAGATAGACCTGGTGCCAGGGGCCAGCGTTCCCAGCGGCAGGCTGTATGCCCTGACGGAGCCTGAAAACGTGCATCTCCGGGGGTACCTGGATAAACTCCTCAGGCTAGGATTCATCCGCCCGTCCAAGTCTCCGGCCGCCTCGCCACTCTTCTTCATCCCGAAGGCTAATGGGGAGCTGAGAGCCTGTGTGG
The DNA here is from genome assembly GCF_964204655.1 of Triturus cristatus. Taxonomy (NCBI): domain Eukaryota; kingdom Metazoa; phylum Chordata; class Amphibia; order Caudata; family Salamandridae; genus Triturus; species Triturus cristatus. The sequence goes on along the minus strand of NC_140580.1, from coordinate 1,177,014,751 downwards.
ACTTTAGGGCATTGAATGCGATAACCATAAAAAATCGGTACCCCTTGCCTCTCATCAGTGTACTTCTGGAACAGGTCAAGAAAGCTCGTATCTACACCAAGTTGGATTTGAAAGGGGCATACCATCTGGTGCGCATGAGGGACGGAGACGAGTGGAAGACCGCCTTTAAGACCAGGTTCGGCCTTTTTGAGTACCTCGTCATGCCGTTCGGTCTGTGCAACGCCCCGGCAGCCTTTCAGTACTTTTTGAATGAGGTATTCAGAGAGGAGTTGGATATCTACGTGGTCGTATATATCGACGACATCCTCATCTATTCGTCCAGTGTGGAGGAGCACGTACACCACGTCAAAGCTGTGCTCCAAAAGCTGAGGGAAAACATGCTGTTTTGTAAACTCAGCAAGTGTGACTTCCACGTCACATCCGTGGAATTCCTCGGAGTGATGCTGAGTCCAGAGGGACAGGAGATGGCAGAACGAAAGATCAAGGCGGTGAAAGAATGGCCGGTGCCCCAAAGCGTGAAGGACGTCCAAAGTTTCATTGGCTTCGCCAACTTTTACAGGCGGTTTATAGATGGATTTTCAGGAGTGGTGGCCCCAATCACACAGCTACTGAGGAAGTCCAAGGAGTTTGTCTGGTCCCCTGAAGCGAACAAAGCCTTTGAGGCCCTGAAAAGCGCCTTTGGTAAGGCGCCGGTGTTGGCTCACCCCGATCCGGATCTCCCCTACGTGGTGGAAGCGGACGCGTCGGATGTGGCGCTGGGGGCTATCTTGTCCCAACGCAACCACGACACAGGGGTGCTTCATCCCGTTGCGTACATGTCCCGCAAACTCAACGACGCCGAACGCAACTACCATATTGCGGAGAAGGAGCTTCTCGCAATCAAGGACGCCTTCACCGAATGGAGGCATTGGTTGATGGGGACAAGACATGTGGTATCGGTGTACACGGACCATCGGAACCTACAGTTCATGACGGCCACTAGACACCTTTCTCCCAGGCAGCTGCGGTGGATGATCTTCTTTGCGGGGTTCAACTTCCGCATCACATATCGGCCGGGGACGGAAAACCGGAAGGCGGACGCCCTGTCCCGTCAATCTGCAGTTAAGGAACCATTGCCTGCAACCGAGCGTTCCATCATTTCCCCGAGGATGGTATTGGGTGTTATCCAACCGGATACTTTCCTGAGGGGAATAAAGAGAGGGATCAGGTCATTCGCATGGCGGAGGTGGCTCCTCAGTCACAGAGAATGGCAGCTGAAGGACGGGATACCCCTGAAGGGCAGGTGCCTATTGATACCCACGCCTAGGCTAAGGAAACAAGCATTCATCTGGTGCCATGACTCTCCATGCGCAGGTCATTTGGGCTTTGAAAAAACGGTGGCTAGCATGGGACGGCATTTCTGGTGGCCAACCATGAGAGTGGATGTCAGGAGGTGGGGACAGGAGTGTCCTACGTGTGCTACCATGAAGGCCGACCATGGCCGAACCCAAGGGCTCTTACATCCACTTCCGACCCCGGATAGACCATGGGATAGCATATCACTGGACTTCGTGGTGGGCCTACCGGTAGACCAGGGGATGACGGCAATACTGGTGGTGGTGGATTACTTGACGAAAATGGGGCACTTCATCCCCTGCAAGAGAGTCCCTACGGCCGGGGAATTGGCGTCACTACTCCTAAAGAATGTGGTACGACTGCATGGATTACCTGGGGTGATCGTGTCGGACCGGGGGTCGCAGTTTACTGCGCAATTCTGGAAGACTTGGTGCACTGCGCTGCATGTTAAGACCGCCCTGTCCACCAGCTACCACCCTCAAACGGACGGCCAAACCGAGCGCCTGAACCAAACGCTCAAACAGTATCTGCGATGTTTTGTGGACCAGGGCAGGGAAGAATGGGTCGACTTGCTATGGGTTGCAGAGATAGCCTATAACAACGCCACTCACAGCTCCACACAGTCATCTCCGTTCTATAGCAACCATGGCCAACATCCCAGGTTCTTGCCATTTCTACATCCGTTCAGAGAGGACAGGATTCCCGCCACAGCGGACAGGGTGGCACACATAAAAGACACGTTGATGCGCTCAAGGGCTGTCCTAATAGAGGCCAAGAGAAGATACAAGGCTGCGGCAGATAGGAAGAGAAGGCCCGGGCCACTGTACCGCACTGGAGACTACGTCTGGATATCCACAAGAAACATGAGGTTTCGAAAGAACAGTGTGTTCCATCCCAAGTACATGGGCCCCTATCGAATTACCAAGTGTATGGGTCCCGTGAACGTGAAGGTGTGCTTGCCCCAGTCATTGCGGATACACCCTGTCTTTCATGTATCATTGCTCAAACCAGCACCCTCCAAGCCGTCTGGGACACCTAGGCCGGTATGCGTGGAGTCGGAGGTGGAGTATGAAGTGTCGGGCATACGGGCGTCCAAATGGCGCAGGGGGAAGCTGTGGTACCTGGTTGCGTGGAAAGGCTATGGCCCGGAGGAGCATTCATGGGAACCGGCTGAAGGGGTTCATGCTCCGCGCTTGGTCTCCTTGTTCCATCGGCGTTTTCCTGCCAGCGCTGGACCCGTGGGGAGCCGCTGAGAGGGAGGATGTACTGTCAAGAATTCCTGTCATACAAGGGAAACACGCCCTTATGTAAACAGGAGAGCTGTTACATAACTCAAGGGAAACACGCCCTTATGTAAACAGGAGAGCTGTTACATAACTCAAGGGAAACACGCCCTTATGTAAACAGGAGAGCTGTTACATAACTCAAGGAAAACACGCCCTATAAAGGGAGGAACCGGGAGGTACAAGGCTGTCGGATATTGTGTTTACACCGACGTACCTGCTTCGTGAAGAGCAGTGTTCCGGAGTGGTGCTCCAGTAAGGCAAGAACGGAGGTAGGTCGAGTCGTTACTCCCTGGGCCGTGTCTTGCCCCATCGTCACCTGTGAAGGACCCGGAAGCTCTACCGGTCAACCATTGAGCTTCGCTTTTTGACTCGGCTGAGTCCAAGCGCAGTGGCGCTTTTGCTGGTTGGAGTCGTAACTCCCAGCCCGACCAGAGACACAGGGACTGCCAGCTGTAACGCACACCAGGAGGTGTTTGCCGCGTTACAGACTCGGAAGTCCACAGGATCGATCGAGCGGCTGCTCTCGGTTCAGTCTTCTTGCTTGTGATTGGGGTATCGGTGACGCATCACCAGGAGGTGACTCCGCGTCCCGGTGCAGTCTGAGGAAGAGGTTGAGCGGCTGCTCCCTTCAGGTAGAGACCCCGGCTGGGTGTTTCCCTGACTCCTCGATTCTCCCCAACACTCTTCGTGCCCCTCACAGCCTACCGATTGGCATTGTCGGCCATTTCATTTCTGCCCTCTGTTGGCATACGCCGGGATCGGCGTATATGCAGAGGACGGTTAGGACCATCCGTGCTGTGGGCTGGTAACGTACTTAGCCTGGAGGATTCCAGTGACTATAACTTTTGTTTGTTCTTTGTATTTTATTTGCCTTCATTAAAAGAACTAACCCTTCACAAGTGGTTGCGTCCTCATTGTCGTGTCTGTTAAACGATCCTGAGACGTTCAGGGCGTTACACAGACCCACTTATATACTACTTTACAGAAATAAAAAAACAAAGGTCACAGGGACGTTATAGTTAGGTTCACATTTTACCTAAATAAAGCATAGAAATTCAGCAGTTATACTTAAAGTTATACTTATCTGAAGAAACTATAGCTCGTGTGCCGTTAAGTAACTTTAGGCCACGAGTTTTAGTTCTTAATATAAGTAGAACTATACGTATTACTATAACCGCTGAATTTCTATGTTTTTTTACACAGTGCATATATAATCCAACATGACAACATATAAATTACCTACTGGCGGTCGCCAGTAGGTAGTTATAGTTAGGACCACGTTTCCATAGGAAAACCTCAACATTCTATTTTGAATAACTTTGGCGCCGGTCGACGAATCCTCGCGAATTTCTCAAAATAGGTGGGGCGCTACGCTCCGCTCCTACCCTGAAAGTCTCGGGGGGATTCGTCAAGCGGGGGCTGAGATAAAAGGGGGGTCCCAAAACGCGTTTTTCCCATGCATTTTTCCATAGGACCTTTAGAACGAGCTACAGCCCGAACGGCTGAACAGAATTACTAGAAATTTGGCAGAGAGGTAGTCCCTAGGTCAAGGAAGTGCCTTTTGTAGGTTTGGTGTAAATCTGTTCAGTAGATTCTGAGAAAATAGCCTTTAAATCAATATATATATCTGAGCCCGCTTACGGTACGCTTACCGTACGCTTACCGTACGCTTACCGTAAGCTTACGGTGGCGTGCGCGAGCGCGATTCTGGTTGGCTCTTAGATCTTAGTAAACATTCGAATCGGCCGAAACCAGGAAGCGGCGTCCGCCATTTTGTCTCTCGCACTGAGTGTTGTTTATCAAACATGATGGCCAAAAACATGTTACGGGGCTGTTTTGACAACTCCCTCCCACATAGTCATGTTGAGGGAGTCCCCAAACATCCCCCAAGAGCAAAAACGGTTTTATTTTTTTTTCGGCAATTTCGCGGGGTACGCTTACCGTACGCTTACCGTACGCTTACCGTACGCTTACCGTACGCTTACGGTAAAAAAATAAAAATAAAAAAAACACTATCCACACTTACCCCACCCCCTGTGCTTTTGGTGGCCGCAGGCCACCAAATGTGCAGGGCTTTTTAATAGAGAAAAAAAACGTAATTTTGGCAACATGAAATTATAAAATCGAAATAAAAAAAACACTATCCACATTGACCTCACCCCCTGTGCTTTTGGTGGCCGAAGGCCACCAAATGTACAGGGCTTATTAAAGTTGATAAAAACCGTGCACGGAACGAACTGCGTTAAGTGGGCGCGCACGCCACAAATGGCGTAAAGTAACTTAGCATTTAAAAAACCGTACAAATTCACTGAAAAAACCATAGGTTTCACACACGTTATAGTTAGGAAATAGCATTTAAAAAACCTTGCTAATTCACTGAAAAAACCATAGGTTTCACACATGTTATAGTTAGCTGGACATTTTACTGATAAAAAACCAATGAAATTCCCCCGTTATAGTTACTGTAGGCAACTATAACTCACGCGACCGTAATCCTCTGCTGATGACATATGTGTCTTTATGAAAAAAAAATATTTGTAATATATGTATAGCTAAAATTTAATGGAAGAAGATATGGGCAAATAAGTGTCTAAATACAGTATTAGCATCAGCAGAGGATTGCGGTCGCGTGAGTTATAGTTGCCTACAGTAACTATAACGGGGGAATTTCATTGGTTTTTTATCAGTAAAATGTCCAGCTAACTATAACATGTGTGAAACCTATGGTTTTTTCAGTGAATTAGCAAGGTTTTTTAAATGCTATTTCCTAACTATAACGTGTGTGAAACCTATGGTTTTTTCAGTGAATATATATATATTCATAGATGCAATTGTCTCTATACTTCTTGCTATCTACATGGGATTCTTCTTCTTTTTATATTTATTTATTGAAGAATAGATCTTTCCACGTGCTCGACTATTCCTGGTACTCTGAGAGCCTCTCATTGAGCCGTGGGGGCCACAAGGCTCCTCTTTGAGCACAACTCTTTTCACCCTTTATGTGCTCCCCTTGGCTGAAACTGTCCATTATTTTGGGTTGTCTCGGGTTTCTTATGCAGATGACACGCAGCTGGCGATTTCCATCTCCCCTGATTCCAGCTCTAACCCCCTTAGTCTGGTCCCCAGTGTTCTGAAGTGTCCGGATGGATGGAATCTCAATGAGGATAAGACCGAGGGCATGGTACTGGGCAATAATTTCAGCAAGAATATCCCAACTCCCTTGCCTGGCTGCCTGGAAGGTCTTGCTAGTCCAAAGGAGGTGATATAGAGTCTGGTTGTGTGGCTGGACTCCAGTCTTAACACGAAGCACCAAGCAAACAAATTAGCAGCACGCTGCTTTGGCGTGCTTAGACTTCTAAGAAAGGTCCTTCATCTGTTGCCTTTCAAAGCCAGAACTCATTGTCCAGGCTCTTGTCATCTCTCGGCTGGACTACGATAATGCTTGCTATCTTGGCTCCCCTCGTTAATCATGAAAAGGTTTCAGACTATTCAGAACGCCGCTCGACTTCTTATGAATCTTCACAGGCATTGAATGATCTCCACCGGCTCCCAGTGGATCAACGTGTTCAGTTTAAGGCCCTCTGCATTTTGTACAGGTCTTGCCATAGGAGCGGTCCCACTCTGTTAAGATGGCGAGCTAGCCCATACAATCCTGGAAGGTCAATAGGATCCTCGTCCGCCCATCTGCTGCAGGTCCCCAGAGTTAGGAGATCTCACTGTGGAGGGGGGTCTTTCCCCCATCAGGCCTCTAAACCCTGGACTTCTCTTCCTCTGGTACTACGCCAGCATTCCAAGGAGCTGGTCTTTCATAAGGTTGTGAAAACGTGGCTTTACATTCCTTGTTGGCCAGCAGGCAGTATGAGGAGGAGTTCTAGCACTGGGACGCTTCCGGGTAGCTACGCACTTTATAAGAACCACAGAATCGAATAAGGAGTTATCTAAATATAGAAAAAGAAAAACAATTATTACACAGTCTAAGTATATTTATGCAGAACACATATGTACATGTGTGACCATGTAAATATTAAATGTAGGTTCATACAGGTGTATATATAGTAGGGTTTGCATCTTGTATATAAAACGTAATAAATATAATATGTTTATACGTGTATGTTTACGTGTCAACTATATACTTGTATGTGTGGGTATGACTCTAGACATGTATATATTCATTTTTACCTATTGGGTGAGAAAACATTCTATCTTCTTCTCTTTCAACCTCTGCCTGAACTTTCACTCTCTGACTCATCCCAAACCTTTCTGTCCACTATGGACTCTGGTGTCATACCTTTCTTCACACTTTCCCTAACCACCGCGATATCAGGTTACACTGTCATTCGTGGATAAACTAAACGGTTTCATCATTTAGTAGCACATTGGTGTTTTTTGACACGGGCAGTCAGTACTTTTTGCTCTCCCTTGATTTAACGGGATTCAAATTACATTTTTTCCTTTCTTCACTAATACACACGATTGCGGTTTTCAGCTACAAGGCACCAATACGACTAACATTAGCCTGATTAAAACGGTTGCTTCAATTTACTCCTATTTTTACGTTTTTTCAGGATCTTTCCTCCTGACGAAGGGTAATTCTATACCCGAAATGCATTGGGGTTTATTCTTCAGCTGCTCCAAATAATTTGAATCTTTGAAACTTTTGCACTTTGGACAATCTCATGATTACAATGAAGATTATCCTATGGTGAACTATCAATAATAAATCATTTATTTTCAAATTTCTGCAAACTTTTGGTTTACTTTGGATTTGCGACGTTGTCGCCTACAAGTGGTTGTGCTTTAGGAGGGACACCACCCAGTCCTGTGTGGTGCAACTGGTGAATGTATTATTACGTCTTGGTTTAGAGGACGACTCCTCCCAGCACGCCCAGATCATTACAGACTTTCAGTACTATTGAGTAAAATAAATTTGAACAGGTGTGCGTGGTATATCACATACTGAACACTATGGACTCCTCTGCAAATTCTCCCCCCTTTATCGAATTCATCTAAATAACAGGTGCACACGTCCAGCACTCCCACACCTCAACATCTCCCCTTTACTAATTCTTCTACGAGTGTCACTTTCAAAACAATGCAGTAACTGCATGAGCTCTCAAGAGCACAAACTTCACGCACAACAACTAACCCACAAGGAAACAAAAAAGCACTTTTACTAATCTACCTTTTCACCTCTAACCTTGGGTTTCGGAGTAGCGTATTCATCGCCGCAAAGCTCTTCAACGCCTCGTCAGTAGTAGTAGGCACTATACAGCTACAATGGACATAGAATGCTGAACCTCTGGCTTCTGTGGATGTGAAGTTCTTGACCATGAACACAGCCTTTGAGTGACCGTGAAGCCAGCTAGAAGGGTTGAGGAGTTGGGATCCATTGTAGCCCGCGCTCCTTTACTATCCATGTCAGATGAAGCAGCGGTGTCGTGTCCCAATCCTTTAATTTTTGCCAAAAGCAGCATCTTCTTTCCAGAGATCGAAAGAAATGTTTTTGCCAAGATTTCGTTGCTCATGCGTCTTTTCCTGTAGAAGAGTTCTGTAATGTTCTTTATGCAGTTGGGGTCCTGGCCATATATTTGCACAGATCGCAGGATTTCCAGTATGCGACAACTTGCCTGAGACCTTTGGCTAATCAGGTGAAGAGAAGAAAGCTTCCTCTCTGATGGTCAGTTGTTGGGTCCGTCTTGATCGTGAGCTCACTTATAAGCAACATGGCAATTGGGTTTTCGGCCAATGCTTTCATGTTATTGGGCTGTTTCCACTATTGCCTGATTCCACTAGAAAAACATTGGTCCAGGCTCTAGTGTTGAGTCGCTTGGATTATTGCAATGGACTCCTGCTGTCAGCTAATCAGGGAGTCCTAGCAAAACTCCAAGTGATACAAAACACTGCGGCAAGACTTGTGATGAATGCCCCCCCAAGAACTCCTTCTAAACCACTCCTTGACAAATTACACTGGCTCCCAGTTTGTAAAAGGATTACGTTTAAGACATGCTGTCTTATCCATAGAACCATACATGGCTCTGGTCCTTCTTACTGGACAGATAAATTCATTCCCTATAATCCCACTCGACTCCTTAGGTCCAGTAGCCAACTTCGCCTTAAAGTACCAACCATCAAGAGGAGTAGACAAGGTGGGAAAGCCTTGTCTGTGGCAGGCCCGACCCTATGGAATAAACTTCCTCTTGAGTTAAGGCAATGTTCTGAATTCTTCGTTTTTAGGAAAAAACTCAAAACGTTTCTATTCTAGTAATTCTTCTACCTTCTTAGTTCTAATGCTGCACTGTGTTGAGCTATTTCCTCCCGTCTCTTGTAGCTGCCAACTTTTCTCCCTCTTTTCCTTTCTGTGCGCAGAGATACTCTTATGCAAGAGTCGATTCTAGCGCGATATAAATCTATAAATAAATAAATAGGATCGCTTTTGCATCTTCTGTGCAGGAATGTCTGATCCCATGGGCGTCCGGGGGGGTTGAGTCGGAGTTTAGCAGCTTCTGGGGCAGAATTTGAAGGGGTTCCTCATTGGCAGCGCTTCATCCACTCATACCTTTCTCCTACATTATAGAATGCACAGACTTTAAATATGGACAGGGAGCCGGGGCGTTTAATATGTTGTGGGCTTCGATAAATCACTGGTGTGCACTAACATCTCATATTGTTCTTATGTTCTATATTGTTGTCTAAGTCCATTTTGGGATTTGGGATCGCTGAAAAGTAATGACTGTGACGAGTGATGTAGAGGTAATGGAGCGATTACTTACTGGTAATCTTCATTATTTCTTGTCCTACTCGTCCGAGCAGTCGTGATTTGGCCTCGCTCTTGAAATCAATGGCCCGCATCTAGGCTTGGCTTGGCATGGCATGGCAGGAGGAGGATGGGTACGGCAACCTATTTAGCTCACCCAGCTGGCTGGGTGGGTGGGATTTCAGTAATGACTGGGATTCTTGAGGATTACCAATAAGTAATCGAGGCAGCATAGCACATAAACCCTACAAGTATGTTTGGGGTCATATCTTGCTCCCATATGTGCAAGCACTTCGATATTGTTATGAGTTTCTAAGTTTTACCCTCACAATTCACCTGCCTATAATTAGAAGTGTTTTCCTAGTAAAAGACAAAGCAGATACTGGACACGGAGTGTTACTGGGGGTGTCATAGTGTTTGCAAGTCTCTAATGCCCCCACCTCCCTGAGCAAGCCTTGACTACTCCCTCCTCCTCCCTTTAGGGAGTCAAGTGACCTACGATAGTTACTTGGTCATTAGTTGGAGCGCATCAGTATTCTGTCCATGGGACACCAGTGGTTACTGGAAAGTACCCTGTGAGGGTACCAACTGACTCCAGAGCACCTCATGTCCATTTTGTGTTTAGATGGGTACAAGGCAGGACACCAGCGAAGAGGTGATTTATTTATTTATTTATTGAGGTTTCATATAGCACATACCAGACCGTGGACTATCTGAGCGACTCACGAATCTACACCTCTACAGTTTGGAGAAGATAACAAAATAAAAAGCAGACAACAGAATCAAACATCCAAGTAAGTATGCTCTAAGTATGCTCTAAGTAAGCTCTAGGTATGCTGTAAGTATACTCTAAGTATGCTCTAAGTATGCTCCAGGTATGCTCTAAGTATGCTCTAAGTATTCTCTAGGTATGCTCTAGGTATGCTCTAAGTATGCTCTAAGTATGCTCTAGGTATGCTCTAAGTATGCTCTAAGTATGCTCTAAGTATGCTCTAGGTATGCTCTAAGTATGCTCTAGGTATGCTCTAGGTATGCTCTAAGTATGCTCTAAGTATGCTCTAAGTATGCTCTAGGTATGCTTTTAGTATGCTCTAGGTATGCTTTAAGTATGCTCTAGGTATGCTCTAAGTATGCTTGAAGTATGCTCTAGGTATGCTCTAAGTATGATCTAGGTATGCTCTAAGTATGCTCTAAGTATCCTCTAAGTGTGCACTAGGTATGCTCTAGGTATGCTCTAAGTATGCTCTAAGTATGCTCTAAGTATGCTCTAGGTATGCTTTAAGTATGCTCTAGGTATGCTCTAGGTAGGCTCTAGGTATACTCTAAGTATACTCTAAGTATGCTCTAGGTATGCTCTAAGTATGCTCTAGGTATGCTTTAAGTATGCTCTAGGTATGCTCTAAGTATGCTCGAAGTATGCTCTAGGTATGCTCTAAGTATGCTCTAGGTATGCTCTAGGTATGCTCTAGGTATGCTCCAGGTATGCTCCAGGTATGCTCTAAGTATGCTCTAGGTATGCTCTAGGTATACTCTAAGTATGCTCTAGTTATGCTTTAAGTATGCTCTAGGTATGCTTTAAGTATGCTCTAGGTATGCTCTAGGTATGCTCTAAGTATGATCTAGGTATGCTCTAGGTATGCTCTAAGTATGTTCTAAGTATGCTCTAGGTATGCTCTAAGTATGCTCTAGGTATGCTCTAGGTATACTCTAGGTATGCTCTAAGTATGCTCAAAGTATGCTCTAGGTATGCTCTAAGTATGCTCTAAGTATGCTGTAGGTATACTCTAGGTATGCTCTAGGTATGCTCTAGGTATGCTCTAAGTATGCTCTAAGTATGCTCTAGGTATGCTCTAAGTATGCTCCAAGTATGCTCTAGGTATGCTCTAGGTATGCTCTAAGTATGCTCTAGGTATGCTCTAGGTATGCTCTAAGTATGCTCTAGGTATGCTCTAAGTATGCTCTAAGTATGCTCTAGGTATGCTCTAAGTATGCTCTAAGTATGCTCTAGGTATGCTTGAAGTATGCTCTAGGTATGCTTTAAGTATGCTCTAAGTATGCTCTAAGTATGCTCTAGGTATGCTCTAGGTATACTCTAAGTATGCTCTAGTTATGCTTTAAGTATGCTCTAGGTATGCTTTAAGTATGCTCTAGGTATGCTCTAGGTATGCTCTAAGTATGATCTAGGTATGCTCTAGGTATGCTCTAAGTATGTTCTAAGTATGCTCTAGGTATGCTCTAAGTATGCTCTAGGTATGCTCTAGGTATACTCTAGGTATGCTCTAAGTATGCTCAAAGTATGCTCTAGGTATGCTCTAAGTATGCTCTAAGTATGCTGTAGGTATGCTCTAGGTATGCTCTAGGTATGCTCTAGGTATGCTCTAAGTATGCTCTAGGTATGCTCTAAGTATGCTCTAAGTATGCTCTAAGTATGCTCTAGGTATGCTCTAAGTATGCTCCAAGTATGCTCTAGGTATGCTCTAGGTATGCTCTAAGTATGCTCTAGGTATGCTCTAGGTATGCTCTAAGTATGCTCTAGGTATGCTCTAAGTATGCTCTAAGTATGCTCTAGGTATGCTCTAAGTATGCTCTAAGTATGCTCTAGGTATGCTCTAGGTATGCTTGAAGTATGCTCTAGGTATGCTTTAAGTATGCTCTAAGTATGCTCTAAGTATGCTCTAGGTAAGCTCTAGGTATGCTCTAAGTATGCTCTAAGTATGCTCTAGGTATGCTCTAGGTATGCTCTAGGTATGCTCTAAGTATGCTCTAAGTATGCTCTAGGTATGCTCTAAGTATGCTCTAAGTATGCTCTAGGTATGCTCTAAGTATGCTCTAGGTATGCTCTAAGTATGCTCTAGGTATGCTCTAAGTATGCTCTAAGTATGCTCTAAGTATGCTCTAGGTATGCTCTAAGTATGCTCTAGGTATGCTCTAGGTATGCTTTAAGAATGCTCTAGGTATGCTTTAAGTATGCTCTAAGTATGCTCTAGGTATGCTCTAGGTATGCTCTAAGTATGCTCTAGGTATGCTCTAAGTATGCTCTATGTATGCTCTAAGTATGCTCTAAGTATGCTCTAAGTATACGCTAAGTATGCTCTAAGTATGCTCTAGGTATGCTCTAAGTATGCTCTAGGTATGCTCTAGGTATGCTCTAAGTATGCTCTAAGTATGCTCTAAGTATACTCTAAGTATACTATAAGTATGCTCTAGGTATGCTCTAAGTATGCTTTAAGTATTCTTGGACGCACAACTAATATATACAGACTTTTGAGGAGCATGGGATACTTTGCCTCAGAAGTTGGCAGATCTTTGGAAACCGATGCAATTAGTAGCCATTATTGTCAGAGAATAGATGTCATAACTTAGTTAACAGTTTAATACCATGATTCTGGGTCAAATTATGCATTTTTGTCAATTGTCTCGCTTCTATCACAAGTGTACTAAAAACAAGCATTTGCAATGCAATTGGTTTCGCATTTGCGAGAGTTTAAAGCTTGGCATTGTAAATGACAATGCCTTTTATTAATCTGTTTTGATAATTAACACATAAATGTCATTTACCATGCCAATACCTCAAACTCTTGTATATGCGAGACCTATTTCATTTCAAATCAGCGGCCGCCATCGTCCCGGCTGCTCGGAAAGTGAAAGTGCGCATGGCACGCTGAATGTTGCAGGAAAGCATGTTGTGCCTGCAGTAGGAGAAAGTTGTTAAAGAAAACCGTGCTTATAAACTAAAAAAAGACGCGCCGTGTTACAACGGAAGTAAAAGGTCCAGTCCTCATGGGAGGTTACAAATGAAGGCAAGGCGGTACAAAGAGGGACTAACAAGCCTATTAATAAATCAGAAGCCAACATTTATGAAGGACAATGTCACAAGCCAATGACAAATATGGGTGGAGAGTGGGAGGGGCTTCAAGTCCATACTCCAATACAGCATGCCTCGAGAGCAGCGCATGCGCTGCCCAGGCTCGACCTAAAAACAGATTGTTGTAAAAAAGAAGAGGCTCGTTTTATGAATTATTGCAAGCTTCCTTATATCCTATCATTATCAAACACCGCTGTGGCTCGCCTGTGCTCATAGCTTGCGAGGTTGAAAATCACTTTGTTTACGAGTTGACAGACCTGACGTAAACATGGATTGTAACATCGTTGTAAAGACACGAGGGTATCCTCAGCAGAAACGCGGGGCTGGGCAATCAGGGGCTTATTCCAGACATCAGATAAACTCTAACGCCAGAGAAGAAAGAGGAGGCTGAGTATTAGGTGCCGAGTGACGTAAAGCAGACACATGCAGGAGATGGATTCGCAGGGGCCTATAACAGATGCTAGCATTGGGATGTTCAATTACAGCACTTATCACAGAGGGTTTACCAGAGAGTGGCGCTTGAGAGTAGAGGGGGACATAGAGAAAAGCACCGTTGAAAAGACTCTAGCATCCTTCCTTCGCATGTTCCCAGTCCCAAAAACAGACTGTCTTAACAGTTGCCTTTGCACCTTACATTGGTGTCAAAAGAGCATTTCTGATTAGTTTGTAAATGGCGCCTCCGTTATCCGCGTGAGGCGTAGGACAGGCCCAGTAATGACAAGACCACGTACACTTGTTTTACTCAGTTGTTCTAAAGAACATTCTTAAATACTTTTAAGGTTGTGAATCTTAGCCACCACCACAATAAGCCACAAATGTAACAAGTCTTTTCAGTGTGTTTCATTAGACCCGGTAGTAGACCCGGTAGCAAGAAAGCCCCATGGTTCACCGACGAACTCAAGAGCTCCAAGAAGAACTGCCGAGCCCTCGAGAGAACATGGCGCAGAGACCCAACACCGGACAACATGACTGCCCTCAAGCTCGCCACCCGAAAACACCACCAACTCATCCACGCCACCAAGAAAACCGCATTCAAGGAACGACTGGACAACAACGCACACAACAGCAAGGAACTCTTCAACATCGTTAAAGAGCTCTCCAACCCCAACGCCGGAAACAACGACATCACCCCTTCGCAAGACCTCTGCAACTCCCTCGCCTCCTACTTCCACAACAAGATCACGGACATACACAACAGCTTCAGCACTCAACCGACGCACGCCACAACCGAACCACTGCCCCCCACCACCACCCTCCGCGCCTGGACCCCGATGAGCACCGAAGACACCGTCCGCACGATGAACTCCATCCACTCCGGATCTCCTACCGACCCCTGCCCTCACCACGTCTTCAACAAGGCCGACGCTGTCCTCGCACCCCACCTGCGGGACATCATCAACACCTCCTTCGACACCGCTACCTTCCCGGAGAGCTGGAAGCACGCCAAACTCAGCGCTCTACTAAAGAAGCCATCAGCCGACCCCACCGACCTCAAGAACTACCGCCCCATCTCGCTGCTCCCGTTTCCTGCAAAAGTCATCGAGAAGACCGTCAACAAGCAGCTGGCCGCCTTCCTCGAGACAAACGGTTCCCTCGACCTCTCGCAGTCTGGCTTCCGGGCCAACCACAGCACCGAGACCGCCCTGATCGCAGCCACCGATGACATCCGAGCACTGCTTGACAACGGAGAAACAGCAGCCCTCATCCTCCTAGACCTCTCCGCGGCCTTCGACACTGTCTGCCACCGTACACTAGTGCAGCGACTCAGCAACGTCGGAATCCAGGAGAAGGCACTGGAGTGGATCATCTCCTTCCTCGCCGGAAGGACACAGAGAGTCCGCCTCCCCCCGTTCAGATCTGAAGCCACCGAAGTCATCTGCGGCGTTCCTCAAGGCTCCTCGCTCAGTCCAACCCTCTTCAACGTCTACATGAGCCCCCTCGCAGACATCGCACGCCAGCACAACCTCAACATCATCTCCTACGCCGACGACACCCAGCTGATTCTCTCCCTCACCAACGACCCCGCCACCGCCAGAGCCAACCTTCACGAAGGGATGAAAGAGGTAGTCGAATGGATGAAGAACAGCCGCCTGAAACTGAACTCGGACAAGACGGAAGTCCTCATCCTGGGATCCTCACCCTCCGCCTGGGACGACTCCTGGTGGCCCCCCGCCCTAGGCAGCGCACCCAAACCAACAGACCACGCACGCAACCTGGGCTTCATCCTGGACTCCTCCCTCTCCATGACCAGACAAGTCAACGCCGTCTCCTCGTCGTGCTTCAACATCCTGCGCATGCTACGTAAGATCTTCCGGTGGATCCCCATCGAGACCAGGAAGACGGTCACCCAGGCCCACGTCACCAGCCGTCTGGACTACGGCAACTCCCTCTACGCCGGAACCACCGCCAAACTCCAGAAGAGACTCCAGCGAATCCAGAACGCCTCAGCACGACTCATCCTGGACATCCCCCGTCGCAGCCACATCTCCGGACACCTGAGAGACCTGCACTGGCTCCCGGTCAACAAGAGAATCACCTTCCGACTCCTCATCCACGCACACAAAGCCCTACACAACCAAGGCCCAGGATACCTCAACAGCCGCCTCAACTTCTACGCTCCCAAACGCCAGCTTCGATCGACCGGCCACGCCCTCGCCGCCGTCCCCCGCATCCGAAGAGCCACCACAGGGAGACAGTCCTTCTCCTACCTCGCCGCCAAGACATGGAACTCCCTCCCCACCCACCTCCGCCTGACCCCGGACCACCTCGCCTTCAGGAAGCAACTCAAGACCTGGCTGTTCGAGCAGTAGCGGACCCCCCTCCCCCAGCGCCTTGAGACCCTCTGGGTGAGTAGTGCGCTATATAAATGCTTTGATTGATTGATTGATTGACTCAGGAACCAATTACAATGTATGTGATGCCATGCACAAGGCCTTCTGGGACTGGTACTGCTAGCCTCATACTACGGTCTGCTGGTACTATCCGATCAGGGCAGCACAAAGGGATTAGCTAAAGATTTCATCTGGAACAGATGGGTGAAAGCACCTCTAGTTAAAGGGAACACAGATTTGAAAGGCTGTAGACCCCAGCATGCGCTCTCATGTCACCCACTGCTTTTAGGCAGTATCACCCAACACCCCTCTTAAAATGGCGATGGAAGTCTGGCTCCGTGTATCTGCACCCACTGTGCATTCACAATGTACCATGGATGAAATGGTCAGGGACATTTGCCTATGCTTTTCCACCTCTCCCACTGATCCTGTACCAACTTACCATACTCATGGGCATCACCGTACTCTTACTCTACATTCCACTTTGACCTTTCACCCTCTGAGTGGAAAAGAATCTAATGTGCAGCCTGTGCATATTGTGAACTTGGGGAGGAGTTGGGGAACATCCCATGACTCAAAACTTCTTCAAAGTAAACCAAGTTGTAATATCTGAGCCTGACAGAGGAGAGGATGTAGGCTAACGGCTAGAGCGGCCGACCTTGAAGCTTGGGAACCGGGTCTATTCGTTTAAAGTGCATGCGATCCTCCCGCTCCTCCTGGCGTGATGCAGATGATCTAATCACGATTCATGGGTGGTGGCAGCGGTCGAAGTGGCTGCCCCTACTTCTTTATTCTCATAGAGTCCATTCCCCTATTATGCGTCCCGGGGGGCAGATGTCACCCACGCCGATAGTTAAGGCTCGGCTTTTGGGGACGGGCAGAGAGGAAAAAGTGACCAGTTCTCCTTCCGCTGGCAACCGCCCCCCCCCCCCTCTTTGTTCCCCTCTTCCCTCTCTTTCTGTCTCGCTCCTCCTCATTTAGTGAAAACCGAAACTTCAAGAAACGGGTATTACCTTCTCTTTCCTCCTTTCGTTTATTTGCTCCCCTGTGAAATGGATACAAAAAAGAAAAACACTTTTGGTGGAAACGTCTCTTTTTCTGACACTTTTCAATTTCTAAGTGCAGCCTCGGGGTGGAGAGAAATAAAACATTCAGAATATGAAAAATAACGAACTAACAAACTAAAGCAAGACAGGGGGGTTGCAAGGTGGCCAGATTAATTTATTCACACCTAAACCCATTAGCGCCACTTTACAGTGTATGCCAGGGAAGCGCTACTTTTGTTTTCTCATCTCTCAACATTGCTTACCCTGGGTGGGAAAGTGCACTATTTCTGGAGGTACCAAAATACCTGCTTGATGGGTGAATTGGAACACAAAATGTGTACAGCAGCTTTCTGTTCACAAACGTGGCCTCTTTAAACCATACTGCTTATGTTTTGTAAGGATATAAGCAATGCGCATTGAAACGGGTTCCTTCTACGCCCTCTAGTCATGGCCTTAACTTTTCAGGCAAAATTACTCACTAATTTCTGAATAATGAGTGTAAAAAGAAAAAGGTAACCATGTTGTTTCCTGCTTACATTTCACATGCTTTACTTAATCTTGTGTTCCCCATGAGTGTTTGCTTTTTCTAGAATGTTGTTAATTTGGTTTTTTAGGCCGCATATTGCCCTTGTCTAGTGCGTGATTTGAATTGAGTCACATCCAGGTGTTTATAGCGGGTCAGTCCACCAGACCACTCTCCTGAGGGAGCACATTCCCATGCTAGACCTTAGAAGGCCCCACAAGACCTTAGAAGCTCGGGTATCTTAGCACCAACAGGTGGACCCTAGCAGTGGCCAGTGTGGGTTAACCTAGAAGGCCTGTCTGCCACAATTCATTCTGAAGTTCACCTTCACTCTTGCAGGCAGGCCTATGAAGCAGCACACCATAGAGTGACAGTGACTCGGTCACAGGACCCTTGAGCAGGGTGGCTCTAGGGCAGTGCGACCGCACTAGGCGCTGACCAGCCATGGTCTGTGCAGGTAACAGCAGTGGGGCACAGGGGCCGGGTAAGGGGGGATTTCGAAGGATGATGCAGAGGAAAAATTAAATAAATAATTAATTTTCCCTCTCCGTTGTCTCTCGAAATCCCCCTTTACCTGGCCCCACCACCCACCGCTCTTACCTGCACGGACCGCGGCTGACGCTAACTTCAAGTGGGGGCGTCGTGTTTGCAAGTATAATATGGTTTTTAACCCCTTCAGTGCCCGCCCCTTTCCCCGCCCTGTGCCGGCCGTTGCATTAGCGGGCGGGGTCTATGACGAGCTGGACTCGTCATGGGCACAGCGCAACCGCGGCCCATGACGAGTCCAGCTCGTCATGGGCACTGAAGGGGTTAAAGCACTTGCTGCCTCCTTCCTGGCCTCCAACAATAAAAATGGCATGATAACTCCAGTGATTCATGTTTTTAGTGGAGACAGAAGGTGTTTAGTCTAGTGGACGTTTTGACTCATGGAAAGGGGGTTAATGTGCCTGCTGCTAAGAACATGTACCATACAGATCACAAAGTGCACATAATGTAAATAGTGCAACTGCAACAAATGAAACCGGTCCTAGGATGCTTGTTTCCAGTCCAGGGAGGACCTGGCTTGGCAGTTCGGGCTGGACTGTTCCCATGAGGCACAGGGTCAAGACTGATTTGCATATGGCTGGGTTCAAACTGGAATGGCATGGTGAGCAAAAAAACGATGGATTTAGGCCCAGATCTCTGTACTGGGGTGAATGCATGACATAGTTCTGCATTTTGTTAATCAATTGTTGTTTTTGCATAATGTAAATAGGTCAGTGGGTTCCTGCTTTAGCCAGAGAGGCCCTATTGTTACTTGCAGTTAATAAGTTAAAATCCTAACATAGAACAGTGAGCTATTAACGGTCATGTAAGAGCTGCATGCAAACTGCAAGGTATAAATCAGAGCGTTATGTTTTTTCCCCAGTCTTTGATTATCCTAATGTTACAAAAAAGGGTTCAGTGGGGTAGAAATCAATTCTGATTATTAAAGAGAACCCCCAACCATGGTATTACGTTTTACATTCTGAGTTGGTGTTTCTCCTCACCAATCACTATTAAGCTATGCAGTTTACCGGTATGGTTGTCATGGGACTCCTACACCTTGCAGTCCTTTGTCTTATGTAACATTTCCTATACAGTGATTTACACACGTAGGATTGATTGTCTCTGTGTAATATGTGTGATGTAAAAAGCTCTGACACCCTACACGGGTATAAGTGGTGCTGTACATTTTCTGATACTTTATTATTTTTACATTTTTACACATGCTAACAGCCTCTGCAAAGAATTTTCCTTATTAGTACCAGTGGAATATACAACTGCAGCAGTGAGAAAGGTGGCCAGACAACCTTTGCAAAGGGCCCTCCACTTCACAGCAGCACAAGCCCATTTGTTTTAGTAACTTTTGATGCGTTTGAGGTATAAACAATTTATTAGTTAAAATCGTCCGTTTATGCAGCAGATTATGTATTATGTGGCAAATATGACAGAGCCATAATTATGTGGAAAACATTTGCAATCTAGGATATTTTGCCATTCGTGTTTGAACTGCTCTTGTGGAAAAGGGAGAAGTGCTGATGACAGAAACTCCATGGCTGGGAGACAAATTTCTTGCGATTCCACTTTTCAGGATATTTGGGACATTCTATGATTGGAAACGTATCCCACTTTGTGAATGTATTTTAATGGCAATAACTAATATTAAACATTAAATAAACATGTGTATCCATTGGTTAAATTAAATAACATAATAAACTGTAACAGTTTAGTGAAATGGGAAACAAATACTAAACATTGGGATATTTTGCTCTTTCTGCCACACCTCTGACTCCGCCCACTGACCCAATCCACGGGTTATTCCCGCCCTCTGATACTCTGCCCACAGTTCCCCTACTTTTTTCCCCCCACTTCGACCACTGGGTGGTGGGCGCTGGGCAGCACTGTATGGGGGTGTAGCGACCAGGCCAGAGAAATTCACTAAAAGCAAAAGGGAGGAAAAGGGGCCTAAAGCGGCAAGGGGCAGCAGGGCTAGGCCCCGGCCCGGTTCCACAGCGTAGTGGTTTTGTTTGTTGAGAGCAGGGGTGGAGCGAGGTGGTGGCAGGCCTCAGTCTCTAAGCCAGGCAGGCTCTGATTGATGACTCGAGGAGCGGCTATCCCGGATCCGATCCTCCATGTAACTTAGACAGCCATGAGCCATCATTACCCCTCAGAGGTCGAAACATGCTACATGCATCAACCTGCAATCCAGGAGCACCTCGAGGGCATGTGGTGAGCAGGGGGTAGGAGGAGGCGGAGAGTCTTCGCTATATTTCGGCTAAAGCATCACTCGGGCCTTTTCCAGAACTCATTATAGAATACATACACAGCACAACTAATTGGCAAAACGTACTTTGCCTCACTCAGGGGAAACCTAACTGGTCTTCTGTTACTTTTTTTTTTTTAATTACTATTATAATGGGCCTTTTTTTCCTCAATGAACTGAGAAATTCAGACTCATCCCTTTTCAAGAATTATTCAGTGAGTGCACCCTTATGGCAGAACAACTCACCCCAAAGGGCACCCAAATCTTGCAGTTGCACCAGAACGCTACAAAGATCACCCATTCTGTATAAAAAGCAAACAAAAAATGCCTCGTCCCTCACACAGCATTGCTGCAAACGGGTTAGCAAATGTTTAAAATAAATAAAGTGTGTGCTAAGTGTCCCATATTGCTGCATTCACCTCAGAAGTGCAGTCACTGACCTATCACAGTTATTACACCCTGGCAGTGACGTGCTGCACCAAGAAAGGAAATCAGGCCTCTTTAGAAGTGTTACTTCCGGTCGCACTAAAGAGTAGCAGCTCTTTGCAAAAGTGCTGGTACCACAAGGGTTGAAGTGCACACTTTTTACTCTGAACATTTGCACAATTGTTTGAAGTTAAGTGCGTTTTTAAATGACTTTATGCTATTTTATATGGAGAATAAATTGGTTATATTTAAATTCATGTTTCGTGCTCGACATTTCATTTTTTAGTGTTCTCTGTCGGAATGTCTGTGATTTATGACTGGGTTTCCTGGTGCTCCATAAGGTAATCATTTACTATGCTTTAAAAGTTAATACACTCTAATATGTATTGAAAAATGTGTTGAAAAATGCTTTGTTTTGGACTTTTTGTCTCAAATTTTCTTGGGGGGGGGGGACAACCCCC
Organism: Triturus cristatus; assembly: GCF_964204655.1. Classification (NCBI taxonomy): domain Eukaryota; kingdom Metazoa; phylum Chordata; class Amphibia; order Caudata; family Salamandridae; genus Triturus; species Triturus cristatus. The sequence goes on along the minus strand of NC_140580.1, from coordinate 1,176,993,439 downwards.
CAAACTCCCCCTAGTAGTGGTTGCTCACTGCGCTTGCTCGCTACCCACCATGTGGGGGCTGGTTTCACTTTTACTTTGTTATCTCTGATTCACTACTTGTGTCTATTTTTGGTGCTCTCTGAAAGAAGGTCTATGGGTACATATGACTGGGTGGGTAACCTGGTGCTCTGTCTATGGGTGCATATGACTGGGTGGGTAACCTGGTGCTCTTTAAGGTCATCATCTACTATATACTGTGCTTTGAAAGTTGATACAATTGAATATGTAATGAAAAATGTGCTGTAAAATTCACCATTTTGGTCTTTTTCCAAAATTTTCTTGAAGGGAGAACCCCCCCAAACCCACCTAGTAGCGGTCGGGCTCGCTCGCTGCGCTCGCTACGTGCCGGACAGGGGCTGATCTGGAAAAATTTGACAGGGCTGCTTTCAGTTCCCAGTCCGGCCCTGCCCCTAACCACATTATGAATGGGATTTGCGGGGTCGCGACAATGTCATCCTTACTATATGAAATGTGCTCACACCGATGCAATATGGAGAAACCATAACAAGCATGTTCACCCGGTAACCTTACGAACACTTATTAATAGTGGTGTGGTGCGATACGGAAGCAAATGACACACTTGAGGTGTCCTCTCGTGCCATTCAATTATTTATAAAGTTTTATATAGCGCGATCATGATCCCGAAGGTTATCAGAGCGCTTTACAATTGGAGGGAAGGAAGGTAATAAATGCAGTACCGGCATCAAATAAGAATCCCACACAGGACAGTCACAAGCAAAAGGGGTCAATAGAGAATAAGACAAACTGGTACATAGTGAACTAGGAGGGGAGAAAATGATAAGTTAAAACAAGAGTAGCAGCCAGAGCAGGGCTTAAAGGTGTAAGTTCAATACCTTAGAGCAGACGGTCCAAACCCCTTTAAGGTAAGAACTTGTTCATAAGGAATCTTTTAACTTCCAATTTGAAAGCAACTGAGGAGGAGATTCTACGTACTTCTGGGAGAGTTCCAGACCCTCGGGGCAGAGCTGGAGAAAGGTCGGTGACACGTTCTCTTTTTGCAAAAGATCTGTGATTTCTGGAGGAAAGAGTTAGCACTTCTTGACGGTGTACCACCTCCAGATAATTCTAGCTTTTGCGCTAGATACCTGGGGGTTTTGAAATGGAGTGCTTTGTGAGACAGGCAGGCAATCTTTAGCTGTATTCGTGCTTCGTAGGGCCATGAAGTGGCTAAGGGCTTAACAGAGTGATATAAAATAAACACTAATATTTAATAAGTAACTTCACCCAGACGATGAAGTCTCCCCCCACCAACATGAACAACCCAGGACAAGAGAACTGACTCACAGCGCCAAGAAGCATTTCCCACGCCACGTGATGCAATTTAGAAACGTGCATAAAAGAAGAACGTGTCCACGTCTTAGCAGACTTTTGTTCCGAGGAGTATACAATATTTTATGAAGTAAAGTGCGACGCATGTCATAGTCCGCACACACCTCCTGTGCCCACACGCTCCCTGTGCCCAAACACTCCCTGTGACACCTTCGCTTTCTTCTCAGGGCAGGCTGCACCTACAAGTCTCCTGACGCGCCCGTGATGGCCTGTTGTGCTTCGTGTCCAGGCGGGAGGGGGCACGAGTGGGGTGTGGGCGGTGAACGCAGCACAGCTGAGTATTTCAAGTGCCCACAGTGCTCACTTTCTGCTGCCACTTCAGTGCCACCCACGCACACCACCTCTAGCCATAACCATACTACTACAAGCAGTCTGTCCTCTGGGCACGATGCCATTGCACATACCACCAGGTGCCCCCTCTCCACCTCAGAATGGTAGCAAACTCCAGCTGTCTGCTTTTAAATTTAATTCTAGTGCTTGTCGCATTCTTCTCTGGTTATAAACCCAGGTCCGAAAAATGGCGATTTTAAGCACTATAAGGACACTCGTTATTAGTCCCCACGATCAGCATGTGTCTTGGAAACTTTACTTTTATTAAAAGACCCTCAAAAATGGGCATGAAACTTTTCCTAACAACGACCTATACCCGCATCCATGTGTCTTGGAAACTTTACTTTTATTAAAAGACCCTCAAAAATGGGCATGAAACTTTTCCTAACAACGACCTATACCCGCATCCAGGCACTGATGCAAGCAACAGGCTGCCCTGGCACTGCCACAGGGGGCAAACTGAAATCAGATACTGGAGAACCAGCTGAAGCAGTGCACGCCGTGCCTGCACGTAGAGAAACTCATTAAAGAAAAGAGTGCTCACAGACTTAAAAACAGGTACCGTGTAACAACCCAAGTAAAGGGGCCAGTTACCATGGGAGGTTACAATTATAGACAATGTGGTACTAGGAAGGGACTAACAAGCTTACTAAGGAATCAGAAGACAGCATTTAGGACGGACAATATCACAAGCCAATGACAACTATGGGCGGAGAGTGGGCGGGGCTTCTCCACCATACTCCAGGACAACAAGCCTCGCGAGCTGCGCATGCGCGCTGACTCAGGCTCAACCTAATAAATAGAATGTGGTGCAGATGTCAAGGATAGCAATAATTATTAGGACACGTCTAAACAGCTCACATTTACATTTTGAAGTCCAGAGATTTGCTCCCATCATGATTTTTAACTAACTCCCAAAAGCAGTAATAGCGAACCCAGATCTGCACGTTCCAAGGACACAAGGGGTGCATAAACGGGGGGCTTGGAGCACACTTTCTACTTCTCCTTATAATGAATGCAAATATATATGTCGCCCTGCCTCCTTCCTCAACCACAGAAGAGCCATTTCCCCTGCTGTCCGTTTCCCCTTACAGTGAAACTAGTTTCACATTCTGTTTAGGAACCCTCAACAGCTGATCAAAAACTCTGTCATTTAAAACAATTGTAAAGGAGACAGTTCTTGATTTAAATTCATATCCCTGTAGTTTATAGTGAATGTTCATTGTATAGTTCCCGTACCCAGTAAGTGCTGATGGCTTGGCCTGGGCTTGTTTTGAGATCACAGTTGTGCTTTTTCGGGGATATTGTGCTTATTTCTTTTTGCAACAGACGTGACAACGCTCAAAGCGTCACTTGACAGAGCCGCAGTTTGCAGGGTGCGGGAGGCAAGATTTTAACAGACGAAAAATCATGGCTGAAAGTAGAGGCGGGCTGCATAGACTGCACCACCCCTTCTAGAGTAAAAGAAAACAAAACGCTTTGCTTACTTGAGGGAGTGTGGCTGCTGAAAGTATTTCTGGATTCACATGCTGTGCATTATTCCCCCAGCTAGCGATTGAGTACGGAATTGGTTTCGCTATCTTTTTTCCTGGGCGTCACAAACCCTTTAGTGTCTTGTCTCTCTCCCATGATGTCAGATCTATGCTCTGGAAGCTGCTGTGCGTGGCTGCCCTCTTTAGATTCTTTTGTCTCCTTGTTGGTGATCCCGCCTTGGAGGGGGGCAGGAGGGGGGGGGGGGTCGCATGTGAATTCTAATAACTCTTAAAGATGCAAAAATACTTCTACTTGCAAGTGATCTTTTTTGTCTTCCAGAGTGCCTGGCTTCACATGCTGGTTATTGATTACAAATTGATATTTTCCCCACTTTGTAGTTTGAGTTGAGTGAGAGTTAGCAAACGGGTGTTTGAAGACCTTCTGTGCCACCTGCGCTTCTCTGTTCACTTGCATGTCCACGCAGTAGTGTTTGGTGAAGTTGTGGCCTGAGTCCCCTGCTGCCGCCATGCAAATGTCCTTTAGGGTTGTCTTCCAATTTCTGCCCTGCTTCGGCGGAGCACATTTCGATAGTTCGCACTATCCACCTTGCAATGGTGCCTTTAGAGCCCGGGGCTCGCTTATTGGCAGGTCCAAAGGCCACAAAGAGCTGCAACCCTTCCTGTTCGGTTTTGTCTCTTTCATGTAGCACATGGTTACTCTTTCCACGTCAAGTGTGAGTAGGGCCCTCTTTGCGCGAGCCTTTGTTTGTTGAAATAATGCAGGCAGCTGGATTGTATGATGGATGTGGAAATGTTAAATGACCTTGGGCAGGAACGATGACCGTGTGCTCATCAGCCCTCTTTCCATGTGTATTTGTAGGTTCAGCTCCTGTACTGTGAGTGCCTGCGGCTCACTGATCCTCCGTAGTGATGTAATCGTGATGAGGGAAGCTTTATTCATTGTAACAAAGTTTAAACCTGCTCTGTGCATCTGTTCAAAGTTAGCATTCATTAGCTATGTTAGCGCCACGTTAAGGTTCTACACTGGACGGGGGAAGGCTGACCTGAGAGGTGCAATTCTTTTTACTCCCTCTAGGAATCTCTTAACTACAGGTGTGTTGGAGAAGCTTTTCCCTGAGGTACCTCTGGTGTACGTGACTATTGCTGCTAAGTTACCTTGATGGATTTATATGCTAGCCCTTTGTCTACTGGGTGTGTTCAGTACCTGACAACCGTGGTGTCAGTAGAGTTGTTCCATATAAAGTTCCTCCTAAAACACCTTTTGGTACATTTCTTCCGCTTAGCAGAGTAACATTTGCATGCTTTTCCTTTTCTGGCTTCTTGGAGGATTTCAATGCATCCCTGTCCGAGCGCCAGGTCCTCGGGAGCCATGCCGCTAAATGAAGGCTAGTGGTACCTGGTGGCATACCAGTCCCCCTCATCATATGAGAAGTTCCTCTAAGGTACCAGCCATGGCCATCTCTATGTGGAATGAGAGCCAGGTCTGCCTGCCCCAGTGTGGGGCGACTAGTATCATGGTTGCCTGTTTGACTTTGTTCATCACTAATGCGATGAATGGAATCAGAAGGAAAGCAGACGTACTCGACCCGTTTATCAAAGGTCATTCCCTTCCAATTGGTGCTGTGCATCCCTGGACGCCAAGTTTGGAACGGTTGCATTCTCATGTTTTGCGTACCGGCTATAGATAATATCCCCAGTGCTGGAACCGTCATCTCCAGGTTGAGCTTCCGCTCAGTTTTGTACCTTAGCCGGGTGTTTGACTGCTAATGATTTGTCCCTAATCAGAGTCTATCTCCAGATTTCTCCTGCTTATTCAGGTGGAACATAGTAATTGTGTTGTCTGTTTGTATGAGTTCCGACTTCCCAGTACATGCCTGTGAAAGGCTTGAAGTGTCAAATAAATGCTTGTAGTTGAAGTACATTTATGTGTTTTAGGGCTCCACTGATTACTGATCCTCACGTTTCCCATAAGCATACCCCTCGAGCCCACGAGGGAGGCGTCTCCTGTGATGGCCATAGAGGGGAGAGTCATGGTCATTTGTTTGACACTCCACCACAGCATCTCCCTTTGCATATCTTCTCTGTTACAACCACCAGATGCCCCCCCCCAGTGCCTCGTTGCTGGCGACCAATGTGCCGATAACTATTCCTGAACTGGCTACATGTGTAGTCTGGCCTGAGAGATTAGTGGGATGCAGAGGCAATCATCCCCAGTAATTTCATCGCAGTTTCCTGCATGGCCCATTGTAGTTTTCCCTGGTAGCCTAACTACACGTTGTAGGCCTCATTTTCCTTTGTACATATACTATATAAACAAGTTTGCTTTTGTGCCTCATTGTACTTTCACACGGAACCTGCATCTGTTTTCACGTTCTTTTCCTTTCTTGAGATTTAGTCTGAACACCACCAACAAGCTAAAACAACAATGTCCCTTGTTATTCTTCCTGGCCAGGCACAAGCACCTAGACACAATACGAGAATGCAGCTGTTGTTTATGTGCACACGTCCTATCATATTGATGAGTACATGAGCCAAAAACACACACATGGAAGGAGAGTTCTGAAAAAAAGAGCACCGCGTCTGCTGAGACAGCGTCCCGATTTGAAGTATTTTTTTCTTGGGTCAATTTCCTGACTGTCAACGTTAATGATAATAATTTCCATGAAAACACAATACCACCATTTCCTAATGCATATCGCTCATATTCCCTTACTAAAATGTCACATTTCAGTCTGGGAGCACCAGACTTGGTTTAATGGCGCCCTTCCCCACGTGCTGGGCCTGTCCGAAGAGGCCCCTTAAGTATTGAAACGGCCACTTGGCCAGCACTCGCAGGCTGTACCCCGTATCCAGATTTAGAAAATATAAATTTACTGAAGACGTGCGCATTACATAGTGTTCTGTTGCCTTCTATAGACACTTGACGCAATTCATTGCTAGTGCCTTGCTGGCTGGACCAGCTAGGGTTGCCCCGCAAGGACAACCTCAGGTGCCTGCAGCTCATGTTATTAGTCCTGTAATTGTTCAATCAGTTATGGGCAAACGATCTACAAAAAGTGAAGAAATACCCTTTAGAATAGCTAAAAAAAAAATGGATCAACTTGAAGCAGTATTACCCCTTACAGGACCGCAGGGCAAGCACAGGATTTTGAATATGTGCTTACCAAATGGCCTGGTTCCGCCTCTAGCCGACTGCAATACCTGGAGGACCATTTTTGCCACTGTTTACACGCTTGATGGCCCTTCTAACAAACGTCCTCAAACAGATACAGAATGAACGTGGGGCAGTTCTTTTTTTTTTTTTGAAACCGTTTATTACAAAATTAAAAAAATATACAAAGATGGGCCTACAACCTTCAGGCCGGCCGCTAGCAAGCAAAAGGAGCATGTGATACAAACAATAGCGCGCATGCCGCGGCAAAGGGAAATGCACAGGAGTTAGAAGCGGTGGTAGCCACGCCATCCGGACCCCACATAACGGTTTCATTTTAATATAAATAACAACAAAAAACAAATCCACAAGGCAACCCACAATCGGAAACAGCAGCATGCGCTCCCCTAGAGGGGGGACCCTACCAATCCATAGGAGTATCAAGGGGGGGAAAAGGTCAAGACGGGGATTAGGTGGACTCAGTGCCCGGAACCGGGGAGATAAGCTGGCTAAGGGGACGGGGCCGGTGACGGATCGGGCAATAACGGCGGGGTACAGATTCCCCCGCGGTAGGCGTTCCAGGGGCCCCATACGTTCACCCATGTCCCAGGCTTACCTCTCGCAACATACACCACCTTTTCCCGAAACATGCACCAATCCATGTTATCCTTCCATGCCGAGACAGTCGGCGACCTCTGGGAACCCCACAGTTGAGCAATGTCGCGTTTGGCCACCATATATCCCAGAGTCACCCACCGCGTCTGCGGCACCGAGTAGTCGGTTGGCTCCCACACATTCAGAAGGCATCTCCTCGCTTCGGGCAGCAGCGACACACGCGTAACCACCCGCAGGACCTCATGCACACCACGCCAGAATCGCTCCACCTTCGGGCATTCCCACAAAATATGAAGAAAGGTCCCCAACGAACCACACCCACGCTTACACAACCCGTCCACAGCATAGCCCATACGCAGTAGCCTTGGCCCCGTAACATAGACCCTATGGAGTATCTTGAGCTGGACGAAGCGAAGGCGGGCCGGTATGGCCACCTCTTTCGGGGAGGCCACCGCAGATACCCAGTCCTCGTCATCCAGCTCCAATCCATCGGACACCCATGCCTCACGAAGGTTAGTCAGCAGTCCCGAGCGGTCATTGATAAGTTTTTTATAGATTAATGAAATCGTGCTGTCCGGTACATGTCCATCTAGCACTCTATCCTCCAGAGGGGAATACTCCGGGATGGAGGCAACGTCCGGGAATACGGAGCATAGCGCATGACGGATCTGCATATACCGAAAGTACTCCCTGTCCTGCAACTGGAATTCTGTCTGTAGCATCTCGAATGTTTTGAATCCCCCCCTCGTCCAGAGATCACCCACCCTGCTGATGCCTATCATGTCCCACTTCTCAAAGCCCTTCGAGGTCCACAGGGAGCCCAACTGCTCAGATGCGTATAGTGGCACCGCCCGGGTCAAACGATCTTTCCACCCCATCGCCACATTAGCCGTGTGCCACACTCGTACCATGACACGCGTGGGGCCCGTCAGACGTGCGTCAAGCGAGCTGGAGTAAAGCGCTCGGTTATAATCACCACCCGGCAGTAACATCTTATCCATTTCAAAGGCCGGGTTTAGAGCGGGCCCGTACAGGCCGTGATTAATCGCAGCCAGCTGGGAGGCCCAATAATACCGTTTGATATCCGGGAGGGCAATCCCCCCGTCATACCACGGGAGCGTCAGCTTCGCCAGGGCGATACGCGGTCTACCTTCCCAGAACAGTCGGCGCTGCAAACTCTCCACCTCGCGAAAGTAGCGCGCCGGGACGACGTCCATTGTGTTCGGCAGAGCGTACAGGAAACGCGGCAGCGACATCATCTTAAACAATGCCGCTCGGCCGAGCGGCGAGAGCGGCAAGCGCCTCCAACGCGCGACATCCTCCTTCAGGCGCTGGAGGGGGGGAAGCAAGTTCTGACTATATCGGGCCTCCGCGTCCAGGGTAATGAAGACACCCAGGTACCGAAATCCCCGCGGGGCGATCTGGATAGGACAGCCCCGCGGAAGGATAGGATCCTCCCCAGAGAGAACATAGACGCACGATTTAGCCCAGTTGATGACAAGGCCGGAGTTAAGACCAAATGAATGCAATACATCAACCAGTACTATCAGTGATTTACGTGGGGAAGCCAGGTACAGGAGAATATCGTCAGCGTATAGAGATACGCGGTCCTCATACTCGGGGGTCCAGCGGAGACCACGAATAGAAGGTTCCCACCGCAGCCACTCAGCCAGAGGCTCCAAGGCGAGCGCGAAAAGGAGCGGCGATAACGGGCAGCCCTGCCGCGTGCCCCTGCCCAGCTCGAACGGAGCCAACACTCTACCGTTCACAACCACCTGCGCCAGCGGGCCAGAGTACAACAATTTTACCCAACTGATGAATCCTGGGCCAAACCCAAACTTCGCGAGCGTCGCCCAAATATAAGGCCATTCAAGCGTGTCAAACGCCATAGTGGCGTCCAAGGACGCCAAAATGGCCGGCTCTCGTATGAACGGGACACGTGCGAGCACCCCATGCAAATGCCGCAGGTTAAGCGCTGTATTGCGATGAGGGATAAAGCCGGACTGATCTTGGTGAATCAAGTCACACACTACGCCGACCAGCCGATTGGCCAACACCTTGGCGAGGATTTTGGGCTCCGCATTCAATAGCGAAATAGGCCGATAGGATGTGACCCGGTCCCGTGGCCTCCCCTCCTTATGGATAACCACGATAGTAGCTAGACGCTGGTCCAGCGGGAGGGAACCCGCCGAGTGGGCCGCGAGGAACATAGCACGGAGATGCGGCGCCAGCGTATCCGGTCGCAGTTTATACAACTCGATGGGAAGACCATTAGGACCCATGGCCTTGCCGGAAGCGACCGAACGTATGGCGAGGGCAATTTCTTCGGAAGTTGGAGCGGCGTCCAACGACACTCTGTCCTCCTCCGAAAGGGAGGGCAACGCGATATCCCTGAGCAGGGCATGGGAATCCTCTTCAGAGCGGGAGGACACCGGGGAATACACCCCACGGAAATAGTCTGCAAAGCAGGAGACAATTTCTTCTGGTTCAGTGACACACACACATTCTGTTTCTCAATCAACGGGACAACTCGACTCGCTCTCTCCTTTTTGTCCAGCCACGCAATCAATTTACCAGCCTTATCACCCACATCATACAGTCTCCCCTGTTGCTCTCTACTGAGGCCCCTGGCCGCCTCCGTGACGAGGGCCTTATAGGCCGCTTGCTTGAGTCGGAGAACATGTAATTTGTCATCCGTCACCCCACCGTCTAGAGCACCCTCCAACTCGGTTATCTCAGCCTCAACACGGGTCACCTCCTCCCGCTCGCGCCTCCGGGAATGGGAAATAAGGGACAAGGCCTCTCCCCGGAGTACCGTCTTGAACGCCTCCCACAGTGAGACCGCCGATGACACAGACCCCACATTCTCGTCAAAGTAGCGCTTAAGGGATTTAACCAGCTCTGCGCGAATGGTGGGGTCACGCAGGTACCAGGGATTAATCAGGACCACCCTACCCTCTCCCCTCGGAAGAATATCAAAGTGCAACAAGAGCGGGGAGTGGTCCGAAATACCCCGTGCCAAATGGCACACCTCCCCTATCCTCCCCACATGCGCCGCCGGAACCAGGACATAATCTAGCCGTGAGAGACTACCATGAGCCCCTGAATGGAAGGTGTACTGTAGCTGCGTGGGATGTTTCAAACGCCAACAATCCACCAGCCCCAAGGTATCCAAGAGGCCAGACAACCACGCCTGGGCACGGGGGAGATCCCTAGGGGGGTGACGATCCACAGTTCCGGAAACCACAGCATTAAAATCCCCCCCCCACCACTAGAATCTCCTCCGGAAGGCCAAGGAGGAGGCTCCCCAGATCCGCAAAGGTGGTCGTCTGCAGCCCCATAAACAGACACAAAAACGACCACTCTGCCCTCCATTCTACCCACCAAAACCGTGTAACGTCCCCTGTCGTCATGGAGCACTTCATCAATCTCCAACGGGAGCGAGTTCTTAACCATAATGCCCACACCCCTTGAACCAGACGTGAAGCCCGAATGGGCCACAAGGCGGTAGCCCCGTCGATTCATAGCACAAAAGGAGTTGCCAATGAGGTGTGTCTCCTGCAAAAAAACTATATCGGGCGAAATTCGCTTTAAGAACTGCAGGACCACACCTCGTTTTATCCTGTCCCCCAATCCATTAACATTCCAGGACAACAGACTCAGTCCCCTACCCCCCATCATAAACAGAAGCCATCACTCGTCCCCCAGAGAGCACTTTAGAAATAACACAACGATACTTTTGCCTTGTGGTATAAACGAACAACACCCCACCCCAACCCACCCACCCCAACAAAACTCCCCCCTCCCTGCACCCCTGCATGAGCCCAGACAGCCCCCCCCAACTTGCAGTGTGCCTGTCGCCCTATATAATGAAACTAGCTAAACCCCCTAGAGGAGGAAAGAGTACCCCTTCTAGACCCCACACAACCTCCAAGGGAGGGGAAAGAACAAAGACAGAAGCTTGATCGAAAGTGGCATCATAGTCGTCCAGAGTGAGGCCCAATATCAACCCCTCAGTCCCGATCCTGTGGGCCGTCTCCTCCCGCCGCCCCCCACCCCCACCATCTCGATCACTACCCCCAGGCAGAGTGTCCAGCCAGTCCCCGGCCGCTTCGGGACGATCAAAAAAGTGCGTGCGACCATCCACCTCTACCCGCAGCTTGGCCGGGAAGAGCATGGCGTATTTTAAGTTCATGTCCCGGAGACGGCGCTTGACACCCAGGAAACTCAGTCTCTGCTTCTGGACCGCTTGGGTAAAATCGGGATAAAAGTTCACCTCCATATTTTCCAGCTTAATCGGCCCTTGCAGTCTGGAGGTTTGCAAGATCGCGTCCCTGTCCCGAAAGTTAAAAATCCGGGCAATGAGAGGCCGCGGAGGGGCTCCGACCTTCGGCCTTCCCCCGGGAACTCTGTGGGCCCTCTCCACGGCAAAGAATTTACTCAGTCCCCGAGGCTGGAGATGGGTAGCGATCAGGTCCTCTACAAAAAGATCCGCCGCCGCCTCCTCCCGTCCCTCGGGTACTCCGATGATGCGGATATTATTCCTCCGGGCCCGACTCTCGGAATCCTCCAGGCGCCGATCCATAAGCGCACTCGCCTGACGAAGTCGGTGCACCTCCGTTTGGAGGGCCGCCACCTCAGTCGTGAGGCCCGACGTGGTTCGGGCCAAAGAATCAACCCGGTCGTTGGTCTTGGAGAGATCAGCCCTCACCAGGCCGACATCCACGAGGACCGCGTCGATCTTATGCGCCAAGGTGTCGAACCGCTGGCCCACCGAGGCCTTCATCTCAGCAATGGCGCCCATGACGTCTTGCAGAGTCAGATCCGTGGGCAAATCCGGGGCATCAGGGGGGCCCTCAGAGGACTTGTGCGGTCCGCCGGGAGATCCCTTCTGGAGGGTATAGCGGTCCATGATGTTGGCCTGATGTACGGCGCCACGCCGGGTCGACCTGGTCTTCGACCGATCTCCGTCTTGTTTCGTGGCCATCGCCACGGGTCACACACCCGCACCAGCTACGCCGTAGAGGGCAGGCAATCAAGGCCACGAGCTCCGGGGGGCCACCCCAGGTCGGCGGGGTGGGTCACAGCCGGCAGGCAGGCAGGGTCTCCCCGCGAGGCCACACCAACACAAAGAGCTCCGCGATCTCACTTGCAGAGACGGCAAGGGGGTGCGAAAGTGAAAGCGAAAGTGCGGGGTACGCGACTCGCCAGGCCCAGCCCGCCGTTGTTGTTCACTTTGCCACTGGGTCACCCCCCAGCGCAAATCCGGGGTCCGGCGAGAAGTAGGCCGCAAACTTCAATCGGTGCTCACTCCGGTACCCGAAGTCCGATTCGAGAACGGAGAACGGGTACCACCTCGGCTCAGGCTCACCGACACAGTCCCCTCAACCGAGGCAGGATGAAGACAGGATAAACGTAGGAGGTTGCGGAGGTCCTCGGGAGCCTCGCACCTACGCGGCCATCTTGGTTGCGCGCTAGGCTCCTCCCCCCGTGGGGCAGTTCTTGCCCTTGATTTGGGGATGAAACTTGGCAGGAATTTTCTGGTTGTCTCCAAAATTATGCTTGCTGATGTTAAAGGTGAAGCAGCATCTTTGGCCATACACCAGCGTTGCCAGTCATTATTGCTAATGTATATACGTCTCTAGGATGTAATAGTTTGGAAACCAGGCGTTCAGTAGCACCACTTGGCAAGCCGAGTTCCGACAAGGATGCCAGACCCACGCATAAGTTTACTAAGTAACCATGGGACAATTCTAAACAACATCAAAAACCTAGACCATGCGAGGCACTCTTCTCCTCTGAAATCTCTGAGAGGAGATATATTTGTGATCACACAAAAATTAAAACTCCTGAAAGGTATCAGATTCCTAATCCCAGTTCCTTTCAAGACTCGTCTGACCATCAATATGACAGAGAAGGGCGATCTGACCGCAGACAAGAAGAGTACGTGGATCCGAAAAGGAAGACACAACGCTCTTCTGACATGAAGATAAAGAAGGAGGATTGACATCCTCCACATAAACCCCATTTTTAGAAAAAGAAAGATGCTGCATTAACTGCTAAATATGCCACAGATGGTGAGAAGCCTGCTCCTGAACAGGAGCTGGGCAGTGACTTCCCTCGACAGCGTTGCAATGGTCACCATAGTACGCCAGACTCTACACCATTATCTGGCAGCGAAAGCAATTGAAACATTAATTACAGTTGCAACTGCGGACACACGCGTAGCTTCCCCAGACTGACTATACGACTTGGATATTCACATTGAAGATGACGTGAAATGCACCATTAAAGCCGTATTATGGGACCATTTCCTATGTCTTATGACATTCTGTTAGCAGAGGTTGATTGGCCCCCACCTTTCATTCTAGCATGCGACTAGGGAGAGGATGTCATTCACCCTTCTTTCGCACACCTTGTTCCTGACAAGGTCAAGCAAGCTTATGCATCTGAATGGGCCCTTCTGAATGGGCCCTTGCATTGGCCCCCACACTTTATCATTCTCCTTACCATGTTACCCCTATACGGTCCCCACCTCAGGCATAACCACAGTATCCTATTAAACGAGATGCTAAAGCACCCGAGAGAGATTCTTTCCCAGCTGCAGTACCAGTGAGTAATTGAACCCTGTGCATCTCCGATGAATAATCCTCTTTTTTTCTGCTTTGAAAGCAGATCATTCCTATCGCATAGTCTTAGATTCTAGACATTTAAATAGTCATACACGCACCATTACGGTACAAAATACACACAGTACGGCACTCACTAATAAAGTGGGCCGGAAAAAATATAAGACCACTTTGGATATATCAGTCACAATTTGGCTCCAGAGAGCCGGGGCTGGTGTGCACTTAGAGTCCTTGGTTTTCAGATGCGCAATGTATGACTCCCTAAGGTATATACGAACAGCCCAGGAGTTTTTGCAGTACAGTGTCGATACTTTACGACATTGGCCCTGACACTATGTGGATATCTGCTTAACGGACAACAAATTGAACCCTTATTTAGTGAGAGTGGACAGCATGAAACTGCGGTTCCTAATGCAAGAGCCCTTGACCCTTGTTGGATTCAGTAGGCTGCATCCTTAACAGCCCATCGTTCTTGCCGTTATCTCCGACGGCATCTTCCACCCTCCAACTACCCGCACGCCGTCTCTTGAAGACTGCACTGCGCTGTTGGCTGAATTGAAAGCTTTGCTTTCAGCACTTGAAAATACTAATCCTGAATTTCCCACGCTTATTGTGTGTGATTTGTATTGTTGTGTACAATCTGTCAATCAGAATTTTCATTTTTGCCAACAAAATGATTTTAGAGATTCGAAGGGTATCGCAATCAAGCACAAGATGCTTAGGGTTAAAGGGGTTGATCTTAAGGATAGGTTGCCACAAACTCACATTATACATACATTGAGTCGTCGACGTGTGGGAGCACATGCGGTAGGAACTTCTCTGGCTGATGCAGCAGCCAAATCTGCAGTAGACACAGCTAAAATAGCAGCAATCACGCGCTCCAAGACACGTAAAGACAATAGTTTGGTAGCCATTAGTGCTATTAAAAGCAGCGCCCAGTTGCTTTCCTTTAACATTTGCAACTGATGCATTGCATTGATGATCGCATGATTCCCAACACGGACCGCAGACATGATTTAATTGTAGCTGCACATGAAGGTATTGCCTCTGCACATGCCAGTATGGCTGCCACCATTTCACTATTACAGCATAATTGGTGGCAAGGTTTATACCAATAAACCAGAAAATATGGTTTATATTGTGACATTTGTCAGCAAATTAGAAGCTCTACTGTGTCTTGTCCACCGCAGACACAACTCTATCTCTAAGCAGCACTGGCTGCATTTATCTAGATCATTGCGCACCACTGAGTCCATAAACTGCGTTCACATTTTGGTTGCAGTTGATTCTTGCTCTAGATTCCTCTGGGTTTTGGCTGACGCTCCAACTGTTATTACAGACTTGCAAGTCTTCATCGGGACTTATGCCTATTGCACATTCCAGTGTTACAGCAAACAAATGATGGACGGAATGCTCACAATGCAAACATTCTCCCCCAGTCAAAAGATCTGGGTTAAATCCATTGTTCTTTTGCCCACTATGCCACCCCAGTTTGGACCCAGCCATATGCAAATCAGTCTTGACCCTGTGCCTCATGGGAACAGTCCAGACCGAACTGCCAGGCCAGGTCCTCCCTGGACCGGAAACAAGCATCCTGGGACCGGTTTCAGGGTATGTCATCCTTCTTCAGCCAGGCTAGCTTGAATCCAGTGGCACAGTGAGCAAGGGACCCACGTCTGGGCATACCCATCCCACTTAGGGCGAAATGTGTTACAGCAAACAAATGATGGACGGAATGCTGACAATGCAAACATGCCTCCCCCATCCCCTAAATCATCATCCCCATCCCCTAAATCATCATCAACCTGTGGTGAGTTTGGTGGAAGTATAGGAGAATGTGGAGGAGAGACAGGCTTAGTAGGAAGAACAGGAGAAGAGGTATCGTAAAGGTGAAGTAGCACAGTCTTTCCTCTTTGCAGGCACTGCAGGAATGCTGGGGGTGTCCAATTTCCTCTTCTTGTGTGGAACAGTAGTCACATGTCCTGTTTTAGGGTCTATGTGGAGAGTTTTTTGATTCGGATCGATAGGATCCGGTCGGAAAAGTTCTTCCTCTTCGGTAGACGCTTTCGGCGCCGATTTTTTCGGGTCAGAGCGAGGTTTGGATTTCTGCTCCGGAGCCTTGGAAGATGTTTTTGGGTACTTTGGCTTCGATGTGGAGGGGGAAATCTTTTTCGGTTCCGAATGTTTCGGTTTTGGATCAGATGCCTTTTCTTTCGGCGCCGAGGTGGTCGGTGCCGATGTCTTTTTGGGAGTAGGCTGCGCTCCTGGCTTCGGCGCCGATGGCGGTTGTGGGACACTGATATGCGGCTTGCTGGGTCCAGAGCTGCCGGAAGGCTTGTCCTTTATCTTCGGAGCCGGGCTTGGGGGCGGGGCTTCTGAAACTTGTTTTTCGGTCGCGACTGGGGCCAGCAGGCGAAGTCAGGTGGGGTTGGGGCAGTTGTACTCACTCGTTGACCTGGAGTGATGTGGTCGTCTGAGTCTGAGTCGTCTGCTTTGGACACGATTTCCAGATCCTCAGAATCCTCCTCCAGGACACCGGGGCCTTCATCGAAGATGTCCACCGGTACCGGAGCTGCTTTTTGCGCCTTGATGTGTCGTCGAGCCTGGCGAACACGGATGGCCTTTTTGGATCGAAAGGAGACGCAGGCTTGGCAATTATTCTCCTTGTGCTCGGGCGACAGACACCGGTTACAGACCTTATGGTGGTCACTGTGTGGGAATTTGGATCCACACTGGGGGAATTTTTTTAATGGGAGTCCTTTCCATGAGCCGTAGGCCCGAATGGCGTCGATAGGACTGGCGACCCACGTCGACGACCGGAATCGAATATTTGAAGAGCACGTCGAAGATCACGCGATCGAGAACTATACCGTTGAGTTTATGATGGTTTGCACGTCGAAAAGGTTTGGAGAATATGGTGCCGAACCAGAGCACAGAATTTACATCCGAATCCGATGGCCCATGCGCACTATCGTCCAAGGGAGGAGTCACCTATCTCGTGACTACAAAAGACTTCTCCCAAGACAATAACAAGGTGCAAGCATCCGAGCCCAACACCAGATGGCTATCTATGCAGTGTACAATCTGCAGCTGATATGCCTCGAACACTTTGTTTCAAGTCCGTCTAATTCACACACAAATTATTTTCTTCCATGAAACAATCCAGTAGACTACTTGTTTGAGATTGGCAAAGATTAAAGAAATGAATGCTCCAACCATTCCCTCCATAGCCTGCTTTGATAATTGGCAGAGTTTTATAAATTACACAGAGGAACAATTAAATAGTATGGTATGGAACGGTACATTCAATTCTTTGTTTTCAAGTCCTGGCAAGTGGTTATTGTGGCCAGTGGACATAAATGGTTGTCATGCTAGTTTTCTTAATTCCACAACTAGATTTAAATCAAGTAGACCAGATTTCCAATACTAGTCAGCACATTCTGGTATTATTACCACCTATGTGGGAGTTCACATGCTTAGTGATCAAAACTGTTGGGGAATGCGGGCTGGAGTCCTGTTTATTTTGTCCTTTTCCCAGCTGGTCACTTGTTGCAACAATGTCTTGTATCCCCCTCCACATGGCATTGTAGAAAGCTCATTGTTGCCTTCCATTCCAACTTTGAAGGCAGACTTCAACAAGCTAAGCAGACTCAAAGCATTATTGTTTCAACAAGTAGCTTTTACATCTGCTCGCGAGACCTTCGAATTGCAGGTGCCTAGAACTTCTAGTGAAATAGTCATCGTTAAATACTAATCATCCCCTGCTTATCGGAGAATTAGTGCATCAAATTTTTAATGACTCTTGTACGGCCCGCCTTCCACACTTTAAGGTTGCAGGATCCAGCCTCGTTAGTTCTTTTCAGGCTGTTTTTGGAGTAATCCCGCCTTTTATCCACTCCCTTTTCTCTAGTGTATTCGAAGGATTCCAGTTGCTGTTATTCCTCACTTGTGCCATTCTTGTCCTGTTCCTTCTTCTCCGCAATGGATGCTTCTTTTGTGGGCGCTCTGCAACTGGCATCGCTCCAATACTACCGTGAGCATTTGTATCATATCTTTGGGATACTTCTACAACATTAACTGGATCTTGATTGGTCTTTGACATTCCGGCCTGCCTGGTTTACCTGCGTGCAACGTGTGATCCAATGCATTTGGTGCCCTTCGAATGGCCTCTGGACATATGATGGCTTCACAGACCACCGCTGCCTTGGACTTTGGACTGCTAATGAGTCTCCTAGTGACCCGTTTTCAGAACTGTCCTTTGGGCTTGCGACTTCTTCACAATGTGAGGGTTGAGAATTTGGCCTACAAAAAACCATGAGCATCGTGACATGGTTCACAACATACAGGCTCTATTAACGCAGATGCAGGTTGCCCGGTAACTGTTTCAGAATCAACTTGAGACAGGAGAGCAGGTCTGTTCTTTGGAGCTTGTGACTTTGGCTGTTGACCAAATCATCATATGCAGAGCCGGATTCCTTTATGGAGTCTTTGGCCTATGAAATGGCAAGTAACATTATGAATTCCTCTAAAGCACTTTAATTTGATCATTTTTCTAAATTGACTTATTTCTAGTTTTAGTTTAACCATTCACATTTCTTAAACAGGCTTTGAGCGAGTTTACTTTTGATTAAATTTGTTATACCTAGTATCCTTTTCAGCGCTATTGTCCTGACTAAAGGGAGGGTGTTGTGTGTTTCCTGCATGGCCCACTGTAGTTTTCCCTATGTTAGTCTATCTGTGCACGTTGTAGGCCTCATTTTCCTTTCCACACAACTATATAAACACGCTTGCTTTTGTGCCCCATTGAACTTTCACACGGAACCTGCATATGTTTTCGCATTCTCTTCTTTTCATGGGAATTAGTCTGACCATCACCGACAAGGTCAAATAACAATGCCTGTTGTTAGTCTTCCTTGCAAGGCACTAGCACCTAGATAACACAAGCATGCAGCTGTTGTTTATGTGCACACATGTACTATCATATAGATGAGCACGTGAGCCAAAAACACACATGGAACAAGAGTTCTGAGAGAAGAGCACTGAGGCTGCTGAAGTGTCCAACATCCAGCTGTCTACGCTAAAGTACAGGTCTTCCAGTATTTGTAAATGTTAAGTATTTAATGAATATGTGTTCATTCTAAAATTGCTAAGCTTCTATGAAAATTTGTGACTACAGACTTTGTGTATAAATTGTACTTAAAAGGTTTTTAAACAAAATATATTGTTTTAATTGTCATTCAAAGCTTATCATTAGGCCTAATAAGTGTGGAATAAAGAATTTTTATGAAATCACGATGTGTATGGACACTTAGTGTTTAAGTAGAAAAACTTGTTTTGGTTCAGTGTAAACTGATATTTTAATAGTAGTGTACTTTGACACATAAGGGAAACTTTTTTTGTTGAGTATAATAGTACTTGGTCCCTTTTGGTCCAACCAGGGTAACTCTCATTTTGTTGAGTCAGGTCTGCCAGTAAAGCCAGAGATCTTTGATATACAATTATTTAGCTTCAGTAGCAGGGGAGGGGGGGGGGGGGGGTTCAGGTTATTCTGTCTTATAAAATGACAGGGCTTTTCATGATATATGGATTATTAACCATACTAACAGTATTTTTAGTATGCTTTTGTGTTTAAATTGTGGCACGCACACTGCATTTCACAGCACGATAGTTTAAATAAATATTCTAAACTTCTTTTGTGTCTGCTGGTTATCTTATTGTGGACAAGTACGAGTGAGAGAGCGAAAGGGTGTGTCCAGTTACTGCAATACCGGAGAGGATCGAGAGGGTTGTGTTCTGGAGTGCCACTTCACTTGTTTCTCCGATAAGCCCCGGAAAGAAAAATAAAGTCTGGACCCAACAACTAGTAATACACAGCATGTTAATCAAGAAAAGTTAAATGTTGACGACAGGGTGCAGGCCAATATAAACCCAGTATGACAGTGCCTACCGACTTGTTACACCAGGTGCCAGGGCCAATTATAAAACATTTACCACAAATGCAAGTGTATAAAATTATGTCATGATATTGTAAACATGAGAACGCCCCAAAAATACACATCAGTAACATCCATCCACCCAACCGCCTGCAAAAGAACTTTATTGGTATAATTAGTTCATACTACAGCAACGTCATCTCACAAGGAGGACCTTTGTTATTTCACAGAAATCAGCTATCTCATCCTTTTCTCTGCATCAACCAGCCTGTACCCTGGCATCAACAGGCTGGATACGCAGGCACCACTTCTTGTAGCGTTCGCTCCTAAGGAACATAAATATCGGAAGGAATCCTCCAAGTATCCACGGGAAGATACTGCGTTACCTCACGTTGCAGCACTGCCCTCCCGCAGGCACGCCTGGTCCAGTGGTCCTTTCTGACACTAATCGTTACTTTTCATTGCAACTGAAGTGGTTAGAGATCGAGACTGCAACTCCACCGTGTGAGTAGGACGGACCAGTAGCCTCTATCACTAGCCTCCTGAGACAAGGAAGGGGTATGCAACAGCAGACAAGGGGAATTACAAGGTGGTAATAGCACAAGACATTGAGTGAGTGAAGGAGAGGACTCAGGATCCTAGCAGCTGACTAGAGTAGATGGAACAGTGCCCCCACGGACTCCTGCTAGTATTGTGCAGCAGCGATGCAAGAAAGACCCAATTGTTTGGTTTTTCACTTCCCAGAGGAACCTTTGGCAGATGCTTCAATCTTTGGCCTCAGAGCAGACAGCGATACCAGCAAAGCTTCCTGAAAAACAAACCAGAGAGTAGGATAACCAGTAAGAACCATTAAAAAGCTACACTTAAAACCACTGCTGCTTATCGAGACTGCAAAGTGAAAGCACACAATACTTGCATCTCATGAGAGTTAGCACAGATCGGCCATCTTGGGTGAGGGGTTCTAACTTTAAGTGGCTTGAGCGTTGTTGCCAAAACTCAAACCCAGTTCTCAAGCTTCGAGGTCGACTGCTCTAGACGTAAGCCTACATTCTCTCCTCTGTTAGGCTCCGATATTACAACTTGTTTTACTTTGAAGAAGCTTTGAGTCATGGGATGTTCCCCAACTCCTCCCCAAGTTCACAATATGCACGGGCACAGACTGCACATTAGATTCTTTTTCACTCAGAGGGCGAAAGGTCAAAGTGGAATGTAGAGTAAGAGTACTGTGATGCGCCATGAGTATTGTAAGTTGGTACAGGATTAGTGGGAGTGTTGGAAAAACATAGGCAAATGTCCCTGACCATTTCATCCATGGTACATTGCGAATGCACTGTGGGTGTAGGTACTTGGAGGAGAAGCTTCAGCATTTTGCATTTTCGGGGGCAGCAAAGAAGTTAACAGCTGGGGTTTCCCACTAGTAGAAGTACCTGTGGTGGGCTTGCAGATTAACTACCCACCCAAAAACTGGTTGACAAGTCCTACTTAACAGGTCTGCAAAGTCGTTGTCCACCCTGGTAGGTGATCGGCTAGAAGATGGATTTTATGTCTAACTGCTCAGAGCCAGGTCTCTTGTGGTAGGCAGTTGGAGGGAGTAGGCACTCCAGTTCTGTATGTAATACATGGCTGTCATGTTGTTTGTCTTTATGAGAACCACTTTGCTGTGGACAAGCCTGAAGAAGGCTTTGAGGGCTAGACGGATGGCCATCAGCTCTAAGTAACTGATGTGTCAACCCTAGTGGTGAGGTGTCCAGGTACCTTGCACAGTCATGCTGAAGAGGTGTACGCCCCACCCAGTGAACGATGCAGTAGCGAAGAGGATCTAAGAAAGGATTGGGGTAAACATGTCCCACCACTGTAGAATGTTGGGCTTTATCGGCTCTAGATCTTCCGAATGACACTTTGCTTGTGACCAATACCTCGAGAGGCACTGTTGGAGCAGATGCATGTATTATCTGGCACGTGGCACAGTTGGTATGCAAGATCTTATCATGCCCAAGAGCTTCATTACACGTCTTACAGTCAGCAGACAAGTTGACTGAAAGAGGCAGCGGCCTTTGAATGTCATCACCATCTCCTGGTGGGGATATGCTTTCCGTGACAGCATCTAATATCAAGCCTAGGAAGGGTTAGATCTGTTTGGGTGGATGGTGGGACTTATTTGCATTTCTGGTGAATGCTAGGCTCTCGAGCAGTATTCAAGCCATATGAATGTGAGCTAGGATTGCTGCTCTTGATCAACCAGTGGTCCAGGCATGGGAAGAAGTGGATGCCTACTCTACACAGATAAGCAGCCACCACTGCCAGACACCCAGTAGAGACCCTTGGAGCTGTAAGTACTGCAGAAGGGTAGTACTGTGAATTTGTAATGTTTTCCACTCACCACAGGTACTGGTGATGGGAGGGGTAGATGAGGATGTGGCAATAAACATTTGAGGTCTAATGTCGTCATTAAGTCCCTTGCGGAGCAGTGGGATAACGAGCTGGAAGATTGTCATATGGAAGTGCTCGGACTGTATGTACAGTTCAATGGCCTCAGGTCCAAAATGGGCTGCAGCGAGCCGTCATTCAGAATGGAAAAGTATAGCCAAGTCAATGCCTTTGCCCTGCTCGTGTGAGGGCATGTGTTGTTTTTCACCCTCTTGGAGGAGCGCTTGTGCCTCCATCTTTCTTTAGGAGGGTGAGGTCATCTTGGCAGAGGATATGTTGGCATGGTAGTATGTCGGGGTGATGGGGGTGGAATACCAAGCAATAGCCCTGAACTACTGCCAGAATCCACCTGTCTGTGGTGAATTCCTGCTAGGGAGGGTAGAAATCATTTGGTCTCCACCTGACAAGTGTTGTGTGATTTGAAGCGGGGTTGTCGCTCAGTGTGTAGGAAAGGGCTTGAAAAACCCACTCGCATTGTTGAGCAAGATTTTTCCAGGACGAGCTATTTTTAGGGACTATTTGCCGTTTCTGGCGAGCTGAAAATACTCTAACTTCAGGAACAGATCAAAAAGTAAATGTAGGAAAACAAACTGACTTTTGACCTCTGTTTCTGAAAGCAGCAAATGTGACAAAATAACAAGATTTAAAGGCATCTTTATTGCTCACAAAGTGAAAGAGCAATAAAAATGCATTGAAATCTTGTTATCGTGAAGATTGGAGCAGCTAGGCCCAAAACAACTATGAGGATCACGTCTATCTTAGAACCATTGCTGAATAACGCACCAGAACTCAATGGCAGAAAAACAATTTAAGATTAAGTTCATGCCTATGCGCATTGTGGACTAAGGAATGAGGCACGCCACATCCTGCAGCTTCTTCAAAGAAAAAAAAAGTTGTAATGTCTGAGCCCAACAATAGATGTCAGGCGTATGCAGAGGAAGTCACACAAACTACGAACCACATCCCTTAGGTTGAGAGAAAGTCTTGGTATGCCGAGCGCAGTGCTAAATAAGAGAAAGAAGATAGCTGGGACTAGAAAACTGTATCATCTGGATAGGATAACACGGCAAATATTAGCTGTCGCCAGTAGTACTTTTAGCAGCAGATATCTGCACCTAGCATCATGTACAGGGTTATAAAGCATACACACTGTCTGGACTGAACGCTAAAAACAATGAGAAAAGCAGAGGATAGTTTTGCCTAATGCACTCCGTAGCAGAAGATTTCTGGATCTACCATACACTAGAGTATGTATGCTCAACAGCAGCAGGCACCTGGGCTGAGCATATCTCTTACACAAAGA
This sequence comes from Triturus cristatus, assembly GCF_964204655.1. Taxonomy (NCBI): domain Eukaryota; kingdom Metazoa; phylum Chordata; class Amphibia; order Caudata; family Salamandridae; genus Triturus; species Triturus cristatus. The sequence continues at coordinate 1,176,970,169 of NC_140580.1, read as the reverse complement.
CAGCTGGACCTAGCACACCAGAGCTGGGTGCTTGAGGTGGATACAGATGGTGGTCACATACCTCTGTCCTGATGGTGCGGCTCCCTTGTCCAGGACACATGTTCAAGTACAAATCAAACAACACGCTTGGGTCCGTCACCTGCAGATGCTCATCACTATCCACGCTGGCCTCCAACCCCTCGAGACCTCCAAAGACGATGAGAGCGTGCCTGAAAGACAAAGCGGAGTCTCTCAGGCGGATTATGCAGCAGCTGAATGCGCCCTGCAGATCCCCAGAGAGTTTGTGACCACAACCTTTTACGAATCGCTAATAGGAGTCAAGGAATGGGGGCCCTTCTTATGTACGTGTCTGAATGGTATGTAACAATGGTTTGTGACCACAATTGCAGTCGTAAACCACTGATTATTTACCTATCCCCAAGTTGGGGTGCTAAATGATTCGTAAAGGAGAAGCAGAGGTCTGCAACCCAGAATTTTTGTTCAACCAGTTCCTATCCCGGTCAACCAACTTTAATAAAATTGTCTCTTCACCTCAGTCTCCTCAAGAAGATCCTTTGCTTTCCTTCTTTCTGCTCAGCAGGATAGTAATCCGGGTGGCGATTCTTTCTTCCCAGGACTAACTGGACTCATTTCATCTACAGCTCTCCCTTGTTTCACTCCAATTCAACATGCAGCTCTACATCTCATCTTTCATATTCCCAGAGCTTCTCATATTTCATCTTGCATGGCCTCCCTCCCCTGCTTCCAATGCCCAAGCACATCCTGTTTAAGGTCCTTTTTTGAGGTCCGTCAGGCTTACCACAAACAAGACCCCTTGCACCGTCAGTCTAAACTCACTCCCTACAGTCGCTCTCACCCTTCAGTTCTGACTCTCTCCATCTGCTTTTGCTTCCTTAAATCTATTGAGCTGGCTAAGAGGCACATCATTTTTCTTTCTTGGCTTAAAGCTATGTAATACCCTACCTCTGTCCTTGAGGCTCAACAACCAGCATCCTTCCTTGAGGAAAGTTATAAAACACTTTTCAGTCCCTTCTGGTCAGTCCACAAATCCCAGGTCCCAGTGCCAGCACCCCCTTGGGAGATGGCACACTCTAAAAATCTTTAAACTAGAATAAAATGTACTTTTGAAATTGCCTTTTACATGTTTTTATTATTCTGAAGTGTAAATGCCTCTAAGCTTGAAAATGAGTGATCTCTGCTGGTTTTGCTATGAGGTTTGATCCTTTTACCCTTCCCATGTCTTGGTACTGGGTGACCTATCAGTCCTTTTTAGGTTTCGCCTGCACAGCGCGTGCTTGTGAAATCTCTTGTAATTCTGAGCGGCAACTACTCATTGGTCAGCAGCATCAGGATGACATCATCAGATTTCACTTCCTCTTTCTTCCTCCTGGCGTTCGGCTGCTCCCAGGAGCTTGGACCGAGTACAGTTTTCGGGCAGCAGTCAGTGTCCTTTCTACATGCTCTATCCAAGAGTGCATGTCTGCGGTCAGTCGCCCGCCCTGCCTGCCCTCCCTCCCTCCTTCCTTCCTTCCCCTCACCTGCCTCGTGGTGCCTCCATCTGATGTGGCTGCCCCCAGCCTCCCTGGGCTTCTCTTGTGTTTTGTATTGGTTATTTTTTGTTTTTTAAAGGGGTTTGTTTATTTATATAGCGCAAAATCGATTCAGAAGTATCGGAGCGCTTTACCTAAGCACCAGCTACCTCTCCCTCGCACCTTACTTCCCCGCACCTACCTCTTGCTGCCCCCGTCTGTTGTTAGCTCTCCAGGAGTAGTCACAGGCCAAGCTGTCATATTGGCCACCTGCCTGCCTCCCATCAACATTTACTCTCTGGGTGTGTACCGGGAGGTTGGAGGCGCCTCACTACACCATCACCACCCCAACCCCCTCGCAAGGAGTGCTGGGACTGTATCTTAAATAATAATTATGTTGCATTGCAGTTTAAGTTAACAGGGGTGACTGCTCCCCAGACACTTTCATCAGGTCCTCGCTGCTGCTTGCAATATGTTGCTTCACTTTTAAATAAGCATTGGCAAAGCCAAAAGGTTTTGTCTCTGCGAAATCTATTGGCTTTGTCAAGGTTTCTTTTACCTGTTAAACAGCACCACGAGCTGCTGTGCAGCATGTCTCAAAGTAAAGATAAAAATAAAAAGTGCTATGATGCGCAGCGTTGATTGCGCCAACACCAGCTTACATGGAGAGGGCAATGGCTTGTGAGTTATTGTTTTTGAAACTTTTACACCTGCCCAGAGGAGGTTTTCCCATAAACAAGACCATGCTCCATCTATTTCTAAGGGGCTGCAGCTACTCAAAGATCGGTCCCTGCGCTACATGCTTCAAATTCACTCAAGCACCGCTGACTCTGAACTCCTGCCTGGAGACATCATTCCAAGAGAAGACTTTAAAACCCAGCTGACTCATAACTCTCTAAACCTACAACCTAAAATAATGTTGGTCTTTTTACTAAAATGAGGAACTTTTTACTTTGTGTCTCACAAAATGTAAGAAATGATATTAAAATGTGCATACTTTTCAACTGAACCATCTTCCTCTCATTTTAAAATGTCTGAGGAGCAACCAAGAACTGCGAGTAACTGAACGTCACAGCATCGGTCTCCGCACAGAACCTTCCTGAGATACTGGAGAAACCCACTGTTCTGGAAATAATCTTTTGGATATAGAGAGTGTAACGAGGACACTGGCCCTAGGCTTACCCATGCATAGATGCAACTTAAGCTTATCTTTCAGGAGTGCTTCACAATTTGCCATTTTATGCCACTATAACATCTCTCATCCTGCAAAATTCTGACCTTAATCTCTCAATTTTGTGTGGTCAGTTTAGAGTGCCTGATTGGCACTATGGGTCCTGCAGAACACCTGGGCACTCAGGGACAACAAATCTACGTCTCACCTGCTTTGAAGGAATTCCTTCGAGTCAGTCGACTGCGCTTCCAGGCCTACTTGCCCAGTTGTATTCACCTGCGCACAGCCTTCGCATGTTCATCACACCAATGGGATGTACTGTGCTACAAATCCCGACTCGGGTATCACAGGAGAATGTGTATTACGGGCTTCACTTGGTTTATACACCAAGTGAAGCCCTTCACATGTAGTCAGCATTTCTTGAGTGAACAGCAGTGATGCTGCTGTTGTTTCTTTATATAAAAGTCTCCTCCATCGCCATAAAGTGTGCAAGGTGGCTGCAATACCTGAATGCTGGGAGGGTCACTTCATCCACAGAGGAGCCTCTTTCGGACGTTCCAATCGTGAGGTCATAACCTTCTTTGTAAGGGCACTCGGAAAACACTGCACCTGCAAGACGGGAAGAGGCTCTGGCTGTTACTGGTAAAACACATCTGAAGAAACAGGCACAGTACAGAGAGCGAGGGTCAGACAAGCAAAACTGACCTGTACATTGAAAGGGAATGAAACAACTCAAAGGACACACGAGGGCACTCTGTCTCACTGTCCAGCCACTGCCTTACCAGCTACAAATAAAGGACTTCCCAGTAGGCAAGTAGGTAGTGTTTCAATGCTACCGAGAGCCAGAGGGTCCTAGCACCTTCTGAGCCCAAATATACGGATAGCTCCTTTGCATCAGGCACAAGGTTTAAGTTAAGATGGGGTCAGCTGCTGAATTATAAGCAGCAGCTGCTAGCTTCAGCAGCTCCACAGGTTTTCCCTCCAATAGCAATGCAGGCATTATTTTGTCATATCACCATTCTGCGCGGCTGTAATGGTCACTTCATATGTGGCAAGGCCCTTGTCCTACTGTCCAACAGCAATTTTCAATTTCAGTATATTCGAATTCTATTCTTTGTCGGACTTTGTTTGAGTGGGTGAAGAGGTCACGCAACTTTCGAAGAAGAATTGGACCCTAATGGCATCAACTGTCGATTTAGATGGACAAGTTGAGAGGCAGAGACATGCATATCTGCTAACTAGATGATTAGAAATGCGGCCTCCTCTTCCTCAGCTCTCTCCTGAACCTCTGGCTACTCTCGAGTCACTCTCCCTTTCATTTAGTGAGGGATGTGGGGTAAAACACCCAAATGTGGCTTCGAAATGCTGGGCTGAATGCTCAGCACTTTTTTCTGGCTATGTGCTTTTATTACAGTGATCTAGAAAGTCATGCAAGCCCACTGGAGGTGCTCAGTGCTATTTTGTGTTGTCACCATCAGGGCTAAGCTCTGATGTGAGGGATATATGCTAAGTGTACCCCCTTCTGAGTGAGGGTGATGTCTAACTGCACTCAACCCAGGTCAGTCGGTGGCAGCAAGTTTACAATGAGGAGTACAAGTCTTTTTGCCTGTACCTATGCAAAGCGACTGCCCTCTGGTTTGCCCCCAAGAAGTGCATCCAGCCTCTTATAACTGGCTCCCTTCTCTTCCTGCCGTCGTGGCCATGCTTGAGGGAGGTGTTGGTAGGTGTGCATGTCAGTTCCCCAGTTCACAGGTGGACCGGTGAATGGTGGGGCCTGTTTAGATGCTGTTTGATCCAGTGTGTGGTTGCTTCTGAAAATGGGGGTGCTCCTTGTGTCGAGGTGCAAAGGTCCATCTTGGACATTCAGGCTCAGTGTACACCCCTCCAGGCCCCTTACTAGACACCGGTGTATCTGGAGGATGTGTGAGGTCTCAAGATGCACACTGGGCACAGGCTTGGATAACTCATGTGCCACCTTGCTTCTGTGGCTTGGGGAGAGAAAGAGGACCAAGCTGCCTGCTAAGGAACTGCAGTGTGCCTGCAACAAAGAGATCGGATCCCTACGATGACCCGCAGAAAGCCCGTGTGACTGGAAGGACCAGCCGAGGGATACCATGGCTCCTCCGACACCCTAATCCACTCTGGCACGGACACTAAATCTACCAGGACAAACTGTGCACCAGTAGCATCACCTGGTGCCCCCACAAGTTAACCACTCTGCGGTGGCAGTGGGCAGTACTGACACAAATAAAGAGTCGCTTCTCAAGCCCAGCCACAGGAACCACCTGAAAGATCTGCTCGCTTGTGGACGTCTGACCCCACTGGCTCACCGTCCAGAGAGGGGCTTGGTTTCTACTGCAGTACTACAACCACCAGAGTCTGGTAATGAGAACAGACCCCCCTCATCCATGGGAGTCTTGTCTTTCACGTCAATGCTCTGTTCTTGCCTATCCAAGACACCCTAACCTGCCACACAATCTCATTGACACCGCCCGTATAACAGCAGCCTTTAGTACTCAAACAGAAGACTAGTTGGGGTCACAACTGTCTCACAAACCCATGCCCAACTCCTCTTTCCATTTCAAACCCACTGTCATCTGACCCATCAGAAGAGCTGATGTCAGTACTTCTTCAGCCAGGAGGACCAGACACAGACAAGGATAGTCTACAAGTGAGGCACCCTCATTTCAAGGGGTGAGCCGCAATCTAATTATGGTACAGGCCGTGCTCTCAGTTAAACCTGTGCCCTCTCCACGATCGCTTCTTCGTCTCAAGGGGTGAGCCGCAATCTAATTATGGTACAGGCCGTGCTCTCAGTTAAACCTGTGCCCTCTCCACGATCGCTGCTTCGTTACAAAGGGGTGAGCCGCAATCTAATTATGGTACAGGCCGTGCTCTCAGATAAACCTGAGCCCTTTCCACGATCGCTTCTTCGTTTCAAGGGGTGAGCCGCAATCTAATTATGGTACAGGCCGTGCTCTCAGTTAAACCTGTGCCCTCTCCACGATCGCTTCTTCGTCTCAAGGGGTGAGCCGCAATCTAATTATGGTACAGGCCGTGCTCTCAGATAAACCTGAGCCCTCTCCACGATCGCTTCTTCGTCTCGAGGGGTGAGCCGCAATCTAATTATGGTACAGGCAGTGCTGACAGATAAACCTGAGCCCTCTCCACGATCGCTTCTTCGTTTCAAGGGGTGAGCTGCAATCTAATTATGGTACAGGCCGTGCTGACAGATAAACCTGAGCCCTCTCCACGATCGCTTCTTCGTTTCAAGGGGTGAGCTGCAATCTAATTATGGTACAGGCCGTGCTCTTAGATAAACCTGTGCCCTCTCCACGATCGCTTCTTCGTCTCAAGGGGTGAGCCGCAATCTAATTATGGTACAGGCCGTGCTCTCAGATAAACCTGTGCCCTCTCCACGATCGCTTCTTCGTCTCAAGGGGTGAGCCGCAATCTAATTATGGTACAGGCCGTCGTGCTCTCAGATAAACCCAAGCCCTCTCCACGATCGCTTCTTCGTTTCAAGGGGTGAGCCGCAATCTAATTATGGTACAGGCCGTGCTGACAGATAAACCTGAGCCCTCTCCATGATCGATCCTTCGTTTCAAGGGGTGAGCCGCAATCTAATTATGGTACATGGCCGTGCTGACGGTTAAATCTGTGTCATCTCCATCATTGCTTCATTGTTTTTTACCTCCTACCCCTGAAGAGAAATAGAAGTATGTTGTCCAGCAAGGACTCGGCGGTCAGTCGTGATTCTTACACTCTCACGGTTTAATGTAACGCTTACTCGTAATTCCTGATCTCCTCCCCAGCCAGCCACCGGACGTGTTGCTGAGGTTGGACTCCACCTAACAGGAGCCAGCACACCTTCTGTAAGTTGAAGAGATGCAGCAGTGTCTCAGTCTGTGGGTGCGAAGGTCGTCCAAGACCAATGCACCTCCTTACTCTCATCGTGATCCACGAATCTACTCACTTATAGACGGCAATAAACTACCTCTGACCCCTGCACAGGCCCCCTCGTTTGTGGGGCAATTGCTGCCACCAGCTGCCCAAACACATGCAGTGGAGGTCAGTTCTGACAATGGAAATGATCACACGCTGCTCTCGTTAGTAAGTCATCCCCCCTTTCCCTTCACTGGCTCATGCGTCTTCCCCATCTCTCTTCCTGCGATTCTCCATAGTTCCACTGCCAGTACCAATAAAAGCAAGGAGACTAACTACTTTGGCGCAGAGCTGTACCCCAAGTGCTAACCCAAACCTGCCAGTAAATACATCCTCTCTATTCCAGGCCCAACCACTACACAGACTGCACACAGGAGCAGAACCAAGGTCAGTACTCACTCAGGGAGGGGGCCAGCCGCACTTTGTACCCCCAGTGCAGACCCGCCTCAGTTCGCGGCTGATGCGGCGACACAACTTTCCCTTGCAGCACTTTACAACCTAAGGGACAAAAACGGGTTCTGTTCAGGGTCAAAGGAACGCAAGCACTGACAAAGAGAATCACACACACACACACACACAACACACAGTGCACTCTGCCGCCACACTCTTAACCAACCCTCTTCCCCCTGTCCTGGAGGATACATTACAGGGGCTCATCAGCCCCCATCAGGGGAGCAGACTTCAAATCTGCTCAGCTTGTACACTCTCTCCAGGCAGCGAAACTCTCAGATTTAAATTGTGGAGTCACTGAAGACAGGGGAGTAATTCACTGAAACAAAGATCACTCCTGGGATTGGTAGATTTGTAAAACCTCAAGCTGATTTCTGTACCAATTTTTATCTACAAAATTCAAATCTCAACTTGACACTGTGGCTGCATCTCCCTTCTCCCCCCAGGACAGGAGCCTGCGCACTGGGAGAAGCAGAGGTCAAAGGAAGTCTTTGGTGGATATCTAATAAACACATTGCGTTAGGGAGGATGTTTTTACTCTTCCTATCAGAGTGGGGGATTAGCACCTCCCATGCCCCCCATGACCCCAGCCAGCCTCAGGAAGCCCTATGAGGATGGAGGCTCTTGCGAAACCTGGCTCTACACACATTTTAATAGAGGAGTACCCACGGTTTTAGCAACTCGTTCCAAAACAGCTTTATTTTAAAGCAAGTATCACATGGAAGGCTGCTGTCAGCCAAAGACAGATATTCCAGAAACATTCTTAAACAAAAAACACTGATTTCAAAGGCTTGGCGAGAAAACTTTGGTGCAATCCTGCAGTTACAGAATGCACGTGAATATCTATTCTGGAGAAGGTCTCATCTCACATTGCAATGGCTCCCGCCTTCCTCTGGCCCGCCTGAGCCCTGCCCTGTCCAAGCAGTGAAAGGACCGTGCACTTACCTGCACCCTGCTGCTGGTGGAGCTGCACCGTCACTCGAAGGCCAGGCTGCAACTGGCGGTCGATCTGCACCTCCTGGGGGAACAGAAGACATTTTAACAAAATACAACACTTAAAGGGTGGGTATAGAGACATTGCAAGAGGGTGAGCAGGGGGAATAGAGGTAGGCAATGGGCGAAGGGGGGACTGCACTCAAAATTAAAGGAGGGGGAATAGAACACAACATTAGAGGAAAGGAACACAAACACGACATTGAAGGGGACAAATAGAAGATATCAGAGTGTTGCATAACATATCATAAAATACGCTGCTGTACAGCAGCTAGGGCAGATTAGGTTTGCAGATGTTTGGTGAAAGTCGCACTATGTGACGAGACATCAAGGCACGCACAATATAGCAGAAGAGACACTGGAAATAACAATATATAGCAACATCTTAGTGCAACATGTGAGAAACCGTGCACTAAACAGAAGAGCACATTCTGCGGTACACAAAGGAGTGCGTGCACACGGAGAGAGGCGCGGACTTGTATAGGAATGTGCATGCTATACACGAGTACAGACCGCGAGATACACCATGTAGGTCTGACATGAGTGAGCCTCTGAGGTATGCACAGAAATGTGCCTTCGGGAGCCATTCCACACCATACCAAGGGGTATGAGGAGTGAGACAATGTATAATCTGGGGGTATCTGTGATGAGCTTCATACCGTCCAGGGTGTGTGAGAAACAACACTGCAGAATGCGCAGAGTTAGATTGTAGAGCAACACGCCACAGAGGTGACTGAAAAGAGACACTGCAGGGCATGTAACTATTGGTGAAGAACAAGCCACTGCAAACAACGCCAGTGTGTAAAGAGAAAGACACTGAAATATATATGTGTGTCCAAAGATTGAGACAAACAAGATGATGGAGGTGCAAGTGGAGCGAGACACTGCAGTATCTATAGGTGTGCAAGCGATGAAACTGAGAAGACGATGGAGGTGCATGTGGAGTGAGACTGTGGAATATACAGGTGTGCAAGCAGTGAAACAGGGAAGACGATGGAGGTGCATGTGGAGTGAGACACTGGAGAATATACAGGTGTGCAAGAAGTGAAACAGAGAAGACGATGGAGGTGCATGTGGAGTGAGACACTGCAGAATCTATAGGTGTGCAAGCAGTGAAACAGGGAAGACGATGGAGGTGCATGTGGAGCGAGTGCAGAATATACAGGTGTGCAAGAAGTGAAACAGATAAGACGATGGAGGTGCTTGTGGAGTGAGACACTGCAGAATATATAGGTGTGCAAGCAATGAAACTGAGAAGACGATGGAGGTGCAAGTGGAGCGAGACACTGCAGAATATATAGGTGTGCAAGCAGTGAAACAAAAGACGATGGAGGTGTATGTAGAGCGAGACACTGCAGAATATATAGGTGTGCAAGCAGTGAAACAAAAGACGATGGAGGTGCATGTGGAGCGAGACACTGCGAAATATACAGGTGTGCAAGCAGTGAAACAGAGAAGACTATGGAGGTGCATGTGGAGTGAGACATTGCAGAATATATAGGTGTGCAAGCAGTCAAACAGAGAAGACGATGGAGGTGCATGTGGAGCGAGACACAGCAGAATATATAGGTGTGCAATCAGTGAAACAGGGAAGACGGAGATGCATGTGGAGCGAGACATTTCAGAATATATAGGTGTGCAAGCAGTGAAACATAGAAGACGATGGAGGTGCAAGTGGAGCGAGACTGCAGAATATACAGGTGTGCAAGCAGTGAAACAGAAGACGATGGAGGTGCATGTGGAGCGAGACACTGCGAAATATACAGGTGTGCAAGCAGTGAAACAGAAGACGATGGAGGTGCATGTGGAGCGAGACACTGCGAAATATACAGGTGTGCAAGCAATGAAACTGAGAAGACTATGGAGGTGCATGTGGAGTGAGACTGCAGAATATACAGGTGTGCAAGCAGTGGAACAGAGAAGACGATGGAGGTGCAAGTGGAGCAAGACTACAGAATATACAGGTGTGCAAGCAGTGAAACAGAAGACGATGGAGGTGCATGTGGAGCGAGACACTGCGAAATATACAGGTGTGCAAGCAATGAAACAGAGAAGACGATGGAGGTGCATGTGGAGTGAGACTGCAGAATATACAGGTGTGCAAGCAGTGGAACAGAGAAGACGATGGAGGTGCAAGTGGAGCAAGACTGCAAAATATACAGGTGTGCAAGCAATGAAACAGAGAAGACGATGGAGATGCATGTGGAGCGAGACATTTCAGAATATATAGGTGTGCAAGCAGTGAAACAGAGAAGACGATGGAGATGCAAGTGGAGTGAGACTGCAGAATATACAGGTGTGCAAGCAGTGAAACAGAAGACGATGGAGGTGCATGTGGAGCGAGACACTGCGAAATATACAGGTGTGCAAGCAGTGAAACAGAAGACGATGGAGGTGCATGTGGAGCGAGACACTGCGAAATATACAGGTGTGCAAGCAGTGAAACAGAGAAGACGATGGAGGTGCATGTGGAGTGAGACTGCAGAATATACAGGTGTGCAAGCAGTGAAACAGAGAAGACGATGGAGGTGCAAGTGGCGTGAGACTGCAGAATATATAGGTGTGCAAGCAGTGAAACAGAGAAGACGATGGAGATGCATGTGGAGCGAGACATTTCAGAATATATAGGTGTGCAAGCAGTGAAACAGAGAAGACGATGGAGGTGCAAGTGGAGCAAGACTACAGAATATACAGGTGTGCAAGCAGTGAAACAGAGAAGACGATGGAGGTGCATGTGGTGGGAGACATTGCAGAATATACAGGTGTGCAAGCAGTGAAACAGATGATGATGCAGGTACATGTGGAGCGAGACATTGCAGAATCTATAGGTGTGCAAGCAGAGAAACCGAGAAGGAGGATGGAGGTGCATGTGGAGCAAGACTGCAGAATATACAGGCGTGCAAGCAATGAAACAGGGAAGGATATGGAGGTGCATGGTGAGCGAGACTGCGGAATATATAGGTGTGCAAGCAGTGAAAGAGAGAAGACAATGTAGGTGCATATGGAGTGAGTCTGCAGAATGTGTAGATGAGCAAGCAGGACAAGGAGGACTACATGGGTCATTAAACTGACCTCCTGTTAAAGGTACAGGGGCACAACAAACCGAAAGAGGTATTTTCCTGCAGTGTCCAGCTGACCAGTGGCAATTGACCTGGAATGAACCCTCCGCCTGCCACCCTGCAACGCCTCCCTCAAGGTCCAAGGTCCTGGTAGGCTTTAGAAGTGTGGTGGATTGGGACTTAAAGGACTAAAGTTAGAAGGTAAAATCTTTGATCAAGATGAACCAGGTTAGTGTAGCGGACCTGTGACCCATTCTGATCAGCGTCAAATTGTGCCTAGACCTAGTGGCAGCTGGTGCGGATTGGGGGTGCGAGAAGTGGAAGGTGGGTGGAAAACAAAATGTATACTTACCTCTTTACGGCCGCCGTCTCTCTTCCGCCGTCGCTTCTCTTCCTGATGAGTCCCGGAAGCATGAAGCATACATGCTCTCCTAAGCCAATCTCCACGTTGCTATCAGCAACGTGATTGATCTGACCTCCATGGTTCGGTGTGCAGACAGGGACTGGGAGCCTGGCCATTTTCTCCACCCAGGCTGTAGACTACAACTTGTTGAAGAACATGCTAAGTGTGCATGACTGTTTGGCCGGCCCAAGACAGCAGGCCAAACCGCCATGTGCACTTGGAGAGTGCCCACCACTCCTATCCCTGCTCTTGACTACCCTGCCCCGCCCCTACAACAGAGCCACTATGTGTAGGAAAGTGGGTTTCTGTTGCAGTAACCCCCCCACTTTTTGCCTGATAACTGATGCACTTTTCCTTGGTGTGTCCTGGGTCCCTGCCAATCATGTTCCCAGGGCCTGTGTTCCTTCCCTAAAACTGCATAACACCCTAAATCCAATTGGCATCTCTGGCCACATGTCAGCCCCTGTTAAATGGTACCATTGGTACCCAGGGTACTGCGAGCAGAGAAGGCCCCTAGGGGCTGCAGCACTTATTGTGCCACCCTTAGAGGCCCCGTACCCTGACACACACACACTGCCTTTGCAGGCTGAGTGTCTTGGTGCAGAACAAAACAAAGAGTCGACATGGCACACACCCCTGTGTGCCATGCCCACAAACACATTGCCCTGGCATACCTTAGTCACCCCTCTAGCTGGGTGCACTATGCCAGTGTGGGATTTAATGTAAGATGCATGACAGTGGGCATCTTAGAGATGCCCCCTGAACCTAACCAACAACCAGTATCCTGACTGAGAGGCTGCCTAGGCTGCCACCCAGCAGACATGTTGCTGGACCCCTGGGTAGAGAGCCATCCGCTCTCCTGGGCCTGCAACAATGCACATCCTGAGCGAGGTGCTAGGTCTCCTCCCCCAGGATGGGCAGAGGAAGCTTCAAAGGCATGCCGCCTTTGTGAGCTTCTCCAGGCCACTTGCTGTACCCAGCAACTGGCCCCCACCGGTTCTGACCCCCACTCTGGCGGTAAGACTGGCGGGAAAGCCCAAGTGAGGAAAGGGGGTGTGCCAGCCCCTGCCAACCCCACCTCTCAGGTGGGGGAGGCGAGGTGAAGCATAACCCCGGGCTCTCGCCAACTTGAAGATGGGGAGCTCTACCCAATCAGGACTAGGCTCCTGCCCCCCCCCCCCCCTCCCACAGGAGAGTGGCAGGCTAGGGGGTGTACCCACCCCAGGGAAGGGACCCATTGGTCCCTGCCCTCTACCTACTTGTAACGCCCTTAAATATAGTATTTAGGGGCACCCTGAACCTTCCTTCCTCAGATCTCGAATCCGAAAGAAGCAAGAAGAACAAGAAGAAATAAGACCTGCCGTGCAGCTGCTAACAAGAGGACGACACCAACTGACTTGGCCCCAGCCCTACAGGCCTGTCGACCCATGAACCTGCTCCTGCTGAAACCCGGCTTCTCCAGTGGTCAGCAACCTCAAAAACCCCGGAGGACCTGAGTGCCTTGTGACTCTAACTAACTGGGACTCCCACGAGCAGTGGTTCTGTTCAAAGCAAGTAACAAGCCCCTGGTGCCAACCAGGAACCACGACTCCTGCACACTCTGCACCCGGCGACTGAGACCGAGAATCCAGCACCCAAGGACCCACCTCGACGCTCCGGACGACGCCTGCAGCCTCAGAACCAGGTACCCCTCCAACCGCGACCAGCTGATGGTACGATTTCCCGACGCCAAGAGACACCCCTGCACCCGGCACTCTGCGGACCCCTGTGCCCAGCTCCTGGGTGCCTACCTAACCTACAGCTTCCCAACTTACCTCTCGAAGTGGTGGTTGCACCTAAAGAATCTTCGTCCCCGAGCTTGCAGCCTTTGTTCGTCCTTGAGCTTATCCATTGAAATCCATTGAGCGCCCAAAGGCTCAAAAGCACCCTGCACCTAGCCGCCCGAGTGCCCCTGGCAGTGCAACCTCTGTCCTAATCTACTTCTCCATTTGCCCTGAGCAAGTGACCAGGAGCCCAGCTCCCACGGACGCGTGGCCTGCTAGCCAGCAGCCACCAACCAAAGGCCTCCTGCCTCCCATAGGATAACATTGGGCCTAACTCACTCTGCACCCAGCTGCCCCTGTGCCGCTGAGGGTGTAACAACTGTACCTACCTGACCCTGGGAGACCCCTGAGTCTGTGCCCAGAACCTTAACTCTGCCAGTCGAGTACTTACCCAAAAGCAAAAACCTTTCTTCCATAGGGTAACATTGACTGGTTTCACTTGGAAATTCTTCTAAGTGTCGAGTTTTCAAACTTTAAAATATTCATCTAAAAATACGAAAACAAATTTACTCACCTGTTATCGGGAGAGATCCCAGTGCTGGATCTTGGTTCCCAACACTGACCCTGAAAAGAAATTCTAAGCGTACTTACCAATAACTTGATCTTCCTCCATAGGATAACATTGCCTGGTTTTCACCAGAAATTCTTCCAAGTGTCGATTTTGCAAACTTACAAATTATCGTAAAAAATCGCCTGTATAACGGAAACACATTCTTTCAGCTGTTTACAGGAGATGCACCAGTGCTGGATCCAGGATCCAACACGGAGTTAGAAAAAGTAACGATAACCCTACTTACCTGCTATGTGAATTTCCTCCCATAGGATAACATTGGTGATTCTATGTGAAAAAGTTTCTGTCAACTTTTAAAATACAAAAATATTGCTTAAAAATCACAACTGTAACCAAAACGTTTTTACTCAACTGTTTACAGGAGATGTCCCAGGGCTGAATCTAGGATCCAGTCCTGTGGTAAGAAAAGTAATCCAAAAAGTAATCAATTGCATTTAACTAGAAATTCCCATTGAGCTCAATGTTATAATTGTGTTTGAATTGTGTTGCCTATTGCAACAACTGTAACTATTGCATTTAAAAGTCTATTGCTTATTGAAAGTATTTAACTAAAGCATCTCATTCTGAAAAAGTATATTTTGATACCTATTGTTGGTTCTAAAATAAAACAACCATATACGTTTTATATAAACCATTGGCCTAGAGTTCATTTCTTGAGTGTGTGAGACCATTTGCTGAGTGTGTACAATAAATGCTTTACACTGTCCTCTGATACTGCCTTACTGCTCGACCAAGCTACCACGTTAGAGAGTAAGGTTATATCTAACTTTAACCTCTGCCAAACCGCTGGGGACTGTGGACTCTGTACACACTGTACCTATTTGGGAACAGTATACAGAGCCACTTTCCTACACTATGGAAAAATAAAATGATGGTAACATTGCATTGTTATCATTCCTTTTGCTCTACTGAAAAGCAGTGGGGTGACCCTCCTCCGCCTCAGCAGCGGAGCCGCCGCCCGATCTTCTACTGCAGCAATTGCCCATCACTGGCACTTGGTATGTAGAGATAAATTATGGGGTGTTTTAAACGACCTAGGACTTCCGCCTGACATCCTTTCAATACTGATTAGATTGCATCATGGCAATTTTGCCAGGGTGAGGTGTGGCAGAGCGGGAGCTTTATCAGAGGGCTTCCCGGTACAAACGGGGGTCAGACAGGGTTGTGTCCTTGCACTGACCCTGTTCTGCCTCTTTGTGGACGGGGTTATTAAATATATAGCGGGGATAAATAACATCGATGCCCCCAAGCTCAATGGCAGCAGGGTGCCTGCAATTATGTTTGCAGACGACACCCTGCTGCTTTCTAAATCCCCCATGGGCCTACAAAGGGTGCTGGACGGGTTCTCAAATTTTTGTAGTGAGCGCGGTTTGGAAATCAATGCGTCTAAAACAAAGTACATGATTTTCAATCCGAATCCACTCACACGCCCAAACCCCACGATAGGGTCTGTCAGACTAGAGCGGGTCTACACGTTTGATTACCTGGGGATAATGCTTAACCAAAATATGACCTGGGACTTGCATAGAACGAAGGTATATTTGAAATTGGCACAGTCAATGGGCGGTATATCAAGGACACTAGCCAGGTCAACATATAAACCATTGGGTCCACCCCTCCAAATTTACAAATCACAGGCCAGAGGAGCAGCATTATATGGGGGTGAGATATGGGGGCATACAGCTGACCAGAAACTATTGACAATTGAAAACAACTTTATAAGACAACTGGTAGCATTACCAACTAGCACCCCACTTATCCCTCTAAGACTTGATTTGGGCCTTAGGTCGATCACAGAGGAGTTGGGCCTCAAACCTCTGACTTTTTGGCGTAGGTTATGGAGCTCCCCAGAATTATCAAGCTACCGGGCTGAACTCATTGAGATTCTGCGCCTTCCACAAGTGACAAAAATACCGTGGTTTAAATACGTGAAGAACACCTTTGAAATCCTGGGGAGATCGGAGCTGTGGCTAGATCCGGTGAATGCATGTTGTAGGACTCCACGTAAACTTTTAGTAAATTCTTATTATGAGCACAAGTTACGTGTCATAGTGGAGACCACACGTGAGGGATCCCTATCTAACCACTTTTTCGCTATAAAAGACAAGTATAGCTTAGAGACTGTTTTAGACGATGTTGACCCCCCACTGACAAGGAAACTATTCATGCAGTGGCGATATGGCACCCTTCCCCTGAGGGCATACACAGAACATTGGGCTAAAATACATACTATGGCTCATTGCCCAACATGTGCAAATTTGCGGGAGACTGATTTACATATTATATTCTTCTGCCCAACGTATAATAAGTCTCGGAAGTACTGGCTCACTCCACTCCTGAGAAACTTAGGCATCAGGAGGTACCTTCCTGCCTATAGAATTTTAAAGACAGATCTAGCGGCCCCCACCGTATTTGCTGTTGCCAAATTTTTAACTGCAATGTGGTTTGTCAGAAATCGTTATATCAAGTCTAATATGAGCACGTGATCAATTGAATGATTTTTAACTTATGACTGCTTTTATGTATTCTACCTTTTTGATTGTTCTTAATATGTAAAATTGTTTTATGCGATTTTTATTGTATTCTTTTATGATCCATTGTGATCGAAATAAAGATTATGATGATGACTTACTGTTTCTTGGTGCTAAATCTAACTAAAACCTTAAAAATTCACATCTCTCGCGGACGACATAACACTATATGTGGTCGATCCTCATGTAAATCTCTCCCCCATGACAGGAGAGTTGATGACCTATGGCCGGCTGTCCGGGGTGACTATAAACTGGGAGAAGTCGGTCATTTTGCCCCTGACGACTGGAACGTCCCGATTCACTCCGGACTGCCCGTTGAAATGGGCGACTGGCCCCGTGCGATATCTGGGGGTATGGATCAGTACGGACATGCAGGAGCTGTGGACGGAAAACTATGGACGTGCCCTTGCGTGGATAGAGGAAAAGGTTGGCCGCTGGAAACACTTGCCCCTTTCGCTGGCAGGGCGCATAGCGGTGGCAAAAATGGTGCTCCTACCTAAGCTTGTGTATTTATTTGTTAATATCCCGATGCCTCTGACTGCGCATTTCCTGAACCAAGTGCGCTCGCGGATGATAGAATTGGCGTGGGGTGGCGGGCAGCCGAGAGTGGCCTGGGAGACCCTCACTCTCCCGCAGAGGCAAGGTGGTCTGGCGGCGCCGGATTTCACGCTATATGCTTACTGTGCGCAAGCACAATTCTTGCACTACTGGGTGCACCCTACGCCCTTCCAGCCACATGTGGCCATAGAGATGGATAGGGCTGCCCCACTGCCGCTCAGCACGGCCCTATATGCACCGCACAAGAGGAGATGCACAGACATTGATACTGTACATGCGCTTAAGTGGGCCTGGGATGGGCTCCGTCGACGAGCAAAGCTGGACCATCTTTATACCAGATCGGTGCCACTGCGCGGGAACCCCATGTGGCCCCCGCTGCAACACATGAAAACTGGGGAACGTGCGGCATCACGCGGCCTTCGGACGGGGGGGGGGACCTCTTCCCGGGGGACACTTTCATCACGCTGGAGCAATTGTGCGACACAGAGGCACCAACGATGCTTGACACATTGCTCTACTATCAGCTGAGACATACATGTCAGAAGCTAGTTCCTACATTTCCGGCGCTGCCGCCGGACTTGCTGGCCCTAGAGAATGTACTCAGAGTGGAGTCAGGACGTAAACTTGTGTCCCGATTATACAGTTGCATGCAAAGCGCTAGTCCGATTGTGGTTCCGGCGGCGCGCTGCCTATGGGATACGGAATTGGGCACCGTGCTCACTGATGACCACTGGGTGTAGACAGCTTGAGACCCTTTCCCCTAATTATCGTCTCCGATTCATACATTTTAAATACATACACATGGTCTACCGCACGCCTAGTCGGCTACATCGCATGGGCCTGCGGGACGCCGACAACTGCTGGCGCTGCGATGCACGTGGAGCTACGTTTTTACATATGGCGTGGGAATGTCCCGCATTGGCCTCATTCTGGATAAGGGTGATGGAGCTGGTGAATGCAATTACCGACCTGCAGATCCCCTGCACTCCACAGACTACATTACTAGGGATTTTACACATGGTCAAGCCTAAACACCGAAAACTGCCGGCACTGCTAATCCTGCTCGCCAAACGACAGGTTGCGCTGCACTGGGGAGCTGGCACATCGCCTCACATTAGGGAGTGGATTAAAAGCGTGGTGCACTGCCAGATGCAACTCGCACTATACGGGGAGCTCTTACCAGCGTGCTCGCAGCCGAAGGACATATGGGAACCATTCACACACTGGTTGACTCACACTACGATTCGAGAGCTGTGAAAAAGTGCTTCTTATTGATGGGGGCCGGGGGGAGCCGGAGACCAGTTACATACTGAAGTGCCGAGGTCATCGACTGTACTGTGGGAACAATGCGGACTGGGTGTAGGCGGAGGTGGGAGGATCGTGCGGGACTTACTGTGAAATGACGAGATGGCACCCTGGTGTAATATTGCTACTGTTGTTTTGGTGGGGAGCTGTGCTGTCAATCCCACTTTATACTTATGCTGCAGTGAGTTGTGTTTGTCTTGTTGTTGAAAATGCAAATAAAAAGAATTAAAAAAAAAAAAAATTCACATCTCTGCCGGAGGTGGAATCCCTGGACACTTTCCTACACCCAGAGTAGCTATGTAATGGTACAGCCCTCAGAAGTTGGATACAGCTATCCAGCAGACATCTGGTATCAATGATGAAGAAGCGTGGTGTGGGCAGGGGCGGTCCCGGTGCCTAGGTTAGCCATGGTTGTTATATGTTCTCTCTGTATTTTCTTGTATTATCACTCTGGTACACTGCGACAAACAGTAATGTTCCTCATTGGTGTGTCGGCCTTTGGTCTATGTTGTACCGCTGCAAAACTGAATAAAATTTATTAAAAAAAGACATCTTCAGTTCCTTTTATTAGATTTTTGTAATTCTGATGTCATTTGATTTATCAAATGTTACTCTTTTCCTAATTAGATTGGGGATTTTTATTGTTTTGCATTTCAACTTTACTACTTTATCACTTCATAAATACTTTACACATTGCCTCCAAGTTGAGCTCGTCTGCTCTCAGCCACAGCTACCAGGTTGATGAGTTCCAGGTAATTTAGTGACTCTGAGTTCACCCGAGCAAGGACTGTCATTATTAATTGAGATGGGTACCCCCCCCCCCCCCCCAACAAATAACCCATTTTCTTAGGGCACACACAGGCCACGCTACTAGGGACTAACAGGTAAACCAAATAAGCCATTCATGGATATACCAATTCACATAGTCATATTTACAAAGGGAGAGCATATGCACTTTAGCACTGACCAGCAGTGGTAAAGTGCCCAGAGTCATAAAACCAACACAAACAGGTCCGAAAAAATACAGGAGGAAGGCAAAAAGTTTAGGGAAGACCCTGCCAAAAGGGCCATTTCCAACAGTCATTAAAACGGAGCAGCCAACATTGACACACTGGATGAAGATGATTGGTCAGAGGCGGTGGTGATCCCTGAGCGATGGCGCTCTCAGCCTGTCTCCGATTGATACAATTAAACTATCTGCACAGAGCTTACAACACGAGACACTGCCTATGGGTGATCGCCTCCCCTAATATGCATCCACTGCAGAGCAGATGATGGTACATTTCTCCACAGTGTGGAGCTGTGTGGCGTTGACTCGTTTCTGGCGGGGGTGACGTCTTGCCTAGGGGAAAGCCCTTATTCCAGTGGATCCAAAGTTGATTCTTCTTCATAATATAGAGGGCACGGGGGAACAGGTATAAACGACCGCTGTTGTTCCTGTGGCTAATCTTCGCAAAAAGCGATGTAGCCAGAGTGTGGAAGGCGGTTACACCTCCATACTTCGGAGCATAGAAAGAGGAGATGAACTATTGTATGGGTCATGAGGTTGTTGTCTATCAGGCAAGGGGGGTGCCCACCAAAAACACCCCAGAGGCAGACTGACTACAGGGATATAGTCCTGGCCCCAGTCCGCTCTACCGACTCCCTGATAGATGAAGAAATAAGGCGATAAGGTGCCAGGGAGCAGGGGACGGATGCAGGTCTAATGCAGTCAAGTGGTACTTGGGTGGGATAGTTGTGAAAGTTTCTTGTCACTGTTCATGCGGGTACTTATTGCACTCTACCGTATATGTTTGTGAGTTGTATCGGCCTTGATTTTGTGCTAAAACCCCCAAAACATTGTTGCGAAAAAACCCAACAAGGAGCAGCTACCTTATCATTCAACGCCTCTCTAAAGGTCATACAGCGTATATCTGCTGTCTGCGGTCAGGAGGTTATTACTACTGTTAATAGGGGCAGCTTTGAAATGCACAATTGATCTAAACATGGCCGAAATAACGACACCCTGATAAACTTTTCATAGGCGTGAGCAAAACTAGCAGCAACTGTGGGCAGCTTTATTTCTGCAAGGGACTTCAACTGTACTAGTTCTCCACATCTAGAGGCCACCAATATCAGCTGGCACAGCCGCATGTCCGGATACACTGGGAATCCCTAGTGATGGAATCATTCCCAGGACAAAGTCTATTCCTACTACTCCACACACACACAATATTCTAGAATCCAATATTTCTTAATTAGTTACACCCTACTAGAAAACTCAGTGGGCAAATACCACCCACTGTGTGTCGGAGCATACTTCAGTAACACTAACAGTACAGATAATAATGCACCTAGATAATGTAGATGGACAACTCTAGGCATTTAACTGAGCACTTTTAAATGACTAAACATTTATTCAAGAATTAAGGGCACATGTTACAACATTTCTGGCAGAGATCCCCGAAGGCCGGTACCTTTGTGTTACAATATAAAACACCACAAGGGTACACGAGCTAAAGAATGCTAGGATAGCAACATTTCATGCCCACCTAGCCGCACTCGGAGAACAACACGCTTGATATGTCCAAGTTCAGAACCTGGCACATCGGGTCACAAACCAAAGCATTTATACCACTAAAGCAAGTCAACAACATGCAGAAACTATCAGTAAGAGATGGGTGGTAAAGCAGGGTTTCTTCTAGCTATTCAGGTTTGACAATTTAGTGAACCAATATATCGGTGAATAGTATAAGGACTACATTTATATTCAACTGGTGCTATGATACTAACAGCCTTTTCAAAATGCTATGAATCACAGACAGATAGGCATATATAACAACAGACGATAGAGAAACATTTAGATCAAATTGCTATGCTTTCAGTCCAGTAAACTTGAATCGATTCTCCATAAGCACTGATCACATTAGAAATATAACAATCTGATTT
Organism: Triturus cristatus; assembly: GCF_964204655.1. NCBI lineage: Eukaryota > Metazoa > Chordata > Amphibia > Caudata > Salamandridae > Triturus > Triturus cristatus. The sequence goes on along the minus strand of NC_140580.1, from coordinate 1,176,948,903 downwards.
AACATGAGACGTATATTTTCTATCTATATTGACTGCATGGTGAATGCTAGCCCAACACTCGAAGGACGCGGTTAGTCCGGATATACAGACATGGACACAAGAGGCGACGCACACTTATGCCTTAAACTCAACCAAAATACCAAAAGATATTGTCAGACTTGGGACATGTGCAACTGTGTTATTTGCCGCAGAACCTTCCTTGATGATCTGGAAATATATTTTTCACTGAAAAAACCCAAAGGTTACAGGGACGTTCTAGTTAGGCTCTTATTTGACTCATGCTAAACCTGAGAAATCCGGCAGTTCTAGTTAGCAGAGCCAACTATAACTTACGCTCCCGCAATGCACCTCACATCTCACATCACTCATGACATGGTCAGTGACATCACTCATGACATCTCAAATGACCAGAGCAAAAAAAGTGCCCCCTATACAGCTGATTCTAGGTCTGGAATAAGGCAATGCTCCAATGAGAGCGCCCTCGCTAGCTTGGTAGCCGTCATCTAATGTTCCCAAGGATACCTGCTTCTCGAGAAGAAGGATACAGCGAATAGGAGTCCAGAGGACTCAATAATATAGAATAAGGACTCCTCATTTTTGTGCAGTGGGATCATTAAATATAAGCGGGTCCTACAGGATTATCCTTATTCGGCTAGAGCAGTCCACTGGAATGGAGGAGCACGCTACTTTTCTACAAAAATAACTTTATTCTGACCTGGGCCCGCAGGGTGGGATTTCTAGAAGTGGTTGAAAGAGAACACCCTCCCGCTATGTGACCTGCTTTGTGTATGTGTGGAGGTGCTGGGATGTGGTATGCAAGGATGGTATAATAGGTATGATTGGAGTATTTATGAGTGAGTGCAGGATAAAAAAAAAAGTTGTGCATTATGTTTTATGTTTAGTCTTTATTAAATAAGTGTTATATCAGATGTTCATGTTATAACTTGGTAAATATAGTAAAATGATTAGGTATATGGGATGAATGCATCTATTGGTATTAAGTATGCCACAAATTGTTAAATAACCCCCTCCTATTTCAGTGGCATGCCCTTGGGACCTGGTTCACCTGGGGGTTAAATAAAAACAAGCGCAAACATTTATTGCAAATTCATGAATTATGTGATTTTGCTGTATTTTTGGAAAAAAAATGCTGTTTGGCCTGTCACGGTCACTGACATTTCTTTTTTCTATTTTTTTTTAAAGGTTTTTGGGGGACTCAGCACAAGCCCTAAGATGGCTGCCAACACTTCCTGGTTGAAGTGTTGGCAGCCAATCGGAGCTCTGCATTTCTCTTCACGAGCTTGTTATTTTTTGCAAAGATATCAGTAACTGTATTTTCATAAGAAAAAGTGGAATCTGCGTAACCAAATCTACCTTTCTGCTACATTTGGTGTCATTCCGTCCAGCAGTTCGAGCTGTAGGTGTGTTGACTAGCAGAGATGGAAATAGTAGGACCACACTTTCGTAGCAAAAGCATTTTTTGGTTTCTTTATAACTTTGGCACCGTTGGACAAATCTTCACAAAAAACTTTCCAAACAACTCTCACCCACCTCCGCTCCTTCCTGGAAAGTTTCAGGGTGATCAGTCAAGCGAGGGCTGGGGAAAAGGGAGTGGCCCTAGAATGCATTTTCCCCATTTACTTTTCTATACAAAACTACAGCTAAAACGGCTTAACGGAATGACACCAAGTTTGGTAGAAAGCTAGATCTTGCTCGAGACTGCGTGCTTTTTGTAACTTGGTGTCATTCCATTCAGTAGTTTTAGAGCTATTAAGGGTTGAAACCCTTGTTTTCACTTAGTGGAGGAGCCGCAGAGCCAACAGATCTTGAGATAAGATCTGACTGGGTGCCACCACATCAGCAAAGATGTGGCAGCACACACTTTAGCGCTCCAGGATTGAGTCCCAGTCCTACAAAAAGGCAAAAACCAGATAGAAAGGAGCAGGGTAGGGATAACCTGCCCCACTAGGCTTGGCGGAGAGGCAAAAAAATTTTTTTCTGAAAATTACCAGTGGATCAGCTTATCTGCGGTAAATTAAAAAAAAAAAAAAAGGGCTCCAGTGCTCTGAAGGGCAGTGGTGGGGGAAGGGAGGAGTTTGCGGTAACTTTTATTTTATAGGGAAGGGGGCATGCACTCCTCTCCCCCGAGCATTTTTGAGGCACCAGGACCCCATCCCCAGGGGCAGTTATCTAAATTAAACGGGAGGTCGTGCGCAACCTACTCCAAGCCTTCTCAAGGCCCCAGGGCCACCCCCCAACCAAAACAGTGTAGCAGGCTCCTGTGTGGTAACCCACAAAAATTAACGATGTTGGGCGGGCACTGGGTCACACCCCTACCCAAAAAAAACCAGATTAAGTGAATAACAAATAAGTAGCAAGTGTCCCTCTATTATTCACTGCTCCAAGCAAGGAACACCCTATAATGCTCTGCAAGTGCTTTCTGCTGGTTTGTGGAGCCTGGTGGTGCCTCAAGGAGGGGAAGGGGCATCAGCAAGCATGTTTATTATGTAGTTGAGGCTGCAGGGAGTAGCAAAACGCACACACAGCGCACAGGGTTGGTGTTGCGTATGGTGATAAAATATCACTTTATGTTAAGAAGAAAAAAATAACCTAGAAAGTCAATGGAAAAAAACAGAAGGTTAAAGTGACGTTATAGTTGGGTGAAAATGCCAGTTAAAACATACCGTTTTAAAATAACAAAACTCCCGAAATTCACCCGTTCTAGTAATCTCAAGTAACTGTAACTCATGCCCTAGAGTGACTGTAAGGCATGTCCACGCCACGTGCCGCTTATGACCTCAGATACTGCATCACTCATGACATATTCCAGGACATCATTGATAACACTACAACAGCTGAAATGCAGTCACTGATGACAACACAGTGCATGGCGGGGGTGGGAGTTATACTTACTTTAGGGCACGAGGTATACTTACCGGAAATAACTATAAACACAACCACTGAAAGTCTGAGATTCTGCGGCCGAAACCTTTTTTTTACATAATGGATTTTCCGCATTTGCCACATAATCCACCATCTGCTGCATAATTTTCAGATTTCAACAAAAAAATTAATTTGTTTCTAATTCCAATAGATCTAAAGGTACTAAAAACCTGGTGTCGTGTGTGTTCGCATTGAAAGGCCCTTCGCAAAGATTAATTGGATATTTTCCAGTAGCTTGTTTACGTATTTGGTTGTTGAACGGATACTAAAGAGGTACAATCTCTGCCTCGACAGTATTAGCTTGTGTAAAATTACAAACTAATGAAGTAATACTGTCAAAATATAAGCGGCATCATTTTTTTTTCTCTTAGCACAAGTTAGTCAACCCTGCCATAATTCCAGTGGCCCTGCTGGTGAATTTCAGTGGTTTTGCTTTAAACTGTTATGTTTAACTGATATTTTCACCTACATATGGGAATTTGTCTTGGGAAATCTGTTTTGGGATCCCACCTATTTTCGGTACCCGCTTGGCAGGTCCCCTCAAACTTCCCAGGAAGCAGCGGAGGTTGATGACATTTTTTGGGAAATTCTAGAAGTCATACAGAAAATAAAATGGCTGAATAGAATTACATCAATTTTGGCAGAAAGCTAGCTCTTTACTCAGAAAGCGTGTATTTTATGATTTGGTGGAAATCTTTTCAGCCCTTTGTGAGAAGTTAAGCTTTAAAATACATTGGTATCTAGATGGTTTGTCCGACGGTATTAGTGCGGTACAGCAACTTTAAAAAACTGAGCATTCTGATTGGCTGAGAGGGCTTTTTTCCACATTTGCTGCTTCTGTACTGGTCCCATGATACTACGCATTATGACTGGCTGGCCTTCACATCTACAGAAATGTTGAGGCTGACATTTTAGGACACGGGCAACTCAGTCCCTGAGACCTTTCGTTAAAAAACACAATAATAAGGTATAATAGGGGCAGGGTAGGGATGCCCTAACCCAGAGGCCAAAATAAAAGAAAAATGGTCATGGGAGTCCAAAGGTACTCTCATGGGTGTCAACAAGCTCCCTGTGTGGTGCTGTGGTATTCTTGTGAGACTCAGATGGCCTTCCCTTGTGGTCCCACGAGAGTACTGCAGAATGGTGCAAGTGTTAAAAAGTACCGGAATACCTTGTAGTGATGCCAGTGTTGTAGTACCGCAAAAAACCATGAAAATGTGCGGTACGTGTCCGTAGGGGGGTGCACATCTGTGGGAAGCTTGCCCTTTTATGCAATCCCCTTCTGCGCATGGTCAAAAACTATATACACTGGTGGAGTTGGGTGAACATAATTAAAAAAACACAGAAATTCACTGAAAAAATCCCAAAAGATTAAAAGAGGTGCAAGAGTTGGGCTTTTTAATATAAAATAGAATGACATTCACCAGTTATAGTTTCTGAGCCAACTATAACTTACCACCCGCGTAGCACCAATATAAACTTAACTGGGGTATTTAAAAAAAAAAATCAAATACAAGAGTAATTGTGAACATTGCATTTTCCTGACCGTGCAGCAAATGCCTAGGAGATCAAAGAAACTTTCAAGGGGAGGGGACATTGATAACAAATCCTCGTAGCATGATTTCAAGACTAAGATTGTATATTTTTACTTCTTCAATCGCTAAGTGTCACAACCGAGGATTCCCAAAAGAGGCATAGTGGGCAAGAATATTATTGACCTGGGTGCGGCCTAAGCAATTACAAGCAGCTGAGATTAATTCAAGCCTTCCATCCATTACCTTTTTTGCATCCTTCATTGCAACACCCTAAGAGTTTTTTTTTATTTCAAATCTTTTTTATTGATAAAGAAAGAGAAAAATGACAAAACATACAATACACAACAATAAATGAAAATAAATGACATGTGTAATCCCCGACAAACAGACCCACCGGATCTAAAAGCGGACAAATCTATAGGGGGATCGCCCCCAATACAAACATATATGAAGTCATAAACATCATGTACATAACATGATCCGTAAGTCCGGGCTATGAATCTGGTCATCACTTCCAAGTGCCATGAATGAACTCATAAAACATTAAATGAATTAAATGAAAGGAAAGAAAATATGTCATGAAACCAAGTTCAACCCTCAAGCCCGATTACACTATGGTGTATGAGCTCCATGGCTGCCAATGCCTTATCTCGTCGTGTGTCCCCTGTTCGGCCCCGCCTCGCCCTTTCCATTCTAACCTACTCTCCATATTTCCGCCACAACTATTCAGGGCGGATCAAATGAGAACGAAGATTCATCCAGAGACTTCCAGAGCCTCCTATGGGAAGCGCGCCAGGGGGATGAGTGCAGAGCTGCGTTGTCAGCTCCTCTTAGAAACGAGAGCCATTCCTGCCAAACCCTGAATGAGACCTCCGAGGCGCTTTTCCATTTGCATAGTACCACCTTGCAAGCTAGAGTAAGTAAAATATCTAACAATTGACGATCATTATCATTATGAAGCTCCTGGTCCAGCACCCCCAGTATAACAGACAAATTCTCGTTTAGAAGTGGCCTTGAAAATGTGGTCTATGCAATCAAACACTTTCCCCCAGAATAATCCCAACACAGGACACCCAAAGAGCATATAAGTCTCCCACTTCGACTGCACAATTCCAGCATAGGGGGCTATCCCTCAAGTGGAGTCTATGGAGTTTTTCTGGCGTCCAGTATGTCCTATTAATGAGCATATATTTGGTTTGGGCTAGAATCGGGGAAACCTTATTCGTTAGGGCAGCAGCGTGTATCAAATCCCAGTCAAATACTAACCCGGTAGAGTTAGGCTCTGATTCCCACTTGGATTCATTTTTCTTGTGCGCCTTCCGTGGGGCAGGGAGTAGCATCTTATAAATTTTAGAAACAAAGTGACCCGTCTTCAAAAGTCGTGGTATCTGGGTCTTAAGCCAGGGGTCACCCGAATGAAGGGAGCGAGTAGACAGGATAACCTTGAGTTTCAAGAAGTCATAGAAATCCATTGGCGACAGGTTGTGGCTGGCTTGGAGCGAGGAGAACGGTAATGGATGTCCTCCTTCAAATAAATCTTTCACCAGGTTAATACCCCTCTTAGACCAACCTCCCCACTGCAGAGGTTTCCCTTCCAGCTTAAGCGATGGATTATACCATAAAGATACCATAGTAGACTTCCTCCACAGCAAACCAACCTTATGAGTTTGGTCTAGTCTCAGAAGTGCTCTTCTAGGGTTTAGTAGTATGTATTTGGAGTGGGGGAGATGGGAGAGATCCATTGAGAGTAATGCCATCAGAGGGGAACCACCAATCAGAGATTTTTCAATTGCGATCCACAGCGGAGTATAATCCGAATTCTCATTCAACCACTGCGCCCCTTGTTTACATAGAAAGGCTGTCTGGTAGTTCCTGAAGCTAGGGAGACCCAAGCCTCCTTTCTCTTTTGATAGCTGTAGCTTCTTCATAGATATCCTGGGCTTCTTCCCCTGCCACAGGAATCCACCAAACAGCCCATCCACCTTTTTCAAGAAGACCTCAGAGAATGTCATTGGCAACATACTAGCCAGATAATTCACCAATGGGGTGACCATCATCTTTAAGGTTTCCGCCCTCCCCCACCATGAAAGAAATTTAGGGGACCATCCCTCTAGTAAGTTAGATATTTTCTTCAAAGTCAAGCTTTCATTAACCCCCAAAGTAGTGATTAGATCTTTATCAAATTCCAGCCCCAAATACTTAAAGCAGCCTGGCTGCCACGTCAAACCAGAGTCCCCCATAATATCTCTGTTACCTAAATTGTTCAGCAGTTTAACCTCTGTTTTATCTTTGTTCAACTTGTATCCCGACACCCCGGAGAAATCCTCAATGGTAGACATGAGGGCCGGTATAGCCTCTTCCGCCCTCTCTGATACTATTAGGACATCATCCACATATGCGGTCAACTTTATTACACACTCTTCAAATGGGATTCCAGCAATACCGTCGTTAGTTCTCAAGCGATAGAGAAATGGCTCAATGGCCAGCAGAAACAAAGAGGGCGAGAGAGGACACCCCTGTCTGGTGCCCTGGTGCAGTTGAAACGCTGAGGAGAATGAGCCGCCAGCTCTAACTCTCGCAGAGGGACATGAATACAGAGACATCACCAACTTTGTGAAGGAGTGACCCAGGTTGAACTTATGCAAGACCGCATTCAAATAATTCCAGTCAACTCTGTCGAACGCCTTTTCGGCGTCAAGGGTGATTGCCACAGTAGGGGTAGATAGCAGTTTCGCTCTTTCAAGGACATGCGCCAGGATTCTGGTGTTGTCACTAGACAATCTATGCTTTAAGAAACCCGCCTGAGAAGCATGTATCAATTTGAGCAGGACTTTTTGAAGTCAGTTAGCCAAAATCATGGCTAGGAGCTTACAGTCAAGATTAATGAGCGAGATAGGCCTATAATTCTTTGGTAGCGCCGGGTCTTTCCCTTCTTTTGGCAGCACCGCAATAATGGCCTCCGCCAACGTACCCTTCACTTCCCCTAAAGTACTGATTTCCTGGAATAAGTGCAGGAGTGGTTGCGATAGGAGCGACGAAAAGCCCTTGTAGAATCGGGCCGTGAATCCGTCCGGTCCGGGAGCCTTACCACATTTCAATGACTTAATGACCATCTCGACTTCCTGAAGCGTGATCGGGCCATTAAGGTCATCACGATTCGCAGTGGAGAGGGAGGGAAGATTGGACCCATCCAAATATCCGTCAATGTTGGATACGACTACTTCTGTATTCTTGGCATATAGTTGCTCATAAAATTGTTTGAATACCTCAGCTATCTTAACCGGATCCGAGTGTGGTGTTCCCCCCTGATCTTTGATGGAATTGATCGTATTTTTCTGTATTTTGAATTTGAGGTATGCCGCGAGGCTCTTCCCCGCCTTATTGGACGTACAGAGTTTGAATTGTCTCCTCCTAGTTAACCAAATCCCCGCTCTCTCACTTACTATTTTGTTATATTCATACTTCTTATTTGCTAATTTATTCAGTGTTTCTTCCTTCCTGTCAGACAAGTGTTCCTTCTCTAACGCGGCAATTTCTCCTTCTAAAGTCTCCAAAGCTTTATTATGGTTCTTGTTTATGGCAGATTTTATTTTAATAACGACCCCTCTTATTGTACTCTTCAGCACCTCCCAACGAATCAAGTCAGTAGTGTCCCCCCTGTCATTATGTTCTAAGTACTCTCTAATTGCGGTCGCTATCGCTACCCTATGTTGTTCTTTTTCGAGGATCTCTTCACTAAACCTCCAGATTGTTTGCTGAGTAGATGATTTGACGTTGGATATGGATAGGGAAATACAAGAGTGATCGGATAGAACCCTTGGTTCTATAGACGTTCCTTCCATGCGAGGGATGCCATTCTTTGTTATAAATAAATAGTCAATTCTGGAAAAGGAATCATGTGGAGGGGAGTAAAAGGTATAATCCCTCCCATCAGGATTCTGTAGCCTCCATGTGTCTACCAAATGGAACCGAGCGCATAGATTAGTGAAGGCCTTATGGGATCTATTACTACGAAAGGGGCATCTGGAATCCATATCCAATACTGGATTTAATGGTAGATTAAAATCCCCTGCCAAAATGTGTATGGCTGACTCAGGGATAGTCTCTATTTGCCTGGACAGATCGGACCAGAATGGTAGGTCACATGTATTAAGGGCATATACGTTCGTCACATAAAATTCAGTGTCATCTTTAAATAGCTTGGTCGTAACCCACCGCCCTTTGGAGTCAGAAACGGAGGAAAGCAAATCCACGTTAGATTTTTTTGCAATCAGTGTCAGGACCCCATTTTTCTTCCCCAGCGCCCCTGACCCTGCGACCTCAACAAAAAATGTGTTCCTGAGAGTATGAAATTGTGATGTCTCAAGTTTAGATTCTTGCAACAGTACAATATCACCTTTTTGTCTACGTAAATACTCGAGAACCTTCTGACGCTTGACTGGCTGGTTGAGACCCTTGACGTTGAGAGAGAGTAGTTTCAAGTTATTCACTTTTGTCACACCTATAGGGGTGTGAATTGTGGACAACGACACAGCCATTCAAGAGCTAACGTGATGAATTATTAATAAATGACCCTTAAATGTAGTTACTTGGACCCCCTTCAGCTTCTCCCAGAGCACCCCATCCCTCACAAGACTGGTACGTAGGAAAAGGTATAATCGGTATAGGCGTGAACAAGAGAGTGCTGTTAGACCTGGAATACACCAGTGTTAGACCGAAACACTATTAGGATTTGGACAGCACAGTCGGCATAGGCATGGACAACGGAATAAGCGTGGACCTGGTATGTATTGGAACATGACACACACACCGGCATGGTCGCGGCAGTGCAACCGGCATAGGCATTGGCAGCAAGATGATGATGGACCTGGCTTACATTGGAACATGACATAAACAATAACAAAAATAAAGAATAACACAGAAATCAAACACATACCCCACCCTCTCACCCTCTCCCCCCCTCCCCCCTCCCCCTCTCCCTCCCATACACCCTCCCCCACCCCTCCACCCCGAGATAAACTAGTAGGCATGGTGACACGGAGAAAATCGTATCCCTCCCATGGCCTCAACTCGTATCCGTGATAGGAACTCAGGAGTTTAACCCAACACAAAAGGCAACAAAATCAGTGCGCCCGTAAGGCAGCAGAACCCAACCAAGTAGCGAGCAACATAAACAGATACAGATAGAACCGTCGCTGTGCTATCCCCGTGGAGCTATCAACAGCATTAGCTACCCACCTTTACCAACTTTAACCTGTTTTCTTAAAGAACCTATCGGGTAGCCCTCATTTCTATCTATCGTACCTCAGCCAACTCAACACCACCCGGTGCAAGAATCCCTTATATGCTTGTCTTAGATGTATGCATTAAATGCGCAAGCCTCCCAAGAGCACAGAAGATAAGACTTGCATCCCCTTCTACTCCACAGCAGGGCCCCACATTGCAACAACACCGCAATACATCAGGACCCAACATTGTATGGCCACAAATGACATAGTGACATAACAGTCTGCTTTGAAAACAAAGAATCCTATTTAGTGGAGGAAGTAGAGGCCACCGACGAAGTATCCATGTGAAGTTCCTCGCCTCCTTCCAGACATTTCCTGAGTGTCAGTGGATCAGCGAAGACCTGCGGTGAGACTTTAATAAAGACGCGGAACTTTGCCGGCCCCACAAAACCAAATTGGTAGCCCAGGGACTTCAGCTGTGGTCGTAAAGCAAGAAAAACTTTCCTCGTGTCGACAGTTTCTTTACTGTAGTCTTGTGAAATGTACACTTTACTAGATTTCCAGAGAACATGGTTATTTTTGCACACAAATGCCAGTATTTGCTCCGCATGCTGGTAACGTAAAGGCTTACATACAATAGGTCGCGGCCCCTTTTGGCCCGGCACGATCCTGCCCGGGACCCTATGTGCTCTGTCAAATTCCAGTGGGTGATGGAAGTTAAGGTTGGTCGCTTGTGAAAACCAAGCCTCCAGGAATTGAACACAGGAATCATATGACTCTTCTGACCAAAAATGCGTAGATTCCCTCTTCGATTTCTGTCCTCCAACTCCGACAGCTTCCTCGACATCTGATCTGTGGATACATGCAGGCGCCTAAGAGAGCTACAAGTTTTGGTCTCTGAGTCTTCCAGTCGGCTGATTCTTGATTCTGACTCTGTAAGTCTGGCATTAGTGTCTCTGATGTCTTTACGGATAGCTACAATTTCTTCCTTTGTAGACCTAGCAATCTCCTTCACCTCCTCTAGTTTGTTCAATTTTATGTCCATCGTATCGGTCACATCTTTTTTACCTTTGATAGGTGAGATTGGTGGCGGAGGTTCAGCCTTAAGTCTTTTCAGATTCTTCGTGTCCTTGTGCCCCATTTTGTACACACAGCTGGAAGACACTTGATGCGGTCGCTAAGACTAACGAGTATAAACAGGCTCAAATAGCTTTGGTTAGGGCACCAGGCACATTATGGCACTCGGGCAAGATACCACCACCGCACGACAGCTCCACCTGAACTCTTCCCCTGCTGTCAATGGCGTATTCAGTGACTTTAAATTGCAGGGAACCCCTCGGAATTTCACTCGCGATCTCTTACGTCACCTGTGGACACCTGTAGACAACATGTCGTTGGGCATATGCTTCCTCGCTGAACAGCCGCACCACTCCCACGTTCCACAAAACTCGGCTATGGCATTACAGCCACTCTCAAATCCCTCAGCCCTCACCGATCTCTCAGCTCTCTCAGCCTTCAGATCTTTCAGTTCGCTCAGAACCCCAGGACCCTCCGGGCTCTCAGATCAGCAGCAGCGGAAGGCAATGATGGTGCTCACACATATCTGGGAAAAGCCATGGCATCCACGCCTCCCTTCGCCCCCTCCACAGTATATCTTGTCATCAGTTATAGACACCATCTGCGCCCTCCACATGTTGATTCTGTGGTAGTGAAACGCTAAGCAGCTTATTACATGGTCGGGGAGGAGCCTCAATAGTCTCAGCAATCGCCGTCGCCAGTGCTCCAAGAATCGGGAAATGATTGTGTGCCCCGAGGCACTATCGCCGCTTACACCCCTGTGGCCTGTGGTACGTTATACCTTTGATATGCTGGTGCACCCAACTGCCTCTGCATTCATGCTGCTTAATCGTGGGGTATGATCTCCTGTTCACATTCCGGTGGCAGCCCTCGCGTCTCGATCACCTCCAGGGGCAGCGGAGATCCCTGTAGCCGCCATTTTGTCTCTCCATACCCTGTCGCTTATTGACCTTGCTTCCACACATTCGGCGTTATTTAAACCATTCTCGTCTGCTTCCCCCTCGTAAGAGCCTAGTACCACTCCATCGCTGGCACCTCCTCGACTGACCTCGCATCTCCGTCACATTCCAAGACGCACAGAAACTCTCCGTGAGTGCCGACATCCGCCATTTTGCGCCATCTTGCACACTGCACCCATCGGCGGTATCAAAGCGTGTCGGGCAGGGTCCAAGCGCTCCCAGGTCCACTCACTGTTTACTTGGTAGCAGCGTGCTTCTCCGCTCCTTCCAGCACTCCAGTGATTGTAGCGGCAGCATCCGTTTCCCTCCGGGGCCGGCGGTCTCCCACTGTTGCACGCCGCTCGCGCCCGGTCTCCAGAGTACTGCGTTCAAACTCGCTTCCAGGGTCGCCTCACCGCCACAAATTCCACCTAGAGGTAGGGTTCAACCTCCGATCGCCGAAAACTTCATTGCCGTCACCTATGTGTCAGGGATTAACCCCCAAATCCCTCCGTATTTCCTTGCCACGGGAGGAGCGCCGCTCTGAGCCGCCAACTTCCCCGGCGTCCAAACCACGCCCTCCCACACCCTAAGAGTTTTGGGTATACGCATGTGTTGGTCTTGTGCTCACTGCGTCACTGGATCCAAGCTGCACCCTACTGAAGAGGCCCAAATAGACTGAAACCGGTCTTGGGTTGCTTGTGTTTCGGTTCAGAGAGGACCAGGCTTGGCAGTTCAGGCAGGGCTGTTCCAATTAGTGCAGGAGTATGGCGGATTCACACATGACTCGATCTAAACGGAGGTGGTATAGTGGGTGAAAAACAATGGAACGGGATGAGGCCCGAGTAACTACCAGCGGCTGAGGTTAAATTCAAACACTCCTTGCATCACTTGCTTGTTTTCTTCACCTTCTGTATTGTAAAGCAGTTCTATGTGGAAGGTTACCCAATGAATGGTGTTTAAAACAAGCAACTCACAGGGAACCTGCTGAAGTCGAGGAAGCTGAAAGGAAGCCTTAGTATCATTACTGGGAATGAAATGCACCACAGCATGTCCGCCAAAGCGCTTAGCATGCCTTCGCAGCGGCTGGAGTACTGAACGGATGATAACAAAGGCTTCCATGAAGTGTGCCAGTAGTACGATGTGTAAGGGCAAGATAAATCGAAACAAGAGTTTTGCTTTAATCAGAAAGGTCAAGAAGCAGGAGGAATAAGTAATAAGGTCTTTTGATAGACAAAAAGACATTAGGGGTGGGGGTTTGAGAGAATAAATAGAGTTGTCATGTTATAATAGGCAACGTCTTTTTTTTTTTTAAGTAACATTTTATTAACAGCGAAATCCGCAGCAAGTACATCAATCATGACATTCACATGGCACCCATTGAGCTTGGATACAGATTAGGGCATTGGAGACCACAAGCATTACATCAAGGGCATTTAACGCAGAAACCAAATCAGTTTTACAACATTGTAAAGGTGGTTCCCGGCACACTTTAGGGCGAGGGAGGCTTCAACCCATGCATCTTAGGCTAGGTTTCCCCATGAGTTCCGGTCAGGGCTCCCACACCCAAGTCGTCCAATATAGCCTGTCTCTCTCGTCGGAGTTCTATCGTGGGAGAAATGCAAATGTCCCCCCGATATTTGTTCCATCGTCCCCATATGTGGTCCCATTTTTTGGGGCATCCGCGACTCTTGTAGACCGTTTTCTCTGCTACCATCGCTACATCCATATCCTGGGCCCATGTGCGCAGCGATGGCACGGCGGCTGCCCCTCATTTCTGGGCAACATTCCTTTTGGCTATGACCCAACCCATCGCCGCCCCTCCTGCTCCACTTGGGTAAGGCCCGTATCGTAGGAGGCAAAGCTGGGGGAAGGGAGCAACCGACTTACCGATGGCTCGCGCCATCTGACGGGTGACTTCTGTCCAATATTGCTGTATGGGGGGGCAGGCCCACAGGATATGTGTAAATGTACCTACTTGATGACAGTTACGAAGGCAGAGCTCATCTGGACGCCTACCCAGTTTACACAGCAGGGTTGCATCAAAATACACCCGATGCAGAACCTTGAGCTGAACCAGGTGGAGCCGCAGTGGTATCGCCACCTCCCGAGGGGAGGCTAGCGCATCCCTCCAGTCCTCGTCAGGCATTTCACCCACCTCATTTTCCCACCTGGCCCGTAGTTTCTGCATTGTATCAGCGCGATTATTAATTAACTTTTTATATGTTAAGGAAATGGCTCTACGATCCATCGGGTCTTGCAACAATCTGTCTTCCAAAGGTGAGTAGTTTGGAAGGGCCGTCCCAGGGGGCAGGGCGCAGTCTATAGCATGGCTAATTTGTAGATAGCGATAATGCTCAGAGGGTGCAAGCTGATACTTAAGTTGAAGCTCTGTGAAGGACGCCCTCCTGCCTTTTACCCATACGTCTCCCACCGTAGAGATGCCAATAAGATCCCATTTATCGAACTCCGCGCAGGTACTCAGCCGCCCCAGACAGTCTGGTTCCCAGAGTGGAGTAGCCTTAGTCAGCCGTCCAAACCATCCCATTCGCTTCTGGAGCCGGTGCCAGGTTTCCACCGTTCTGGCCATGGGGCCAGTCAGGCCTAGTTTCTTCGGGTTTGAGTACAGTGCCCTGTTATATCCTCCCTTCCCCATGAGCCAACGGTCCGTTCGGAAGCTCGGGTCATCGTGGGATCCAAACACCCACTGGTTTATCGCGATCAGTTGCGTCGCCTGGTAATAAAGGCGTAAATCCGGTAGTCCAATCCCTCCGTCATACCAGCCCATAGTTAGTTTTTGCATTGCAATGCGCGGCGGCCCGGTATCCCACAGTAACCCACGCAAAGTTACATCGATCTTTAAGAAGTAGGCTTCTGGGATCCTAACAGGCGTGTTCTGAAGGGCATAGAAAAAACGGGGGAGGGCTAGCATCTTGAAAAGGTCTGCCCGGCCCAGGAGTGTAAGGGCCAGTGTTTTCCAATGGACCACATCGGACTTAAACCGCTGTAGTGGGCCCTCAAGGTTCCGCTCATAAAATAGTGCTGAGTCCAATGTTATAAAAATACCCAGATATTGGAAACCCTGTGGCGCTATCGGTATATTATATCCCCTAGGGCTCAGCGGCGGGTCACCCCAGAGGGGGTACATCTGGGATTTGGACCAGTTAATCTGGTACCCAGAGTGGGCCCCAAATATATGAAAAATATGCAATACCCGACGGATCGAACGCGCTGGGGAGGCCAGGTACAACAAGATATCGTCCGCATATAGAGAGATACGGTCTTCATGATCTGCTGTCCATTTAAGGCCCCTAATTTCTGGGTCGTTCCGGATCCAGACCGCGAGTGGCTCAAGTGCCAAGGCAAAAAGGAGTGGCGACAGGGGACAGCCCTGTCTCATGCCACGGCAGAGGGAAAAGGAAGTCGAACGATGGTTATTGACTGATACGTGGGCTGTGGGCATGGTATACAGTAGTCGAATCCAACCCAACAACCGGGGGCCTATCCCCACACGGACCAGGACCGCGAAGAGATATTCCCATGCAACCGTATCGAACGCCATCTTAGCATCAAGCGCAAGCAATAGTGCTTCCTCTTGGATTGTTGCCGCCCGTCCGAAGGCCCCGTGTACACGACGCAGATTGCGGGCGGTATTACGGTCCGGCATGAAACCCGACTGGTCTGCGTGGATCAAGGCCGCAAGATAGGGGAGCAGGCGATTGGCCAGCAGCTTAGCCAGGATTTTGGCCTCCACTGCGATCAGGGAGATGGGCCTATACGATGCACATTCATCCGCCGGTTTGCCGGGTTTGCGGATAACCACTATGGTGGCATTGCGGATTTCGGCCGGAAAGGCGCCGGTCTCATAGCTCTCCTTGTACAGGTTTAGCAGATGGGGTGCCAGTTTCAGAGCCATAGATTTAATAAATTCTATCGGGATGCCGTTGGGGCCCATGGCTTTTCCGGAGCGGGTATCTCGTATGGCTTTCTGGATTTCTTCCAGTGAGATATCCGACTCCAGTGTCTCTTGGTCTTGCTGGGAGAGACACCGCACCTGAATAGTGGTCAGGAGGTCAGCCGCCCGATGTGCCTGTGAGATTTGCGGCGGGGTGTATATTTGCTCATAGTATACTGCGAACGCTTCGGGGATGTTTTGAGGGTCCGTGATCAACACCCCATCCGGCCCTTTGACCGCTCCCACCCATTGCGCAGCCATTTCTTTCCGCTCCAGCCATGCCAGCAGTTTACCAGTGCGTTCTCCCAACTCATAAATTCTGTGTCGGGTGGCGAGGATTCGTTGACTGGCCTCCTCACAGAGCAGTTGTTTGTTGTCCCGTTTCTTAAGTTCAAGTAAGTGTTGGGCCTCGCGGGCTGGGGTGCGTGCAGTTTCCTGTTTGAGATGAAGTATCTCCGTCTCCATTTCGGTAACCCGTCGCCTCCGTTCAGTTTTGTGTCCCATCATCAGGGACAGCGCTCTCCCCTTAATAACTGCCCCGTAAGCGCAAAGTGGCAACGTTTTTGACAGAGATAATAGACTTCACATAATGACTTCACACTACTGGAGATGGGGCAAGAGGCTGTAAAATGGGCAAGCTGTGGGCCCAGATGTGTTACCATCAGAATATTCTAAAGACTTCTGGTCAGCTCTGTCAGAGCCAGTTAATAAGCTATTGTAAGAAACTGGGTTATTAGTTGAGAAGGATGAGAGTCCATCACAACCAGGTTCACCTTTGTCTTTTTTGGGGGACCCAAGTACCCCATGCTAGTTCTTGAGTCCCTCAGACAGTGAAGCAGATTAATCCAAGGCCTTCTCAGTGGAGCTGGCGTAGGCTCGTACACCCAATTCACTGGTACACAATAACACCACTCAGATTATTGTCCAGTAAGTGATTTTTCCAATTAAAATCAAAAGTACATTACACAGACACTACTACTACATATTACACAGTATTTACAAGTACATATAATCAAGTAGATGAGATGGTGACACCCTCATATCAGGTTACACCCCCAGTGAGTCCTTAACACTATAACCCTATTCCACCCACCTACTCTGATATCACAATGTAAGTGACAATCATTATCAATAAGGTAGGCCTTCGGGAAGCGGGCGTCTTGGGACCCATAGGGCCAATCTGCACAATTGTAGCCTCATTTTGTCCTCGATGGTCAGCACTAGCCACCAGGAGCCTTCTCTTCAGGCCTCCCGGCCCCCAAGGGCACTTTTCAACGGTAGCAGGGTGTTAGGATTCCCTGCACGAGACCCATCCTCTCCCTGGCTTCTGTTGCTCTTCTCCTTCTTGGGAGGGGGAGGGGGTGGAATCTTGCGCAGCCGCTCCACATCCAACAAGCAAAACCGCCTCCTTGACGCGCTCCCCTGGCTCCACGGCCTCCTGCCTACGTGCAGAGCACCTGTGTTTCAGCAGATCAAAAGGTCAGACCACAGTAGTCCCAAGGATATCCCAGCAGATCCACTCCCTTAACTGTTCCTCAGGGGGCGTATGCAAGCTAGAGCCACTGTCCCTGGTGAAACCCATCCTAACCCGGGGGTCAGCTGGAGTCAAAGTCTCTAAGCTCATACTTGCAGGGGCATCATGTGCTTCTCCTTCCAGTGGGGGATTGTTTTCCTGTTGTCACTCCCAGGTTCAGGGTCTTCTTATCGGTCTCTCCAGTTTGCAGGAGTTTAAGTGGAGGTGAAAAGTTCTAAAAGTCACACCTCTGGGCAATACCAGGGTGCCACATTATCACTCCACCCTGACCCAACCCTCCTGCACAGCATTCTGGGAAAATCTAATATGGCAAACTCAATTTATCCATGGGCAGAGCTTCCCCGAGAGACTCAGCTGCACTCCTAGCAGGCATACCTGCCTGATCCTTTCACACCAAAACTTTGGCAAGTCCCCCCTGTGGTGGCTCCAGTGGTCTGCCTCTTCGCCTTTGTTTTTGAGGGGGGGGAGATGAGGGGAGTGGGAGGACGTGAAGGGGGTTCGGCAGTCACGGAGGGTTGGAGGGCAAATGGATGGGTCACGACGTGCCCATGCTTTTTTAATCTCAAGGGAAACGTTGCCTCCCTCTGGGAAGAGCTAACCGTCCCAGGAATGGGTTAATTGCTAGAGCTGAAATGCTTCAGCTGCAGTCGGAGGTAGGGAGTCTCTGCTATGAAACCGAAAGCAAACGAACAGACAGTCTACAGTGGACTGTCTGTTCCTTCGTGTTCGGTTTCATGGCAGAGGAGACTCCCTGCGTCCTACTGCAGCTGAAATGACTGTCCCCGTTTCTAAGTGCTTGGTGAAGTGACATAACACAAAAAGATGGCCCCGCCCTGCAGAATGTGTGGAGGGGCGCCAGAGTTTCACATATGCTTATTGGTCCTGGGCTGAATGGGGCGCCGCCTGAATGGATGAGGGGCCGTTGCGCCGCAGGATTTGCAGGGGCCTGTTTTACGCCCCAGGTCTGGTGAAGTTAAGCTGCTTAGTCTGGGTGTATAATGTAGGTAGGGACTGTTCCATTTTCTGGATAGGAATGGGAAGCACTGAAGTTTACCTAACTTCCAAAGTGCGTTCATGAAAGCATTGGGGCAAAAAACTGAGATGGGCAAAGGATGAGCAAGATATAGTTAGAAAGAAAATGGGGAAGGAAATGGCCAAAGGTCAGCTGAGGGACATTTTGATGTCTGCTTGTTGACTGAGTTGATCATTTCACCCCTTAAGGTGGTGGTCAAAAGAAGAGTGTCCATACTGGCTGAGTGACAACCTATCATGGCCTGAAGTATAATCACTCAATGAATGAATGAATGAGTACATCTCCCATCAAGACTGAACAGTGAAAATACATGAACCTAAATCGGGTAGTGGGGATTCAGTGAAGCTGCTGAAACAACAAGTGCAGCATACATTCCACCTTTACCTTGTTCCGGTTCACTCAGCAGGTGTAGTTGAAGGGCTGGAACATGGGGACAAGGTGTTTCCAAAGGGATGTTCTGTGTCATGACTACTTTTGTGGCAGTTAAGTACTTTCAGGCAATTGTTTACAGTGACCTCAGGATCAGGACAGTCGATGCACTACATCGACAAGTGCTCTTGGGAGGTACGTGAGGCAAAGGCTGATGCAAGTATCCTGCAGGTGTTTGAAAAAACACCCGCAAGTTTTTAGTCCCAGAGAAAACTAAGCCCTCAGATCAGCATACGAAAGCTTAGCTCATAATTCATGTGAAATGGTGGGTGAGTGGGTAAGTGAAGGGATGGGTGGATGACTGAGTGGATTAGTGAAAGGGTGAATGGGTGAATGAAAGGGTGAATGGATGGATAATGAAAGAGGATGAATGGGTGAGTGGGAGGATGGATGAGAGAAAAGGTAAATAGATGGAAGTATGGGTGGAAGGGTGGATAGATGAGTAAAAGGTTGGATGGATGAGTGAAAGGATGGATGAGTGAAAGGGTGGATGGATGAGTGAAAGGGTGGATGATGTGCGAGTGAATGGGTGGATGGCTGAGTGAAATGATGGATGGATTGATAAGTAAAAGGGTGGATGGACAGATGAATGAAAAGGTGGATGTAACGATGGATGAGAGTAAAAGGGAGAGTAGATGGACAAAAGGGTGGGTAGATGAGTGAAGGAGTGAAAGGGTGGCTGGATGAGAGGAAGGATGAATGAGAGAAAGGATGGATGAGAAAAAGGATGGATGAGTGATAGGGTCAATGGATGGATTCATGAGTGGATGAGTGAGTGGATGAGTGGGTGGAAGTTTGGCTAAGAGAAAGGGGGATGGAGAGAGAAAATAAGGATGGATGGATGACTAAAAGGGTGAATGGGTGAAAAGGTGAGTGACTGGTGGATGGATGAGTAAATGAAAGAATGGCTGGATGGGTAAATGGCTGGTTGGATGGACGAGTGTACGGATGATAGGGTGAAAGGGTATATGGAGGGATGGATGAGTGAAAGGATGGATGGATGAATTAAATGATGGATTGAAGGATATATGATGGAAAGGTTTGCAAATGGTTGAATATGTGTGGCCATGGATGGGCACACAGATGGAAGGACATGGTGAAATGAATGAATGGTTAAAGACTGAATGATGGATGAAAGAATGATTACACCTTGTAGCCCAATTATCTTAAGTACATTGACTTTCATATTTATATGAGTCATTGTCTTTATATAATGAGTGTGATGTAACGCACTCCGACACCCTGCCGTTCATACTTGGGATGAATAGCACTATAAAAGAAATCAAATACACATGAAGGACGGTCTATGCGAAAATGAGGGGCACCATTGGAGGGTGGTAGCAAGGCCGGACTGGCTACACCGGGTATCAGGCATTTCCCTGGGAGGCTGGAAAGGTGAGGGCGGTTTTGTTACTGGGGGCTGACACTGCAAAGTTCCTTGTATATCCAGCAGTTTTTAGGCAACAATGAAAGCGCCATCACTTATATTCAGGTGTGGTTCACCAGTGTCTGGTGACTAATGTACCTGCTGGAAGATTGAGTTTTGAGCTGTGTAATAAGCCTCTGTCATTTAACCACAACCACTCACAAACCTGCAGTTAACTAAACACACTTATTGTGTTGGACATTATTTGCCGGATATGGCCTGGGATATGAGGGTGGCGATTATGTGGTGTACGAGATTCCAGAAACTTCTGTCCGGTGGTGGGGGGGCCCGACATTTAAAACAAATCAGCTGGGGGGGCTCAGCCTACAAAAGTTTGAAGACCTCTGGCCTAGTGTGACAAGCTAATTAACAGATTTCCTCCCCACCCCTTCCTTTGCCAGTAGATGGATGGCCCTTGATCATCTTGCTGGAGAACAGAGGAATTAACATGAACTATGAAAATTCTTAAAGAGCCATTACGAGTGTAGGTATGATGCCAGGGACTGGAAATCTACATGGGGACGCATGTTTACCCATAGACTAATACCGGAGTGAACCATATTGGCCTAAGTAATGCAAAACCGTACTTGGATGCAGATTTCTCCTATAATGTGCAAAACTGTTTAAGCACCGCAGAACTAGTATGAATGCCCCGCACATTATAAACCCTGCCCCAGGTCGGTACTAATCCTTGAAGAGTCCCTTCTGCGTCCGGTACCTATGCGCAGATACCAGGCTGCACAAGACTGCAGTCTCTCAAGAGCTGCCCGCACACGCATGTACTCACATGTTCACAGCTACGAGTCTACCACTTGTCATTTCTGTGGCTCCAGAGTTGGAGAGAGACTTTGGTATCTACATTCTCAAAGGATCAGAAGAATCGTAAGGTTTATAGTTCACATAAAATAATCTTCCTCCTGAAGCTGAAATCAAAGCTGCATGCACAGGGCGTGTTAAACTGGCTTCCCAGGGTGGGTCCTGGCTTAGTGGATTAAGATCCAAGAGGATCCTCCAGAGATCACCAGTTGTACCCATTGCTCAGGAAGGAATATCCGTCGGGCGATCCAGGAGATGATGCCACTGACGAGCATGAACACCACAAAAAAGACTTACTTGCTCCGCTGGACTTTTTTGGGGGGAGGATTTGGTGAAATCTTTCCGAAAATGTTGTGAGTTTCAAACAACAAATCTACATATGAAACAGAGATACCTGCAAACCGATGGGTTTGTAATTAAAAGCTGCTTCTCAGATGACCACCGGCCTTAATGAGCACCAGGGAGGTTGGTAAGGAAACTGGTGGGTTTGATCATGCAGAATCAGCAGGTTTGGCCCATAACATTAGGTGTATTTGTAAAGCGCACGTTCACCCGGAGGCATCTTGGCGCTTAATAAGAGAGGTTTATTGTTCCCCAGCTCAATGGACCCGTCTGCGTCTGTTGCATGTTAGTGGAGTTTGGTTATTCTAGCATCCGGTCATCAGCGCCCACTGTACAACTGTGGGCATCTGTTTGTCACGACCAGTGGTAATGAAGCCGCGTGAAACCAGTCACACTGACAGGTCCTCGTCATTCGGTGGATGCGAGCACCTGGTCTGCATGATCCATGTGCAGGTTTGACCTGTCTCGGGTGGCAGTGGATTCCACAATACACATCTTTCTCAGAGTCGTTCCTCCTATTTTTCTATTCAGCTGTGGAGCATTATTCCTTCCAAACAAGCTTCCTGGTGTCTTGGACACACTTGCAATAGTGGCCACTAAATTTCTTAGGGGTATCTATTTCTGCTTAGCACTTTCAGGTCTGGTCTGTTTTTTCTTGTTTCTGGCAGCAGCTGTTTTTTTTACAACATGGCTCAGGTATGGTGACACCAAGAGTATCCCATGTAGCACTGGTTCAGCAGGATCACAAATGAACACAAAAACAAACCAAAACAAATCTAAAGGACATTACTCTAGTTGAATATTTTGGAAGCTCAGTTCCTTTAGCTCGTATAACCGTGCCGAGGAACAGGAGTGAGATAAGACAAAAGGGGCAGTGTGACGCAAACAAAAGCCACTGACAACTAGAAAGTCTAAGAAGTGACATACGTACGTAGATATAAATATTATTCAACCAAAAGATTGAAAAAAGGTTTTGCAGTCCAAGCGCCCACTATAATTCCATGATACATTACATCAGCACAAACCCTAAGAGACTAATCGGCCAGGAACCACAAGCCAACAAAAAGGCACCTGGGCAAACCAGTCTCAAATTACCAACAAATGAGGAGACACCAGGGACAGCCCAGTGAAACTTCACCTACTGAGAAAGTACCTCGGCCCTGCCACATACAACAGTAACAATGCGGAAACACAAAGAACAGCCCAGTCACAAACCACCAAGGTAGCGAGGAGGTAAACGAAATAGTCAAAACATAAATCACCACCCAAGGAGAAAGTGAGACAAGAAAACATCCCTAACACATTCAACACTGAACAATGAGGAGGCAGCAGGAACAGCCCAGCAACAGACGCACACAATAGGCAGCTGCCAGGGACATGGTAGCCCCCTCCCATCGCAGACCACCAGACAATACAGAGACACCAGAAAGAGGCCTGTCACAGACGCAGCCAAAAAAGAGAGAGTAGGGACAGCAAAGCAGCCACACACGACCAGAATGAGGCAGTAGGGAAACCCAAACCACGTGCACTAGCAGACTAGGTGGCACTAGGGAGAACCCTACTGTCACACACCCAAAGACAATAAGACAGTAGGGAGAAGCTTGCTGTCCCACAGCAGACGCCTAATGTTACAAGGACAGCCCTAGCATGAGCAGATGGCTAAGAGGAAGCAGTGAGACATGGCAGCCACACACTGGGCAATAAGATACCAGTGCAACCTGTCCAAACACCAACAAGGAGACAGCAGAGACAGTCCACCTCCAACACTGGCTACAGAAGGGATTCAAAGAAACACTCTTTGCACCATCACAGACCTACCTTCCGAAGGCCGCAATTAACGAAGGAGCCACTGTCAGGTTTGCATGGCCGATCCAGCACTACCCCTTCTCGGTATTCCAGCTCCTCGTCTATCCGCACGTGGTGAGGACTGTCTAAAGGGTTGAGGAGCCCTGGAAAAAAGGATGCAAGTTAAGACAACAGCAGCAAGATGTACCCCACTCAGAAGAGATTCACAGCGAATATCTTTCAGGCTCCTTTAATTGGCAGACTTTCCCCACACCATCCACAACCACTGAAAAAAGCAGGGAAGTACAGGAAGGAATAATATGTGGTTTTAAAAAAGAGGGGTTGGGGTGTTTTAAGAAACGTGCATAGAACCCACATTCGCTTGATGCACAAGTTAAACTCCTGAGGGAGTTGGTGTCTAGGCAAGAACAGAAGTTGAAATTTACCTGCAAAATGCAGATCTTTGTGCACAGGAAAAAAATATTTTCTTAGGTATCTGTAAAATAAACCAGAATAAATTAGAAGTCACCGGAAATGATCAAATATGTACAGCCAATAAAGGGGAAACAGAATCCCCGTCACTCCAAGTTAAGGTTGACAGTTGGGGCTCATACGCATCCCCATCCGCTGCGATCACGAGTGTCTACATTGTACAGCATCGCTCACCTATGGTTCATCAAATTAACACGGACCGTATCCACGCACACCTGTGCAAACAAAACACGAGCAGACAGACTTGGAGTACAGAAATAAAGGATGAACTATTACTGTGGACACTCCAGGTACTGAAGAATCCGAGCCATCTGCAAACAGGCCTTGCCTTTCCTCCCAACTCCTGTGAACTCTCCCTCGACGCTCCTAAAAGAGAGAAGGCACATAACATGAGCACACAAGAAGTAAAAGCGATATCCTTGAAGTCTTGGTTTTATTTTAATTTTTAAATCTAAAACTTTAAGCACATCATTAAACAGTTATGCATAAAATAATGATTTAAGTTTGTAAAGAAAAATGACCGGGATGAATATAAAGAGATTAAATGTTATCATTTCTATATTGTTCTAACGAAAACATAATTCTTTGACACGTGCTAATGACATACAAAGTTAAAGTATTGGAAAAAAGAGAAAGACAAGGTCAGAACACAGATGAAGACCAAATGGAAAACGGTCTAAGATCAATAACTGGTTTTCTTGCCCACACCAGGAGCAATCGAGCCTGAAACCCCTAAAACCGATGCGGTTCAGATGCAGAGGAGCCAGGCTGGAGGGGGCAGATCGACCAAAGGGCAGTTACCTCCCCTGATCCAGGAGGCAGCAACATGTCAGACCTTCATCATCCACTGCGACGAGTCCGCCGGCGGTCCACCCTCAGGCAGCCCCAGGCCCGCCCTGTCACACTGGACAGGGACCCATTCCATGAAGCCCAGATTCCCACATCACCTTCCTCGCTCCCACTCCAGGGCTGAAGATGGAGGATGTGAGCAGCTCAGCACTCATCGATGAGAAGTTATCTCCACGCTGCCGCCTGCATGGCCTCTGCAATGCCCGTCCCCGCAGCACCGGCCATGAGCTGGACCGTCTCTCACCTGCAGGTTGAGGGTTACCACCACTGGCACCTCAACTGCTGACTGGGGGCCTAAGATTAACTGTTTTCCATGATTGGTTTATGACCAGCATGGGAGACAGGTTGTTTGCACACTCAAAGGAGCCCTGTGAAGGTGTTCCACGGGTGAGGAGCACTTGGATGCACCACATACATACAGAGGAACAGCACACAGAACATATCCTCACAATGAGGAGAACACGTATTTACAGGCTGAAGATACGCATGCGTTCGCTGACATCCCACTTGCGGCTGTTAGGGAACATGGAAACCACTCAGTCCTTTCCTACCACACTAACTAAATTCTTTCGGAAGTAGAACTCTGCAGCTACAAGGCCGATCCCATTTCATTTTTGGTCTTGGAATGGCCATGAATTCACTCATCTTTTTACCTCTTGTCATCTTGGGCCATGTCCCACACACTTACTGAATCACCAGCCGACACTAGCCAAGCCAGCAGACATGGACAATGCCTAACTTAAAGAGCAACAGGAAACGCATCATCCTTGCACCTTGGCTTCACACAGAGATCCAGGAGGGAAGTCAGCCATCACTCAAGCCTGGGATGTCCTCTTCTGGGTCTCCATGCCAAGTCCTCCATTGTTGTGCACGTCATGTTGAGGTGAGACGTCGAGAGCATCAGACAATGCACGCAGGTGCTTTAAATCTACCCGCTCATAGAACAAGGGATATTCAAGGAGGCCAACTGTCGACACCCTCTCTAACATCCCCCCTCCGTAATACCCAGGGGTTCGGTCTTTTCATTGTATTGAACGTCCATCTTCACTCCCCACACCTTGTTTTTTCTGGCTGTTCCCGGACAACGCACAGCTATATCAGCCTCAGTGAGGCATCTGATCTCTACTGTAGAACAGGTGGCTTTTTCAAAACCGACAAACAAAAATGAGTGGAGGGTCTAAGGGAGTTTAAAGACCAGCTGTTCCGGCTACCACTCCGAACAATCAGGAAGGAAGTCCGGGGTAGCGACGGACAGGTAAGCCAACCCTGAAGCACTCTGTAGTTTTGTAGCTTTCTGGTGTTCAATCTGCCTTTGTTGTCTGGACATTCACGCTGTCCAGTTTCGCGCAGATAGTGCTAAATTTGAATTTTGGACTCGTTGGTGCTGTTTGGCTGCTTGTGGTATCCTGTTAAGCCTAGCGACTTAGTCCCAAGCTACGCTATTTGCCCTACCGGCCCAGTCACATTTGTACATTCAGAGTATGGGTCATTACCTCAGGCGACACGTTATTCGTGGCGCTGTTTCGATACTCTAGCTCCTGTCTAGTGGTTCTGAGGTTCGAATCGGGCATGATTTCATTCACTGTATGGGTGGGTAAACATTGGGACCCGCTATAACCTTTCATTCTAAATCACCATATTTACTGTCTTACAATGCCGTTTTACATACTAGTTAAAATGTCATTCATGGCCAGGCTCCGACACCCGTGCTTCTCTCAAATGTATTTGAGGTAGGAACCAGGCATGCCTTTAGTTACTGCATGGCCCAACAGCAAGACCATTTGCTAGGGGCCCTTTATATTCTTTGATTCCCAGTCGGCTTAAAAACAGCCTTGCATTGTTTGAGTTCGTACAGCTGACCCTTTTTTACGTTGACGTCAGTGAGCAGACAATACCTTGCCGTATCTGTTCCTTTTGTCTTTTAGAGCGCTGCCTCACGCCCTGAGTTGTGACCAGGAGTGTGGGACGTTCCCCGATCTCTAGACGGGTAAGGAGGTATTTTGTATCCCTTCCAGATAGACGTTTACCTTTGAAACGTGTGTAATAGGCCTACCTACTTTTGCTATCTTGTCCTGCTCTTACTACTTTGTATGTTTGTCCCTGTTAAAAGTTGATTTTATTCAAGTAGATATTATTTTGTTTCTCTTAACAGGTGACCTTTATACTTCCCGGCGGTGCCGTATATCTATTGATAAGCAGGTACAATTGTTGGTTGTATCGTTCCTTTTATGTCCTTGTGTACACTTTATCACATTGCAGTAGTGTTTTGTTATGGTCCTGAAGAAAGCCACGGTCATCTTTTTGAGACGCTAGTTGGCTGAAACATGTAGACCTACACTTCGAGTACGTGTTCCTAAATTTTTTGGTGTACACGTTCTACTCTACCATTTCTGCGTTTTTACCGTTGATATCACTGGATACTGAATAAAGCATTTTTTCCAGTGATAATCAATTTTAATATCACGTTTTCACACACTGCACCCTACTTCACTACACTATAGGCAGCTTCCTCCTACTTCGGGAGTGATTCCCTCCAAGTTGTATTAGTTCAAACATCCTTGAGCTCCTCCTTTTTATAGTAACTTAAGGAGTTGTAGCTCTTTAACCGCACCAGGTGCGGTTAAGGGAGGTCCCAGATGATGAAGCATGCCACTTCGGTGGGTGATGGGACTTGGTCCCTTTTGAAAGGATTCCCTTATCTGGGTTTGTAGCTGGCCTGTTTAGCTTTTGTTTGAGGTAGACCAATATAGACCCACGGACTCTGTTGTTGTTCTAGGCTTTTTCAAAACCACCAGAGAATACAGAGATACAACTCTATAAGAGTGTTAGAGTTGAAAGGTTGGAGTTGTGTCTCTGATGGTCAGCCACTGATGAGCATTGATTTGATATATTTCCTTTATGGCATAGTTTTTTTTATACTCTGAGGCACACAGCTGAACAGAAAATGCGCTTGAGGGACTCTTTATTACATTCAGTACATTTCGCCTGGTATGGTAGGGTATTGGCATTCGAGAATTCTGGTGAATTGGCAGAGAAGTATTTATAAGTAATGGATACTGTTTTTAATTTTACTCTAACTTCATCTGGGCACAAGAGTAGTCCTAAAAGAACCAGGGCAATACACCTCCTGGTGCCTTATGTCAGCCACTACTCGATGCGCCACCAGGAAACACGCAGATACTGCCTTTTGTAGTCCTACCGTAGGAGACTTGCCGCTGTCCAGTTATGAGGCGACCTCTGCTCCGGCTATGATTGTTGAGTCCTTTTCCTCATGCAGTAACTTTAGATGATTAACTGTATCCGAAAGAACAGACGTAACATGGTGTTCATGGGCGTCGAAGAGTAATAAATAACGAATTATAGCGTTTTACATACTGTAGGAAGCTGGCTCTGTATATGGTACGCCACTAGTTGGGAATACCCAGCACACGGTCCAGGGGTTCCCCAAACGGGCTCAATGTTAAACCCAAAGTGCTGTATTAGTGGTAGTGTGGGCGAGCATCTTTCGGCCTCACACAGAGGAATGTGAGACAGTTAAATCCAGAATTTGTAAATACAGTATTTGTAAAGCGCAAACAGCTACCCGAAGGCATCCCGGTGGTGGGGGCCGTCGGGAAGATTAAGCAAGCTATTGCCCAGAGTCACATGGTGCTGGGGTGACCTGCCGCCGGTGCCGTGGTTCAAACTGTGAGCCCCAGATTCCAGCGTCAGTCGCCCTGGCCGCGGCGCCACACAGTCCAGGGGATCCCCGAAAGTGTACAGCCAAAGTGCTCTATTAGTGGTGGTGTGGGCGAGCATCTTTAGGCCTCACGCAGAGGAATGTGAGACATTTACTGTACAACAGTGATCAATAATGGACACACGTCTCAAGAAGGCGATCCAGACCAATTTTAGAGAAATATGTTTTGTTTGTACTTTATTTTAAAACCAAGATCTTCACAATAAGGCAAGTACGTTTTTTAATAAAAATACTTTTCACTTTGAAAAATCAACACTTACAAACTTTTCAGCACAGTTCAATATTATCCTAGGAGGAAAACCATTTTTTGGTTAAACTGGTAAGTAATGCACTCACAATTCCAGTTTCTGGGACCAAAAGTCAGCAAGGGGCAGGGGTCAGGTGAGTACCAAAACTGCACCACCAGAGGCACAGGAGTGGCGGATGCAGAGGGCAAAATCGGAGTTTGGCCCAATGTGTTTCAATGGAGACTGGGTGCCTTGAGCAACACTGCTTGCAGGTAGGTAAATCGATTGCAAGGGCCAAGCTTTGGGGATTAGCACAAGCACAGGGGGGGCACAAAGCAGCGCCAAACATACACCACCAGCAGCACAGGGGCAGCCGGGTGCAGAGTGCAAAATCAGCGTCGAGCACGCAATGCTTCTCAATGGAGATTCTTCTTTTGCAAAAACGGGCTGCAGGCCTTGCACCGGAGGTTGCAGGAGGGAGACCAACGACAGCAGAGGTAAGCAGAGATATAGGGGCCGAAGGGGCGCTGTCGGTTCAGCTCACCAACGCCCAGGGGCTACAGGTACAGGGGTGTCTCTCGATGTCAGAATCTTCTTACCGGAGCCAGTCGGGGAGCCTCTGGATTCACACTGCAGGCACTGACGTGGAGATCAGGAGAGGTCAGCCAACTCTGGATACAAGGTCAGGATCACTGGGGAGACTTCACTGCACAGGTGAGCCACTCAGGGTCGTGGGCGTCGGGTTCAGAGCGGGAAGGGATCACGGTTCCAGCTAGATACAGAGCTCTGGCAGTCGATTTCTTCTGGACAGGTCCGCTGTCCACAGGAGATTGGAGTATTTTTCAAAAGCAGCAGTCCTCCCAGGGTTTTCGGAGGTCGCTGGCTGCAACACAGGTCGCAGGTTTTCAGAAGCTGGAGACAGGCCTGCAGGGCTGGGGCCAAGGCAGATGCCGTCTTCAATATTCTTGGAAGGGATGTCTTTTGTTTCTTAGGTTGTCACAGATATAGTTTCCTGGTTTGGGGGAGCCACCTAAATACTACATTTAGGGGCGTAGCAGGCAGGGCCAATGGGCATCTTACCTGGGGCGACTACACCCTCATGTGGAGGGGGCATAGACCTAGCCCCGACTAGAGGGGTCCCCCCCATCTTTAAGATGGCGGAGACTGAAAGATGAGCTTTACCTCGCCTCCCCCACCTGAGGGGTGGAGTTGGCAGAGGTGGGCATACCTCCCATTTTTCTGACTTTTCTCGCCCATAGTGGAGGGTGTAAGCCAGGGGCTGCCATAAGAAGGTAGCAGAGGCTGGGGAGCGTATTACAAAGGTGACAGGCCTTTGAAGCTTCCCTTTTCAAGAAGTGGCCCATCCTGGGGGAGGAGGTGTGACACCTCTGCCCAGGATGTGCACGATTTCTGGTCCCAGAGAGCAGGGGCTCGCTACCCATGGGTCCAGAAACAAGTCTGATGGTGGCTGGCTACCTACAGGTGGTCAGAGAACACGCCAGGGTAGGTAGGTTTTTATGGGCATCTCCGAGGTGGCCTCTGGGTACATGTTACAATAAATCACACACTGGCATCAGTGTGGATTTATTGCGAGGTGTAGTTTGGTACCAAACACTCCTGTGTTCAGTGAAGCCATGATGCTGTGGAACTCGAGTTGTCGAGATCCCAGCCCATGTACTCTCTATGTCTTCACTGGCACTTACAATATTAAGGAATGGACCCAAATATCGTAGGGGCATATCTGCGCAGAGTGCCATGTTGACTTTGTCGTTTTTCATCTCACAGGAGCCTGCAAGCTGCAAAGGCAGTGCCATGATCCCAGTGAGGGGGTCCCAGGCCTTAGGTACACAGAGTACCACTTACTATGGACTTACAGGGGGCAAACGTACCAATTGGGGATATGTTTTCAGGAAAGAAGCACTGGCACAGGAGACCTGGAATGCAGGGACCCTGTACTACAATCAACACCCCATCAAAACTAGGCAAAAAGTGGGGACTAACCATGCAAAAAAAGGCACTTTCTCCCATGTTTGTTTTGATTTCATTTAATCAGAGGAGAGGGTAGTTTTCTCTGAAACTCTTATACCAAATTTGGTCTGGTCTTCAGACTCAAACGTTTGCCCATCCTTTGATTTCCCACAATCAGTTTACAATTTTTTGGGGTCCTTCGCGAATGAAAGCATGAACATAGGTTTGTCTGCAACATTGTGAAATGTAGTCCACATTCTTTACAATAGCTCATGGAGCAGCTAATTGTCAATATTAATGTGGAGAGGTTGAAGGCAGGACCCTTGCTGAGCTCTGTAAACCATGTGTCCAAGAGGAGTTCGACTTGCAGATACAAGCGCTTTCATTTCAATTTCTCGACAAGGAGGCAAACAATCTTTTTGCACCTTCTGACATGCCTATCACTTTTCCAATTCTATTCAAACTTATATTGTGGTCAAAGGTGTTGCAGGCAACTTATCGCTCAAACTGTATAAGGCTGGGATCCCTTAGTCCAATATGGCCGAAAGCGGTCACTGTGTCCCGGTTTGGTCGGAAACCTGATTGCCATTGGTCAACACCACCTCACTGTCCAAGAGGTCTTAAAGTTGAAATGTAGTCGATTGTTATCCTGAAGTTTCATTACAAAAGGTGTTTTATAAATTGACCTATATTTTGATAGGATTTGCTGGGATCTAAAGTGGCTTTAATGAGCAATGGAGTAACCAAGGCTTATAAATAAAAAGGGATGTGGTGCATGTAAAATGACAGAAACATCTTACTATAATTTTTATTCTCCCTTAAAGTTTTGATTGAAAATGTTCTCTCCCCGTGTTTTTTTAGCTTTTCCGAAAGCTACTCTGGATCCTTTTCTGAAAGCTTGAATTTCAGTTCCACTGAACAGTTTTTTTATGAGTTTCTAACCATATTATTCATTTTTCATTCTCTTAAAGGAGGACTCATACAACAGGTTAGATATTTTAAAGGTATTATTTTCTTATTTCTTTCAGAGATGCATTTAACCAGATGGGCACGGGGTGGAGAGTAATAATTGGTGGCTCTTCCTTCATTTGAGTCTTCAGATGCTTTATTTAGGGTCTGATGCGAAAGAAATTCTGTCAAATGATTCTCATTTAGGGTACTGAGATTCCTTGCTCTAGGCCTCGCCAGTCCTTTTCTAAACTGATGTGAAGTGCAACAGATTATGGTTAGGCCAGTAAACGACACCTGCTGTATTAAGGATGCAAGCCTGAAAACCAAGGAAAAATTCCCTCTTTGTAATGTGTTTGACTTAGAATTGCAGGACATTCAGTGTCCCGTAATCTACAACATCATGACGCTCTGCTTCCAACAGCCCAAGTCCTTTAGGTGAGAAGTAGACGAGAAAAACAACTATCTAAATGGCTCAATATGTGATTTGAACGAGCAAGTGAAGGGTCATATTTACTTTGGGATGGAAAGGGCTGATTTGGGTGGAATTGTCTCCAAATTATTTTGGGAGATAATCGCCACCCCTTCCTTGCTCGATGTCTGCCCAGCATCTCATTTGGGGTGAAGATGTCTGGCACAGCCATTTTTCTGTACTAAATACCACACGTATGTCTACGTAGGCAATCTGCACATTTCTAGGTAGTGTGTACTTTCCTTTGAACGCCACCAACCCATTTAAGGGTACCCAAGAAAAGCAAATCTGAAGCCATCCAATGCTCAGTGCTAGACCACTACCACTGGCATCCCAGGGTTACAGCACTGGTGCGCTCCAGGCTGGTCAGCCAAAAGACCCCCTTTCTGTACCCGTTGGTGTGGGAGCGCCGTGAAGGCAAACACTAGGAAACGCAACAATTAAGAACTAAGAACACAGTTAAAAACTGAAGACAACACACAGCATTTTATTAACAGTTAAGGAAAAAAAGTAAATTAAAAAAAAAAACAC
The DNA here is from genome assembly GCF_964204655.1 of Triturus cristatus. Lineage (NCBI taxonomy): Eukaryota > Metazoa > Chordata > Amphibia > Caudata > Salamandridae > Triturus > Triturus cristatus. The sequence continues at coordinate 1,176,916,636 of NC_140580.1, read as the reverse complement.
TATTTTCATTTTCACTTACGAAGAAAGACGGGCAGATGGACAAATGCTTAAAATTGCTTTATAAACATCAAGCATTAGGAAACATAAAGCAGGTAATTGCTTATGTGTACTGCTACAGTAGATGTGGGGACAAAACAAGCAGTGGAGTACAGAGTTAGTCCCGAGATGAGGATGGGAGGCCATGACTTTCCCCAATGAGTCCGAAGATCAGGGTGAGTTGTTGTTAGTTCATGGTGAAGAGAGGTCCCATAGTGGAGAGCAATTTACTGTGTCAGATAAAAGCGATTGGTCTCTGCCCAGCATTTGGGCCCACTTCATGTGTTAGGTTAAGCAAATTCGTAGTGCGCACCATCACCCAGGAGGATATCCTTGCGCTGAGCAGGTGTGAGTCTATCCAAACCTAGGGCTTAGTGGGACTACTTGAAAAGCCAGGCCTATAGTTTCTTGCGTAATTCACAAAGTGGGGAGGAGGCACTTATGTGTTGTGGCAGGTCCCTCTGCTGGCCCTAGCTCTGTTGGCCAACAGGTGGAGTCCCATTGTGAAGCGGTCTCCCCAGAGATCACAATTTCAGTATAGTCAGACACTTGCTCTTCATCCGGTGGAAGAGTTTAGTCATACAGACATTGAACTTGATCCGAGTGTAACAAAGGGAAGTTATGTTCACTCAAATTTAGATATTTTGGCATGAACACTGGCCGATAACTTCTCCATAATAAAGATCGAACAAACCTTGCCCCACCACTTTTATCGGGAAAGATGCTGGTTGTTTCCATATTTAGTGAACAGATAGGAGGGACGCAAGTAGCAGATGAGATTAGCTTCCCTAAGGGAGCGGTCAACCAAAAAACATTATGAATCCCATCATCGTCCCCAGTGTAAAAGGGAATTCTTCTTAATAAAAACGAGCAGCAGTTGTGGAGTTCAAGAAGTTTATTGCAGATAGTGGAGATTTCATCCATCCAATTCAACCGCCTCTGACCTTCTCCAACTATACATTCTTCTGGTCATTCCAAATGATCTCATTCCATTCCATACCAACTAAAGAAAAAGAAAGGGTACACATGTGACCAAGCCTATGTGTGTGTGCATGTATGTTTATATATTTATTGCACTGAAAAAAACAAAAGGTTACAGGGACGTTATAGCTAGCAGATAGAATTTTTAAAAAACCTTTGCAATTCACTGGAAAAAAAACAAAGGTTACAGATAGCTCAGATTTCACTTGTACAAAAAAAAGTGAAATTCAGGAGTTATAGCTACCCGAGCTAACCATTACTTATGCCCCCGCTACACACTGCTTATGACCTCACATATTACATCACTCATGACAGCGTCACAAAAGCCTGAAGGGGGTAATAGAATGTAGCTTTGTTATACAAGGTAGCAGTAGGAAAGACTGGGCTGACATTATTCTACTTGCGTTTTTGTTGTTTAAGGATGTCACTAAAAAATAGTTTCTTCTTTTTTTTGTTTTTTCAGTTTTGTGGTCTTCGGTGTAAAGTTGCAGGGTTTAGAAGCATGTTTTAGGTTTTTAATTATTTTGTAAACTGTAGAGAATCAAAAAATATCAAAATCATATTTGATATTTTGGCTACGTTGGATTCTTTCACTGATGGGTAAAATGGCTGGGTTCATAAGAATCTTTCAAATCACATTTACCCACAGACAGAGAAAGGGAGAAACCCTTGATACATCAGCCCCCTTTTCTAGCCAGTCAGTATTGATAGTAGCGGAATTGCCAAACTCCCCAGGTTTTAAACATTCAATGCAAGGTGTAGTGACAAGTATATGTGAAAAGAGTGCAGTCACCAAGCATCTGGGACAGTGGTGAAAACAGGACACCAGACTTTTGGAAAACATGGACCGCAGTGTCACTTGGAATGCTGCTGCAAAAAGGTCTTACCAAGTTCAACAAAGATTGGAGTGATATTGTTTGTACTTGCAGTGATCCAGCTATGTAACTGACCTGTCAAAATCGATACCTGGGCTGAAGAGCTTCCCTATAAGAGATCCTTGCCACATGGTATGCCGAAAGCATCTTTACAATCTTCAGAGTTAATGAAAAATTGTAATGACTCTGTGGTACGTTCTGGTGCACTGTTTCGTTATGCGCGGGAACTAAAATGCAAATATCTCTCATTTTGTGCTTTGTGTTGCATCAAAGAGTCATCCTAACTGGGTAACTTAGCTGGTGGTCCTAGAGGCCGTGAACGCTATATTATCCATGTGCCGACCGTTTACAGAATTTTTGCTTAGTGGTGATGTTAAAGGCAAGATATGCGAGGATCTTCGGTCACATATTGATAGTGATGTGAAAAAAAGTACACTCTACTCTACTGCATTCTCAGATTTTTACAAGAAAGCATGACTGCTGCAGTGGACATAATCAAAAAACAAGAGATTGAAAACACCCTTGTCTGCCAAGTGTTCTGCGCAGTTGGTGTAGATGTGAAACTTCTCCTTGAGAGTAGGCCGGGAGACTTTTAGTGACATTGGCACTGCAACATGTTCCATGTTAGAATTCTTGCCACCTGGTAAGCAAAGAAATGTTGAGGAACAATTCAGGAAACTTTATTTTACAAGGCATGAGAAATAGCTTGCAATGATGCAAGAAATGACCCTTCACCAACCATGGCGTTTGAAGTCAATGAAGTCTCACTGTGGTACTCTGCACAAGTTCTAGATCCCTCCCAGAAAGGGGAATTTTCTCCGGACTTTCAAAGTACTTATTCATTTTGGACCGTTTCAATAACTGAGGGCATATGCGCCCAGTTTGATGCATATGTTGCATAACCTGTCCCAGAGGATTGCAATCTTCAGGTGCACCAGTATTGGTGTGGAAAGCTATGTCATTAGCCAGAGTTAGCAAATTATGTACTGGCTCAAGTGCCAATGTCTCAAGTGCCAATGTTGAGAGGGCCTTTTAACAGATAAAAGTTTACTTGGGCAGGAAAGAGCGCGCGCACATGACCAAAGACTCACTAAAGAAGTATTGTATGGTGTACTACAATAAGTTTGATTTGTAAAAATGTATTTGGACCTCATATACACTATACATAAACTCTCGATATACCATGCACTATCAGTGCAGAAAGTGTAAGAAAGTGCCTCTGTATATACTGTCCCCAAATAGGTACAGTGTGCACAGAGTCCACAGTCCCCAGAGGTTCGGCAGAGGTTAAAGTTAGATATAACCTTACTCTCTAAAGTGGTAGCTTGGTCGAGCAGTAAGGCAGTCTCAGAGGACAGTGTAAAGCATTTGTTGCACACACTCAGTCAGCAAATGGTCTCACACACTCAAGCACTGAACTCTAGGCCAATAGTTTGTATAAAAAAATATATGGTTGTTTTAATTTAGAACCAACAATAGGTATCAAAATATACTTTCTCAGAATGAGATGCTTTAGATGAATACTTTCAATAGGCAATAGACTTTTGAATGCAATAGATACAGTTGTTGCAATGGGCAACACAATTTCAAACACAATTATACATTGAGCTCAATGGGAATTTCTAGTTAAATGCAATTGATTACTTTTTGGATTACTTTTCTTACCACAGGACTGGATCCTAGATTCAGCCCTGGGACATCTCCTGTAAACAGTTGAGTAAAAACGTTTTGGTTACAGTTGTGATTTTTAAGCAATATTTTTGTATTTTAAAAGTTGACAGAAACTTTTTCACATAGAATCACCAATGTTATCCTATGGGAGGAAATTCACATAGCAGGTAAGTAGGGTTATCGTTACTTTTTCTAACTCCGTGTTGGATCCTGGATCCAGCACTGGTGCATCTCCTGTAAACAGCTGAAAGAATGTGTTTTCGTTATACAGGCGATTTTTTACGATAATTTGTAAGTTTGCAAAATCGACACTTGGAAGAATTTCTGGTGAAAACCAGGCAATGTTATCCTATGGAGGAAGATCAAGTTATTGGTAAGTACGCTTAGAATTACTTTTCAGGGTCAGTGCTGGGAACCAAGATCCAGCACTGGGATCTCTCCTGATAACAGGGGAGTACATTTGTTTTCGTATTTTTAGATGAATATTTTAAAGTTTGAAAACTCGACACTTAGAAGAATTTCCAAGTGAAACCAGTCAATGTTACCCTATGGAAGAAAGGTTTTTGCTTTTGGGTAAGTACTCGACTGGCAGAGTTAAGGTTCTGGGCACAGACTCAGGGGTCTCCCAGGGTCAGGTAGGTACAGTTGTTACACCCTCAGCGGCACAGGGGCAGCTGGGTGCCGAGTGAGTTAGGCCCAATGTTATCCTATGGGAGGCAGGGGGGCCTTGGTTGGTGGCTGCTGGCTAGCAGGCCACGCGGCTGTGGGAGCTGGGCTCCTGGTCACTTACTCAGGGCAAATGAAGAAGTAGATTAGGACAGAGGTTGCACTGCCAGGGGCACTCGGGCGGCTAGGTGCAGGGTGCTTTTGAGCCTTTGGGCGCTCAATGGATAAGCTCAAGGACGAACAAAGGCTGCAAGCTCGGGGACGAAGATTCTTCAGGTGCGACCACCACTTCGAAGAGGTAAGTTGGGAAGTTGGAGGATAGGTAGGCACCCAGGGCGCCAGGTGCAGGGGTGCCTTTTGGCGTCGGGAAATCTTACCCTCTGCTGGTCGCGGTTGGAGGGTCCCTGGTTCTGAGGCTGCAGGCGTCGTCAGGAGCGTCGAGGTGGGTCCGTGGGTGCTGGATTCGGAGTCACAGTCGCCGGGGGGACGTCCTCGTGGTCTTTGTCCACTCCGGCACAGGCCAGGCTTGGCGGGTGTAGAGTGTGCAGGGTCTTGTTACTTGCTCTGAGCATTACCACTGCTCGTGGGAGTCCCAGTTAGTTAGAGTCACAAGGCAGTCAGGTCCTCCGGGGTTTTTGAGGTTGCTGACCACTGGAGACGCCGGGGTTTAGCAGGAGCAGGTTCGAGGGTCGACAGGCCGGTAGGGCTGGGGCCAAATCAGTTGGTGTCTTCCTCTTGTTAGCAGCTGCGTGTCAGGTCTTCTTGATCTTCTTGCTTGTTTTGGAATCTGGATCTCAGGAAGGAAGGTTCAGGGTGCCCCTAAATACAAAATTTAGGGGCATTACAGGTAGGTAAAGGGCAGGGACCAATGGGTCCCTTCCCTGGGGTGGGTACATCCCCTATCCTGCTACTCTCCTGTGGGAGGGGGGGCAGTAGCCTAGTCCTGATTGGGCAGGGCTCCACATCTTCAAGATGGCGAGAGCCCAGAGATGTGCTTCACCTCGCCTCCCCCACCTGAGGGGTGGGGTTGGCAGAGGCTGGCACACCCCCTTACCTCCCTTGGGGTTTCCCGCCAGTCTTCCCGCCAGAGTGGGGGTCAGAACCAGTGGGGGCCAGTTGCTGAGTACAGCAAGTGGCCTGGAGAAGCTCACAAAGGCGGCATGCCTTTGAAGCTTCCCCTGCCATTCCTGGGGGAGGAGACCTAGCACCTCGCCCAGGATGTGCATTGTTGCAGGCCCAGGAGAGAGGATGGCTCTCTACCCAGGGGTACAGGAACATGTCTGCTGTGGGGGAGCCTAGGCAGCCTCTTAGACAGGACGTGGATTGTAGGTTAGGTTCAGGGGGCAACTCTAAGTTGCCCTCTGTCGTGCATCTTACATTAAATCCCACACTGGCATCAGTGCGGATTTAATGTGCTGAGAAGTTTGATACCAAACTTCTCAGTCTTCAGAGTAGCCATCATGGTGCTGTGGAGTTCGTCTTGACGATCTCCCAGCACCATATACTCTTAAATGGCAGCACTGCACTTATAGTGCCCAGGAATAGACCTGGGTACTGTAGGAGTACAGGGCTCATGCACCTGTACCCACACCACTGGCATAGGGCACCCAGCTAAAGGGGTGACTGAGGTATGCCAGGGCAGTGTCTTTTGTGGGCATGGCACACAGGGATGTGTGCCATGTCGACTCTCTGTTTTGTTCTGCACCAAGACACTCAGCCTGCAAAGGCAGTGTGTGTGTGTCAGGATACAGGGCCTCTAAGGGTGGCACAATACGTGTTGCTGCCTTTAGGGGCCTACTCTTGTTACACAGCCCTGGGTACCTAGGGTACCATTTACCAGGGGCTGACATGTGACCAGAGATGCCAATTGGGTTTTGGCTGTTAGGCAGTTTTTAGGGAAGGAACACAGGCCCTGGGAACATGATTGGCAGGGACCCAGGGCACACCAAGGAAAAGTGCATCAGTTATCAGGCAAAAAGTGGGGGGGTTACTGCAACAGAAACCCACTTCCTTACAGCAAGCAATAATAAAGCAAAACGTTCTATAAACACTGGAAAAACACTGTTGTTTTTAATGGCTCAAAAATGTGTAACTTCTGATATGCCCTGTTTTTAAGGTATTGAAATCACTGGATAACACTGAAAAAACCCCGCCAGAATTTACAAAAAATAGAAACTGAAATGAGGAAAGCCTACCTATAAAGATCCAAATTACATCAGGGCCCAACAAATGGGAGTTAGCTCTGGAATATATATGAATTGTTAGCGACTACTGCTCCTAGCTACCGTAAACTTTACAATAGGTTCACATTTTTCACTGGAAATAGCACACAACACGAACTAGGACACTTTACACTCTAGCCAAGCTTCCGTAAATTTCCGTCAATTTGTGTTGGCTGAAAGCTGCCCACTTGGGCATAATTGAATGGCATCTTACCGAAGAGCCAATAACATGTTTAGTTAAGCACAAGCCAGAATTGTGCCATCTCATTTAATTTACGATGGTTGACTTTGCCCACTTGGGCTTGATTACACGTGGTTTGATACTGAGCTTTCAATGTGTCCCTGCTAATACAATTGCGTTGTAGACTACATAAGGGTTTTAGCGAATACAGAATGATGCGGTGTACTGAGCATGCCCACAGAGTCAGGTTGTGGAAGTTCGGACCAGGTTATAATTGACGGGTCGAAAGCAGGTTTAATGCGCAATTACAGCAGTTCTATGAGCATCTGAATTTGTCGGACAAATAGCAGAACATCATGTGAATTTTGTACCATGTGACCACTACTGAAAGTTAATTTCTTTTGGAGATTAATTTGAAAGCAGAATGAATTCTTAATGTTCAGCATCTGCATAGTACGTATTTCAAAAATCATGTATTGTGACAAACAAATATGTGTTGGCAAGACAGTGTGATCTTTGTGGCCATAGCACGTAATGCAGTGAAGAAACATTGTAGGTAAATAAGGGTGAAAAAAATGGTACTTTGTGATCAAGGCTGCAGGGCAGCCGTAACGCATCCGGGTAGCACGCTAGTAACGGCTTTCATACTACTCTCATGTAAGCAGTGTCTTCCTTGGTGATACGGGGACAATAAGCTAAATTGCAGCCATCGCCGAGTTCATGTGACACGAGGCGCCCTTCGCTTTGGCGCATGGCGACGGCCACCAAAATACGGAAGAGATATATATACTTTTGCTTAAATCACCCAGCAGGAGGATTGATGTGGGATTACTCTCTACAACTGAAAGCCTCTATCTCCACGACCTTTCCAGCACACCTCCAACTCCCCCAATCCACACTCCTCCCCGCCCCCAAAACTAAAAAATAAAAATAAATAAATTAAACAAATTGCTTTGCCCCCAAGAGGGAGGAGGTACCATCTCATCAGGAGCCTGTAAGCATTTCCGGTATGTTGAGTACATATGGAAGATTCCATGGCTCTCCTCCAGATTCTTTCCCAGGTGTCTTCGGTAATTTCCAACTCAAAATCCTTTTACCATTGTGAGCCATATTTATGTTTTGTCTGATGGCTTGCACATACCTACATCACCAGGTTATGTTCTTTCGTCTAAGGACTCAAAGTGCGTTTGATCCCTGCCCCCTTCTTTACATACTATTCCAGAGGACCAGTGTGACAGCTCACCAGGGGAAAAATCTTCAGATCCGTGGAGAGCAAAGCGTTCTTTAAGGACTTCTGAAGATAATAGTTCGCCATCTTTAAAGAACTCTCCGAGGTGTGGTGGGTTACTCAAGTTCCAGGTATGAAAGTTGGGATCGAGTAAGCGCTGTGGAAGTCTAGGTTGAAAGTGATGGGCATCAGTGGAGACGGGAAAGGAGTTGCACATATCTTTTGCGAGATATAAGCTGCCGATATTCAGACAAGACCAAGGAAGACTGGAGTAGGGCGTGTATGAGCTTTATGAGGGCAAGAACACACAGGATAGAGTGTTAGAATAGTGTTGCTCTACTTAGACTCAGGGCTTCCTGCCCAGATGAAGAAGAAAAAAAAAGTCAATTTGAAATCAATTGAAAAGAAAAACAGACTATTCTTTCACCTTCTAGGCCCAAGTTACAGCACCAGGCATATTTGTGGCTTCTTTCAACTCAGTACTGTTGTTTTACGTGAAGGGCAGCTCAGGTTCCTCAAAAGCATTTAGGTCCCTGAATAAAACATGGAAGTGCTTGATGAGCTTATGTAGAATCTTGATGTGCAGGGTATTCCACCAGCGAGTTAGATGCGCTTGTAAAAAGGGGCCGGTTATGTTGTATGCTGCGTATCCAGAGTTCGTTGTCTGCGTCCACCAGCGAGTTGGAAGCGCTTGTTATAAGGGGCTGAGCTGGGGTTTTCATACTCCTGCTGGGGTGCTATTAGATGTAACTACAACTGCACCCAAGCATCCTTTTAACTTAACAGTTCCTCTCCTAAAATAGTCCAACACCATGGATTGAAAGGAATGAGACTTAAAAATCCCACTATACCAAACCCCAAAAACCTACCACAGAAACAGGGTGTCTATCTTTTGCAGAAGCAGTAGGTGCTTTAACGGGTGGTTTTGATGACCTGCTGTCTAATCACTGGTGTCCTGTGACAGATCAGTTCAGTATACTGGAGTCGCCGAGTCCAGGTAAGGGCCAAGCAGACTTTGGGAGAATAGTAGGCCTCCATCCACTATGGAGCCTCTTCACAGGAGTAAATCTACACTTGTAAATTTACTTACGCTTTGTAGTAAATGTACTAATTTTGGCTAGTCATCATTCCAGAGTGTAAATAAACTACAGACCTACATGACTCCAAGTCTTGAAATAGGGGGTCGAGACAAATTTAACAGTGTATATTTATTAAAGACAAAAAGGACCCCGGAGTAAGTCCAGCACATTATGTTAAAATAACATTATTTGTTTTGACTTTTTAAAAAAACATAATTCAAATACATAGATATGAGTTAAAAAGTACGTTTTTCAACCCTGTTGAGGAGGGCGGCGCTCTTCAAAATGATGGCCCTGCCTCGGTTTCTATAAGTGCTGGAAAATACGCCGTATCAGGTGCCACCGGCCTACTTTCGTGCAATTGCGGCACAGGTCATTAGCCTCCTATGGAGTAACGGGCTGGCACGAATTGCGCAGTGTAAACTAGTCCGCGGTTGGTATGACGGGGGGATTGCGCTCCCCAATGTCCAACTTTATTACTGGGCGGCACAGCTAAAGGTAGTCAATCAATGGCTCCACACGCCACAGTCCGACCCAGCATTTAAGGCGGACAGGGACATATTGGGCACGAGGGGTATGCTGTCGCCCTTATACGACGGAAGACTGGCCCCGGAGTTAATTGGCCCTCTGAGACAGACCGTAGTCATCTGGCACGTGGCCCAGGCCAAACTGGGTTGGCGGTGGGTTCTGACCCAGCTCACGCCTCTATGGGACACAAAGCGGTTGGGGCGGCTCAGGAACAGCAGGGGTTTTGATAGCTGGGACAGCATCGAGATCTCGGTGGTAGGCGACATGTGGCAGAAAGGTGCAGTGGTCCCATTCACACGCCTACAACAACAATACGAACTAGCGCCCTCGGAATGGTTTCGGTATACGCAGATTAAACATGCCTTGGAATCAAAGTTGGCACCCGGCGTGGAGGTTCCGGAGGCATCTCCCCTGGAGGACAGGTTGCTGACGGATTATATGCCAAAGAAGGCCACGTCACTCACATACCGCAAGCTAGTAAACAACCTGCCAGACCCAATGGGACCCCTGCGGGAGAAATGGGCCAGTGATGTAGGCGAGTTTGATGATCCGGAATGGCGGGAGGCGCTAGCTTCGCCGCGTGAGGCAGGTATACCCTCGAGGCTACGGCTGGTACAGCTCCGGATTCTGCACCGCTCATACTACACCAGACACACGCTACATAAAATGGGTAGAGCGTCGCACCCATTCTGTCTGCGCGGCTGCGGGGAGGAGGGTACCTTCTGCCACACCATCTGGGATTGCCCTATAATTCAAGACTATTGGAGGCGGGTGATGCGGACGAGGTCACAGTCGGGGGGAGTGTCGTTGGTGCCGGAGCCCAGGTGCTGTTTGTTAAACGTGTGGGAACCTAATGACCTCAACCGCCAGGCTCAGAGCTGGGCCACGTTGGGGATTGTGACAGCTAAGCGGAACATAGCCCGAAAATGGGGGGCGGTGGAGGCACCGTCGCTGTCCACATGGGGAAGTGACATGGATGCAGCCATGCTGGCTGAGCGATCAACATTCATCAGGCGGGGATGCCCCTGTAAATGGGATAAGGTATGGGGGGCATGGAATAAATTTAGAGGAGGCATATGCGATCCACCGCCAGTGCTGGATGAGGATACCTCTGACACAGACTGATGGGAGAGGCTTGGGGGCGGGAGCGTGGGGCGTCAATATCGGAACTGTAAAACTGTGTAGAAATGGTTTCAACTGGCTGGATGTAAAATCGTGTGCTGTACTGCCAAGTGATACGGGAAAACTGTACAATCAAATGTCACTATGTTTTGTTCAAAGGAAAACAAAAACAAAAAAATTTTTTTTTAAAAAAGTACGTTTTTCAAACACGTTATTTAGTTTAAAAAAAATGTACATTCATTTTTTTTAATTACACTATTCTATACATAGCTTTTTTTAATTTTTAGTACATAAACAAATAACACCTTTTTACTTTAGGTGTTTTTAAATAAATCTTTAAAATACATTTTAATTTAATATATTTAAAAGAATTAAATACTTGATTTAAAATGAAGTTATATGATGGTCACGAAACAGGAAGTAGCAGGGGGGTGGGTTTCATTGTAGTGGGAGCAACAAAGGGCCTGGGCTGCCTACCTCCCCCACCTAAAGGGGGTGCCTGTTTCAGGAAGGGGTGGGAAGAAGAGCACGTCCATGGAGGCTGGAAGGCCCCAGATAGACCGCACAGGAGAGCGCCATTTTGAGTGGCACCAAGGATCCCAGATATGGAAGGCTAAACAGAACTTTTCCAGGGCACACCAGGGGTTAGTCTCCCCCACAGTGTTACAGATAAAACAAGCATTGGCATAGCCAATAGGTCTCGCCTTTTGGACCCTTAGAAGTGTTTACCCATGCAACAGTTGATGTTGTTGCACCAAGGATATTGTGCTGCATATCTAGGCTGCCAAGCGTAGTTGCATGGTCCGTCAGTGATTGGCCATGACCTCCCTCTTGTTCAAGGGGGTATGCCAGACTTAGCGGACCAATCAGATTCTCATGCTAGATTTCCACCTCTGCACGGACAACACACAACTAAACATTCAGTTTGAGGCGGGAAACAAGTCTAGGGCTGCTCTCAGCGCCTGTTTAAATAAAATGTATCACTGGATGCAAGAAGGCATGCTTGCTGTCATTGGAGGCACAATAGAGATATTGTATCTAATGGTGGCCAACACTTCTCCACTGACGTTTTCCTGACCGGAGGCCCCACGATAAACAGCTCTTACATACAAGTATGTGCATCAAGAATCTATTTCCCCAAAAGCAACTATGGTTGGAGTTTAAGACTATCTGCACGGCCACACGGATGCCCTCAGCAGCCTAGAAAGATTTCCAGCAGGTACCAATGCACATGACTACGCCTCAGGTCAGGCTAATTCACTTCAGTTCCCTTAAGTCTACTCATAAGCACTTCTCTGCCTTTCCAGGGTGTTCTGCCGTTGAATTCTCTGCTTCTTCCATCCAGGTTATTGAAAATCAACTTAGTTTTAGAAGACAGTGAAAACTTGGCTATTTGAGACTGCTCAAGGCTAGATACTCTGTTGTTGGAGGATCTTTGCCGCCATACCCCGTCCGTGTGGTAAAGGGCTCTTTCCGCTGCATACGTTGCAGCTTGTAGGCGAGTAATTACATAACAGGGTGCACCTGTGGACGTATTAGAACAGATCCTTGTCGAAGGGGTCTCCACCTCCTAGTGAAAGGCCTGAGAAAGAGCGCTTTGCAGCTCTCAGAGTGTTTACATGATGCAGCATAGCTGTTCCAAGGTAAGGCCTTTGTGTATTCTTCACTGAGGTCCACTGTGTGCTTGGAGGAGTGATCCTCTAGAAAGAGGTCAGAATATGTGGAGTTCCTCATTCTAGGGTAGTTGGGAGCACAAAACATTGCTGGAAGAGGTGAAGCTAATCTGAAGATTGTGTGGTGCAAGTTTATATAGTAATCTAGGTATCCATTGTGGACGTGTTGTAGAATGTGGCGTGTGTGTGTTTTGGACGCGAAGGGCATCGGCAGAACGTCAGACTATGGCGGAGTGGATGGTGCTCCTGCCGTAACTGCACTTGCACAGGTAAGGTACCCTGATAGCCTCTTGGGTATGAACTATCACAATGACAACACGGTTTCCTTTTGTCCATCAGAGGTAACCGCAGAACTGGCAGTTCCACTGGTTGCACATGGTCTGTACGCAGATTTTTCAGAGAGGTGACGTAGAGTGCTGGTAAACAGGACATGCCTTCCAGAGCAGTGTCTTACACATGTACCACCAGTTTGGTGACTGGTCTACGCTGCACGTTAAAAGAGTTAATATTTGGTGGAACCACTGAACCAGGCCACTCTAGAATGTATTTGATTTTTCAGACAAAGCAGAAGTGGTCAAAGTGTCTGATGCTGGCATGGTAGTCATCCAAGGCTATCATTTCGTTAAAAAGTGAACACTTCAACATCAGTGGAATTCTGTGAGCTGATGTATCTTGTCAGAGCTTATATAGAGGCTGAATTATCGGTTGTCCTACTAGCATTCAAGTATGAAATATTCTGGACCTTGTTTCTGATATTGCCATTCCCTTACTCAAATGCATTTGCACCACCTAATTATTTTCACACATAGATGAGCAGGTACCAATATGCTTCGTCCCTACCGTGCCCTGTTGTACGTTTGGCTCTGTATTGTACTTTATACATGCCAGTTCACAATCCACACACTTACCAACAAGCTCAAATAACTGATGTATCACAGAGGGCAACAAACAGTCTAACACTGTAACAAACACATTTTAGATTTGCCCACACCATGCAGTCTCAAAACCATCACAATGCAAGGTACCCTAAAGATATCTAAGTGGGGCTTACCATTAAGCCTTGGACATAGTAGGCAAGTCCTCCAGCGCGACATATCTCACACAACTGTACACCATTAATCCGGTTTTGGTCTACCATCCACGAGCAAACCACCCAGAGTATTGCAAGGCCATAACCAAGCACTAGGACATACAGCCAATTGACATATTATTGGCTGTATGTTCCCATGAGGAATCCAGACTCCTGAAAATTCAACGAAGATGGCGGGTTTTGGGGGATAGGTCTTCATAAAAGCTGAGGATTTGTGCCAGCATCACAGAATTTAATGTCTGGAGATTTCCTGTTTAGCTAACAGTTAGCTTTAGGCAGGGCAAGGAAAAAGATGCAAAAGGATGCACCTTAAAAATATTGTTTAAATTCAAGGTATTACAAATTTAAAAGAAAGTGACAAAAAATTGGGATATTGAGGGATACAACTGCGGTGACAAAAAGAGGAACCATATAAAGAAAGAACTGTAGAGAAGTGTGCCTGATCAACGAAGAAAATAAAACACGATTAAAAGAAACCAATATTGGTAAATGGAAAGAGAAGCCTAGCGAAAGTAGAAAGATGAATAGATTAAGGAAAGGAACAGTAAGAAGGGAAAGAGATGAGGAACGAGAGAAACAAAATAAAGAGAAGAAAAAAGAGAAACATGAAAGATAGATAAAGAAACAAGACAGCAGTGAGACAGAGGAAAGAGAAAGATGTGGATGGACGGGAAAGGATAGTAGGAAAAAACACAAAGATAGACAGAAAACAGTCCAGAGAACTGAGAGGCAGATGAAGGAAGAGAAAAAAAGAGGAAGGAGAAATGAAGGAAAAAGAAAGGCAGGAGAAGGAGGAGAGAAGACGAAAGAAAGAGGGAAATAAATACATGAAAGGGAGACAAATGAAAAAGACAGGAAATAAAAGAGGAAAGAGAAACGGAGAAGGTGATAAGATAGCGAGAGGGAGAAATAGAAAGTATGAAAAGGAAAGAAAGAAAGTGATAAAAAAAGATAAAGACAAAAGGAAAGTCACGTGCAGAGGAGGAAGAGAAAGAGCGAAGAGAAAAGAGAAAATGAGAACAATAGGAACGAGGAAAAAAAAGAGAAAGACAAAAAGGTGGCAGAGGAAAACGGGAGGAAGTAAAGAGGGGGGGTGTGAGGAAAAAAACGTGGAGGACAAGAGAAGAAAGAGTGAGCAAAACAACGGTGGTGAGATCAGAGACTATATGTAGGAAGGTAACATTGTGGCTAATGGAGAAATATTGAACGCCGATTTTAAGAGACCTATAAAGTAAGAGATTGGAGAAAAATAGAAATGTTGGAAGAGGGAGACTATAATTGAGAGAAGGAGAGAGCGAAGTTTAAAAGAAGGAGAAAGAATGAAAAATTTAGAGTAAGAGCTTTTGGGAAAGAGACACGCATTTAGAGGAACTGAGAATGTACGAGACATCCATGTTAAAGATAACGAGGACGCGTTAGAGAAAGCTGGAGAGGATAGGTCTATAGAGAGGGGGAGGGCATAAGACAGACAAAGAACTGAAAAGAAAGTTTGGGAGGAAGAGGGATATAGAGTTTTAGTCAGAGATGTATAAAGAGAAAGACGCTGCTATCGCGAGAGAACTTCAGAGAGACAATGCTAAAGCTTCAGAAAGGTTGGGCGAGAGAAGAACGTTGAGAATTTTAGAGAGAGCGAGAAAGTGGGAGCGAGCGAGAGAGCGGGAAAGTACATGTAATAAAGGGAAAAAGGACAACACACAATCCAGACGTTTAGTAGAATAGCTGTGTCAGAATTTGGCCTCTTGCCCCCTCCGAGTTCTTCCCCCTCGAGCTGGATAATGTATCCCTGGCAAAAAGCTAAAGCTAAATAAATTAAACCGGAGCACCCCCTAATTTCCTCCCGACTATCTTTTATTTTACATGCATGTATATAATTTATTATCTGATCTGGGGGGAAAAACGCCGTTGGCTCCCGAACTGCATGCGCTCCACCTCATCAGGAGAAAAACAAGCAATGGCCGCGGAAGTGAAAGTAATTAGGCCAGCGATGTGGAGGAAGGGATAAGAAAGGCAGATGGCGGCGTGCACGCAAGCTTTATGCCAGGAAAAGCTTGTGGGTAGCACTTTGAAAAGCCCCTTACTAAAAGTCGAGCAGCAGTGCATGCGCCGCTCTAGGCTCGACCTAAAGATCTGTGCCCCTTATTTACACACTGCCACCACGCCCAGACTCCAAAGAATTTGGGTAGGTAAGAAAGTAGCTACACCTACATAAACAAGCATTTGCAAAGCAATAGGTCTCGCATTTGCAAGAGTTAGAGCTATTGGCGTTGTAAATGGCAATGTCTTTTACCCATGGGTTTTTGTTTTGAGTGTTATGGCTGTTTGTGGTGTACTGCAATTGTAACTACATTCATATATAGCGCTAAGAAGCCAACGATGAGCCTGCAGTGTACTTAGAAAAGAAGGAAGCAGGACGTGTTTGCTACTTAAAAGGGTGAAGTGACAACGTTATGCGGCTTCCATTCGAACGAGTAACACAGGCCAGCCAGAAAAAAAGCACATGCAAAGCAACAACTTAACAGCCAGAAAACTACAATCAATTACAACAGCTTTTAACCCCTTCCCCGCTCATGACGGAACCACTCCGTCATGAGCCACGGGTGCCGTGTGCTCATGACGGAGTGGTTCCGTCATGCTGCGGCCGCTCGGCCCACGCGGCGCTAATTCCCCGCCTGTGCGGGCGATTAGCGCAGTGGGCGGAGACGTGACGGAACCACTCCGTCATGAGCACAGCTCACACGTGGCTCGTGACGGAGTGGTTCTGTCACGAGCACAGCGCCACCACAACTGCCCCCAAACCCCCCCAGCGCCGCGGCGGAATTCCTGCCGCGGCGAAGAGGTTAAAATAAATCTATTTACAACCAGATTGGGTAACTTGACAGAACTTGGGTCAGCATACACACACAAACAGCGTATATCCAAAAAGTCCATCTCAAGAGTATTTTAGGTAGTAAACAGACCCAATGGGAGGTACACAAACATGCTGGAGAGCCTACAGCAAATAAAGTCAGCAAACAGAAAGCAGGCTAAGCTGAGTGACAAAACACAAAGCCAATGGTAAACAATGGATGGAATGCATTCCTGGGTAAGCATTCTGCATGTGGTAAATATAGCTTAGGAAAGGCTTGGACTTAATAAGGTGTTGGATTTCAGACCCTTTTCTGGTATTTTTTTACCCTAGAGGACACACCTGCACAATAGACGAAATAAGGTTTTCCCTTACATAATATCGTCATGTGCTGCTGCGAGGTACTGTTCCTCGATAGGCAAGGTATCGTGTTGGTTTAAAATCTGTTTGATGTAAGTGCTTATATTCACAATTTTTAACTGAAGACAAACTCCCAATGTTTGTAGAACGGAAGTGCTACAGCATCTGTGGCGCTTAGTCCCAATAGAGGGGTGACTGTGGGGCAAATTTTCGCCAGAGATTTCAGGTTAAGTGAAGCAGCCGACTGAAGTTCAGGAACTATCGCAGACTGACAAGATACTTATGTGGTTGTCGAACGGAGAGCGACTTCTGATGGTGAAAGGTGGATTCTGCCTTAATATTTAATGTATTTGGGTAAGAGGATAATTTGCACACGGAGCCACAGTTCTGCAGCCAAACCAAAGTACCCGTTCTAAAATGAATACCGTGCCATCATCTCGTAAATGCATACATAGTGGTCAGGCACTCTGCAGCAACACCGTGGGAAGAATTGATGGAGATTTTCAAATAGACTACTTGTAGCGCAATTGCATTGTCATTTGTGCTTCCTCAGCCTTTGCACTGCAAATAATTCACCAATTCTTCACTTTCTAAAGGAAATGTGTGCAATGAGGTACTCAATATCTTCGTGTTGAAATCTGTCTGTCCCTTGCGTTTCACTTCTCTTGTTCGCCAAAACTGTGACCTTCGTCAAAGGTGGTTCGATTTTCGGAGTCCCTTCGTACACAAGAAACTGTAGTTATTCATGTTGACATAATGAGAAGTTATTTGTCCCTCACACACAATTATGTCTCAATTGTGAGCCAAGACTGTTCACACCGTTTAGTGCTGTTGTACGGAATATTTATTTGGCACAACTATGCTATCTCTTAGCGACTTTATGCACAGAAAATGTACAATACAAATGAAATGCTGCACAGCAGCTCTACCTTTACATTGCTATATTGACAATCCCCTTTTTGTGAAATCCTTATAGAGTTTACTCGCCCACTTGCCAACTCCCGTTGCTGCACTAGGATGGGAGAGACGGAGAGGGTAAGGGAGAGACGGAGAGGGTAAGGGAGAGACGGAGAGGGTAAGGGAGAGACGGAGAGGGTAAGGGAGAGACGGAGAAGGTAAGGGTGAGACGGAGAGGGTAAGGGTGAGACGGAGAGGGTAAGGGTGAGACGGAGAGGGTAATTGTGAGACGGAGAGGGTAAGGGTGAGACGGAGAGGGTAAGGGTGAGACGGAGAGGGTAAGGGTGAGACGGAGAGGGTAAGGGTGAGACGGAGAGGGTAAGGGAGTCTCACAGCCTGCAGTTGCAGCCAGCACTGAGCTCTGGGGAGTCATTCTATACCGTGGCTTGTTATTGGCTATGGGAGTCACTTCAAATTCCAGCCTCTATATTCTGCGCACTCCGGAGGCACGCAAATAATGAAACTGGGGTATCCAGGATGCACGCTGACCCCATTCTATCATGCCTGATCCGCTCGGCACTTACAAATCGTCCAAGTGCTGTAAAGGGCTATAAAAGTGCCAGCATGTTTTAACATCATTTTCAATGTCCCCTCTCTCCTGTCCATTCCTTCCTCCAACGCGCTGCAACAGGCTAGGATCTTACAGAAGCACCACCATCACTTAGAACGATACATCAACTTTTAGAAGAGGGCTCCCCGGTACTCTCAATCATAAAAAAGTAAGGAAATATGAATTACCGACAGCCATCATTGTTAACACACGCAGAGCCCTAGCAAGTCACCCCATCACTTGCATCCACAATCTCTTTTCAGCAGAAACCCATGTACAGCAGTTCCCGAAGACATGGATGGAATAAAAACAAAGCTTTGGCGATGCAATAGGTCTCGCATTTACGAGAGTTTAAACTATTGTCATGTACAATGCCAAGAGCTCAAACTCTTATAAATGCGAGACCTATTACACTTCAAAGAAGCGGCCGCCGTTGTCCCGGGCTGCTTGAAAGTGAAAGCATGCATGGAGAGGAAAGCACACCCTGCCTACAGTAGGAGAAACGAATTAAAGAGAATAGTGCTTACATACTAAACAAGCATTTACAATGCCAAGAGCTCAAACTCTTGCAAATGCGAGACCTATTACACTTCAAAGAAGCGGCCGCCGTTGTCTCGGGCTGCTTGAAAGTGAAAGCATGCATGGAGAGGAAAGCACACCCTGCCTACAGTAGGAGAAACGAATTAAAGAGAATAGTGCTTACATACTAAACAAGCATTTACAATGCCAAGAGCTCAAACTCTTGCAAATGCGAGACCTATTACACTTCAAAGAAGCGGCCGCCGTTGTCCCGGGCTGCTTGAAAGTGAAAGCATGCATGGAGAGGAAAGCACACCCTGCCTACAGTAGGAGAAACAAATTAAAGAGAATAGTGCTTACATACTAAACAAGCATTTACAATGCCAAGAGCTCAAACTCTTGCAAATGCGAGACCTATTACACTTCAAAGAAGCGGCCGCCATTGTCCCGGGCTGCTTGAAAGTGAAAGCATGCATGGAGAGGAAAGCACACCCTGCCTACAGTAGGAGAAACGAATTAAAGAGAATAGTGCTTACATACTAAACAAGCATTTACAATGCCAAGAGCTCAAACTCTTGCAAATGCGAGACCTATTACACTTCAAAGAAGCGGCCGCCATTGTCCCGGGCTGCTTGAAAGTGAAAGCATGCATGGAGAGGAAAGCGCACCCTGCCTACAGTAGGAGAAACTAATTAAAGAGAATAGTTCTTACATACTAAACAAGCATTTACAATGCCAAGAGCTCAAACTCTTGTAAATGCGAGACCTATTACACTTCAAAGAAGCGACCGCCATTGTCCCGGGCTGCTTGAAAGTGAAAGCATGCATGGAGAGGAAAGCACACCATGCCTACAGAAGGAGAAACTAATCAAAGAGAATAGTGCTTACATACTAAACAAGCATTTACAATGCCAAGAGCTCAAACTCTTGTAAATGCGAGACCTATTACACTTCAAAGAAGCAACCGCCATTGTCCCGGGCTGCTTGAAAGTGAAAGCATGCATGGAGAGGAAAGCACACCATGCCTACAGAAGGAGAAACTATTCAAAGAGAATAGTGCTTACATACTAAACAAGCATTTACAATGCCAAGAGCTCAAACTCTTGTAAATGCGAGACCTATTACACTTCAAAGAAGCAACCGCCATTGTCCCGGGCTGCTTGAAAGTGAAAGCATGCATGGAGAGGAAAGCACACCCTGAGTACAGAAGGAGAAACTAATCAAAGAGAATAGTGCTTACATACTAAACAAGCATTTACAATGCAATAGGTCTCGCAATGACATTATTTTGAGCTATTGGCAGTGTAAATGAATTTTTTTTCCCCTCCTTTGTAAAAAAACAAAGAAAATGCTCTAATGCAAAATGGCAATAGCTAACTTTTTTGTGACTGCGAAATCTATGGCATTGCATTTGTACTAGTGTGAGTGATCGGTATTGTAAATGGTACTGGTCCTTTCACTGAGAGGAAGGGTACACAAGCATTTGCAATGCAATACGTCTCGTACTTGCGAGATTTTGAGCTACTGGCATTGTAAATGGCAATGTCTTTTATTTATTTGTTTAAAAAACCTGCAATAATAAAAGACATTGTCATTTACAATACTAATATGTTAAAGTTTCGAAAATGCGAGACCTATTGCTATACCAATGCTTGTTTTCCAATGTTCAGGGGGACAGGACTGTATAATATTCGTTGTCGTATTGCGAGATGTACAGCACATTTGTGTAACCCAAAGTGGTGTTGTAGCATCAGAGCTCTGAGGTCTACACGGCTCATGCGCAAGTAAACTTACACCAACCAGTGTTTTCTTGGCATTCTGGCGCTTGTTGTCCTGTTTATCCCGCTATAAAATTAGAACTGCAACTCCCAGCATGCAAAGTAAAGAAACTGGACGTGATAATCTAGGCACGTCTGGATTTGGGAAACTTCAGAGCGCTATATAGAGATGTGAGCTGTGACTTCAAATGTTTAAATCTCTTGCAGAAGAGGTGTGAGGCCCCAGGCCCCTTTGAAGGCCGAGTCTGGTAAAGGATGTGTACTGGGGCGGGCAGTGTCCCGGCTTAACTCTAGAGAAGGATGTGTTTGACGTCATCGTTGTTACCATTTCCCCTTTTTGTTTAATCCACAGGCCTGAGGCTGGCACGAATCTTGGCTCAGCAGCCCCACTGAGGGAATGGGCGAGTCGGGCGGATACCACTGCGAGGCCGCGGCTTTCAGGGTCCGAAGGCCTCAAATCGGCACAGGCCCGTTAGGTGGTCGCTAACGCCACTTTAATGCCGATTAACACAAAAATGACATTTTGGGTCGGATGCAAAACTGGCCAAGCTTTGACCTGGAGCTGACCTTTCACCGTGCTGGAAAAACACGCGTTTCACCTCTTTAGCCACACAAGCCGGCTGCAGCCACCGCTCCCCGGCATTGAAACGGCTGATTTATGCGGCACAACCAGAGGATGTGGTCCGTCGGCTACACTGCCGACTTTGGTGCTGGAAACCAGGGTTCGAGCCTCGGGGTCACGTCCACATCCTGTGATTCTGGGCAAATCACTTAATCTCCCCGTGCCTGAATGTGTAATGTAAATACGGTGCTTGTGTAAAGCGCTCCAATACCTTCGGGTCGAGTTTGCGCTATATAAATATGCAAAAACAAAAAAAAAGGACAAACCTTAGCATTTCCACTCCTGCTTCCACAGGATCAGAAGTGCCAAAGGAGTGTGGAGCGAACTTCGGGAGGTGTCTTCATTTCCTTTTGACGTGAACAGGAGGTGTTTTTTTAACCATGCAAAAAGGTGGCAAGTCCTCGCATTTGGGTAAAAAATATATTTGTGACGGCCACCACCCCCTGCAAGTTCGCAGTTGGAAATAAAAATTCCGAATTAAAGATCTCCGCATACAAGTTTTCAATGCTTTAGGAAGAATATTGTTCTTCACTTTGAAGCAAACATTTTAAAACTAAAGATAGCAGTACCTAGCAGTACCTAGCAGGACATACAGAAACTTTACACTACCGGTTCAAAACGATAAACACCACGCAGGAAAAGCTGAAGATTTGGGGTCGCCACGCGCTGGTGCTTTAGAAGAAGGGTCTAGGCGTTGATGATAGATCCGAGCGTAAAACGCGAATGTGAGATGGTTTTAAGTGCGAAACGGCCACTACAACACAGCCGTTTCCACACATAACATTAACCACGCATGCATTACAACGCATGCTTGGTTACCACGAATAGCCTTTACCACGCATACCATTACTACGAGATATGTAGTAAAGGCATGTGTGCTAAAGGTAAGGGTGCTTGGGGTGGTCTCTACCCCCCCCCAAAAAATAAACGGGCGAAAAAAAGGGGGGGTTTTGGGGTCCCCCCCCCCCAAAAAAAACCTCACCATTTGAAGTCGCGATGTGAAGGAAATCGGCGACGTTAGAGTAACCAGAAAGACACTTCCGGTTCCTCTTTACGACGTGCAAGATGACATTGGAAGAGCTTGGAGAGGAGAGCTTGGAGAGGAGAGCTTGGAGAGGAGAGCTTGGAGAGGTAAGGGGGATATTAGTATTTTTTTAAAAAAACACGGGATGAGGGGGTTGTGTAGAGAAGGGGTAAAATATTAGGGTTAAAGGAAGGGGTATTTAATAAAAGGGTTTGTGGGTGGGAATCCGAGCAGTATATAGAAATGGGGAAGGGAATCGGAGATAACCTTTAGCAAGAACATGCCATTAACACGCATGCTTTAACAACGAAAAACGTTGTAAAAGCATGCGTGGTAAAGGCATTTTCGTGGTAAAGGTTATGCGTACTAATGGCATTCTCGTTGTAACGCATGCATGGTAAAGGCATGCGTTGCAACGGAATGCGTTGTAATATCATACAACCGATTTAAGTGCGCTGCCGCCTCAAGGGGTCTTGCGGCGTGGTAGAGGTAACGAGGGAGCAAAACTTGCAATTTACATAAACATATTTACAAAGTGACATGCATACAAATGTAACAATACACCTACAACTATAAATGAAAACCTACAATGTCAAATATTCTGTAAAAGCCAAATGAAAGTAACATTTCTTAACCGATCTTCGAAAAGACAAAATGACAGATTAAGTGTAAAACAACTTCCGACATGATGGCCCCTCAGCACATACTGCGCCTGATTTTATGTCTGGCTTAAAACCAGCTGTTAACAATGCCTTTTGTTTACCAGTGCTTGCGGGGGACCTGGGTCAGCCCGTTGCCTATCGCTTGTGTGCAGTTGTAGCCAGCAACGACCCGGTATAGGTCAGGGTGGTCTCCCATCGCCATGCAAATGTAGGCCATACTTTTTTCGCTGTGCATTCTGGTGCTTGTAGTCCTATTATTCATGACTGCCGATTCCAGAGTGCATAGAAAAAACAATGAACGAGCTGATCTAATCTGACGTGGAATCGGAAAGCATTAGAGCTTCGGTACTACCGCAAGGATGCTTGCTGTTCAGTTGTTCAGTCACAAACCTCAAAGAGCAGAGTGAAGAAAAAAGTTGCCCTTCCATTGTAGGCGTCACAAGTCCACAATAGCGCTAGTAGTGGCGCACATGTAATGTGGCTCTCATGGTGGTATTCGAATGTGAAGTAGCTTGCGGTCACTCCTTACACCGCTACCTAGCTCTGCATGTCCAGCTGTCAACACATTGCATTCTGGGAATTGTAGTTTAGAAGAAAAAAACCTGTGTGTGTGGCTGTTTGGCCTAGCATGCAAAGTGCTTTTGGTAAAAAAAGAAGATAAACAGGCTGTCTGAAAGTGTCATTCCTGGAGTGGGGTCACCTGACAGCGTATTGCGGGTGATTGCCAATTAACATTGACGTTTGATGAATGTCGAAGCAGAACAAACACGCTGTCCTTCTTGTGAATGAGGTGAAACCGTAAATTTTTGGAATCCATTGATGAATATGTGCATGCTTACCTAGGGCCCACGGGTAGCGGCAGAGGGACTGGGGCGGGGTGTGAGGGAAATGCATCCGTTGCTGGATATCTTCAGTTTCATGGGGAGCAGCGCGGAGCAGCTCTGGTAGCACACGGCCCATGCCTGCTGCATGTATATAGTATTTACATAGCACAAACCTAGCCAAAGACAGTGCCTTAATCCAGTCACCACAGTACTACATGAAAACCAAATTACAAGTATAGCAGGACTTCTCTGTAAACAGAAGCAGCCAGGGGTAGTATAGCGTTTTAACTGGTATGCAAAGAATGAAATAGAAATGAAGTAGCACCGACAGATCCACAGGCAATCAGCAGTACAGAGTAGAACGGTGTCGTGCTATCCAGCGCTTTACATAGTAGCACAAGAGTTGGAGGGGAAACCACGGACAGGAAAGGGGTGCAGTGGTGGAGATGTCCGGCACCCTGAACTGCATTCACACAGACTGCTTGAGGGCAGCGCTCCATGTTGTTTACAAGAAGGGCAATGAAGTTCTGCACCCACTACAGGGCAGTACGAGGCTAGCCTGCATTTCTGGTAAACACGTTCAGAGCCGAGAATAAATTCTGGTATGCTCTCGGCTCAAAGAAGCAAGGAGGCTCGTTTTGCTGTCTGCGTAGCTCCCTCCCTTCTGCAGAACTGGACACACCTTCCTGAAAGCACACGAGCCGTGCCACGTGAGCTGACAGTATGCCAGGCCAACACCGAGCCGCACCAGTCACAGGGGCTGCCTTAATACGAAAGGACGAGCCCATACCTCGGGAAATGGGAGAGAGCACTGTGGGAAGGACAGGGACTGGAAAGGCAAGCACTCTGCCCCAGCGCACAGTCACAGGTCGAGTTAATATTCGACATGCGACAAGCTGTCAATATTC
This sequence comes from Triturus cristatus, assembly GCF_964204655.1. Taxonomy (NCBI): domain Eukaryota; kingdom Metazoa; phylum Chordata; class Amphibia; order Caudata; family Salamandridae; genus Triturus; species Triturus cristatus. Next base: position 1,176,892,235 of record NC_140580.1, on the reverse strand, counting down.
GGTCGTTTAGAGGCCCAACCTCAGCTCGTCAGCAAGCGATCCAGACCCGAGTGCGAGCGCAGATCTGAAGGGCAGAGCAGCACGCTGTCTACCTTCAATAGCAACAAGCAAAAGCAACAATCGCTCGCCATTGCGGGAAGGCAGCCGCTTGTTTATATTTGCATCCTGCTTTCACTTTAAGTGAAAGCGCGATGCAAAAATAAACACGCGGCTGATGTTGAGATAAGATATTGCCAGAAAGCATAATTTTCAATGGGAAGCCAGCGTTTAGCATAAACGCTCATGCTACCCAATGACAATGATGGGCGGGTCTTCAAGTCCCCTTCTGAAATCTCCTTGATCACAAGAGGTCTCACAGAGCGAGCAGCGTGTTGCGCTGCAACGCTACGCAAGACCTAATCAAAAACACTGTTGTAACAGAAGTAAAAGGGTCAGTCGCCATGGAAGGTTACAAATGGAGACAAGGGGGGTTCCAAGCAGGGAATAATCCTAATAACGACTCGGAAGCCAGCGTTTACTAAGGACAAAGACAAGCCAACTAAAAATATGGGCAAGACTTCAAAGCCATTCTCCACTACTTCATGCCTCGCAGCAGCGCATGCGCTGCCCTGGCTCAGCCTAAAAAGGGGACGCTGGAGGCATCAGAGCACAGTTCTTATGCTGACAAAATGTACTTTAAAATGACAACCTTTAGCTGGGTCACATTTTTGTCACGCTATGTTTGAAAAAATATACTAAGGGCACTTCAGTATTTTACATAGGTAGGGAGGCAATGCTTACACAAAGGCATGCAAAGGGCTTGTGTAACAACAGACGCATTGAGAAGGGGGACAAAAAAATCATGCAACACAAACACATGCAATGAGACTGGGGGGGCCATACATTGCTTGTTCTCCTTACTTGGTATTTTCTTGAAGCTCATCAAACACCACAATCTCGTCCACAGAGAAGACCGTGCAGGCACGGGCGATCTGTCCAGCAAGGTATGTCCGCAGCTCAGGAGACTGAGCGTTATCCAATATAGAGCCTGGCAATGCAACGCTGAGCGTGTATAGGCAGCCTGGAAAGAAAGACATAAAACATAAACGATCTGCCCCAAACAAATTTCAAAGCTAGCATTGAGACCAAGCTGCAGACATGACACCGCAGAGAGAAAGGGCTTGGATGAATTTGTTGAGGTCTCTGGCTCGCCAGCGGAAAAAGGAGATTAGAAAATGGAAACTGCAGAGTGGAAAGTAAGAAGAAAGAGGTCGTTTTAAGACTATGAGGTCAGATGTTTGTACTAAAGGACACTCTGAAGTGGTAGGAAAGAAGACAAAAGGTGCCAGCAGGAGAGGAGGCTGAAGGGGTGAGCAAGAGAGGAGACGAAGCATGGTGAAGTCAACAGCTGGTAAACAGTCAAACCATCCCAGAGCAAAGATGATCTCTTGTGAGATGCATGCGGTGCACCCTCACTGGGGTGTTTTGGAAGTAATAAAGATTCACAACACGGTCCTGGAGTATCAATTTGTTAGATGCTGACGTGCGTCTTAACCTACAGCACAGGACCAAAAACATGCACTTGCACAAGTTACCTGTCACTCCTCTGGTCTCTTCTTGAATGTTGGTATTTTTCCCAGTCTCCTCTTCAGCTTTTTGCTTTGTCTGGGATTTTAGTAATTTCGCCTTCTTCCATTTTTTTACTTCCTCTGTTTCTGAGAAGACAAGCATAAAGTTAACTAAAGAAAACCCAGAAAAACCACCCCACTAAAAGCTGCATCTATAACCCAAAGCAAAACAATGTTCAGTATTAGATTCACTCGTGAGCACGGCCAGCTTATCAGAAGTCAACTTTAAACATGGAAGGGAAAGCATGGTGGGGGGTGGGCTGGGGGAGTTGAGAGAGAAAGAGGAGTGTGTGCATAAAAGAGAGCACAGAGTTAGCAAGAGGGAGTGAGAATGGAGGAGACCAATGCAAGGATTGCAGAAGGCCAGAGAGAAGCATGCTAGCAAGAGACGAGCATAGGAGTGCAAGACAGATCATGCTACAAAAAAGAACAGCATGCTAGAAAGCACAACAGATAAGAGCATGAGAAGAGTGCAAGACAGCAACATGTAAGAGTGGAGGGGGCGCACGCTGGAGTGGACAGCCACAGAGAAGGGGGAGGGCATGGCACCCACAAGGGAGCAAGGAGGTGGGATCTCCTCCAAGGAAGCTGGGAGGTCAAGTTTCCTTCAAGAAAGCATGGGGGTGAGGTTAGGCATAAGACGGCAGGGGTCAGCCCAAAGTAAGCAGGGGGAGGCGGGACCAGCCCCCGAGAAAGCAAAGGGAGGCGGGATCAGTCATCAAGAAACCAGACAGTGGCCAAAGAATGCAGGAAGGGGGAGAGATCAGCCCTAAAACCAGAGGTTCAGAGAAAGAAGGGAAAGGAGATGGACTGGAAGAGGGAAAGAATGAAAAAGGGAACCGGGACAGGCAGAGGAACCGGGACAAGGCTCCTGAAGTCAGGACCAGGCTCCTGCAGTCAGGCAGAGGAGCCGGGGCACCAGGCTTCTGCAGTCAGGGGACCTGGGACCCCAGGCTCCGGCAGTCCGGAGTCTGGCAGTCAGTCAGGCAGGGGAACCGGGACACCAGGCTCCGGCAGTCTGGAAGAGGAACCGGGACACCAGGCTCCGGCAGTCTGGCAGAGGAACCGGGACACCAGGCTCCGGCAGTCTGGCAGAGGAACCGGGACACCAGGCTCCGGCAGTCTGGCAGAGGAACCGGGACACCAGGCTCCGGCAGTCTGGCAGAGGAACCGGGACACCAGGCTCCGGCAGTCTGGCAGAGGAACCAGGACACCAGGCTCCGGCAGTCAGGCAGAGGAACCAGGACACCAGGCTCCGGCAGTCAGCAGAGGAACCAGGAGAACAGGCTCCGGCAGTCAGGCAGAGTAAACCAGGAGACCAGGCTCCGGCAGTCAGGCAGAGGAACCAGGAGACCAGGCTCCGGCAAAAGTACCACGGCCAGGCTCTGGCAGTCAGGCAGAGTTACCAGGGCCAGGCTCCTGCAGTCAGGCAGAGGAGCCGGGGCACCAGGCGCCTGCAGTCAGGCAGAGGAACTGGGACACCAGGCTCCAGCAGTCAGTCAGGCAGAGGAACCAGGACCACACTCCAGCAATCAAGCTGAAGAACCGAGACACCAGTTTCCCGTAGTCAGGTAGAGGAAACCACGACCAGGCTTTTGTAGTGAGGTTGGAGGGCCAGGCTCTGAAAATAGGACAGAGGTAAGAGGACCAGGCTCTGACCGTAGGACAGGAAAGAGGGCCTGGCTCTGAAAATAGGACAGAGGTAAGAGGACCAGGCACTGGCAGTAGGACAGAGGATGGAGGACCAGGTTCTGGCAGTAGGACAGAGGATGGAGGACCAGGTTCTGGCAGTAGGACAGAGGATGGAGGACCAGGTTCTGGCAGTAGGACAGGGGAAAGAGGGCCAGCCTCTGCAGTAAAACAGAGGAAGGAGGACGAGGCTCTGGCAGTAGGACAGAAGAAAGAGGACCAGGCTCTGCAGTAGGACAGAGGAAAGAGGACCAGGCTCTGGCAGTAGGACAGTAAAGAGGGCCAGGCTCTGAAAATAGGACAGGGGAAAGAGGACAAGGGTCTGGCAGCAGGACAGAGGAAAGAGGACCAGGCTCTGACAGTAGGAAAGAGGATCAGGTTCTGGCAGCAGGACAGAGGAAAGAGGACCAGGCTCTGGCAGCAGGACAGAGGAAAGAGGACCAGGTTCTGGCAGTAGGACAGAGGAAAGAGGACCAGGCTCTGGCAGTAGGACAGAGGAAAGAGGGCCAGGTTCCGACAGTAGGACAGAAGAAAGAGGACTAGGCTCTGGCAGCAGGATAGAGGAAAGAGGACCAGGCTCTGGCAGTAGGACAGAGGAAAGAGGACCAGGCTCTGGCAGTAGGACAGTAAAGAGGGCCACGCTCTGAAAGTAGGACAGAGGAAAGAGGACCAGGCTCTGCAGTAGGACAGAGGAAGGAGGTCCAGGCTCTGGCAGCAGGACAGAGGAAAGAGGACCAGGCTCTGGCAGCAGGACAGAGGAAAGAGGACCAGGCTCTGGCAATAGGACAGAGGAAGGAGGGACATGTTCTGGCAGTAGGACAGAGGAAAGAGGGACATGTTCTGGCAGTAGGACAGAGGAAAGAGGGACAGGTTCTGGCAGTAGGATAGAGGAAAGAGGGCCAGTTCTCTGGCAGCAGGACAGTGGAAAGAGGGCCAGGCTCTGGCAGCAGGACAGAGGTAAGAGGACCAGGCTCTGGCAGCAGGACAGAGGAATGGGGGCCAGGCTCTGGCAGCAGGACAGAGGAAAGAGGGCCAGGCTCTGGCAGCAGGACAGAGGAAAGAGGACAAGGTTCTGGCAGTAGGACAGAGGAAAGAGGAGCAGGCTCTGGCAACAGGACAGAGGAAGGAGGGCCAGATTCTGGCAGGACAGAAGAAAGAGGGACAGGTTCTGGCAGTAGGACAGAGGAAAGAGGACCAAGCTCTGACGGTAGGAGTAGGACAGAGGAAAGAGGACCAGGCCCTGAAAATAGGACAGAGGTAAGAGGACCAGGCTCTGAAAATAGGACAGAGGAAAGAGGACCAGGCTCTGGCAGTAGGACAGGGGAAAGAGGACCAGGCTCTGGCAGTAGGACAGAGGAAAGAGGACCAGGCTCTGGCAGCAGGACAGAGGAAAGGGGGCCAGGCTCTGGCAGCAGGACAGAGGAACAGGCTCTGGCAGTAGGACAGAGGAAAGAGGACCAGGCTCTGACAGTAGGACAGAGGACCAGGCTCTGGCAGTAGGACAGAGGAAAGAGGACCAGGCTCTGGCAGTAGGACAGTAAAGAGGGCCACGCTCTGAAAATAGGACAGAGGAAAGAGGACCAGGCTCTGCAGTAGGACAGAGGAAGGAGGATCAGGCTCTGGCAGTAGGACAGAGGAAAGAGGACCAGGCTCTGGCAGTAGGACAGAGGAAAGAGGAGCAGGCTCTGCAGTAGGACAGAAGAAGGAGGACCAGGCTCTGACCGTAGGACAGGAAAGAGGGCCAGGCTCTGGCAGTAGGACAGAGGAAAGAGAAGCAGGCTCTGCAGTAGGACAGAGGAAAGAGGACCAGGCTCTAACAGGACAGTGGAAAGAGGGCCAGGCTCTAACAGGACAGTGGAAAGAGGGCCAGGCTCTAACAGGACAGTGGAAAGAGGGTCAGGCTCTAACAGGATAGTGGAAAGAGGGCCAGGCTCTGGCAGCAGGACAGTGGAAAGAGGGACTGGCTCTGACAGTCGGACACAGGATAGAGGACCAGGCTCTGGCAGTAGGACAGAGGAAAGAGGACCAGGCTCTGGCAGTAGGACAGAGGAAGGAGGACCAGGTTCTGGCAGTAGGACAGAGGACCAGGTTCTGGCAGCAGGACAGAGGAAAGAGGGCCAGGTTCCGACAGTAGGACAGAAGAAAGAGGACCAGGCTCTGGTAGTAGGACAGAGGAAAGAGGGCCAGGCTCTGAAAATAGGACAGAGGAAAGAGGACCAGGCTCTGCAGTAGGACATAGGAAAGAGGGCCAGGCTCTGAAAATAGGACAGAGGAAAGAGGACCAGAGAGCCAGGCTCTAACAGGACAGTGGAAAGAGGGCCAGGCTCTGGCAGCAGGACAGTGGAAAGAGGGACTGGCTCTGACAGTAGGACAGAGGAAAGAGGACCAGGCTCTGGCAGCAGGACAGAGGAAAGAGGACCAGGCTCTGGCAGCAGGACAGAGGAAAGAGGGCCAGGTTCTGACAGTAGGACAGAGGAGAGAGGACCAGGCTCTGCAGTAGGACAGAGGAAAGAGGGCCAGGCTCTGAAAATAGGACAGAGGAAAGAGGACCAGGCTCTGGCAGTAGGACAGAGAAAAGAGGACCAGGCACTGACAGTAGGACAGAGGAAAGAGGACCAGGCTCTAACAGGACAGTGGAAAGAGCGCCAGGCTCTAACAGGACAGTGGAAAGAGGGCCAGGCTCTGGCAGCAGGACAGTGGAAAGAGGGACTGGCTCTGACAGTAGGACAGAGGAAAGAGGACCAGGCTCTGGCAGTAGGACAGAGGAAAGAGGACCAGGCTCTGGCAGTAGGACAGAGGAAGGAGGAAGGAGGACCAGGTTCTGGCAGTAGGACAGAGGACCAGGTTTTGGCAGCAGGACAGAGGAAAGAGGTCCAGGCTCTGGCAGTAGGACACAGGAAAGAGGACCTGGCTCTGACAGTAGGACACAGGAAAGGGGACCAGGTCCTGGCAGTAGGACAGAGGACCATGTTTTGGCAGTAGGACAGAGGAAAGAGGACCAGGCTCTGGCAGTAGGACAGAGGAAAGAGGAAAGAGGACCAGGTTCCGACAGTAGGACAGAAGAAAGAGGACCAGGCTCTGGCAGTAGGACAGAGGAAAGAGGGCCAGGTTCCGGCAGTAGGACAGAGGAAAGAGGACCAGGCTCTGACAGTAGGACAGAGGAAAGAGGACCAGGCTGACAATAGGACAGAGGAAAGAGGACCAGGCTCTGACAGCTGGACAGAGGAAAGAGGACCAGGCTCTGGCAGTAGGACAGGGGAATGAGGACCGGTTCTGGCAGTAGGACAGAGGAAAGAGGACCAGGCTCTGACCGTAGGACAGGAAAGAGGGCCAGGCTCTGAAAATAGGACAGAGGAAAGAGGACCAGGCTCTGCAGTAGGACAGAGGAAAGAGAACCAGGCTCTGGCAGTAGGACAGAGGAAAGAGGGCCAGGCTCTGGCAGTAGGACAGAAGAAAGAGGACCAGGCTCTGCAGTAGGACAGAGGAAAGAGGACCAGGCTCTGGCAGTAGGACAGAGGAAAGAGGACCAGGCTCTGGCAGTAGGACAGAGGAATGAGGACCAGGACCAGGCTCTGGCAGTAGCCAGGCTCTGGCAGCAGGACAGAGGAAAGAGGACCAGGCTCTGGCAATAGGACAGAGGAAAGAGGACAAGGTTCTGGCAGTAGGACAGAGGACCAGGATCTGGCAGTAGGACAGGGGAATGAGGACCGGTTCTGGCAGTTGGACAGATGAACAAGAAGCCTGCTCCAACTCAAAGAAATTTCACATGCAGACATCTCTGCAGAGGATAAACATTTGTACATCCTGCATAAGGAGCTGGTGGGAACAAATAAATGTTAATATGATCTTGTGTCCACAACAGCTCTAAAAACAGCCTAATATGGCGATGATGGAATGTGTGTGGAATTGATGGATTAGTAGAGTTCTTATTCCTTTTATCATGTTGCCGAATCCCCTGCATGTCAGACTTCAGGTCTCCGACACAAGTTGTGAGGGTTGCTGTATATATGACGATGGTTACCATTGGCTGCCTTCATCTCTGCTTCCACATTGTTCTTCTTCCCCACCTCCTCCAAGGCTCTTTGCTTCTCCAGCTTTTTCAATAATTTCAACTCTTTCCATTTTTTCCGTTCCTCTTTTTCTGAAATGTGAAAATAATTTGTTTAAATACATCCAAAATCACTGTAAGATGGAGACATGTTCATGCCGGGCACAGTTCACTCCATTTGGAAGCTGCTGAATGTACAAAGTCGGGATTTAGTACATTGAAACTATTAAATAAAGAAGGCGGCATTATTTTTGGACAGGTCTTTTCAGCCGTAATGCTTATTTTCAATCTAGATATGTGATGAAATGTAGCGCTTTATAAGCGGGAGCTATGGCAGGATTCTCTCAGTATCATCAGTAATGCTTATTTTCAATCTAGATCTGTGAGGACATGTAGCGCTTTATAAGCGGGAGCTACGGCAGGATTCTCTCACTATCATCAGTAATGCCTATTTTCAATCTAGATCTGCGAGGACATGTAGCGCTTTATAAGCGGGAGCTATGGCAGGATTCTCTCACTATCATCAGTAATGCTTATTTTCAATCTAGATATGTGATGAAATGTAGCGCTTTATAAGCGGGAGCTACGGCAGGATTCTCTCACTATCATCAGTAATGCTTATTTTCAATCTAGATATGTGATGAAATGTAGCGCTTTATACGTGGGAGCTACTGCAGGATTCTCTCAGTATCATCAGTAATGCTTATTTTCAATCTAGATCTGTGAGGACATGTAGCGCTTTATAAGCGGGAGCTACGGCAGGATTCTCTCACTATCATCAGTAATGCCTATTTTCAATCTAGATCTGTGAGGACATGTAGCGCTTTATAAGCGGGAGCTATGGCAGGATTCTCTCACTATCATCAGTAATGCTTATTTTCAATCTAGATATGTGATGAAATGTAGCGCTTTATAAGCGGGAGCTACGGCAGGATTCTCTCACTATCATCAGTAATGCTTATTTTCAATCTAGATATGTGATGAAATGTAGCGCTTTATACGTGGGAGCTACTGCAGGATTCTCTCAGTATCATCAGTAATGCTTATTTTCAATCTAGATCTGTGAGGACATGTAGCGGTTTATAAGCGGGAGCTACGGCAGGATTCTCTCACTATCATCAGTAATGCTTATTTTCAATCTAGATCTGTGAGGACATGCAGCGCTTTATAAGCGGGAGCTACGGCAGGATTCTCTCACTATCATCAGTAATGCTTATTTTCAATCTAGATATGTGATGAAATGTAGCGCTTTATAAGTGGGAGCTACGGCAGGATTCTCTCAGTATCATCAGTAATACTTATTTTCAATCTAGATCTGTGAGGACATGTAGCGGTTTATAAGCGGGAGCTACGGCAGGATTCTCTCACTATCATTCAACATGCCACTGTTGCGCAGTGCTCGTTTCATCAGTGAGGGTTCTTCACCACCTCCTAGAGATGGTTTCTGCAGAATGCTGAATGGGCTGGTTCTTCTCGGTCTCACTGCCCTTCAAAGGTTCCTAAACAAGAATAGACAGTGGCGGACCCTCTGGCTTTTTTTACCTGCTAAAAGTACCCTGTCAGCTTTACCCTTCTGAACTTCTCTGGCTCTGACCTTTCAGTTAGAACTTTGCAAGAATGCGTTAAATTGCAAACGTTTGTTCTTGGCCTCAAATGTGATCTTCACCAACTGTATTTATTTATATAATACAATAAAACTATACATAACTGTAGGGAAATAAGGTTGGGGAACCTACACGATTGTGACACCCACAAACACAGAGTAAACCACCTCCCGGTTAAACAAGGGTTTTTGAAAGATGCACCCCATCCCCTTACGCCTGCGAGAGCAGCGGATCCAATCTGACAAGCGATGCACACATTAGTGCAGTGAGAGGACGGTGAAGGTCTGACCTAGTGAGCTTTGGTTGTAATGAGCAGTGCTCACAATGCTCTGGCAATGGGGCTCCTAATGCACTCTGCTGGGAAACAAACCTTCTAAAGCAGCAAACTAGACAAGGAATCGGCGAGATGTCAGGTCTCTCCATGAATCAGCTTGAGAAGTCATCACCATATGAACAAGGTAGCCGACTGGTTGCTGCTAACGTATTTCTGCTTTTATGGTTAGGTCAGCAGCTCTTCGAGGTGGGGTACAAGTGATCCTCCCAAGAACAGACATACCCTGCGGCATCCCTCTGTGCCTTGGAGGACCTCATTCACCATCTGCAAGAAGATGGCTTGAGTGACTGTACATGTGACAAGCATGACGGTGATATCATTAGCAAACAGACTACTGCCCTCTCCTATGCTCTCTCATGAAGTGCTGCACAGACAACCCACCAGGTCATCCGTATCGGAATGCAGAGCATGCAAGACCAGTCAACGAGATAACCTGTCAACTACAACATGCAGTTCTGGAACCAACGCAAGTGTTTACCGCTGTGCATCATCGCTGCAGGCTGGGAGAAGTACACAAGCGTGAGGTCCATCTTATTTAGGTTTACTGGTAATGTCATAGGGATGTGCTCAGCACCTGTGGAAGCAGTACTGGAGAATTGCGAACAGGTTTACATAGTCCCACATGGGCTGGTGTTCAGCAAGAGACCAATAAATGGCTCTCCAGTGGCCAATGCAGGAAGGAAAGGGATAGACTGTAAACTAGTCCAACGCCGGCAGGGCAGATTACAAGAAGCAGGAGGGACTTGAAATCCAGCTCAAAGCAGGCAGGTCTGATTAGAAAAAGAAAGAGACCTGAGGTACGGCTCAACGCAGGCAGGGCAGATTAGAAGAAGCAGGCAGGACCTGAAATCCAGCTCAACGCAGGCAGAGCAGATTAGAAGGAGGGACCTGCAATCCGGCTCAACGCAGGCAGAGCAGATTAGAAGGAGAGACCTGAAATTCAGCTCAACGCAGGCAGGGCAGATTAGAAGGAGAGACCCGAAATCCAGCTAAACACAGACAGGGCAGATTAGAAGAAGCAAGAGAGACCTGAAATCCAGCTCAACGTACGGATGGCAGATTACAAGAAGCAGGAGGGACCTGAAATCAGCTCAACGCAGGCAGGGCAGATTACAAGAAGCAGGAGGGACCTGAAATCCAGCTCAACTCAGGCAGGGCCGATTAGAAGCAGGAGAGACCTGAAATCCAGCTCAACGCAGGGAAGGCAGATTAGAAAAAGCAGGAGGGACCTGAAATCCAACTAAACACAGGCACGGCAGATTAGAAGAAGCAGGGGGGACCTGCAATCCAGCTCAATGCAAGTAGCGTAGATGAATAAAAAAAGCAGAAGGGACCTGAAATCCAGCTCAACGCAGGCAGGGCAGATTAGAAGAAGCAGGAGGGACCTGCAATCCAGCTCAATGCAAGCAGGGCAGATTAGAAGAAGCAGGAGGGACCTGAAATCCAGCTAAAGGCAAGCAGGGCAGATTAGAGGAAGCAGGAGGGACCTGCAATCCAGCTCAACGTACGCAGGGCAGATTACAAGAAGCAGCAGGGACCTGAAATCACCTCAACGCAGATAGGGCAGATTACAAAAAGGAGGGACCTGAAATCCAACTAAACACAGGCAGGGCAGATTAGAAGAAGCAAGAGGGACCTGCAATCCAGCTCAATGCAAGCAGGGCAGATTACAAGAAGCAGGAGGGGCCTGAAATCCAGCTCAACTCAGGCAGGGCCGATTAGAAGCAGGAGAGACCTGAAATCCAGCTCAACGCAGGGAAGGCAGATTAGAAAAAGCAGGAGGGACCTGAAATCCAACTAAACACAGGCACGGCAGATTAGAAGAAGCAGGGGGGACCTGCAATCCAGCTCAATGCAAGTAGCGTAGATGAATAAAAAAAGCAGAAGGGACCTGAAATCCAGCTCAACGCAGGCAGGGCAGATTAGAAGAAGCAGGAGGGACCTGCAATCCAGCTCAATGCAAGCAGGGCAGATTAGAAGAAGCAGGAGGGACCTGAAATCCAGCTAAAGGCAAGCAGGGCAGATTAGAGGAAGCAGGAGGGACCTGCAATCCAGCTCAACGTACGCAGGGCAGATTACAAGAAGCAGCAGGGACCTGAAATCACCTCAACGCAGATAGGGCAGATTACAAAAAGAAGGAGGGACCTGAAATCCAACTAAACACAGGCAGGGCAGATTAGAAGAAGCAAGAGGGACCTGCAATCCAGCTCAATGCAAGCAGGGCAGATTAGAAGAAGCAGGAGGGACCTGAAATCCAGCTAAAGGCAAGCAGGGCAGATTAGAGGAAGCAGGAGGGACCTGCAATCCAGCTCAATACAAGCAGGGCAGATTAGAAGAAGCAGGAGGGACCTGCAATCCAGCTCAACGCAGATTAGAAGCAGAAGGGACCTGAAATCCAGCTCAGCGCAGGCGGGGCAGATTAGAAGAAGTAGGAGGGACCTGAAATCCAGATAAACACAGACAGGGCAGATTAGAAGAAGCAAGAGAGACCTGAAATCCTGTTCAACGTACGCAGGGCAGATTACAAGAAGCATTAGGGACCTGAAATCAGATAAACGCTGATAGGGCAGTTTACAAAAAGCAGCAGGGATCTGAAATCCACCTTAACACAGGCAGGGCAGATTAGAAGAAGGAGAGACCTGAAATCCAGCTCAACGCAGGCAGGGCAGATTAGAAGGAGAGACCTAAAATCCAGCTCAGCGCAGGCAGGCAACACAGCCTTAATACTGAGCACTTTACGAACCAGCTCAGCACAGGCAAGTGAGAGGTATATCAGGGAATGGGAATGTTAGGATACAGCTCATCGGAAGTAGACACATTTCTAGTGGGCAGCTTTGGACCAACACAGGACACAACTATTGCTGGGGCAGGTCATCTCAGCCAGCACAGGTGCAACTGTTACAAGGGAGTCAGGGACTAATTAAGCTCCATCACTAACAAGAAAAGCGAGGGTTTGGATAGGGCAGAAGGCATCATGTGACCTAGCCCAACACTGGCAGACAACTCCAGAAGTCATTGACATGGATCCATTGTCCTGGATGACAGACAGAAACAGGTTGCTCTTAAGAGGGAACCGAGCTTTCAGACACACCACACCTGCTTTCCATGCCTCGGTCAGTATCAAGTACAACTCACCCTTGTTTATTCTTCATGTACCCAGTGACTTTACACTCATCACCGCAACGTTTGCGGGTCTGTGAAACAAGTCCAGGCCATTTCAACTAAAAATAAACTATTATAGTGTTCGATCGTGCCCACTGGTTCTGCAGTGTTGCTTCTTTCATAAAGTGTTGTTCCCTGCAATGGTGCTTGTTCTGGTGCACTGCATAAGAGATGTGTCACTGATTTAGATATACACCTGCATGGGCCTTACAGGTGAGCAATGGACATTGCACCCATTCCTTGCTCAGAACTCAGCAGCCAGTCAGCTATCTCACACTCTAAGCCCTCAGGAGACCCCGCAGCCAGGACGCTATCCCACTTATCAGGCCAGCACAAGTCTTATTTCCAAGGCAGAAGTCAGGCATGGCCTTCATGAACACCCACAGTCAGGCATTGTCCGTCCCGATGCATGGACAGGGCCAATGGAAATGGGTTTAAATGTTTGTAGCTTGACAGATTAACTCACCACACAGATCTGCACCGCTCTGCTAAGGTTTTTACTGTTTACTAACAAACCAGCTGCACTGTATGTGGCATTGCTGAAGAGTTTTTAAATCTTGCAAGGAAAGATAGCAGATGTTTCAAATTATTATTTTTTTTTCCTAGTAACCTTACTTAACCTTAGGGCGACGTGTGTGGCTCATAGACCGAGGTCACAGGGAATAATATACTGCCACTCAGATTTTGTTAATGCAATTTATTTATTCATTTTCACTCCCATAGACCAACACAACACATTAAATAGGGGCGTTCAACACAACCAGATATCAGACCCCGATCTGAAGATGTGCTGCCAGCAGTATTGAGCGGCAGCACATGTACCACACTAATGAGTGTCATCTAGTGGTTGAAGTGGGCGGGATCAGAGGGGTACGGCATGCCCATACTTTTTCAATTTAGGAAAAACAGCTCCCTACTTTCTGTGAAAAGAGAACCCTCCTGGGACGGTTATTTCCGAGAGCTGAAATGCTTCAGTTGAAGTGCAAGGCAGAGAGTCTCTTGTGCTGTGACATGGAGGGAGGGGCCGAAAGCTAAACAAGCCTTCCTGCCAAGATGCCTGCTACCCTGAAAGAAATGCAAATGTGCGCAATTGGTCAATCTCCAAATGTAAAGGGCACTTGGAAGAAGTATTGGCTTTAATTGAAGGAATCACTTGACCCTTCCTGATAACACAGATTGATTCTTTTGAGAGGGATTGCAAGAGAGATCCCAGCTGAGCTGTGAAGTGTGTGCTTTTAACGGTCCGTTATAAAAAAAAATGCATGAGGTACAATTTGTGTGTTGCTCAAATCTATATTTTGGAAGCACTTTTTATCTTAAACATTTTTGCACATTTTGTAGCAGCCTATCTTATACTGTGTGTAATGGAAATTTAAAATAATGACATAGATTCACAGTACTTTCTGTGACAGACAGGTCGTTATTGTTCACTGCAGCAACCAGGGTTCAATTCTGTGGCTCTCTGGTTAACCATACAGACCTCTGCAGTATATTAACCAACAGAGGTTTCATAATGTACGCTATTGCATTTCCTACTGATTAACTCGCATTTATTTTTCATTTAAGCTGTGTCTTAGTTAATATGTAGTTACCTAAAGGTGAAAGACTGAAGAAAGCTTCAGAATATTTTTTTTTTTTTGCCACGACCTTGATACCACCTCACACGCTTACTTACCCCGCCCCCTTTGCGCACAGCATCACCGTTCCCATACTTTTTTTTATGCACTTCGGCCACTGGTTTCATCAGCAGTCAGTCTCTGGTTGTACAAAGGAGCCCTAGCAGTTACTGAGAATTGCTCACGGTACATGGTCTAAACAAAATCCGTACTTACTTTGCTGCGTAAGGGCCCGCCAATTGGTCTTCTGGTCACCCTGAAAAGAGAAAGTAGGTGGCAGTATCAGACCAGAGGGTTCAGTACAAGGAGGCAGGTATAATTTCAGAAGGATGTGGGTCTTGGGGCATCTGGTCCAAAAGAGACTGGATTCGGGAATGAACATGGGTCAGAGCACTGGGTCTGACAAGTACTCGTAATACCACCACATCCGAGGGGTGGATTTAAGATGAGTATCTGACCTGAGAAATGGAAGGCCTTTTTAACTCTCACATGTGCAGTGTCCTGATTATTTTCTCATTAATCGCTCCTATGTTCTGTTCTGTCCAGCAGCCTGTCCCCTACCCAGCCTGTTTCCCTAAGTTAGTCCCTGCTCTGCTGTCTTTATCATTTACTCCTTTACTCCTTTCCCCTCCAAGCCACTGGGGCCCTCAGAGCATCACCTTTCCACATCCATCATCCCTCACCTGCCTGCCTTGCTCCCTCCATTCTATTATCTGCACTGTCATGAATTCCCACTCCCCTCGAGTCCCATCATCCGCCCCTCCGCTTCCTGGCCTCCCAACAACATTCATTACATTCTCTGTTGGAACCCCCATCTTCTTCCATGACCTGCCCTACCACCTCCATTACCCACTCTTCTTTACTAAGCCCTGGCTCCTACCCCTTCCTACATTCGCTTCTACACCCCTATCCCCCATTAACTGATCCACCTCCACTACCTCACCCATCTATGGCTGGCATCAATGACTTAAAAGTGGCCTGCGGGGATTAGACTACAAGGCATTGATTGAAACTCTGGACACGTCAAATAGAGCTTTAAGGTGAGCACTGAACAGCTGTGCACACCTGTCATGTATGATAAGCTCTGAGAGCAAACCTGCTGCTATCTTTACCACTCGTTCATCCATGTGCGTAATGTGGGCTGTGGACCTGGGTAGATAAGTGACATGACCCTGTTCGCTCAATCTGCATTTGTTGCTGCGGTCTGTACCCCAAAAAGGCAGACTGCATCTTGAGTTTACAGCTTAACCTGCAGTTACCCCTGCAATCTCAAAGGCTGCCCTACTGCTCGATGCACCATCCGCCTGCCAACGCGAGCCCCCTCCATGAGCCTATAGGGATACACTACAGCTTGGTGTCCATCTCAAGGCAGAGAGGCTAAGGATGGCTTCAATAGGTGACTTTACTGTTGGGCCCTTAAAGCTTAGATCTCCTCCGTCTCCCTTCCACTGAACCACTCCCCACACTTCTAATCTCAAAGGTCGCAGTACTACCCAATGCACCATCCATCGATCGGTGCCCCTCCTCCCATGGACCCATAGGCATACAGCGGGTCAAATGCCCCTCTCTGCCATCCCTGCCTCCTTGGTGTTGAGATGAAGGAATAAAGACTAAGGAGGGGCTTCCACAGGTGACTTTACTGTTGGACCGTAGAGCCTGTAAACCCTCCTTCACCTGCCCTCCACCTCCTTTCCACTGAGATGATGCCCACACTTACAATCGCAAAGGTTTCCCTAATGCCCGATGCACCATCCATCAGCCAACCCGAGCGCCCCCTTGGGCCTCTAGGCCCACAGCAGGTCAAGTGGCCCTCTCTGCATCTTGGGGTACAGATGAAGGCAGAGAGGCTAGGGGGTCTTCCGTATGTGAATTTCCTGTTGGGCCCTAGGGCCTAGAAACCCTCCCTCCTCTCCCTTCCACTGCACCGCGCCTCACGCTTCCTCATTTTATTAAATCTAATTACACTTTTTCCCAGGATTACTCATTAACCACTACTCGCTTCACTTCACTAGTGCCACATGCACCTGTGGCTTGCACCATCACTTCTAACTGATGCACAGAATCCATTCACTTCTTCAGGCTGTGCCATCACCACTGGCAGTGGTACAGAACTTAACACTTCTCGTCCTCTCTCCCCATTAGTAAGATCAGTCTCCTCTCCCCCATTAATGTTCTCTCTCCCCATTAGTAAGATCAGTCTCCTCTTCCTCATTAATGTCCTCTCTCCCATTTTAGTAAGATCAGTCTCCTCTTCCTCATTAATGTCCTCTCTCCCATTTTAGTAAGATCAGTCTCCTCTCCCCCATTAATGTTCTCTCACCCCATTAGTAAGATCAGTCTCCTCTCCCCCATTAATGTTCTCTCACCCCATTAGTAAGATCAGTCTCCTCTCCCCCATTAATGTTCTCTCACCCCATTAGTAAGATCAGTCTCCTCTCCCTCATTAATGTCCTCTCCCCCATTAGTAAGATCAGTCTCCTCTTCCTCATTAATGTCCTCTCTCCCCCATTAGTAAGATCAGTCTCCTCTCCCTCAATGTCCTCTCGCCCCCTACTAGTAAGATCAGTCTCCTCTCCCTCAATGTCCTCACACCCCCCCATTAGTAAGATCAGTCTCCTCTCCCTCATTAATGTCCTCTCCCCCATTAGTAATATCAGTCTCCTGTCCCTCATTAATGTCCACTCCCCCCATTAGTAAGATCAGTCTCCTCTCCCTCATTAATGTCCTCTCTCCATTAGTAAGATCAGTCTCCTTTCCCTCATTAATGTCCTCTCCCCCCCATTAGTAAGATCAGTCTCCTCTCCCCATTAATAAGATCCGTCTCCTCTTCCTCATTAATGTCCTCTCTCCCCCATTGGTAAGATCAGTCTCGTCTCCCCATTAATGTTCTATCTCCCCATTAGTACGATCAGCCTCCTCTCCTCCATTACTGTGCTCTCTCCCCAATAGCGATATCAGTCTCCTCTCCCCCCTTTAACATCCTCGCTCATTTAATAAGATCAGTCTCCTCTCCCTCATTAATGTCCTCTCTCCCAGCATTAGAAAGAGGTCTCCTCTCCCCCATTAATGTCCTCTCTCTCCCCATTAGTAAGATCAGTCTCCTCTTCCTCATTTATGTCCTCTCCCCCATTAGTAAGATCAGTCTCCTCTCCCTCATTAATATCCCCTCTCCCCCATTAGTAAGATCAGTCTCCTCTCCCTCATTAATGTCCTCTCTCTCCCCATTAGTAAGATCAGTCTCCTCTCCACCATTAATGTCCTCTCTCTCCCCATTAGTAAGATCAGTCTCCTCTTCCTCATTTATGTCCTCTCCCCATTAGTAAGATCAGTCTCCTCTCCCTCATTAATGTCCTCTCTCTCCCCATTATTAAGATCAGTCTCCTCTCCCTCATTAATGTCCTCTCTCCCAGCATTATAAGATGTCTCCTCTCCCCCATTAATGTCCTCTCTCTCCCCATTAGTAAGATCAGTCTCCTCTTCCTCATGTATGTCCTCTCCCCCATAAGTAAGATCAGTCTCCTCTCCCTCATTAATGTCACCTCTCCCCCATTAGTAAGATCAGTCTCCTCTCCCCCATTAACGTCCTCTCCCCCATTAGTAAGATCAGTCTCCTCTCCCTCATTAATGTACTCTCGTCCCCCAATAGTAAGATCGGACTTCTCTCACTCATTAATGTCCTCTCGCCCCCCATTAATAAGATGATGAGTTACCTCTCCCTCATTATTGTCCTCTCTCTCCCATTAGTAAGATCAGTCTCCTCTCCCTCATTAATGTCATCTCTCCCCATTGATAAGATCAGTCTCCTCTCCCATTCATTAAGATCAGTCTCTTCTCCCCCATTAGTGTCATCTCTCCCCCATTGGTAAGATCAGTCTTATCTCCCCCATTAGTAAGATCAGTCTCCTCTCCCTCAATGTCCTCTCGCCCCCCAATTAGTAAGATCAGTATCCTCTCCCCATTAATGTCCTCTCTCCCACATTAGTAAGATCAGTCTCCTCTCCCCAGTAATGTCCTCTCTCTCCCCATTATTAAGATCAGTCTCCTCTCCCTCATTAATGTCCTCTCTCCCAGCATTAGAAAGATGTCTCCTCTCCCCCATTAATGTCCTCTCTCCCCATTAGTAAGATCAGTCTCCTCTTCCTCATTTATGTCCTCTCCCCCATAAGTAAGATCAGTCTCCTCTCCCTCATTAATGTCACCTCTCCCCATTAGTAAGATCAGTCTCCTCTTCCTCATGTATGTCCTCTCCCCCATAAGTAAGATCAGCCTCCTCTCCCTCATTAATGTCAACTCTCCCCCATTAGTAAGATCAGTCTCCTCTCCCCCATTAACGTCCTCTCCCCCATTAGTAAGATCAGTCTCCTCTCCCTCATTAATGTACTCTCGTCCCCCAATAGTAAGATCGGTCTTCTCTCACTCATTAATGTCCTCTCGCCCCCCATTAATAAGATGATGAGTTACCTCTCCCTCATTATTGTCCTCTCTCTCCCATTAGTAAGATCAGTCTCCTCTCCCTCATTAATGTCATCTCTCCCCATTGATAAGATCAGTCTCCTCTCCCATTCATTAAGATCAGTCTCTTCTCCCCCATTAGTGTCATCTCTCCCCCATTGGTAAGATCAGTCTTATCTCCCCCATTAGTAAGATCAGTCTCCTCTCCCTCAATGTCCTCTCGCCCCCCAATTAGTAAGATCAGTATCCTCTCCCCATTAATGTCCTCTCTCCCACATTAGTAAGATCAGTCTCCTCTCCCCAGTAATGTCCTCTCTCTCCCCATTATTAAGATCAGTCTCCTCTCCCTCATTAATGTCCTCTCTCCCAGCATTAGAAAGATGTCTCCTCTCCCCCATTAATGTCCTCTCTCCCCATTAGTAAGATCAGTCTCCTCTTCCTCATTTATGTCCTCTCCCCCATAAGTAAGATCAGTCTCCTCTCCCTCATTAATGTCACCTCTCCCCATTAGTAAGATCAGTCTCCTCTCCCATTCATTAAGATCAGTCTCCTCTCCCTCATTAATGTACTCTCGTCCCCAATAGTAAGATCGGTCTTCTCTCACTCATTAATGTCCTCTCGCCCGCCATTAATAAGATGATCAGTTACCTCTCCCTCATTATTGTCCTCTCTCTCCCATTAGTAAGATCAGTCTCCTCTCCCTCATTAATGTCATCTCTCCCCATTGATAAGATCAGTCTCCTCTCCCATTCATTAAGATCAGTCTCCTCTCCCCCATTAGTGTCATCTCTCCCCCATTGGTAAGATCAGTCTTATCTCCCCCATTAGTAAGATCAGTCTCCTCTCCCTCAATGTCCTCTCGCCCCCCCCATTAGTAAGATCAGTCTCCTCTCCCCAGTAATGTCCTCTCCCCATTAGTAAGATCAGTCTCCTCTCCCTCATTAATGTTCTCTCTCCCCCATTAGTAAGATCAGTCTCTTCTCCCCCATTAATGTCCTCTTCCCATTAGTAAGATCAGTCTCCTCTCCCTCATTAATGTCCTCTCTTCGCCCATTTATTAAGATCAGTCTCCTCTCCCTCATTAATGTCCTCTCTCCCCCCCATTAGTAAGATCAGTCTCTTCTCTCTCATTAATGTCATCTCTCCCCATTGATAAGATCAGTCTCCTCTCCCATTCATTAAGATCAGTCTCCTCTCCCCCATTAGTGTCCTCTCTCCCCTATTAGTAAGATCAGTCTCCTCTCCCTCAATGTCCTCTCGCCCCCCATTAGTAAAATCAGTCTCCTCTCCCTCATTAATGTCCTCTCCCCATTAGTAAGATCAGTCTCCTCTCCCTCATTAATGTTCTCTCTCCCCCATTAGTAAGATCAGTCTCCTCTCCCTCATTAATGTCCTCTCCCCCATTAGTAAGATGAGTCTCCTCTCCCCATTAATGTCCTCTCTCCCCCATTAGTAAGACCAGTCTCCTCTCCCCAGTAATGTCCTCTCTCTCCCCATTATTAAGATCAGTCTCCTCTCCCTCATTAATGTCCTCTCTCCCAGCATTAGAAAGATGTCTCCTCTCCCCCATTAATGTCCTCTCTCCCCATTAGTAAGATCAGTCTCCTCTCCCTCATTAATGTTCTCTCTCCCCCATTAGTAAGATCAGTCTCTTCTCCCCCATTAATGTCCTCTTCCCATTAGTAAGATCAGTCTCCTCTTCCTCATTTATGTCCTCTCCCCCATTAGTAAGATCAGTCTCCTCTCCGTCATTAATGTCCCCTCTCCCCCATTAGTAAGATCAGTCTCCTCTCCCCCATTAACGTGCTCTCCCCCATTAGTAAGATCGGTCTCCTCTCCCCTAATAATGTCCTATCTCCCCCATTAGTAAGATAAGTGTCCTCTCCCTCATTAATGTTCTCTCTCTCCCCCATTAATGTCCTCTCTCTCCCCATTAGTAAGATAAGTCTTGTCTCCCCCATTCATGTTCTCTCTTACCATTAGTAAGATCAGTCTCCTCTCCCCTTCTTTAATGTCCTTTTCCCTCATTAGTAAGATCAGTCTCCTCTCCCTCATTAATGTCCTCTCCCCATTAGTAAGATCAGTCTCTTCTCCCCCATTAATGTCCTCTCCCCATTAGTAAGATCAGTCTCCTCTCCCTCATTAATGTCCTCTCTCCACCCATTTATTAAGATCAGTCTCCTCTCCCTCATTAATGTCCTCTCTCCCCCATTAGTAAGATCAGTCTCTTCTCCCCCATTAATGTCCTCTCCCCATTAATAAGATCAGTCTCCTCTCCCTCTTTAATGTCCTCTACCCCCATTAGTAATATCAGTCTTCTCTCCCTCATTAACGTACTCTCGCCCCCCAATAGTAAGATCGGTCTCCTCTCCCTCATTATGGTCCTCTCTTCCCCATTAGTAAGATCAGTCTTCTCTCCCCCATTAGTGTCCTCTCTCCCCATTAGTAAGATCAGTCTTCTCTCCCTCATTAATGTCCTCGCTCCCCTATTAGTAAGATCAGTCTCCTTTCCCTGAATGTCCTCTCGCCCCCCATTAGTAAGATCAGTCTCCTCTCCCTCAACGTCCTCTCACCCCCATTAGTAAGATCAGTCTCCTCTCCCTCATTAATGGTCTCTCGCCCCCCATTAGTAAGATCAGTCTCCTCTCCCTCAATGGCCTCTCGCCCCCCAATAGTAAGATCAGTCTCCTCTCCCTCATTAATGTCCTCTCCCCATTAGTAAGATCAGTCTCCTCTCCCTCATTAATGTCCTCTCCCCCCATTAGTAAGATCAGTCTCCTCTCCCCATTAATGTCCTCTCTCCCGCATTAGTAAGATCAGTCTCCTCTCCCTCATTAATGTCCTCTCCCCATTAGTAAGACCAGTCTCTTCTCCCCCATTAATGTCCTCTTCCCATTAGTAAGATCAGTCTCCTCTCCCTCATTAATGTCCTCTCTCCACCCATTTATTAAGATCAGTCTCCTCTCCCTCATTAATGTCCTCTCTCCCCCATTAGTACGATCAGTCTCTTCTCCCTCATTAATGTCATCTCTCCCCATTGATAAGATCAGTCTCCTCTCCCATTCATTAAGATCAGTCTCCTCTCCCCCATTAGTGTCATCTCTCCCCCATTAGTAAGATCAGTCTTCTCTCCCTCATTAATGTCCTCTCTCCCCTATTAGTAAGATCAGTCTCCTCTCCCTCAATGTCCTCTCGCCCCCATTAGTAAAATCAGTCTCCTCTCCCTCATTAATGTCCTCTCCCCATTAGTAAGATCAGTCTCCTCTCCCTCATTAATGTTCTCTCTCCCCCATTAGTAAGATCAGTCTCCTCTCCCTCATTAATGTCCTCTCCCCCATTAGTAAGATGAGTCTCCTCTCCCCATTAATGTCCTCTCTCCCCCATTAGTAAGACCAGTCTCCTCTCCCCAGTAATGTCCTCTCTCTCCCCGTTATTAAGATCAGTCTCCTCTCCCTCATTAATGTCCTCTCTCCCAGCATTAGAAAGATGTCTCCTCTCCCCCATTAATGTCCTCTCTCTCCCCATTAGTAAGATCAGTCTCCGCTTCCTCATTCATGTCCTCTCCCCCATTAGTAAGATCAGTCTCCTCTCCGTCATTAATGTCCCCTCTCCCCCATTAGTAAGATCAGTCTCCTCTCCCCCATTAACGTCCTCTCCCCCATTAGTAAGATCGGTCTCCTCTCCCCTAATAATGTCCTATCTCCCCCATTAGTAAGATAAGTGTCCTCTCCCTCATTAATGTCCTCTCTCTCCCCATTAGTAAGATCAGTCTTCTCTCCCCAGTAATGTCCTCTCTCCCCATTAGTAAGATAAGTCTTGTCTCCTCATTAATGTTCTCTCTTACCATTAGTAAGATCAGTCTCCTCTCCCCTTCTTTAATGTCCTTTCCCCTCATTAGTAAGATCAGTCTCCTCTCCCTCATTAATGTCCTCTCCCCATTAGTAAGATCAGTCTCTTCTCACCCATTAATGTCCTCTCCCCATTAGTAAGATCAGTCTCCTCTCCCTCATTAATGTCCTCTCTCCACCCATTTATTAAGATCAGTCTCCTCTCCCTCATTAATGTCCTCTCTCCCCCATTAGTAAGATCAGTCTCTTCTCCCCCAATAATGTCCTCTCCCCATTAGTAAGATCAGTCTCCTCTCCCTCTTTAATGTCCTCTCCCCCCATTAGTAAGATCAGTCTTCTCTCCCCCATTAGTGTCCTCTCTCCCCATTAGTAAGATCAGTCTTCTCTCCCTCATTAATGTACTCTCGCACCCCAATAGTAAGATCGGTCTCCTCTCCCTCATTATTGTCCTCTCTTCCCCATTAGTAAGATCAGTTTTCTCTCCCCCATTAGTGTCCTCTCTCCCCATTAGTAAGATCAGTCTTCTCTCCCTCATTAATGTCCTCTCTCCACTATTAGTAAGATCAGTCTCCTCTCCCTCAATGTCCTCTCACCCCCCATTAGTAAGATCAGTCTTCTCTCCCTCATTAATGTCCTCTCCCCATTAGTAAAATCAGTCTTCTCTCCCTCATTAATGTCCTCTCTCCACTATTAGTAAGATCAGTCTCCTCTCCCTCAATGTCCTCTCACCCCCCATTAGTAAGATCAGTCTTCTCTCCCTCATTAATGTCCTCTCCCCATTAGTAAAATCAGTCTCCTCTCCCTCATTAATGTCCTCTCCCCATTAGTAAGATCAGTCTCCTCTCCCCCGTTAATGTCCTCTCGCCCCCTATTAGTAAGATAAGTCTCCTCTCCCTCATTAATGTCCTCTCCCCCATTAGTAAGATCAGTCTTCTTTCCCTCATTAATGTCCTCTTGCCCCCCTTTAGTAGGATCAGTCTCCTCTCCCTCATTAATGTCCTCTCCCCCATTAGTAAGATCAGTGTTCTTTCACTCATTCATTTCCTGTCGCCCCATATTAGCAGGATCAGTGTTCTCTCACTCATTACATCCCCGTCAGTCTTCCTCGCCACATGACTAACAAAGTGAGCTTCAGCTCCACACCAGAACCCTCCAAAGCAAAAAGTCAGCCTCCCATGCCTCCCCAATATGGCCGACCCATTACACCCAGGACCTCTATAAGAGGCAGGCCGGCCCAACCCATCAACCTGTTTTTTTTGTTCTGCGCTGCAGATTCTCCAGAGCCTTTTCAATCAGGTAAGTTGGGCCGAGGTCCTGCTTCAGCAGGTCCCAGGGCCCTGGTGTGGAGGCCCTGCTCGAGCGGGCTCGGGCACTGCTTCCCACACCTTCTGGCCCCCGCGTTGCACTTTGGTTTTTGACGCCCTGCTCTAGCGGGCTCTGGTGGTTGCGGGCACCTGGGGTTTCCTTTTATCCCCCTTATTGCTTTCTGCCCTGCTATAGCAGGCTTTGCGGTTGGGTCTCTGCTGTCTCACAGCCCGGCGGGCTTTTTCAGGGTGGCTTCGGTCCCCGGGACGGCTGCGGACCTGTGTGCCGAGTTTTACATGGCATGGGACCTCCACACGGGGGAATTGAGCATTCTTTGCATCAGTTAACGCGCATTCTATTAAGACCCGGGTGGCGTTGTGTTGTTGGTAAACTTGCTGTTTCACTCGTGCACACGCTGCGTCCCCGAGCTCAGGCAGCCCTGCTGGGCGGTGCTCATTAACCCACCATGGGACAGGGAGTATTTGGGCGGTTTTTCGAGGATCAAGCAAATGGACCCCTGCCGTGGAGCTTGTTGTCCCACAGCTGGGTTACGGGGCTGCGGCGTGTGCTGCATTCCGCCCCGGGCTCATAAGTGGCGTACAGTCGCCTTCCACTGAGCCGGCTCCATAGGCTGCAGCGCAAACAGAACGAGTTTCAATTTTGGGGTTGTAAGCCTAGTGACTGGAACTGCTGGCTGTGGAAATTGCGGTCGGGGTTCGTGTCCCGCTCTTGTCTCGACACTGTGGGCAAATCACCTGTGTTATGGGCTCGCGTTTCTGTCTCGTTGCATGTCACTCGCATCCTTCCCTGTGGCTTCGATGGGCTGTTTGTGGTTCCTGCCACCCACACGCCTTGGGGCGTTTCTGCCCGGCTTCTGCAGGCTCTGGCTGCGCGGGCGGGCTCTGCAGGGGGGCTTACCTTCCTGGCCTGGTTTTCTGTTGTGGGCTGCTACCGTTGCCTCGGTGGGTCCCAGTCCCAGGGGTTGCCGTGTATCGTATTCTCCTGTTCCTATGGTCATCGACTATGCTTTGGGTGTTGTGGAGTTTTCACATTCATGCTTGTGGCCGCCGGTGTTCCCAGTTGATTCGAGACTTGCGTTGCGTGTCTTTTTCCCTGATTTACTTGTGTCGGGGGACTGCGCATGTTCTATTGGGGGCTCTCGTTTTCTGCAGTACATCGGGCTCACCTTTTGCTGGTTATTGTGTGTGTCCTGGTGGGGTTTCCGACTCCGGTCATTGCCGTGTGTCTGTGTTTACCTTACTCCTCTCTTGGGGGGTGTGGGGTTATTTTTCCCACTCTGCGGGTTTTGAGTTTCCCCTTTTGTTCCTACGTGTTTTGGCCTGCTTCTGTGCGCTGTGCAGGAGCTGGTAGATAGCCTTATGGCTAGTGCGGTCGTCCCAGGGGCTGGGGTTGCCAGTTCGTGTCTCGGTTCACCGCTCTTCTTCCCGTGCTTCTAGGCTATCCACTCTCATTTTCGTTTACTTTTTTTTTTGTATTCATTGGCCTTCGAATCAATGTATCATTACAGGAGTATATGTTGGATGTGGTAGTGTGGGGGAGCAGGTTGGGTTGGCACCTGTCTGTCCCGGTTCGGACGACGTGTACTCTGTACTCTGGGGATGGTGTTTATTGGTATATACCTGGCAGTTGTGTGTTCCTAATTGCTTTTCTTGCCTCTCTTTTGATTCAATTGGTCTAGGTTTTCCCTTGGGTGAGTGCTGACTCTTGCTCCTACAGTTGCGTGTTTCTACATCTTGGTGTTCACGGGCAGTGGTTGCCTCATCGGTTTGTGCAGCGGCATCGGGATGCCGTATGTCCACTGGCAACATGCATTTCATGGAGAGTCCCTGTGGCCTAATGATTAGGATCTTAGTCTCTTACTCGCGGGGTTAAGTGTTCCATTCCTGGTGTTTCAATGTTTCTGTTTCCCCGATTGAATATGTAGGCTTTATTGATTTGTTTGTCCACGGTTGGACATTTCAATATTCGCTACATTGGACCCTTCTCACTCTTTCTTTGTTCTGGGGGTGCGTTGTTGGGTTCCATTGTGCTGGTGGCTTAGTGGTCTGTTGCGTCCACTGCGGGCACCTGTGTTTGACCTCTTGGTCACTGGTTCTACTCCCTGCGGGTCCACTCGACCTTTCGTCCTTCTGGGGTCGTGATAAGGAGTGCCATTGTGTTGGGTGACTGTAGGCGTCTGTTCAGCGCCAAGTTGCTCTTGGGTAGACTTGCCCTTTACTGGTTCGCTTTGTGGTACTACGCTCTTTGTAAGGGGGCATCTTTGATTGCCTTTCATGTACGTGCTGGTGGTGGTCAATGCTTCGACTGTTTGGGTGTTGCGGGGCCACGACTTCATTTTTTGCTGCGTTGTCCCTTTTTCCTTCATCCCTTCCAGGTTTTGGGCCTGCGGTTCTTGCGTCCTGTGGACTCCTGTTCCCGCCTGCTCTCCATTGTTGTGCGGGGTCTGTCCCGGTCGTTTCCTTGTTGGACGTCCTCCGGGGGTTTCCGGGGGCTGTGGCGTGTCTGATAGCCTATGGCCATTCCACCCTGACAACACCTGCTCTCGTCTGTTTCAGAAGTTATGCAAGGGAGCCCTGTCTTGTCCAGGGCCGCGGCTTGCCGCTTCCTCCTCCTCCTGCTCCCTGTCTCAGCTGGCGGCTCCTGCACCCCCTCCTGACGGCTTCCTGCTGTCGCCATGCTTCTCCTCGCCTCCTGGGGGTCGGGGCTTTGTTGTAGTCCTTTCTGTTAGCTCTCCTCTCGTCCTGGATGGCACGGTTCCTTGGGTCCTGCCCTCTGCCAGGTTGCTCCGGTTGTCGGTTATTGGGCTCCCCTGCTCCTTGTCTTGGAGCTGTGACTCTTTGGTTGCTCTACTGCCTTTGGGTGGTGCCCGCTTGGTTGGGCCGGGGGTTCAGCGCCCGCCTCTGCTGGGATGTGCGTTCTGAGCTTTTATTGCAGGGTCATGTTTTGGCGGTCTCGCTGGTCCTTTTGTGGCAGGTCCTGTTAATCGGATTTCGTTTGGCCCCCCGGCTGTTTCGGTTGGGGTTGTCTACCATGGTAGGGGCCTTCCTCGGGACGTGTTTTGGGTCTTGTTGACTGGCGGTGTTTCCCCGGTCTGTCATTTGCGGATCCTCCCCTTCCTGTTGGTCTCGGTGCCTCTGGCCCTTCCTTGGTTCCTTTCTCTTGCCCCGGTGTCTCCCTTCCCGCCCTGTCTCCTGGTGCGGCCGGGGGTCATTCTGTTCTGGGACCCCCTTCCCGAGTGTTGGCAGCTTTTGCCATCCTGGGGGGGCATGCTTGGGTTCCCGATTTGTGCTGGGTCCCCCTGATGGCAGGTTTCCAGTCTGGCTTCTGTTTTCCATTCCTTGGCTTCTCTGGGGTTTTCCCCTGCCTTGCTGGGGCTTATTTGTTACTATTCTGGGAGGTTTGTCCCCTGCCTCATGATCCGGGGTGTTTGCTGGGTTCGCCCCGGTTGACTTTTTGGCACAATGGTGCTGTCCTTGCCTAGGTCGCTTTTGGCTCCGGCCGTGACTCCCCGAATGCTCGTGTTCTCATTGGCTCTCATGAGATGCTTTGTGGCTCTTTAGTGCCTGGATGGGAGTTCTCCTGGGGGCGTCTGGTTCCTTTGGGTCCCCGGTGTCGGCTCCTCATCCTTCTCGTCCGGGCTCCCAGCCTTGCGCTTTCCTGGGGTCCTTTTTCTTCCAGGGGTTCTGGGTTTGTTAGGATTGGCCTGGGTTTTTGCCCTGTTGGTGGTGCTCGCCTGGGTGCATCTCCATTGGCGTCTGCTGCTGTGGTGGTTGACTTGGGGACTGTTGCTACTCCCGGTTCTCATCTCCCTGGCGGGGCCCTGCGCTTCCGGTGTGGATTTGTATCCTCGTTTTTTGTCCCTGGTTTTGGGGTCCCGGGCCTGTTGGCTATGGTGTCTTCCTGGGAGTCTTGACTTGGCTCGGGCTCGTTTCGCCCTGCCCTTCTGTCCTTTTCGCCTTTGGTGTTTTCTGCCGATCGCTTTTTCTCCCCGTGCGCTCCTGTTCCTGTATGTTCTTCATTGTTAGGCTGGACAGGTCCTGGTTGTAGGCTGGCTGGCTGTATGGCCGCCTGGGTGCTCGCTTCGGCGGCTGGCTTCCTTCTTATGGTACATTCCTGGACAGGTTGCTTGGTCCCTGTGTGGGGCGGTCTCAGACCGCCACGCTACTTTTCCCTTCCTTCTGAACGTGGGCGGCCCTATGGGCTTTCCGCTTTTCGCTGTTGGCCGGTTAGATTCCCTTGGTGGCCGGGTCTCTTCAGTGTCGTTTCCGGCACTTTCCTGGGTCCATTTTTCCTTGTGCCTGCGTGGGTTCTCTCCTTGGTGTCGCGATCCCTTCCGGGGGGTCCTGTGTGTGATTGGGGTCTGTGTCCCGCCTGTTTCTATTCTTTGCGGGTGTGGCTGTGGGGACCCCAATTTTTTGTGGTTGTTCGGTCAGCGTGCTTGTTTCCTTTGCACCCCTTTCCGTTCTTGCGGCTCTTGCCAGTCTGTTTGGTTGCGTCTGGTTCCGCTGCCCCGTTCCTCTGATGGTTTTGGCTCTCTTGCGGGTGGTGATCAACCTTGCGGCATTGCTGTGTTTGTCGGACTGCGTCTCTACTTCTACTGTGGCCTTTTTTTTTTGTTGGGTCGCTGTGGTGGGGATGTCCTCTGTTCATTCAGTTCCTCTCTCTGGTGCTTTTGCTCCCCTCTCATTTTTGGCTGTCCGTTGGGCAGTCTTGGTGGGTTTGGCCCGGCTTGCTGCTTTCTGTTCTGGGCCCTGTTTGCTGTTGCTTTTGGCTCCGTTCGGTCTGGTTCCGAGCCTTCTCGGTCCTCCTACGGCTTTCGATTGGTGCGGATTTTCGGGTGGCACTGCGTGTCTCTGGGGTCTGGGTTTTTTGGCCTTCCCAGTGTCTTTCTGTCCCGGGCTGGTTCTTCCTGCTCGTGGTTGCCTCTCTCTTGGGTGGTCCTCCTACTCGTTCTTGTCTGTTGGGTTTGCCCTCTTTTGTGGGCGTCCCATTCAGATCTGTTGGTTTTCTTGTGAGTTTCCATGAAGCCGCTTGGCTTTGGTATGTGCTCACTTTGTTAGTCATGTGGCGAGGAAGACTGACGAGGAGGTAATGCCCCGGTTACTTACCGGTAATCTTCATTACTCCGAGTACAGTCTTCCTTGCCACATGAGTTCCCATCCCTCCCTGTCTGGCTATCGGCTTCATGTTTGTGCTAGGTAGTTTCAGGCTGATGGGTTGGGCCGGCCCGCCTCTTATAGAGGTCAAGGGTGTAATGGGTCGGCAATATTGGGAAGGGATGGGAGGCATCGGAGGCTACATTTTTGCTTTGGAGGGTTCTGGTGTAGAGCTGAATCTCACTTTGTTAGTCATGTGGCGAGGAAGACTATACTCGGAGTAATGAAGATTACCGGTAAGTAACCGGGGCATTAATGTCCTCTTGACCTCCATTAGTAAGATCAGTCTCCTAAAATCAGTCTCCTCTCCCATTTATGAAGATTATTCTCATCTGCCCTCCATGTATCTCCTCTCTTCCTCTAGTTGCCCATTAGTAAACCCAGCTGCCTCTCCCCCTGGTTAGATGCCCTTGTCCCAGATTAGTAAAACATTTCCCATCTCCCACATTAGTTTTCTCTATTAGCTTCTCCTCTACTCTATTAACTGCCCTCTACCCCACTAGTTGCCCCTCTCTCCATTAGCAGAATCAGGTGTCCCGCCTCTCCATTGATTAGATAGGTTTCCTCTCTCATTAATTGCCCCTCTCCCCACTAGCTGCCCCTCGTCCCTGTTCCTTGATTAGCTCCCCTAGCAGGACCTGCCCGAGTACCTTGCTGGAGGTATCCTCACAACTTCCACCTCCCTCCATGTACCTCACCTCCTCTCTGCCCCTCTCTCCTGTACCTCCCCCTCCCCTACCTGCCCATCACTCCCCCGTACCTGCCCCTCTCCTCTCGTTGCCATGCCTGCCGTTCACTTTCACGTGTAGACTAGTTGTCGATGGTACACTTCCGGTCACATACTCTGCTCGATCACCTGATTGGAGATTAAAGAATAAGCCCGCCCTTGAAGCGCTTATCGGCGTGCTATTGGCTATATTAGGTAAATGGGACTGGTCTCGCGAATCTCATAGACCCAGCAGGAAATGCTTTTTGGGCGGCCATGTTGGGTTGGGCTCGCAGCAGACGGGTGACCTAATATCTTTGCCGACGACAGAAATCACGTTCTATTTCGGCGTCATTCGAAGACCCTCTCTCCAGCATCTGATATCCGATAAGTGAATAAAGAACCGCTTTTGCGAAGCTCTGACCAATCCGAGCCGTAGTTAGGAGGGAGGCGGGACTAAAGCACATCAAATGACAGGCTGATGAACATCATGAGCTATGAGAGCATAGCTGCCAACCTGAAGATCAATAGAACATGTTCTAGCCTTTGACAAGAATTTTAGATCTTAAGGACCCGGAGGCGAGGATTGTGCTTCTCAATCTTTACTACTGGGGAAAAAAACAGCAGCCAATCCAACAAGCATTGAAAATGCAATCGGTCTCCCATTCGTTTGAGTTAGAGCTATTGGCATTGTGAATAGAAATGCCTTTTACCAATGTTCTATGGAATGTATGTGCTGTGTAGTGGAATTATGTGTGTCGGATTGGATAGTGTAATTGTGTGGCATGAGATTGTGTGGTGTAGCATGGATTTCATTAAATTTGTTTAGCGGAATTATGTGGTATGGTGTGTTGTGGACTTATATGGATAGTAAATATGTGGTATTGAGTGTACTGGAATTATGTGGAGTGGGATTGTGTGTTATGGAGTGTAATTATGTGGAATTGTATTTTGTGTTGTGGAGAGGTATGCAGTGCAGTTTAATTATATGGTGTGCTGTTGAATGTTGTGGCATGATGTGGAATTGTCTGTTGTGAATTAAAATTTTATACTTGTATAGCGCACTACTCACCCACAAGGGTCTCAAGGCGCTTGTACGAATACCGCTGTGGAACCCATCCTGGCTTTCCCTGTGAGGCGTCCACTCCTGGGCACCCCCAAGGTGGAGGCCAGGCATCCTTAGCGTTGTGGAGATTAAGCAAGCTATTGCCCAGAGTTGCAGAGTGGGACTCCATGATTGGAATAGGCACCGAGGTGAGAATTATCAGGTCCGTGGAATTTTTGAGCCCAAGACCTGCCGAGGCGGGGAATTGAACCCTGGTCCCGGGCTAGACCTCTGCATCAGGGTCTGCCACTCTAATCATTGAGCCACACTTCTCCACTGAATTAGATGTATTGGGTGTGTTGTGTCATTGTGTTGTTGAGTTGTATTATGTGGTATGGTGTCAAATTATGTGGTACGTATTGCAAATGTCTGGAGTTGAATTGTGTGATGTGGAACAGTGTAGATTGTTTTACCTGTTTGCTGACAAAAAAGAAGAAATAAGTAGGAGCTAAGTTTCAGATCTGTGTGTTTACAAGAAAAAGAAAGAGTTAGAGCTATTGGTGCTGTAAATGTAGATGTCTCTTACCTATATGTTATGAATTGGAGTGGGTGTATGTGGTGTGCAGTGGAATTATGTGGGTTGGATTGGAATTGTTAGTTGTGGCCCTGGTCGTGTGCAGGTCTTGAGCGGTCTTTGTAGGAGAGTAGGATCTGCTTCACCTGGGTACCCCCACTTTTTGCTGGTGTTTCACTGTTTTTCGACCTTAGTCTGGCTGTGGCCCTGCTAATCAGGCCCACAGCCTAGCTGCTTCCTCTCTAAAATGGTTTGCATGTACATTAGGTACATATACAATTGGATTCTGGAGTGCCTTATAAGCCCCTAGTATATGATATACTATGTACCTAGGGCATAGGTACCTCAGAGGCCTACCAGGGGCTGAAGCATGTATTATGCCACCCCTGGGAAGCACTCCAAACTGGCACCACAGGTCTGCTACTGCAGCCTGGGAAAGGGTGTGCTTGTACCCCTTACAGTGGTATAGGCTATCTATATCCACATATATATACAGACACATATAAACCTATAAGCCACTCCTATGGCAGGCCTTGACCTTCCTGAAGGCAGAGTGCTTGGTTTTGTGTGAGAGGGTGCCCAACCATGAGCTGAGCCCCTCTGCAGCTTTCGGAAATACTTCCTTATGGCTGTTCTGAGATACAGCCATACCATATACTCTTAAGTGCATTATAACCTCGCGGTAAATGCTAACTTTGGAATGGCTGCATCAAAACATGTTGTGTTTGGTGTCAAACGATTTGGAATTCTACCCCCCCCCCGCCAGTTCTGGCGGCGGGGGTAGCATTCCACCCTTCTAGAGGGAGAGACATGTTCACACTGGTCTAACCCGGTAGGACTTTCCTGAGCCCTGGCATCACAAAATGGATGCCTCTGCCACAGACACGGGTCTGGCCTCCTGCTGCTGACCGAAACTCCGGCAGGGGAGGCCTGGCAAATAGGTTTCCTGTCGAACAGGCAGATGTGTATTGGGGCTGAGCGGGAGCACTCTCTGGTGCTTTGGAGTCCTGCACTGGGGACACACTTGGTGTCCCTGTGCATAGTCCAGTTCAAACCGGTTGCAGGGGCTAACTGCCCCTGCTCTGGCGCGAAACTGGACAAAGGAAATGGGTGTAACCACCCCTCTTTCCAAGCCCATCCATAGGTGAGGCCTTAGAGTATGTCCAACCCCCAAACTTAGTATAAGTATGGGAACCCAGTCCTTGCGACTTTAGATTACCCTGGACGAAACTCTGCAACATATATTCTGGACCTTCGACTTTCTATTTCGACTAGAAGACGGAAGAAATCTCCCTTGGGGTCAAGGAGTGACTCCCCTGCTTGGCAGGCACTAAAGAAGCAACTGACCGGTCTGCATCGCTGAAGCTCCCGCCGGACGCCGAAGTCTTTGCATCACCAGAGGTGGATTTCCAGACTTCCCCGAGGCTACCCTGAGTCCACAGCAAAGCTGAGGCCCGTGGCTATCGTGGGTGACGTGGAACCGTGACCCCTAGACACCGTGAACTTTTGCAGCAACACTATCTTCCTGGTCCTCCTCAAAGTTGTGCTTTGGGCTCCGAGTAGCCCCAGCCTTGAGCACCTTCTGCACCGAAGATTGCTGGCCTCCACTCCACGAGTGACCCGTGGGCCAGTTTCAAGTGCGACCGCTCGAGGCTCCTTCGCAATCGCTAGCCCGTTGGCTAGTAGGTCCCCACGAAGGCAACTCCTCTTCTACTTGGGCTTTCCTGGTTGCTCCAGACGTGCCCTGACTTACCCTCACTGGGTGAGTCCCTCAGACCTTGCTGGTCTGCACCGCAGTCCTTTCTCTGAATTCCTGTGACTTGCCGTTGCCAAGGCTTGTTGGGTCCATTCTGGTCGCCGACACCGCAGCACTCGATAGACTTCGTGGGACAGCTCGAATCCGGCTCGTGGACTTCGTCAATGCTTCCTGGACCTCGTGGCTGAGGAGTCATGACACCCATCAACTCACCTGAAGCATCCGACATCTGTGGGCATTGGTCCATCCTGCCCTCGGTCACTGGCTAGTGACCCAGATTCTGTCCCCTCTGCTTTCAGGTTCCTTCCATCCTAGATCCAGGCTTGGATCTCTTCAGACACTTCTCCTCTTCACGGCAGCAGCAGTTCGTGGCAGGCTTCCATTGAAATCGACGACGCGACCCGACACCAAAAGACACCTATGCACCCGGCTTCCCTAGGTGAAGTAACTCGAGTACTTCGGTGCTCCAACTTCTTGAGTCCAAAAGGGTTTGGTCCTGACTCGATTCTAAGTGTTCCTTATCTTTAAATTTCCAACCGCGACATTGCCCATAGAAGCTAACGGGAACCTGCGGTTGTGTTTACACACTGCATACAGTCCCCATGGGTCCCCTGTGTCACTACCTTGGTTGGTTCCTTGGGGTCCCAGTGATTCTACAGGCTCTAGGCCTTGTGTCTATCCCAGTCGTGGTTATTATACCACATTTTTGGTATATGGTTTGGTACGCCCCTAGGGCCCAAACGTGTATTTGTGCTATTCCTGATGATTGCTAACGTGTAAACTAAGTACTTCGAACTCCAGTCTCATAAAGAGACTAGAGGGGTGTGTTTTATCCTAAATACATATATTTTGAATATATACCTGGTGTGGTTGTCCTTTCATTTGATCATTCAAGAGATTATAGACTGGTAAAACAAGCTGCTTTACATTCCTTCAAGACTTAGCCTGAAGGCTGCTCTCCATAGCTACCACTAGGATAGCTTTCAATAAAGGTTGTCTTTTACCTATCACCATAAGGGGTTGTTTGGACTGATACAAGGTGCCCACTAGAAAAGTGGACAGCATATATCAGGCCACCTTCTCACAGTCTTCTTCATTCATTGTTCCCGGAGCTGCAGTTTCTGTTGATGGAGGAATCATAAGGGGCGAAAGAGGACGCATTTGTGGACGCTTCGGTGCCAGGGATGGCCTTTCTACCGGGTATCGACCTTTTGTTCCACGCATCCCATTTGACTTTTAAGTGTGCGAGATGGCCTTCCTGCATGTGAAAAGTGCCCCTGATGAGACCCCGTTAAGTGATGCATTGTTGAAGAGGAACCAGGACCTTGCACCCACACCAGCAGAACAGGCATCTATACTTTTCCCTGGTCACAAAGATCAACAATGAAATTGATAACCTCATTGTGGCACCTGGAACTTTTGAAGTGCAAATAAAAGAAGTTTGTCAAGTTGGCTCCTACAAGAAGTGCACTATGATGACTGGTCATAACATTTCAGATTTGGTGGTTATATTGAAGATCTTGCCTACCGTGGAAGCAGTTGCAGCCTTGGGGAACAAAGTAGTTGAGACCCTTAAAGCCCAAGATGCATCAGAAGAGTTGTTAATGGAGATCAATGAAACTGACTTTGCAATCAGTTCTGCAGATGCTATTGTTAAAGTCCTCATCACCACAGTGCCCCCCAACCTCCGGAAACTGGGTGGGGATCTTCACTTGGATATTAAGGTGTTACAGAGTGCCCTGGCTGCTATCTGGCATGCTCGCTGGTTTGAGGAGTATGCATCACAATCTACAGTGAAAGCATTAGTCCGATTGCTTAAGGATCTGAGGAACCGGTTCCCTGGGTTAGAGCCGCTAACCCCATGGCTAATTGATCTCCTGGGTGTCTATGCAGTAATGAACAGTCCTCAAAGAACGCCCCTTGCTCTCAACATTGCTTTCAGGTGCTGTCTGCAGATACTGGCTGCTGGACTCTTCCTGCCTGGCTCTGTTGGAATCACAGACCCCTGTGAAAGTGGAAACGTCCGCGTTCACACTGTTATGACTCTTGAGCAGCAGGATATGGTTTGCTTTACGGCACAGACTCTAGTCAGGATACTTTCACATGGCGGCTATCGAAAGATCTTGGGGCAAGAAGGCGATGCCACTGAAATCTCAACCTGGGATGGCGTAATAGTTACTCCTTCTGAAAAGGCTTATGAGAAGCCCGCTGAGAAGAAAGAAGAGGAGGAGGAGGAGGAAGAGGAGGAGACCTTGGCTGAGGGTACTGAGGTAGCTGAAGAGGAGGAGGACGAGGGCATGGAAACAACTGAATGAAGTGGTGTGTTCATTCGCCCAAATCAAAACCTCATCACATCCCGAAGGAGAGCTTCAACGACAATTCTAGACCAAAACCAGCCAAGAATTTAATTATTTTATTTTGACCGATGTGATTTGTGAACCCTTTTTTTTTTTATTTATTAGTTGTGGCATTGTGTGGCATGGAATTGTGTGGTATTATGTGTATAGCAATTATCTGTTTTTCAGTATATTAGAATTATGTGGAGAAGGATTGTGTGTAATGGAGTTAATTATGATGAATGGTATTTTGTACTGTGGAGTGTTATGTAGTGGAGTTTAATTATGTGGTGTGCTGTTGAATTGTATGGTATGATGTTGAATTATGTGTTGTAAATTGAATATATGTGGTGTGTTGTGGAATTGTGTTGTTGGTGGAATAATGTGTGTTTTTTAATTATGTGCCGTCGAATGGACTTGTGTGGATTTGAATAGTGGGGCATGGAACAGTGTGGTATAGAGTAATATTATGTTGAGTGGAATTATGTGGCATGGTGTAGAGTGTTTTTATGTGGATTGTTGTGTGGTACAGAGTGGATTAATTTGAGGGATATTTATGTGGTATTGAGCAGTGTGTGATTAGGTGGAGTTTAATTATGTGGAGTTGAGTAGTATTATATGGATTGTAATTACATTGCGTGGTATGGTTGTATGGATTGGCGTTGTGTAGAGTGTGTTGTGTGGCGTGGCATTGCATTGTGTAGAGCAGAGTGGTGTGGCATTGAGTGGAGTGGCGTAAAGTGGAGTGCAGTTGTGTAGCATTGTGTAGAGTACAGTTGATTGGAGTGGTGTTGCATAGAGCAGAGTGGAATTGTGTGGAAAGGAGTGGGATTGCATGGAGTGGTGTTGAGTGGAGTGGTATTGCAAGAAGTGGCATTGCGTGGATGGCGCTGCATTGATTAACGCTGTGTGGAGTGGTGTGCGCAGAGTGGAGTGCAGATGCGTGTAGTGCAGTTGTGTGGAATGGGGTGGAATTGAATAAAGTGGACCGTAGTTGCGTGGAGTGGCGTTGTGTAGAGTGGCGTAGAATGGTGCTGCGTGGAGTGGGATAGTTTAGAGCAGCGTTGCATTGATTGGTATTGTATTGAGCGGTGTTGCATGTAGTGGCATTGCGTAGAGCTGAGTGGCATGGAGTGGTGTGGCATAGAGTGGAGTGCAGTTGTGTAGAGGGGAGTGTCGTTGTGTGGAGTGTGGTTGCGTGGAGTGCGGTTGCATGTAGTGGAGTAAAGCAGAGTGGCGTTGAGCAGAACAGAGTGGAGTAAAGCAGAAGGGCGTGGGTTAAAGCAGAGTGGTGTGGAGTAAAGCAGCGTGAAGGGGAATGGAGTTAAGCAGAGTGGAGTGGAGTAAAGAAGAGTGGCGTGGAGTGGAACAAAACAGAGTGCCATGGAGCAAAGCAGAGTGGAGTAAAACGGAGTGGAGTAAAGCAAAGCAGAGAGGAGTAAATCAGAATGTAGTGGAGTAAAGCGAAGTAGAGTGGAGTTAAGTGACGCAGAGAGGTGTTGATTGGACTAAAGCAGAATGGTGTTGAGTGGAGTATAAAGCAGTGTGGAGTAAAGCAGAGTGGCGTTGAGGAGTGGAGTAAAGTAGAGTGGTGTAGAGTAAAGCAGAGTGGCATTGAGGGGAGTGCAGTATAGCAGAGTGCAGTAAAGCAGAGTGGCGTTGAGTGGAGTGGTTTGGAATAAAGCAGAGTGGTGTGGAGTGGAGTAATGCAGAATGGCGTGGGGTAAAGCAGAGTGGTGCATTAACACGCACTTTGTACTTCTAGTCGTTGCTTATGAGAAGCAAGGCTGGCAGTGACTGCGCCTCTTTTACTGCCTGCCTTGCTTCTGGTAAGCAAGGACTGTAAGTACAAAGTGCGTGTTTACGCACCTCTTGCAGGTTTTCAAAGCACATAAATAAAAGGCATTGTCATTTACAATGCCAATAGCTCAAACTCTCGCAAATGAGAGACCTAGCGCATTGCAAATGCTTCTTGGCTTTGCCTGCCGCGCACGCTGTGTAATTTAATTAGTATTTTATCTCCCATTCACTCGTTTGTTTTAGAATGATTTTCTGTTTATTTTTTTCTGGTTTTTTTCTCCCCTCATTTTTACCTTTTTTTAATTCGATGTACTGTTTTTAACCGCTTTTATGTAAGGTATTTACACCTTGTTGTCTTATGTTTTTATATTGCTCAACTTTCTAAAGTATCTAAAATGTATCCTTGCTGTATGGACTTAATGTGTTTTATGGGCTGTGCTCGAAATAAACAATTACTTCTACACTCAAACGTTTTGTTTTTCAATTTAAATTGTGTAAAGGTGGTTCCTGCAACTTAACACACCCATTAAAAATTCCAGCACAGATCATGCCACTAGGGCCGCAGATTCATCCTCCAATTCTTGGCTACATCCTTTGGCCAACAACATCGGCCATTGTAGATGCTCGGCGTCATAATGCAAGTTACGCGACGGGAAGTGTTGATAAGAAATACGTGACATTTAAGAAATATGTTTGATGGAGCTCTACTACAGCCCTCGTTACGGAGGCTTGGTGACCTACGTCAATATCTGTGCAGTAAGGACATCATACAAAGAGTGTAGTGCTGAAAATTGTTTTTTTTTCAACTGCATTAACCCCAAAATGTGCATTGTGGTGATTTAAAAAATACAGTTAGGCCTATTGTCTCTAGCAATGTTTGTTGTACTGGTCACCGTATGTAGTCAACCATCTAATCAGATTAAAACCTTTGTTTTCTACTTGGTGTTGTGTATGTAAAATTATTTGTAACCAGGATAAAATTCAGTATTTTAAATACACACTGCATGATAATTATAGAATGCAATTATTTTACGCCACAATATTGCAAGCTACTTCATTTATTTTGAGAATCATATATATTTGCGGTTTCCATAGAAAGGATAATGTTCCAAAATGTATTTCCATCCTCATATAAATGCATCTGTTAGCTACCTTAAATAAAACAAGCATTGGCATAGCCAATAGGTCTCGCCTTTGGGACCTTATACATATTTAGTTATGCAGCACAATATCAGTGGTACAACAGCATCAACTGTTGCATGGCTAAACACTTATAAGGTCCCAAAGGCAAGACCTATTGGCTATGCCAATGCTTGTTTTGCTATGGGGGGGCATAAATAACAGGAGGGTGAAGGTCAGTCACTCAGGCAGTTAGTTAGTGAGAGTGAGTGAGTGAGAGAGTCAGTGAGAGTCAGTGAGAGCGAGAGAGTCAGTCAGTGAGAGAGTGAGAGTCAGTCAGTCAGTGAGAGTCAGTCAGTGAGAGTGAGAGAGTCAGTCTGAGAGTGAATGAGAGTGAGTCAGTTAGTCAGTGAGTGAAAGAGAGTGAGTCAGTGGGATAGTCAGTCAGTGAGAGTGAGTCAGTCTTTTAGCGAGAGTCAGTCAGTCAGTGAGAGTCAGTGAGAGAGAGTCAGTGAGAGTCAGTAAGAAAGAGTCAGTCAGTAAAAGAGAGTCAGTCAGTGAGAGAGAGTCAATCAGTCAGTGAGAGTCAGTCAGTGAGAGAGAGTGGGAGAGTCAGTCAGTGAGAGAGTCTGTCAGTGAGAGTCTGTCAGTGAGAGTGAGTCAGTCAGTCATTGAGAGTGAGTGAGTCAGTCAATCAGTGAGAGAGAGTGGGTGAGTCTGTCAGTGAGAGTGAGTCAGTGAGAGTGAGTCAGTCAGTGAGAGAGAGTCGGAGAGTCTGTCAGTGAGAGAGAGTGGAAGAGTCAATCAGTCAGTGAGAGAGTGACGCAGTCAGTCAGTGAGAGTGAGAGTCTGTCAGTGAGAGTGAGTCTGTCAGTGAGAGTGAGTCAGTCTGAGAGAGTGGCAGAGTGAGTCAGTGAGAGAGTGGGAGAGTGAGTCAGTGAGAGTCTGTCAGTGAGAGAGTCAGAGAGAGTCTGTCAGTGAGAGTCTGTCAGTCAGTGGGAGAGTCTGTCAGTGAGAGTGTCAGTGAGAGTGAGTCCATTAGAGAGAGTCAGAGAGAGTGAGTCAGTGAGAGTCTGTCATTAAGAGTCTGTCAGTGAAAGTGAGTAAGTC
Organism: Triturus cristatus; assembly: GCF_964204655.1. Classification (NCBI taxonomy): domain Eukaryota; kingdom Metazoa; phylum Chordata; class Amphibia; order Caudata; family Salamandridae; genus Triturus; species Triturus cristatus. The sequence goes on along the minus strand of NC_140580.1, from coordinate 1,176,852,947 downwards.
AGTCAGTGAGAGAGAGTGGGAGAGTCAGTCAGTGAGAGTGAGTCAGTTAGTCAGTGAGAGAGAGTGGGAGAGTCAGTCAGTGAGAGTGAGTGAGTCAGTCAGTGAGAGAGAGTGGGAGAGTCAGTCAGTGAGAGAGAGTGGGAGAGTCTGTCAGTCAGTGAGAGTCCGTCAGTGAGAGAGTGGGAGGGTCAATCAGTGAGAGAGTCTGTCAGTGAGAGTGAGTCATTCAGTGAGAGTCTGTTAGTGAAAGTGATTCAGTCAGTCAGTGAGAGTCAGTCAGTGAGTGAGAGAGAGTCAGTGAGAATGAGTCAGTCAGTGAGTGAGAGTGAGTCAGTCAGTCAGCGAGAGTGAGTGAGTCAGTCAGTGCGAGAGAGTGGGAGAGTCTGTCAGTGAGAGTCTGTCAGTTAGTGAGAGGTTGTCAGTCAGTGAGTGAGTCAGTGAGAGAGAGTCAGTCAGTGAGAGAGTCTGTCAGTCAGTGAGAGAGAGTGTCAGTCAGTGAGAGTCAGTCAGTCAGTGAGAGAGAGAGGGAGAGTCTGTCAGTGAGAGTCTGTCAGTCAGTGAGAGTCTGCCAGTGAGAGTCAGTCAGTGAGAGTCAGTCAGTGAGAGAGTGGGAGAGTCGGTCAGTGAGAGAGTCTGTCAGTGAGAGTGAGTCAGTCAGTGAGAGTCTGTTAGTGAGAGTGAGTCAGTCAATGAGAGCGAGTCAGTCAGCGAGAGCGTCAGTCAGTGAGCGAGTGTCAGTGAGAGTCTGTCAGTCAGAGTATGTCAGTAAGAGTGAGTCAGTGAGAGTGAGTCAGTGAGAGTCAGTCAGTCAGTCAGTGAGACTGAGTGAGTCAGTCAGTCAGTGACAGTGAGTGGGAGAGTCAGTCAGTTAGTCTGAGTGAGTGGGAGAGTCTGTCAGGGAGAGTCTATCAGTGAGTCTGTCAGTGAGAGTGAGTGAGTCAGTCAGTGAGAGAGAGTTTTGAGAGTCAGTGGGAGAGTGAGTCAGTGAGAGTCTGTCAGTGAGAGTGAGTCATTGAGAGTCTGTCAGTGAGTGAGTGAGTCAGTCTGTCAGTGAGTCTGTCACTGAGAGAGGGGGAGAGTCAGTGAGAGTCTGGCCTGTCAGTGCGAGTGAGTCAGTGAGAGTCAGTCAGTGAGTGAGAGTGAGTCAGTGAGTGAGAGTCAGTCAGTCTGTCAGTGAGAGTGAGTCAGTCAGTCAGTGAGAGAGAGTGGGAGAGTCAGGAGTCAGTTAGTGGGAGAGTCAGTCAGTGAGAGTCTGTCAGTGAGAGTGAGTCAGTGAGAGTCTGTCAGTGAGAGTGAGTGAGTCAGTCTGTCAGTGAGAGTCTGTCAGTGAGTCTGTCAGTGAGAAAGAGTGAGTGAGAGAGTGGGAGAGTCAGTCAGTGAGAGTGGGAGAGTCTGTCAGTGAGAGTCAGTGTGAGCGAGAGTCAGTGAGAGCGAGAGAGTCAGTGTGAGTGAGAGTGTGTGTGAGAGTGTGAGTGAGTGTCAGTGAGAGTGAGAGTCTGTGAGAGTGTCTGTGAGAGTGTGATAGTCAGTGAGAGTGAGTCAGCCATTAATGCAAGGCATTTGCAGTTAGGTTGAGTACTCTAAAGCTCAACTTTCATTGTGACAATGGTTTGAATATAAAACCCGTGCATGTTTGCAGAGTTTAACGATTTGTGGCTATTCCTAATGCTCTGAGGATACTACATTATTAGATGCAAATAAATACATGCAGAACAAATAAAAGAAACAATTATAGTGAAGACTTGAATCCGCATGTTCTGAAAACCTGTAATTTCCCATCTTTCAAAAGAGCACAAGCAGCAGCTGTTTTACAGCACTCGTGCTTGTGCTCGTCATTGCTAATTGATATTAATCGATTTCATTTTAAAGTAATTTAATTAAGATAGAGAGACAGCACATCGGGTAAGGAAGTATTGGAAGTTATGAGAGCAAAAATTGGGCCGACATTGACATACGGCGCTGAGATTTTTAGGGGGAAACTAAACTCCATCTTTAACCAACATATGACCAAACTCTACAAAAAAATTCTCCATTTGCCCAAAACTGCCTCTGATGCTCAGATTAGACTTGAATTAGGCTTATTAAATTATGAAATTTCTGGCACTGGATTGTATTTAAATCTGTGCCATAAACTGAGACAAGCAAACACAGGCTCATTGGAGTCTTTAATTTGGCTGGATATCTCCCAGAAAAACCCATGCGGCTCTTATAGTCGTTTTTTTAAGGATTTGATCCAAGAAATGTATGCGGGTGCATTATGGGACCTCAACCCTAGTAAGTCAGTATTTAAAACTAGCATTAAGAAATGCATTCGAATGAGGTCCCTGATTATTGATAAAGCTAATTTTGCCAAACGCAGACATGCATGGGCAACAATGATCTCGTATGGTCGGTTATCCCCCGCATCCTACCTATCCTGTACTTACTCCTTGCACCTAAAACTCAGTTTTATGGCGATCAGACTGGGCGATTGGCAATTCCTAAAAGAACTGCCCGTCTGGCGCCATCTGTCAGAGGATGTAACGTGCAGAGGGTGTGGCATGACTCCTGAAACCCTGGAGCACATAGTATGCCTTTGTCCCTCTTTTATGTCACAACGTAGACGTAAACTGAAAACTGAGTGGAATAGGCTGGGAATCCGGACGTGTAGACAAGCAATTATTGCAGCTTTAATGCCAGAAAACACAGCTCTAAATATTGCTTTTACAACCTTTATACGACATGCATACCGCACTTTTAGGCAGTAACGGGAATGGTACGTCATCGTGCCCTCTTTTAAGAGCTATTCCATTCCATTCTGCAATCTATTTAATGCTGCTAAAATTGCTCTTACTTGACTGCTGCTTTGTACAATCTGCTGTTATTTTACGAAATATTGGATTGCATTTATGGCTGACTGTTAAACACCTGAAATCGAATGCATTTTAAACGTCATGTTGTCACTGCCATTTTGCATATTAAGTTCCTTTACCATTTACACACCAGTGAAGCTTTTAATGCAATTTGAAGTTTTTAACAACCACTGCTCTTATGCTATGTTTTTTTGTCTTTTTTAATAATGTGTATTGCTGTTGTAACTTTGAGGTGTTCTTTTAAGGATATTTTTATACCCAAATAAAGTATATATTACTTACATCGGGTAAGGATTACAACACACCTGAGAAAACACGTTAAACTCTGATCTTATCAAGCCCGGGAGTAGTGCGTGCGTGCGCATGCGCACAGTCTTCACTTTTTCAAGCACTGCACTCGTGCTTGTGGTGCGCCGCTGTTCGCTCCCGCAAGGTGGATGCCGCCACAAGCACGAGTGCAGTGCTTGAAAAAGTGAAGAACGACGGCTAAAGGCCCTCCTTTGCAACGCATGTGCGCTGCGTAGGCGAGACCTAAAAAAAGGGATCTTCATTTGATCATTGCTGGCGTGGTTCCTATTGAGATATTTCAGTGGATTACGTGTTAACGTGCTGTGGGAAAAAAACACAGGCACCTGTGAAAGGGCTGAAAGAAATGACAAAGTGAGGCAATCCGGTGCATTATATCTGGTGAACAGCGCCCTGGGGCACGAGTCTGTTAGCCATTCCTTCTTAATGCATCTACGATAATATATATGCAGTCCCTATACTGAACAATGCATTGCAGAGTGGATTTCCTTAGTTAAAGTGCTTGATTATCAGCGCCACGCTTCTGAAAATGTCATGCAGAAAGGGTCCTTGTTCCAAGGAGATAAGATAAGCAGGTTGGGTGATTGCCAAGCATGAAAAGTGGTTCTGGAAGTCAATCTCGTCTCTCCAGCCCCCCTCCTCTTTATAACTCTACCCAGCTGAGGGGGCAGCACTGACTCCTCTCCACACTGGCGATTGACATGGGTATAGTGTCTCAAACTAAAAGAGACCCCGGAGCGCTTTGAGCAGACAAATACAAGGATAGAGAATGCGATGTGCTTGGTTGTTGAGTATTGTTGTAGAAAGTGTGCTGCTGTTGTTGGTGAAAACCTCTCTTTGAAACAATGCACACAACCCAAGAGCAACACAGAGGTTGACAAAGATGAAGTGAAAAAATCCGGTGCATTACACCTGGTGCAGAGAGCCCTGGGGCATCAGTTTGTCACTCATTCCTATTCCTTCTTAATGCATCTACGCAGAAAAACGCGCCTTGTAACATGGCTCAGCAGTAAACTTTTGTTTACAATGATTTATCGGATTGGAACTCTTCCCATTCATAACACTGCAAAGTCATAAAAGATTGATTTGCTCTGAAAGCTATGAATCGGGTGAGCAGGAATCCATAAATACGGCGAGGCGCTTGTATGCGAGAGCAGGGCACTGATGGAAATACCCAACAGTTACTCCTTCCTGATGGAGAGATCACCAGCGACCGCTGAAAGCCACTGATTCACGACCCTGGTCATAACCAGATTGACTGAGAAAGAGCACGCATTTGAAATATACTGAAAATAAATAATTCAAAAGGTCCCGTTTGTTGAGCTCTGAGACAGAGGTGGCTGCAGCAGGGACCATGAAGCCAGGCCCTGTATTTCAAAAGCAGGAGGGAGGCGGAGGCAGCTGCATCCAAAACAGACATCGGTCTTTGAATGCACAGCAAATGTGGCGAGATACGAACAAGATTTAGGGCCAGATGTATCAACATTGCATTTTGCGAGTCCTGAATAGCAAATTTTACCGATTTGCTATTAAGGACTCGCAAAATGCAATGTATGTAGGTTTCACATTCAAAATAGCGATTCCTACGCATTCCTTATTTGCGACTCGCAAATTGCGAGTCACACATAAGGAATGGCTTCCCATTCATTTCTATGGGCCAAGAGGCCCATAGGAATGAATGGTAATTGCATGCGCAATTTGCGAGTACCCAATAGGTACTCGCAAATTGCGCATGCAATTTCAAGGGTGCAAGGGTTCCAAAAGGACACCCTGTTGCACCCCTGAAATGTGCATGTGTGTACATGTGGCACACATACTTGCCCCAAGGGCATGTATGTGTGCCACATGATACTTTCAAAAATGCAAAAAAGTGCATTTTTCTAGGAAATCGAAAATTACCATCAACGTGGAGTTGGTGGTAATTTGCGATTCCTTAAAGCAATATCGCAATTTGCGATGGCTAAAAGAATAGCTTTTAGGGAATCGCAAATAATTTCGATTACCCATATTGCAAAATCAAAAGGTTTGATACATCTGAAAACACATTTTTGGGTTCGCAAACGGGCCGTTCCTGAGAATCAGCCCGTTTTCACACACAAAAAGCGTTGATACATATGGCCCTTACAGCCCTGTTTACAACAGAGCTCTGTAAACCACCAGCACTTGTCTAGAGTGCTCCATGTTAAAACATGCATTTGCAATGCAATAGGTCTTGCATTTGCGAGAGTTTGAGCTATTGGCATTGCAAATGACAATGCCTTTTATTAATATGTTTTGAAAACCTGCAAGCGATGCGTAAACACACACTTTGTACTTATAGTCGTTGCTCATGAGAAGCAAGGCTGACAGTAACTGCGCCTCTTTTACTCTTTGGTGCCTGCCGACTAGTCGCAAGGGGCCAGTGAAGAATCTTATGGAAGGGTGGAAATATGTTGTGCACCTCTGCAATGAGAGCATTATAAATCCCAACAAGATAGCTTTCGCGCCTCGTGCTGCTTCTCCGTTTACTCTTGCACGGCCATCTTAACAACAGGTATTATTGTGCAAACATGCTTAAAATAATCAACAAATGTAGCAGCAGGAGCACATATCCAAAACAAATGATTGTAGATTGGCGGCCATTTTTACCGTTAGATTCCCGGTTCCATCATTCCTAGGGAGCCCAATTATACTAAAGTTGCGTATATTTAACATTTGAATGGTAGCAACGTTAAAGTATGAGTACTTCTCGGAGCTTTGTTTCTCCTGCGCACATAAAAACCTACACTCAGACAAATGGACGACTCTAACACACCCAACACGGTTGCCACCCACATGCTCTCTGCACACCCAGTCACGATACACCACTGTGCCGACTCGAGGGACTTCCACCAAGGCCTCCCAACTCCTCTCCAACTGCCAGGAACACCACAGGGAAGGAGGGCATCAGGGACCTGAAGAGACAAAAGGACACCATGGTCAGAAAAGGGAGTGAAAGCGGTCGTCAGGCGACCCGAAGGGAGTTTGGTGCAGGGCAGAAACGGCTGAACTCATCAAGACTGGGCATGGTGCTGCTGTTATAAGCATGCCTCGGGCCAGCTGTGCTGCAGTACCTACCGTCCGGTGGCTTTTAGGCTCCATCCTAAGTCGTGGAGTTGCCTGTGGAGCTGTTCTCTCTGCTCAGCGCCATCTGTTAACGGATGGGGCACAGGAGAAGGCACAGGCAACATTGGGCAGAGTCTTTGGGTGACCGTGTGTTGTGATCAACTTTAAAGAAAAAAAATAAAAATTGCACGGTTGAAGCAGCGAAAGGACAGGGATTTGTTTATATACTTACAACTTTAAAGTAAAAAAAAAATTCAATGGCAGCTGAAGCAGCGAAAGGACAGGGTTTTTTTTATACACTCGCAACTTTAAAGTAGAAAAAAATTCAAGGGCACAGCTGAAGCAGCGAAAGGACAGGGATTTGTTTGTACCCTCACTTCTGCAGTATGCGGCCGATGGGGGTAGGGCTTATAAAACAATGCGGAAGAGAGAAGGCAAGCTATGCAAGAAGTGAGCAGCAGTAAGCGGCGACAAGCAGTGAACGGCGGAAAGCAACGTCTTCAAAAAGAGTTCTTTCAAACAGCACATGAAGAATGATGACGTATGGAAACTGTAATTGGCCAGTGCTCCTCACCCTTAAATGGAATCGGCTGCAGGAACGAGTTGGGAGGCAGGAAAGAAGACCGCCTCCACACTGAGCTTATGAGTAAGCAGCAGGTGGGGATCGAGGAGTAGTATCGCCTACAGCAGGTCTTGCAGACTGCGCATGCATGCTGATGCTCGACCCAAAAAGAAATAATGCTCACAAGCCCTGAGTAACAACACATGTAACAGGGGACAGTCCCTAAAAATGGGCGGAGCTTTTAAGCCTATATCATGAATACAGCATGTCTCACAGAGACAGCGCAAGTGCTGCCTAGGCGAGACCTAAAGACAGTAAACATAAAACACACTACATTTCCTATGAGGCTTTGAACCACGTCTCTCTCAAACCCACCAATCGTCCATGGTTATCTAATACAAAATAGAGAGGCACCATCTTCCCGCTCTTTCTTTGCGAATAAGCAGTCCCTAGAAAGAACATAGGGGCTCATTATGATGGCGGAAGGACCGCCACCGCCCGGCCGGCGGTGGCGGTCCTTCTGCCATCATACAGAAAATTTCCACTGACAAATTAAGATGGCGGTGGGAATCACAATGGTTCCGCGGTGGGGCGGAAAGTTCGTCCTCCATGTTTCTTTTTTTCATCCGCCTTGCGGAACCCAGAACCAGGGCAACATTGCGGTGGTGCTGTGCAGGCACCGCTGTAGGGATTACGGTATCCCTTCCGCCTATCTTTTTGCGGCGGATATTCCGCCGATTATTTTGGTGATTCCTGGTTCAGATGTGGTTCCGCTCCTTCATGGACTACAGGCGGTAAGGGTGTTTGATGCACCAGTGTATCTCTTTCGTGGCATCTTCTGTGTCAAGTCCTGTGTCCTTTGTGCAGCTGCCCTCCCGTCTCCTCCGTTGGTGAGACCGCATTCTCGGCGGTCTCTTGTGGAGGAGAAACCCGAGCTGCTTTGTGGCATTTGCCTCCTCGTTTCCCTGTTGGCGAGATCAGCGGTAGTCCGCGGTTTCATGCAGGGAATTCCCCCTTGTAAAGTAAACACACTTTGTTCCTTCACTCCTTTTCATGAACATAGAGCTGGCAGCGCATTGTTCTGGTATCCAACATTGTTGTTTGGTCTACGTTTCGTATTCGGCAGTGCCCTCCGGATACACTTATTACTTTGGGGCTGCCTGTACATTTGGTGTCTGAGGATCCAGGAGGTGTTTTGCCCCGCACGCCTGATAACATTGTGATTTAACATATAGAGCGTAATGCTGTGCTCTGATTCGACTATTTTGTGACTGTTATATGTTCGCATGACATGTGATACAGATCCCCCTTTCTTCTGATGTTGTGAAGTCCGAACCTTACAAAGACTCATCATATGCTTTTAGTACAAGAATGAGATTGTGCTATGGCCTTGATGTTTATTTCAATCTTAGGAGAGATTAGTAGAGGGTGTCCGGGAGGATAACTGCCTTAGCATACCTGGCTATTCAACACCAAATTCTGGGTAGGTGGGAAGTGTCTCATACCTTTTTACTTCAGTAAGAGTGTTATGTTTGCATACACATTATTCCTTGTTTATGATCTCTTCAGAACAGTATTCGTGTTGGAGGCTGCAAAAAAACCACCCTATTCATCTCCTGATACAGCTCCTTCACAGGTAGCCTGTTGCCGTCAGTCCTACTGTTCTATTGACTAGCAGTATAGTAACTGTATGTGTTTAGTATTAAGGGACAGGGAACTTATGGTATGCCTATTGTGTCATCCACAGATCTCACTCCATGCAGTTCCTACCCTTTCCTTCCCTCGCTTGACTATCTTACTAGTCTGTGTGTATTTTATTCCGGACTTGGGGCAGTCGAGAGGTGGACCCCATTGAGCATTAGCACAATCCTGAGGATTCCGAAAGGGGAAGCCTGACAGCAGCACAAATAATATCTTCAAATCTGGAACCCATAGCAAAAGCTTTGGAAGCCATTGCCCCTCCAGCTGAGGGAGCACCATACATTGAAATGTCAATACCAGCTTTAGATATGACCCAACAAACCCAACGGGCCGAGGTCGCTGCCGACACTGGGCAGATAGGCTTTTGGATAGCCAACAGCAAGGAAGCAAGAGGGTCTGTTCTGTGAGCCAAAGTAAAATCTAAGTAAACTTTTAAACATTTTACTACACATGATTTAGCATTGTGTGGAAAAGCAGATAAATCAATAGAGGTTGACATGGTCTTTGTAGATTTTGAAATAAGAAAAAAAACACCATCAGGAGAAAACAACCTACCTACACACGTCGGCACGAAATCAAGCATAAAAGCACTGTCAATTTGGCAGAAATATGTTTCAAAGTCAAATCCTTATTATCAGACTGTGACTCTAATAAAGATAAAACATTCGTAACATTCCATAACTGATTGGACCTAGGTTTCGGAGGAGGAGTCACCCTAATACCCTTTAGTAATTTACATACCATGGGATGGACACCAAAGGGCTTGCCATCAATAGGGTCATGTCCAGCTGACAGTGCTGACCTAAAAGAACGTCTTTCAATTTGGATCCCACGGGATCCACCTCTCGTTGAAGGCTCTAACCCACCCATTGTTTCCATGCAGAAGAATATCGTTTGCGAGTGGATGGAGTCGAAGCTTGATGTATAAATTCAGCACCTGCCGCCGAAATTCCTTCAATCTGTTCATGCCTCTTGAAACCGTTCAGACCGTGAGCGTCAGTTGGTCTTGAAGAATTAGAGGATGAGGCGAACCCACTGGGTCCAGGAGTAACTGAGGGAAAACCAGAATGAGAAGAGCTACAGATAATTCCAAAAGAGTCAGAAACCACCATTGTGTCTTCCACAGCGGGGCAACGGAAACCAGAGTCACCGGTTGACGTCAGACCTGAGCCGACAACCTCGGAATCATGGCAAAAGGAGGGAACACGTAATGCATATGGTTTCCCCAACATTGAAGGAAGGCATCTTCCCCCATGGCCATCAGATCTGGCCTCCAACTGTAGAACGTGTCAGTTGAGCCAGGACATGAACAGGTCCACATGGCACGGACTTCGACATTATCTCCTGAAAGATGTAAGGATGGAGTTTCCAATCACTGAAGTCCCTCAGGAATCTGGAGATTTAATCCACTACTAGATTACCTTTGCCCAGAAGATATTCCGCCAGAACCGTAATCTTCTGAGAAACGCAAAAGTGCCAAAAGTCTTGGGCTATGTTCGCCAGCAGTCGCGATCTCATGCCCCCCAAGTGGTTGCTGTAACGAACTGATGAAACATTGTCCATCTGCTAGAGGATGCAGCAGTTGCTTTTGATGGGAGAGATTGACTTTATGGCAAAAGTACCTGCCAGAAGTTCCATGCAGTTGATATAAAGTCGTAATTGTTCGGCAGACCAACAACCGCCTGTGGAAAAATCTCTCCATCATGCACTCCAGCCCCAACGACTGGTGTCTGATTTGATGACCACATCTGCCGATACTCCAAAAATGGCCTTGCCAATCCACGCTTCCATGTGAAGAAGCCACCACTGAAGTTCCTCTTGGGCTTCGGTTGCCAATGGAATCAGGTGATCATAAATGAAGGCCTGTTGCAAGTAAGGGATCTGCAGACGCTGAAGCCCTGTAGTGCAATGGGCCTGGAAAGATTGCTTGAATCGCAGACGCTAGCAACCCGACAATCCGGGCCAGGGATCTCAAAGACACCATCTGTTTCAACAGAGTCGATTTCAACTCCCTCTTAATGGATGTCACTTTCAAGGGAGGAGGAAGCAACTGTGCCGTGAGGGAGTTTACCTGAAAGCCCAGGAATTCCACATGTTGGAATGGAACGATCATCGATTTCTTGGTATTTATAACAAATCCCAGATCCTGAAGAAGGGACATTGTCCAAGACAGATGTACTAAGGGAGTGATCTTGAACCTGGAGGAGCATGTTGTCTAGATAGATGATCATGCAAACCTGCATCTCTCTTAACCGGACAACCACTGGTTTCAAAAGCTTGGTGAACACCCAGGGGGCCAAGGACAGACAGATAGGCATCTTTGAGATCTAGACAAACCATGCAGTCTCGTTCCTTAAGAAAATCCCTTAGCACATAGATGCCCTCCATCTTGAAGAGAGGATAAATCACAAAAGGATTGAAGAGTGAGACTCAGAACGAATCTTTGACCACCACCTTTCTTTGGTACCCAAAACAGATTGCTCCAGATACCCTTTGGGGCGGGGGGACATCAGTGCAATTGCCTGTCTTGACAAAAGTTCCAGAAGGTATGAGTCTGTAAAAGGGGACGCGCTTGAAGGGGGCTTCATTGTGATACCCTCCCAGTGCCGTGAGGGCAACGGCATTCCTTTACTTCTACCCAGAAGGGCTCTGACACCATGGAGCAAACATCGTCCTAAAGACCTTCAGGTCCGCCGTGAGGGCAACGGCTGTAACGAGAACTTCAACTCCCAGGCTCCCCTGTCCGGCGCTAGCAGGTGACGTCAGTGGCAGGCGTCACCTGCCTACATCTACGCTGCACGCCTCCCGCAGCGCGGGACGCGCTTGAAGGGGGCTTCATTGTGATACCCTCCCAGTGCCGTCAGGGCAACGGCATTCCTTTACTTCTACCCAGAAGGGCTCTGACACCACGGAGCAAACATCGACCTAAAGACCTTCAGGTCCGCCGTGAGGGCAACGGCTGTAACGAGAACTTCAACTCCCAGGCTCCCCTGTCTGGCGCTAGCAGGTGACGTCAGTGGCAGGCGTCACCTGCCTACATCTACGCTGCACGCCTCCCGCAGCGCGGTACGCGTTTGAAGGGGGCTTCATTGTGATACCCTCCCAGTGCCGTGAGGGCAACGGCATACCTTTACTTCTACCCAAAAGGGCTCTGACACCACGGAGCAAACATCGTCCTAAAGACCTTCAGGTCCGCCGTGAGGGCAACGGCTGTAACGAGAACTTCAACTCCCAGGCACCCTGTCCGGTGCTAGCAGGTGACGTCAGTGGCAGGCGTCACCTGCCTACATCTACGCTGCACGCCTCCCGCAGCGCGGGACGCGCTTGAAGGGGGCTTCATTGTGATACCCTCCCAGTGCCGTGAGGGCAACGGCATTCCTTTACTTCTACCCAGAAGGGCTCTGACACCACGGAGCAAACATCGTCCTAAGGACCTTCAGGTCCGCCGTGAGGGCAACGGCTGTAACGAGAACTTCAACTCCCAGGCTCCCCTGTCCGGCGCTAGCAGGTAACGTCAGTGGCAGGCGTCACCTGCCTACATCTACGCTGCACGCCTCCCGCAGCGCGGTACGCGCGCGGGCAGCGCCCGGGCGAAGCCTGGGCCAAGGGCGGGCCCGTCCTTGCCCGTCACAGCCCGGATTAGGCTGGGCTGGGCCACGTTATTTGGTCCCCTCTTGCCAACTGAGGACTCTGGTGTGGACATAGAATGGCTAAGGTACTGTTTCGTATGCTCATCATATGATAACGGACTTTATTTGGTTATTTTCAAATCTCCTTGCTTTCTCTAGAAGGGTGGCATTTTCTGTCAATATTAGTGTCTTCCATGTTTGAATCATTTACTGTTTTGACAGCAGATCATGGAAAAGGCAAAGGTTAATTTGGGAAAGAGGGTGGCAGGTACTCTTGATGCCTTCATTACCAGAGCCAATACGGTTTTAAACCAGGAAATACACGAGACAGAACGTAGATTATCCCTGGACCTTCAAAACTCAATTCCCAGGCTATCCCTAACACCTGAATTCCCCACCTTATTATAACCCAGTGTCACAGAAGTCTCCCCTGCAAATACATTGATATCTCAGTCCCCCAAAGAGAAGGTTATCTCTCCCTTAAAGGAATCCTTGATAGAGAACAATGGTATGAGGACCAGGGGGAAACAGGGCAAAGCTAAAACAGCAAAGGCTAACATCACTACATTGAAGGGACGACGGGAAAATAAGCAAGTGGGTGTACAGGGTAGCACGGATGTGTCCATATGTAATGAGCAGAACTTAGAGGTAATTGATCTTGAAGTTATTCCCCGGGGAAGAAAGGCAACTAAGAGCGATAAGTCCATGGGCCAGCTTAAGGAATGTAGCCTGGAAAATCTAGAGATTATGATAACAAAGCTATTGAACCCTATCATGGAGAAACTTAATAATCTAGAAGATAGTTTAGCATCAATAGCGGGGAGCTGTAGCTGTAAAAACATTGTCAGACAAGACACTCAGCCTGCCAAGATAGCTGAAACATTATTAAACGACTAGTCTTGTTGGTATAAAAGGAGGGGGGAATGAGTCTTGATAGGGAGGGTGAGACAGCTCTATTTGATAACCTTGAACAGTATCCAGAACCCACGAATCAGAAGTAATCTTTGCTCAATTGTGTATAATGTATCTCAGTCTGCCCCCCAGGCAGCTCACCAAAGATGGAGACGCACGGTGCAGAGGATGCAGTGAGGACGCTGATCTTTGAAGGATGAGGTGCTGGAGGTAGGAGCTTCTTGTAGCCCAAAGATCTCGAGAGTGCAGAGCCAACAAACCTTGTCAACAGCAAGTCAACGCTGTGTACAAGGGTTTGGTTCCAGCAGCTGCGACGAGGGAAACTGTCCTCAAAATTGCTGAGAAGACAGGTCAGGCTACTAGGGAGCCTCAGAACCACCACCTGTGTTGCTGAGCCTAGGGAAGTCCAAGGGAGGACAGGAGCCACAGGCCGGTCAGCCTCGTTACAGTGCCTGCAGACGCATTGGAGTGGCTCCTTCACTCCAAGGGAGATTGCTTTGGATGTCCTTGATGCCCACCGGCCTTCTGGAGAACCTGGATGAAGCACAGACACAGACAACACAGAAGACTTGAAGAACAGTGAGACCAGGAGCAGCAGGAGTCTTCTTTGATGCAGTCTTGGTTCCAGTCGAACGCCAACAAAGTCCAAGTGTCCGGACGGTCAAAGAGTGTCTTGGTTTCAGTAGTGAGTCTTGTTCCACAATGAATCTAAGGACCCACCCTCAGGGGAGCCCTAAAGTACCCCTAGGGAAAGGGTTGGAACCAGTCGCGACTGGAATTACTCGCGGGTAAGGGGGGGTTGGGTCGCGGGGGTGTTTAATTTAATTTAAAAAAGAAATATATTAAACTTACCATCTACTCCGGTCCCACGTCGCGTGGTGTCTCCTCTCTCCTTACTCCTCTCCATTCAGGAAGGAGGCAGCCTCCCCTCCCCTAAGCCAATCACAACGCTGCAATGGCAGCGTTGTGATTGACTAGGACGCTGACCTAACAGGTGTCTATGGGGAGGCCATTTTCTCTATGTAGGCTGCATGCAGCCTACATAGAGAAAATGCACAGTGCGTATGACTGCTTTGGTTGGCCCTGCACACTCAGAGTGGGCAAGCCACTCCTCCCCTGGACTCCTGCAGGACCGCCCGCCCCAACCAGGCATACCCTTCTGCTTTCTCGCAGTGCGAGAAGCAGAAACATAAAATTGTATTTAAAATACCATTTTATGTTTCTGCTTCTCGCACTGCAAGAAAGCAGTGGGGCGAAGCTCCTCCATCCACATGGAGGAGCTGCCCCTGGTGGAACGACTTGGGGGTCCTTCCTAGAGGAGGAGCTGGACAGAAGGGAGGATACTACCCTGTCATTTGTCAAGTTTCGTTCCAGAGCGGGAACCAACTGGAGTATGCTCAAACTGGAGTATGTAAGGAGGACACCAAATATGCCCTTCAAAGCAGTCTAGTGGTGCTGGAAAGTGCTCCAGCCCAATACACTAAGTCCTGTCTGGGAGGTGGTCACACCTCCCCGTGACAGGAAACCGTTTGTTCTACCTTCCTCTGCTCAAGCTTAGCTCAGAAGCAGGAGGGCAGAATCGTGCCTGTGGTCGGCAGCAGCACTCGCTTTCTGGCAGACCTTGGAAGGCTGTTGCCAGGAGTACAGGGGGGTTCCCCTAAGGAGCCCCCCCCACCCCCCTCAGTACATTGGACAATACTTTTCAGCACCGGAATCGTTGTTGGTGTATGATTACACCATGCTTGATACCAAACATGACCAGGTTTGGTGCAGCCATTCTATAGTTAGACATCTCATAATGACTGATGTCTACTATATACCTTAAAATGGCTGACCGCACTTACAAAGCCTATAGAATTGACTCTGGGGTTTGTAGGTGTGTCCTGCTCTTGCAGGGGCACCCTCACACTTACAACCAAGCACCCGGCCCTCAGGAATTGAACAGCCTGTCACAGGGGTGACTTATAGGTTTTAAGTGCAGTGACCTCAGATATAAGGAAACATAGATCTTTCATGAGAGGTACGAGCACCAACTCACCAAGGTTGCAATGGCAGGCCTGTAGTCACAGTTATGTGGACTCCCATGGGTGGCACAATACATGCTGCAGCCCATGTGAGACCCCTGGTGTACAGATGCCATGGATACATCAGTACTATATACTACGGACTTTTAAGGGTACACCAGTAGCCAATTGGGAAGGTACCAAAGTACTTACCAGAGACACTTTAGGGGAGAGAGCATAGACGCAGGGGTCCCGATTAACAGGAACCCAGCAAACTAAGTCAAAAACATACTGACACCAGGCAAAAAGTGGGGGTAACCATGAACGCCGATTCTACTTTCCTACAATATGCCCAATGAATTTGAGTTTGGTCTTTTGGAACTTACACTTTGTTGCATTTAGAGTGAGACCTGCATCAGCAAGTAACTTGCACTTATATAAGAGCCTTATCCTGTTCTTTTTTCATTGCCCCAAATACCAGTGTGTCATCACTGTAATTAAAAGCATGCATCACAGGTTGAATTATTCGCCGTATAACATCCTGAAATTTTTCTGCACCTGACGACACTCCAAAACTCAACCTTTTGTATCTGAGCAAACCAGCATGACTTGAAAAAGTAGTGATGTACTTGCAGTTCTCTTCCAACTTGAGTTGTTGGTATCCATTGTTCAGCTCAAGACGGTAGAATACTTTAGCGCCGTTCAGGTGCATGATCATGTCCGCTATATGTGGACCAGGATGTCCTTCTCTCTCAATTGCTTTGTTGGCTTGAGCTTATCAACACAGATACGCACTGCATCTCCACTGTCCTTTCTTGGCACCACCACTATCGGTGAAACCCATGGCATTGGACCGGTGGAGCACTCAATGATATCATGCTTCAACAGCGTTTCTAGTTCTTTCTTGACAGCTTCGTGCAAGTGAAAAGAGACACTGCGGTGTGGTAAGGCACCATCTTCTCTCTTGACAAAAAGTGACGGTTTAGTCTCTCATGTTTGTTCGTCACTGTTTTTAGCTTTCTGCATCGTACCTAATTGTGGCTGCCTTTAGCGTTTCACTTTGTATCTCTCTGTGTTATGATGTTGCACAATATCTCTTTGTTTTGGCCTTCCAGAAAACCCTACCAGGGTTTTCTGGCAGGCTTTTCGAATATTCTCCTCTGCAGGGCCATCAACTTCTTCAAGGGCCATATATGGGCTTGTGCGGGACTTCGACTCCACACACACGCCAACATCGAACTGCTTATCATCAACTTATGCGTATTTGGCACACACAAGCAGTTTGCTGTAGCGTTACAAACTCTCAGGGAGAGCAGTCTAATTTCTTCAGGGCGCGGATCCCCCATTCGTCGTCAGTTGTAGCATACAAAGGAATACACCACGCACAGACCTCTGGATTGTATGTCTTTTTTCCTCTGCATACAATTACACACTGCCCTCTCATTATGTCATAACTGTTAATAACCACACCTTAACACCTCCCAGCAAGTTACGTAATTCCTTGTTGAGTCAACCCAGAACCGCAAGGGTCCTAGTGCACATAGTCTCATGACACTACAGAAGTCAATGAGGCTAACAAATTCCCCAGACAATTTTTTTAAAATCTCCCACTTTCATCTTGTCGTCATGTTGACCTCGATGGCAGTCCCTAGCAGTAAAAGGAACTGTGTTCCGTGTGGATGTGCTATCTGTGAAAGGGCAGCAAGCCAGGAACTGACATTGGATGACTTTAGGGGACTGACCCCTTACCCCATGATGCATGCTGCAGTGGGTGGAAGAAAATGTGAATAGCACAACAACAGACTAATGGAGAAGTCTGTCCACCTGATGAGGAAGGGTGTGGTAAAGTATGTGCCTCAAGACTAAACACCACTTCGGTGAGAAGTGGGGAAAAGGAAAAATAGTCCTTTTTTATGTACAAGCCTCAGCCACTCTAGTACTGCAATGCTTCATCGTTGGGTTCGCCCTTACTTGTGAAGGTCAGGGTGGGCTCAAGCATCTTACAAGGAGCTCTTTGCATATTACTAGTCGGGGTAGCTATGCTTAAATGAAAATTCTTCATCCGCTCCCAAAGTATCCCTTTATTTGGGTTGTGGATAAGAGATAATTAAAATAAACTATATAAGGGGCAGATGGGGTTTGATGGACCTATGACCCTTATACTGCCAACATGTTTCTGCCTACACTAATTGCCGAAAAACTGTCCAGGGCCTTCATCAGGGTGGGTTTGTTTTACTACTTCTCCCCTGGTGACGTATCTTTTTTAATTTTCGAGGTTTCACAATAAGTTATGCACAGTAAAATACATTTTTAGGCATGTAAAGTCAGTTAATACTTGCTAGTTCAATTGTACCTGCAGATAAAAAAACTGAAAAAGTGTTTCTTTTAATGTTAAATTGAGTTCACATGTCACACACAGATCCAGCCTTGCATGAGTATCAACTCATGTGCTCTAATTACACAGACCCTCCATTCAAAATTGTGCAGGTGACAAACAAAAATTGCATCCCTGATTGGTGCATGCAACGTTTTACATACAGTAATACATTCACATTAGTGTCACTGTTTTTGAGACCAATCTAAAACACATGCACACATATTATATAGCAGTAGTGTTCCAGAACATGCCTTGCAATCAGGTGCTGACCAGGTGAGCCATGGGCTGCATACAACAAATGAGTTATGTGATGTATGATGGGCACGTGGACCTACCCAAGAGGGGGTACTTTCAGGCCCCATAGGCAGCGGAGGGAACTTGGCCCTGTAGTCCAACTCTGAATTCCCCGTGGTGATAAGGTATAAGGGAATTGTTGAAAGTATCACCATATGGGAAACAAACAAAAACAAACATATGACAAGTAAATGAAAGTGCCAAAAGTGCACCCAGTGTTCATGGAATTAATGCAACTGGTAAATAAATAAATAGCCCAGCGGGACTGAATGTCCCAAGTTTGACACTCCGTCAAGGGTCCCTACCCTACCGATTACCTACTGCAGGCTGCTCATACCCGGCTTAAGGTACAAGTGGAGATGTGCCAGGGATCCTTTTATCCCCCAGGGCTGGCTCAGCTGGAAATGGTCTGTGGCGGTGATTAAAATCACTTGCGACAAGTGAGACTTCTTAACCAGCTGAAGCGGCTCTTAATGGGTGCGTACAGCTGCCGAGCAGGCAGACACAGCTGGGCAGCTCGTGGGTGCGTGCAGCTGCAGAGCGGTAAGACACAACTGTGTGGCTTGTGGGTGCGTGCAGCTGCAGAGCGGGAAGACACAGCTGGGCGGCTCGTTGT
This sequence comes from Triturus cristatus, assembly GCF_964204655.1. Taxonomy (NCBI): domain Eukaryota; kingdom Metazoa; phylum Chordata; class Amphibia; order Caudata; family Salamandridae; genus Triturus; species Triturus cristatus. The sequence goes on along the minus strand of NC_140580.1, from coordinate 1,176,834,611 downwards.
GGGTGCGTGCAGCTGCTGAGCGGGCAGACACCGCTGGGCAGCTCATGGGTGCGTGGAGCTGCCGAGCGGGCAGACACAGCTGGGCGGCTCGTGGGTACGTGCAGCTGCCAAGTGGGCAGACTCAGCTGGGCAGCCCTTGGGTGCGTGCAGCTGCTGAGTGGGGAAACACAGCTAGGCAGCTCGTTGTGGGTGCGTGCAGCTGCCGAGCGGGAAGACACCGCTGGGTGGCTCATGGGTGCGTGCAGCTGTTGAGCGGGCAGACACAACTGGGCAGCTCATGGGTGTGTGAAGCTGCCGAGTGGGGAGACACAGCTGGGCGGCTCGCTGTGGGTGCGTGCAGCTGCCAAGCGGGCAGATACAGCTGGGCGGCTCGTTGTGGCTGCGTGCAGCTGCCGAGTGGGGGGAGACAGCTGGGCAGCTCATGGGTGCGTGCAGCTGAAGAGAGGGGAGACACAGCTGGAGCGGCTCGTGGGTGCGTGCAGCTGCAGAGCGGGGAGACACAGCTGGGCGGCTCGTTCGGGGTGCGTGCAGCTGCCGAGCAGGCAGACACCGCAGGGCGGCTTGTGGGTGCGTGCAGCTGCCGAGCAGGCAGACACAGCTGGGCGGCTCGTGGGTGCGTGCAGCTGCCGAGCGGGCAGACACAGCTGGGTAGCTCGTGGGTGCGTGCAGCTGCAGAGTGGGGAGACACAGCTGGTCGGCTCGTTGTGGGTGCGTGCAGCTGCCGAGCGGGCAGACACCGCTGGGAGGCTCGTGGGTGCATGCAGCTGACGAGCAGGGAGACACAGCTGGGCGGCTAGTTGTGGGTGCATGCAGCTGCTGAGTGGGCAGACACCGCTGGGCGTCTTGTGGGTGCATGCAGCTGCCGAGCAGGGAGACACAGCTGGGTGGCTCATTGTGGGTGCGTGGAGCTACCGAGTAGGCAGACACAGCTGGGCGGCTCGTTGTGGGTGTATGCAGCTGCAGACACCCCTGTAATGATTCAAAATAAAGACATAAACCTCGGCACTCTAATTCAACTGTTACATCAATTCATATAGTTATTTAGCAAAGATCCATCTAAAATACCAGCATGACATCAATTCTGTTCTTATTATATTGATTTAATGTGAACATATCACAAAAAAAATCTTAAGTCGTAAAACACAAATTTGAAACACAATATCAGTGTAGTTGGGAATGGTGTAACAATCCTCTTTTTTGAACATTCGATATTATATCTCCCACCAACGCCGGGCTCTTCGTGAATATCATTTCAGGGGTTTACAAATGGCAGTGGTGGTTTAACTGGTAGCACATCTATTCTCTTTGTGCATTCAATGCATAAGTCCAAGTAATGGTGCCCCTCAAGGTCACAATGGCTGCATCCCACTACCTAAGATGCCAGAATCAGAGTCCACATGATACAACGATTGAAGGTATCTATTCGGACAAGTTCCATTATACCATGTGTTGGGCTTTTCTTTAAAATTTTGTTTCTTCTAACATTATTTGCAGCCTTGAAAATGTTTCCAAAAGAAACGAAACACGTGTCGGCTGCTGGATCAATGTTCAAAAACAGAAGATTGTTACACCAAGCTGTCCATTCCCAACTCCACTGATATTGTGTTTCAAATTTGTGTTTTACGACTTAAGAATTGTTTCGTGATATGTTCACATTAAATCAATATAATAAGAACAGAATTGATGTCATGCTGGTATTTTAGATGGATCTTTGCTAAATAACTATATAAATTGATGTAACAGTTGAATTAGAGTGCCGAGGTTTATGTCTTTATTTTGAATTTTCACTGGGTCCCACTGGCATCTCAGGTAGTGGGATGCAGCCATTGTAACCTTGAGGGGCACCATTACTTGGACTTATGCATTGAATGCACAAAGAGAATAGATGTGCTACCAGTTAAACCACCACTGCCATTTGTAAACCCCTGAAATGATATTCACGAAGAGCCCGGCGTTGATGGGAGATATAATATCGAATCGTAGTCTAGAATTCACGGGAGTATCGGGAAGGCACGAGCGTGTGTGGAAAAGTTCACACGCAGTGGCCTGTTCATATTTGTTTCGACCATGAATAAAATCAATTTAAAATAAAATATATTGTGCCACTAAAATGTGATAATAAAAATAAAAGTTTAAATAAAATTAATTTGCTGGGGTGCCCAGGAGTGCTGCGGACGGTAATGTGCTGTGGAATTGATTCACAGGTAGATGTCAATATCCTCATTAGAGAGTTCTAAAAACCAAATGATAGCTGAAATGCCAGTGGCGCCCCTGGAGTACAGGGGCCCAGAAATACAAGGAGGTGTCTTGTCATATGTGTACTGGAGAGACTGCCTGCCTTCTGAAGCTTGTTCAAAGACTCTTCTGCTGGTGCACGCTGGAACTCTGCTGCTCTTCAAGCCAGGTCCCACGACAAGTCTGCTCCCAGTGGGAAGATTCTTGCTGCATCTTCGTCCATGTGCTTCTTCGAGATCTGCAACTCCATGGCCGTGCATCCTCCGAGTCACCAAAGATTCAGCCTGCATCCCTGCCTGAAGAAATCTCACTTGAAGTGAAGGAGCCACTTCCCTGCATCCGCCGGCACCTCGGCATCGACAACCGGTTTGCTGATCCTCTTGGCCCACAGACATCTTCTGGCTCGGCAACACAGGTGGTGGTTTGTTGGTTCTCCAGAGGCCTGACCAGTCTTCCCTCCCGGTTGAGAGACTGTAATCCCTCTTCAGCCAAAGTTGATCGCCTCCCTGTGCACCGCATCTGCTTGTCATTGCCAAGGCTTGTTGACTTTCTTCTTGGAAGATCTTCAAGCTCCAAATAGCCCCTGCCCCAAGCACTGCACAGCTCCAAGGTTTTCATCTTGCCTGCATCCTCTGTATCGTGGGTCTTCTTATTCTGTGTGCTGCTGGGGCTTCCTTACGACTTCCTGTGCCTGCTCCCAGAGGGTCCTAGAAGGGTCTTCATCAATTCCTTCTGGCTCTCCATCATGCTGGGGACCGGTCCAGACTTACCCTTGCTGGGTTAGTCCCTCACACCTTGCTGGTCTGCATCCCTTCACCCGCGAACCGTTGTTTGCATTTGCCAAGGCTTGTTGGTGGTCCTGCTGGCCACTGATCGCCCTGCACTGGTCGACCGACATGGGTCAGCTCATAAGAGGCTCCTAGTCTTCTGCAAAGTCGCCTGCTCTTCGCAGCTACTGTTTTCTTCTCACCGCACCTCAGCAAGAACCTTCAACGAGGGCTGGTAGTGTGCTCCTGTGCCTCCTGGTCACCTCCGGATGATTTCGATTCTGTCCCTTCTGCTTTAAGGGCTTTCTCATCTGGATTCCTTGGCCTGGTCCATGAGACGATGTAGCTGCATAACTTCAAGCACCCTCAGTTGGCGTCTACAGAGGTTTCCGAGATCACTTCTCCCCAACGCACCGGGGCTCCCTGGTGCAGGTATCTGTCTCTTCTGGGTATCCAAAGGTGGTGACTCTCCAACCTTCCTTCCTCCAATCGGTTCCTTCGAGGTCCTTTGGGAAGGGTTTAGAACTCTGAAATCCAAACCGTAGCTTACCTATGTCGTCCTATGGACATCTGACCCCGTGCAACTGCTCTACACCCGGACGCCCTGGGGTCGATGGCTACTCGTCCTGGGTGGTTGCTTGCTTCCACTAGGGTCCTCCAACCTTGGGTACTGGTCCCGTTTTGGTACCTAGTCCGCATTCCACTATTTTTGTATATGGTTTTGCCCCTCGTGGGGCCCTATGTGTTTTTGTCCATGCAACTTAACCTCTTTTCTAAGTATTTCTTGTGTGTATTTGATACCTTTGGGTAGGAGGTATACCAAGTTAGTGTCTAGTGTGTAGTAATAAATATAAAGTATTTTCTACTCAACTGGTGTGAAAAGTTTACACCCTCCTGAATAAGCCTTAGCTGCTCCACAGCTAATACTTGAGAGCTCTGGTTTTCAGGGACCTAAACACTATTGTTCAGGCATGCCTGGACTCAGCGCACAGTGCCTTACCATAGGTGTACACTATATACTGAACCAGCCTCCTACAGATCCACCTTGCTACCCTCCTCCTCTTCCTCTGCTTCCTCCCCCATGCCAGCAGGAAAGCAGGTCTAGGTTCCTACCCCAAACGCACACTGCACCTGTGGGAGGGCGGGCATCCCTCTTTCTTCCAGCCTGGAAGGCCATTACTTTGGACCAGTGGCTTCTTCAAATCATAGAAAAGGGCTACACCCTTCCCTTCGTTCAGGTTCCAACACATTCCACCTTCTCCCCGCTCCCTGCTCACTTGCCCATCCCTCAGCATGAAGTTTCAGCTCTCCTCCTCAGAGGAGTGATGGAGTTAGAGCTAGAGAAGAAAAAGGGCCACGGTTGTTACGCACATTACTTACTAGTGCCAAGGAGGGTGCCGGTTGGCACCCCATTCTGGATCTAAGGAGCCTGAACTTCTTCCTCAAAAAGAAAAAGTTCAAGATGCTGACCCTAGCTCAAGTTCTATTAGTAGTGGAGCCTGGAGACTGGATAGTGATGCTCGGCCTGCAGGATACGTATTTCCACATCCTAATCCTGTGGTCCCATCGGACGTACTTGTGATTTGTGGTGGGTTCTATGCACTACCAATTTGAGGTACTACCCTTTGGATTAACATAGGCTCCTGGAGGCTTCACTAAGGTGATGGCACTGGTTGTTTTCCATCTCAGACAGTCGGTGGGAATCCCCATTTTTTCGTACCTGGATGACTGGCTCCTCTAAGCCTATTCCCTAGAGCTGGTGTTGCACCACCTGCAGTCGAATGCATCTCTGCTGTTTGCCCAGGGCTTTTCTATCAACGAGCCCAAATCTCACCAGTGGCCCTTCCAATGACTCCAGTTCATGGGATCCGTTCTGGACAACACTCTTCTCCACACCTTTCCTCAATTACAAAGAATCTGAGCCATCAAGGAGATGCTTGCATTGTTCCTTCAAGGCGCAAGAGTTCCAGTCCTGAGAGTCCTGCGGTTCCTAGATCTGCTGGCTTCCTGCGTTCTCCTAGTCACACATGTGCGCACGGTGGTGCCTGAGGGCCCTACCGAGGTGCCTCCTCGGGCAGTGGCTCCAGAATGGGGGAGACCTGTCAGACTGCATTGTGATCTCCCACAGCGCTGTGATGGAAGTGGCTTCTCTGAGAAACAAGGTGAACCTATCTCACAGGATGGCCTTTACTCCCCATTCAGCCGTGACTATGGTAACAATGGATGCCTCTACCCTAGGGTAGGGAGCTCATCTGGAGATCGGGGGCCTCTGGTCCCTAAAGGAGCAGGTACGTCCCTTCCACCAGCTAGAATTGTGTGCAATTTGTCTGGCGCTCAGAGCCTTCCTCCCCTCCATTGTGGGTCAGTCTTTCCAGATCTTGACGGACAACACAGCTACAATATGGTAGGTATGTGAACAAGTAAGGGGTAGTAGTAGAGTCTCACTTCCTTTGCCTGGAAGTGAGGAGACTGGTCTTGGGGGCACCACCAAGGGATATGACTAACAGCCAAATGCCTTGGTGGGTCTCTGAATGTCAGAGCCGACAACCTGAGCCAGCATAACTTTGCCGATCATGAGTGGTGTTTTCTCCAGAAGGTAATCCAGGACATCTTCACCCTGTGAGGGACTCCTTAGGTGGATTTTTTCGCCTCCTCAGAAAATGGTGGGTGCCAGCAGTTCTGTGCCCCCCAGTATCCGTTGAGAGGAGCCTTGGGGTTCGCATTTCAGTTGAGGTAGAACTTTTAGCTGCATTATGCACTCCCTCCATATCCTGGTTTTTTTTCACGGTGTTTCATATAGCGCAAACTTAACCCTGTATCGGGTATCAGAGAGCTTTACACTGCACCAGTTACGTTACATGAGGACACATCCATTTTTGTCAGGCACGGGGAGATTAAGTGATTTGCCCAGAATCACTGGATGTTCAGCGTCATTGCTGAGACTCGAACCTGGTTCCCAAGATTAAAGGTCGACCGCCCTAGCCATTAGGCCAATTGTTCTCCTTGATTCCTCAGGTTCTGAGAGAGATTTGCCAGGACCGGGCCCAAGTCATTCTCATTGCTCCGGAATGGCTGAGAAGGGTGTGGGATGCACACCTCCTGTGCTTCTCCACATGTCCTTGCTCTGCCTGCCATTCAGGTCGGATCTTCTCTCCCAGTCGGGTGGAATGGTTCTGCACCCCAATCTCCGAGACCTCCACATACATGCTTGGAGGTTGAGCAGGGATACGTGATCTCCTTTCAGCTGCCACCGGAGGTGAAGGACGTCTTCTTATCTGCACATCGCCCCTCCACTAAGTCGACGTATTCGGGCAGATGAGGCCACTTTTTTGCACGGTGTGCGGACAATGGTGTGGATCCCTTGCAGGCCAAGGCATCCCAAGTGCTACAATTTGCAGATTCCCTGGCTCAGGGGGACGTGACATTGGCACTGTAAAGGGTTATTTAGCCACCTTGTCTGCTTTCCTCTGTCTGCCGGATCATCTATCCCCGTTGAAGTCGCCTGTGGTTATGCATTTTCTGAAGGGTCTGACTAACCTTTTTCCTCACGCTCCATTTGTGGTTCCTCAAAGGGACTTGAATTTGTTTTTCAAATTTTTAATGGGGACTTTTCTTGAGCCCCTGCACAGTTGTACCCTCCACATGTTGACTCTCAAAACTGTATTTTTGGTTGCCATCATGTGTGCTAGAAGGGTGAGTGAGTTGCAGGCCTTAGCTGTCGTTCTCTGTTCATTAACTTCTTTCCATACAAGTTGGTGTTGTGAACCAGGGCTGCTTTCCTTCCTAGGGCGATCACTTCTTTCCACCTTGCTTAGTCCATTACCCTTCTGGCCTTCTCCCCCTCCTCATCCTATGAAAGAGATGGAACGGTTCTTCAGTTGAACGCCAGGTGGGCGGTTAATTTCTAGCTGGACCGCACAAGGGAATGCCGGTCAGATGACCAACTCTTTGTGGGCTACTGTGGATCCAACAAGAGGAAGGTGGCCCCGAAGACGACCCTATCTGAATGGATCATTCTCTGCATTGAGACATGCTGTGCCTTGGCCAAGAAGGAGCCGCCTCAAGGGATCAGGGCCCATTCCACCAGAGCTATTTCCACCACTTCTCTGCTAGCATGGGATGTCCCGATTGCAGAGATCTGTAAGGTAGCAATGTGGACTTCCTTGCACGTCTTTGCAAAGCATTAGTACCTTGACTCGGAGGTGTGCAGGGATGGTTACTTCGCTAGATCCATCTTGCAGATTTCCTGGTCTGTCATCCATCTACCCTCCTCCTGGGCATGTTATTGCTGGGAAATCTGTCCTACTGGTAAGGATTCTGCAGGTAGAAGTATCCATCATACAGAATACAGAATGCGGTAGCCATCTTTTTGATGAATACTCTGCTGCAGATTTCTCATGGAGTCTCCCGCCTCCCCGTGTGATGGATAACTGGTAGGGACTGTTAATAAGACCCATCCCTAATTTTTAATTGGTGCTGCAATTCGTCATTGATTTCAGTATACCGTCTCACCTCAAAAGATTGGATAAACAAGCATTAGTAAAGCTAATAGGTCTGGCAATAGGACAGCTATTGGCTTTGTCAATGTCTTTCAGCCATGTTGTACAACAGCGTCATAGCGCTTCTTTGCCCGACTTTCAGCCATATTGAACAGCAACCAAGTGGCTGTAGAACAAAGCCAGAATCTCTCAAAAGCGAGACCTATAGGCTTTACCAATGTTTGTTGAGGACTGGAGCTTATTTTTCATCATCAGACGTTGACCCAGAGCAGAAGCGAGAAAGATGGAAAAGAAAACAAGGAGAAAGACAAAAACAGTGACAAAGGGCGAAAGCAGAGATGAAGAAGAACGAGAGCGAAAGATAAAGAGGCAGGAAATGTGGCGCTGGAAGAAAGAGGCGTGACATGAGATTAGAAGTAGGCATTCTTGGGATCTGGTACCCGGAATTCTGTAGTGGCAGCAATAGCCTTCTGAAAGAAAAACACTGTCCCTTCAAATTATTATTTTATTTTATTTTATTTATGTCTGTATTTATTTATTCAGACGTTAATCTATATATTTAACACTGTCCTCTGATGCATTTTTGGTTCATGTCCATCATCCGTGCCCTCCCTTTTGCTAGTAAAGCAGCATTCCTCGTACCGCCATTTGCTCGGGGTTCAACCAGCAGTACAGCCTGTTTGTTCCCTGCAGCCTGGCAGTGGGCTCATCTTTATAAACGCGGTGTCTTGGAGGTAGAGGAGGGAGATGGGAGGCCTGCTTGGCCCAGGCGTGAGATGCTGCCAGATAACTCCTTGACACAGATGCGTAGATATGGTTCCACAGTGTTCTGATCTTTGTCTAGGGGTTGCTTTGCACACATTACAAGTCTCGCCAGAGCAGCTTGCGTCATCAATGAAACGCAGAAAGCAGTGAGTGCGTCATTCGTGAGGCCTCTGTGCGTTTTGAACTCCAAAGGGGAGAGAAGTTGGGCTAACGGCTAGGGCGCTGGACCTCAGACCTGGGGAACAGAACATTTCACAATAATTAGCAAAATTCAGGTAGAGATTCTCTGACTCAAAAACAGTATTGTATTCCAGCTCCGAGAGCATGGAGTTTACAGTTTCAACATCCCAATCATCAGAATGTAACCCAGGTACAATTACATCACCCATTGATACCCTAAATAAATAAGGAATCTGCAGTATTTCCATTGGTCCGAATGGATCGTAAGACACTGAAATGTTCACAGGCGGCAACTCTCTTTTTAGCTTATGTCGACCAGTTCTGTGGAAGAGCGATCTGGAAGGAAATGGCCATTTATCAGCAAGAAGAAAACAGTCATAAAATCCAATCCAAATGAATGGAAAAAGCAAGGAAAGTGTTATTCAAACATATAGTGAAGGTGGGTCTAGATAAGTGTGTTTCAGCAGTGAAAAAAAACACAAGCCTTTGTAGGATGAGTGTCCAAAACAAAGGAATTGTCATTCGCACTTAATAACCAGAAGCAGTTCATTGAACAACTGGTGCCACAGATAGAATAAGAAAACTGGAAAGATCCAATAAAGGTCGATCTGCCGAAAAGACATCAGCTACAGTAGACGCAGTAGTAAGCACAGTATTCACTTCAATTGTGTGGCTAGAAGTTGTAGCGGTATTGGCAATTAACTGAAGTTCATTCTCTAAACCCCCCCAGCTGGGAAGACACAGCTTCAGTGGTGCTCACCAGCTGCAGAGGAATTTCATGTATGGTAGCGAGAGGAGTTAGGGAATTACCAAGGACTCCTCGTGGCCTACTGTTTAAAATCAGCCACATGATGTTCTTTGATGTGATTGATGGAGACAAAACGCTTGTCTTTAGAACCAGCAAGCGGTGGCAACATGATGGTCCTTGTACCTTGAATGCCAAGGACTGGCACCGGTGCTCAGTAGGATGGGCCAGACTCCTTCTTAGCCACAATCCTTTCATGAACAAGATCCCCATCTTGTGAAATCCAGCCAGAAGGTTCTGGCTTTTCCTTAATACCCACAGATCCAGACGTCCTCAACTGCTCATTGGATTAACCACCATGGAAGTTTTGTAAGTCCTGTAAGATAGCACAAGGATCATTTATGTAAAAATGTGCGGCTGCCGCCACAATGTCTGGACAGTCAAGGTTTGGAACATACATTTTGATGCCAAAGAGGACCTTGTATGGGGTCCGCCCACCCAGAGTTCTTCTAGGGAGATTGTGAAGTGCGCGTTGTACCCCATATAGATGGTGGATCCAACTACGCCCTGTACCTAATATTCTAGCAGTTAAGGACTGCTTCAATCAGTGTTCATCTATCCCACAACAAAATTGCCCTCAGGCCACTATAGAGAAGAATAACGTATGTTTACACCCAGGGAAGCCATAGTATCCCTGTAAGCCCTTAGAGGCAAAAGCAGGGCCCTGGTCTCTGTGAAATGTAGCACATATATGAGTCCCGGTAAAGACTTACAGATCTTTAACAACAGTGCGAGCGCCAGCTGAATGCTGTGGCCACACCCAGAGGAACCTGAAGCAGGAATGGACTGCCAGGAGAATACATTCAAACACTCCAGCCGCATTGAGAGGACCGCAGTGGTCCAAATAAATGCAGCTGAAAGGTCTGTTGGAAATCAACAGGTGTGTCTGTGGTGGACGAGCCACAGTGGAAGCTTTAATGTGTTGACAAATGTCACAACAAAGGACAGAATTCTTGACCTGTTTATGTAAGCCAATCCAATAACGCCACACCTGCATGTGCAACACGCTCATGCAGAGCTATCACTAGGACTAGCCTGCAATCTTGTTTGGGGATCAAACAATCGCTGACCACTGGAATTGATAGAAAGGGAACGTTTTGTTCACTGAAGAGATATGTATATTTAGGTGGAAAACCTTTTGGTAAAGGGGTGCCGTTTATATTATAGAATCTGTTGTATTAGAAAACCTGCAGCAGTGCTACCATGTTATGTGTAGAAACGTTAGGAGATGTTACTGAGCAGGCACAAGAAAAATATCACATTATGTTGGTTGACATTGTACGAAACGTTGAGACTGAATCCCAGGAAAAGTCAATGAATAACGAAAATATGCATAGCGTGCTAAAATAATATCATGTCACAAAAACAGAAGTATTAGGTGTGACTGCGCAAAGCATAGGCAGCATAAGGGTGCTAATACGTGTAACCGAGGGAGAACCAAAGTAGGCCCAGAAGGGGAAATACTACAAAGGCATGCCTGTGTCATGTCCTCTTCCTGTATTTGGCTCTCCCCTAGAGCATGGACCAAGTACTTGTGCCCTTCCACTGGTCCTGTTTTAGAGCTACTTGTTTGTGTTTCAGCACTCTATAGGAGTATTTGTGTTTTCCCTTCTGCCCCAGTCCCTTATTTCTGACCCCCAACCACCCAATCCCTGTTTCATAAACTCGCCACCGCCCTCGTTGATATTGTATCTGTGAACTGCAGTTTTTTCTTTTTTTACATAGCGCAAACTCAACCCAATACATTCCAATAACTGAAACCATAAATGGACTTGTCACCTCTGTCCCCTCTCTACACAAGTTCCTCCCCTGCCAAGAGAAACCTTCCCTACATGTCTGTTTGTACCCTCATCTCGGCCACTTTACCGCATTTTTTAAATGCACAGTAAGAACTGCACAGTAAAACTGCTCTAAGCTTCAATGTTCACACAGGTCGTAACGCTACAAAAAAGTTAACACGTCGGTCGTTTCAAAGGTTCGCATTAATATGGAAACAACGTTGCTCGTTTGTGAATCGCTGCAGCTACCTTTTTTTTTTTTTGCAGAGTTTTATATAGCGGGAACTTGACCCGAATTCAATCAAGTATCAGAGCGCTTTACGTTGCACCAGTTATGTTACACAAGGACACATTCATTTTTTGTTAGGCATGGGGAGATTAAAGGATTTGCCCAGAATCACAGGATGTTCAGAATCATTGCCGGGATGAACCTAGTTACTATCATTATGGACATCACTATTTACATTGAGCTAGTGTTCAACGCGCACTTTTTAATTATACACAATGGGAACGTTGTCCTACTCCCCCCACAAGGCAGGTCTAAAACATATAGGGATACATTCACATCTTTTCCTGCTTATGATGCATCAGACCCGAAATCATAATATTTTAAACTTGTCCCTACACCAGCAAAGAAATATATGCTTACACAAACTAAGCTAATATATACAGACTCATTTGTTACACAATTAGCCATGAAAGGCTATGAATATTGGAAGGACACCATTGACATGAAATCGATTTGGGGTTCCAAACCTTGGCAAGTTCAGGGGACGGACACCTTGTACCAAGCCTTTTTAATTCCAACACAAATGATTTTCCTGAAATGATACAGTTCAGCAGACTACGTGTCTAGGACTGGCAAAAATTAAAGACATTCCTTCCATTGCTCGATTTGATAATTGGCAATATCTCACAAATTACACTGAATAACAACTCAATAGTATGATGCAGAATGGTACAGGTAACTCCACACTTTCAGGTCCCAACGGGTGGTCATTGTAGCCAGTGGAGAAAAATGGTTGTTAGGCTTTTTTTTTTATTCCAAATCAGAGTTTAAGGCAAGCAGACCTGATCCTCGTAATTCCTTCTCTCAGCATTCAGGTATTGTCACCACATACTTGGTGAGGAAACTGTGCCAGCAATGTTTTTCAATCATTATAGATCTAAATGTTTTCAGATTAGAAATTTGATGAACTGTAATACAACTTACTGCATGAATATGATTGTCTGTGTTTTCAGGGGCCAATACGTGGGCTCAACGCAAAGAGCATTGAAAATTAGATGGAAAGAACATTTGGGCGCAATTAGACATGCTGACTCCAACCCTCCATCGGCTCTTCATTTTGCTAGTAATCATCGGTCTGACCAGATTTGTCACAATCTAATTATGGGTATCAATCATGTACACAATGCGGTATTTCCAGCTCTTTGCCTGTGAAGTTGAATGAATGAATGCATTTATTGTTTCAATTAATAAAAATTGTTACAAAAGGCAGGGCGAAGTGTGACTCTTACCTGGAAATGTAAGCACCGGTCTGCTCATTGTCTGAGGGAGTTACAATCCCCGCAGCGCGGGGGTCTCTCTTCTCATAGAATTGAGGGGCTGTTTTTATTTTACTTACCGCTGCTGTCCTTTCAGGGGGGTTTGTGTTCCGACGCTTTGCCTTATTGTGGATCAGATAGCATGGGTGAATCTAGTTAACACCTTTGATTCTTTCTGTGGGGGGGCTAGCATTATGTTTCTTGCTTTAGTCTAAATATGGCAATGTTGCCAGTACAGTTGCGTATATCTGCATTTTCACTTTATGGATTAGTCAGATGTTCTTGCATTCTTTGGATAATGTTGGCACGGAGTTACTTAGGGTTTCTCACACTAGTTTGCTTTTCACTATATAAATATTAGTGGTATATAGGGCAAGCTTAGGCCAAATGGAAAATCGCTATGTTAACTTTCGCCCTACATTATGATTTTCGGATTAAATATTTTTTAAATCCTCCCTGGGTCCTTGCGTAACTCAGGTTTAATTGGTGGGGTTATTTAGCTCTGATACTAGTCAGATGGCATTTGGATATTATTGTTACGGCCTATCGTAGGGGTCATGGTTTCCCTCTTTTCTTTTCGGTCCGTTTCTATCGGGGGGGGGGGTGGTCTGGTTCTTACCTTTGGGTTTTTCTTTTTCCTTCCTGCTCTTTTGGTGGCTATCGCCTCCTTTTTAGGTCTCGGCTAGCGAAGGCTGCGCTTGCGCAGTCTCGCTCGCGAGATTTAATGACTTGGAGAAGAGGGGCTTGAACCCGCCCCTCTTCTCTCCTCTTCTCCATTGGCTGGCCTCTTGAATACTGTTCAGCCATTGGAGAAGAGGTTTGTCTCTCCAAACAAGCCCCGTCCTTTTGGGATTCGGGGGCGTGTTTTTTGTCGACTTTTCTCTGGCCGTGTTTTTTTGAATACACGCCCACAAGACAGCATGTCTTGCTCACGCTGCCTACACGCGCCAGTCTGCTCTCTGATTAGTTGGCAACTACCAAATAAGCGCTGTGATTGGTGGACCTTGTCAACCAATCAGAGAGCCTACTAGCGCGTGCAGGCAGTGTGAGCAAGACACGCTGTAGACTCGCGTGGTGCGATGAAGGGCTGTATTCCGTGCTGCCAGGTGATTGCCACATGTAGTCTCTGGCAATCACTGTATTTCTCTTCTTCCGCTTTCAAAACTCGAACCTATGTCTTGAACGGGCAACGTGTGTCATTATTTGTTAGGAAATTCTCTGCGAGAGAGAGCGGATTGTTTGCGGCGTTTCTGGTTTCGGCGACAAGATCACACACACAGTCATATCGCGCTTCACACTAACTTGTGACCCCGAGGCCACGGCTTGCCCTTGGATCGATGCTGCCTTCCCGGTGCTGGCACTGACTCCTATCTGGATAGAGTAGATAACGCATCCCTCAACTCGTTTCACCCAGGAGTGCCCAGCCCGGGAGGCCTCATGGCTCACGCTGAATTGGGCTGGACTTCGCCTGGTGGCAGCCGCGCCCCGGAGCTCTCTTAACCCGATCCCGGGCGCTGCGCGGCCGCAGAGCGGGGAGAGCTGCGCGCGCCATGGAGCTCCGCGGGTTCCTGCTCTTGCTGCTGCACTGCTGGGCCCCTGCGGCTGCTGCCACAGGTAAAACAGAAAAAGAATAATAATCTAGGCCCTTGCTGTCCTCTGGCATCTCTTCAGGCCGAAAAAATCTCTATACTACTTTTTAGCGGGATTGCGTACATTATACGTTTCATTTCTATGGAAATACCGCTGTGCACCGTTCTTCCAAATCTTTATCTCCGCTCTATGTAAGAACTCCTCCTAACCAAAGACACTTACCCTTCAAAGACGTTTTTTGTTTGCTTCATGCCTCTTTGTCCCTGCTTATACCTCAGGACCGCTCCCCCAGTTTATACCCTCTAATACGTCTACCCCTACTTCCTCCCTAGTACAATCACCCCACACATTACCCCACAACCTCTCCTGCTGCTTACACTCACCACATCTAGATCTGCCATATTTCTACTGTTCCTGCCTGTACCCTAAAGCGTTTAGTCATGCCAGTACCCCGTACCTGTGCCACAGCTTCTGCCCTACTGCCTCTGCTCTTGCCTGAACCCTTTTACCTCTCATTCTGCCTTATACCGTAGCACCTCTGCTCCACCCTTACTCTACTACCAGTAGCCCTCCCAAATGCACTACCACTTGCCCCACTACTTATACCCTAGTACCTGTGCCCCTCTGTCCACTAGTGCATTTCCTCTGCTTCTTCCCTTCTATCTCTCTGTGCCTTTATCCTAGCACCTCTGTCCCTACATTTACCTCTGCTCATACCCTCGTACGTCTACTGTCTGACTCTGCACCATCTATACTTATACCTCACCGGGGCTCGAGTCGGTGGTCCACGCAGGTACACGGCGTCCCCCCACTCTTTTCAAAGGGTGGGCGCCGTCCCCCCTGCCAAGACGCTGGCCCCACAGAAATAAGCTGAACGTGCCCCGGTGTAATTTTCAGACATCGGGACACGTTCAGCACGTGACGTCATGAGTTCATTTGCATATTGTCAGTCCCCCCACTTCATTTTATAGGACTTGTGCCCTGTACCTCACCTTTACCCAGCCAGGTACATCTACCCACTCAAATATCATGGTGCCCCTCCCCCAGAATCCCTCTCTATTCCCGAACACCTCTACACCTTCTTGTAGTAGATCTACTGCCACGGGTTCCAAGCATCTCTAGCCTACTTTCTATTATCTTTCCCACCCTTTACGCATCACCCTTCTTCTCCTCACCGCTTTTCTTCTATTTCCTTTTGTGCCCGGGCCACTTTTCTAGTAATCAGTGCTTATTATCTGTCCTTTTTCAAGGACAACGTTTTCCTCATTTTGTAGTTTTCCGAACTGATGTAGCGCCGTCAGTCACCGCAGTTCTGTAATCAGTAGTGGCGCGTGACCCGTATGTTGGATGCCCCCAAGGCCCCCTGTGACAGAAGTCTACTTTTGAAGTTTGGGCTGGAGGTTCTATTCGTGGCCTCTGTGACTTGTAAACTGAACCCTTCCGTGTTGGATTCTTAGCTGCATATATGACTGCTAGACAGCCGAGGCGGCCATTTCCTCTCCTTGAGCACCATGCAAGGCCAGAGATCTATTTTTATCAGTAAATTAATGAGTACTGTCAGAGGGGCCTTGGAACCCTTAGGATGAGCAAAGACCAAGGCCTGCCCATACGCAACCTCTTAATATTTGCAGAAAACTTGGGTCAGTAAAAGCAAAAGCTTTTATGGGCTATTTTTGTGGGTGTTCCAACATTTCTGATTGTTTCATATTCCCATTTTCTTCTAGCATCTCTAGTTCAAGCGCCGTATGCCGTCGCAATAATTATCTGAAAAGAGGTTGTTATCTGGATACTTGTAAACTATTCCTCTTACTTAGGGAATTTTTATCTGATATTTGTCATTTTATTAATTTTATTGTGTTTTTTAATCAGAAATGCTTTTTTATGATGTATTCTTTCATGGCTCGGAATATAGCCGAATAAAGATTTCTGAGAGTAACCTGGGAAGCATTACCACTTTAGCAATAGCTACCTTTCCCGCCATTGATAACGGCAGAGATGTCCAAAATTGTATTTGTGCTTTAAGAGCTGTAACAGCCCGAGTCAAGTTACCATCCAGTATGTCTCCCACTTCCCTATAAATGTGTATGCCAAGGTACCTAAATGTGACTGTCGTTGTTTGAAATGTCCAGCGCCCGTAGCGCAAGGGGTCTACTTGAGTAGTGGCTGTAAAGAAGTACGCATGCGATTTAATCTCATTGATAGATAACCCTGACAGTGATTGGAACTCATGAAATATTGTGGGAGTTGGCTCATGGTCTCCTTTGAGATTCTTGAATTATAATATTAAGTCATCTGCATATGCAGAGATAACATGTGTTTCATTCCAAAGTCGTATTCCCTTGTGTTCTGCTATTGTTCGTATTTTGATGGCTAGTGGTTCTAATGCTAGTATGAATAACAAAGGTGATAGCGGGCACCCTTGCCGGGTACCCCGTGCTACTGTATATTGCTGCGGAATATGAGCGCCTGTGCGTGCACGCGCCATGGGATTCGTATATTGGAGGCTGACCCACTTCGCATATTCAAATTTCGGGAGAGTTCGTATCGAATCGAATGCCTGAAGTAAGTCTAGGGACACACAGCCCTGTGTATTGACGTTCGCTTTTGCCTGTGTTTAGTGACTTGGTGTAATCTTCTAATATTAAGAGCCGTGCATCTTCCAGGCACAAACCCGCACTGGTCCATGTAAATTAGTTTTGGTATGTACTGGAGAACCCTGTTTGCTAGTAACTTACTTAATAGCTTGTAATCTGTGTTTAGTAACGAAAGGGGCGATATCCTGCCATGCCTTTGGTATCCCTGCCCGGTTTCGGCAGCAAAACACTAATGCTTGCAGTGTAGTAGGTGGGAGGGAGCCCGTTTCCATCGAGACTTGGTACAGTCTCTGTAAATGGGGAACTAATAATGCTGAGTACGTTGCATAAAACTCTATTGGCAGCCCATCTATGCCCGGAGTTTTATTGGGGGGAAGGTCTTTGATTGCTGCTCTTATTTCTGCTTTAGTTATAGGTCTCCCTAATTCTTTTTTGAGGTCCGCCGTCAATTGTCGGAATCGCAGCCCCTCAAAAAAGGACTCATGTCAGCTTCTCGAAGTTCTGCCGGTGCTTCATACAATGTCTCATAGTAATTTTTAAAGGCTGTATTTATCTCTAATTGTGTGCGGGCAGCTGTGCCCTCTTGGGTAATAACTTCAGAAATGGGAGCCGTCTATGGTGTAGCTTTAATAATCCTGGTAAGCAGCGAGCCCGCTCGGTCCGCTTTCGCATGCTGCTTCTGTGTGTATAAGCGATAATCTATAATGCGTAGCTCTTCCAGGAGTTCCGCATGTCTTATATGTGCTTCCTATATTTTGGCCTTGTTTGTGTCACTTGTTGTTGCTTCCTGTTCCAATCTGCCCAAGCTGTATTCTACTTCCCCAAGCTCTTTGATGATAGAAGAGCGGGCCCCCACTAATCGCTACCCCTCATATTACTGTTTTAAAAGCCTCCCACTCCACTTGGCATGAGCCAGCAGCTGGCAGTGTCCGCATTTTCTGCAAAGTAATTAGTAATTGCTGTGGAAAGGGAGCTACGAAATGTAGGATCTTCAAGGAGCGAAGGCTGTCATTTCCAGGTCGGGATTGGTGTGGGGATCTTCCCCCATAGCAGTGTGACTTCAAGTGAGTTATGGTCAGAGGATGGTTTGCCGATATACGTGGTGTCTACGATATTGGCAATTAAACGCATAGAGCAGAAGATTCTGTCTATATGTGTGTGTAATCCATGTGGTGGTGAATAAAATGAGTATTTTTTACTGGCGGGATTTTGTGTACACCATGCATCACAGATGTTCCATCCCTCTGCCCACCCCTTAAGTGCTTCTGCCTGTTTTTTGCAACCAGTACCCTGTAATGGAGGGTGCGAGCGGTCCAATCCTATATCTAGCACTGTATTGAAGTCACCTCCCAAAACCCAGGGGTAGTCGTCCCAACCTGCCAGTGCATTGGTAAGTGTTCCTAAAAATGTATCTTGCTCTGAGTTCGGGGCATATACACTTCTTAATACTATGTGCTCTCCATCCAGCGTTCCATATATTAACACATATCTGCCATTCAAGTCTATTCTCTGTTACAACATTACAATAGGGGGTACCGCTTCTTATCCATATCACAGACCCACGGGCGAATGCGGAGCAGAATGTGAAAAATAATTGCCCTCTCCATTTCTTTTTCAATTTAATGGCCTCTGTGTGCGTAAGATGGGATTCTTGATGAAAAACAATGTGTGTTTTCTTTTTTAATTGAGCTGGGCAAAAATTCTATGTCTCTTATGCACCGATCCGATGCCCCGTACATTCCAGGATGTACATGTACATTTACCAGATTGAGCCATGTGTTGTTATGTAATATGATGAGGAGAGGGCTCCCGCCCCTTCTTGCTGACTGTATAAAGAATGAGCTGCAACTGAGTCTGTGCGTACGTGCCCCACTAGAACTCCCAATACTGGGCTCCCCCTGAGAACTCCAGAGGACCAAACAATGAAAACAAGTTCAACATGAACCCTGTGCATTCTATAAGAGTGCAGTCGCCGCGGGGGAGGTGGTAACCGCCATTCGCTTAACGTGCATTATACAATACACTACAATGACATTTCCAGTGCCCCAGCAAGGCCCCGTCTTATTTCAAGTGCAAGGTACATTGAGACCATCCACAATTCACCCTTATCTGCAGTAACAGCAGACCAGCATAGAGCATTCTCAGTTTTCAGCCCTAATAGTCATTTGCCGTCTGTGGGGTGACTGAGGCGAACAACGCCAAGCTGTTTTCAGAGTCGGAGTGTAAGTTGTTGTCTTCAATCGACTCTGCGATGGATTTCCCACCTTGATCCACCATTGCCGCCACAGCTTCCTTCTGACTTTCAGTGATCTGTTCCGGGGAGGGATTCGCGCTGGAGACAGATCGAGTTTTCTGGCTTCTATTCGTTCTAATCCTTCCATTTCTCTGTGGTTGGGGTGTTAGAAATGGGGGTCTCTAGTAGGCAATGGCTGGCCACTGTCCAAGTAGAGACCCTTCTTCCTAAGTCAGAGTAAGCGGGCTACACCCTTTGATAACCCCTGCTCAACCCTGTGGTAACGTAGCACGAGCAGCTAGGCTTAGCTCAGAGGCAGTGTGTGAAGCATTTATGACCATACACAGTAACACAATGAGGAACGCTACAAAGGGACACCACACAAGTAGTTATAAAAAATAAGTATCTTTATATATAGACTTAACACAAGACCAATAACAGTAAAAAGCGACAATACTAAAAAATAGGGTTACTCTTGAAATGCTGCAAAAATAGTTCAAATGTGCAAAGAGGAGTTCAGTTCAAAGCAGTGATCTCTGCGACCCTTTTACTCACAAATACCTGGATTCTGTAGCAAAGCAACCAAAATGTCACTAAGGAGCTGTAGCGATGATTTTCCTCACACGTGACCAGCGATGCGTTGAATCCTGGCCGCAAGGGAGGATGATGCGCTGATCTGTGTGCAGGACAAAGCGACAAACTTCTCCACGCTAAGCCAGCGATGCGTTTAAATCCTTGCCGCTAAGGGAGGATGATGCGCCGAGCCTGTTGCGTGTGCGATCTTGTTGCGATGAAAAGAAATGGCGCCCCGTGAGGGAGCTACGATCCTGATGTGATGCGATGAAAATGGTGGAAGCTCGGCGTCCGCGCTGCGATGTCGTGAAGTGATGAACTCGATGCAAGGATCTTTGGTTAACGAGCACTTGGAGGCCCGCAAACATGTGATGCGATAATCTTAGGGTTAGCGAGCATTTGGCAGCCCGCATACGTGTGATGCGATGATCTGCGGTAGCGAGCACTTAGCGGCAGCAGCGCAATGATTCTCCTTACCCTCTTCAGCTGCAGCGGCTCTCAAACGGGCGTTAGCGACGATTTTCAGCACTCTCTTCACTGTAGTAGAACTAGAGGCCCTGGAACTCACAGGAGCCTCACCTGCAGATAGAAATCCTCGCTGGGAGGAAACAGGAGGCTGGTGGTGGAGTCTGATGTGCCTGAGACTCCAGCAGGAGGCTAGCTCTCTTCTTGCCCTTGGGTGATTGCTGTAGCAAGAAAACATAAAAGTTCCTTCAAAGTCCTTTTCCTCTTCTTCCAAGTCCAGTAGTAACCACTGCAGGCCAGTCCAAGAAACAGCACACAAGCACAAGGACAGTCACCTCCTGCAGATTCCTTCAGTTACACGGACAGAGGTTCTTCTTGTTGTCCAGGAGCAATACAAATTGTAGGGGTTTCAGCACAGATATTTATACCCCAAAAGTCTTTGTTCTCAGAAGCTACAAGTCACTGAACCCAGCCAGAACTAGTTCTGACCAGTCCTGGAGCACTTTATTTACCAGGCTGCATCCTTCCTTTCAGAAAGAGGGGGTCTGCCATCAGACGCACAGTAGGAGGTGGAGCCAGCATTCACCTTGCCAGGCACAGCCCTATTCAGGTCAAGGAGCTACCTCTCCCCATACTCCAATGCAGATCTCTCTATTCAACCCAGGTCTGACTCAGCCTGCCCTGTCCCTCCAAAACTAGACAGCCAATACACATAACAGCAGAGCACACTGGAAGGCTTAGGCAAGAAAATACCTACTTTCTAAAAGTGGTATTTTCAAACACAGAATATAAAAATAAACTTTCTCTAAAAGATGTATTTTAATATTCTGAGCTCAGGCATACTAAATTCGATTTCAAGGTCATACCTCGGACAGGGTGGTACCAGTGGCTTTTCATATGTTTGCATCACTACAGAGTATGGTGGCTGGTGTTTATAAGAGGCTGCAACGGCAGCCAGAACAGAAGGAAAAGAACCGAATTTAACACCTTTTGAAAGAGTAAACAACAAACAGAAACAATTGCTGCTAACTAAGGGCCATATGTAGATAATTTCTAATTACCGATTCATAAATACCGAATTTTACCGATTCGGTATTTATGAATCGGTAAATAGAATGTAGGTAAACATTCGGTAATTATTACCGAATCGGTAATATTCGGTATTTATGAATCGGTATTTACCGATTCGGTAATAATGCATCCCTTCCAATTCATTCCTATGGGCCTGGATGCCCATAGGAATGAATGGGAAGCCATTCACTATTACCGATTCGGTAAATACCGAATCGGTAATAGGGGGAGCATATTCATGGGTGGCAGGGTGACACATTGACACCCTGTTGCACCCCTGAATCGTGCATGTGTGCACATGTGGCGCACATACATGCCCTGAGGGCATGTATGTCTGCCACATGGCACTTGTCAAAAAGCACAAAATTGCTTTTTAAAAGGTGTTCGGTATTTACCATCAACCTGTAGTTGGTGGTAAATAACCAATCCTTAAACCAAAAATGCACTCACTTGAGTGCCCCCTACATTGGATTTCAGGATTCGGTAATTTACCGATTCGGTATTTTACCGATTTCTAAAAATTCCGATTCGGTAACTTACCGAATCCTGAAATCCAGCCACCTACATCTCAATTGCCTAAATACCGGTCGGTAACGGGATATTTACCGATTTTCGGCCGTTACCGACCGGTATTTAGGTACCTACATATGGCCCTAAACATTGAAGAGTCTTGAGAAATAGATCATGAAAAGACTTAGTTACTGCACCGTGAACGCACGCGGAAGAGTGAAGATTAGACGAAATTACCTCTTTGAATAACTTAGGTTCATGTTTACTAAATTGCAATGGTGCATTAGTTTAATGTGAAATAGAAATGTGAATGTGAGGATTCACATGCTATAGAGATTTCATTAACCAGTTTCTCTTCAATAATAATGTGTGTGTGCAGTGGTAATGAAAATAAATGCTAATCAGATAAAACACTGAATGTTATTGAAGAGTTTTTGATTGCCACTCTATTTTTGCCCATGTTAAAATGCAAAACCAACTTAGAAAGGGAGAAATGGTGCTACACGTTTCTAATAATTCCAATTAATCTATAGAATGATCTTTATACAAACACTAATGAGAAGGACTCGAAACGCGAGAATTATTTTATATTTTGAAATCGTTTTACATGTGTTTACTTTGGAAATGTAGTAATGTGCCATAGTTACACGTGCCAATTTCAATGAAACTAAAATGCTTTATATGTGCTACAAGTTGAAGAAAAGGATATAAGATTTTAGACACTACTGAATTTAGTGCTTATCTCCCTTATTTTATATTGTGCATTTCATGATCTCAATTCAATTCAGGCCTGCATTTTTTCTTTCCCCTTGCTTGAATCTGTTCTCATGGAAAAGCTTTGTGAACTTGTAATGCGAGATGAAACTATGTTTCACAGAAAGAGTTCCCGTGACATAGAAGGAGTATTCCTTACTAATGTGCTACTTTGGGAACATCTGCCTTGAGAAACTGCAGTCGCGAGCTCACTCGTGTGCTTTTGCTGAAAGAGAATTGTTCCCATCGATACATTTTGAATGCTTTGACAGCTTACGTGATGATCACCACCTTTATTGCCATAAAATGTGTCTTCTTCATGACAATCACCCTATACGAACTGACCAATGGACTGCGTGGTCTGACCAGATGAGGTGAACCAGGAGGTGTCACCCTAGATTTCTAGAAATTATATCATACCTCGGAGTGACGATAAGGACACCGCTTTGCCCACTTTTGCCACACTCTTTACGTGGACTGAGGGACAGCTTTCGTTCTGTGCCAACTTCACGGGCTTTCCTTGGGCTGACGCATACACTGTGTGCGCTATTCTCTGACTTCTTTCCCTTATTGGGAGAGAACCATTGAGCTGATATGATTCACATCCCCCGCTGAACTTTTCTACTATAGCTTTGGTAATTGATGGCCCGGGAAGATTAACTTGATTGATCCAATCCGAACTAAATGCTTTTGTTACCTTCTGTGGAGGATAGAGCATCAGCACTTTTCTTGAACAAAAAAATGATTGAACAAGAACAAACAACAAGAACAATACAGACTAAAGGGCACGATTAACACGCCCACGCCCAGTACCAGCTAGGAATAGCGCATGCACTGCACTTTATCTTGCAAACAAATGAACTTTGTCATCGCCTGTATAGCTAAATTTCTCTGCATAGTAATTGTGGTCCCTGTTTTATGGTTTTTACTAATGTACAATAACAATTTTAACATATTCTTTTCAAGCAAATGTTTCAATGGTTTTAAACAACTATGCAAAGTAAAATAAACTTGAAACTTGAAAACTTTTGTGGAGAAATGGGCCTAAAGTTACATTTGTCAAAATCAAAAATTCAGGACGATAAACCCACATAAAAGATACAGAGGTAGTGTGACTGTCGAGGGGCTTCCATTGGGGGCAGTCCATTACTTCGACTACCTTGGCGTGAGGCTAAGTGACACCCAAGCAAGGGGCCTTCAGATGGAAAAAAGTAAAACCACCCTCCATCAGAAAGCCTTTGCAATAGCGAGGCGGTATAGAGCAGCATCTAGTGGGGCAGTTTCTCCAGTCATCACTGTATATTACTTCTCGGCTGTAGCATCAGCGATATATGGCACAGAGATCTGGGGCTTCGCTAATTCTGAAGGTTTAACATAAATTGAAAACAGGTTTATTAAATCACTTTTCAGGCTTCCCATAAGCTTTCCCACCATGCCGCTACGTTTTGACCTGGCTCTCAATCCTATTCACCTAATAGTGGAACTAAAACCGCTATTATATTGGGTTAGATTATGGACCACTGTGGAACTAGCAACCTATAGAGAGTGTGTAAAAGAATTTCTGGCTCTCGACAGAGCCCCGAGAACAACATGCCTGAAACACATTAAAGAACTAACGTACAGAATAGGAATAAGTGAGTTATGGACTGCCCCGGAGACAATAGTAAAATGCATTGTTCCAAAAATAAAACAGTCTCACTGGGAGGCGGTCCTACTCCAAACGTGGGAAGTGTACCAGCCCAACTCTATTCCAGGCAAGTTTCTAAATCACAAAAACTTGCTTGAACCCTACCTGAATAGAAGGCGCCCACATCCATTAAAATGCCTCTGCGTACAATACAGGTGTGGGGTTCTCCCCTTGAGATCACACATCTCCAAATGGGTCAATACCACCAGCCCGGCCGGTCGCTGCCCAAACTGCCCGAGCATAGTTGAAACAGAGTCTCATTTCATGCTATTCTGTCCTTCTTATAGGAAGACCCGTAAAAAATGGCTTGTGGCTGTTTGCAAAAATGCGGGTATGAGACATTATTGGGAAGCGGAGAGAGTCTTTAAAAGTGATACTAGCGAACCCTTAGCTTTTGCAGTCTCTTAGTATTTGTATATCGCTTGGGCTTTGAGGAAGAAGGCTATTTACAAATCTGAACTCTGATAGAGAACGGTTTTACCCTCACTCTTCTTTATCAAGCATTTATGAATTGTTGCACATGTTTACTCTACTGCATTGCCCCCATGTCTGTTATTTTGCACAGCGTTCCCGCTGGACCCTCTGATTATCTTATGGATGACTGTGTCCCCCCCCACCTAGATGTATAATTGGTTACTACGTCAGGTCCACAATTTCTCGTAGGATGTTGTACCGTCTTTTTACTCTTTTATCTAAACCTAATGTTTTTATTGTTTTTATTGTAATGCAGCTGCACTTTGACCCCATTTGTTTCTATATTGTATAATTTCTTTAAGCACCTAAAATGTATATTCATAGTATCGTTTTGATGTGTTTTATGGGCCGTGCCCGAAATAAACAATTATATATATATATAACTTTGAGAGTTATATACATCAATCTAATTACGAGTATGTGAGTAAATGTAGGATGCTGGCTCTGTATGTACTATACCAAAGTGAAGTACAGTGTGCACAGAGTCCAGAGGAACCCCAAAGGTAGGCAGAGGTAAAGTTAGATAGCACCTCACTGTGGTAGTGTGGTCAAGCAGTAAGGCAGTATCAGAGGACAGTGTTAAGCATCTGTTCTACACACTCAGTCAGCAAATGAATTCACACACTCAAAGACTGAACTCAGATCAATTTGTATTAAAAAAACTATGTAGTTATATTTATTTTCTAGAACCAAGCATGCCTGGTACAGTTGAGTGTAAATGGTACTTTCTTTTCAAGGCAGGTTGACGAATATAAGCAAGCTGAATGAAAATTACTTTGTTAGAGGTTTGTAAATCTTTACAATACAGTGGAAATTACTATTAGATTACTTTTGATTACTTTAT
This sequence comes from Triturus cristatus, assembly GCF_964204655.1. Lineage (NCBI taxonomy): Eukaryota > Metazoa > Chordata > Amphibia > Caudata > Salamandridae > Triturus > Triturus cristatus. The sequence continues at coordinate 1,176,809,243 of NC_140580.1, read as the reverse complement.
GGATTACTTTTTCTACTCAGTGTGATATGCCTAGATATCACACTGGGACATTTCCTAGAGAAAAGGTAAGTAAGCAGTTTTTAGTTATTTGCAGTAATTCAAGTTCTCATACAAAACTAACTCCCCACACAACAATTTTCAAGGGAAAACAGTCAATGTGTTCCTCTGGAGAAAATGTGACTATGGGTCTACAGGTAAGGACTTGGTTGTGGAAGTTGATATTCTGGGATAGGAACCAGGGTTCCCCCAGGGTCAAGGATGCACTCTTGAAACACCCTCAGGGGCACTAGGGCGGCCAGGTGCAGAGTGCTGAGGCCCAATGTTATCCAATGGGGGATAAGGGGCCTCCGATCGGTGGTTGCTCATGAGCAGGCCACAAGGTTGTCGGAGCAAAGCTCCTGGTATTAGGCTCAGGGCAAAGGGGGATCCGAGTCAGCACCCAAAGTACACCCGCAGCGGCACAGGGGCAGCTGGGTCCAGGGTGCTGTTATGGCGTCGGATGCCCTGTTGATTTCGATGGGGATTCTCCGGTTGCAACAAAGACTGCAGGCTCGGGACAAAGATCTTCTGGAGGTGACCACCAGTTGGAGAGGTAAGTTGGGATGCCTGGGGAGGCTGTGTCTCCATTGGTTGAGCCACCTAAGACCATGAGACGTCGGGTGCAGGGGTGACTTTAGGAGTCGGGTTTTTCTTACCAGCTCCAGTCGCGATCAGGGGGATCCTCCAGAGAGAGCTTGCAGGCTTTGCTTTGAGATTCAAGGCAGGTCAGAGATGACCAGATCGCAGGTCAGGATAGCCGGGGAGACCTCCTCGTGGAGTTGGGCCACTCGAACTCGGGCTGTGGGCTTTGGGTGCAGAGTAGTGCAGACTTGTGGTTTTGGCTGGGGCCTGAGTCTGTGGGTGAGCAAATCCGGTGCTCACGGGAGACAAAGTCTGTGGCTGGAAAGGCCAGGCAGGTCCTTTGGGTTCTTGAAGCTGCTGGCTAGAGGACACACCGGGATTTCGCTGGAGCAGGTTAAGTAAGCCCTGCTAGAACCCAGCACCTTTCCAGTCTTGCTTACGCTAGTTTTAAAGTGATTTACTGTTTTTAGGACTTTGTGTTTTAATTGCTTATACGTTTTAGTACTAATGAATTTGCTGCATAGATTTTAAAATACTTGTATTGCTGCTCTCCGCTTTCTGCGCTCTTTTGCTGCTCAGTTGCTGACCCCGTTCCGCCGCGGCTGACCCCGTTCCGCCGCTGCTGACGTGCCGTTTGTGCAGAGGCTGGACCCTTCATTCCGGCTCAGGTCAGCACACACTTCCGGGGAGGACGCGGTCTAGTCGTCCTCCAGAAATCAATATTTAAACACCTGATGGTGCGGACGCGCGCAGCGGGCGCGCCGCTGGTGCGCCTAAGGCGAGCCCGTCTGCGTCCGTCCGCGCCCAGTGTCGGAACCTCTGGTCCAATGCCCTCCCAAACTGTAAGTTACTCCGCAAGAGAGTTATTTTCTTTCAATAAGATGAAGGAGAGCTGCTGTTTGGTAGGTCCTGGGGAAAGCATTTCTAGCTGCTTATGCGGCTTTTCACTTCCGCAAGCACAAGGGATCACCGCCCTGCAATCTCCCCAAAACTTCCAGAGCTACAACTTTAATAAATCTTTTAATAGATCTACGTTCTATGGAGGCCTTGTCAATGATAGATCACTGGCAAAGCATAAATATGAAGGAGCATGTACAATAGAAAGTTTGGGATCGGACATACTATTTATAACAGGAACTTGGGCAGATGCCGCCTCAGATCCAGACTTTATTACCGCTACCCCTGCGGGATTTCGAGCAATCAGAGTAGATAGGCCATTAAAAAGAGGCGGTGGAGTGGCTATCATCTTTAGAGAACACTTTCCAGTCACCTATTACCCTGCTTATACTCCTTCCTACGAGGCCCTTCCCTTCATATTTGAACTTAGTCCTAAGTTGACTTTTAAAGGCATCCTATTGTATCAACCACCAGCCACTAGAAATGTTTTTATACCAAACCTTGACACCCTCCTTAAACCCAAACTTTTAAATAAGGATTTTACCATCCTTGGAGATTTTAATTTTTATCTGGAAGATAATGATAATAGAGAGACGGCGGTGCTTTTAGGCACACCTGGAGCCATAGGGTTAACCCAATTAGTGCAATACCCCACCCATGATTCCGGGCATACACTGGATGGCGTTTTTACTTCAGCTCACGGGCTTACAGTGCAAGAAACCCTTCCACTGATTTGGTCAGACCGCTCACTAATCAAGTTCAGTCTTCCATGCACTACTGTTGGACAGGTTGGTACCATTAAGCCGCCCGTCTCTTCTTGTAAAGCATGGATTAAAGTGGATAAAACAATCCTTCGCACCCATCTGGAGGGTTCACCACCTCAACTTCAGGGCCACGTGGACTTAGCGTTCACCAAATACACAAATTGGATTTCTGATGCAGTTAATGCCTCGGTACCCACAAAAATATTGTCCGGAAACAGGAATACTCCTTCTGCCCCCTGGTTTTCTGAAACACTTCGGAAAGAAAAGCAAAATTGTCGCCGAATGGAACGCCGATGGCGAACAAATTATCATGCGCCGTAAAAGAAAGCGTATAGGATGGCCTTAGTGAATTACAAAAATCTATTTATATCAGAAAAGAGGAATGACTTCACTCAACAGATTGAGACAGCCAATAATTCCCCTAAGGAATTATTTTCGGTTATAAACAAACTTACCTTACCCAATAAGTCAGGAAAGAAGGGCAACCAAAAGTCCTGCAATGATATTGCTGCAATGTTCAAATCTAAAGTTCTGGACATTTTTAAAGCCTTTAAGGCTGGATCAGGATTTTATCTTTCAGCTCAAACGAACTGTCCTGACCTTGATAAAATCACCCTGCTTAAATTTTCCTCCGTCTCTTCGGAAGCAGTAGAAAAGCATATCAACGAAGCTAGGTCAGGCTCTCCTTTGGACCCATGCCCACCAGCACTTCTTAAAGAAATAGTAGATCTGGTGAGTCCCGGGCTTGTCTTCAACTCTATGTTTAACTCTGGTTCCTTTCCCGTTAGTTGGAAAGAGACGTCCATTCTTCCTTTGTTAAAAAAACCTATCCTAGATGCAACCAACCCACATAACTATCGACCTATAGCCAGATTGCCAACACCGGCTAAAATAGTGGATAAAATCATGAACACTCAACTATCACAGTTCATCAATGAGAACAACTTGCTGGATCATTCCCAGTTCGGGTTTCGCAAAGAACATAGCATGGAAACGGCGCTTATCAAGGCCGCCGAAGAGATCAGAGCGGCGACGGATGGAGGAGGCACAGCTGCTCTTGTGCTCCTCGATCTATCTGCCGCTTTTGACACCGTTGATCTCGTTCTCTTGCAGCAGCGGTTGGGGAAGCTGGGTGTAGGTGGTATGGCTCTGGCTCTATTGTCCTCTTTTCTAAAGGATCGGAGATTAACAGTGTCACTTGATGGATTCAACTTGGTTCCTTATATCCTGCCGTGTGGAGTGCCACAGGGCAGTTCATTAAGCCCTTCATTGTTCAACATTTATGTCTCCGAACTGGCCCCATTGATCCTGGAATTTGGGTTTAATTTGACGTCATACGCCGACGATACCCAGATTGTGGTGGCTGCTTATAAACATCAAACCTCTCCTGTCCAGCAGTTACAAAACTGTATGGGTACAATCAACAGATGGATGAGTGAACATTGCCTCAAACTTAATTCCGAAAAAACAGAGGTTTTGATCTTTGGTAACATGCAGCCAACTTGGGGCAATCTGTGGTGGCCGGCAGAGATGGGTATACCACCTAAACCAGCAGCCAAAGTTAAAAACTTGGGTGTATGGATTGACATAAATTAACACTCTGTCAGCAGACCAACACTATTGTCTCTGCCTCATATTTTCTTATTAGGAAAATAAGGAAGATACTTCCGTACATCCCGGCGGATACCAGAAAAACCGTGGTAACATCTCTCATCCAGTCTAAATTAGACTACTGTAAAGGGTTATATCTGAATGTTCAGAAGCAGTGTCTAAAGAAGCTTCAGATGGTCCAAAACTCAGCTGCACGTTTATTGCTCAATATCCCCAGGCACAAAGTGGTATCTAAGGAAATCCGCAATCTGCACTGGCTCCCTGTTTCTCAGCATATTAAATTCAAGACATTGTGTCTCGCCTACAAGGCTTTGCATCACACAGGCCCCTTTTTTCTCCAGAACCTTTTTGCATGGTACCAACCGACCAGACATCTACGGTCTGCAGGGGCCAGACTTCTTACAGTTCCCAGAATCTGTACTGCGGACTGGGGCGGCCACAGTTTCCTCTACGGCACCTCCAAGCTTTGGAACTCCCTTCCAATGGAACTCAGAAACGCTAGTCCCGAGTGAGTTTTAGGAGAAAGTTAAAGACATGGCTGTTTCAGGACTAGACGCTGAGTATGCTTACTGTTGTCTCCAGCGCCAAGACACCTCCGGGTATTCGTGCGCTTTTACAAATTCCATTAACATTAACAAGGTGGCGACAGGCCGGTAGGGATGGGGCCAGTAAAGTGGGCGTCCTCCTTTTCTTAGTTTCAGCATGGCTTCTTCTTCTTGTCGATTCTTGTCTGAGGAGGCAAGGTTCAGGGGTGCCCCTAAATACTAGATTTAGGGGCATTACAGGTAGGTAAAGGTTAGGATTAATAGGTCACCCCCTATTATGCCACCCTCCAGCGGGAGGGAGGCATATGCCTCACTCTGGTTGGCTGGGTCCCCCCATCTGCAAGATGGCATGACTGAGAGTTGTGCTTCACCTTGCCTCCCCCACCTGAGGGGTAGGGTTGGCAAAGGTGGGCACCCTTCCCTTCCTCACTTGGTTTACCCGCTGAATCTCCTGCCCAAAGTGGGGGTCAGAACCTGTGGGGGACAATTGCTGGAAGCAGCAAAAGCCTGGGGCAGCTCACAAAGGTGGCAAGCTCTAAGATGCCCTCTGAGTGCATTTTTCATTAAATCCCACACTGGTCCCAGTTTTCAGTGCAGCCTTTATGGTGCTGTGGAGTTCGTAATGACAAACTCCCAGCACCATATACACTTAATGGCAGCACTTCACTTACAAGTGCTAAGAATGGCCTTAGACACTGTAGGGGTACAGGGCTCATGCACCTGTATACTCACTACTGGTATAGTGCACCCAGCTAGAGGGGTGGCTGACCTATGCCAGGGCAGTGGGTTGTAGGCATGGCACGCAGGGATGTGTGCCATGTCGTCTCTTTGTTTTGTTCTGCATTGAGACACTCAGCCTGCAAAGGCAGTGTGTGAGTGTAAAGGTACAGGGACTCTAAGGGTGGCACAATAGGCGTTGCAGCCCTTAGAGGCCTCCCCTGGCCACAGTGCCCTGGGTATCTATGGTACCATTTAGAAGAGACTGACATTTGGCCAAAGAGTGCCAATTGGGTTTTGTTTTCAATGCAGTTTAGGGAAAGAACATAGGCCCTTGGCTACCTGGTTGGCAGGAACCCTGGGCACACTCGGTCACAGTACATCAGCAGTTCAGCAAAAAGTGGGGGCAACCATGCAGAAAGAGGGCACTTTCTTACAGTCAGTTACCCAATTTCTGGTCCTCATTGGATAACTGGATTGGATTCCCTATATATGACCCCTCTCGGCACGGTATAAGATCCATCGCAGGACCGAGTAAATGGCCCGGTTGCGCTACAGCAGTTATATCTGGTTGCGCGTCATATGGTTTATCCGCCATGTGAAATTAGGATATAGGGGGAGGGGGGGATTGCCCATCCCAGCCCCAAACCTCATGTCCCATTGAAGGAGACCAGGTGCCGGTGTCAACGGAGGAGTGCGACAAAGACAATGTAAAGCAGTGGTGTAAGTATCACTAGGGTTGTGAGTTGCAAATGCTTAAAACTTATATTGCTGTATTGTGAAATGGCTGTATGAGGTCACGCGAAGTGGTTTGAGTGATGTGCTTTGTGCAGAAGAGTTGAAGTTGTCATCAGGTCGGTCGTGACCTAAGATCCCAGGATACACACCTACGGGTGGTCTCAGGGTGATCAGTGAAGGTTCCTCTGATAGCAATCTCACGTTTTCAGAGAATTTATGAGAGGTTTGTTTAGAGAATTCCCTCCAGCTCAGAGATTGGCACCCGAACGGGAGCTTAATACCGTTTTAGCAGGATTGCTGAAAGCTTTGTTTGAGCCAAGACACAGAGCATAGTTAAAACATTTATTTAACATGGAAGACATGTTCCTATTGACAATAACGTCTGAAAGGAGAATAGGAGAAATGTAGGCTTTAAGTTGCAGGGAACCATATTTAAAGTTTACAAAGAAGAATGTGACACTTATGACGAACCCAAAGTTTATAACTAATGCGCCAACTGTTTTCAGTTATAGCAGATAACGTTACCCACATTCTTTGAACAGCCTGTATCAGCACCAGAGAAGGCATTACATTATTTGGAGATTAAACAGTGGGTAAAGTTTTATTTGCAAGCTACCAAAGACATGCGACAGGCTGATCACTTATTTGTTGCATCTGGTCTTGGAAATAAAGGAAAGGCAAACAGACAATATCAAGGTGGATCGGTTCATGTATTACTACAACACAAATGTTGAAGAGCAGGCCACTGATGAGGAGAGTCCGGCATATTCCACAAGAGCAAAGGCAGCGTCAACAGCTTACTTTGCAGGAATATCCCTGGAAGATCATTGTAAAGCCGCACCATGGACGACAACTCATGGTTTTGCAAAGTATTATCGTGCGGATTTGCAAGGAAGCATTAATGGGACAAGCAGTTTTGAGAAATATGTTCACGTAAGGTAAGCCTCATTTTATTCATCAACCATCCAAAAGATAAAGTTGTAAGTTGAGCATTGCTATGTGAATCTGTTATTCTAGCATGTGAATCTATGAAAGATCCAACGTTCCTTACCTTTAACTCCGGTTCTCCATATCTTTCATAGATTCACACGCAACCCTCCTCCTCCCCTTGGATGAGGCTTTCAAGAGCCAGGAGAAAAAGTTGGAACTGGCAGTTTCGAAATTCTGACAGCTGGAAGGTTCAGTGGGGGATCAGCTGGAGGCAGAGCATTTTAATTGGCTAGAATTTGGATCATAAATAGACGAGGATGGTTGTAAAAGACGACTGTTGGTATTATTAGAGTATGTTATAGATTGAGTATGTACTGCTGTTGGAAAATAACGGGGGGTTCCCAGTCTGACGATGGGGTATTTTTCTAGCATGTGAATCTATGAAAGATCCAATGCTGGAGACCAAATACTATGCATTAGTTTACAAATATATACATTCAGATAGATGAAAATACCTTTGATGACACCCTTATAACAGATTTCCCCTCTAGGGGATGTTGAAATTCCCACACTCACAATGCCCCCCACCTGCACGCAATGCAGCATTAAAGAGTAAGGAGTTATCATTTTAATTGCAGCAGTCCTACTGGGTTTGTCAAGGTATCACCACGTTTATATCACAGGTCTATTGGCTTTCTCAGAGTGTCACCACATTGTTAAACAGTGAGCATATGTTAGGATTCACCAGTAAAACCAATGCACTCAATAGCCATATTCAAATGCATTTATTGTTATTATAAGCATTGCAATGTTCATCAATAATCATTGTGTGAAAAAACATTTTAAATAAATAGTTTCAAAAACAACCCCCAACATGCATCGGAGTCTTTTTTGTACCTCCACAGTCCACGCCATGTGGCCAAAGCACCAACCAATGCGGCAGATCCAGAGTTACAGGTAAGTAACAAACGTACCTTTACTTTTTAAAAGAAACCGCACCGACTCAACGCTCATCTATTGAGTGTTGTTCTTGCATGCACGCGACTTGGGATTCCTAGTCCACACGACCACCACTGAGTAGGCCTAGGCTCGATCAGCTTCACTTCTCTGAGAGCATCAAGTGCTACAATGGGGTACTTGGTTCCTAGTAAGGAAACAATTCTGGACCTATTATTTATGAAGGATTCACATTCTTCGACACTAATAACCAATTTCTTACACTGGACCAGCCTTTGTTATGCAAATGCTGCGGCTTTCAGTATCGCACGCATATCCGCAACGCACTCATGGAGCAGGTCTCCCATAACGTGACGGCTGTGCCCTCTGTTTGTGTACTGTGGGAAGCTAAGAAACCCACGATTCGTGGGGTGGACATCAGTCACTGTGCAGCGGAACACAAACGACGAAGACAGTCGCTAATCCATTTAGAAGCGCACATTATGGCACTGGAGCGCCAGGCTCGGGATAGCGATGGGGCCAAGTCGCGTCGGCACAATACCACAGTGAGCTGATGGATGAGGCACGTGCTGCATGGCTCGCCACACAGAGTAGAATTTCCCAATGGGGCGATAAATCAGGGAGACTCCTCTACCGGTTATGCCAACAGGCACAAACTCCGCTTCCGGGAATTCGTGACCTTAACACTTACTGGTGACCGACACTGGGCGCTAGCCAGTAGATTTGCTGCCTACTACCAGTCCCTATATAAGCTACAGACTTCTCCCCCAACTAAAGCACTTCCAGGGTTTCCAAGGATGGGACCGGATTGGGATGTCCTCCTGGGTTGTACCCTCAAATCATTCCTAGAATGACAGGAAGGATTCCCATGCCTGCACCCAATTCTATAAATACTTACAATTCGTCGCACACAAACACCACATCTTAAAAATCTTAGGACCCTCCCCGAATCTAGCCCACTAGAAGGAGAGCTCCTCCAGAACGCCGCAGTGTCTCCTCATGGGAGACCTAGGGGAAGATGACATTTCCAAAACATATCAGACGTTAGTAACCCATAGTGCCCCCACATTGGAGACAATCAGAGACACCTGGCAGTCAGTAGTAGGTCCCATTGACAATGATGATTGGAGGGAGGCTCTAGAGTGCCCCCGGGGGGCGGCAATCTCCTCATGCTTGCGCCTGATTCAGCTCAAATGCTTGCACGCGCTTAAGGCTCTGGAAGGCGGGGCTCATAGTCTCCCCAGAATGCTTACGCTGCGGTGGAGAAGAAGCCACCTTTCTACACATAGTGTGGACTTGCCCTGCCCTAGGTAAGTTCTGGAAGGGAGTATTCACAAGCCTGTCTGAGCTGCTGGGCTGCAACCTTCATAGCACACTGCGGCGTGCATTATTACACATCTCAGAGGATAAAGGTGGGAACGGGTATAAGCACCGCTTGCTATTCCTCAGCCTTACCCTTGTCAAACAGGACATAGCCTGCACTTGGAAGGCAGAATCCCCAGTCCTTCTGAGGGTTTGGAAGAGGGGGATGGATTTCTGCATTGGGTCGGAGGAGCCAGTGTTTCGGGCTAGGGGTTGCCCCCAAAAGCCCACATGCATAAGGAAGCACTGGGTCGATTACCGAGGCATTGTCCTAGCCCCATTACCATCAAGGTCTGCATTAATAGACTCAGAAGTAATGTTTTATGGCTAAAACACAGAAGCAAAATAAAACACAGAACATAGCCACCGCCTATAGGTTGACGACAGCGTAGATCAGCCAGGGACTTTGGTTTTGTCCTTTTTATTTTTTCTTTGCAGTGTGTTTATTGTTCAGTTTACAAATATTATACTGTTTAATCTTGCCAATTCTGCATTTCTTCTTGTACATGTACACTATGGCTCACGGAGCACGATTTTGTCAAAAAACCCAAAAATATGTTCTTTAAAAAAAAAAAACCTTTGTGATCCCTTGGCGAAACTTGAACTTGGCCCTCTCCTCATTAATGTGCAGCTCCTTTGAGCCACTGCACAGCTGTCCCTTGAGACTTGTAACCTTGAAGCCAGTCTTTCTCTTGACACCCGGTAGATGTGTGAGTAAGCTTCAGGTTGTGTCAGTCAATCTACCTTATACCACCATCTTCCCTGATAAGTTGGATTTGAGGCCTCAAGGTTAATCTCAACCGAAACTGATTCCTCCTTTTCACGTCAGCTGGACTATCACTCTTCCGGCATTCTTTGCACCGCCTCCCCTCCTTGGAGGAAGAGAAACTCCATAGTTTGGATCCTGAAAGAGCGTGAAGCTTCTATACTGACAGTACCAAGGAACATCGAGCGGACGATCCGCTCTTTCGATGGTTCTCCGAAGCAAAGAAGGGCAAGGTAGTGCAAAATGGACCATCTTCGATGGATTTGTCCGTGCTATGCACTAGCAAAGACTGTACAAACAAACAATTAGTTCTGTAGGATGATTCTTCTGTTAATCATATGAAATGTTATCACAGAAAATAAACATTGAGGTCCGGGTAACAAAATCACTATCAATTATATATATTTCAATCAATCAATGAGGGTTTTCTAGCGCGCACTACTCGCCCGTGAGGATCCCAAGGCACTGAAGGAGGAGGTGTGTGAGCAGCCCCATTGGGGTCATCCGAAGAGCCAGGATTTGAGGTCCTTTCTGAATTGGTGCAGTGTCGGACTTCGTCGGAGGTGAAGAGGGAATTAGTTTCAGGTCTTGGCTGTGAGGTAGGAGAAGGATTCGGTCATTTAGGTATTGCGGTCCAGTGTTGTAGAGGGCTTTGTAGGTGTGTGTCGCGGAGGTGTTGGGTGATGTGGTCCTGTCGTGGGATGTCGAGGATAAGTCTGGCTGTGGCGTTCTGGACGGTCTGGAGTTTGCGGTGGAGTTTTTTGTTGACTCCGGCATAAAGAGCATTTCTGCAGTCCAGTCTGCTGGTGATGAGTGCGTGGGTGATGGTTTTCCTGGAGTCAGGGGGGAATCCACTTGAACGTCTTGCAAAGTATGAGGAGGGTGTTGAAGCATACGGTGGATACGCATTGATCTGGAGAATCATGGTGAGTGAAGAGTAGAGTATGATGCTGAGGTTGCGTGCGTGGTCCGTTGGGGTGGGTGGGATTCCAAGGGTGGGTGGCCACCAGGTGTAGTCCCATACGAAGGGGGTGGAGCCAAGAATGAGGACTTCTGTTTTCTCTACGCTGAGCTTCAGGTAGCTGTTGCTTATCCAGGTCGCGACGGCTTTCCTCCCTTCTTAAAATTGCGCCTGGGGATGTTGGGTTCTTTAGTAAGGGAGAGGATGAGCTGGGTGTCACCGGCATAGGAGACGATGTTGAGCCTGTGGTTTTTGACGATGGTTGCGAGAGGGGCCATTTTGACGTTGAAGAGTGTGGGGCTGAGGCCTGTGATCCTTGGGGTACTCTGCATCTGATCTCTGAGAGGAAGGCAGGAGACTTATTCTTTGTGTTCTGCCTGAGAGAAAAGATTGTATCCTGTCTAGTTCTATCCCTGGTGGCTAGTGTGCAGTGGGAGACGGTGTTGAAGGATGCTGATAAGTCCAGATGTCAGGATTGTTGGGTCCTCAGGAGCAGTTCCGACTCTGGGTACAGTATAACAGAGGATCAGAATGGCCAGATGAGGGGAAGGGAATTGGGGAGGGTACTGCGGGAGGGAGCTCTGGCACAGATAGATCACCTTGTCACAACTTGTTTCATAGGAGGCAGAACAACAAGCAATTATAGATATATGCCTTTAAAAAATATGAGATTTACCCGTGGAAACAAAAACTCAGCACTGAGATATACATTCTTCTGCCCAGGACTGCAATCCAAAAGATACTTATTGTGAGAAGTTGGCCTGGTATATGCTGTTCACTAGTTCTAGTGACCACCTTGTACCATGCCAAGCAACCCTTATGGTGTGGTTGTAAGTCAACCTTTTTGGACTAGCTGCCCTAGTGGTAGCGTAGGCTAAGCAGTCTTTGAGGCTAAACTCGTGATGCGTGTTAAGCAAGCTGTTTTACCAATAGTAACCCCCTTTTATACCAATGAAAGGACACCACACAGATATATATTCAAAATATATATGTATTTATTTCTCAAAGTAACCCCTAGTCTCTTTATGAGCACAGGAGCACAAATCGTCAAACAAGATTATCACAGAATACACAGAAGTTGCACTTTATATGGATAGGCCCTGGTGGCCACTCGAACCATATACTAAAATAGTGGTATAAGTACCACGAACAGAAAAGGGAAAAGGCCTAGGGCCTCTAGAATCGCTGGGCCTACAAGGAGCTAACGTCAGTTAGTGACCAGGAGGTCCACGGGTGGCGTGTGCAGAGCAAATAGTCACACGCGGGCTCCCATAGGTTTCAATGGGTGCGTAAAAAGTACAAAGTTACTGCAAAAGGAATCTTCCGGATGACCTAGGAACTTAAGATTTGGAACACAGGCACTAGAGATGTATTACTACACATGGGCACCGGAGTGCCAGCTTTACCTCACCCACAGGAAGCGGGTGCATAGGCCTCGAAGTGCGTCGGGTTTCTTCTATCTGTTCCGTGGGGCCTGTAGACAAAAGTGCTGCAGGCGGTCGGTCGGGAAGAGATGCAGTGGATCCAAGAGTGGATCGGAGATGTTGAAGACCTGTAAGCAGAGGGGACAGTGTTCACAGTCACTAGCCAGTGACCAGCGTGGCACCAGGTGGGTACCAGGCGATGTCGGGTGCAAACAGGTGATGAGGGGTAGCTTGTCTCCGCAGCCACGTGGTCCCTGAAGGTCGACGACGTCCAGGAGTCGGCTCACGAGCTGTCCCACGCAGGCTCTCGCTGTCGGCGGTGTCGGCGACTTGATCGAAGCAAACAAGCCTTGGCAAAAGCAATTGCAGGAGGATTCGGAAATCAGCTGTTGGTTCTGACCAGCAAGGTCAGAGGGATTGCTCCTTTGGAGGGGAGCAAGGGCCAGTCTGGAGCAACCAGACCAGCGGTGTTTGTCGTAGATTTCGTCGCCAAGATGGCCACTAGCCAGCGGGCCAGCAACCGGTTAGGCGCGTCGAGTGGCAAAATGCAGAAGGGCCCCACGCAGATCGTGGAGATGCTGGAGGGCTCACCTTTGGTGCAGATGCTGCTCGAGGGTTGGGCTTCTCAGGACCCAAAGCACAACTTGGAGGGAGCCTCGGTTGTTGCACTTGTCAGCTTGTCGTAGTCGTTCCAAGATGGCTGGCTCCACGTGTCTCGGTGCCTCCACGGGTCTCCTCTTTTCAGGGACTGTGGATCGGGCGGTGAGAGGTCTGGAGGTCCAGGTCTTGTCAGTCTCTGGGCTCGGGCTCCGGCGGGAGGCGGCGGCAAAGCAGACGGTGATTCGCTGGATGGTGCTTGCGTTAGCAAGGTGGTCACTCCCTGACCACAGGGGAGATTTTCTTCAGTCTTCTGTGCAGCAGAATGTCGAAGTTCCCGTCTTCTTCTTAGTTTCAAGTTGATTCCAGGATGTCTGAAGTCTTAGGACACAGCTCCTACCTTTAAGCGGATTCTAGGGGCCGGACTACCTGCTAGGTCCCTCCCTAAGGGTGGGACCAGGAAGGGGGGTGGTTACACCCCCAATCCTTTGTCCAGCTCGCCCCAGGCCCGGGACTGGTGTGCCCCAGGACCGGTTTGAACTGGCATATGCACCGAGGCTCCTTGTGAGCCACAGGCATGTCTGGTTTCTTTCAAGCCCTACCTGACCAATACACAAAATCCTGTCTGGGGTGGTGCACGCACCTCCCCTGGCAGGAAACCCTTTGTCCACACCTCCCAAGCTGGAAGGACTCCCAGCAGCAGGAGGGCAGACTTGTGTCTGTGGTGGCAGCATCCATTTTGTGGAGCTGAGGCTATGTCTGATTTTACCCGGGTTTCAGGTACTGTACATGTCGTGTCCCTCTAGAAGGGTGGAATGCTAACCCCGTCGCCAGAATTGGCGAGGGGTTAGTATTCCAATTCGTATGACACCTTACTCGACATGTTTTGATAAAGCCAAACCAAAGATAGCATTTAACCGCGAGGTTCATAATGCACTTAAGAGTATATGGTATGACGATATCTGGAAACAGTAGAAGGAAGTTGTTCCGACCACTGCAGACAGGCTCAGCTCATGCCAGAGCACCATCTCACATGGAACCAAGCACTCTGCCTTCAGGATTGTTAAGGCCTGCCATAGGAGTGACTCATAGGTTACCAGGTGTCCCATTTAAGGTTAGGTATAGGTATACTACACCTAAGTAAGAGGTGATTACACCAACTTACCCCAGCTGAGTGATCAGCCAGTTGTGTCAGATTGTTAGGCCAAGCCTGGGGTGGCATAATACATGCTGCAGCCCCTGGCAGGCCTTGGGTACACCAATGCCCTGGGTACCTAGTGTACACTGGTACAGGGGCTGACAGGGTGATCCAACCAATTGGGTATGTACCTAGGGTACATGGAGTCCATTTTACAGAGAGAGCAGATAGCCTGAGAGCCTGAATGGCAGGATCTCAGGCCAACTAAGTCGAAAAACCAGCTAGACACTAGGCAAAAATTTGGGGGTAACCATAGTCAGATATCCACCTTCCTACACAACCCCCCCCCAAACGAAGGGAGATAAGGCTGACCTTGACCAGGTAAGCCTATATTGCCCAAGTGGCCATATAAGGAGGAACCAGCACTGGCATGGTTACCCCCTGTCTCATGGTCCACTAAGCAATCCCTCACCCTAAGGGTATCAGAGGGTCTCCACCATAGGGAATCTCTACCTGTGGTGTGTCTTGGCAAAGTAAAAGGCTGGTGTTGAGATGGAGTACTGAAGTGAGTGTCCTCAAAGTGAGGCCTCAGCTTCCTCCAATCATCCTCCACCATGGATGCCTTTCTTCCTTTAACTGAGTTGCACTGTGCTCTCAGGGTCAGCCTCTGGCTACCTAAAGCTGGAGGCTGGGTCCCTTTTGTGGGCTTACTGGAGGGACAGGTCAGGTTTGGGGCCCTAAGGTCCCAGGTTTGCCTGTGCCCAACAGAATCCCTCTGGGGGAGGTCCCTAACTACCTGTAAAGGAGATCCCTCAGGAATGTTTTTACCCATCCCCTGACTAGGGCTACTAGCCAGGCAATCCTCATTCTTTTGATGGGGGGGTTCTTGTGGACAGGGGCCCTCTGGGGGTCCACTGGCCTCCCTGACCTCTGCAGCCCTGGGCTGACTGAGGCAGGGTAGAGAGAGGCAGGCTACCTGCACCAGACTGGATCCCACCTTGGAAGGGGCCACTGACATCAGAGGCTCTGCCAGGCCAGGCCTGGCTACCTCTGGGGCAGTTCCTTCACAAGGGGTGAGGTCAGATCCCTGAGGAGGCTGACCTTTTCCTAATGTCTGGGGAGAGGGAGACTTTTCTTCCTCCCCACTACTCTCAGTTTGTGTGGAGTGATCCATTGTTTCAGGCTTCACTACACCTATGTCAGTCTGAGTATAGGCTGAGACCATTACAGCCTTGCCAACCTTTTCAGGGGGGCACTCAGTTTGTGTTTGAGCTGTGACTGTCACAGCTCTGCCAGTCCCTACAGGGAAGTCTGTCTGTGCCTGGGCTGTGGCTACCACTGCCCTTCCAACCTTTTCAGGGAGGAAATCTATTTGGACAGGGGTTGTGAATGGCACAACCCCCCTACCCTTTTGTGAAAGGCCTACCATTTTAGAATGGGTGTCTTGTTCAACTCCAGCCCAAGCTGAGAGTTCTAAGTCATTCCCCAGTAAGCAGTCTACAGGCAAGGTTGGGGACACTGCTACCCTTTTAGGGCCAGTGACCCCTCCCCAGCTGAGACATACCTCTGCCATGGGATGACTGTTCTGTTTGCCATCAATGTTAGTCACCTGGTAGGAGAAACCGGGCAAAAGCTGCTCAGAGGGAACTAGCCAATGGGCCACCATTGTGATGCTAGCCCCAGTGTCTCTGTAGGCCTCAGCTTTTGTACCATTGATGTAGGGCTCCTGTCTGTACCTACCCAAAGTGTTGGGACAGGCAGTGAAGTTGGCAAACCCCATGCCACCATCACAGACAAGAGTGGTTGCTGTAGGGGAATTGGCTAAGCCAGGGTCCCCCTGTGTTCCCCAAGTAAACCCACCCAGATTTCTGGGGGCACTCCCACCACCTGGGGGATTACTGCTGACAGTAATAGGTGGTGTGACAGGAGTAATTGGAGGAACAGTTTTGTTTTTAGCCCTTGGGCAACCGCTGTCAGTTTTCCAATGCCCAGGAGTTTTACACTCATGGCAGTAGGGCTTTTTAGCTGTGGTAGAGGAGGGAGCTTGGGACCCACCACCCTGTGTGGAGTTTTGGGGCCCTGAGGAAGGTTTCTCTTTTTCTTTATCCCCACCCTTCTCTTGAGGCTTGGTGGTATCTTTCTTTTGGTCACCACCCTGGTTTTTAGGCCTGATCCTGGTCCTGACCCATTTATCTGCCCTCTTTCCCAATTCTTGGGGAGAGGTCAAATCTGAGTCTACCAGGTGTTGATGGAGAAGCTGGTTTTGACAATTACTTAAAATCTGCTCTCTCATCATCAAATTGTACAATCCTGTATAATCAGACACCTTACTTCCCAGCAACCAACCCTCCAAAGCCTTAGTGGCACATTCCACATATTCAGACCAGTCCTGAGTCTGTGTCTTCTGGGTGTCTCTGAACATTAACCTGTACTGTTCAGTGGTTAAGCCTAACCCATCAACTAGGACACTCTTCAGGACTCTGTAATTTCTGACATCCTCTTCTCTAACAGTGAGGAGTCTATCTCTGCCTCTCCCCTCAAAGGAGAGCCATAAGATTGCTGCCCACTGGTCTTCAGGAACCTGCTGCACTTTGCAGGCTCTCTCAAGAGCAGTCATCCATTTGTGGATGTCATCCCCACTTTTGTAGGGGGGCACAATCTTGGACAGGTTCCTATTGTCAAAGACCCTATCTTTGTCCCTAGGGACATTGCTGCCACCAGTGGGTATAGACCCACTCTCTCTATGCTGCCTAGCCTTGCTCAGTTTTTCTTCCATCAGGGCTACTTCTAGCTCCTGCTTCCTGATCCTCAGCTGGGCTTCCTGCATTCTGGCCTCATGTTCCCTCCTCTGAGGGGTGGTCATCCTTCTCCTGGAGTGACCTTGAGAGCCTCTAGAGCCATGGGAAGCATTGGAGTCACCTGAGCGATTCCTTTGCCTTCCAAGCCCTGTGTTAAGTCCACTGGGGAGATCCAGTGGGGTGAACCCACTGTCAGTCCCCAATAGCCTTAGTTTAGCTGGGCCAAGTATAACACTTGGCACTGGGCTAGTTCTCCCTTCATCCTCACTACTGTCAGTATCCTTTTCACTCTCATCCTCTGTGGTAGGCATCCCATCTAAGGGGTGACTATTGGAAAGGGGTACCTCAGTGGCATCTTCAGAAGGGGGGCCTCCTGTTCCTGTCCCTAAGGGGGCTAACTGGGAAGCTTTCCTGAGCTCTTTTTGATTTTCATCTTCTTGCA
Source organism: Triturus cristatus (assembly GCF_964204655.1). Lineage (NCBI taxonomy): Eukaryota > Metazoa > Chordata > Amphibia > Caudata > Salamandridae > Triturus > Triturus cristatus. The sequence continues at coordinate 1,176,791,975 of NC_140580.1, read as the reverse complement.
AGAGCTCTCTGAGCAAAGCAGAGGTAGGGTTCTTGGGCTGTTTAAGGCCTCTAAGAGTTGCCAGCTGCCTGAGCTCATTTTGATTAAGGGTAGCATAGATGGATGGTGCCCTCGGGGGGTCACTCTCAACAGAGATGGGTACAGTGGACCCCTCTGCCCCAGCCATTGCTCTTAAGTGTGGGTGGATGTGTTGCAATCTACCTACACTTGGGTTTACCTACTAAACCTATCTAGTAGTTGTAGTCAGGGTGTGCTACTCCCTTTGCTCTACAACAACTAAGTTCAGTAGAACTTATGTATATCTAATCTTGTTTTATATGTACCTACAGGTACCTATGTGATCTTTCAATTGGTAACCAAGAGATTACAATGGTAAAACACAGCAAGCTCAAATCCAACCGCTGCTCACCAATGTGAGAAGTTGGCCTGGTATATGCTGTTCACTAGTTCTAGTGACCACCTTGTACCATGCCAAGCAACCCTTATGGTGTGGTTGTAAGTCAACCTTTTTGGACTAGCTGCCCTAGTGGTAGCGTAGGCTAAGCAGTCTTTGAGGCTAAACTCGTGATGCGTGTTAAGCAAGCTGTTTTACCAATAGTAACCCCCTTTTATACCAATGAAAGGACACCACACAGATATATATTCAAAATATATATGTATTTATTTCTCAAAGTAACCCCTAGTCTCTTTATGAGCACAGGAGCACAAATCGTCAAACAAGATTATCACAGAATACACAGAAGTTGCACTTTATATGGATAGGCCCTGGTGGCCACTCGAACCATATACTAAAATAGTGGTATAAGTACCACGAACAGAAAAGGGAAAAGGCCTAGGGCCTCTAGAATCGCTGGGCCTACAAGGAGCTAACGTCAGTTAGTGACCAGGAGGTCCACGGGTGGCGTGTGCAGAGCAAATAGTCACACGCGGGCTCCCATAGGTTTCAATGGGTGCGTAAAAAGTACAAAGTTACTGCAAAAGGAATCTTCCGGATGACCTAGGAACTTAAGATTTGGAACACAGGCACTAGAGATGTATTACTACACATGGGCACCGGAGTGCCAGCTTTACCTCACCCACAGGAAGCGGGTGCATAGGCCTCGAAGTGCGTCGGGTTTCTTCTATCTGTTCCGTGGGGCCTGTAGACAAAAGTGCTGCAGGCGGTCGGTCGGGAAGAGATGCAGTGGATCCAAGAGTGGATCGGAGATGTTGAAGACCTGTAAGCAGAGGGGACAGTGTTCACAGTCACTAGCCAGTGACCAGCGTGGCACCAGGTGGGTACCAGGCGATGTCGGGTGCAAACAGGTGATGAGGGGTAGCTTGTCTCCGCAGCCACGTGGTCCCTGAAGGTCGACGACGTCCAGGAGTCGGCTCACGAGCTGTCCCACGCAGGCTCTCGCTGTCGGCGGTGTCGGCGACTTGATCGAAGCAAACAAGCCTTGGCAAAAGCAATTGCAGGAGGATTCGGAAATCAGCTGTTGGTTCTGACCAGCAAGGTCAGAGGGATTGCTCCTTTGGAGGGGAGCAAGGGCCAGTCTGGAGCAACCAGACCAGCGGTGTTTGTCGTAGATTTCGTCGCCAAGATGGCCACTAGCCAGCGGGCCAGCAACCGGTTAGGCGCGTCGAGTGGCAAAATGCAGAAGGGCCCCACGCAGATCGTGGAGATGCTGGAGGGCTCACCTTTGGTGCAGATGCTGCTCGAGGGTTGGGCTTCTCAGGACCCAAAGCACAACTTGGAGGGAGCCTCGGTTGTTGCACTTGTCAGCTTGTCGTAGTCGTTCCAAGATGGCTGGCTCCACGTGTCTCGGTGCCTCCACGGGTCTCCTCTTTTCAGGGACTGTGGATCGGGCGGTGAGAGGTCTGGAGGTCCAGGTCTTGTCAGTCTCTGGGCTCGGGCTCCGGCGGGAGGCGGCGGCAAAGCAGACGGTGATTCGCTGGATGGTGCTTGCGTTAGCAAGGTGGTCACTCCCTGACCACAGGGGAGATTTTCTTCAGTCTTCTGTGCAGCAGAATGTCGAAGTTCCCGTCTTCTTCTTAGTTTCAAGTTGATTCCAGGATGTCTGAAGTCTTAGGACACAGCTCCTACCTTTAAGCGGATTCTAGGGGCCGGACTACCTGCTAGGTCCCTCCCTAAGGGTGGGACCAGGAAGGGGGGTGGTTACACCCCCAATCCTTTGTCCAGCTCGCCCCAGGCCCGGGACTGGTGTGCCCCAGGACCGGTTTGAACTGGCATATGCACCGAGGCTCCTTGTGAGCCACAGGCATGTCTGGTTTCTTTCAAGCCCTACCTGACCAATACACAAAATCCTGTCTGGGGTGGTGCACGCACCTCCCCTGGCAGGAAACCCTTTGTCCACACCTCCCAAGCTGGAAGGACTCCCAGCAGCAGGAGGGCAGACTTGTGTCTGTGGTGGCAGCATCCATTTTGTGGAGCTGAGGCTATGTCTGATTTTACCCGGGTTTCAGGTACTGTACATGTCGTGTCCCTCTAGAAGGGTGGAATGCTAACCCCGTCGCCAGAATTGGCGAGGGGTTAGTATTCCAATTCGTATGACACCTTACTCGACATGTTTTGATAAAGCCAAACCAAAGATAGCATTTAACCGCGAGGTTCATAATGCACTTAAGAGTATATGGTATGACGATATCTGGAAACAGTAGAAGGAAGTTGTTCCGACCACTGCAGACAGGCTCAGCTCATGCCAGAGCACCATCTCACATGGAACCAAGCACTCTGCCTTCAGGATTGTTAAGGCCTGCCATAGGAGTGACTCATAGGTTACCAGGTGTCCCATTTAAGGTTAGGTATAGGTATACTACACCTAAGTAAGAGGTGATTACACCAACTTACCCCAGCTGAGTGATCAGCCAGTTGTGTCAGATTGTTAGGCCAAGCCTGGGGTGGCATAATACATGCTGCAGCCCCTGGCAGGCCTTGGGTACACCAATGCCCTGGGTACCTAGTGTACACTGGTACAGGGGCTGACAGGGTGATCCAACCAATTGGGTATGTACCTAGGGTACATGGAGTCCATTTTACAGAGAGAGCAGATAGCCTGAGAGCCTGAATGGCAGGATCTCAGGCCAACTAAGTCGAAAAACCAGCTAGACACTAGGCAAAAATTTGGGGGTAACCATAGTCAGATATCCACCTTCCTACACTTATATATTATTCTTGGGAGTTTCTATCACAGACAGAGAAAGTTCTTGTCTGTGACTGTCCATCAAAGGTTATATCAAAGAAAGCTCTTGCCAGTGACTGTTCCTTTAAATATTCATTTAACAAGATGGCAATGTCTGTATCTGTATTTTTCACCACATTGCTTCCTCATGGTCTACAAGCGGTTCATGCATGCGTCCTATCAACGGCGACACACGTGGAATATTAAAGAATGACAATCCTCAAGATGCTCATCACTATAATAGCACGCCATGTTCAAGGGAAAGATTTCCTACCAGAGCAATGCGCTGTAGCTGAGGTGAGGCGTCAGCACAGGAGCCGATGAAACAATGAACTTCTCCTCTTCGATACCGCTGTTGATCCGTGGTACGTGATTGGGCATGGTCGCATTTTATGTGCGGCTGAGAACACATAGCAGCCACAAGGTGTCATGTTGGGAAGTCGTACCAAACGACTGCAACCAAAGGAAAAAATTGTGCAAAAAAGAAATAAAAAGAGAACGTAACACACAAGGCAAAAAGGAGAAGGAACACATTAAATATGTATTGTCTTTACAGAGATGAATACTGTCTTCTGTTTGTTTGCACAATGTTTCTACCAAGTCTCTAATCAACATATTGATGTGCATATGTTGTGTATACATGTGCACACAATGGTTCATCAAGTCCACTGACAACATATTGCAGTTCATATGTTGTGAACACACACGTGGTCCCTTCACAGCTCATTACTGGCATCAGGACCCACATACGACAGTCCAGGATGAGTGTGCATTGGGGTTACTGAGGTTCATGACACCAGGAGGATGAGGCCTGCCGTGTGGCCTTGGTCGAGAAGGGCGCAGATGTCATCAGTGGCGGTGATGAGGGTGGTCTTGGTGCTGCGGTTGCTGTTGAATCTGGATTGAGAGGTATCTAGGATGCTGTTGGTTTCTATGAAGTGTGCTAGCTGGGTGTTCATGACCTTTTTGATAACTTTGGCGGTGAAAGGGAGGAGAGAGATGGGCCTGAAGTTCTTGAGGTCCGTCGGGTCTGCGGAGGGCTTCTTTAGGAGACGGGGGGATTTCTGTGTTTTTCCAGTCATCGCGGAATGTGGCGGTCTCGAGGGAGCAGTTGATAGTTTGGCCTAGCTCGGTGCGATGCCAGTGGCGGCCCTGGGGAAGATGTGCGGTGAGCAGGGGTCAGTAGGTGCTCCAGAGTGAATGCTCTTCATTGTCTTTAAGGTGTCTTCTATGGTGAGAGGGCTCCAGGTGAGAAGGATCTGTTGGATGGCGTCATTGGGGGTGGGAGTTGAGGCGGTATCGTCGTCTTGGTCATCAAAGTTGTTTTAGAACGTCTTGATCTTGTGGTGAAAGAAGGAGCTGAGTTTGTTGCAGAGGACTTGGGAGGGAGGGACGTTGGTTGTTTCACTGTCAGGTTTGGTGAATTCCTGTATGATGGCGAAGAGTTCCTTGGAGTTGTGGGCGCTGGAGAGGATTCTGTCTTGGATGAAGTTTTTCTTTGTTGATTTGGTGAGTTGGTGGTGTGCTTTGATGGCTGCGTTTTAGGCGGAGTGTGCTTCCAGGGTTTTGCTGTTTCTCCACTTCTTCTCCAGTCATCGACAGGAGGGCTTGGATTCACTGAGATCCGTGGTGAACCAGTTGGCTTTCTTTTTGTGTTCTCTTATGGTGTTCTGGAGGGGGGGGGGGGTAGGGTGTTGGCAGGTCGGGTTGCGGATGGGTGCAGACGGGCTTGCCTTTGACGCATCTTCGGCCGCCATTAAGTAACAGTTGGGGGGAGGGAGAGAAGCTGGGAGGAAGGAGGCGGGAGTGGCACACAGGGGGTAGGGGCCACGTGGGCAGCAGCAGCGGGGTGCACGAGGGTAAAGGGGGCAGAGGGAAGAGAAAGAAATGAGAGGCAATGAAGAGGTAAAGCAGAGGAAAGAAAGACAAACACAAATAGAGAAAAACAGAGAAAAAGCGAACAGGAAAAAGGCAAACAGAGAAAAGATGACACACACAGAGCAGACTAGCAGAAGAGCAAGGCTCTTCTACTAGACCACCAGGGATGAGGCGCAGGCAGGAGCCTGCCGGTGGAGGAGGGACTCGAACACCTACCTGGCAAGGAGCTCGAGCGGTGCTAAGGGCAGTCCCACAATGGTGGAGCTGCACGGGGAGAGTAGTGACTCTGACCAGGAGGTCAGCAACATTCATTTTGTATTTCAAACACTGAGGTGCTCCATGTGTGAAAGACAATGCTCGTGCAGTGCATCAAGGGAAATAGCGCTCAAACATTTGTACGTAAACAGTAGATCGCTACATTAAGATTCTCCGGGTTATTCAAAGTGTTAATCTCTCATTGCTTGGCCAAGTGCGTTGGTACATAAATTGCAGAAGATCCTGAAATGATTGGTACAGGCTGAGTGTAAAACCATTGCTGTTTCAACCCTTAGGAAGAGTGTGTTTTCTCTACATCACAGCAGGTCTTCATCAGGACTGTTCATGGAACAACCTCTGTTACAATATATCATGTCAGACTCCATGTGAAAATGGCTCCTAAAGGCCAATGTGTGCTTGGAAACCAGGATTTGAATCACCTGGAGTCCGAAGTGGGGCTGAGTGTAACCTTCTTTTCAATAATGTTTCCCTGTGTCGATAACAGGACAATTCAAACACTGAGGTGCTCCATGTGTGAAAGGTGAAAGAAAATGCTCGTGCAGTGCATCAAGAGAAATAATGCTCAAATATTTGTAGAAAAACGGCTGATGTCTTATTTAAGCCTGTCAGGGTTATTCAGCTTCATGATCACGCATTGGTAGGCCAAGTACGTCAGTAAAGGAGAGGGCAGACCCTCGCACACCAATACTGGCACACCCGTCATCCGAGGGAGAGGTCTCACCAGAGAGGCCATTCCCGCCCCGGGGTACTATACGCTGGATTGGAGTTAGGACGCCGCCGGCTCGTACTCGGGAGGTGTTAGTTTGATTTTACTGCAGACATCAGTTGTCCATATGGTCTATACGCATCAATACGAAATGTATACAGATTGGAGGATTTGACTGAAAATGAAGCTCTGAGGAAGTCATGGGTGACTGTACCCAAAGACGAAACACGTGTTGGTTGGTGCAAGAAATGACGGCCGATTAAAGAAAAGATTGACGCACTCACGACTGTTGGATGAATTACTTTGGACTCAGATTTGCATGTGCTCAGAGCTGCTGTTTCATTTATGTTTAAACTAGGGACGTGGGCTGACATCCCTCCTCTTGAGCACTGCACTGATTATTGTTGCAATTGAATAACATTGGGTACTGTGTTTTCTGTGCGCCCTATTTCCCTTATTCACCCGTTTTGTGGAGAAGTGTGGCTCAATGATTAGAGCGGCAGACCCTGATGCAGAGGTCTAGCCCGGGACCAGGGTTCAATTCCCCGCCTTGGCGGGTCTTGGGCTCAAAAAATTCCACGGACCTGATAATTCTCGCCTCGGTGCCTATTCCAATCATGGAGTCCCACTCTGCAACTCTGGGCAATAGCTTGCTTAATCTCCACAACGTCCCCAACAACGCTAAGGATGCCTGGCCTCCACCTTGGGGGTGCCCAGGAGTGGACGCCTCACAGGGAAAGCCAGGATGGGTTCCACAGCGGTATTTGTACAAGCGCCTTGAGACCCTTGCTGGTGAGTAGTGCGCTTTACAAGTATCAAATTTACAATTTACATTTACATTTTCATAGATTCATCTGGAACTTACCCTAAAAATATAGATATAGAGTTGTAACTATGAAATCTAATGTTTGGTGCATATAAAAACTCACGTTTGGTTGGGCTTAATACTAAGGCAGGCTGGCTGCAATTACTTGTAAATGGCATCACGTACTGAGGGGGCGTGGCTGTTTCGATGGAGAGCTACAGCACTCTGTACTCAAAGTGTGCATGACAGACTGAGTGGTCTCTGGATGGACTTGCATGTCGAGAAAAAGGGAGCCCTACTTCGTACTTAGTGCTAAACTTCATACAGGTAGAAAAAGTGCAAGACTTTTGTTGTATAACCCTCATCCACCAGGGTTACCCCTTGGTGGCATGCTTCATCATAGGATTCTCCCCTTTCCGCACTGGAACAGGGTGTGCTGATACCAGTGGAAAACACAGAAGCAGTGAATGGTAAGTACCGAATGATGGACAGATAGGAGTTGGAGGGGTTTATTTTTAAGTGAGTTAAAAATACCTGTCTGGTATAAGAGCCATGCTTTATTCCGTCCTCCAGACGGTAAGATTAAAAAGGGAAGAAAAGTAGAAGGTGTGCGTGGTTTTAATGATCCTTCCTTCTACCAGGTCTACATGTTTCCAGGCCCCCGTTCCCGTGGCTATCTTCAGGAGCTAGAGTCTAACTCCCTGGTTCCACTCCTAATTAAGTAGAACAATGACTGCAGGGTGTGGTGACTTCACACACACTACATCCTCAAATCCACTTTACAGCTATTTGGTGCTGTATCCTTTCATACCTGTAATATATAAGGAGAAAGTAAGCCTGCCATGAACCATGGACAATTTTGGGACACTTCATACAGTAAGATAAGTATGGGATGCTGGGCATATTTGCTTTAGAAAAACATCTTGTAGAGATTAAAGCCCATGCAGGCTAATGAAGATATTTCATATAGTGTTTTAAGCGAGCACATCAACTTAAAGTAGTGATAATCCCTGTGGACGGGCACTCAGTAGCAACACACATTCAACAGAACAATACATGCAGGTAAGACATTACATTGAAGGACTGTTACATACATATACAAAGCAAGGACTTTCCGCCATAGATCCGCCGGTGGCAAGGCGAGTGTGTATTAAATAAGGTAGGGCAATCAATATCAGTGGGAAAAGCATTGCACCACTGCCTGATCGTGTATTGGCTATGCCGTACTTAGTACTCCACAGTCTGTCATCAGTGATGTCATAAATGAGGTCAAAGAACATGTCATGAGTGATGTCATATGTGAGGTCATAAGCAAGGCATGGTGGGAGAACAAGTTATAGTTAGCTCTATTAACTTTGATTATGACCTGACATATTACATTACTGATGACATCTTCTAGTGAGTGAATGTGTTTCGCAAATGTTTCTGCGACGAAAAGAAATGTAGTAAGCTACAGCATAAGTTAAATTAATATTCTTTCTAAATAAGTAATGAGTGATACTGTTTCTAATATAGGTCATCTGAGTGGGTTTGTGACTGTATCAGTGTGGGAGTGGGTGTCTGAGTGCTGTATGTGTGTGAGTGGGTGTGAGAGTGGATGTATAGATGAATAAGGATGTTTGTGTGTCACTGTATGAATGTGTGACTGTGGGAGTGGCTGTATTTGTGATTGAGTGTAATTGGCTGTATGGGCCCTTAGTGGCCATATGGGTGAAGGAGTGTGTGAGGGGCTCTATGGATGGGTGAGTGGTTGTGCTAGTGGCTGTATGGGTACGTTAGTGGCTGTTTGGATGGATGTATGGGTAAGAGAGTGTGTGTGAGTGGTTGTTTTGCAGAGTAAGTGTCTGTGTGACTGGCTGTATAGGTGAGTGAGTGGGTGTGTGACTGCTTGTATGGATGTGTGAATGGGTATGGAAGTGGTTAACTGGATTAGTGAATGGATGCATGAGTAGCTGTATGGGTAAGTGAGTGGCTGTGTGAGTAGCTTTACGGGTGAGTGAGTGTTAGTCGGAGTGTGTGAGTGGCTGTATTAGTAAGTGAGTGGCTCTGTGAGTGGCTCTATGGGTGAGTGAATGCTAGTGTGAGTGGCTGTATGGGTGAGAGAATGGGTGTGTTAGTGTCTGTATGGGTGGGTGATTTGCCTGTGTTACTGGCTATATGAGTGTATGAGTGATTGAATGGGTTTATGAATGGGTACGTGAGTGGTTGTGTAGGTATGTGAGTAGATGTATAAGAGAGGTTGTATCAGTGGTTGAGAGGATATGTTATGTTATGTTATCCGGATTTGTAGAGCGCACAGCTGCCCCAGCGAAGGGGCGTCCCGGAGCTGTAATGGACAAAAGAAACCGGACAACAAGCAGTATCAGGGAACAAGGCCATAACAGCTCTTACAAGTCCAAAGGAAAGAGGAAGGTTTTGATGGCCTGCCTAAAGACTATCAGTTCATCAATGGCACGGATATGAACAGGAAGAGAGTTCCATAGCCTAGCAGCAAGTAATCTAAAGAGCGGCCACCGGCCCTGGCCCTCTTAAAACGCGGAACTGTGACCAGGTGAAGCCCTGAAGATCTTAGAGGCCGTGGAGGTACATACGGTAAAATAAAATGCTCCAATATCTGGGGAGAAGAATGCTTCAAGATTTTAAACGAAAGACAAAGAGATTTGAACTGAATCCTCTGAACAACGGGGAGCCAATGAAGTTTAAGGATAGTTTTTTGGGCCGAACAAAATCTCGGCAAACCAACCAGAGCCCTGGCGGCAGCGTTTTGAACACGTTGGAGTCTGGAAAGTTCGGCCACATTGGCTCCCAGCAAAAGAGAACTCGCATAATCCAACCTAAACAAGATTGTGGCTTGTTCAATAAGCTGTCTGGTTGGAGCATCAAAAAATTTGAAAATGGGTCTAAGTCTACGAAGAGTCCCAAAACACATGGCAGCGGTTTTCTTCGCGTGGGAGACAAAACTAAGTTTTGAATCCAGCCAGACCCCTAGATTTTTTACCTTGGTGACAGGAAGAGGAGTAGGACCAAGCTCAGACGGCCACCAATGATCGCCCCAGAGATGACTCTGCCTGCCAACAATGAGAACCTCAGTTTTTTTGGCATTCAATTGTAGGCAGTTATCAGTCATCCAACGGGCCACTGAGCTAATTCCCTCACGAAACTTAGCAGCCTCAAGGTCGGATGCCCCACTTATTGCAACCGCCAGCTGCGTGTCGTCAGCGTAGGACACCATAGTCAGGTTCCAACGCTTGGCGACAGCGGCTGCACATAAAGATTGAAAAGTGTGGGGCTGAGAGCCGACCCCTGTGGGACGCCCTGTGCAATAGGATAGGGTTTAGATTGGAAAGGAGGAGTAACAACCCTAAAAGTACGACCAGATAGAAACGATCGAAACCATTCAAGAGCCATGTTGTCGACACCAGCCTCAACCAGACGATTTAATAAAATGGCGTGGGAGACGGTGTCGAACGCGGCACTGAGATCCAAAAGCACCAAAGCCACCGTTTGACCGGAGTCGACCAGAGTGCGTAGATGATCGACCATTGAAAGCAGCGCAGTCTCAGTACTATGGCCAGATCGAAAGCCGTTCTGTGAAGGATCTAAAATATTAGCAGAGTGGAGATGAGTGGAAAGGATAGCATTGACATGGGCCTCGGTCAACTTTGCCACCCACGGAAGAAGGGATATGGGACGGTAGTTCTCTAGCTTTAATGGATCCAGGGCAGGTTTTTTTAAGATAGGCATCACCTGGGCTTGTTTCCAGCTGCCAGGAACAGAACCTGACGTCAGAGATAGATTGACGAGGTCACGTAGAGGAGGGAGACACAATGACGCAGATTCTCTGAATTGGGCAGGTCGAAGAGGGTCCATTGGCGAGCCTGATTTGACTTTCGCCGCAATTCTGTTAAACTCCTCCATTGATAGCTCTGGGAGAGAGCACAAAGACATAAGGGTCTTCGGGCTGGATTTCAGCTTCTCCTGAGGTACAGATGAGCCAGGCAAAGAGCGGTAAATAGCCGCCACCTTTTCTACAAAGAAGACGGCCAAGTCCTCACAATGCGAAGCAGAGCAGATCTCAGCGACTGGGGCTCTACTGGCTGTAAGATCCTTGAGCACCTTAAATATTAATTTAGTGGGATTGGTGCTAATGGTAAATTCACGAGAGTAATAAGCGGCCCGAGCTTGACATACCGCTCTATGATACTTCTTGATCTTAACAAGATACAGCTTTTTCCTAGCAGGCAGATATGACTTACGCCAGGCTCTTTCAGCTTGTTTACATGATTTTTTTAGGAGCCGGAGTGAATCATCATACCATGGGCTAGGTTCAGCACGACGACATTTACTCTCGGCAATTGGGATCAGAAAGTCTAAAGCTCCAGTCAGCCAGCTACAAAAAAGATCATAGCCCGACTCAACATCGGAAAAAGGGCCAAGCGGATAGAGCCCAAGAAGCCGGTGAAAATCTGCAAGCTTTAGTTTTTTCCATGGGCGTCGAAAGGACACAGGCGCAATTGCTCTATGAGGGAAATCCTCAATTGTAAGATGCAACTCTATGAGATAATGATCGGTCCAGGCCATCAGCCTGGGAGATAGCACTTTAGCCGAGGTTAAGTTGGTGAAAATAGGATCCAAAATATGTCCACCAACATGAGTGCAATGCTCAACCAGCTGAAATAGCTGGAGAGCCTCCAGATCGGCAATGGAGCTGCTGACCGTGGGAGAAAGAGGAGCATCAAAATGAAGATTTAAATCGCCAATAATACTAAAATTGCAAACACCCAAAGGCTAATGCGCTCACAACTTCAGGAATAGCTGACCTAAAGGCGGGGCTTCTGTGGATGATGTCATTGTTGACATCATTTGAGATGTCATAAGTGATGTCACTGACCAGGTCATGAGTGATGTAATATGTGAGGTCACAAACAGTGCATTGTAGGGGTGTAAGTTATAGTTAGCTCAGGTAGCTATAACTACTGAATTTCACTGGTTTTGTATGAATGAAATCTAAGCCTAACCATAACGTCCCTGTAACCTTTGTTTTTTTCAGTGAATTTCTATGGTTTTTTTCTTAAATTCTATTTCCTAGATATATCGTCCTTGTAACATTTGTTTTTTTCAGTGAATTTCTACGCTTTTTAAAATTCTATTTCCTAACTATAACGTCCCTGTAACCTTTGTCAATTGCAACAAGGAGCTGTGTAGATGACATGAAGGGATGTTTCTCAATTAATTTTTTTACATCCTTTGTGTCTCTGTGGTATGATTTGGTGACACTGACCCATGGTTTTAAAAACATTGGCGAAGAAGCAGCCCTAAGAAGGCTTGCTGGCTCATTCCACCAGGGAGGAGCTCCTGTCCTGGATATGTGTTAAGCGGCTACGTGGGAGTCGGTACACATGTTCAGAAAGCTCTTCTGCCTCAAAAGTCAGGTCTGTCAAGAGGGGCATTTGACCGCTCGGTCCTGCAGGACCTTTTGGTTTGAGCCAGTTCACAGACCCACCACTTTGGAAGGTGCTACTATGGTACCTATTCACAAAGCACGTAATCTGTGATTAGAGGTATCCATCAGAAGAACAAGTTACTTACCTTCATTTACCGATCTTTCTGGTAAATACTCTAACTGTAGATTCTTTACCAATCCTCCTACCCCTCTGTTCTGTGAACTTAGATCTTTTACCTCTAAAAAGTGCACACTGGTCATCCCAATCTGTTGATGGGTTCTGTGTCTAACGGTGCGGACAGTCCGGAAAGGAACTGACTTATGGGTGGCACATATATGCAGCTTTGCCCGTCACTTCTGAAGCAGTAAGACATCAGTGCAGATGCACATGACGCCACCTATAAGCACACAGGAGAACTTCTCAGAAGACTTTCAGTAACAGTCTGATGTCTGATGAATATTCACAAGGTGAGAAATCTGCTGTTAGATAGAGTATGCACCTGAAAGATCATTACCGAAGGTAAATATCATGTTCATCTCTCTTCGATATTCCTTATCATAATAAGAACATTGGAAATGGATACGTTTTAGGCATCAGGGGAAGGGAAGATAGAGGTTGTGCATTAGCTACCTTATATTGGATGTTCCATGAGTTGTTTAGGTAGCCAATTATCTATTTTATCATTTTGCATACTGAAAAAGACAATTAATGTTCCAGCACTGTTGAACAGTGGTGCATGTGGAATGTGTATGGATTGCAATTGAGCTCTTACAAACAATATTCCTGAAGGAGCTCATAAGAGACCGTTTCAAACTGTTGATGGTACACACTTGGATTCAGTCCAGTACAGAAGGCTTCTTTACCATTGCAGACTTCTTTAGGAAACTACATGAAAGTAGTTTCCTCTGATATAACCTCTTTTAATTATGTTCTGATTTCCAGAATTCCTTGGCTGGTATAGTCCGTAAAATTGTTTCATTGTCATCACTGGTTTGCCGCGATGATTGTCAGAAAGTCATTGGTAGCCAAATGAAAAGATAAAAGATTACACGTCAAATGTAAAAAATTTAATTTTGGCTAATCTTTATTTTGTGCTACCTCTGTACCAAGTTTTCACTTTCATAGAGAATATTATTGTGCTATATCGACTGAACTTGGTGCTACTGAAACATTTAGATACTTCTATTCTCTATCAAAAATGAGAAATGTATACTTAAATCCTATTTACAGGAGAATTTACAAAATGGGTTGATTGTACATTCCTCCTCTTTGGCTATGGCACCTCGTTTTTGGTAATGAAAAAAATGGTTCTTAGATTTTGTATGGATTTCAGATGTTTAAGTCTAATTCGGATCAATCAGCAATATCCTTTACTGCTTATCAAAGATATTTAACAAACTGTACAAAGAGCAAAAGTGCTTACCAAAACCTGATCTGCAAGGTGCTTATTATTATGTGCGCATTAAAGAGGGTGACAAATGCAGGCCTCCAGATATTTTACAACTTTTAAAGATTCAGCCTTCTCTGATCTTCTGAATCGGTTTTCCGAAACTCTTGTGGAATACAGAGAGCATGTGAAATGTGTGTTATCTGGACTTCAGCAACATATCTGACTTGCAAAACTGAAAAATGTGAATGTGAAAAGGTGGAGATGGAGTATCTTGGATTCAGATTGAATATTTTTAGGGCTTTCTCGATCCAAGGAAGGTTTTTGCCAATCTTGAATAGCCTTCACTACTAGAATTAAAAAGACTCAAAATTTCCTTGGATTTGAAAATGTTTATCATCAATTCATTAAAGATTTTGCTGAGATAACTAGTGCTATCACCTGTGTTTAAAGAAAAAAACCAGGAAACATTATAGGTTTTTGCTGGGATGCTCAAGCTGAAAATATTTATAATGTGCTTAAAAAGATGTTCACTTAAGCTCCAATTTTGCGGCAATCAGATACATCTAACTTCACTGTAGAGACTGATGCTTCCAAAAGCACAGTGGGGCAGTTCTGTTAATACTGAAAGAAAGCAATGGATGATAATATCCCATCTTCTATTTGTATCATTTCTTGTGAGAGAGTGAACAAAATTACTCAGTCCTCACCAGAGAAGATAACCGGGCCTGAAAATGTATTTGTTGTACTATGCTATGCATAGGCAGAAAGCCAGAATAAGAAACATTCTGAATAGTCTTCAAAATGCTATTTATCCTTTAGATTAGTTCAGTATTAAATATGATGTATGTGCTGGGTCTTGGAGATCTATACACATCTTTATTTTGTGTTCAATGTTTCTTGCCTAAGACTATGGGTGTGACCCGTGGCAACAGCTTTATTGTGTTTAGTGTTATTTTCTTACACAGTGTCTCTAGTTCCTTGTTCAGCCACAGCCATAAACTATAGATACATTTTGTCTGTGGGACAGAGGTTCTATCACTTTTACACTGCTAATGAATGCTTCAGGTTTCCTTAATTGTAAATGGAAAATACAAGTTCTGGAAGAAAAGAAATTGCAAACTTAATTTATCTAGTTACATAAGATTCCACCTGCCAGGATAGTGAGCTTTTTTATGCAACAAGACAGGATTGCAAAGGAACGCAAAGAAACTGGACAAGTAAGAGTATAAATTGAACAGGAAATGCAACACAGCAAGAGCCTACATGTAAAAGTAAGATAAAGTGGTGGTCTGATATTTTGCCACCCTAAATGGAGCTTTCTTAGTGACTGTATTTTACACCATAGGCCAGAGATACCAAGTAACTAACTTGATCCTTTAGAGACTTCATATTAGTAAAGACAGCACACATGTTATTTGAAAAGTGTGTCATTTGAGTTCAAACATGCATCTGCACTGCTCAGCGTTTGCTAATTGTGGCTATACTTATTTGTGTACAGGTAAATGATTTGATGTGACAACAAGAAAACATTAGATTTTGCCATTTCCTTTAATCAAAGCTCAGCCTAGTGGCTTGTTTCAGAGACAGTAGACCTGCACGCAGAGTTAAGGACAAGACATTTCCTGAGTGTAGCTACGGCATGTATATGTAGCTGCCCCACCGGGTGCCTTTTGTTGAAAAGCAGCATCACTTTGTACGTTTGATACCACAAGCAAGGTGCACAGACAGAAGGACAGCTTAGGATGCAGAAGATATTACATCACAGTATCGGCTACAGAGGACCCCGATCATGTTGTGGGAGAAGAGACCTCAGCGGATCCTGAGGACTGGAAAAGGGAGATTTCAAAGTAGATTTCTGGAGAACAGGACAAGGGACCCTGTAATTCCTAAGAAGGAGGGGAGAGACGGGAAAGGGGACTACATGATAAGGGGCAGGGGGATTCCAACGATCCTGTGAAGAACAGGACAAGGGGTTGATAGTGGATCAGAAGGAGGACACAATTGACAAAGTAAGAGGATGAGGGAGGGCCCAGAAATCCTGAAGGGTACAAGAGGGAAACTGGCCACATATAAGAATGAGTGGGACCCACAGTGAATCCCAAAGGATACAGCACAGAAAAACAGCCAAAAGGTTAGTGGATTTATATTGCGCCAACTTGTCCCTAAGGCTGCTGTGTAGCGCAGTGTCTAGGGAAGAGCAACGAGAAGCATCATCTTGTGCGAGGGCAGGATAGGTGGTGGCTAAAGGAGGGGCAGGGGTGAACGCCAGGACAGTTACTCAGTGCTCATCAAAGGCTTCCCTGAGGAGTTCACGTTCAGTGCTCTCTTGAAGGCTGGTAGGTTCAGCAATATTGCGATGAGCGGATCCAAGAATGCCATAGGGAGATCCCTGTCCCCATTACGAGTGGCCTCTTAATTCTGGTGGGGCTGGGGACAGGAGCTATAGCCCCACTGGAATTATATTCCAAGGATTTGTTTTTTTCATATGGAGAGTTTTGGTGCTGACATCTCCATGAGAAAATCCAAGAGGAAATGAGAAATTAATGTTGTAACTGTACTTACTGGAATGACTGATATCTTTGGTAATTTCTCTTTTCTAAGGGGACACTCAGGGTCACACTAGTAATAGCCTGGATATTCCACTAAGTTATTAATAAACCCAGTATAGATAACCTCAGAGTGGGGAAAGATCTGGGAGATTTTACGGGCCACTTGTAATGAGGGCCTGAGTGTCTTTTCCTTGTATTTTTTTTTAAATTAAATTTATTGTGTTCATTTCATTAGAGTAGATCTGAGCAGGTGTCCCAGAACATAGCGACGGATAATTCCTAAAGGTGCCTAGGATTGGCTCCACAATACCATTCATACAAAGCTTTTTTTTTACAGTGGATTCATTCCAGCAGCCAGTGTGATTGTTTTAATGCTGGGGCGGTGTGCTTCAGATTCCTTTAATGTGCGCTTCTTGCGTCTGAATCCTTTAGAGATTCTGGAAATATTTCTGTGCAGCTCCTAAATAAACTTGTTGCTGAGATCTAAACAGGGCAGGAATTGTGCTTTTGTCAATTCCATCTTGAGTCTCAGTTCAATTTCATCTCTTGATCTTGGGTAGGACCACGAATGGGCTCATCGCTGGACTGTGAGGGCTGTCTCCAGACCGCGCCGCCTGGAGGCTGCATCGGTGCAGTCAGCCTGGGTCAGGAAGCTTCTGTGCCAATTGAAAAGTACACTCAGTTCGTGAAGTTGTGAAGGGAGAGGTGCGGGTCATGGTGAATTTGAGGTGCCCCTCCAGCTCCGCAGGATTCCTTCAGCTGCGTCTAATGTTTCATCCTTCTAAAGAAACAACATCAAGAGGAGTTTTTACTAATTATACATTTAAAAAAAAAATCATTTGCATTATGACCTCATCAAAGACATTTTGGCTTCCTTCACATTTATCAGGGTATTTATTGCACACTGTGGCAAGCACTGAGAGCACAGAAGGAGGTATTCAGGGTGGGGATTAGAATAGAAGTATAGCCACGGAAATAGTTTATTTCACTGTATATCATTTATTGTTGTTTTGTTGCTTCCATGTAGTAAGTTACTCTTTGCACATACTAATCCCCTGACAGTTCTATACAAAAGTTAAACACCTAATTTTCCCCTGAAGAAAGTAATTGAGTGTTCAGCAGGGGCCCTGGTGCTGCTATGGGTAACTAGAGCCTGCTTTGCTGACAGCCTTCAAGATGGCACCAGCAGAGGCCTTGACAGCCTTCAAGATGGCACCAGCAGAGGCCTTGACAGCCTTCAAGATGGCACCAGCAGAGGCCTTGACAGCCTTCAAGATGGCACCAGCAGAGGCCTTGACAGCCTTCAAGATGGCACCAGCAGAGGCCTTTACAAAGCTGTCTAGTGTTGCCAAGTGCCTTCCCCGTTCCTGCACCGCCACACCAGGGTCGCAGATGTTCCTAATACCAATAACGATCAGCTCTTTTTAAATGATGGGTGTAGTACAGTGGGTGCAGAAATCAGATGCTCACAAACAGCAGCACAGCCACCCGCCTACTTGCAGGCCCAGTGAGAGGTTCCCGCCTCATTAACAGGTTACCAGAGCAAGTGAGTGAAAATAGTTGCACGATGACCAGCGACCACAACTTCCAAGGGGACTTTTTAATGACCATTTTAGACTGTGGTGGAACAAAAACAATGTACTTTGTGCAGACATGGATGAGCTTAAGAGTCACACCCTTCAAATTAGAGAGCAGGAAAAATTGAATGATTTTAGACTGTGTGGCAGTTAGAAAAGAATCTCTCCTCGAACAATGATCAAGCCGGCCATTCTTTGTGGCCCACCTTCCTGCTGTCCACTAGGCATCATCCAAGCCCCCTCCTTTAACATGGCCGTAGATTTACGCAACCTCTTAAGTATCCCCTGCTTCCACCAGCAATCACTCAAGGGGAAAGTCTGATTTACACCTAGAGTCCCAGTGCTTTTGAAGTATCTGCTATCCTTGTGGCCATAGTTATATGTCACTTATACAGTAAAGGTGTGCATAGCTAATAAATAATTATTATAATTGGTTTACGCAGCTGTTTCCATCCCCGACCCTATTTCTCATTGAGAGCAACATTTGTGAAAGACTCGCTGACTGGCTGAGATCACCTTCCATCTCCACCTGTTCTTTCAGCATCCACTCTCCTTTGACGATGGATCAACTAAGCAGCGGGCTCTTGATCACTGATGGAATGAGAAGTCTGGAGAGTGAAGTCAAGTTCAAATCAAGATGTAAATATCAAGTTGAGAATGTCGATATCTAGGGGTGAACAGATTTTACTCTGGGCCTGGAGTCTCTGTTTATTAAAGAAAGTGACAACTGTAATCTTCTGTGCTCTATTTACTTCAGTCCACAAACTCTACCGCCTCTGAGTGCTATGGCGTGGGCTTAGAAATAGCCCACCACAGAAAGCTGCGGTCAGTATAGGGACAGAGGGCAGAAGAGGGAGTGCTCCCTTGGCCAGGACAAAAGGTTGGGTGTTCCAATCCACTTTATACCATAAATCTGGCAGAATCTCTGACCAATAAATAGGGAATTATATGTCAAAGAAAATATAGAGGGTTGCCCCCTGCCACTCTCAGTCGCACTGCTGATAGGGTACAGAGGAACACCAGCTGAGGTTGTCTACCGCTGTCTGACACAACAATCCTCTGAAGAGGGCCTCCAAAGTAAAACACATTTTAATATAAACATGAGTTACTAGTCAGGAAGGAAGAGATCCCTGTATTCCAATGATAAGGTTTTTATGCTCGTCTCTAAAAGTATTTTACCATTTATCATCTACTCCGGCACAGAAGTTTTATGGATGGTCCTGATGGCGCCTGAGGATGTTCAAGTCGTCAATTTTTGTTGAAGAGTGGGACTGATGCTGAAATCAGGTCCTTAGTAGAGAAATAATGGCCTCACCAGGTTGGCAGAGAGAGGAGGAGTTGGGGCAGGGCAGATTAAGCCATGTGACTGTGCTTTTACAGTGCATAAAGGAAGCAAGCATTTCCTAGGCGCTACAACCCGAGGAGCAATTCTGTAATGTTGCAAATGGGTTCCGCCCAATTAGTATTCCGGTATTTTTCATTTTTCACACCCAGTCTTTGGACCTTTACTGTAGGTCAGTCTCACTACTTGAGTCTCAACCACAGTATTGGACTGACTATGTTTACCGGCAGTGTCTGTCTTTTTTAAGATGAAGCCGCTGTTGTGTGGCTAGGGTAAGGAGCAGTGGGCTGGTTACACTTGAACAAATGTGCACACCTATGTGCAAACATTTGCAGGCTACAAATGCGAGACTACTCTCATGTGCACCCCAGTAATTGTGCACAGGTAGTCTGGCACCGAAGGGACTGCGCCAGGATAGGTGCTGACGTGGTTAGGCCTTATAATATTAATGGGATTCAAAGATAGCTCAGAAGGGATTACAGGGAAATCTGTAGTGCTTCCGCTGCACTATGCATATTGGTGAAATCTGCATCAAAATGCAGTTTCGCTCCACTGAGGCCTACACCGTCCAGCAAGGTGTCAAACTGGTGGGAAACAGGTACACTGGTCCCCATAACACACATATCCATCTTATGGGACGTCAGGAATTGTCATATTTCTCTGGATCACTTTATAATCGAATTTCAGTCCTTGGACCCACCTGCTGGGCCAATGTAATTATTCAGCTCCCCATCAGAGGTAACAAAGGCCTCCCAACACAGAGGGAGCGATTAGCATTGATTGCATCAGCATCTGATAATTAGCTGTCACACTGGACCTGGGCTGGCTCAGGCCAGGCGGCTGAACAAATGAGGAAGCCCGGACACCGGGAGCCAAGACATGAGGGGCTTGTCTATGAGGTTTTGGTAGGAAGCAATCTGGAAGTGATGTCAGAAAAGGGTGGGGGGAGGTTCTAAGAGGAGCTCTTTGCAGAGAAAACCTGACAGTGTCATATTAGATTGTTCCAGAATGCTGAGCAGGAGAGTTGGGACAGGGGTGGAGGGGTGATGTGGATGTGCCTACCATCTAAAACTTTCCACCCCTACTTATAAATCCCTGTACAAGGATGAGACAGGGAAGATGATGCTGGCGGAAGATTGGTTAGCTGGTAAGAGAAGCCACCTGAAGCCTTGCAAAGATGGACTATTTCTCCCGCTGACCCCGAGGACTAGATGAGTCTCTCCAGGGCTACTGACGCTGGACCTTTTATGCCCCATGAGGACCAGTTGGGGAAGACCTGGACTCCACCGCTGCCTCAGGTGCTCTGCAAAACAGTCATGAGGCTATGGGGGCTGGAAGTGCGAGCAGAGGGGTGCTCTGCTGGACACTTGCAGAGGGGCTGTGCAAGATGCCCCCACCAGCAGGAGGGGAGCACAAGGAGCCAGTAGAGAAGTCTGGATAAGGGAGCCAGTAAGTCCAGCCTCCAGCTAAGGGCGCCCCTTTAGAAGCCAGGAGGCCTGTTGCAAATGGGAACAACGGCTAGAGTTTTGTCACCAGGAGCAAAGCAAGCCAAAGGTCCATGAAATTGACCCAACAGGCCTGAATTATGGCACTGTAAAGGTTTCATCTTTGACCTCTAGAAATAAACGAAAAATGGAGTGCGCGTGGCTACGCCACGATGTCTCTAACCTACCTCCGGGGTGGGCATAGAATAATTTTTTCATTTCAGGGGGAGTGGGTATTTGTGAGGCCCCTTTGCCCAAATCTGGATTGCCCCTTGGCGGTAGGGGAGAAGAATCCCAAGGTCCGGCGTGTACAGAGTTGGGTTCCGTGACCCCCATCGCAAGGACCCAGAACTCTGAAAAAACAAAGTTACGCACTTGTCTAGGGCCGGGCGCATTGCCCACCCCATGTCCATGTCTGGGGGTGGGGGGAGGGGGGGGGGAATTCCTTCCCTGGCTGTGCGCCTCGTGGACAGTGGTCTCAGCATCACTCCGGTCACGAGAGGGAGCCATACAGAAAGGTTGAAGAGAAGGGTGCTGGCTCCCATGCTTGTCCTGGAAGGTGCCGGGGAGCCAGCTGAGGTCGTGGGGGCCTTTGGGGCTATCCACACTGCGCCATGATGGCAGAGGCACCACCCATGCATTACTAAGGGGGGCTGCAGGGAGAGCTGAAATGAGGGGCTGAAACAGACCCATTTCTAGAGTTTCTCTAGAAGCTAAGAGTGCTGAGGAGAGTCAATGTTTGAGGAGGCTCAGCCCGTTGGCAAGAGGCTAGACATGAGAAACATCTCTCACCCACCCACCAAGCCACCCCAACTCCTAGAACACAACAGAAGCAGACCATCAGATTCATCCTAATGAGGCTGTGCTCTCCGGAGAACATCTGGACAGGCAGAGCTTTAACCAGTGCATGGTTTTTGCACCACCGACACCTACGGAAATCAATAAATCCATTGGCTAAAACTTTGTGGACCCAAATGAGTTTTACCCCATAAAGAAATTACCTTTTACCTATAAACAGCCAGCGACGCCTCACACCAACGTGTGTTCAAGGGGCACTGTGTAATGCACCTCACCTCCCTACAACCACTTACTGTCACACCAACATGTGTGCAGAAGGCACTGTGTAATGCACCTCACCTCCCTACAACCACATAATGTCACACCAACATGTGTGCAGAGGGCACTGTGTAATGCCCCTACACTTCCTACAACCAGCTGTTAGAAAGGGTAGACGGACCGGGAGGGTCGGCCGGGGTCAGGAGGAGAGGCCTCCGGGGAGAGCCGTCTCCAGCGATCGTACAGACAAGTAACTTCCCCCCCACAGACAGATACCACACACGGATAAGGTTCAGTGTTCTTTATAAGCACTTCTTAAGGTACGGTTGAATGGTACAAGGAGGTCTGGACTCAGGGGTCCCCTCGATTCAAGTCTCTCAATGCAGGGTAAGGGGGAGCGGGACAGTCCGGTTACCAGTCAGGTAGTTCGGATGAGGTGATGACTAGCTCACAATCCTCGAGCTTGGTGGTTTAGTTGGTACGGGCCGCGGCAGCGCCAGCAGGTCCCGGTCGAGATGGTCGGCACACGGTCCGCGGCAGCGCCAGCAGGTCCCGGAAAGATGGTCGATGTACGGTCCGCGGCAGCGCCAGCAGGTCCCGGTGAGGATGGTCGTTACGACGGGCCGCGGCAGCGCCAGCAGGTCCCGACGAGGATGGATGTTGCAGAAGGCCGCGGCAGCGCCAGCAGGCAGGACGATGGTTCACAAGAGCGGGCTACGGCAGCGCCAGTAGTCCGTCAAGGCTGAGTTCTCTCGGTGTCTCTCGACTCCAGGATACAACTGCCTTCCTGCTCCGGAGTTGCCCCAGTTATAGGGCAGGCGCTCTTTGATGTCCGGACCCTCGCACTTGGAGGTCGGAGGGCCCGGGATGAAGGTGTCCAGACACCCAGCAGGGGGTGGAGCCAGCGCCTGGGGGAGCTGGAGGCGATCGGCACCTGGCGGGGGAAGAGCTCTTGACACTTCGTCCTCCCATTGACCTGCCAAGTGGTCCGCTCACCTCCCGGGTGGATGGTGGTGCCGGGATGTCGGGGCCGGTCAGGCCCGGGGTTAGGGTCGGGGCGAGGCCACGCGGCCTCGTGGTGCAGGGCCCAAGATGGCGGCTTGAACCGGCCGGGGGAGCCGGTGGGGCTGGGCCCCGTGATGAGTAGAGGTCCGAGGGCAGAAGAGCCGTCGGGAGACGGGGTACAGGTGCTTTTCGTGGGTTATGCCTGGTGGGCCGGAGCTCGGGCCCTGTCGTGCGGGGAGGGAGCAAGCCCTTCGTGTGGCCTGTCCAACATGCGTCCCCCCCAGCTGAAGGCGGGGAGAGTCACCCATCTCCTTGGGGACTCTCTTCGTCGAGGCGGAAAAAGCGGGACAGGCCATCCGCGTTGGCGTGGTCTTGGCCTGGTCGGTGCTCCACAGTGAAGTCCATTCCCTGCAGGGAAATGGACCAGCGCAAGAGTTTTGGGTTCTCCCCCCGCATCTGCATCAGCCACTGCAGGGGTCGATGGTCGGTTTGTACCCGGAAGTGGGTACCGAAGAGATAGGGCCGGAGCTTTTTGAGGGCCCACACCACTGCGAAGGCCTCCCTCTCGATGGTGCTCCAGCGCTGTTCTCGGGCCAGGAGACGTCGACTGATGAAGGCCACCGGCTGGTCATGACCTTCGGGGTTTAACTGAGAAAGGACGGCTCCGATGCCGTGGTCGGAGGCGTCGGTCTGTACCACGAATTCCCGACTGTAATCGGGGGCCTGGAGCACAGGGGCGGTGCATAGAGCGGCCTTCAGCTTCTCGAAGGCCGCTTGACAATCGGGGGTCCAGTTAATCCGCTTCGGTTGGTTCTTGGACGTGAGACCTGTGAGGGGCCCCACGATGCTGCCGTAGTCCTTCACGAACCGCCGGTAGTAGCCGGTGAGCCCCAAGAAGGCTCGGACCTCGGTCTGGGTGACGGGGGGCTGCCAGGACTGGATGGCAGCAATCTTAAGTTGTAGCGGGGCCACCAGCCCGCTTCCCACTTGGTGCCCAAGGTAGGTCACAGACCCTTGGCCAAGTTGGCACTTGCCGGCCTTAATTGTGAGGCCGGCCCGCTGGAGGGCCTGTAGGACCTCTTGGAGGTGACGGAGGTGGTCGGGCCAGTGGCGGCTGTATACAGCGATATCGTCCAGGTAGGCAGCGCTGAACTCTTCGAGCCCCGCCAAGACCTGGTTCACGAGGCGTTGAAACGTGGCGGGGGCATTCTTCATGCCGAAGGGCATGACCTTGAATTGGTAGTGGCCATCGGGGGTAGAGAAGGCTGACCGTTCCTGAGCCCTGGGTGTGAGGCCGATCTGCCAGTAGCCCGCTGTTAGGTCGAGAATACTGAGGTAGCGGGCGGCCCCCAGCCGGTCGATCAGCTCGTCTGCTCGGGGGATCGGATGAGCGTCGGTCCGGGTGACAGCGTTCAAGCCCCGGTAGTCGACGCAGAATCTCAGTTCAGGTGCGGTGCCGGGGGCAGCGGCTTTGGGGACCAATACAACCGGGCTGGCCCAGGGACTGTCCGAGGGCTCGATGACCCCGATTGTGAGCATCTTGGCCACTTCCTCCTGTATGCAGGCCCGTACCCGATCTGGTACGCGGTAGGCCCGGTGTCGGACAGGGGGACTGTCCCCGGTGTCCACGTCGTGCAAACACCAAGGGGTGACCCCGGGGGTGAGGGAGAACAGGGTAGCGAACTGCAGCAGGAGGTTCCGGCAGCCCTGGCGTTGCTCCGAAGTGAGGGCGTCAGAGAGCCGGACCCCGTCCACGGAGCCGTCATTCTCCTGAGTCTTCAGAAGATCCGGGAGGGGTTCGGAGTCTTCCTCTGCCCCACTGTCCGTAGCCATCAGGAGGCTGAGTTCTGAGCGCACAAAGTGTGGTTTGAGCCGGTTGGTGTGGAGGACCCGAAGGGGGTTCCGGGAGGTCCCCAGGTCGATGAGGTAAGTGACGGGGCTTTTGCGCTCGACCACTTTGAAGGGCCCCGTCCACTTATCTTGCAAGGCACATGGTTCGGTGGGGGACATCACCCATACTTGTTGTCCAGGCTCGAACTCAACGGAGGAGGCATTGTGATCATACCACCTCTTCATGTCCTCCTGGCTGGCCTCGAGGTTCGCCTTGGCCATCTCTCTGAAGCGCCGGGTCTGATTGCGTAGGGCCAGGAGGTATTTGAAGACGTCTGGAGGGGTCTTTAGGGGGGCCATCTCCCAACCTTCTTTTACTAGGCTGAGGGGCCCTCGCACAGGGTGCCCGTACAGGAGTTCGAAAGGGCTAAAACCGAGGGACTTCTGGGGAACTTCTCGGTAGGCGAAGAGGAGGCACGGGAGTAGTACATCCCACTGGCGACGGAGGGGCTCTTCCAATCCCCCAATCATCCCCTTGAGAGTGCGGTTAAAACGCTCCACTAGTCCGTTCCCTTGGGGGTGATAGGGGGTCGTGAATCTGTAGGTGACCCCGCATTGTTGCCAGAGGGACTTCATGTATTTGGATATAAAGTTCGTGCCTCGGTCGCTGACGACTTCTCGGGGGAAGCCTACCCGGGAGAAGATCCCCATTAGGGCCCGGCCAACCACCGGAGCTGTCACGGTCCGTAGGGGCACCGCCTCGGGGTAGCGGGTGGCATGGTCCACCAGCACTAAGATGAACCTGTGTCCTTGCGCCGTGCGGGGGTCCAGAGGCCCCACAATGTCTATCCCCACCCTCTCGAACGGGGTGGTGACCACAGGGAAGGGTTGCAGAGGGGCTTTCAGCTTCCGACCACTCTTCCCGCTGGCTTGGCATGTGGGGCAAGATCGGCAGTGGTTCAGGACGTCGTTCCTCATTTTCGGCCAGAAAAAGTGGGTCACTAGGCGGCTGTACGTTTTGTCCTGGCCCAGGTGTCCAGCCAGGGGGACATCGTGGGCCAGGTTGAGCAGGAAGTCCCTGAAGCGGAGAGGTACCACCAGTACTCGACCGGCCCCCAGCTCGGCGATTCTTTGCTCGCTGTATAGCAGGTCGTTATCCCAGTAGACCCAGTGAGTTCCGGTGGAGTCTCCTGCGTTCTGGGCGCTGGCTTGTTGGCGGAGTCCCTCGAGGGAGGGACAGGTCTTTTGTTCCTGGCGGAACTGTTCTTGGGTGGGCCCCCCTTCTTGACGCCACTGAGCCAGGTCAGGAAGGTTCTGGGGTTGCGCGTCCCCTTCGGTCGTCGGGTCTGGGAGGCTGGCCTCGTCGTTGTCTTCTACTGGGGCGACCGGGGGCGGAGGTGCTGGCCATTCCGGTTCTTCTGATCGGGGGACGTCACGGGCGGCCATGGACCGGGTGGTTACGCATGCCCAGTCCGGGAGGCCCAGCATCCCCAGGTGCTCTCTTCTCTCAACGGTGGCCCACGGGGAACTCTCGAGGTCATTCCCCAGGAGGCAGTCCACGGGGGCGTCGTCCCGGACCGTCACCTTCAACAGGCCGGAGACCCCTCCCCATTCGAACGGGACGCAGGCCATTTGACACATACTCTCAGAGTTGTCTGCCGAGCGGACGGGGCAGAGAATGTTCGGCAGGATCTGCTCGGGCTTCACC
Organism: Triturus cristatus; assembly: GCF_964204655.1. Classification (NCBI taxonomy): domain Eukaryota; kingdom Metazoa; phylum Chordata; class Amphibia; order Caudata; family Salamandridae; genus Triturus; species Triturus cristatus. Next base: position 1,176,765,743 of record NC_140580.1, on the reverse strand, counting down.
AGGTGACAGCGGACGGCCGTCACACTGGCGCCTGTGTCACGCAAGGCCTCGGCCCGATGTCCATTAATGGTCACCCACTGACCGTATTTCCTGGTGTTAGCGGGTAGGGGGGCCCGCGGGACCATGTCTCTTCCCCCTAGGCACGCCAGAACCATGGCGGCCGGTTCCCACTCTTGCTGGGCCGGCTCATACTCTTCCTGTTCCTCCGATAATCGCTCTTCCCCCAGGGCGGCGGCAGCTACCTGGCGGGGCTTGGGTGTTTGGTTCTGCGGGCAGCTTGGGTCATTGGCGTAGTGGCCGACTCGCTGGCATCGGTGGCACGTGACGTTGGCTCGGAACCCAGGACGCCACGGGGGGTTGCCCCGGCCGGCCGGAGGCGGGGTGCTGGCCACGGGTGTTGCTGGCAAGGCGTCTCTCCCTCGCCCCTGGCCCCCTCCTCCTCCCCGAGGACGGTGCTGGCCTGGGTTGCTTCTGTTCTGTTCGTGTGGCCCCCTCCGGCCCACCCGGGTGCTTTTCCATCGGTCAGCTTCGGCGGCGAGCTGCCGGGGGTCAGTTAGCTTACTGTCGAGGAGGTGTTGCCTGAGCTCGACGAAACAGTTGTTCGACAGGTGCTCCCATACCATAAGGTTAAAGAGTTGTTCGTAGGTGGTGACATGGCTCCCCTTGATCCAACCCTCGAAGGCACGGCTAAAATAGTTCACGTATTCTACCCAAGTTGTACCTGGGATCCGGGTGCAATCTCTGAACCTCTGGCGGTACATCTCGGGTGTGAGGCCGTAGCGGGTGAGGAGGGCAGCCTTCATGTGGTCGTAGGACGACATTTGGTGATCGGGGAGCTGCAGTAGGGCATCGCGACCCTCGTTGACAAACCTCCCCCAAAGTCCGGCTCCCCAATCACTCCGGTCGATCCGGTGGGAGGTCATGGCGATCTCGTAGGCTTTAAACCACTGTTGTATGTCGTCTTCTCGGACATACTCGCGGACAACATCCTTGGGGATGTGGACTTTTTTCTCGATTGGCCCCGGGGTGTGTGGTCGCTCAGGCACCCCCAGTTCCTTATTCTGTTTCCGAAGTTCTATCTCCGCTAGTTGGCGCTCGTGCGTTATTTTTTTCTCCTCCAGCTCTCTCTGTCTCTGCTTCTCTTCTCGTTCTTCTCGGAGCCGCATATGCTCGAGGTTGAGTTTCTGTTCAGCTAACTTGAGTTCCCCATCCATCTTGAGTCGTGCCATTTCCAACTCGTGCAATCTGGTTCTTTCTCTTTCTCGGATCTCCTCCTGCGAGAGGCCCGTTCCCCGCTCCTCGGGAGCCGTGGCGTTCCTCTCTGGTGTGATGCTGCTTTGGTCGGAGGGTCCGGCGACCCCAGTTTCTGTCCACGACTCTAGGGCGTGCTTTAGATCATCCTTGGTACTCAGGCCGGTGGTAGCAATGCCAAGTTCTATGCAGAATTGTCTCAGTTCGCGGTGGCTATATTCTTCTAACTTATCCATTTGGAATTTCTCGGCTGACATCGTGTTTTTGTCGTGGGGTGAGCTACTCTCTGTACGATTACGCGTTGATTCGGATCGCGCCGCTGGCCACCAATGTTAGAAAGGGTAGACGGACCGGGAGGGTCGGCCGGGGTCAGGAGGAGAGGCCTCCGGGGAGAGCCGTCTCCAGCGATCGTACAGACAAGTAACTTCCCCCCCCCACAGACAGATACCACACACGGATAAGGTTCAGTGTTCTTTATAAGCACTTCTTAAGGTACGGTTGAATGGTACAAGGAGGTCTGGACTCAGGGGTCCCCTCGATTCAAGTCTCTCAATGCAGGGTAAGGGGGAGCGGGACAGTCCGGTTACCAGTCAGGTAGTTCGGATGAGGTGATGACTAGCTCACAATCCTCGAGCTTGGTGGTTTAGTTGGTACGGGCCGCGGCAGCGCCAGCAGGTCCCGGTCGAGATGGTCGGCACACGGTCCGCGGCAGCGCCAGCAGGTCCCGGAAAGATGGTCGATGTACGGTCCGCGGCAGCGCCAGCAGGTCCCGGTGAGGATGGTCGTTACAACGGGCCGCGGCAGCGCCAGCAGGTCCCGACGAGGATGGATGTTGCAGAAGGCCGCGGCAGCGCCAGCAGGCAGGACGATGGTTCACAAGAGCGGGCTACGGCAGCGCCAGTAGTCCGTCAAGGCTGAGTTCTCTCGGTGTCTCTCGACTCCAGGATACAACTGCCTTCCTGCTCCGGAGTTGCCCCAGTTATAGGGCAGGCGCTCTTTGATGTCCGGACCCTCGCACTTGGAGGTCGGAGGGCCCGGGATGAAGGTGTCCAGACACCCAGCAGGGGGTGGAGCCAGCGCCCGGGGGAGCTGGAGGCGATCGGCACCTGGCGGGGGAAGAGCTCTTGACACTTCGTCCTCCCATTGACCTGCCAAGTGGTCCGCTCACCTCCCGGGTGGATGGTGGTGCCGGGATGTCGGGGCCGGTCAGGCCCGGGGTTAGGGTCGGGGCGAGGCCACGCGGCCTCGTGGTGCAGGGCCCAAGATGGCGGCTTGAACCGGCCGGGGGAGCCGGTGGGGCTGGGCCCCGTGATGAGTAGAGGTCCGAGGGCAGAAGAGCCGTCGGCAGACGGGGTACAGGTGCTTTTCGTGGGTTATGCCTGGTGGGCCGGAGCTCGGGCCCTGTCGTGCGGGGAGGGAGCAAGCCCTTCGTGTGGCCTGTCCAACACCAGCTAATCCTCCCACCAACGTGTGTGCAGAAGGCAGCTTGTAATGCACCTCATCTCCCTATTACCAGCTACCCTCACACCAATGTGTGTGCAGAGGGCACTGTGTAATGCACCTCGCCTCCCTACAACCAGCTACCCCTCCTAACAATGTGTGTGCGGAGGGCAGCTTGTAATACGCCTCACTTCCCTACTACTAGCTACCTCTCCCACCAATGTGTGTGCGGAGGGCAGCTTGTAATGCAAATCATCTCCCTACTACCATCTACCCTCACACCAACGTGTGCACAGTTCACCGTGAAATGCACCTCACCTCCCTACAACCAGCAACCCTCACACCAATGGGTGTGCAGAGGGCACTGTGTAATGCACCTCACCTCCCTACAACCAGCTATCCTCACACCAATGTGTGTGCAGAGGGCACTGTGTAATGCACCTCACCACCCTACAACCAGCTACCCTCACACCAATGTGTGTGCAGAGGGTACCGTGTAATGCACCTCACCTCCCTACATCCGGCTACCCTCACACCAATGTGTGTGCAGAGGGCACTGTATAATGCACCTCACCTCCCTACAATCAGCTACCCTCACAGCGTATGTATGCAGCGGACAATAGGTAATGTCCCTCACCTCCGTACAACCAGCTACCCTCATACCGTGTGTAAGCAAAGGGCACCAGAAAATGCACCTCACCTCTGGACAACATACCCTCAAACCAATGTGTGTGCAGAGGGCACTCTGTAATGCACATCAAAACCCTACAACCAGCTACCCTCACGCCAATGTGTGTGCCGAGGGCACTGTGTAATGCACCTCACCTCCCTACAACCAGCTACCCCTCACATTAACATGTGTGCAGAGGGTGCTGTGTAATGCACCTCACCTCCCTACAAACAACCAGCCACCCCCCACCAAAATGTGCGCAGAGAGCACCATGTAATGCACCTCGCCTCCCACTACTAGCTACCCCTCCCACCAACGTGTGTGCAGAGGGCACTGTGTAATGCACCTCGCCTCCCTACAACCAGCTACCCTCACACCAATGTGTGTGCAGAGGGCACTGTGTAATGCACCTCGCCTCCCTACAACCAGCTACCCCTCCTAACAATGTGTGTGCGGAGGGCAGCTTGTAATGCGCCTCACTTCCCTACTACTAGCTACCTCTCCCACCAATGTGTGTGCAGAGGGCACTGTGTAATGCACCTCGCCTCCCTACAACCAGCTACCCTCACACCAATGTGTGTGCAGAGGGCACTGTGTAATGCACCTCGCCTCCCTACAACCAGCTACCCTCACACCAATGTGTGTGCAGAGGGCACTGTGTAATGCACCTCGCCTCCCTACAACCAGCTAACCCTCACATTAACATGTGTGCAGAGGGTGCCGGGTAATGTACCTCACCTCCCTACATCCAGCAACCCCCCACACCGCATGTGAGCAGAGAGAACCAGGTAATGTAGGACTTCATCCTACTACCAGCTACCCATTACACCCGACGTATTCGATCTACAAACAGCTACCTCATGTGTGCAGAGGGCACCGGTAATGGACCTGACATCCCTATTTCCAGCAATCCCTCGCACTATGTGTACAGAGGGATCCTGCTAATGCACCCCACCTCCCTCTAAACCAGTGGTCTTCAATCTGTGGGGCGCGACCCCCAGGGGGGCCGTGGAGGCATGGGAAGGGGGTCGCACTCTTCATTTGATAAAAGAAAACTTCCCAGACGGTTAATTCCGGGAATCGCCTGTGCTGGGGAATCGTCGTCCGCTAAAGACACCTTTCTACTAATGTGTTGCTGGCCTGTGAAAGAAATGCAAATGTGTGCAATGAGTTAATCTGCAAATGTAAAGGATTTGCAGATTAACTCGTTGTGAACATTAGCATTTCTTTCAGGCCAGCAGCACCCTGGCAGAAAGGTGTGCTCAGATGTCTGCCTGGCTTTGAATTCTCGGAGAGTGCCGTTGCATTCAATTGATCAAATCCCTTGACGTTTTTGAGTGGTCGTGCAATGCGTTCAAGAGGCCGGGAGGGCTCTATGTATTGAATGTGCGAAAAGGGATTAAAAAGCGCTTGAAATGCGATTGGAAAAGACATTATAGAACGGGACAATATTGGGGGGCAGAGTGCTTAGAAGTGCTTAGAATTTAAATAGAGAAGGGGGTGGGATTATTTAAGCATCGTTTCTTTAAGAGCAAAAAAAAAAAAGATTTGTCACAACCCTGGTGTGACTATCCTGGGGAAGGTAGCACTGGGGCGAGGGCATCTTCAGGCATATAAAATAGAAACAACTCAGACAGCATTCTTTATAAAAGGGGCAAACACGGCCCATTGAACAAGTTACTAACCTTCGGTAACGATGTATCTGTAAGAAACATTAGTTAGTTAGATTCCTCACCTTAGAATATCCCCAGGCGTCAGACTGGATCCGGAAGATTTTTCGTCAGCAATACCCCTTGCGCGTCGCTAGGCGTCGTCTGCGGCTCCGCGTCCGTCGTCGGCGTCGTGCGCCGGGATGACGTCGTCGGAGTACTTAGACGCCGCCCTCGCGCGCTGACGTCAGTTCTTGTACATAGCCTTCCGCGCCAGGAACGCAGAGCCATGCAAAGACCGACACTGGTGCCAAAAATAAAATCTAGGGGCCTGAAAGGACAACCTTAACCCTAGATGTCAGTTCGCAGAACGGGGAGGATGGGTGGGTCGGTGAGGAATCTAACTAACTAATGTTTCTTACAGATACATCGTTACCGAAGGTTAGTAACTTGTTCATCTGAAAGAAACACGTTAGTTAGATTCCTCACCTTAGAATAGATACCCAAGCAATACCATCCCCGGTGGTGGGTCTGCGAACCAAGATCACACCAGAAAGTCCTGGAGGACAGAACGGCCAAAGAAGCCATCCCTCCGGACTTGGCTGTCAAGGCAATAATGCCTGGCAAACGTGTGTAGCGAAGCCCACGTCGCCGCCTGACAAATGTCCTGCAAAGGGACTCCCCGTCCCAAGGCAGTAGTAGCCGCCGTGGCCCGAGTAGAATGGGCGCGCAGCCCAACAGGAGGGTCCTTTTTAGCCAAGGAATAGCAGATTTTTATACACAAAACGACCCACCGAGAGATGGTTCGTTTGTGCACAGATTTCCCCTTCTTAGCGCCCACGTACCCAACAAAAAGCTGGTCGTCCACCCGGAACTGTTTTGTGCGGTCCAGATAAAAGGAGAGCGCACGTTTTGGGTCCAGACGGTGGAGCCTCTCTTCCTCTTTGGAAGGATGCGGAGGCGGAAAGAAGGTGGGCAAGGTGACAGACTGCCCAAGGTGAAATGGAGTCACCACTTTAGGAAGAAAGGAGGGACGAGGCCGAAGGACAACCTTGTCCGGATGAACAGATAGAAAAGGAGGCTTTGAAGATAAAGCCTGGAGCTCACTCACCCGTCTAGCCGAGGTGATGGCTACCAGAAAAGCAGTCTTTAGAGTTAGAAGACGAAGAGGGCAATTGTGAAGAGGCTCGAAGGGAGCGCACATCAGGAATGTCAAAACCAGATTCAAGTCCCACTGAGGCATTACAAAAGGGACAGGAGGGAACGTGTGTGTAATGCCTTTGAGAAAGCGTGTAACCACAGGGGACTTGAAAAGAGAAGGCTGATCAGGAAGCCGCAAGAAGGCGGAGATGGCAGCAAGATAACCTTTCAGGGTGCCCAGGGCAGAGCCCTGCCGGGCCAGAGAAAGAAGGAAGAGGAGAACCTCAGAAAGAGGGGCGGAAAGGGGATCCACAGCCTTTGCTGTGCACCATGCCACAAATTTGTTCCACCGGCAGGCGTATACCGACTTTGTGGAGGGACGCCTGGCTGCCAGAATGATATCACAGACTTCAGGAGGCAAGTCAAATGGCATCAACTGCCGCCGCTCAATCTCCACGCATGGAGGTGGAGGCTGGACAGGTTCGGGTGGAGGACCGTCCCCTGCTGCTGCGACAGAAGATCCTCCCGAAGGGGCAGACGTATCGGGGGATCGGTCAACAGACTGAGTAGCTCGGGATACCAGTATCTTCGTGCCCAATCCGGAGCCACCAAGATGACTTGGGCCCGGTCGCGCCTGATCTTCTTCAGCACTCTGGGCAGAAGTGGTATAGGCGGAAAGGCGTACAACAGACCGCAATTCCACTCGTGACGAAAAGCGTCGCCGAGCGAGTGCCGCCTTGGAAATTCCAACGCGCAGAACTGCTGACATTGCGCGTTCTCTTCGGTGGCGAATAGATCTAACCAAGGCTCTCCCCACTGCTGAAAGAGGCCTTGCACCACTTCGGAGTTCAGACGCCATTCGTGATCCATCATGCACCGGCGGCTGAGTTCGTCTGCTCTGGCGGTCAGAGAGCCCGCCAGATGTTGAACCACCAGGGTGACGCCCTGGTGTTCCAGCCATGTCCAGAGGCGCAGAGCCTCCTGACAAAGGGTCCACGACCCCACCCCGCCCTGTTTGTTGCAGTACCACATGGCGGTGGTGTTGTCCGTGAACACCTGCACGACACTGCCCCTGACAGAGGGAAGGAAGGCTTTCAGTGCAAGCCGGATCGCTCTCAACTCCAACAGGTTGATGTGGAGACGAGACTCCGCCGGAGACCAGAGGCCTCTGATCTCCGCCTCTCCCATATGGCCACCCCATCCCAGGAGGGACGCATCCGTCACTACGACATGCTCCGGTTGGGGAAGGGAGAGGGTCTTGCCCTTGACCCACTCGCGGTCCGTGAGCCACCACTGCAACTGCTGTGCAGTACCCTCCGAGATCAAGACATGGTCGGACAGGTTGCCGTGATGCTGGGCCCACTGAAACTTCAGGTCCCACTGCAGAGCCCGCATGCGCCGCCTGGCGTGATGCACTAGTAGGATGCAGGAGGCCATCAGCCCCAGAAGCCGCAACACTAGCCTGACCGAAACCCGAGATAGAGGCCGAAAGATGGGAATCAGGGCCTGTATATCCCGGACCCGCTGTTCCGGTGGATGGACCCGGAACTGCGCCGAATCGAGAACCGCTCCGATGAAGAGGAGCTTTTGAGAGGGACTCAAGTGTGACTTCGGCACGTTGATGGAAAACCCCAGCAAATGCAGGAGATCCGCCGTAGTCTGGAGGTGGGAGACGACTGCCTGGGGCGAGCCCGCCTTCAACAACCAGTCGTCAAGATAGGGGAAGACTGGGACCCCTGATCTGCGCAGATGAGCTGCGACCACCGCCATCACTTTCGTGAACACCCGAGGGGCACTGGTGAGGCCGAAGGGGAGCACGGTAAACTGAAAGTGCTCTTGGCCCACCGTGAACCGCAGGTAACGCCGGTGGGCCGGCAGGACGGGGATATGGAAATATGCGTCCTGCAAGTCCAACGCTACCATCCAGTCTCCAGGGTCTAGGGCAGCTAAAACCTGAGCCAACGTTAGCATCTTGAACCTTTCCTTTCGGAGGAAGGCATTGACGTTCCGGAGGTCCAAGATAGGGCGCAGGCCCCCCTTGCCCTTCTTGGGAACCAGAAAGTAGTGGGAATAACAACCACGACCTACTTCTGGACTCGGAACGCGCTCGACGGCCCCCTTGGCCAAGAGAGCCGAAACTTCCTCGCGGAGAAGATCCAAATGATCCCCCGAGATACGGTGGTGCTGCGGTGGCATGGCTGGAGGGGTCGTCTCGAAGGGGAGGGAGTAGCCCCTTCGGACGATTTGCAGCACCCACCTGTCCGATGTTATGGACCGCCAGTGGAGCAGGTGATGGCGAACTCTGCCGCCCACTGGCGTGGTATGGGCCTGAAAGCTCGGACTAGGAAGGCTTTGAGGCGGATGCTGCCGGGGTGGATGTGGGCTGACCACGTCGGCCTCCATTTCCGCCACGGCGGAAGCCACGTCCGCGACCGCGCGCAGGTTGGTTCTGCGGCTGGTGGCTTTGCGGACGTGAGGAGGCGCCCCTTCCTTGGCCACGAAAGGGGCGAAAAGCGGAGGTGTGCGCCCGCGGAGCCGAGAGGCCCAAGGACTTGGCCGTAGCCCGGGAGTCCTTAAAGCGGTTCAGCGCACTGTCCGCCTTCTCACCAAACAGGCGAGTGCCATCAAAGGGCATGTCCATGAGGGTGTTCTGGACATCCCCGGAAAATGACGTGGACCGCATCCAGGCGTGGCGGCGGAGCGCCACCGTGGTGGAAATCGCCCGACCTAGCGAGTCCGTGGTGTCAAGCCCACATCTTATGGCGTGCCGTGCTGCATCCCTCCCATCGGCCAAAGCCTGGGTAAGACGCGTCCGGACCTCCTCCGGACACAGGGGCAGCACGTCCTCCACCGTATCCCACAGGGAATGGGAATAACGGTCCAAGAGACAGGCGGTATTTAAGGACCGCAGGCCCAAACTAAGGGACGAGAACAGTTTCTTGCCAAACTGCTCAAGTCTCTTGGAATCCCGGTCCGGCGGAGCGGTCGGGAAGGAGGATTGGGAAGTAGAGGCCTGGATAACCAGACTCTCGGGGGTGGGGTGTTGGGACAGGAAACTGGGGTCGCCCGGAGCAGGGCGGTGGCGCCTGGCAACGTTCCTATCCACAGGAGGAACTGTGGAGGGCTTGGACCAGGTGCCCTGCAGAACGTCAGTGAGGGCCTCGTTGAACGGCAGCAGAGGCTCAGTGGAGCTTGCTGAGGTTTGAAGCACCTCAGTGAGGATGTTGGTCCTCACAGCCACGGCAGGCAACTCGAGCCCAAGGGCCTCAGCCGCCTTGCGCAGCACCACAGAAAATGCTGCACCCTCCTCCGAAGCCACGGTCGGAGGAGAAGTGAATCCAGCGTCTGGCGAGGTGTCCAGCCCGCTGGCCTCCCCCAGTTCATCTGCCCAGTCCTGAGAAAGCTGTGACTGAACAGCCAGAGGGTCCTCGAACCCCTCCCAGTCGCCCCCTTCTTCCGATTCCTGATAAACAGGAGGAATGATCGGAACCGGACTGTAGAGATGGTAGGACTCAAGCGGCGTCGGATGCGGCGTCGGCGGACGCCGTACCGGCGTCGGGTCCGGATGAGGGCTAAACCGGGGCGTCGGCGTCACAGGCGTCGGCGTCGGTGGCGCCGGTGACGGCGTCGGTGGCGCCGGTGACGGCGTCGGCGCCGGTGGAGGAGTGACAAGGTCAACCGGCGTCGACTGGGGCCCAGGCAAGGGCCCCGCGGGGACCTGCGGCGTCGAGACCGGAGTCGTCGACGGCGCCGGGGCCGGAGCCGCCGGCACGCGAGGTCGCCCAGTCGAGTCCGCGGGGCCCGAAGGCGCGCCAGCGGGCGTCGACGGCGGGGCCAGGCTCCTCATGGCCGAGAGGAAGGCACTGATCTCCGCCGGCGCCGCGTCAGCCCCAGGGACCGGAAGGTATGGGGGCGGACGCGGCACCTGCGGCTCCGCCGGAGCCGCGGGGGTGGAACCACTTGGACCCTCGGCCGAGTCGCGCGACCGGCGAGGGGAGTCCGAAGAGCGATGTCGCCGCTTGGACTTCTTAGAGTGTTTGGACTTACCCGACGACTTGGAGCCCGACGATCGATGGTGGCGTCGGCTAGGGCTCCGCGAGCGATCCTTGGACCTCCTCCTGGACCGGGATCGCGCACGACGCGGAGCCGAGTGGCGAAGCTCGAGAAGCTTGCGGGACCGCTCCCGCCTAGCCTTCGAAGTCAGGGCCTGACAGTCGTTGCACGACTCCGCGTCGTGGTCGAGGCCTAAGCAGTAGAGGCACCGGCGGTGGTGATCGGTCACCGACATCAGTCGATGACAATCTTCGCAAGCCTTGAACCCAGGCATCCTACCGGCACCAGATGTCGACAGACAAGGATCAAAAATGATCAAAAAGATTTAGTCAAAAAAGACTAAAAGGGGTAGCTCTCCCGGATCTGCGCTTGCTGGCGCGGAAAAAAGAAGAACTGACGTCAGCGCGCGAGGGCGGCGTCTAAGTACTCCGACGACGTCATCCCGGCGCACGACGCCGACGACGGACGCGGAGCCGCAGACGACGCCTAGCGACGCGCAAGGGGTATTGCTGACGAAAAATCTTCCGGATCCAGTCTGACGCCTGGGGATATTCTAAGGTGAGGAATCTAACTAACGTGTTTCTTTCAGATGCCTGCGTTAGGAACAGCTTGTGCCCTCCCTGCCTTTACCATTTGAAATCATTTTATGGTTTGTTGTTAAAAGGGGAAAGTAATGCAACTCGTGAGGGGCTTATCATGTGGGGGGTTTCTGAATCAATTGCATTTTTAAATGCCCCCCCAACACATGCCAGCACACAAAAGAAGGGGTGGGGGGTCATTTTAGATAAGAAATGACGTTACTGCTATCCCCTATCTCGGGGTGGATGGTATGCACCATATCAAACAAGGGCTGAACACTGCCTGGGTTAAAAATATGTCCTTCCACCTAGGATTCTGTGTATATCTCTGTGGGGGTTGGGGTCATGAGAACTGCATCTAAAGTCAGAAAACTAGAGGGGCACAGGGCGGCTCTTCACCCATGTCCTCGGAAGAGCACCAATGATGGGGTGAAGTAATGAGCAAATTAACAGAAAAGAAAGAAAACACACATTGTAAAACTCCGGCATATGACCGAGCTTGGAGATCGGGATAGGAGCACCCCAGGAAGCAGAACCCCTGGTTATGCTTGGAAAAGATTGTCGGCGGTTTTATGGTGGGGAGTGAGTGGGAAGAAGCACAAATGTTAATAAAAGAGTAAAATGGGGAGGGTGTCAAAACTGACTATGTAAAGCATTGCTACAAATTAAGCAAACGGGATGTTCTTATATACAGCACCAAGTGCCCAAAATGTGTGTATATAAAGATACACATACACACGAATACGCCGTTTAAAACTACCTATTTCCTCCCGAACTGAAGGCGCGGAATCACAAATGCTTTTTTTGGGGGGGTGGGGGTCTATCAGGGCAATCCAGTTTGATTCTCACGAGGAGATGTGCGTTTTCCAATAAGTGTGTATTGGAGAAGTGGTGGGGGCAGCCATCCATCCACGGCCCCCACCGCCAAACACCCCTTTAAGCATAACAAGGCGATGGAATAGCAATGCAGATGTGACTCAGTGCAAGGAACGCAGTTCATGGGCTAAAAAGGGATGTTGTAAACACTTTTTGGGGGTTGGTGATCAAAGGTAACCAACATGGGAGGCTAAAGAGAAGGAGAGATTACTTGGGGGAGTCATACTGAAAAGTGGGGGTGAGGGGGCTGAAGAAGACCTGTAAATATACAAAGGTACTGTTTTCTCGCCAGTGCGAGGCGATGGGCCAGTTCTGGCATGTAGTACGACTTCAGGGTTCAAAGGCTCCTCAAGACACAGCACAGGAGCTACATTTTTTAAAATGGCTGGATGCTAACGGAAAGGGCAAATGAATCAAATGTCAAACTGCATGAAAGGGAATATGGGTGCAGCTCGCTGAGGGGGTAGGGGCGGTGAGGAGAACAAAAGAACGGCTGTAACTCTCCGATGATGGCAGGGAGATGAGGACGTTCCGGGGGGGGCAAAGATACCACAGAACGGTTTGAAACATGGCGGTTCCCGCAGTTGGAAGTACCCGAATGGCGCACAGCCTTTCAAGTATGAAATGTAGTTCACACCATGGTGCAAGACGAAGGGGACCCAGATCTCTCACCAAAAAATCAAATACTTACTTTACAAATTCCATTTCCTGCATAATGGACTTTGTGAGGGTAGTCCCAGTTCAGAACTACCGTTTATGCCAAGGAGTCAAGAGTGACATGCTGTACATTACGAGTATACACAGCTTTTGCTATCACGGTTAGGTCTCGCAGTGCTTTCACTCAGAGCCCTTTTCAGGGGTAGAATTCTAGGAAACATGAGAAAACAAAAACAAACAAACATTTTGTCCACACATACGCTGCAAAGCACGCACACAATGGAAGGGAGGAGGGAGGGAAATTGAAAGCATGCCGCCATGCGCGAGCGCGTGCACATTTTGTACACCCATACGCGGCAAGCTGCATACTCGAAGCGGCCTTTTCGTTGTTATGACAACGAAAGCTTCGCAAGATGGCGTCGGACTGCCTACAGTCCGTACGGACACGCGTATGCTGTCTGCTTTGGACAGATGGCGAGAGCAGCCATCTTTGTCCATGCAGACGCGTGCATGTAGGCCCACGGGGAGAATTGATTCCAAAAGGTCCTCTTCATGGCGAGAGCAGCGCATGCGCTGCTTTCGCCAGGCGAGACCTAAAAATTGCATTGCATAGGGTCTGAATATTATTAAAATCTATGGGCCTCATTTACAATGAAATGGTGTAGGGCCAGAGCACTGACAGTCTTGCATACCAGGACATGGACTGTGGTGATGGAGGGCTGACAGAGCGCTGGCTGATGTGCAGGCAGGGGTGCAGGAGCGATGGCTGTGGTATAGGAGAGCACGGACAGTCTTGCATACCAGGACATGGACTGTGGTGATGGAGGGCTGACAGAGCGCTGGCTGGTGTACAGGCAGGGGTGCAGGAGCGATGGCTGTGGTATAGGGGAGCACGGACAGTCTTGCATACCAGGACATGGACTGTGGTGTTGGAGGGCTGACAGAGCGCTGGCTGGTGTACAGGCAGGGGTGCAGGAGCGATGGCTGTGGTATAGGAGAGCACGGACAGTCTTGCATACCAGGACATGGACTGTGGTGATGGAGGGCTGACAGAGCGCTGGCTGGTGTACAGGCAGGGGTGCAGGAGCGACGGCTGTGGTATAGGAGAGCACGGACAGTCTTGCATACCAGGACATGGACTGTGGTGATGGAGGGCTGACAGAGCGCTGACTGGTGTACAGGCAGGGGTGCAGGAGCAACAGCTGTGGTATATCGGGAATAAAATATCACAGTTTTTATGATTCTTTTAAGCATTTTAACACGGACGGATGAAAGGCTAAATCCTTGAAATTTAAAGAGATCTCCCCGAGTAGGCTCAAATCTATAAAACATTGATACAGTTTGCCATTGCCAGTTCAAACTGCCCATACAGACAAACATGGGTCACGTTAAAGGAGGTGGGGGGACGTTTGTTTAATATCAGAGTAAATAATAGAAAACCCGGCCCAAAAACGGCCGACCCACTGTCATGTCGGACCAGCATCTATGGCTTTGTCCACTTTGGGGCCCTGGACATATTCCGCAAACCTCACGGACGCTCCTGCACTGGAGTGCTGATATGGGAGTATGACAAGCTGCCTTTAAGTTCAAGAACATGTATTTATTTTGACTCACTGAAGCGTTATTCCTTCACCCACGGGCGTGCTAAAACATGTCTTAAAATGAGTTTTAACTGAGAAGCATTCCTGCCACGGCCCTAGTGGCAATGTTGCAATGACTAGAAAGCGAACCCTTACTCCATCCTATGTAGTGCAGCATTATAGGCCATTAAATCAAAACAGAGGTTGTTAGACCCGCGCACATCCAGAGCCCAGGCATCTGAAAGTTCTCACCTACAGGACAAGTGACATGAAATACATCCTGGGCCAGGATCACACAATGTGGTCAAACAAGGGAGTTGTGACTGGTACCAGACCTTCTGCTACACAATGTGCAATTAGCCCCCAGATGGGCATCTCTTTGGACAGCACATGTCAGTGTTTCTTTCCGGATTACATCAGAGTGAGGGCTACAGGCAGAGCCCGGGTGTTATCATGATACGTTTTACATATCGAAAGCGTTGCCAAGAGCGATTCACCTCAGAAACAGGCTACGTTATAAACATATATATTCCAAATAGAACTACAACTACCATGCTAGCTGCGTTCTGATCTAAATGCGAGGAGATAGGAGCGGAACATGTGAAGCGATAAGCCGATATAACAATACATTTTTGACGCACATGCTTAAGAGGCTCTGGCACCAGGTTGAGAGTAGCCAGTCTAAAATCACTTTGCATTCACCAGGAAACAGCCCTGTAGGTGTTTCTCTTTTTTTGTAATGTGGGGGTGGCTACGCCTTATTCAAAGGGAAAGAGAAAGGTCCCGAGAGGGATTTGAAAGGAAACCGGAAAGGGCCAGAGTCTCCTTGCCCAAAATCACTCCGTGATTTTCTTAAGGAGAATATAACCATACGTGTAGACCTGGCTGTCTCCACCAATACCCCCACTTGCCTTTGAAAAGGTAGTCATACTCGTCGTCTCCGGTTCCCATGACTGCGGCTTCTATTCTAAGCTCTGTATCCGGAGAAGTGAAACTGTAACAGCCCCACCCTGCACGCGCTACTGCACTTCCGGACCGGCCCACAAATACCCCTAAATGCTACGTCCGGTGTAAATCCCAGTCTATCCCGGAACGAGTCAAAACGAAAATCATTAGAATCGCCATTTTGGAACAAGCCAAAGGGGCGGATAATATTGTAGCGTCCTCAAACTGGCTGTACGGAGCTGTGGTACTCTTCTGCTACGTAGGATTTACTTCCAGCACAGATCACGCTTAAATGTTATATTTGCGGTGCAACCTGCACGATTAACTTTTTATTTCATTCCATGCTTTGGATCCCAGCGTTTCCGTTTTTTCCCATAAAGCCAGAGATTTAAGTGGGATTAAAAACATTATCTCGGAGGAAAAGCAAACCTCTCCCAAAACGGAACCGAAAAATCTAGTATTGGAACTAATGACCAGACCGAGGATTTAAGGGGAAAGGGAGTGAAAAGGACGAGGATACAAAAAGAGGAGAGAGAAAAGTCTGAGGCAAGATGTGGGGGATGCGGAGAAAGCGAAAGCAGGAGCGTCTACGAATAAGTTAAAAGAGAGGATGCGGAGAAAGCGAAAGCAGGGAAAAACAGACACACACAGCATTTCCCTTGCGGGAGCGAGCAGGGGCACCATCTGTTTGAAAGTTAATTACAAACAGATGGTTGTAAAGCTCGCTCCCGCAAGGGAATCACCAAACGTGCACATGTTGCCATTGAAAGCAGTGCAAAGCGTGCACGTTTTTGGCTGAAAAAGTGAATCGATTCCTAAAGTTCTCCTCCTATGCAGCGCATGCACACTGCGTAGGCGAGACCTAAAAAGGCTTGATACATATGGCTCATAATCCTCTTTCTGGTCTCATTCCTGGTGGCCATCTGATCTCGGCTTACCTCATACTCCAGTTTGGACAGTAAAGAATCTGGGAGTCAAGATTAATGACACGTTGACCTTCTCGGGTCAGGCCAATGTCGTCACGTAGGCTGCTTTTAACAGGCTTTGGCTGATCAGGAAGATTTGTCCTTTCATCCCAGCTCACTTGCAGAAATTGGCTGCCACGTCACTGGTTATGTCAAAGATCGACAATCGTAACAGGCTCCATCTCAATGCCCATCAGCATGTCATTAACCAGTTACAAATCTTGCAAAGCGCAGCAGCCCGGCCGGCGAATGTTCAAGAGTCCACAATATCGTTCTATTTCAAAGTTTGTTAAGGAACTTCACTGGCTTCCGGTGAGACGGAGGATTGCTTTTAAAGCACTGCATGGCCACAGCTCTGATTTTCTTAGAGAGAGCTTTAACTCATATACTCCAGGCAGGTCTCTTCACTCAGCCGCTGCCAAACTGGTGGCACTGCCCAGGTTTCATTGCATTGCTTTGTGCTGGGACCTGCGAAGGCCAGGAACGCGCTTCCACTTTATGTTAAAGTCATGCCAAATCTCTTGGCCGTCAGAAAGACAGTGAAAACCTGGTTCTTCTCTGTAAAATAACATAGTTCTTTGCATTATCCATCATTTTGTATCTCAGCTAGCGCCAAGACGTTTTTTTGGTAATCAATCGCTCTACAAAAATAATAACATAACAATGTACACAGCTCACTTTCCACCACAAACCAGTCACCCACCCACATGTATACAGAAGGCCCCAGGTTAAGTGGCTGGCTTTCACCCCCTAGCCAATCAGCCAACCCTCTCCACCCATGTGCATGCAGAGGCCCCGGGTCACAGCGCTCACCTTTGCAAAACAGAACCTGATGAAGTTGCCAAACTGCTTCTTGCGAT
Source organism: Triturus cristatus (assembly GCF_964204655.1). Taxonomy (NCBI): domain Eukaryota; kingdom Metazoa; phylum Chordata; class Amphibia; order Caudata; family Salamandridae; genus Triturus; species Triturus cristatus. Next base: position 1,176,749,079 of record NC_140580.1, on the reverse strand, counting down.
CTTCTGCATAGAAGGCAGACACGGGGATTGCAGCCAGACCCTGGGGAGAAGAGACAATGTTACACCGGTTTCTAAAGCGCCTTCTTTCGCTAGGTGCTCTATGGTCTGATATAGCTCTGCGGTAAGGTATCCGTTATCTCCCCAGCCCCTCCACCCTTACTCCAGTAACACTGGGCCTCAACAGCCTCCCCTCTGCTCCTTGTGTTCAATATCTCTTAGGCTTCAGTTAACCCTTAGTCTCCCTCTTCACACCTGCACCCCGACTCCTCGCATTAGTGAATGGTTTTCTCTTTCCCGTCACTGTCGCTCTCCATCGCAAGTCTCGGCGCACCCCGCCGTCGCCTCTTTTGCCAGATAACACTTGTGTCTTTGCACACTCACCCTTCCCTGCTCCTCCCCTCTCCACGCCAGCTGCTGGTGGTCCTTGCCAAGAGGAAGGCGCACATGGCCCCAGTGAGGAAAGGCCTTGTCGGACACCCTCCTTCCCTCCACCCGGTCCACTGACAAAGAGTTGTGTGGGTCAATGAGGTGTGTCCGTCAATGAGATATGTGAGTCAGGTGCGCAACGCCCATTGGGCTAATTGGGCTTCAGCCTCCCGGTCGTGTGTCTCAGCCCGGGCTGCTGCAGCTCGAGCTGCTGTGGGCTCGGCTGGGCGGAGTCTTATCTCCGGCACGCCGAATAGTTCACAGGCCTTTAAAGACCATTTGAATATTTACATACCTTTGTTAATTGGTTATCGAGGCTAAGCTTTTTTTATGGTTCCTGTACCCCTTGGGCCCCGACTCAGCCTATTCCTTACATTGTATTTTCCATTTCATGCCGTAGTGTGAGAATGCATGTCATGAAAAGGAATATAAAGTAGGGTTGCCAAAAGAAAATGCCAGCCATGTGTTGATTAACCCCTTGTGTGCTTCGGACGGCCCCCGACCATCCGACGTCACGGTGGGCGTGTGCGGAGGACGTCGGGGGGGCGTCTGAACTCCGCCCACTCAATAAAACTCCTGCGCAGCGCGAAAATTCGCGCAGCGCAGAACGTGTTAAAAAGCCTGCAAAGACCTCGTCTTGACACTAAATAGGGCTATAAATAAAAAAGTATGTATTCATTTGTAATGTGACTTCTCTGTCTTTGTTCCCTTTATTAGTCATGGATCATTCAGGCAGCCCTAGAACACAATTATAAGTACTTTTTATTTATATTTGCTGTTCGAAGTATGCACAGATAAGTGCTGAAAATACAATTTTAGGTGTCTGCTTATTTTTGTACCGTCTGGGACATCAAAATAACAAGCTAGCAATCCTAATCATAAGACTGGAAGTTTGTTGCAGGGTCAGCACATTATGTATCTCCTCACCCTGGATCCCTGATTAATGCCATAATAGCAGGACTTTAAGTGGGCCGGGTCCTTCCGGTGCTCGGAACCAGCAGTTCGTAAAAGCAGGCACCGAAACGGCTCCCTATCGGGCCCTCCATTTTCACCTTCACACTCAGACTGGAAAAAAAATCTTAACTCTGCAGCAGTTCATTGTTTTGATGTAACTTTTATTTTTTTGCAGTTATGTTTTGCTAAACTTGAAGTGCTTTACATGAGCTACAACAAGGACATCTTCATTTATTTTTTGGTAGGCACGGACGATTAAGTGATTTGCCCAGATACACAGGATGTTGAGCTGACGCGGAGACTAAAACATGCTTCCTCAGCTCCAAAGTTGGCAGCTCTAGCCATTACGCTACAACCTCTTGAACAAGAACTAAAGCATTTTCCATATTATATACAATGAACCCATAGTTTTATGTATGCATGTAGTATATCTATCTCATGCAACTAACAATCTTTGACAAAGCCAATAGTCCTGGCTTATTGTAGGTGTAAAGGCTTGTGGGGGGATTCCGATGGACAATGCAGAGGGAAAATTAATTATTTAATTTTCCTCTGCATCGTCCCTCGAAACCCCCACCTGGCCTCACCAGAGTTACCTGCACGGACCGCAGCTGCATGTTACTCATGTGGAGGCAATAAAAAAAGCAGCGAAATACCAGTCGGGCGGCACATTATGCTGTGCACAGATTTTTTGCATAAATGTTTTAAGCCACCCCCTTAAATATATCGCCCCTTTGAGAGACCTCCTGTAAGAAGCTGGCACTGTATATACTAATTAAACCCAAGGAGATGATGGACGGAGAGCTGAAACTTTTCAGACGCTCACCCCCAGTCACAGATCTGGGTTGAATCCATCATCATTCTTTAGCTCACTTCGCCACCTCAGTTCAGACCCAGCTATATGCAAATCAGACTTGACCCTGTGCCTCATGCGAACAGTCCAGCCCGAACTGCCAAGCCAGATCTTCCCTGAACTGGAAACAAGCATTCTGGGACCAGTTTCGGGGTAACACCCCTCATCAGCCAGGCTAGCTTGAATCCAGTGGCAAAGTGAGCTAGGGACCCACGTCTGGGCATATCCTGCTAACTTAGGGCAAACAAAATAAACACAGGGAGATGATGGATGGAGCGCTGAAACTTTTTTGACACTCACTCCCAGTCACAGATCTGGGTTGAATCCATCATCGTTCTTTAGCTCACTTCGCCACCTCAGTTCAGACACAGCTATATGCAAATCAGTCTGACCCTGGACCTCATGGAAACAGTCCAGCCCGAACTGCAAGAAAATATTATTTAGTTATTTTATTTCTAGAACCAAGCCAGACCTGGTGCAGGTAAGTGAAATAATACTTTGCAAAATCTTATGCAGTGAGTTACAGTTGAGTGCAGGTTCAAATGCAGTTGGTTGATTAACAGGTAAGTAAACGGTTCAAAATTACTTTTCAGTTACTTTACAGATTACTGTTAATGTTACTTTTTAGACTACTTTTGAAGCTACTTTTGCTAATCAGTGTGATATGCCTAGATATCACACTTAGGCATTTCCTAGACAAAAAGTAAGTAATTCAGTTTTTTACACATATGCAGTTTTTCAATGGTTCATACAAACCAACTCCACACAAGAATTTTCAAGGAAAAATAGTCAATGCAATCCTATGGAAGGAAATTAAGTTATCGGTTTGCAGGTAAGTACTATTTGTGGGAGATGGTATTCTGGGGTTAGAACCAGGGTTCCCCCAGGGTCAAGGATGCACTCTCAGTACACCCTCAGGGGCACTGGGGCGGCCGGGTGCTGAGGCCCAGTGTTATCCTGTGGGGGGGGGGGGGTTGGGGGCCTCCGGTTGGTGGCTGCTCACAAGCAGGCCACAAGGTTGTGGGAGCAAAGTTGCTGGCGTTGGGCTCAGGGCAAAGAGGGGTCAGAGTTAGCATACAAGGTGCACCCACGGCGGCACAGGGTGCTGTTTTGGCATCGGGTGCCCTGTTGTTTTCAATGGGGATTGCCAGTTTTCGTTTTTGGCTGCAGGCTTGGTCCAGGAAGACTTCCGGGAGGAACCAACAGCTGGTCAATTAAATTGGAGGGTTCGCGACATAGGTGCACCTCGTGTTCTTTTCTCCACAGCGCAGGACGTCTGGATGCAGGGGTGTCTTTTAGGGTCAGATTTCAACTTACTGGGCCAGTTGCGATTGGAGGGGGGGGGGGCTCCATGCAGAGGCTGCAGGCGACGTCGGGGAGTCCTGGAGCGGTCAAACCACAGTGGACTCAGACTCTGGAGCGCTGGGGGATCTCGCTGGGACAGGTGGGTCACCCAGATTCTGGCCGTAGGCATTGGGTCCAGTGGTGGTTCCAGGTGTCGGGTTTCTCTGTCCTCAGCAGGCTCAGACCCTGTCTTGGGAGTTTCTTTTGAACTGAGCTGCTGTTCACAGGAGATCCGGTCTTTGTTGAAGGCAGTCAGTCCTCTCCAGGGTTCTGGACATCACTGGCTGCAGGACAATGCGACATTTGAAACAGGATCTCTGGAAACTGCATACGGGCCGATAGGGCTGGTGCCAAGTCAGTTCTTCTTTGCAGTCTCCTCTGCTGGGCATCTTCTTTTGTCCTTCTTCTTCTTTAGGTTGCAGGAATCTGTCTTCTTGGTTCAGGGCTGCCCCCTAAATACTGAAATCAGGGGACGTTTTAGGGGTCTCGATGTCAGTAGCCAATGGGCTACTGACCTTAGGTTGACGACACCCTTGGTGTGTTCACCCCCCGTGGGGGAGTGGGCACAATCCCTAATCCTGATTGGAGAGTGCCTGCCATCTGCAAGGTGACACGCACTGAAGAGTGTGCTTCAACTCACCTCCCCCACCTGAAGGGTGGGATTGGCAGAGGTGGGCACACCTTCGGGGCTGTGCTAATTTTTCCCGCCTGTTTTCCCGCCAAACAGGAGGGGAGACAGGAAAGGGGCCTGCTCCTGATGGCAGGAGATGCTGGGGGTCACTTTACAAATGTTGCCAGGCCTTTGAAGCTCCCCTGCCACAGATGGCCCTTCCTGGCCTGGGGGAGGTGGAAACCCCTCTGCCCAGGAATTCTTTGTTTCTGGGCTCGGGAAGCGAATGCTCCCACCCCAGGGGACCAGAAACATGTCTCGTGGTGGCAGGCTGGTGTGTACCAGTCAGGAAATCCACCGAGGCTGGTCGTTTTTCAGGGGGCATCTCTAAGATGCCCTCTGAGTGCATTGTATAATAAATCCCACACTGGCATATGTATGGGTTTATTATGCTGAGAAGTTTGCTACCAAACTTCCCAGAATTCAGTAAAGCCATTATGGTGCTGTGGAGTTCGTATTGACAAACTCCAAGACCATATGCTCTTTATGGCTTTACTGCACTTACAATGTCTAAAAATGGACTGTACCCTCACCAGGGGTATTGTGCACCTAGCTAGAGGGGTGTCTTACCTATACCATAGGCAGTGAGTTGCAGGCATGGCACACAGGGATGTGTTCTCCAAATGAGAGGAACAGGCAGCTGTTTAAGCAGGTCCTGCACACGTACTCCCAAACAAGAACTAAGTATAACCGGGACCACTTGGCTATTTCGCGTCACTGAGTTTTTCTGTCACGCAGCACCTTAAAGTTGGTCTTGTTATCATTTCTTTTTCAGGTCGCAGAATACTAGGTGAATTGGACCTGGTATTCACTCGCAAAGCTGGTAACTTTTGCATTTCCTTACTTTTAGCAGCAGCAGTGCGGTGGTGTAAGAGTTGAGATACATTCTCTGAAACTATCGGTCCTGATGCATTGCCACAAGACCCGTTAGGAGCTATCGTAGGCAAGCAATATGCCGACCTTGTACACCACACATGCCCTTTGGGACCATTGCATCCGGTTAGGGGTCCTTGTTTTCAGTTAGGTCAGTGAACCCTAGGAATAACATTTAGGCAATAAGGTTGCCCTAAACCTATTTTAGACACCACTTCGCACTCACTACACTACCTATTCCACACACACACCTAAGGCTTCATCAAAAAGATCTCCGCCAAAGAGTCCCTACATGGGTGCCCGTTGGGCATTGCAGCGCTGTGCCGACGAGGAGCGGGCCCAAATGATGAAGCATGACATCCTACGGGTTGTGTGAGGGCACTTTTTCTCAGACCTGAACACTCACACTTTCACTTAGGAACCGCACACCAATCAGTTATACACAGGAATGTGTGCCATGTCGACTCTTCATTTTTCTCTGCACCAAAACACGCAGCCTGCAGTGGCAGCGTGTGAGTGTCAGGGTACAGGGCCTCTTAGGGTGACACAATATGTGCTGCTGCCCTTAGAGGCCTTCCCTGGTAACAGTGCCCATTTTTCATCCCACTTAAAGCCTTGCATAACAGCAATAGTTTAACTTGTATCTGAAACTCTATGCCGCAATCAACAGCATGCTGAGTTACTTCAACTGTCAGGGAATGCACCCTGCATTCAGACAACGCATTCCTTATTCTCGCCCTTCACTTTCACGCTAACCCTACACTCACAGCGATCACAATGCACTCACACTGATCACCATGCACTCACACTGATCACCATGCACTCACATCATTCACCTGCTCACCCTGCACTCACAGCGATCACTCTGCACTCACAATGCACAGGCGCTGGTCACCCTGTACCTCACCCTGCAGTCACACGAACACACTACTCACAGCACTCATGGGACACTTCACCCACCTGTCCCCCTCACTGCTCAATCTGCAATCTCCCTCAATCAAGCCCATCACTAACCATGCATTCATTCATCCCACTCTGCACTTACATCCGCACCATATGGTCACCTCACTCACCCTGCAGTCACTCCTCTTACCCTACTCTCACACTGTCGCATCACTCACCGTGCACTCACATGGGCACTCCTGCCACCCACACAGCACAGAGGGTTAATGTGCCTGCTACAAAGAATGTGTACCATGCAGATCACAGAACTGAGTATGAGTAAACTATGAGTAGCGCTATAAAAGAATGAAATGTTTGTTAGAAAGGTGCTATAGAGAGACTAAAAAAATTGTTGGCTGGGAGTGTTTGACCCCCTCCACCCCCCGAAGTTCGGGTCTAGTTGTGTCCCTCGTGGGCGTCAATAAGATACGTGCGTCATTAAGATATGTACGTCCGTTAGTTGTGTGCATCAATCTCGTATGTGCATCAATGTATCCTGTGCTCACACAAACGACTTTCACAAACTCTCTCTTCAGTGAGATTTACAGCTATCCCTGAGAAAACATTGAAATGTGGACATTTCCTTGTCCTCAGCTGTGGATCAGAGGACCATCCATCCAACAAGGATTCGGGGTACCAGATCCTGACCCCCCCCGCCCCCACTGACCCCGCAATCCCCATGGGACAGCAGAGGAGGGGTACAAGATCCTGGCCCCACCCCTCAGCCCCAAAGCACCCTTCCGTGGACGAGGATCTGTCGCCGGCACCTGTAAAGGACACAGGACTCACTTCTGTGAACGAGGACCTGTCGCTGGTGCCTGCAGGGGCACATGCTTCACTTCTGTGAAGGAGGATCTGTCACCAGCGCCTGCAGAGGCACCGGCTTCACTTCTGTGAATGAGGATCAGTCACCGGTGCCTGCAGAGGTACATGCTTCACTTCTGTGGACAAGGATCTGTCGCTGGTGTCTGCAGAGTCCACAGGCTTCACTTCTGTGAACGGGGATCTGTCGCTGGTGCCGGCAAAAGCCACAGGCTTCACTTCTGTGAACGAGGATCTGTCGCCGGTGCCTGCGGAGGCCACAGGCTTCATTTCTGTAGATGTGGATCTGTCGCCTGCACCTGCAGAGTCCACAGTCTTCACTTCAGTGGATCAGGATCTGTCGCCGGTGTCTGCAGAGTCCACAGGCTTCACTTCTGTGAACGGGGATCTGTCGCCGGTGTCTGCAGAGTCCACAGGCTTCACTTCTGTGGACGAGAATCTGTTGCCAGCGCCTGCAGAGGCACAGGCTTCACTTCTGTGAACGAGGATCTGTCGCTGGTGTCTGCAGAGTCCACAGGCTTCACTTCTGTGAACAGGGATCTGTCGCTGGTGCCGGTAGAAGCCACAGGCTTTACTTCTGTGAACGAGGATCTGTTGCCGGCACCTGCAGAGTCCAGTGGCTTCCTTTTCTGTGGACGAGGATCTGTCGCTTGCACCTGTGGAGTCCACAGTCTTCACTTCTTTTAACGAGGATCTGTCGCTGGTGTTTGCAGAGTCCACAGACTTCACTTCTGTGAACGGGGATCTGTCTCTGGCAGCTGCAGAGTCCACAGGCTTCACTTCTGTGGACGAGAATCTGTTGCCAGCGTCTGCAGAGGCACAGGCTTCACTTCTGTAAATGAGGATCTGTCGCTGGTGTCTGCGCGGTCCACAGGCTTCACTTCTGTGAACAAGGATCTGTCGCTGGCGCCTGCAGATTCCACAGTCTTCACTTCTGTGAACGAGGATCTGTCGCTGGTGTCTGCAGAGTGCACAGGCTTTACTTCTGTGAACGAGGATCTGTCGCCGGCACCTGCAGAGTCCACTGGCGTCATTTTCTGTGGACGAGGATCTGTCGCTTGCACCTGTGGAGTCCACAGTCTTCACTTCTTTTAACGAGGATCTGTCACTGGTGTCTGCAGAGTCCACAGGCTTCACTTCTGTGAACGGGGATCTGTCTCTGGCAGCTGCAGAGTCCACAGGCTTCACTTCTGTGAACGAGGATCTGTCGCTGGTGCCTGCGGAGGCCACAGGCTTCATTTCTGTAGATGTGGATCTGTCGCCTGCACCTGCAGAGTCCACAGTCTTCACTTCAGTGGATCAGGATCTGTCGCCGGTGTCTGCAGAGTCCACAGGCTTCACTTCTGTGAACGGGGATCTGTCGCCGGTGTCTGCAGAGTCCACAGGCTTCACTTCTGTGGACGAGAATCTGTTGCCAGCGCCTGCAGAGGCACAGGCTTCACTTCTGTGAACGAGGATCTGTCGCTGGTGTCTGCAGAGTCCACAGGCTTCACTTCTGTGAACAAGGATCTGTCGCCGGCACCTGCAGATTCCACAGTCTTCACTTCTGTGAACAAGGATCTGTCGCTGGTGTCTGCAGAGTGCAAAGGCTTCACTTCTGTGAACGAGGATCTGTTGCCGGCGCCTGCAGAGTCCACAGTCTTCACTTCTGTGAACGAGGATCTGTCGCCGATGCCTGCAGAGTCCACAGGCTTCACTTCTGTGGATGAGGATCTGTCGCTGGCACCTGCAGAGTCCGCAGTCTTCACTTCTGTGAATGAGGATCTGTCGCTGGAGTCTGCAGAGTCCACAGGCTTCACTTCTGTGAACAAGGATCTGTCGCCGGCGCCTGCGGAGGCACAAGATTCACTTCTGTGAACGAGGATCTGTCGCCGGCGCCTGCAGAGGCACAGGCCTCACTTCTGTGAACGAGGATCTGTTGCTGGTGCCTGCAGGGGTACATGCTTCACTTCTATGGACGAGGATCTGTCGCCGGCAGAGTCCACAGGCTTCACTTCTGTGAACGAGGATCTGTCGCTGCCGCCTGCAGAGTCCACAGTCTTTACTTCTGTGGATGAGGATCTGTCGCTGTTGCCTGCAGAGTCCACATTCTTCACTTCTGTGAACGAGGATCTGTCGCTGACACCTGTAGTGGCCACAGGCTTCACTTCTGTGAACGAGGATCTGTCGCCGGTGCCTGCAGAGTCCACAGGCTTCATTTCTGTGGACATGGATCTGTCGCCTGCACCTGTGGAGTCCACAGTCTTAACTTCTGTGAACGAGGATCTGTCGCTGGTGTCTGCAGAGTCCACAGGCTTTACTTCTGTAAACAAGGATCTGTAGCTGGTGCCTGCAGAGGCCCAGGCTTCACTTGTGTGACTGAGGATCTGTCGCCAGTGCCTGCAGAGTCCACAGGCTTCACTTCTGTGAATGAGGATCTGTCGCTGGTGTCTGCAGAGTCCACAGGCTTCACTTCTGTGAACGAGGATCTGCAGCTGGTGCCTGCGGAGGCCCAGGCTTCACTTGCGTGAACGAGGATCTGTCGCCGGTGCCTGCAGAGTCCACAGGCTTCATTTCTGTGGACATGGATCTGTCGCCTGCACCTGTGGAGTCCACAGTCTTAACTTCTGTGAACGAGGATCTGTCGCTGGTGTCTGCAGAGTCCACAGGCTTCACTTCTGTGAACGAGGATCTGTATCCGGTGCCTGCAGAGGCCCAGGCTTCACTTGTGTGACTGAGGATCTGTCGCCAGTGCCTGCAGAGTCCACAGGCTTCACTTCTGTGAACGAGGATCTGTCGCTGGTGTCTGCAGAGTCCACAGGCTTCACTTCTGTGAACGAGGATCTGTAGCTGGTGCCTGCGGAGGCCCAGGCTTCACTTGTGTGAACGAGGATCTGTCGCCGGTGCCTGCAGAGTCCACAGGCTTCATTTCTGTGGACATGGATCTGTCGTCGCCGCTTGCGGAGGCCACAGGCTTCATTTCTGTAGATGTGGATCTGTCGCCTGCACCTGCAGACTCCACAGTCTTCACTTCAGTGGATCAGGATCTGTCGCCGGTGTCTGCAGAGTCCACAGGCTTCACTTCTGTGGACGAGGATCTGTCGCTGGTGTCTGCAGAGTCCACAAGCTTCACTTCTGTGAACGGGGATCTGTCGCTGGTGCTGGCAGAAGCCACAGACTTTACTTCTGTGAACGAAGATCTGTCGCCGGCACCTGCAGAGTCCACTGGCTTCATTTTCTGTGGACGAGGATCTGTCGCTTGCACCTGTGGAGTCCACAGTCTTCACTTCTTTTAACGAGGATATTGTCACTGGTGTCTGCAGAGTCCACAGGCTTCACTTCTGTGAACGAGGATCTGTCGCCGGTGCCTGCGGAGGCCACAGGCTTCATTTCTGTAGATGTGGATCTGTCGCCTGCACCTGCAGAGTCCACAGTCTTCACTTCAGTGGATCAGGATCTGTCGCCGGTGTCTGCAGAGTCCACAGGCTTCACTTCTGTGAACGGGGATCTGTCGCCGGTGTCTGCAGAGTCCACAGGCTTCACTTCTGTGGACGAGAATCTGTTGCCAGCGCCTGCAGAGGCACAGGCTTCACTTCTGTGAACGAGGATCTGTCGCTGGTGTCTGCAGAGTCCACAGGCTTCATTTCTGTGAACAAGGATCTGTCGCCGGAGCCTGCAGATTCCATAGTCTTCACTTCTGTGAACGAGGATCTGTCGCTGGTGTCTGCAGAGTGCAAAGGCTTCACTTCTGTGAATGAGGATCTGTTGCCGGCGCCTGCAGAGTCCACAGTCTTCACTTCTGTGAACGAGGATCTGTCGCCGATGCCTGCAGAGTCCACAGGCTTCACTTCTGTGGATGAGGATCTGTCGCTGGCACCTGCAGAGTCCGCAGTCTTCACTTCTGTGAATGAGGATCTGTCGCTGGAGTCTGCAGAGTCCACAGGCTTCACTTCTGTGAACAAGGATCTGTCGCCGGCGCCTGCGGAGGCACAAGATTCACTTCTGTGAACGAGGATCTGTCGCCGGCGCCTGCAGAGGCACAGGCCTCACTTCTGTGAACGAGGATCTGTTGCTGGTGCCTGCAGGGGTACATGCTTCACTTCCATGGACGAGGATTTGTCGCCGGCAGAGTCCACAGGCTTCACTTCTGTGAACGAGGTTCTGTCGCTGCCGCCTGCAGAGTCCACAGTCTTTACTTCTGTGGATGAGGATCTGTTGCTGTTGCCTGCAGAGTCCACATTCTTCACTTCTGTGAACGAGGATCTGTCGCTGACACCTGTAGTGGCCACAGGCTTCACTTCTGTGAACGAGGATCTGTCGCTGACACCTGTAGTGGCCACAGGCTTCACTTCTGTGAACGAGGATCTGTAGCTGGTGCCTGCGGAGGCCCAGGCTTCACTTGTGTGACCGAGGATCTGTCGCCAGTGCCTGCAGAGTCCACAGGCTTCACTTCTGTGAACAAGGATCTGTCGCTGGTGTCTGCAGAGTCCACAGACTTTACTTCTGTGAACGAGGATCTGTAGCTGGTGCCTGCAGAGGCCCTGGCTTCACTTGTGTGACTGAGGATCTGTCGCCAGTGCCTGCAGAGTCCACAGGCTTCACTTCTGTGAACAAGGATCTGTCGCTGGTGTCTGCAGAGTCCACAGGCTTCACTTCTGTGAACGAGGATCTGTTGCTGGTGCCTGCAGGGGTACATGCTTCACTTCTATGGATGAGGATCTGTCGCCGGCAGAGTCCACAGGCTTCACTTCTGTGAACGAGGATCTGTCGCTGCCGCCTGCAGAGTCCACAGTCTTTACTTCTGTGGATGAGGATCTGTCGCTGTTGCCTGCAGAGTCCACATTCTTCACTTCTGTGAACGAGGATCTGTCGCTGACACCTGTAGTGGCCACAGGCTTCACTTCTGTGAACGAGGATCTGTAGCTGGTGCCTGCGGAGGCCCAGGCTTCACTTGTGTGACCGAGGATCTGTCGCCGGTGCCTGCAGAGTCCACAGGCTTCACTTCTGTGAACGAGGATCTGTCGCTGGTGTCTGCAGAGTCCACAGGCTTTACTTCTGTGAACAAGGATCTGTAGCTGGTGCCTGCAGAGGCCCAGGCTTCACTTGTGTGACTGAGGATCTGTCGCCAGTGCCTGCAGAGTCCACAGGCTTCACTTCTGTGAACGAGGATCTGTCGCTGGTGTCTGCAGAGTCCACAGGCTTCACTTCTGTGAACGAGGATCTGTAGCTGGTGCCTGCGGAGGCCCAGGCTTCACTTGCGTGAACGAGGATCTGTCGCCGGTGCCTGCAGAGTCCACAGGCTTCATTTCTGTGGACATGGATCTGTCGCCTGCACCTGTGGAGTCCACAGTCTTAACTTCTGTGAACGAGGATCTGTCGCTGGTGTCTGCAGAGTCCACAGGCTTCACTTCTGTGAACGAGGATCTGTCGCTGGTGTCTGCAGAGTCCACAGGCTTTACTTCTGTGAACGAGGATCTGTAGCTGGTGCCTGCAGAGGCCCAGGCTTCACTTGTGTGACTGAGGATCTGTCGCCAGTGCCTGCAGAGTCCACAGGCTTAACTTCTGTGAACGAGGATCTGTCGCTGGTGTCTGCAGAGTCCACAGGCTTCACTTCTGTGAACGAGGATCTGTAGCTGGTGCCTGCGGAGGCCCAGGCTTCACTTGTGTGAACGAGGATCTGTCGCCGGTGCCTGCAGAGTCCACAGGCTTCATTTCTGTGGACATGGATCTGTCGCCTGCACCTGTGGAGTCCACAGTCTTAACTTCTGTGAACGAGGATCTGTAGCTGGTGCCTGCGGAGGCCCAGGCTTCACTTGTGTGAACGAGGATCTGTCGCCGGTGCCTGCAGAGTCCACAGGCTTCATTTCTGTGGACATGGATCTGTCGTCGCCACTTGCGGAGGCCACAGGCTTCATTTCTGTAGATGTGGATCTGTCGCCTGCACCTGCAGACTCCACAGTCTTCACTTCAGTGGATCAGGATCTGTCGCCGGTGTCTGCAGAGTCCACAGGCTTCACTTCTGTGGACGAGGATCTGTCGCTGGTGTCTGCAGAGTCCACAAGCTTCACTTCTGTGAACGGGGATCTGTCGCTGGTGCTGGCAGAAGCCACAGACTTTACTTCTGTGAACGAGGATCTTTCGCCGGCACCTGCAGAGTCCACTGGCTTCATTTTCTGTGGACGAGGATCTGTCGCTTGCACCTGTGGAGTCCACGGTCTTCACTTCTTTTAACGAGGATCTGTCACTGGTGTCTGCAGAGTCCACAGGCTTCACTTCTGTGAACGGGGATCTGTCTCTGGCAGCTGCAGAGTCCACAGGCTTCACTTCTGTGAACGAGGATCTGTCGCTGGTGCCTGCGGAGGCCACAGGCTTAATTTCTGTAGATGTGGATCTGTCGCCTGCACCTGCAGAGTCCACAGTCTTCACTTCAGTGGATCAGGATCTGTCGACGGTGTCTGCAGAGTCCACAGGCTTCACTTCTGTGTACGGGGATCTGTCGCCGGTGTCTGCAGAGTCCACAGGCTTCACCTCTGTGGACGAGATTCTGTTGCCAGCGCCTGCAGAGGCACAGGCTTCACTTCTGTGAACGAGGATCTGTCGCTGGTGTCTGCAGAGTCCACAGGCTTCACTTCTGTGAACAAGGATCTGTCGCCGGCACCTGCAGATTCCACAGTCTTCACTTCTGTGAACAAGGATCTGTCGCTGGTGTCTGCAGAGTGCAAAGGCTTCACTTCTGTGAACGAGGATCTGTTGCCGGCGCCTGCAGAGTCCACAGTCTTCACTTCTGTGAACGAGGATCTGTCGCCGATGCCTGCAGAGTCCACAGGCTTCACTTCTGTGGATGAGGATCTGTCGCTGGCACCTGCAGAGTCCGCAGTCTTCACTTCTGTGAATGAGGATCTGTCGCTGGAGTCTGCAGAGACCACAGGCTTCACTTCTGTGAACAAGGATCTGTCGCCGGCGCCTGCGGAGGCACAAGATTCACTTCTGTGAACGAGGATCTGTCGCCGGCGCCTGCAGAGGCACAGGCCTCACTTCTGTGAACGAGGATCTGTTGCTGGTGCCTGCAGGGGTACATGCTTCACTTCTATGGACGAGGATTTGTCGCCGGCAGAGTCCACAGGCTTCACTTCTGTGAACGAGGTTCTGTCGCTGCCGCCTGCAGAGTCCACAGTCTTTACTTCTGTGTATGAGGATCTGTCGCTGTTGCATGCAGAGTCCACATTCTTCACTTCTGTGAACGAGGATCTGTCGCTGACACCTGTAGTGGCCACAGGCTTCACTTCTGTGAACGAGGATCTGTCGCTGACACCTGTAGTGGCCACAGGCTTCACTTCTGTGAACGAGGATCTGTAGCTGGTGCCTGCGGAGGCCCAGGCTTCACTTGTGTGACTGAGGATCTGTCGCCGGTGCCTGCAGAGTCCACAGGCTTCACTTCTGTGAACGAGGATCTGTCGCTGGTGTCTGCAGAGTCCACAGACTTCACTTCTGTGAACGAGGATCTGTAGCTGGTGCCTGCAGAGGCCCAGGCTTCACTTGTGTGACTGAGGATCTGTCGCCAGTGCCTGCAGAGTCCACAGGCTTCACTTCTGTGAACAAGGATCTGTCGCTGGTGTCTGCAGAGTCCACAGGCTTCACTTCTGTGAACGAGGATCTGTAGCTGGTGCCTGCGGAGGCCCAGGCTTCACTTGTGTGAACGAGGATCTGTCGCCGGTGCCTGCAGAGTCCACAGGCTTCATTTCTGTGGACATGGATCTGTCGTCGCCGCTTGCGGAGGCCACAGGCTTCATTTCTGTAGATGTGGATCTGTCGCCTGCACCTGCAGACTCCACAGTCTTCACTTCAGTGGATCAGGATCTGCTGCCGGTGTCTGCAGAGTCCACAGGCTTCACTTCTGTGGACGAGGATCTGTCGCTGGTGTCTGCAGAGTCCACAAGCTTCACTTCTGTGAACGGGTATCTGTCGCTGGTGCTGGCAGAAGCCACAGGCTTTACTTCTGTGAACGAGGATCTGTCGCCGGCACCTGCAGAGTACACTGGCTTCATTTTCTGTGGACGAGGATCTGTCGCTTGCACCTGTGGAGTCCACAGTCTTCACTTCTTGTAACGAGGATCTGTCACTGGTGTCTGCAGAGTCCACAGGCTTCACTTCTGTGAACGGGGATCTGTCTCTGGCAGCTGCAGAGTCCACAGGCTACACTTCTGTGAACGAGGATCTGTCGCTGGAGCCTGCAGTGGACACGGTCAGTGTTCCGCAGTGAAGGCCGGATCTAATCAGGGACTCGAGGTCAGTCACACATCGGATCTGAGGGTCTCAATGTTGAACACCCCTGTGTGTCCAGAAACAGACGCATGCTTCGAGAATGTGACCTCTGATCCAGGGAGAGATGGATATGCGCACGGCAAGTAGAAGATTACAGATCAGCTGTGATCACTTGGAATCTCGGAAGATTTGGGATCAGAGATCTGCTTTTAGGTCTTCTCAAGGTCACGCATATGACCTTGACGGATATTGAAGTCTGCTCTTTCCCCAGTACTTCCACAGATTGTCTGTCTTTGCTTGTTACAATATTTTGTTTCAAGAGGGTGATCACAGTGCTTCTGCACAAGGCTAGTTTCACTAAACGTCATGTACAGTACCCTGCCAGGATAATCTGTGAAGTGCCCTTTTCCTGGCACTCTTGACACTGAAAGGGGCATCACTTTACTGCACAAACACTAGCAGATGTCAGTGCGTCTGGAGAGGAACGGTGGCTGGGAGACTCAGCATCAAGGCTACGATTGGCCCACACCTGGGGAAAGCTGGGCTCACCCTTGAGAGGTAATGCTGGGGTTCCCAGCAGCAACTGACACTACGCTTAGGCTGTAGTGTGAATCAAGACGCTATGTGCAGGTAGCCATCCTGCGACTGAGTGATTGTTTTCAACCTTCAAATACCCTCAGTGGCACAGGTCTACCTTTGAATGTGCAAACCAAATAAAGTCTCCGTCTGCCTACACAAAAACACATTCAGTGCACATGGAAGATGAGTACCGTATGTGCAAGCCAAATAAAGTATCCGTCTGCCTACACAAAAACACATTCAGTGCACATGGAAGATGAGTACCATCTGGGATGACTCAAGCTATGAGGGAGTCTTTCTTTTTATTTAACCCTCCATCACTCTAGTAGTGACAGGCTTCATCATTGGGCTCCTAAAGGCCGCGGTGGGCTCGACCGTATTCCAGGGAGCTCTATGGATATATTTTCCGGTGACCGGGGGTAAATCTGAAAGTGACTCATCTGCTCCTAGGTATACATTTATTAGTGGGGTGGATGGACGCAATAAAAATAATAATAGTCATTATAAGGCGGGACACTCAAGCAATGCAATGGTCCTCTGACCCTCAGTTTGTCAACATGTTTTGTCCATACTCTGATGGCCAAATCTGGTCCAGGGCATTCGTCAGGACGGAAAAAACGATGACGATGTATGGGTGACTCATCACTTGTGGCATGCACATATCTTGGCATGTGAGGTGAGTGTCTACTTGCCTGTTCAGAGCCAGGTAATATAACTCTTAATGAGTGGTACCTGTAGGAGACAACCAGGTATGCATGTTGTGAGAAGGTGGCCTGATATATGCTGTCCACTAGTTCTAGTGGGCACCTTGTATCAGTCCAAACAACCCCTTATGGTGAATGGTTAAAGACAACCTTATGTGAAAGCTATCCTAGTGATAGCTATGGAGAGCAGCCTTCAAGCTAAGTCTTGAAGGAATGTAAAGCAGCTTGTTTTACCAGTCTATAAACTCTTGAATGATCAAATGAAAAGACAACCACATCAGGTGTATATTCAAAATATATGTATTTAAGGTTAAACACACCCCTCTAATCTCTTTATGAGACTGGAGTTCGAAGTACTAAAGTTACAAGTGATTAAGCATCAGTAAAAGCACAAATACACGCTTGAGCCCTAGGGGCGTACCAAACCATATACTAAAAAAGTGGTATAAGAACCACGACTGTGATAGGCACTAGGCCGAATGCCTCTAGAATCGCTGGGACCCCAAGGAACCACCCAAGGTAGGAACACAGGGGACCCACGGGAACTGTATGCAGTGTGGAAACACAACCGCGGGTTCCTATTACTTTCTATGGGGAATGTCGCGGTTGGAATTTTAAAGATTAGGGACACTTCTAATCGAGTCAGGACCAAACCCTCTTGGACTTAGGAAGTTCTAGGGCTAGCACCCACGAGAGTACCGGAGTACTTGAGTTAGCTCACCCAGGGAAGCCAGGTGCATAGGTGTCTTTTGGTGTCTGGTCGCGTCGTCGATTTCAATGGAAGCCTGCAAAGAACTGCTGCTGCCGTGAAGAAGAGAAGTGTCCGGAGAGATCCAAGCCTGGATCTAGGATGTAAGGAACCTGAAAGCAGAGGGGACAGAGTCTGGGTCACTTGCCAGTGACCTAGGGCAGGATGGACCAATGCCCACAGATGTCGGGTGCTTCAGGTGAGTTGATGGGTGTCTTGACTCTTCAGCCACGAGGTCCAGGAGGGCGAGTGCTGCGTTGTCGGCGACCAGAAAGGACCCAACAAGCCTTGGCAACGGCAAGTCAAAGGAAATCAGAGAGAGGACTGCGGTGCAGACCAGCAAGGTCTGATGGACTCACCCAGCGAGGGTAAGTAAGAGCAAGTCTGGAGCAACCAGAAAAGCCTCAGCAGAAATGGAGTTGCCTTCGTGGGGACCTG
The DNA here is from genome assembly GCF_964204655.1 of Triturus cristatus. NCBI lineage: Eukaryota > Metazoa > Chordata > Amphibia > Caudata > Salamandridae > Triturus > Triturus cristatus. The sequence goes on along the minus strand of NC_140580.1, from coordinate 1,176,731,485 downwards.
CTACCCAATGGGCTAGTGATCGCGAAGGAGCCTCGAGCGGTCGCACTGGAAGCTGGCCCACGGGTCACTCGTGGAGTGAAGGCCAACAATCTTCGGTGCAGGAGGTGCTCAAGGCTGGGGCTACTCGGAGCTCAAAGCACAACTTCGAGGATGACCAGGAAGGTGTTGTTGCTGCAAAAGTTCACGGTGTCCAGGGGTCACGGTTCCATGTTACCCACGATAGCCACGTGCCTCAGCTTTGCTGTGGACTCAGGGTAGCCTCGGGAAAGTCTGGAAATCCACCTCTGGGGATGCAGAGACTTCGGCGTCCGGCGAGAGCTTCAGAAATTCAGACCGGTCAGTTGCTTCTTTGGTGCCTGCCAAGCAGGGGAGTCACTCCTTGACCCCAAGGGAGATTTCTTCCGTCTTCTAGTCGTGATAGAAAGTCGAAGGTCCAGGATATATGTTTCAGAGGTTCGTCCAGGGTAATCTAAAGTCCTAGGGATTGTATTCCTATACTTATACTAAGTTTAGGGGATGGACTAACTCTAAGGCATCACCTATAGATGGGCCTGGGGTGGGGGTGGTTACACCCCTTCCCCTTTGTCCAGTTTCATACCAGAGCAGGGGCTGAGTGCCCCTGAAACCGGTTTGAACTGGGCTATGCACAGGGACAACTTGTGTGCCCCAAGCAGTGTCTCAAATATGCACCCACCCTGCCCCAATACACATCTGCCTGTCTGGGGAGGTGGTTACACCTCCCTGTGACAGGAAACCTATTGTCCAGGCCTCCCCTGCCGGAGTTTCCCCAAGCAGCAGGAGGCTAGACCCATGTCTGTGGCATCCATTTTGTGATGCCAGGGCTTTGAAAGGATTTCACTGGGTTTAGCCAGTGTGAACTTGTCTCTCCCTCTAGAAGGGTGGAATGCTACCCTCGCCGCCAGAACGGGTGGTTGGGGGGTAGTATTCCAAAGCATGTGACACCAAACATGACATGTTTTGATGCAGCCATCCCAAAGTTAGCGTTTACCGCGAGGTTATGATGCACTTAAGAGTATATGGTATGGCTGTATCACAGAACAGCCATAAGGAAGTATTTCCGAAAGCTGCAGAGGGGCTCAGCTCATGCTTGGGCACCCTCTCACATAAAACCAAACACCCTGCCTTCAGGATTGTCAAGGCATGCCATAGGAGTGGCTTGTAGGTTTATATCTGTCTGTATAAGGTAGTGATATAGGTAGCCTATACCACAGTAATGGGTGCAAGCACACCCTTACCCAGGCTGCAGTAGCAGACCTGTGACGTCATTTTGGAGTGCTTCCCAGGGGTGGCATAAGACATGCAGCAGCCCCTGGTAGGCCTCTGAGGTACCTATGCCCTAGGGACATAGTATACCATATACTAGGGGCTTATAAGGCACTCCAGAATCCAATTAGATATGTACCTAATGTACATGGAAACCATTTTAGAGAGGAAGCGGCTGGGGTCCTGATTAGCAGGGCCACAGCCAGACTAAGGTCGAAAAACAGTGAAACACCAGCAAAAAGTGGGGGTACCCATGTGAAGCAGATCCTACACATGCTGTCAGGGATCACACATGGTGATCACGTTGCTGCATGCTTCATTCCTTGTGTGCCATTCAGACTTAGCAAAGCTTGCTGGTTTGGAGAGCTGGCCATGCCTCATGTGAAAAACAGAGAAATACGGGGAGGGGTGCGAGTGAACACTACAACTTTCACACTGCGAAGGTAGTGCTCCAAGTGTTCACTGCAAACCAAGTGTTTCTTTCAAAAGGACGAAAACCTATCAAGGTGTGCCATGATATTGCGTCTGGCATCATTAACAAAACGTTCATGCACATGTAATCGGTACGCGCTAAAAGTTACCCTTACAGGTGTAATGATCAAGTCCCACAGGGTGCAGGAGGAAGTCTGGCCCTGTAGTCATTCACTGTTGCTCAAATGGGCAATGCATGCAACATCGAGATACAAAAGACAAAACACAAATACACACGCACAGACTCGCCTCAGGGCCTGTGGTAAGAGAAGCGCCATGTGCGCAGATGCGGGCCGGAGTCCCAGTGCTCACGCCCTCAAGGGTCCAGAAACGGCTGAGTAAATACTCAGCACCGCACTCATCCAGCTGGCCATACAATGGGACCGGCTTCAGAGGTGAGCTTGTATATCCCCAAGCTGCTCGCACTTGGGCTGATTTATGGTCGCGTCGTGACCTCTGTAAGGGCTGCTGGGAAATGTAGTGCTGAACTCCTTGCCACTAAGAGGAGCCGGGTTTTCTAAGAGCGGCTGGGATTCATGCAGCCTTGTTTCAAAGAGAAAACAGAGGAGCAAAAAGATAAAAATAACCATAAAGCTTACATTGGGGTTTCTACTGCGGTGTATTTATCACACCACGCTGCTCGCACCAGTGTGGAGTAATGAACATGTGAGTCTGTAGAGGCTGCTGGGAAATGTAGTCTGTGGTCTTGCTGCACAGACTCGGGCTTCTGAAGAGCGGCTCGGATTGGTATCGCCTTGTTTTATGAGAACACTGGCAGAAAAATAAAATACAATTAGCAAAAAGATAACACTGGGTTTCCATTCAGGTGTGTGCGAGCATCGCAGTAAAGTGTGATAAAGTTTTTTTCACGTGTTAGTGACAAACATATTTGGTGTGGACATGTCTGTTGCAGTCTAGTGTCTCTAGAGGAGTAGACGCCTGTCTGTAGGGACGTCTGTGTGACAACTCCTCATGTGTTAGTACCGAGAGGCCATTAGCTGGAGGCTCAAGGCTCGAGTCATCTGGAATTCAGCTGCTGCCAATGGATGTCGTCGCTGAGTCCCATTCTGTGGGTGCGAAGCTTGTAGACCCACCTTTGCTCTTTTTCAAGGAGGACTGAAGTCACTCTTGTTTGCTGAGATATTTTTTTGATGCCCGTCCAGTGCTGTCGCCATGGTTTTTCGAGATTGTGAGAGGTAGGTCTTGTGGAAGATCGCTTGCACCGAATGCTTGCTCTGTGCTCACCTGTTCTGACCATGATTTTCCTAGAGGTCATGCCTACACATCGCAGTCAATCAATCAATCACACATTTGTAGAGCGCGCTAATCTCCCGTGAGGGTCTCAAGGCGCTGAGGTGGGGTGGGGGTGCAGCTACTGCTCGAACAGCCAGGTCTTGAGAAGTCTCCTGAAGGTCAGCAAGTCCTGGGTCTGTTGCAGCTGTGTGGGGAGGGTGCTCCATGTCTTGGTGGCGAGGTAGGAGAAGGATCTGCCGCCAGTAGAGGTCCTGTGGATCCGTGGGACGGTGGCGAATGCGAGGTCGGCGGAGCGAAGCTGGCGGTTCGTGGTGTAGAAGGTGAGACGATTGTTGAGGTATGCTGGTTCGGCATTGTGGAGTGCTTTGCGAGCGTGGGTGAGAAGCTTGAAGGTGATCCTCTTGTTGACTGGGAGCCACTGCAGGTCTTTCAGGTGGGCGGTGATGTGGGTGTGGCGAGGTATATCGAGGATGAGGCGTGCGGAGGCGTTCTGTATGCGCTGGCGTCTTTTCTGGAGTTTGGCCGTGGTTCCTGTGTAGAGGGCGTTGCCGTAGTCCAGTCTGCTGCTGACAAAGGCTTGGCTGACCGTCCTTCTGGTTCCGGTGGGGATCCATCTGTAGATCTTGCGGAGCATGCGGAGGGTGTTAAAGAGGAGAAGGAGACGGCGTTGACTTGTGGGTCATTGAGAGCAATGAATCCAGGATTAACCCCAGGTTGCGTGCGTGTTTGGTGGGTGTGAGTGCAGCTCCCATGGCGGCTGGCCACCAGGAGTCGTCCCAGGTGGAGGGGGTGGAGCCGAGGATGAGTACCTCTGCCTTGTCTTAGTTAAGTTTCAGGCAGCTGTTCTGCATCCAGTTGGCGACAGCCTTCATTCCTTCGTGGAGGTTGGTTTGGGCGGTGGCGGGGTTCTTGGTGAGTGAGAGGATCAGCTGTGTGTTGTCGGCATAGGAGACGATGATGAGGTTGTGTGAGCGGACGATGTTGGCGAGCGGTGCCATGTAGATGTTGAAAAGGGTAGGGCTTGGGGATGATCCTTGGGGCACGCCGCAGATGATCTTGGTGGTTTCAGAACGGAATGGGGGAGGCGGACCCTCTGGGTTCTGTCGGTGAGGAAGGAGGTTGTCCAGTGCAGGGCTTTGTTGCGTATTTCTGCGTTGTGTAGGCAAGTGCGTAGGGTGTGGTGGCAGACAGTGTCGAAGGCGGCTGAGAGGTCCAGGAGGATGAGGGCTGCCATTTCGCCGTTGTCCAGTAGGGCCCTGATGTCATCTGTGGCAGCGATGAGGGTGGTTTCGGTGCTGTGATTGCTGCGGAAACCAGAATGGGACGGGTCCAGGATGTTGTTCTCCTCGAGGAAGTGGGTCAGTTGGCTGTTGGCAATCGTTTCGATGACTTTCGCCAGGAACGGGAGCAGGGAGATGGGCCGGATGTTCTTTAGGTCCTTTGGGTCCGCTGTGGGTTTTTTGAGTAGGGCGTTGATCTCGGCGTGCTTCCAGCTTTTCGGGAAGGTGGCGGCCTCGAATGAGCTGTTGATGATCTTCCGGAGTTGGGGTGCGATGACGTGGTTTGCTTTGTTGAAAATGTGGTGAGAGCAGGGGTCGGATGGTGAGCTGGAGTGTATGGTGTTCATGGTCTTGATGGTGTCGTCGTCGTTGACGTGGGACCACGAGATCAGGCGGTTGCGGGCAGCTGTGTCGATGTCGGTGTCTGTGGTATCTGATGGTGGGTCTCGGGCGAGGGTGATGAGCTGGTCTTCTGTGACCTTGTTCCAGCTGCGGTAGGGGATTTGTTTCAGGTGGTGGTGCGACGTGGGTTTCTTGAAGGTGAAGTGGACGCAGCGATGGTCGGTCCAGTGGAGTTTGGTGGTGTGGCTGAAGGAGACGTGGTTGCTGGTGGAGAGGATGTGGTCAAGCGTGTGTCCGGCGGTGTGGGTGGGGATCGTGACAAGCTGTTTGAGTGCGAGGTTGGCGAGGTTATCGAGCAGAGCGACGGAGTTGCTGTCGTCGGCGTTCTCGAGGTGGAAGTTCAGGTCTCTGAGGAGCATGTAGTTTGTGGAGGCAAGAGCGTGCGTACTGACGATGTCAGAGATGGCGTCGATGAACTGTGGCCTGAGTCCGGGGGTCTGTAAACGAGTATTCCTCTGAGGGTGGTGTTGGGGTCAGTGTGGATCTGGAAGTGCAGGTGTTCGGCGGTGCTGGAGGTGTCTGCTAAGCAGGTCGAGACTCTGAGGGTGTTTCTGTAGACATTGGCGACTCCTCCTCCTGGTCTGTTGGTGCAGTCCCTTCTGGTGATCTTGTAACCCTCAGGGATGGCTATGACGATGTCGGGTGCCGAGGAGGGGTTCATCCAGGTCTCTGTTAGGAAGGCGACGTCCGGGGAGTCGAGTAGGTCCTAGAGTTCGATGGCGTGCTTGTGGACAGAGCGGGTGTTGAGTAGTATGCATCTGAGGTGGTTGCGTTCTGCTCTCACGGGTGGGGTAGGACGTGCAGGTGTTCAGAGGCTAGTGAAGCTGCAGCTTCAGCAGGTGAAGGGTCCGTGGGTGAGTTTCGGGCTGGCCTGGAAGCAGTTTGATGATCGGCCGGTGTTGAGTTCGCAGAGAGTGTTGGCGTCATAGCGGTGTCGGGCGTTGTGGCGTTCGTGGGGGCCATGGGGTTTGGTGCTGGGCGCGGTCCATGCACGGACGGGCGCAGATGGGCGCGCCTTCGGCGTGCCACTGTTCACCATTTAGTAGGCGAGGGGAGGCGGAATCTGGGCTGGATCTGGGCCGCAGGGGCAGCAGCGGCAGGAAAAGTATGCGAAAAGTGACGCGGGGCAAAAATAAGCACAATAAGCAGTACAGTGAGGAGAACAAAACAAAAGCTCAGAATACGCAACAGTCAGGCACAAATAATCAAGAGGAACAAAAAAAGCACAGAACGTTACGGTGCCGGCTCGAACCCTGCAGGGAGAGGGCTCTGACGCAGCGGTCTGGGTGCTAGACGGAGCGGTAAGGGAGAGTGCTACCTTGGACCCAGAGGCCAGGGAAGTCACGCACGCTCCCTCGCAGCGGTCGCCATTTAGTAGGCGAGGGGGGCGGGAGCAGAGGTGGGGAGGCAGGTTTGGGGCTGGATCGGGGGGGCGGGGCCGCAGGGGCAGCAGCGGCGGGAAAAGTATGCGAAAAGAGACGCAGGGGCAAAATAAGCACAAGAAGCAGTACAGTAAGGAGAACAAAACAAAAGCACAGAATACGCAACAGTCAGGCACAAATAATCAAGAGGAACAAAAAATGCACAGAACGTTACGGTGCCGGCTCGAACCCTGCAGGGAGAGGGCTCTGACGCAGCGGTCTGGCTGCTAGATGGAGCGGCAAGGGAGAGTGCTACCTTGGACCAAGAGGCCAGGGAAGTCGTGCAATCAGTCCGCACAGGCATTCTATCAGGAATACTACGTGGTCACTATTGCAATGTCTATGTGCTTATTGCTCCCATGGTGTCTTAAGCCCCTGGTCTAGGGTTTTAGAGTGTTTTGTGAGAGAACATACAGAGCTTCTTCCACAGGGGTAATGTCCTGTCACTGAGGACAAAAGGAGTTTGGTGAAAGTCAACTGACTTGATGTAAGAATCCCCCAATGCTTCTTGATGATGCTCTTGACTTCATTCGAGGAGGTGTTGTAGGTGCGGACACAAATCACGGCTTCTGTATCCTCTCTGGGATTTGTCTCTAGACGGGCTTCACTTGGGATGCTTTTGCAATGATCTTGCCACGGTGCTGCTTTTCCACGAGTTTGGTCATGATGGTTTCTGCTTCTGTTTTTGAAGTCCTCTACCTGCGTGCAGTTTCTCCGGGTGTGGAAGAACTGTCCCTCCTGGAGATTTTCTCTCAGCGACCGGAGGTGGGCGGTGTTGAAGTGAAGCGGCTATTACGAACTGTGGGATTGGTGTATAAAGTAGTGGTGAGCTTCCCATTGTTACCCTTGATGGAAACATCATGAACCGGTACAGAAGAGGGACAAGGGCGGCTCGCAGTGTAACCGCCATATCTCATTGATTGACGCAGTAGTCAAGGTTCTGGGGGGGATACTCCTTAACAGCTTGATGGCGTGGGCCGATGCCACTGATACATTCTCAGAGGTTCAATATGGCTCTCGGCATGACAGGTCAACACCTGACCAATGTTTACATTTATACCTAATTATCAACAAGTATAGGGTCGCCCGGTCGGAATCTCTCCATTTCGCATTCATGGACATTCATGGACCTTACATCCACCTTTAATAGGGATAATCGTGTAAAGCTGTGGGCTCTGCTTGTTGAGATGGGGTTGGACCCGAATATTGTGCCTTTTGATCAGATCTGCATTCTGGCACCTCAGCATCAGTACAGTTTTGTCAAGGGGGACTGCGCCCGGCCTTGTTCCACAAGTAAGGGGTGTTCACAAGGGGTGCATCCTTGCACATCTTCTGTTCACCCTATATATTAATGATCTCAAACAAGCCCTTCCCTGCACCCAGGCTGACAGTCCGAGGGTGGGAACGAGATCGCTCCGGGTATTATTAAATGCCGATGACGCGGTTCTCATGGCCCGCACTGCTGTGAGGCTGCAGCTATATTGGACAAGTTTGTTGCCTTTATGGATGGTTTCGATCTGGCAGTACATTTCACAGGATCATATGTTATGGTAGTTGGCCCTCTAGTCCACTAGCTCTAAGATCTCCAAGGTAGCCAATCACACCCTGGCAAAAGTCTGGTCCTATCCCTATTTAGGGGTGTAATTCGATGCCGACAAAAACTGGAAGCCCCCGACTGACGGGAGGAGGTGCAAGCTTGTTAAGGCCACGGGGGCAGTGGCCAGATTTGCATTCAGGTTGGGCTCCTGGTCGCCACATATTTTACTCAAGATCTATCAGGCTAAATGTGTCTCACAGGTCCTGTATGGCAGTAAGGTGTGGGGTATGTGAAGATGGACAAAATTCAGACCGCTGAAAACCAATTTTTAAGACGGCTGGTACTAGCCCCTTAAAACACTCCGGCCTCCTCTGTCCATGAGGAGCTTGGTACAAGATATTTAGCTGATATTGTGGCCCTCAGACCTTTGATGTGCTGGATTAAGATCTGGACCTGGGAGGGACTTAAGCTGAAGTGACAGATTCTTTTAGGCTGTCTGTCCCTTGACCAAGCGCATACAATTTCCTGGATTGGTATGTGAAGGCAGCCTTTGCTAACCTAGGCTGAGCGGATATAGATTCTTTAATCCCCACTCACTGTCTCTTTCAGAATTGAGTCAGGTGACCGACTCGTTTACCAGAGAACAAGCAGAGGTGATGAAATCCAAAGTGTGGGGACACATGCTTTTAAAAACAGTTCAGGGCCTGTAGCTTACCTCTCCCAGGCGTCTAATGTGAGGGACAGATTTGTTTCAACTAGGTTTAGGTTTGGCATCAAACAGAGACTGGTTCCACTCTGGCACCATGTTGCCTTGCGGCTGCGACAATAGGGCTCCACAGGATACTTTACATTTTGTTATGTTCCGTAAATATTTTGGTGTCCCCAGAAAGCAGTTTATTATACCGTTCTTGAAGGCCCTGAACTTTACACAAGTATATCCTGTACTTATGTACCTGCAGCTGCATCTCACAAACATTTTTTTATATGCTGTTTCTTGTTTTTTATGAACTGTGCAGAGATTGAAGCTTTCTAGGTGCGACTGACTACTGTATTGTAGCTAAAGGAGGGTTTTAATCGGTTTTTCTGTTTGGTAATTAATTTTCATTATTTGTGTTTTTTCCACACGTTCTATGTTTGTGTGATTGTATGATCTGAGTTTTTATGCTTTTTATGGTTGTTTTCACAACCATATAAAGATTTTATGATGATGATACTATTAGTATTTATATTCTGTCCATCCACCCCACTTATAAAGAGTACCTGGGAGTGGATGAGTCCATTTCTGTTTTACCCTCCCAATCACCAGAAAATATATCTAGGGACCCCCATGGAATACGGTCGAGACCACCCTGGCCTTCAGGAACCAGGATGAACCCGATGATGAAGCAGGTCACTACTAGAGTGAGTGAGAGTTACATAAAAAAGACTCCCTAGTAGCTTGAGTCATCCCAGACGGTACTCATCTTACATGTGCACTGGACATGTTTTTGTGTAGACCGACGGATACTTTATTTGGCTTGAGGTTCACGCTCCGGGAGGACGTATCCCTGTCTTCCTCAGCTTTTACAAGGTCTCCCCTCCCGTCTGGGTGGTTTGACCCTCCTCTACGGTCTACCTCCTGTTAGTTTAAAGATACTTCTGACCATGGCCTTGACTAAATACCTTCTTCTCCATCATCCACTTCACAAAGAAATAGTCATAGGGCTGGTCGCAATCTTCAGGCGCTGGGACCTCAGCTTCTGTGAAAGAGAAGACACAGCAAGGAAACAGTGAGCACATATCCACTCAGTGAGCGCTTATCCACCTAGGTACACCCCACAAGCCCACGGCGATAATGGTGCAAGCAAACAATGAGAGGTTCTCCACCCAGGTTTACCACCTACCACACTGTGAAAATAGTGAGCACTTATTCACCCAGGTACACCCCACCGCAATAATGGTGCAAGCAAACAGTGAATGCTTAGCCACGCTGGTGCACTCCCCACCCAACGGAGATAATGGTATAAGCAAACAGTGAGCGTTTATCCACCCAGGTACACCCCCTTACCCAACGGTTGTAATGGTGCTAGCAAACAGTGAGTGCTTACCACCCAGGTAGATCCCCCTACCACACGGCGATTATGATGCAAGCAAACAGTGAGCACTTGGCCACGCTGGTGCCTTCCCCACCCCATGGTGATAATGGTGCTAGCAAACACGTGAGCTCTCATCCACCCAGATACTCCTCCCTACCCCATGGCCATGACAGCGCAAGCAAATAGTGAGAGCACGGCAACTCTGGTGCACTCCCCACCCCACGGTGATAATGGTGCAAGCAAACACGTGAGCTCTCATCCACCCAGATACTCCCCCCTACCCCATGGCCATGACAGCGCAAGCAAATAGTGAGAGCACGGCAACTCTGGTGCACTCCCCACCCCACGGTGATAATGGTGCAAGCAAACAGTGAACATTTAGCCACCCAGGTACACTCCCTTATCCCACAGTGATAGGAGTGCAAGCAAACAGTGAGCGCTTATACATTCAGGTACACCCCCCCTACCCCATGGTGATAATGGTGCAAGCAAACCGTGAGCTCATAGTGATGCTGGGGCACTCCCCACCTCGGTGATAATGGTGCAAGCAAACCGTGAGCTCATAGTGATGCTGGGGCACTCCCCACCTCGGTGATAATGGTGCAGTCAAACAGTGACCCACCTAGGTACAAAATAGTAAGTGCTTAGTAAACCATGCGCGCGTTCCACCCAGCAATACACTGAGTGCCTGATTATCCAGGTGCACTGAACGCCCCCCCCCCACCCCACCAGTGACAAAGGTGCAAGCAAACAGTGAACGCTTAGCCACCCTGACACACCTTCCTTCCAAGGCAACTTCCTCCTAAAATGTGGCTCTGCCTCGCTTCTGAGGCAAAGTCTCTACCAGCGTAGGAGGCAGTCTTGTGGAGGTCGGAAGGCGTTGAAGGTTCGGTAGCTCTATGCATTGGAGCCTCCGACAGAATGCGTCTTCGGCGCAAATGGTTTGGGTGCCAATGTGGCCCTTGGATCAGATGGTGTCTTCAAAGCTGATGGCTTGTGGATCGGGGTCCAGGAGATGGCGGTTGGAAGAAAGGCAATGAAAGTCATTTCCAGATATCGGAGTCGAGAAACAGACCAGCTGGGCCTGAATGAATGTGTAGAAAATGTGTCCAACTCCGAGCCATAATGGAAAACAAAACAATCTAACATGGAGTCAGTACCCATGTGCATTGCCAGCTGAGGGAGGAGGAACTATATACCTTGTGACTCAAAAGATGGCTTCAAAGAAAATCAATTTGCAAACATCTGAGCCCAACAATAGATGGCAGGAGTATGCAGAGCATGTGTAGCTACAGCAACACATACTACTAATAGTTTATTTCCCAGCCCAACACCACGGAGCCTAAAGTCGAAGTGTGAGTCGAGTTCCTAGCCCCACACAGAACAGTCTAACATCCTAACGGGAGTGTAGGTGCCAGTTTCACACAGAGCATCAGGAAACCTAGAAGGGAGTTTATGATTTAGCCTCACACAGAACAGTCTGATGTCAAAAGCAGTGCCTTTAACACCAGCCTTGACCCTGGGCTGAGAACATATGCTGCACGTGGTACATGCGCACTTACTGAAGTCGGAGATGTCAGCACACATGAAGTAGGAACCCTCTGGTGCGATGGGGCGCATGCGCACTTACTGAAGTCGGAGATGTCAGCACACATGAAGTAGGAACCCTATGGTGCGATGGGGCGCATGCGCACTTACTGAAGTCAGAGATGTCAGCACACATGAAGTAGGAACCCTCTGGTGCGATGGGGCGCATGCGCACTTACTAAAGTCAGAGATGTCAGCACACATGAAGTAGGAACCCTCTGGTGCGATGGGGCGCATGCGCACTTACTGAAGTCAGAGATGTCAGCACACATGAAGTAGGAACCCTCTGGTGCGATGGGGTGCATGCGCACTTACTGAAGTCGGAGATGTCAGCACACATGAAGTAGGAAACCTCTGGTGCGATGGGGCGCATGCGCACTTACTGAAGTCGGAGATGTCAGCACACATGAAGTAGGAACCCTCTGGTGCGATGGGGCGCATGCGCACTTACTGAAGTCAGAGATGTCAGCACACATGAAGTAGGAACCCTCTGGTGCGATGGGGCGCATGCGCACTTACTGAAGTCGGAGATGTCAGCACACATGAAGTAGGAACCCTCTGGTGCGATGGGGCGCATGCGCACTTACTGAAGTCGGAGATGTCAGCACACATGAAGTAGGAACCCTCTGGTGCGATGGGGCGCATGCGCACTTACTGAAGTCGGAGATGTCAGCACACATGAAGTAGGAACCCTCTGGTGCGATGGGGCGCATGCGCACTTACTGAAGTCAGAGATGTCAGCACACATGAAGTAGGAACCGTCTGGTGCGATGGGGCGCATGCGCACTTACTGAAGTCAGAGATGTCAGCACACATGAAGTAGGAACCCTCTGGACCGATGGGGCGCATGCGCACTTACTGAAGTCGGAGATGTCAGCACACATGAAGTAGGTACCCTCTGGTGCGAGGGGGCGCATCCGCACTTACTGAAGTCAGAGATGTCAGCACACATGAAGTAGGAAACCTCTGGTGCGATGGGGCGCATGCGCACTTACTGAAGTCGGAGATGTCAGCACACATGAAGTAGGAACCCTCTGGTGCGATGGGGCGCATGCGCACTTACTGAAGTCGGAGATGTCAGCACACATGAAGTAGGAACCCTATGGTGCGATGGGGCGCATGCGCACTAACTGAAGTCAGAGATGTCAGCACACATGAAGTAGGAACCCTCTGGTGCGATGGGGCGCATGCGCACTTACTGAAGTCGGAGATGTCAGCACACATGAAGTAGGAACCCTATGGTGCGATGGGGCGCATGCGCACTTACTGAAGTCGGAGATGTCAGCACACATGAAGTAGGAACCCTCTGGTGCGATGGGGCGCATGCGCACTTACTGAAGTCAGAGATGTCAGCACACATGAAGTAGGAACCCTCTGGTGCGATGGGGCGCATGCGCACTTACTGAAGTCAGAGATGTCAGCACACATGAAGTAGGAACCCTCTGGTCCGATGGGGCGCATGCGCACTTACTGAACTCAGAGATGTCAGCACACATGAAGTAGGAACCCTCTGGTGCGATGGGGCGCATGCGCACTTACTGAAGTCGGAGATATCAGCACACATGAAGTAGGTACCCTCTGGTGCGAGGGGGCGCATGCGCACTTACTGAAGTCGGAGATGTCAGCACACATGAAGTAGGAACCCTCTGGTGTGATGGGGCACATGCGCACTTACTGAAGTCAGAGATGTCAGCACACATGAAGTAGGAAACCTCTGGTGCGATAGGGCGCATGCGCATTTACTAAAGTCGGAGATGTCAGCACACATGAAGTAGGAACCCTCTGGTGCGATGGGGTGCATGACCACTTACTGAAGTCGGAGATGTCAGCACACATGAAGTAGGAAACCTCTGGTGCGATGGGGCGCATGCGCACTTACTGAAGTCGGAGATGTCAGCACACATGAAGTAGGAACCCTCTGGTGCGATGGGGCGCATGCGCACTTACTGAAGTCAGAGATGTCAGCACACATGAAGTAGGAACCCTCTGGTGCGATGGGGCGCATGCGCACTTACTGAACTCAGAGATGTCAACACACATGAAGTAGGAACCCTGTGGTGCGATGGGGCGCATGCGCACTTACTGAAGTCAGAGATGTCAGCACACATGAAGTAGGAACCCTCTGGTGCGAATGCGAACTTACTGAAGTCAGAGATGTCAGCACACATGAAGTAGGAACCCTATGGTGCGATGGGGCGCATGCGCACTTACTGAAGTCAGAGATGTCAGCACACATGAAGTAGGAACCCTCTGGTGCGATGGGGCGCATGCGCACTTACTGAAGTCGGAGATGTCAGCACACATGAAGTAGGAACCCTCTGGTGCGATGGGGCATATGCGCACTTACTGAAGTCAGAGATGTCAGCACACATGAAGTAGGAACCCTCTGGTCCGATGGGGCGCATGCGCACTTACTGAACTCAGAGATGTCAGCACACATGAAGTAGGAACCCTCTGGTGCGATGTGGCGCATGCGCACTTACTGAAGTCAGAGATGTCAGCACACATGAAGTAGGAACCCTCTGGTGCGATGGGGCGCATGCGCACTTACTGAAGTCAGAGATGTCAGCACACATGAAGTAGGTACCCTCTGGTGCGAGGGGGCGCATGCGCACTTACTGAAGTCGGAGATGTCAGCACACATGAAGTAGGAACCCTCTGGTGTGATGGGGCACATGCGCACTTACTGAAGTCAGAGATGTCAGCACACATGAAGTAGGAAACCTCTGGTGCGATAGGGCGCATGCGCATTTACTAAAGTCGGAGATGTCAGCACACATGAAGTAGGAACCCTCTGGTGCGATGGGGTGCATGAGCACTTACTGAAGTCGGAGATGTCAGCACACATGAAGTAGGAAACCTCTGGTGCGATGGGGCGCATGCGCACTTACTGAAGTCGGAGATGTCAGCACACATGAAGTAGGAACCCTCTGGTGCGATGGGGCGCATGCGCACTTACTGAAGTCAGAGATGTCAGCACACATGAAGTAGGAACCCTCTGGTGCGATGGGGCGCATGCGCACTTACTGAACTCAGAGATGTCAGCACACATGAAGTAGGAACCCTGTGGTGCGATGGGGCGCATGCGCACTTACTGAAGTCAGAGATGTCAGCACACATGAAGTAGGAACCCTCTGGTGCGAATGCGAACTTACTGAAGTCAGAGATGTCAGCACACATGAAGTAGGAACCCTATGGTGCGATGGGGCGCATGCGCACTTACTGAAGTCAGAGATGTCAGCACACATGAAGTAGGAACCCTCTGGTGCGATGGGGCGCATGCGCACTTACTGAAGTCGGAGATGTCAGCACACATGAAGTAGGAACCCTCTGGTGCGATGGGGCATATGCGCACTTACTGAAGTCAGAGATGTCAGCACACATGAAGTAGGAACCCTCTGGTCCGATGGGGCGCATGCGCACTTACTGAACTCAGAGATGTCAGCACACATGAAGTAGGAACCCTCTGGTGCGATGTGGCGCATGCGCACTTACTGAAGTCAGAGATGTCAGCACACATGAAGTAGGAACCCTCTGGTGCGATGGGGCGCATGCGCACTTACTGAAGTCAGAGATGTCAGCACACATGAAGTAGGAACCCTCTGGTGCGATGGGGCGCATGCCCACAGCCATCAAACACTGCAGTAGCCGGTCGCGCTTCTCCTGCAGCTCCTGCTGTAACTGCAAAAAATAACTTTCTGGTTGCCCGAAGCGTTCCATCTCCAACTGGAACCCATAGGCCACCGCATGCTGCATGGGGTGAAGGAGTGATAAGTGACCGGTTAGAAGTAGACAGCAGATGAGGAAGGAAAGAGTAGAGGAAGAATCGAAGGGGTGACAGTGTAGAAAGAAAGTGGGGGAGAAGACAGGGTGGTGGGGAACAAGACAATGTGGAACAGAGAGCAATGTAAAGCATTAGGGACAGATGACAGAGTGATAACAGGGGCCGCAGAGCATGGTGAGAGCATGACAGTGTTGTGGGAGTGCAGTACAATGTTTGGGACAGCAGTCTATGGGGGGGTATGAAAGCAGAACAGAAGGCAAGAGGAGGAATAGGAGGCAACATTAGACGCTTGTGAAGGTCTCCAGTCTGACATGTGGAAATAACACAATTTAAAATGTGTGTGATGGTTATACACACTACCCCAATACGTAGGATTGGACCCAGAAACATTCTGAACCTGCTCCACTCCAGACATCCATACCAGGACAATCTGGCGCCTTGACCAAGTATGGTGGACATCTTGAACCCTTGTTACTGGGACAATATGGAACCCACTGAGAGCGTGGTGGGCGGTCGGCAAATAACTGGAGTGGCAGAGCCGCTGCTCCCAACCATCTGATGCAGGACTGCCCCTTTAATTAAGACATTTTGGAAGAAATGTGATGCTGACGGGCCACCACTACAAGGAGACAGGTCAGCATTCTTTTAACATTTAAGAAACACCGGCCGAAAACTATGGTTTATTTCTGAAATACAAAATCAAACAATGGCCCTGATGTGCAGTCATGGAGGATTGTTCCTGCCAAGGGTCGCCTTAACACTGGAGTCCTGGATAAAAACATATGTTTCAAAAGATCCACCCTAAATAGGGCAGGACTTCTGACTCAGGGAGCCCACCAACCCTGTGGCCTAAGGATCCTGGGAACCAGCTGAGGCGCTGGAGACTGAAACCCAGTAGTTCCACCACCTCTCAAGGAGGCAGGCAACTGAACGGCAGGTGAGGTAGGTGAACTGCCAATTTACAGTGGTTTCCACTTCTGCTACACCCTCAATAACACCCTTGCCACCCCTCAAGAGCTACTATTTACTAAATAATGTGTTCTGGGGGCTGTAGTCTTCGTTCCCAGCAAACCATATGACTCAATTATTCACATAAACAGAAGTCACTCGCCATAGTGACTCTCAGACAGCAGAGCCTCACTCTGTGCCGGGAGCCACGAGTCACCGAACAGGCACTGATTGGATCTTTTGCAAAGAGCTACTTTTCAAGAACGGCCTCATGGGCACCCCTGATTCCACCTCCTTCGCTCCTACGGGCTTTCGCACCACCTCATTTGTCAATCTCAAAGCAGTAGGGATTGGCAGTGGGTGGGGTTCTCTTTAGTCACTGGGCCAAGGACTATCCTTCTACTGGCAAGTACTGGTCACTGCATATTCGTCCCCTCTATCTCCTGTGCCGTGGGAGGAATGAAACGCACACAGCTGATGAACAGAACCCTTTTACGCAGGCAACTCAACCAAAACAATCTTAAAGACAGCCCTACATATCGAGCATTCCCTCATGAGCCAACTTCTATAGCGTAGTGTTTGCAGAAGGTATGCGGCGCACCCATGTGACTGTCTTGATGTTCAGGAGAGCATGACACCGGAAGGTGATAGGCGCAGCTGTGGCCCTTCCTAGAGGCGATCGATGACTTCAGGAGAAGGGAGACCAGCGCCTCCAACCATCAGGTGTACAAGAGACCACCCAATGAGTTACCAATGTGTTAAAGGGCTGCTCTATGGGAAAGGTGCCACTGAAGGTGACACAGGTTCTGTCCGAGGTCCAAGAGCATTAGTCCTGTCAGGAAACTACTCGAGATGCCAACTGGCATGTGAAGTATGATAGGGGCTCTCAGAGGAGCCATGACAGGAGAAGTCAGGAGCAGAGGATGGGCACAAGGGACTATCTTTTCCTTCAGGAACGATGTGTCAGGGTAAGAGCATGAAAAAGCCTGCTGCAAGCCGAAGTCACTGCAACTAGACAAACCCCTCACGAGTCACGCCTTAAATGCTACAGGTAGGCAAGAGTTCAAAAGGCTTATGAGCCGGGATAGTGAGGAGCGGACCAGAGGACCCTACGGAACGGGGCTTATGAGCCGGGATAGTGAGGAGCGGACCGAAGGACCCTACGGAACGGGGCTAATGGGCCGGGATAGTGAGGACCGGACCGAAGGACCCTACGAAATGGGGATTGTTAGAAATGGGATTTCTGGTTGGCTAAGGCTTGCGCCAAAGCCAGGCTGAAACCACCACTCTAGTCAGGGCTGGGGACTTATACGCCAAAGATAACCCCTGCTCACCCCCTTGGTAGCTTGGCACGAGCAGTCAGGCTTATCCCGGAGGCAATGTGTAAAGCGTTTGCGCGCGCACCCAGCAACAACACCCAAGGCCCACCACAAAAGAAACTCCACACAAGGTTACATATAAAAATAGCCTTTGTATTATACCAAAACACATTAGATAATATTCACACAATTTACACTGTGCCAACTGGCACTGGGCAGAATTTTACAAGGGACTATTTACACGGGACAGGGCCACATGGACCACTGTCAGGAATCAGCACTTTTAGAACTAGCACTTAGAATAATACTTAGAACATAGAAAGTAAATCACTGTAGCACACAACCAGTAACTACTGGTAAATGTTAAGTACCACCTATGCAACCCTAACCACCTTAGGAGAATATTGCGCAGGGAACCAGGACCTCACTAGCACCACCTGTACTAGGAGAAAAACAACGACCTAAGTATCACAATACCTGTAGGGGTCTAAGCACATTACACATGATGCATCACAACACATTCAGAGGTGTAGGGAAGGAAAGCACCGGATGCCTAACATACATTCAGCGGTGTAAACACAAGGCACATGACGCATAAAAACACATTCAGAGGTGCAGGAAACCACAATTGCGCCAAACTCACATAAGTCACCACCTGTGACTGTCCATAGGCCAACTGGCCTTGTTGGGGCTAGGACGCCCTGTGTCCCAGTGTCAGGCGCCTAAACGGAGCAGCTGCCCACGAAGTGCTGGGCAGCTGTAAAACAATGAGGGGGCCAACGCTGGAGCCTTGCAGGCTCTGCCAACTGGCTGTCCCCTGAGCCCCTGTGGGCTCTAAACAAAGGACTGGCCCCTTGGAGCCTCGCTGGGCTCAAACAACAAGAAATGCCCCCCTGAGCCTCGCAGAGACGAAGGTGGCACTCCAGAGCCTCTCAGGGAGGGCTCGCTGCACAAATGGGCCGGTATGAGCCCCTCTGGGCTCTTCAACAAAATGCGGCCGATGGAGTCCCGCTCGGGGGAATCAGACTCGGGTGAGGCCCCACGGGCCACCCAACCCTGCAGACCTCGCACTGGAGGGGAGGTGCGGGTACCTGCAATGTGCCCCGACGCCCCCCTCTCCTTCAAGGCACTCACCGGGTCTTGGGACGGGGGCGGCTCCTCCTCCGGTGCTGCTTCCTGCAACGGCTCTTGCTTCGCCCGGTCCTTCCTTCCGAGGTCCGGGGCTCCGGGGGCGGACTCAGCCTCCGGTGACGCCGCGGGAGTTTCTTTCAGTCCAGGAGCGCGGGGTGGAATAGTGGGGAGCAGACCGAAGGACCCTACGGAATGGGGGTAATGAGCCGGGATAGTGAGGACCAGACCGAAGGACCCTACGGAATGGGGCTTATGAGCGGGGATAGTGAGGACCGGACCGACGGACCCTACGGAATGGGGCTCATGAGCCGGGATAGTGAGGAGCAGACCAGAGGACCCTACGGAACGGGGCTTATGAGCCGGGATATGAGCCGGGATAGTGAGGAGAGGACCGAAGGTCCCTACGGAACTGGGCTTATGAGCCGGGAAAGTGAGGACGGGACCAAAGGACCCTATGGAACGGGGCTTATGAGCTGGGAGAGTGAGTGTAGGAGAGTAGGGTCTGCTTTCTATGTTCACCCCCACCTTTTGCTTTTGCTTCACTGGTTTTCGACTTAGATGTGGCTGTGGGCCTGCTAATCAGACCCACAGCCCAGCTGTTCTCTCTCTAAACTAATACTATGTACTTTAGGTGCATAACCCAATTGGATAGGGTATCCTGTACAGTGTACCTTAGGTACCCAGGGCATAGGTGTACCCTAGGCCTACCAGGGGCTGCAGCATGTATTATGCCACCCCTGGCCTGGCCTTCCATTATGAAACAACTGGCTGATCACTCAGCTGGGGTGAGGTCGTGTAATCACCCCTTGCTTAGGTGTAGTATTCCTATACCTACCTTATATATAGACACATGTGTACCTATCAGCCACTCCTATGGCAGGCCTTATCAATCCTGGAGGCAGAGTGCTTGGTAACATGTGAGATGGTGCTCTAGCATGAACTGAGCCTGTCTGCAGCTTTCGGAACCATGTCCTTATAGCTGTTCTATGATATAGCCTACCATATACTCTTAAAGTGCCTTATAATCTTAAACGGTTATGGTAACTATGGTTTGTCTTTATCGAAACATGTCGTGTAAGGTGTCTAACACTTTGGAATAATACCCCCATACCATTTCTGGCAATGAGGATATTATTCCTCCCTTCTAGAGGCAGAAGACATGTTGAAACCTACTTACCCGGTTAAAGTTAACCAGAGCCCCAGCATCACAAAATGGATGCTGCTGCCACAGACACAAGTCTGACCTCCTGCTGCTGGGAGTCCTTCCAGCGAGGGAGGCTTGGACAATAGGTTTCCTGCCTTGGGAGGTGCGAGCACCACCCCAGACAGGAGTTAGTGTATTGGGGCAGGGAGGGATGAAAGAAACTAGACACTGCCTGGGGCACACAAGGTGTCCCATGCATAGTCCAGTTCAAACCGGCGCTGGGGCACTCCAGCCCCAGCTCTGGCGCGAAACTGGACAAAGGAAAGGGGGTGTAGCCACTCCCCTTCCTGGTCCCACCCATAGGAGGGACCTTGCAGGTAGCCCAGCCCACTAGCCCAGTATATCAGTAGCTAGCTGAGCCCTGCTAAATTAGATTAACCTGAATCTGCAACTTGAACAGAAACTCTGGACCTTCGACATTCGACCTCAGGAAGAAGACTGAAGAAATCTCCCTTGTGGCCAAGGAGTGACCACCCTGGGCAACCAGGCACCATCTAGCGACCGCTGCTTGCTTTGCAACTGAATCCTACGAGGGACGACTGCAGAGACTGACCAGCGCCGAGACTTCCAGACACCTCTGAACCAGATCCACATCTCCAGCGAAGCTGAGACCCGTGGAGGCGACGAGGGACGTCGAACCGGCGACTTGGGAAAAGTGGCTAGTAACTGACTAGCGCGACTTCCTAGGCTCCCTCGAGGCTGTGCTTGGGGAATTGAGAAGCCCCACTCCTGAGCACCATCTGCAAAGAAGATCAGCTCCCCACACTTCACGTGTTCTGCGTGGGGCCCTTCTGCACCTGTGTTGCTCGACGTGTTGTCCGGTTGCTGGCCCGTTGGCTAGTAGCCTCTGCGACGACGAACCTTTACTTTCATCTTGCTGGTCCGGCTCCTCCAGACTTGCACCCGCTCCTCTGTGAAAGAGAAGCACCCCAGACCTTCCTGGTCTGCACCAGAAGCAAGTCCTCCATCCTGCGTGGGTTCCGCTTGTCAAGGCTTGTTGGGTCCTGACTCGACTTCGACGCCGCCGACAGCAAGAGCCTTCGTGGGACAGCTCACCTCCTGGTCCTGGTCGTCCTCGACGTCTCCTGGTACCCGTGGCTGCTGCGACAAGCTTCACCTCTTCACCTGCATCTTCACGACATCACCTGGCTCCTTCCTGGTTCCTTCCCGGCTCCTGGCTGGTGACCTAGACTCTGTCCCTTCTGCTTGCAGGTTCCTTCCTTCTTGATCCCCTCCTTGGGATCCATCGGACACTCTTCACTGACTGCCTGTCAGCAACTTTCCTTCAGGCATCCATAGAAGTCAACGACGAAACCAGACGCAAGTTCACACCTATGCACCCGCAGCCCGTGGGCTAGGTAACTTGAGTACTTCGGTGCTCACAAGGGTATTGACTATCCTAGGGTCTAGTTTCCGAGTCTCGACTTTCTAGCTATACCAGAAGTGTCCTAAAACTGTTAATTTCTAACTTCTAGTAATTCTATCGACTTTTACGCATTACGCGTGAGTGTTTCCACTCTGCACCTGAATTCCGTGGGCCTCCCACTTCCTAACCTTTGGTAGTATAGTGTAGCCCCAGCGATTGCCTAGGCCTATCCTGTGTTCGTGACAGTGGTTCTTATACCACTTACTTAGTATATGGTTTGCGTGGCCCCTAGGGCCTAACTGTATTACTTACCTGTGTGACTTAATGTATGCTTAAATAAGACTGTGTTGAACTTACCTCGAATCTCATAAAGAGTGCTGAGGGTTTGACTAGAATAAATACATTCTATTTTTATATATATCTGTTGTGGTGTCCTTTCATTTGGTATTCAAGGGATTACAAATGGTATAACAGCTGGCTTCACATGCCATACAGAGTTTAGCCTAAGACTGCTCTTGTCCATGCTACCACTAGGATAGCTGGTCTATAAGGTTGACTTTACAACCAATCACCATAAGGGTTGTTTGGACTGATACAGGGTGTACACTAGAATTAGTGACATCATATATCAGGCCAACTTCTCACATTGGTGAGCAGCGGTTGGGATCTGAGCTTGCTGTTGTAATACCATTGTAATCTTGAGATACTAAATTGAAAGATCACACAGATATTGTTTAGGTACATATAAGGAATATGCTACTTACCAGTATGCATCTGTTCTTGGCATGTAGAGCTGCAGAGTCACACACTGAGGATAAGATCGCCATCTGGTTTTGGGCTCGGATGATTGCAGGTTGTTGTTGTCTTCGGAAGAAGCCTTTGGTCACGAGATTGGTGACTCCTCCCCTGGACAACAGTGCGCATGGGCATCCACTCCATCGTCAGATTGTTTTTTCGCCATGATGGGAAAAGATGGAGTGTATAGGAATGAAAAGAAAGGATGTCCATGTGCAATGTCTAAGTAAGACAAATGCTGGAACAGATACAGGTCCCGGGGAGGCGGGTGGGCGTGTGTGACTCTGCAGCTATACATGCCAAGAACAGATGCATACTGGTAAGTAGCATATTCCGTTCGAGGCATATGAGCTGCAGATCACACACTGAGGATAGATTATATAGCAGTGCTTCCCCTTAGCGGTGGTCACCTGTATCCGATGCAGCAGTTTGAAATAAAGTTTTTAGGACAGCCTGGCCCACTGAGGCCTGTTGTTTGGCTTGCACATCAACACAGTAGTGTTTAGTGAAGGTATGCGTGGTAGACCACGTGGCTGCCTTGCAAATGTCTTCTAAGGGAATGTTACCTAAGAAGGCCATAGAAGCCCCTATTTTACGCGTGGAGTGCGCCCTAGGGGGAACTGTAAGTGTACGTTTAGCCTTTTGGTAGCATATTTGGATGCACTTAACTATCCACCGGGCTATACCGGATTTGGAGATGGGATTGCCTTTATGTGGTGGTGCGAAAGCAACAAAGAGTTGTTTTGTCTTTCGAAAAGGTTTTGTCCTGTCGATGTAATAAAGCAAGGCTCTTTTGACATCTAAGGTATGTAGGGCCCTTTCAGCTACGGAGTCTGGGTTAGGGAAAAAGACCGGTAGCTCTACTGATTGGTTAAGGTGGAAAGGGGAAATCACTTTTGGAAGAAATGTAGGGTTTGTCCTAAGAACTACTTTATTACGGTGTAGTTGTAAGAAAGGTTCCTCTAGTGTAAGGGCTTGTATTTCACTTACTCTTCGTAGGGAAGTGATTGCGATAAGGAAAGCTACCTTCCATGTTAGGAACTGTAATTCACATTTGTGCATAGGTTCAAATGGGGGACCCATAAGTCTTGTTAGAACAACATTGAGATTCCACACTGGGGAAGGTGGTAATCTTGGGGGAAGAATTCTTTTCAGACCTTCCATAAACGCTTTGATGGCTGGTACCTTAAAGAGGGACAGGTGTTGCCTATTTTGCAAGTAGGCTGCCAAGGCTGCTAGGTGTAAACGTATAGAGGAATACGCTAGATTGCATCTTTGCAAGTGTAGTAGATAGCAAATGATGTTTTGGATGGAAGCGTCCAATGGATGTATGTCATTATTAGCGCAGTAGATGGCAAATCGTTTCCATTTTGCGGCATAACATGCTCTAGTAGTAGGTCGTCTGGCTTCCTTTATGATATTCATACAGTCTGGAGGGAGGTTGAGGTACCCGAACTCTAAGACTTCAGGAGCCAGATCGCTAGGTTCAGTGTTTGAGGATCTGGGTGTCTGATTTCTCCATGGTTCTGGGTTAATAGATCCGGGGAGAGGTGTAGCCTTTGATGTGGAACTAAAGATATTTCCAGAAGTGTGGTGAACCACGGTTGACGTGCCCAAGTGGGAGCTACCAGTATTAGTGTTAGCGACTGTTGTTTGAGTTTGCGTACCACAAATGGAACGAGTGGGAGAGGCGGAAAAGCGTATGCAAATCTGCCTGACCAGTTCATCCATAGGGCATTGCCCTTCGACTGTGGGTGTGGAAACCTGGCGGCGAAGGTTGGGCATTTTGTGTTTTCGGGAGTGGCGAACAGGTCTATGTCTGGTTGTCCCCATTTTTGGAAGAATAGGAGTAGAACCTTGGGGTGTAATTCCCATTCATGGATCTGCTGCGTGTGGCGACTTAGGAGGTCGGCCACCTGGTTGTGGATTCCTGGGAGATGTTCTGCTAACAGGTAGATGTTTTGGGGAATTGCCCATCTCCAGATTTGCTGTGCTAGTTGGGACAGTTGGAGAGAATGTGTCCCCCCTTGCTTCTGTATATAATACATTGTCGTCATGTTGTCTGTGCGTATGAGGACAGTTTTGTTCTTTAGGTGTACCTGAAAGGATTTTAGTGCCAGGAACACTGCTAAGAGTTCTAGGTGATTGATGTGGAGCAGTTTTTGTTGACTGGTCCATCTGCCCTGAGTGGTATGTTGAAGGAGGTGGGCTCCCCACCCCATGAGAGATGCGTCGGTAGTTAGCACAACTTGTGGAAGAGGCTCTAAGAACGGCCGCCCTTTGGACAGGTTGATGGTGTTCAACCATTTCAGTGAGCGAAGTGAGCGACTGTCCACCAACACCAGATCGGTAAGTTGTCCGTGAGCTTGGTTCCACTGTTGTGCTAGACATTCCTGTAAGGGACGCATTTGAAGTCGTGCGTGTGGGACTATGGAGATGCATGACGCCATCATGCCTAGGAGCTGCATGAACACTCTTGCTGGAAGAGATTGATGAGTTTGAAATTGAGAGATGAGATTTTGTATACTGGCTATCCTGGCAGTGCTGGGATAAGCTATGGCTTTGGATGTATCTATGGTTGCTCCTAGATACTGATGTAAGTGGGAAGGCTGTAGATGGGATTTGGGGTAGTTGATAGTGAATCCCAAGTTGTGGAGGGTTTGAATAGTGCGATGAGTGTGGAGAACGCATTTTTGGTGAGTATTGGCTTTTATGAGCCAATCGTCCAGATAGGGGAAGACATGGATCTGTTGTCTTCTGAGGTGCGCTGCCACGACTGCTAAGCACTTGGTGAACACTCTGGGTGCTGTTGTTACTCCGAATGGGAGAACTGTAAATTGATAGTGTTGCCCATCTACTACAAATCGTAGATATTTTCTGTGAGCGGGATGCATAGGGAAGTGAAAGTACGCGTCCTTGAGGTCCAATGTGGCGAGGAAGTCTCCCTGTTGTAATAGTGGGAGGACTTGTTGGAGGGTGGTCATATGAAAATGATCTGATTGTATATACTGGTTTAGTAGTCTGAGATCCAGTATGGGCCTTAACGTTATGTCCTTTTTGGGAATGAGGAAGTATAGGGAATATACCCCTGTTCCCTGATGTTGAAGAGGGACTGGTTCTATCGCATGTTTTTGTAACAGGGATTGAACTTCTTGTTTGAGGAGAGAGAGATGATGTGAGGACATTGGACGTTGTTTGGGTGGTATGTTTGGGGGGGATTGTATTAGTTCGAGGCAGTAGCCAGACTGGATAATTTGTCTTACCCACCTGTCTGTGGTGATGGAAGTCCAGACAGGTAGGAATTGTTGGAGCCGCCCCCCGACCGGAGTGGAATGGTCTGGGGGGAGTGGTGGCAAGTCACTGTTTGGTGGTTGGGGAGGTGCGGGTGTTGTTGTTGTTCCCCCGTCCTCGTCCTTTGTTATTGTTTCCCCTATAACCCCCTCGAAAATATCCTCTGTTAGGGGATGTTTGTCCAGAATTTTTGAAGGTGGACGTGGTCTCAGTTCCCACATTTTTGGAGGCTCCTCTATAAAAGGAGCGACGAAAGGAACCCCGGGTTTGAGGAGACTGCAGTGCTCCCATAGATTTGGCAGTCTCATTATCTTTCTTCATTTTTTCTAATGCAGTGTCCACTGCAGGGCCAAATAGCTGCTCTTGGTTGAAAGGTTGAGCTAGAATTGTGGTTTGAACCTCCGGTTTAAAACCGGAAATACGAAGCCAGGCATGTCGTCTGAGTAAGACGCTAGTATTGACCTCCCTAAAAGCAGTGTCTGCCGCATCTAAGGCGCATTTAATGGAGGCATTAGATATTAATTTGCCTTCTTGAATGAGGTCAGTAGCCTGGGATTTAAAGGGCTCAGGCAGATGTTGCATAAGGTCCTCAAGTTGGTCATAATGCGCCCTATCATACCGGGCTAACAGGGCCTGGGTATTGGCAATACGCCAGTGGTTCGCCGCCTGTGCGGCGACTCGTTTGCCTGAGGCCTCTAAAAGCTTAGACTCCTTGTCCGGGGGAGGCGTTTTTCCAGTTGTCTGTGAGTTAACACGCTTCCTGGCATTTGATACGACCAAGGAGTCTAAAGGGAGCTGGGCTTTAATGTATGCAGGGTCCTGCGGGGCTGGTCTGTATTTTTTTTCGATGCGGGGGTTGAGAACCCTAGCTCTAACAGGGTCTTTAAAGACTTCAGTGGCATGCTTTATAACCCCTTTAATCATGGGCAGTATGTGAACAGTTTTTTGTGACTGCTCAAAAGTATTGAGGAGAAAGTCCTCTTCAGGGGCGTCCGTGTGCATTGTGACGCCATGGAATGTTGCTGCCCTATTTATCAGTTGGCCAAACCCCAAATGGTCATCAGGAGGGGAGGGCTTGGAAGGGTAGGTAGTGGGGTCAGGCATTGGATAAGACCAGTCATCTACTGGTGCTGTGTCTGGGAACGTAAAAGGGTCGTTTGGATCAAGAGGATCATTAAATAAATCAGGGTCCGCCCCTCCCCCTAAATCATCATTATCATCCTGTGGAGGAGGTGAATGAGAGGGAGATGGTAAAGGTAAAGGAGAAGGAGGAGGAGGAGGGGGGGACGGGTTAGGAGGTAACACAGGAGAGGAAGGACGAAGTGGTGAAGTAGCACAGTCCTTCTTCCGTATGGGAGCTGGAGGTGGTGTGATGTCCAGCTTCCGTTTCTTGTATGGACGGCAGTCACATGTCCGGTTTTGGGATTGATGTAGATCCGCTTTTGAGTAGGATCTGGGCGAAAAAGTTCATCCGGCTCCGAAAGTGGTGGTGGCGATGGCCGTTTCGGGTCTTTATGAACTTTTTTCGGTGTGGACGGAGTTTTCGGTGCCGATGGATTTTTCGGTGCCGACGGAGTTTTTGGTGCCGATGGAGTTTTCGGCGCCGATGGAATTTTCGGTGCCGATGGAGTTTTCGGTGCCGATGGAATCTTCGGTGCCGAGGGACTTTTAGGCATCGATGTCGAAGAACGTTTCGGTGCCGGTGGAGACTTCGGTGCCGAGGAATGTTTTGGTGCCGAAGGAGATTTCGGTCTTGAAGCCTGTTTCGGTGCCGACAGTGGAGTTTTCGGTGCCGAAGGTGTTATAGGTACAATAACATGAGGTTTGCTCGATCCCGAGCCACCTACAGGCTTAGATGTCTTCGGAGCCGGGCCCAAGGGCGGGGCTTCTGAAGAGGATTTTCGGTCGCGACTGGGCCCAGCTGGCGGAGTCTTGACCAATGTCTTTTTGGATGGGGTAGGGGCAGGGGGGGTGGTACTCACACGCTGCCCTGGAGTGATGAGGTCATCGGAATCGTCGGCCTCGGACACGATCTCGAGATCTTCGGTGTCATCTTCAGGAACATCCTGAGCAAAGATGTCCTCCGGTTCTGGAGCTGGTTTGGCCATAATATGGCGTCGAGCTCTTCGGTCCCGGAGGGTCTTCTTGGAACGGAAAGCGGCACAAGCTGGACAGTTCGATTCGTTGTGTTCCGGCGACAGGCAGAGGTTACAAACCTCGTGGTGATCACTGTGGGGGAACTTCGCTCCACACTGGGGGCATTTTTTAAAGGGTGTCCTGTCCATCAGCCGCTTCCGGAACCGGTCCGAGTTGATTTCGATTTCGATGGAATGAAGATTGAAGAGTTAATTCGATTGCTGGAAGTTTTCTGCTGGAGCGGAAAAAAGTTCATCCGAACCCAATGGCGGAAAGAAACAATCTGACGATGGAGTGGATGCCCATGCGCACTGTTGTCCAGGGGAGGAGTCACCAATCTCGTGACCAAAGGCTTCTTCCGAAGACAACAACAACCTGCAATCATCCGAGCCCAACACCAGATGGCGATCTTATCCTCAGTGTGTGATCTGCAGCTCATATGCCTCGAACCATAGATTATAAATACTTAAGTCCTACTGGACTTAGTTGTTGTAGGTTGAAGGGCCTAGCACACCCTGACTACAACTACTAGAGAGGTTTAGTAGATACAACTAGTGTAGGTAGGTGCACACACCACACCCTCACTAGATCATGTCTCTGAGAGGAGATCAAGTTGATTCTCTCTCAGGAGGGGTAGATCCTAGAAAGATCCCCTCTAGATATGATACCCTAACTTTTCAGGAGATGAGACAATTGTGTACCTCCAGAAAGTTAAAACAGGGTTCAAACCCTACCCTCATTCAGCTAGTGGAGATCCTAGAGGAGTATGATGCTCAGAAGGTCTCCCAGGCTAGTACCCTAGGTACAGGTGAGGGTCTACCTACTACAGATGAGTCAGATGGGACTTCAGACGAGGAGGTAGACAGCCAGGTCAAAGTTGGGAGACTTAGCCAGGCTAACTTAAGCTTGATTGGTAGTCTGAATGGGGCCCCCCCATTCAGACCCTCAAGTGGGCTTAACCAGAGAAGCAGGAGAGACAGATCCCCTTCAAGGGAATCCATCCACTCCCATGTCTCTAACAGCTCCAATGCCTCTTCTCACAGGGGAATAACTTCCCCACAGAGAAAAGAGCATGAGGCCAGAATGAGGGAAGCTAATCTGAGGATTGAGAGGGAAGAACTTGCCCTTGCCAAGGAGAAGCTTGCACTGGCCAGAGAGCAGAAGTTAAGTGGGTTAGAACCCACTGGTGGCAGCAATATCCCTAAGGATAGAGACAGGACCTATGATAATAGAACCCTGAGCAAGATTGTCCCTCCCTACAAGTGTGGGGATGACATCCACAAATGGATAACTGCTTTGGAGAGGGCTTGCAAAGTACAGCAGGTACCCCAAAGTCAGTGGGCAGCTATCTTGTGGCTAGCCTTCTCTGAGAAAGGTAGAGACAAGCTCCTCACAGTTAGTGATGAGGATGCAGAAAATTACACTGTCCTGAAGAGTGCTCTGATTGATGGGTTTAGCCTAACCACTGAACAATACAGGTTGTTGTTCAGGGATACCCAGAAGACACAGACTCAGGACTGGACTGACTTTGTAGATTGTGCCACTAAGGCTCTGGAAGGCTGGCTAGTGGGAAGTAAGGTTAAGGACCATACAGGATTGTATAATTTGATCATGAGAGAACAAATCCTTAACAACTGTCAAAACCAGCTACTGCATCAACACCTGATTGAGATCTGACTTCTCCCCAGGAATTGGGAAAGAAGGCAGATAGATGGGTCAGGACTAGAGTTAAGCAGAAAAACCAGAACCAGGGCGGTGATCAGAAAAAGGCAGACCAGAAGGGTAATGATCAGAAACAAAAAGACCAGAAGTCTTCACCAGGCCCCCAAAAGGCTCAGGAGGAGGGGGGTTTCAAAAAGGATAAGAAGAAAGATGGCCAAAAGAAACCCTGGTGCAACTATTGTAAGTCAAACTCACATTGGTTTAGTGAGTGCACCAAAAAGGATAAGCCCCCAGCCACCATTGCCCCTAAGGCAACTGTACCCCCTAGTCCAGCTGTAAGTGGTGGTACCCAGCAAAAGGGTGTAGTAGGGTTAACCCTGGGAACTGAGGAGGGTCCTGGCCTAGTCAGGATACCTACTCAGGCTGTTCTGATCTGTGATGGGGACATAGCTTTGTCCTCTACTGTAGGCCCCAGTAACCTGGGCAAGTACAGACAGACTCCTTTTATCAATAATAGAATGGCTTAGGCCTACAGGGACACTGGGGCTAGTGTCACAATGGTGACACCTGCCTTTGTGGACCCTGGACAGATCATGCTAGGTGAGAATTACCTAGTGACCAACGCTAGCAATGCCACTACCTCCCATAGTGAGGCAATTGTTAACTTCTCCTGGGGAGGGGTAACTGGCCTCAAGAAAGTTGTGGTAAGTTCAGACCTTCCTGTAGAGTGTCTGTTGGGAAATGACCTTGAAACTTCAGTTTGGTCTGAAGTGGAGTATAGGACCCATGCAGAAATGCTGGGGTAGATGCACATGTCCTTGCTGTGACCAGGTCACAGGCCAAAAAGTGTAACACTGAACAAGTGCTGGATCCTGGGACAATGGACCAGACACAAGCCAAGAGAAAGAGCAGTAGGGTAAAGGCTGTGCCTTCCCCCGTGCCTCAGGCAGTGGATCAGCCCTCCCAGGAGGAGGATTCTGAGAGCCCTGAAGGAACTGTCCTAGAGGAACTGGAACCTGATCAGGTTGAGTTTCTTGGGACAGGGGGACCTTCAAGGGCAGATCTGAGGCAGGCTCAATTAGACTGCCCCTCTCTTGAACCCCTCAGACAGCAGGCTGCTGCTGAGGCTGCAGGGAATGCTCAAGGTACCCATAGAGTGTATTGGGATGAAGGGCTGCTGTACTCAGAGGCTAGAGACCCCAAGGCTGGTGCGTCCAGGAGGTTGGTCATACCCTTGAGTTTCAGAGGCTTCCTTCTTACCTTGGCCCATGATATTCCCCTTGCAGGACACTTAGGCCAGAATAAGACTTGGGACAGGCTTGTCCCTCACTTTCACTGGCCTCATATTTCAGAAGATACCAAGGAGTTTTGTCGCTCCTGTGTCACCTGCCAAGCCAGTGGCAAATCAGGTGGCACCACAAAGGCCCCCCTCATACCACTACCTGTGGTGGGGGTTCCCTTTGAAAGAGTGGGGATAGACATTGTAGGACCAATGGACCCCCCTACAGCTACAGCATCTGGGCACATATTTATACTGGTAATAGTGGACCATGCCACCAGGTATCCAGAAGCTTTACCCCTGAGGACCACAACAGCACCTGTTGTGGCAAGAGCCCTGCTTGGAGTCTTCTCCAGAGTGGGTTTTCCAAAGGAGGTTGTGTCGGACAGAGGTGCCAACTTCATGTCAGGATATTTGACTGCAATGTGGAAGGAGTGTGGTGTGAACTACAAATTCACTACACCCTATCACCCACAGTGCAATGGGCTTGTGGAGAGATTCAACAAGACCCTAAAAGGGATGATAAAAGGTTTACCAGACAAGCTTAGGCGAAGATGGGACATCCTTTTACCCTGCCTTCTGTTTGCTTACAGAGAGGTCCCACAAAAGGGGGTTGGCTACAGCCCTTTTGAGCTTTTGTTTGGGCATCCTGTAAGAGGACCCCTATGTTTAGTAAGGTAAGGATGGGAGAGACCTCTCAGACAACCCAAACTTGATATAGTGGATTATGTACTTGGTCTCCGCTCCAGGATAGCAGAGTATATGAAGAAGGCTTCTAAGAACCTTGAGGCAAGCCAAGAACTCCAAAAAGCTTGGCATGACCAAAAGGCTGTGCTGACTGTTTACCAGCCAGGGCAGAAAGTGTGGGTGTTGGGGCCAGTGGCCCCAGCAGCACTCCAAGACAAATGGTCTGGACCCCACACTATTGTTGAGCAAAAGGGAGAAGTCACCTACTTGGTGGACCTTGGGCCTCCCAGAAGCCCCCACAGGGTGCTTCATGTCAACAGATTGAAGGCATATGTTGACAGGGCAGACATAGGCTTACTCATGGCTACAGATGAGGGGCAGGAGGAAGAGAGTGACCCTCTCCCAGACCTGTTGACTCAGAACCCTGATGATGGCTCAGTTGATGGTGTGGCCTTTTCTGACAGCCTCACTGAACATCAGCAACAGGACTGCAGACAAGTTCTGTAATCCTACAGACATATGTTCTCTCTGACCCCAAGTCAGACAAACTGGTGCACCCAGGAGGTGGACACTAGTGACAGTCTGCCTGTGAAGAGTAAAATCTACATCCAAAATCAACAAAGCCAGTGTACAATAATTTGAAACAAGGGGCACTCTAGTTAATGCGATACATTAATCAAACGAGCAAAGAGCCACAGATTCCCTGTGAACCGTTATGTTCAGGGAAAGCAAGTTTGGCCACTATGGTTCAATACCCAGTGGGTATGAAAAAGCCCTCACTCGCCAACCTGGTTGGTGACATGCTTCATCATTGGGCTTCCACTGGGACGACCGAATGTCATCCCAGTGTGCTGCGACGCCAGGTTACTGCGGAGCGGGGTTTGTTGTGTGGGGAAAGTGAATTTAAAATATCCAATCAAGTCAAAAAGAAACTTTAATAATTTTGCTAAATTGGAAAGGAGTAAAAAGGAGTGAGGGTCAAAAAAATAAAAGACCTGGTTCACTCCGTGGCGGTCAACATGTTTCTGCCTCATGGAGTGTTAATCGGGCATTCGTCAGGACCAGAGGGGGATGTGCGCAGCCCCGGTGGTGTGAACTCGCTAAGGTCCACCCAACCGTGGGCTGTTTGTGTGAAAAAACAAAAAAACACTGAATAGTGTGAACTCCGCCAGATAAATTAATTAATTATGGGGAGAGGAACGAGTTTACTCTGATGGTGCAAGGAGACAAACAAACAGGAAGACAAAACATAAAGAGAGGTATCAATGTTTGTCACAAACATCGTGCTCTACAAATCAGGAATTAGGAACTGATGTGCTCGAAGGACAGGTGAGTGCCTCTAGATCTACCTCAGGTGCCAAAAATGTGAGAAGCTGTGCACCTAGGTATAGTCAAATATCGGTGTAAAGATAACAGACGTTATCCTCTCAAAGGTGACTAGTAGTCAAATCTCGGAACGCATGTGAAATGTAACAGTGACACTCAAATGCGGAGAAATCGGGCTAGGGACTCATAAAACTGCACGCGATGCTCAGTGTGCAGAAAAAAGGAATGGATCTTACAGAGAGGCCAGTCCGTTAGAAGCCTCATGGATCCCGGGAGGGGGGTGGGAGCAAAATGGCACACCCTGCATCAGGAAGAAATACAAAGAAAACGGAGTTCGTGTGAATATCACGAACGGAGGAGAAAGCGAAGGCTCGCTTACCTTGTTGGGCGAGGAGCGGATAAAAATACTTACGCCCTTGCTGCTCTACACCCGCGATATGCCTAAACAGCCTCTTGCTGCCGGGTCCGGATAGTAGTGAACCTGGGCCGGAGGTATGCATATGAAGGCCACTCGGCGTGTCCCTGGTCAGGCTCTCTAACAGAGCTTCTACCTGATTGGGTAGAAAGCTCTAACTCGAACGCTGATTGGCCTAGGGGGAGCCAATCGGTGCGAAGATAATAAAAGACGAGGTTGTTCGTTGCGCTAGGCAACGCTTAACAACGAAGGGGGGAAAAAAAGGAGGTTATTACAAAACTTTAATGGTACGAGACCATGGGAGCATAGACAAACCAAAACAAAGCGCACGAGGGTGTGGATCAGGGCCTAGAGAAAAGCATGATACTGCGAGAAGGGACTATGAGGCAGATTCGCGCACTGAGTCAAGGAGACTGTAAATAGGGCACGAATAGACCAAAGTCATAATAGCTGGAAACAAACCGGACAACCAGCCTGGGTGTCTGGAGTTCCTAATATGCAAAATAGTTATCGTTATAACAGGGAAGATGAGGAAAACATCGACTAATTAGAGTCAAAGAGAGTGGTATCAGGGGATTTATTTGTAAATGATGATATTCATGTAGGATGAGAGTGTTCAAAGGATATTAACCCAAGGGACATTGTCATTCAACCCATGGAGGTTAGTCCCCAGACGGTAGACCCACCTCTGTTCCCTTTCAAAAAGCACTTTAGGGATGTTTCTACCACTTGAGATCTCTTCTATCACTGTCCACCTTAAGTCGTTGGTTGTGTGGTTGACAGAAAGAAAGTGTTCACTCATTTTGGTAGTTGTGCGTTTGCACCTAATGTTGCTCCGGTGTTCGCATATCCGGAGTCTGACCTTCCTCGTCGTCATCCCCACGTATCGTAGACCGCAGGGGCATGTAATGAGGTAAACCACATTCGTGGTGTTACAATTCGTGTGGCCTCTTTGGGTCCAGATCTTGTTGGGTTCAAGGTTGAGGGTTTTGGTATGTGAGGTCAGATGGCATACACTGCAGTCAGAACAGGGGAAATGCCCAGTGATCTTGGGGAGGCCCCAAGCTTCCGTTATAGATCTCTGTGGGGTCCTTTCCAGAAGTTACAAACGTGCGAGGAATCAACCAAGGGATGTAC
This sequence comes from Triturus cristatus, assembly GCF_964204655.1. Lineage (NCBI taxonomy): Eukaryota > Metazoa > Chordata > Amphibia > Caudata > Salamandridae > Triturus > Triturus cristatus. Next base: position 1,176,697,694 of record NC_140580.1, on the reverse strand, counting down.
TCTTAACGGACTACCCAAAGGATACTACGTCTATCCCCCTTACCTGTGTCACCACCTACTGTACCCTTTCTAACCAACTTAAAAAGACTATCAATAAACATTGGGGTATAATCAACAGCGCTAATCGCAACTGGGAAAAACCCCTCTTTTCATTCAAACGCGCACAAAGCCTCCGCAACAATCTGGTACACACACGACCACTGATGCCACGAGAGACCCCACAGAGATCTATAACGGAAGCTTGGGGCCTCCCCAAGATCACTGGGCATTTCCCCTGTTCTGACTGCAGTGTATGCCATCTGACCTCACATACCAAAACCCTCAACCTTGAACCCAACAAGATCTGGACCCAAAGAGGCCACACGAATTGTAACACCACGAATGTGGTTTACCTCATTACATGCCCCTGCGGTCTACGATACGTGGGGATGACGACGAGGAAGGTCAGACTCCGGATATGCGAACACCGGAGCAACATTAGGTGCAAACGCACAACTACCAAAATGAGTGAACACTTTCTTTCTGTCAACCACACAACCAACGACTTAAGGTGGACAGTGATAGAAGAGATCTCAAGTGGTAGAAACATCCCTAAAGTGCTTTTTGAAAGGGAACAGAGGTGGGTCTACCGTCTGGGGACTAACCTCCATGGGTTGAATGACAATGTCCCTTGGGTTAATATCCTTTGAACACTCTCATCCTACATGAATATCATCATTTACAAATAAATCCCCTGATACCACTCTCTTTGACTCTAATTAGTCGATGTTTTCCTCATCTTCCCTGTTATAACGATAACTATTTTGCATATTAGGAACTCCAGACACCCAGGCTGGTTGTCCGGTTTGTTTCCAGCTATTATGACTTTGGTCTATTCGTGTCCTATTTACAGTCTCCTTGACTCAGTGCGCGAATCTGCCTCATAGTCCCTTCTCGCAGTATCATGCTTTTCTCTAGGCCCTGATCCACACCCTCGTGCGCTTTGTTTTGGTTTGTCTATGCTCCCATGGTCTCGTACCATTAAAGTTTTGTAATAACCTCCTTTTTTTCCCCCCTTCGTTGTTAAGCGTTGCCTAGCGCAACAAACAACCTCGTCTTTTATTATCTTCGCACCGATTGGCTCCCCCTAGGCCAATCAGCGTTCGAGTTAGAGCTTTCTACCCAATCAGGTAGAAGCTCTGTTAGAGAGCCTGACCAGGGACACGCCGAGTGGCCTTCATATGCATACCTCCGGCCCAGGTTCACTACTATCCGGACCCGGCAGCAAGAGGCTGTTTAGGCATATCGCGGGTGTAGAGCAGCAAGGGCGTAAGTATTTTTATCCGCTCCTCGCCCAACAAGGTAAGCGAGCCTTCGCTTTCTCCTCCGTTCGTGATATTCACACGAACTCCGTTTTCTTTGTATTTCTTCCTGATGCAGGGTGTGCCATTTTGCTCCCACCCCCCTCCCGGGATCCATGAGGCTTCTAACGGACTGGCCTCTCTGTAAGATCCATTCCTTTTTTCTGCACACTGAGCATCGCGTGCAGTTTTATTAGTCCCTAGCCCGATTTCTCCGCATTTGAGTGTCACTGTTACATTTCACATGCGTTCCGAGATTTGACTACTAGTCACCTTTGAGAGGATAACGTCTGTTATCTTTACACCGATATTTGACTATACCTAGGTGCACAGCTTCTCACATTTTTGGCACCTGAGGTAGATCTAGAGGCACTCACCTGTCCTTCGAGCACATCAGTTCCTAATTCCTGATTTGTAGAGCACGATGTTTGTGACAAACATTGATACCTCTCTTTATGTTTTGTCTTCCTGTTTGTTTGTCTCCTTGCACCATCAGAGTAAACTCGTTCCTCTCCCCATAATTAATTAATTTATCTGGCGGAGTTCACACTATTCAGTGTTTTTTTGTTTTTTCACACAAACAGCCCACGGTTGGGTGGACCTTAGCGAGTTCACACCACCGGGGCTGCGCACATCCCCCTCTGGTCCTGACGAATGCCCGATTAACACTCCATGAGGCAGAAACATGTTGACCGCCACGGAGTGAACCAGGTCTTTTATTTTTTTGACCCTCACTCCTTTTTACTCCTTTCCAATTTAGCAAAATTATTAAAGTTTCTTTTTGACTTGATTGGATATTTTAAATTCACTTTCCCCACACAACAAACCCCGCTCCGCAGTAACCTGGCGTCGCAGCACACTGGGATGACATTCGGTCGTCCCAGTGGAAGCCCAATGATGAAGCATGTCACCAACCAGGTTGGCGAGTGAGGGCTTTTTCATACCCACTGGGTATTGAACCATAGTGGCCAAACTTGCTTTCCCTGAACATAACGGTTCACAGGGAATCTGTGGCTCTTTGCTCGTTTGATTAATGTATCGCATTAACTAGAGTGCCCCTTGTTTCAAATTATTGTACACTGGCTTTGTTGATTTTGGATATTCTACTGAGGGGACTAGCCGTGCTGAACCCTTCCTCTCCTGTTGATTTTTGAGAGTAAAATCTACAGGCAACCTGACCATGTCAGGGACTGCATAAAAGTTGAGGTACAAAAGATGTTGGAGCTGGGAGTCATTGAACCTTCAGAGAGCCCTTGGGCTAGTCCTGTAGTTCTTGTGCCAAAACCTCACACCCAAGATGGTAAGAGAGAGATGAGGTTTTGCGTGGATTACAGAGGTCTCAATGCTGTCACTAGGACAGATGCCCACCCAATACCTAGGGCAGATGAGCTCATTGACAGACTGGCAGCTGCTAAGTTTTTGAGCACATTTGACCTGACAGCAGGCTACTGGCAAATCAGACTAGCTGAGAGTGCAAAGGCCAAAACTGCTTTCTCGACCCCAGGAGGACATTATCAATTTGTGGTAATGCCCTTTGGTTTGAAGAATGCACCTGCCACTTTCCAAAGGTTGGTGAATCAAGTCCTTACAGGCCTGGATGACTACTGTGCAGCTTATCTTGATGATATTGCTGTCTTTAGCTCCACCTGGGAGGATCACCTGGTCCACCTGAGGAATGTTTTAGAGGCCCTGCAAAAGGCAGGCCTCACTATCAAGGCCACTAAGTGCCAGATAGGGCAGAGCAAGGTTGTATACCTGGGCCACCTAGTCGGTGGGGGTCAGGTTCAACCACTGGAGAGCAAGATCCAGACCATAAAGGACTGGACTCCTCCAACTACCCAAACTCAGGTCAGAGCTTTCTTGGGCCTGACTGGGTACTACAGAAAGTTTGTTAAGAACTATGGGTCCATTGTGACACCACTTAATGACTTGACCTCTAAGAAGATGCCAAAGAAAGTTCAGTGGACAGTGAGCTGTCAAAAAGCATTTGATGACCTGAAGCAGGCCATGTGCAGTGCACCTATTCTGAAAAGTCCAGACTACTCCAAAGAGTTCATAGACCAGACAGATGCTTCTGAGTTAGGTGTGGGAGCTGTTCTTTCAAAACTGAATGTAGACGGTCAAGACCAGCCCATTGCTTTTATTAGTAGAAGGCTGACCCCTAGAGAGAAACGTTGGTCAGCTATTGAGAGGGAGACCTTTGCTGTGGTTTGGGCCCTGAAGAAGCTGAGGCCATACTTGTTTGGCACTCACTTCAAGATTCAGACAGACCATAAGCCCCTCTTGTGGCTAAATCAGATGAAGGGTGAAAATCCCAAACTTCTTAGGTGGTCCATTTCCCTACAGGGGATGGACTTCACAGTGGAACATAGACCTGGGACTGACCATGCCAATGCAGATGGACTCTCCAGATATTTCCACTTAGAACTTGAAGACTCAACTGGTCAAGGTTAGTTTAATGTCCCTAAGTTTGGGGGGGGGGATGTGTAGGAGAGTAGGGTCTGCTTTCTATGTTCACCCCCACTTTTTGCTTTTGCTTCACTGGTTTTCGACTTAGATGTGGCTGTGGGCCTGCTAATCAGACCCACAGCCCAGCTGTTCTCTCTCTAAACTAATACTATGTACTTTAGGTGCATAACCCAATTGGATAGGATCACCTTATTGGCCCCTGTACAGTGTACCTTAGGTACCCAGGGCATAGGTGTACCCTAGGCCTACCAGGGGCTGCAGTGTGTATTATGCCACCCCTGGCCTGGCCTTCCATTATGACACAACTGGCTGATCACTCAGCTGGGGCGAGGTCGTGTAATCACCCCTTGCTTAGGTGTAGTATTCCTATACCTACCTTATATATAGACACATGTGTACCTATCAGCCACTCCTATGGCAGGCCTTAACAATCCTGGAGGCAGAGTGCTTGGTAACATGTGAGATGGTGCTCTAGCATGAACTGAGCCTGTCTGCAGCTTTCGGAACCATGTCCTTATAGCTGTTCTATGATATAGCCTACCATATACTCTTAAAGTGCCTTATAATCTTAAACGGTTATGTTAACTATGGTTTGGCTTTATCGAAACATGTCGTGTAAGGTGTCTAACACTTTGGAATAATACCCCCATACCATTTCTGGCTATGAGGATATTATTCCTCCCTTCTAGAGGGAGAAGACATGTTGAAACCTACTTACCCGGTTAAAGTTAACCAGAGCTCCAGCATCACAAAATGGATGCTGCTGCCACAGACACAAGTCTGACCTCTTGCTGCTGGGAGTCCTTCCAGCGAGGGAGGCTTGGACAATAGGTTTCCTGCCTTGGGAGGTGCGAGCACCACCCCAGACAGGAGTTAGTGTATTGGGGCAGGGAGGGATGAAAGACACTAGACACTGCCTGGGGCACACAAGGTGTCCCATGCATAGTCCAGTTCAAACCGGCGCTGGGGCACTCCAGTCCCAGCTCTGGCGCGAAACTGGACAAAGGAAAGGGGGTGTAGCCACTCCCCTTCCTGGTCCCACCCATAGGAGGGACCTTGCAGGTAGCCCAGCCCACTAGCCCAGTATATCAGTAGCTAGCTGAGCCCTGCTAAATTAGATTAACCTGAATCTGCAACTTGAACAGAAACTCTGGACATTCGACCTCAGGAAGAAGACTGAAGAAATCTCCCTTGTGGCCAAGGAGTGACCACCCTGGGCAACCAGGCACCATCCAGCGACCGCTGCTTGCTTTGCAACTGAATCCTACGAGGGACGACTGCAGAGACTGACCAGCGCCGAGACTTCCAGACACCTCTGAACCAGATCCACATCTCCAGCGAAGCTGAGACCCGTGGAGGCGACGAGGGACGTCGAACCGGCGACTTGGGAAAAGTGGCTAGTAACTGACTAGCGCGACTTCCGAGGCTCCCTCGAGGCTGTGCTTGGGGAATTGAGAAGCCCCACTCCTGAGCACCATCTGCAAAGAAGATCAGCTCCCCACACTTCACGTGTTCTGCGTGGGGCCCTTCTGCACCTGTGTTGCTCGACGTGTTGTCCGGTTGCTGGCCCGTTGGCTAGTAGCCTCTGCGACGACGAACCTTTACTTTCATCTTGCTGGTCCGGCTCCTCCAGACTTGCACCCGCTCCTCTGTGAAAGAGAAGCACCCCAGACCTTCCTGGTCTGCACCAGAAGCAAGTCCTCCATCCTGCGTGGGTTCCGCTTGCCAAGGCTTGTTGGGTCCTGACTCGACTTCGACGCCGCCGACAGCAAGAGCCTTCGTGGGACAGCTCACCTCCTGGTCCTGGATGTCCTCGACGTCTCCTGGTACCCGTGGCTGCTGCGACAAGCTTCACCTCTTCACCTGCATCTTCACGACATCACCTGGCTCCTTCCTGGTTCTTTCCCGGCTCCTGGCTGGTGACCTAGACTCTGTCCCTTCTGCTTGCAGGTTCCTTCCTTCTTGATCCCCACCTTGGAATCCACCGGACACTCTTCACTGACTGCCTGTCAGCACCTTTCCTTCAGGCATCCATAGAAGTCAACGACGAAACCCGACGCAAGTTCACACCTATGCACCCGCAGCCCGTGGGCTAGGTAACTTGAGTACTTCGGTGCTCACAAGGGTATTGACTATCCTAGGGTCTAGTTTCCGAGTCTCGACTTTCTAGCTATACCAGAAGTGTCCTGAAACTGTTAATTTCTAACTGCTAGTAATTCTATCGACTTTTACGCATTACGCGTGAGTGTTTCCACTCTGCACCTGAATCCCGTGGGCCTCCCACTTCCTAACCTTTGGTAGTATAGTGTAGCCCCAGCGATTCTCTAGGTCTAGGCCTATCCTGTGTTCGTGACAGTGGTTCTTATACCACTTACTTAGTATATGGTTTGCGTGGCCCCTAGGGCCTAACTGTATTACTTACCTGGGTGACTTAATGTATGCTTAAATAAGACTGTGTTGTACTTACCTCGAATCTCATAAAGAGTGCTGAGGGTTTGACTAGAATAAATACATTCTATTTTTATATATATCTGTTGTGGTGTCCTTTCATTTGGTATTCAAGGGATTATATATGGTATCACAGCTGGCTTCACATGCCATTCAGAGTTTAGCCTAAGACTGCTCTTGTCCATGCTACCACTAGGATAGCTGGTCTATAAGGTTGACTTTAGAACCAATCACCATAAGGGTTGTTTGGACTGATACAGGGTGTACACTAGAATTAGTGACATCATATATCAGGCCAACTTCTCACAGTGAGCACCGGAGCAAAGGACCCCACAGAACGGGGCTTATGAGCCGGGATGGTGCGGACCAGACCGAAGGACCCCACATAACGGGGCTGATGAGCCGGGATGATGAGGACCGGACCGAAGGACCCCACAGAATGGGGCTGATGAGCCGGGATGGTGAGGAACGGACCGAAGGACCCTACAGAATGGGGATGATGAGCCGGGATAGTGCGGACCGGACCGGAGGGCCCTACAGAACAGGGCTGATGAGCCGGGATAATGAGGACCGGACCGGAGGGCCCTACAGAACGGACCGGAGGGCCCTACAGAACAGGGCTGTTGAGCCGGTATAGTGAGGACCGGACCGAAGGGCCCTACAGAACGGGGCTTATGAGCCGGGATATTGAGGACCGGACCGAAGGACCCTACAGAACGGGGCTGATGAGCCGGGATAGTGCGGACCGGACCGGAGGGCCCTACAGTATGGGGCTGATGAGCCAGGATAGTGAGGACCGGACCGGAAGGCCCTATAGAACGGACCGGAGGGCCCTACAGAATGGGGCTGATGAGTCTGGATAGTGAGAACTGGACCGAAGGACCCTACAGAACGGGCCTTATGAACTGGGATATTGAGGACCGGACCGAAGGACCCTACAGAACGGGGCTGATGAGCCGGGATAGTGAGGACCGGATCGAAGGACCCTACAGAACGGGGGTTGATGGCCCGGGATAGTGAGGACGGACCGAAGGACCCTACGTAACGGGGCTGATGAGCCGGTATAGTGAGGAACGGACCGAAGGACCCTACGGAATGGAGCTAATGAGACGGGATAGTGAGGACCGGACCGAAGAACCCTACAGAATGGGGCTTCTGAGGAGGGATGGTGAGGACCGAACCGAAGGACCCTACCGAATGGGGCTTATGAGCAGGGATAGTGAGGACCGGACCGAAGGACCCTACGGAATGGGGCTTATGAGCCGGGATAGTGAGGACCGGACCGAAGGACCCCACGGAATGGGGCTCATGAGCCGGGATAGTGAGGACCGGACCGAAGGACCCTATGGAACAGGGCTTATGAGCCGGGATAGGGCGGACCAGAGGACCCTACGAAATGGGACTCATGAGCCGGGATAGGGCGGACCGGACCGGAGGACCCTACGGAACGGGGCAGATGAGCCGGGATACTGAGGACCGGACCGGAGGACCCTACGGAGCGGGGCCGATGAGCCGGGATAGTGAGGACCGGACTGGAGGACCCTACGGAACGGGCCTAATGAGCCGGGATTGTTAGGACTGGGCTGGAGGACCCTATGGAACGGGGCTTATGAGCAGGGATAGTGAGGACTGGACTGAGGACCCTACAGAACAGGGCTTGTGAACCGGGATAGTGCAGACCGGACCGAAGGACCCTACGGAATGGAGCTCATGAGCCGGGATAGTGAGGACCGGACCGGAGGACCCTACGGAATGGGGCTCATGAGCCGGGATAGGGCGGACCAGACCGGAGGACCCTACGGAAAGGGGCTCATGAGCCGGGATAGTGCGGACCGGACCGAAGGACCCTACGGAATGGAGCTCATGAGCCGGGATAGTGAGGACCGGACCGGAGGACCCTACGGAATGGGGCTCATGAGCCGGGATAGGGCGGACCAGACCGGAGGGCCCTACGGAAAGGGGCTCATGAGCCGGGATAGTGAGGACCGGACCGAAGGACCCTATGGAACAGGGCTTATGAGCCAAAATAGGGCGGACCGGACCGGAGGACCCTACGGAACGGGGCTCATGAGCCGGGATAGTGAGGAGCGGACCGTAGGACCCTACGGAACGGGGCTTATGAGCTGGGATAGTGAGGACCGGACTGGAGGACCCTACGGAACAGGGCTAATGAACCGGGATTGTGAGGACCGGACCGGAGGACCCTATGGAACGGGACTTATGAGCAGGGATAGTGAGGACCGGACCGAAGGACCATACAGAACAGGGCTGATGTGCCGGGATTGTGAGGACCGGACCGAATAGCCCTACGGAATGGGGCTTATGAGCAGGGATAGTGAGGACCGGACCGAAGGACCCTACAGAATGGGGCTCATGAGCTGGGATAGTGAGGGCCGGACCGAAGGACCCTACAGAACGGGGCTCATGAGCCGGCATAGTGAGGACTGGACTAGAGGACCCTAAAGAGCGGGGCTTATAAGCCGGGATAGTGAGGACCGGACCGAAGAGCCGGGATAGTGTGGAACAGACCGGAGGACCCTACAGAACGGGACTGGTGAGCCAGGATAGTGAGGCCGGACCGAAGGACCCTACAGAACGGGGCTTATGAGCCGGGATGGTGAGGACTGGACCAAAGGACCCTATGGAATGGGGCTCATGAGCGGGATAGTGAGGACCGGACCGAAAGACCCTACAGAACGGGGCTTATGAGCAGGGATAGTGAGGACCGGACCGAAGGACCCTACAGAACGGGGCTCATGAGCCGGGATAGTGAGGACTGGACCGGAGGACCCTAAAGAGCGGGGCTTATAAGCCGGGATAGTGAGGACCGGACCGAAGAGCCGGGATAGTGTGGACCGGACCGGAAGACCCTACGGAAAGGGGCTGATAAGCTGGGATAGTGAGGACCGGACCGACGGACCCTACAGAATGGAGCTCATGAGCCGAAATAGGGCGGACCAGACCGGAGGACCCTACGGAACGGGGCTCATGAGCCAAAATAGGGCGGACCGGACCGGAGGACCCTACGGAACGGGCTCATGAGCCGGGATAGTGAGGACTGGACCGGAGGACCCTAAAGAGAAGGGCTTATAAGCCGGGATAGTGAGGACCGGACCGAAGAGGTGGGATAGTGTGGCCCAGACAGGAGGACCCTACAGAACGGGGCTGATGAGCCAGGATAGTGAGGCCGGACGGAAGGACCCCACAGAACGGGGCTAATGAGCCGGGATGGTGAGGAACGGACCAAAGGACCCTATGGAACGGGGCTCATGAGCGGGATAGTGAGGACCGGACCGAAGGACCCTACGGAACGGGGCTAATGTGCCGGGATTGTGAGAACGGAACCGAATAGCCCTACGGAACGGGGCTTATGAGCAGGGATAGTGAGGACCGGACCGAAGGACCCTACAGAATGGGGCTCATGAGCTGGGATAGTGAGGGCCGGACCGAAGGACCCTACAGAACAGGGCTCATGAGCCGGGATAGTGAGGACTGGACCGGAGGACCCTAAAGAGCGGGGCTTATAAGCCGGGATAGTGAGGACCGGACCAAAGGACCCTATGGAACAGGGCTCATGAGCGGGATAGTGAGGACCGGACCGAAGGACCCTACGGAACAGGGCTAATGAGCCAGGATTGTGAGGACCGGATCGAATAGCCCTACGGAACGGGGCTTATGAGCAGGGATAGTGAGGACCGGACCGAAGGACCCTACAGAACGGGGCTCATGAGCTGGGATAGTGAGAGCCGGACCGAAGGACCCTACAGAACGGGGATCATGAGCCGGGATAGTGAGGACTGGACCGGAGGACCCTACAGAACGGGGCTGATGAGCCAGGATAGTGAGGCTGGACCGAAGGACCCTACAGAACGGGGCTGATGAGCCGGGATGGTGAGGACCGGACCGAATAGCCCTACGGAACAGGGCTTATGAGCAGGGATAGTGAGGACCGGACCGAAGGACCCTTCGGAACAGGGCTAATGAGCCAGGATTGTGAGGACCGGACCGAATAGCCCTACGGAACGGGGCTTATGAGCAGGGATAGTGAGGACCAGACCGAAGGACCCTACAGAATGTGGCTCATGAGCTGGGATAGTGAGGGCCGGACCGAAGGACCCTACGGAACAGGGCTTATGAGCAGGGATAGTGTGGACCGGACCGGAGGACCCTACAGAACGGGGCTGATGAGCCAGGATAGTGAGGCTGGACCGAAGGACCCTACAGAACGGGGCTGATGAGCCGGGATGGTGAGGACCGGACCGAATAGCCCTACGGAACAGGGCTTATGAGCAGGGATAGTGAGGACCGGACCGAAGGACCATACGGAACAGGGCTAATGTGCCGGGATTGTGAGGACCGGACCGAATAGCCCTACGGAACGGGGATTATGAGCAGGGATAGTGAGGACCGGACCGAGGACCCTACAGAATGGGGCTCATGAGCTGGGATAGTGAGGGCCGGACCGAAGGACCCTACAGAACGGGGCTCATAAGCCAAAATAGGGCGGACCGGACCGGAGGATGCTACGGAACGGGGCTCATAAGCCGGGATAGTGAGGACCGGACCGTAGGACCCTACGGAACGGGGCTGATGAGCAGGGATAGTGAGGACCGGACTGCAGGACCCTACGGAACGGGGCTCATGAGCGGGATAGTGAGAGCCGGACCGAAGGACCCTACAGAACGGGGATCATGAGCCGGGATAGTGAGGACTGGACCGGAGGACCCTACAGAACGGGGCTGATGAGCCAGGATAGTGAGGCTGGACCGAAGGACCCTACAGAACGGGGCTGATGAGCCGGGATGGTGAGGACCGGACCGAATAGCCCTACGGAACAGGGCTTATGAGCAGGGATAGTGAGGACCGGACCGAAGGACCCTTCGGAACAGGGCTAATGAGCCAGGATTGTGAGGACCGGACCGAATAGCCCTACGGAACGGGGCTTATGAGCAGGGATAGTGAGGACCAGACCGAAGGACCCTACAGAATGGGGCTCATGAGCTGGGATAGTGAGGACCGGACTGCAGGACCCTACGGAACGGGGCTCATGAGCGGGATAGTGAGGACCGGACCGAATAGCCCTACGGAACGGGGCTCATGAGCCAAAATAGGGAGGACCTGTAACGTCCTGGCTTTCTCGGGGTTGGGACAAACAGACAACGGACCAGAGAAAGGGAGGTTAAGGAGGATTTAATAAACAGATAAACAACTACAGACAACAAAGAATACCGGTACTGGAATCACCAGTTAAAGTACGATACCCATTCACAGCTCTTCTAACCGTCCTCCGCATGCACACCGGTCCCGGTATGCTCCAACGGAGGGCACAGTGCTAAGCAGTGGCCGACAATGCCACTCGACCGCTGTGAAGGGTAGTTCCAAGGTTGTGGAATATACGGGGGGCACGTGGGAGTCACCCGGCCGGGCTCTCTACCACCTGGGAACAGCCGCTCTACCAGTTTCCCCCAGAGTACTGCCACAACACAAAGACGCTGGGAACACCTCCTAGTGTGCGTCTCTTGTATCCGGGTTTAAGTGATGATACCCAAGGTGGTGCAGAGAATGGATGGGAGCAGCCGCTCTACCTATCCCAGTTCTCCTACGAGTGTCGATGGCTAAGACGCGGAAACACCTCCTGGATAGCGTCTTAGCTCTAAGCGTGTGTTCACCCAAGTAACGAGGGTTAGGAGCTTCGGCTCGCACCAACCTCGTTTTCTCCAAATTGTCAGGCCGTTGGGAGCTTCGGCTCTACCAACGGTACTTGTGCCCAATGACGTTGAATACGGCTCTCAGAACGGGACAGGACACGGGCAGGAAGCACACGCCAGCACCTCTCCTCCGCTCCTTAGAATGTTCCTTCCGCCGCTCCACTCTCCAACGGGTCCGTGTACCTCAACCAGGTACTCTGGCAAAGATCAGAATATCCGACGCCGAGTCCCAGTGATCTTCTCCTTAAGTAGTACTCTCGGCGTTGTATAACCATGACTCTTGAGTTGCATAACATGAAAACTAGGCGTTACCCTTGGTGTTATGTAACCAGAACTCTTGAGTTCCATGAGCCAATTGTTGCCGGAGGGCATTCTGGGAGTTGTAGTCCGCTCTCCTCCAAGCGCACCAGGTTTACGGAAGTGGCATCGTGGGAGGGAATCCATGTGCGGGAGGGGATTCCTGACAGGACCGGACCGGAGGACCCTATGGAACGGGGCTCATGAGCCGGGTTAGTGAGGACCGGACCGAAGGACCCTACAGAACGGGGCTGATGAGCAGGGATAGTGAGGACCGGATTGAAGGACCCTACGGAACGGGGCTCATGAGCCAAGATAATGAGGACCGGACCGAAGGACCCTACAGAACGGGGCTGATGAGCCGGGATAGTGAGGACTGGACCGGAGGACCCTAAAGAGCGGGGCTTATGAGCCAGGATAGTGAGGACCGGACCAAAGAGCCGGGATAGTGTGGACCAGAGGACCCTACAGAACGGGGCTAATGAGCCAGGATAGTGAGGCCGGACCGAAGGACCCTACAGAACGGGGCTGATGAGCCAGGATGGTGAGGGCCGGACCAAAGGACCCTATGGAACGTGGCTCATGAGCGGGATAGTGAGGACCGGACCGAATAGCCCTACGGAACGGGGCTCATGAGCCAAAATAGGGAGGACCGGACCGGAGGACCCTACGGAACGGGGCTCATGAGCCGGGTTAGTGAGGACCGGACCGAAGGACCCTACAGAACGGGGCTGATGAGCAGGGATAGTGAGGACCGGATTGAAGGACCCTACGGAACGGGGCTTATGAGCCAGAATAGTGAGGACCGGACCGAAGGACCCTACAGAACGGGGTTGATGAACCGGGATAGTGAGGACTGGGCCGGAGGACCCTAAAGAGCGGGGCTTATGAGCCAGGATAGTGAGGACCGGACCGGACAGCCGGGATAGTGTGGACCGGACCGGAGGACCCTACAGAACGGGGCTGATGAGCCAGTATTGTGAGGCCGGACCGAAGGACCCTACAGAACGGGGCTGATGAGCCGGGATGGTGAGGACCGGACCAAAGGACCCTATGGAACGGGGCTCATGAGCGGGATAGTGAGGACTGGACCGAAGGACCCTACTGAACGGAGCTAATGTGCCGGGATTGTGAGGACTGGACCGAATAGCCCTACGGAACGGGGCTTATGAGCAGGGATAGTGAGGACCGGACCGAAGGACCCTACAGAATGGGGCTCATGAGCTGGGATAGAGAGGGCCGGACCGAAGGACCCTACAGAACGGGGCTCATGAGCCAAAATAGGGCGGACCGGACCGGAGGATCCTACGGAACGGGGCTGATGAGCCAGGATAGTGAGGCCGGAGCGAAGGACCCTACAGAACGGGGCTGATGAGCCAGGATGGTGAGGTCCGGACCAAAGGACCCTATGGAACGTGGCTCATGAGCGGGATAGTGAGGACCGGACCGAATAGCCCTACGGAACCGGGCTCATGAGCCAAAATAGGGAGGACCGGACCGGAGGACCCTACGGAACGGGGCTCATGAGCCGGGATAGTGAGGACTGGACCAAAGGACCCTATGGAACGCGGCTCATGAGCCAGAATAGTGAGGACCGGACCGAAGGACCCTACAGAACGGGGTTGATGAACCGGGATAGTGAGGACCGGACCGAAGGACCCTACAGAACGGGCCGATGAGCCGGGATAGTGAGGACCGGACCGAAGGACTCTACGGAACGGGGCTGATGAGCCGGGATAGTGAGGACCGGACCGAAGAACCCTACACAATGGGGCTCATGAGCCGGGATAGTGAGGACCGGACCGAAGGACTCTACGGAACGGGGCTGATGAGCCAGGATAGTGAGGACCGGACCGAAGTACCCTACAGAATGGGTGCCTAAATGAATAAATATATTCACCAAGCGTGCTGGTGATGCCCTGCTGAGATGTCTTGAGGAGTGGACATTACAAACCAATCTGTAGTCTCATCTTCAACAGGCAAAAGGGTCCTTTGGGAAACAAAAGAAATATAACAGCCAAAAGTGCACAAAAGTGGGCATGTGCTCCTTGCCAGCCACCTGCTCTTGTAATGAGCCCCATCAGCGTTCTTCCTGCCAGCCTCAGTAATATCCAGATTATCGTGCGATTGTCCATATGAAAATGGACCTCCATTGGTTCCAGGAGAGTAACCTGTGAGATTTAGATGAAGGGAGAAGGACAAAGCCCCTGTGCTGAGACAGGAGAAGGGATTTCACCATGTCTGTGAACCAAAGAGCAGAGACCAGTGTCACTCAGTATCCCAAGCTGTAGCTAAACCTGGGGAAGACTCTTGGGACAGGAGGAAGAGGTGCAGGCAGGACATCCAATCCAAAAGGATCACGCCCCCTTGGTAGAGGGGATTCCTGCCAATCCAGGGCACAACTTGTGTCTAAAGCAAACAGATCCACCCACTGACGCCCCCAGCAGCACCGGAGAAAAGTCAGTGACACTGCTTTACGTGAGAGTATTCGCTGCCCTGATAGATACACTACACACAGAGGCATGTCGTGGTCAAAAATATTCAGGGGCCTTGTCTACAGCTCAGAAAATCCCTTGCGCATGAAGCTACCTCTAAAATGATTTGTAAAAAGAAGAGCCCATGCTGGAGACAGTGTCCGAGTGCGGCCTGATGTTGCTACATCCATTCATTGGAAGTGGGAAGAAAGGTCACAAACATAAGTAGTGGGTGGCATTACCTTGGAATGCTGATTATGAAGGGAAATGTGGTGAACTCTATGAAGCGCTTGTGAAATACGGCCTACATTAGGCGATGAGATAACTGGCACAAAGGTCACTCCTCAAGTAGATCATATGGAGGGAGGCGGCGGTCCAGCTGCAGCACCCCCTTCAAGATCCAAGCCTTGGGCCTGTCTCCTGATGCTTAGAAGCCTCACACCCTTCCCTTCATTGGCTTCTAGGAGGTCTTAGGAAAGTCCATCTCACAGGGCCCCCCACACTCAACTAGGCTTTGGAAGCATCTCCATGGCCCTTCGCCTCCAGGTGTTCAGGAAGGATTTCCATTATACCCTCTGTCCCCACCAGGTATGATGGTATGGTCTCACCATATCCATCAACCCGTGTTGATCTGGAGGGGTCCTCACTGTGCCCCCATGACCTCCAGGTACTTCAGATGGGTCTCCCAGATATCCTCCATTGCCCCCGGTACACTGGAAGGTTCTTCCATCAACAACAGGAACTTCGGAGGCCTGCCTACTATCATTCATCACCTCTGGGTATGATGGAGGGTCTTCCTCTAACATCCTCCATCAACTCCTAACATCATCCATCACCCCCAGGCTGCTCTGGAGGGGTCCTCACTGTGTCCCCGTCATCTACAGGTGCTCCGTAGTGGTGTCCTTGAGCTCTTCCATCACCCATAGGTGCCCAGGAAGAACTCCTCCCTCACTGCTGCTGATGCCCAGAGGTTTCTCCTAAGGTACATCTTTCAGCCATACTCCAAGTGTCCCTCTTATGGGACTTTTCCCCGACAAATTATTGAAGAGTTGCTGAAGCTTACCTGTGCTGCCGTAGGACAGTGATATATGGAATTCTGATGGACAGTTCTTAGGTGCGTGAGGAGGTGATCAGGACCAATCACCCAGCCAACCTGAGGAAAAACAGGGAGAGATGAGAAACAAAACATTCTCCCGGGGATCAGTCAAATGGACATTCAACCAAAAACAAACATAGGCGGCAGAACAAGAGAGTCAGAAGCTAAACCCCTCAATCACAGACAGCGGCACTGTGAAGTCAGCCCTCAATCACAGACAGCGACACTGTGAGGTCAGCCCTCAACCACAAACAGCGACACTGTGAGGTCAGCCCTCAACCACAAACAGCGACACTGTGAGGTTAGCCCTCAATTACAAACAGCGACACTGTGAGGTCAGCTCTTAATCACAAACAGTGATGCTGTGAGGTTAGGCCTCAATCACAGACAGTGACACTGAGGTCAGCCCTCAATCACAAACAGTGTCACTGTGAAGTCAGCCCTCAACCACAGACAACGACCCTGAGGTCAACCCCCAATCACAGACAGCCACACTGGAAGCAACACTCTATTTCACAAGCAGTGACACTGGGAGGTCAGCCCTCAATCAAAAACAGCAACACTGACTTCAGCCCTCAATCGCAAACAGTAACATTGTGAGGTGAGCCCGCAATCACAAACAGTGACGCTGTGAGGTCAGCCCTCAAAAACAATGACACAGTGAGGTCAGCACTCAATCACGAACAGTGATGCTGTTAGGTCAGCCCTCAATCACAAACAGCAACAACGTGAGGTCAGCCCTCAAACACAAACAGTGATGCTGCGAGGTCAGCCCTCAATCACAGAAAGTGACACTGTGAGGTGAGTCCTGAATCACAAACAGTGACGCTGCGAGGTCAGCCCTCAGTCACAAACAGCGACACCGTGAGTTCAGCTTTCAATCACAAACAGTGACGCTGTGAAGTCAGCCCTCAATCACAGACAGTGACCCTGTGAGGTCAGCCCTCAGTCCCAGACAGCAACACTTTGAGGTCAGCTCTCAATCACAAGCAGCGACACTGTGAGGTCAGCCCTCAATCACAGACAGCGACACTGTGAGGTCAGCCCTCAATCACAAGCAGCGACACTGTGAGGTCAGCCCTCAATCACAAACAGTGACACTGTGAGGTCAGCCCTCAATCACAGACAGCGACACTGTGAGGTCAGCCCTCAATCACAAACAGTGACACTGTGAGGTCAGCCCTCAATCACAAACAGTGACGCTGTGAGGTCAGCCCTCAGTCACAAACAGCGACACTGTGAGGTCAGCCCTCAATCACAGACAGCGACACTGTGAGGTCAGCCCTCAATCACAGACAGCGACACTGTGAGGTCAGCCCTCAATCACAACCAGCGACACTGTGAGGTCAGCCCTCAGTCACAGACAGTGACCCTGTGAGGTCAGCCCTCAGTCCCAGACAGCAACACTTTGAGGTCAGCCCTCAATCACAGACAGCGACACTGTGAGGTCAGCCCTCAATCACAAACAGTGACACTGTGAGGTCAGCCCTCAGTCACAGACAGTCCCACCGTGAGGTCAGCCCTCAATCACAAACAGTGACACTGTGAGGTCAGCCCTCAGTCACAGACAGTCCCACCGTGAGGTCAGCCCTCAATCACAAGCAGTGACACTGTAATGTCAGCCTTTAATCGCGGTCAGACAGTGAGGTCAGCTCTCAGTCACAAACACTGACATCAGAAGGTCAGTCCTAGTGAGCGAGAGAGAGGGGCAATGTCAGATTAGCCAGGTTCTTCTAGTCAATGTTTCTTTAGGCAGGGCCCTTTTTCTAGAATGAAGTCTGCATTATTATCCAAGCAAAGGAGGAGGGCCGACAGGTGACGGTATGCACTGAAGATCTGATGTCCACATCTGAAACTGCATGCATGGGGGCCACAGTGTAGCACTGACCCTGGAAGAGTGGTCTTGACCATCAGTAGAGGGTGGGAGGGATCATTCTAGTCAACTCATAACAACGTTATGAAATCCCTTCCCTAGGCTATGAGCGTGTCTCCTCACTTAGAAAGTGTGCAAACAAATAATAAAGTTTGTTGATCCCCTTCTCCCAGGCTTCAGTTTGTCTGTTCACCTACAAAATGTGCAACCAAATAATAAAGTTTGTAGATCCCCCTCTACCAGGCTTGAATTTGTCTGTTCACTTAGTAAATGTGCAAACAAATAATAAAGTTACAGAATCCCCTCCCCCAGGTTGTGAACTTGCCTGCTCACTCAGAAGATGTGACAGTTATAGAATCCCCTCCCCAGGCCGGGAGCTTGCCTGCTCACTCGGAAGATGTGACAGTTATAGAATCCCCTCCCCAGGCCGTAGCTTGCCTGCTCACTCGGAAGATGTGACAGTTATAGAATCCCCTCCCCAGGCCGTAGCTTGCCTGCTCACTCGGAAGATGTGCAAACCAAATACAGTTATAGAATCCCCTCTCCCGGGCTGGGAGCTTGCCTGCTCACTCGGAAGATGTGACAGTTATAGAATCCCCTCCCCCAGGCCGTAGCTTGCCTGCTCACTCGGAAGATGTGCAAACCAAATACAGTTATAGAATCCCCTCTCCCGGGCTGGGAGCTTGCCTGCTCACTCGGAAGATGTGCAAACCAAATACAGTTATAGAATCCCCTCTCCCAGGCCGTAGCTTCCCTGCTCACTCGGAAGATGTCACAGTTATAGAATCCCCTCTCCCAGGCTGTGAGCTTCCCTGCTCACTCAGAAGATGTGACAGTTATAGAATCCCCTCTCCCGGGCCGGGAGCTTGCCTGCACACTCAGAAGATGTGCAAACCAAATACAGCTATAGAATCCCCTCTCCCAGGCTGTGAGCTTCCCTGCTCACTCAGAAGATGTGCAAACCAAATACAGCTATAGAATCCCCTCTCCCAGGCTGTGAGCTTGCCTGCTCACTCGGAAGATGTGCAAACCAAATACAGTTATAGAATCCCCTCTCCCAGGCCGGGAGCTTGCCTGCTCACTCGGAAGATGTGACAGTTATAGAATCCCCTCTCCCAGGCTTTGAGCTTGCCTGCTCACTCGGAAGATGTGCAAACCAAATACAGTTATAGAATCCCCTCTCCCAGGCCGTAGCTTCCCTGCTCACTCGGAAGATGTGACAGTTATAGAATCCCCTCTCCCAGGCCGTAGCTTGCCTGCTCACTCGGAAGATGTGCAAACTAAATACAGTTATAGAATCCCCTCTCCCAGGCTGGGAGCTTGCCTGCTCACTCGGAAGATGTGACAGTTATAGAATCCCCTCTCCCAGGCCGTAGCTTGCCTGCTCACTCGGAAGATGTGCAAACTAAATACAGTTATAGAATCCCCTCTCCCAGGGCGGGAGCTTGCCTGCTCACTCGGAAGATGTGCAAACAATAACAAAGTTCTGAGAGCCCCTTCCCATGTGCAAACAAATAACAAAGCCCTCTGGTCCCTTGTGCACTAAAATCACACACCGACAGGTCAACGAATAAGACATAGATACCTAACCGAGAACAGGACCAGAATACAATTTTATAAACTGAATCAGACTCCAGCCTGTGAAGGTATCCTTAGAACCAGTTGGAACAACGCTGGACGGCTAACAAAACTATAAATTCATTGGACGACCTATTTGATATACTGATGTTTTTGGGCAATTTTCTTTTTCTAAAAGAAATGCAATATTTATTAATTTCCTGAACAATCCATTTTCTCTCTTACCACAACGGAAATTACATCAATATAGGAGACCATATGATTATGTTATACAGATTTGTAGAGCGCACTATCGCCAGGGAGGGTAACCTAGCTCTGAGCAGATGAGGGTCTAGGCACACCTAGAGCCTACTGCGACTACTCGAAAAGCCAGGTCTTCAGCTTCTTGTGGAATTCAAGAAGCGAGGATGCTCTTATGTGTAGCAGCAGGTGGTTCCATGCTTTAGGAGCGATGTAAGAGAAGGCTGGTTTTCCGTATGCGTGGAGTTTGTGTAAATCTATAGTCCGGACGAGCAGAGGTGTCTGGAAGGTTTGTGAAAGCAGATGCGATTGTTCGGGTATTCTGGGCAGGTGTTATGTCGTGCCTTGAAAGTGTGGGTGAGAGTTTGAATTGAGCTCGTTTGTGAATGGGGATCCAGTGGAGCTCCTCCCGGTGTGGTGTGATGAAAGTGTGTTGTGGGAAGTTGAGAATGATTCTGGCTGACGAGTTCAACCTTCTCTCGAGTTTCTTGTTGTTCCTGGCATAGAGGGCGTTCCCGTAGTCCAGTTTGCTTGTGAACAGCACAAGTGACGGTGCTGACTGGGAGTCCTTTGAAAATCTAACTCAGCATCTTCCGGGTAGGGAAGAACGAGGCAGTGTTGATGTTGACTTGGGCACTCATGTAGAGTTTGTTGTCGATGAAGATCCGAGGTTCTTGTCATAAGTGGTAGGGGTGGATGTCAGTTCTTACTCTGTTGGCCACCAGGTGGAGTCACACAGTTATGTGCTCTTCTGTCTTTCGGTCTTGTCGGTGTTCAGCTTTAGAGAGTTGGTCTTCATCCAGTGGTCAATTTCAGTCCAGGTCACGTGTGATGATGTCACGTCCAGCTTCCGGGTTCGGCGACGCGGGCAGGTTTACTTACCTCCAGGGGAATCTTGCCAAGGAACGAATGTGTTTCTCCCCCTGTTGACGCGCCATGCACCTGATGATGAGGTTTTTATAAAAAGAATTGGTGACCCCTTTTATAAACAATACATAAGGTAGGGGCACCTATTAAGGGTTGACTAACAAACTATTTTTCACCCTTGTTTTCACACCACACTGTAGATAGTTTTCAGCACACTTCACTTTAGCATTATAGGTCCTGACGAAGCGCCATGAGATCCCTCTGACCGACTGGGCGCGAAACATGTTGACCAGAAGAGTAGAGCGTAGCTAGCCACTCCTCCTTTGTGAGCAAATATAGCTTTGACGCCACTCACCCCTTTTTAACAAGGTGGTTGACTGAGCCAATAAAGTTACATTTCAGATTAACCAACCT
Organism: Triturus cristatus; assembly: GCF_964204655.1. Lineage (NCBI taxonomy): Eukaryota > Metazoa > Chordata > Amphibia > Caudata > Salamandridae > Triturus > Triturus cristatus. The sequence goes on along the minus strand of NC_140580.1, from coordinate 1,176,676,890 downwards.
TTTTAATTCACTTACATCTACACTTCCGGGCCCTCACACGCATGCACCATACGGCAGGGAACAAAAGATCTCCGATAAAGAGCCCCTGTATGGGTGCCCGTCGGGTATTGCACCGCCGACCCGACGAGGAGCAAAACCCAGATGATGAAGCATGACACCTAGCTTGCTGGGTGTGTGAGGGTTTCAGTTCCACCCTTAAGGGATCCCCTTCCCTTGTGCACTTACATTCACTAGGTGAAAGTCTGGTATCGGAAAACTTTATTCCCCTTCGACTTTTCACCCTGTAGGAACTACACACCTCTCGTTGATACCGCTACTTAGGGCTTATGTGTAGGACCTCTATAAAAATAGCCCACCTTTTACTCTCCTTCTCTTTGTTGAACAATTTCAGTCCTGCAAGAGCTGAACTTGGTCCGGGTACTGGGCGTCTTGTCCATGAGGGAGAGAATGAGTTGCGTCTCATTGGCATACGAGAGGACGTTGAGCTTGTGAGAGCGGATAATGCTGGCTAGAGAGATCATGTATGTATTGAACAGGGTCGGGCTCAGGTAGGATCTTTGCCGAACTCCACAGAAAAGGTTGCAGGAATCCGAGGTGCGTGTGCCAGGCTGACTGACTGGGTCCCTTCAGTCAGGAAGGAGCAGATCCATCGGAATGTGTGTCCTTGGATTCTGATGTCGTGTAGGTGTTGAATGGGCATGGGGTGGTAGACTGCGCCAAATGCTGCCGAGAGGCCCAGGAAGATGAGGGCGACATGTCTATTCTGTCCTGAGCCATTCAGATGTAATCCATGGTAGAGATTAGGGCAGTTTTTGTGCTGTGGTTGGGTCTGAAAATAGAGTGAGTGGTGTCAAATAGTTGGTGGTTGTTAAGGTATTAGAGGAGGTGTCTGTTGATGATTATCTGTAAGACCTTGGCTGGGAATGACAGCAGGGAGACTGGTCTGCAGTTGGTGATCGTTTGAAGCTTCTGGGAAAGTTTTCAGAATGGTTGCGTACATAGTGCTGATGGGCTGCAGTCCTCTGGAGTAGTCGTGGTGGGAGCCAGGGTCCGATAGGGCCCCTGAGTGGGTGGACATCATGGTGGCGGCATTTCTTCTGGGGTAATGATGGGACATGCGGCTAGCATTGGTTCTTTGGATAAGATCAGGATCGGTTTGGTGAGGTCCATCGGGTTCGGTTGTGGGCTTCAGTTGCTGTAAATGGCGATGATTTTGTTGCTGAAGAATTGAGAGAGATTGTTGCAAAGGTCCTGCCTTCAGAATTTATCTTTACCATATTTGTAGTAACTTAAAATATATGACACTTGACATGAAACCGGGCTTTTTTACCAGGGGTGTGGAAAATAATGCAATGGTGGGTATAATTCTCTATTGTCAAAAATATAAAATAAATTTTTTTAACTTCTCTTTCTAGAATGCCACAGTGTTGAAACTTACAGGATGGACACTTGGAAATATCTGGTCTCTTGATCACGTCATTTATGAGAAGCTATAATTTCTCTGTTTGGAACAACTCGTTTGAAATACTCGAAACCCCTCAGTTTCTCTGGTCCAATCTTGCTGCCCTCTTACGGTACTCTCATACATAGATTGCAGATATTCAATTCTAAAAGCAATGTATACCAGCACTTGCTCTAATGTGGTGTTGCTTCCCATACAACTTAGTCAGGCCGACCAGATCCTTCCTGGATCAGACACAAGCATCCCGGGACCGGTTTTGAGTAAACACCCCTCATCAGCCAGAATAGCTTTAATCTGGTGGCGTAGCGAGCATGGGACCCACGTTTGGGAATACCCTTCCCGCTTAGAGAGACAAATGCAAAAAGAACAGATGGTGTATGGAATGCTGAATTAAACAAACATTAACCTCCAGTAAAAGATCTGGGTTAAATCCATTGTTTTTTTTAACACAACACCATTCCAGATTAGACCCAGCCATATGCAATTTAGTCTTGAACCTGTTACCCATGGAAACAGTCCAGCCTGTACTGCCAGGCCAGGTCCTCCCTGGATCAGACACAAGCATCCTGGGACCGGTTTTGAGTAAACACCCCTTATCAGCCAGGCTAGCTTTAATCTGATGGCGTAGCGAGCATGGGACCCACGTCTGGGCATACAAATGCAACAATAGCAGATGAAGGATGGAATGCTGAATTAATAAAACATTAATCCCCAATCACAGATCTGGGTTAAATCTATCATACATCTGCACGCCACGCCATTCCAGTTTAGACCCAACCATATTCAAATCAGTCTTGACCCTGCTCCCCATGGGAACAGTCCAGCCCGAACTGCCAGGCCACGTCCTCCCTGGACCAGTAACAAGCATCCTGTGACCGGTTTCGGGGTAACACCCCTCATCAGCCAGCCTAGCTTGAATCTGTTGGTGTAGCGAGCATGGGACCCACGTTTGGGCATACCCTTCCTACTTAGGGCGACAAATGCAAAAAGAACAGATGAACGGAATGCTGAATTAAGTGTCTGAAAAGTTTCAGCGCTCCGTCCACGATCTCCTTGTGTTTCCTGTTTGTAATAGAGCTGTGATCTCTTTTTGTAGAAGGATTTGATGTTGTGCAGATAGTTTGTGTTTGCGAGGTGGAATATTAGGAGTTGTTATGAGCTCCAGACAATAACCGTGTTGCATAATATCCAAGACCCATTGGTCTGTTGTGATCGATTTCCAATTGTTGACAAACTGTTGAAGGCGACGCACGACAGGGGTTAGATGGTCTGGGGAAATGGTAAGGAAGTCATTGCTTGTTGTTGGCATTTGAGGAACAGTTTTGTTTCCTCTTCCTTTAAAATTGTTTCCTCTATAAGAGTCTCTGTAGAAAGTTCTAGATGTAGAGGTTTGTCCCTGATTTTTGTATTGTGAGTGTGACCCAGAGGTATCTGCGGTGGCTGTGTTTGGGCACCTTGCTTATAATTGAGCCTACGAAAAGCACCACGGTAGGTGTTAGTTTGTAGAGCTCCCATAGATTTTGCTACCTCGGTTTCCTTTATTTTTTTCCAAGGGCTGTGTATACCTGAGGGCCAAAAAGATGTTCTTTATCAAACAGGAGATTTAATATGGCCCGCTGTACTTCTGGCTTAAATCCGGGCACCCTTAGCCATGCGTGCCTGCGTCACAGGATACTGGTGTTAATATCCCCAGCAGCAGTGTAAGCTGCATCTAGAGCACACGGAATAGAACTGTTAGTAACAAGTTCACCTTCATTCACTAGTTCTTGACCCCTTTTTCTGTGCTCTTCAGGGACATGTTGGAGGAGCCCCTCCATTTCGTCCCAGTGGGCCTGGTCATACCTTGCTAATAAAGCTTGGCTACTGGCTATACGCCAATGATTAGCTGCTTGTGCCGCAACTCTTCACATCGATGAGCTTGGATTCTTTTTTTGGAGGTGGGTGTATCATTATTTTCTTAGTTCTAGGCTGAATTTGCAGTGTTTTGTTTCAGGTCAAGCTTTTGCTGAAATTGCTCGAGAATTGGCTCTGGAGGAAATTTCGGACCAAAAACGAAGCAGTTCGGTGTCGGAAGCTTTGCTTTCGACAAAGGAATGTTCAGTTTTGAAATATGTAGTATCTGTTTTGGTGCCGAGACCGAATTGAGGTGTTATGACCTCCGATATCGAAGAGGGGGAAGCCCCCTGCTGTAGGCCTAACCTTTGGAGCTGAGCCAGACCGTGCTTCGAAGTCATATTTTTGGGGTGCGCCTTGGCTTATCAGCAGTGACGGCCCGTGAGCAGATATTTCGGTTGAAACCGATGTTTTCGGCTAAGGATCAGGGACAGAGGTACTCAATGTCTGTGGCTTCTGTGCTGGCTGAAGAATGCTCGAGTCATCTTTGGACTGAGACTCAAAATCATGGATGGAGAGCGATTCCTCTTGTGCCGCTGAAGCGTCTTCTTCCTCTTCTTGTAGACCGGAAGTCTGGGACATGGTCTGCTTGTTTATGCTGCATTTCCTGTTATCTTGCATGTCGATCCTGATGGGTCTTTTTGGGCCAAAAGGATTTGCCGGCCTCACAGGTATCTACTTGATGCTCGGGCGAGAGGCATAAGTTACAAACGGGATGTTGGTCGACGTGAGGGTATTTCAAGTGTCACTTCGGACGGAAACGGAACAGTGTGCTTTCCACTGCCGCGTCATTCTCCGAGAGCTTTGGAAATGGGGACGTCTTTGCCTGGCTGGGCTTGGCCCGTGAGCCGAGGAGGCGAGCCGAAGACCCGCTGTGGAGAGGGTGTATGGGACGCGAGGGAGTCCAGTCGAGACAATACCTTTGAATCAATCAAATCAATCAATCAAAGAAATTTATAGAGCGCACTATATACCTACCCGTAGGGTCTCGAGGCGCTTGGGGGGGGGGTGGGGGGGGGGGGGGGGGGTGCCGCTACTGCTCGAACAGCCAGGTCTTGAGCTTCTTCCTGAAGGAGAGGTGGTCTTGGGTCAGGCGCAGGTCGGCCGGGAGGGAGTTCCAGGTCTTGGCGGCCAGGTAGGAGAAGGACCTTCCTCCAGCAGTGGTTCTGCGGATGCGTGGGACGGTGGCGAGGGCGTGGCTGGCGGATCGGAGGTGGCGTTTGGGAGCGTAGAAGTTGATTCGGTTGTTGAGGTAGCTCGGGCCTTGGTCGTGGAGAGCTTTGTGTGCGTGGGTAAGGAGGCGGAAGGTGATTCTCTTGTTGACCGGGAGCCAGTGCAGGTCTCTTAGATGTCCGGAGATGTGGCTGTGACGTGGGATGTCGAGGATGAGTCTGGCTGAGGCGTTCTGGATGCGCTGGAGTCTCTTCTGGATCTTGGCGGTGGTTCCGGCGTAGAGTGCGTTGCCGTAGTCCAGTCGGCTGGTGACGAGGGCCTGGGTGACGGTCTTCCTGGTCTCTGTGGGGATCCACCAGAAGATCTTCCGAAGCATGCGCAGGATGTTGAAGCACGATGAGGAGACGGCGTTGACTTGCCTGGTCATGGAGAGGGAGGAGTCCAGGATGAAACCCAGGTTGCGTGCGTGGTCTGTCGGTTTGGGTGCGGTGCCCAGGGCGGGGGGCCACCAGGAGTCGTCCCAGGCGGAGGGCGAGGAGCCCGGGATGAGGACCTCCGTCTTATCTGAGTTCAGCTTCAGGCGGCTCGTCGTCATCCACTCGGCTACCTCTCTCATCCCTTCGTGCAGGTTGGCTCTGGCGGCGGCGGGGTCGTCGTTGGTCAGGGAGAGGATCAGCTGGGTGTCGTCGGCGTAGGAGATTATGTTGAGGTTGTGTTGGCGTGCGATGGCCGCGAGGGGGCTCATGTAGACGTTGAAGAGAGTCGGGCTCAGTGAGGATCCCTGAGGGACGCCGCAGATGACTTCGGTGGCCTCTGACTTGTACGGTGGTAGGCGGACTCTTTGTGTTCTTCCGTCGAGAAAGGAGACGATCCATTCCAGCGCCTTCTCCTGGATTCCGACGTTGCTGAGGCGCTGTACTAGGGTGCGGTGGCAGACCGTGTCGAATGCCGCGGAGAGGTCTAGGAGGATGAGGGCCGCTGTTTCCCCGTTGTCCATCAGGGCTCGGATGTCGTCAGTGGCGGCGATGAGGGCGGTCTCGGTGCTGTGGTTGGCACGGAATCCGGACTGCGATGGGTCGAGGGATCCATTCGTCTCGAGGAAGGCAGCCAGCTGTTTGTTGACGGTTTTCTCGATGACTTTGGCTGGAAACGGGAGTAGAGAGATGGGGCGGTAATTCTTGAGTTCGGTGGGGTCTGCTGTAGGTTTCTTGAGTAGAGCGCTGAGTTCGGCGTGCTTCCAGCTCTCGGGGAAGGTGGCGGTGTCGAATGAGGTGTTGATGATGTCCCGCAGGTGGGGTGCGATGACAGCGTCGGCTTTGTTGAAGACGTGGTGAGGGCAGGGGTCGGTCGGAGATCCGGAGTGGCCTGAGTTCATCGTGTGGACGGTGTCTTCGGTGTTGACCGGGGTCCAGGCGCGGAGGGTGGTGGTGGGTGGCGTTGCTGCGGTCGTGGCGTGGGTCGGATGGGTGCTGAAGCTGTTGTGTATGTCCGCGATCTTGTTGTGGAAGTAGGAGGCGAGGGAGTTGCAGAGGTCTTGCGAAGGGGTGATGTCGTTGCTTCCGGCGTTGGGGTTGGAGAGCTCTTTCACGATGTTGAAGAGTTCCTTGCAGTTGTGTGCGTTGTTGTCCAGTCGGTTCTTGAAAGCCGTCTTCTTGGCGATGCGGATCAGTTGGTGGTGTTTCCGGGTGGCGAGCTTGAGGGTGGTCCTGTTGTCCGGCGTGAATCAGAATAAACAGCCGGAAGGGAGCCCGAAGGAGTCTCAAACTGGAGCGCGAGATACCACGTCCGAGCGCGTCGGCGGGAAAAAACAATCTGAAGATGGCGTCGATAAAAATGTGCAGTGTTACCAGGAGGAGGAGTCGCACAGCCTTGTGACTCCGAAAAACTTCTTGGAACAAAAACAACTTGTAATCATCCGAGCCCAACACTAGATGGCAGACTAATGCAAAGCGTGTGTATCGACAGCACACTTACTTGATGGCTCTTGATGCTACCGTTCAGAATGAAATGTCAATATTGTATTTCGTTCACTCACAGCATAAAAAGAGTCAGGATTTAACTGCTGGATCCACCGCGAGTGAGCGCAATGTCTGCTCCATTCGTGGCATGCTCCCGTGGCACTCTGAGTCAAAGCCTTCGGGCCCGCTGCTGATAATCAAAAACCCACGGCTGCAGTAGTTTCTTCAAGTGATCATGCGATGTGATGAGTGTGCGGGTAAATCATTCCCATCACACATTGTCTTCAAAGACTGTCCAGATGTGTTGAACCACAGCTTGCAAGTTGTCCCTAATTCCGGCCAAAAACTGTTTGAATCCCCAGATGGCCCTCCGCTTCTCTTTGAGGCTCGGCCACTTCCATCCTTTAGACAGAGACTCGCCCATAGACGTGTGCCTAAAGCACCGATTTGTAGGCAAAAGCGGATCTGTGGGACAACATCCTGTATCATTTCCTGTGACCCGTCAACTTTATGTTGTGATGATAGGAAGTCACAGTAGATGAAACCTTAGATTTAATGATCAAGCAGCTCAAGTGTGGGTCCCCTCTGCTGCCACCGAGTAACTGACCTGCAAAAGGATCCCACACTCAGGCCAACACCGAATAGGAACACAGCGATCTCACTGAACAACATTCTATCATACCGCCAATGACCATTTGCCTGTAAAGTATAACATGTGGCGACCCCCAGTCCCATGAAACTAAACGCTCTCCTCAACAAGCAGTTCGGCAATACTGTCTGATCTATCATACTATGCTTACGTGTACATGTTAAGGTTTGTATGTAAATTAAATAATCTTGTTCCATCATTAATGGCTGCTGCTTAAAACCTGCGTACCTCTTCCGCTCTAGTGGCCTCCTAGAGGTCTGCGCTATGAGGACAGAAGGGTGTCCCGGCTTGGATAGGGTATCTGGAGTGGGCGCTGGCTGAGGTAACGTCAGGAGACTACACCTTCCTGACACTAAGGGGCACTGAGGTAATGTTAGCTCTAAGCCGTTACTGACACTATGGGCGCTGACAGTGTCAGGCTATGATCTCTTACCGAATACAAAGAATTTCTCACAAAATGTGAAAGTGGAGGAGGGTCCAAGGGACAGTTTAAAGACCTGCTACAGCATAAATCCCCTTATCCATATACGTTTTACAACAAATACTGAGGGTCTGACGATCCAAATATACACAACTCTAACACCCTAGACAAATGAAACCTCCAAATTGACTACCGTGAGTGACAAAAGAAAGCTATAATTCCCATCACCCACCAAAGGTGGCTTATCATCATCTGGGAATTCAGGACTGAGCTGAGAAGACCAACCACTCTGATGGTAATGGTGGTCACTCAGTTGTCCCAGTAGTGAAACAAATGGTAGGGTGACGGTTGCAGTGCAAAAATTAAACAAAAAGTGCTATTAAAAATGGCTATCCAGATGCTATAAACTTTATTCTGGCGCTATCGTGATGCCATTGATAAAACCTGTGCGTAAACAGTTCAACAAATAACCCAAATACGCTACTGCAGTAGCGTATTTGGGTCCTGATGAGAGCTTGGACACACAGTCCAGATTGCCGAAACATGTAGACCATCGATCTAACAGTTATTTGTTGAACTGTTTACGCACAGGTTTTATCAATGGCATCACGATAGCGCCAGAATAAAGTTTATAGCATCTGGATAGCCATTTTTAATAGCACTTTTTGTTTAATTTTTGCACTGCAACCGTCACCCTACCATTTGTTTCACTACTGGGACAACTGAGTGACCACCATTACCATCAGAGTGGTTGGTCTTCTCAGCTCAGTCCTGAATTCCCAGATGATGATAAGCCACCTTTGGTGGGTGATGGGAATTATAGCTTTCTTTTGTCACTCACGGTAGTCAATTTGGAGGTTTCATTTGTCTAGGGTGTTAGAGTTGTGTATATTTGGATCGTCAGACCCTCAGTATTTGTTATGATCTCTTACCAACATTAAGGATGCTGGGGCAGTGAACCCTTACTGACACTAAGAGGCACTGCAGTATCATGCTTCAAACCCTTCCTGACTCTAGGTGGTGCTGAGACAGTGTCAGGCTCAGAGCCCTTATTGAAATTTAGGGGTATGAGGCAGTGTCATGCTTCAAGTCCTTCCTGAGACTAAGGAGCGCTGAGGCAGTGTCAGGCTCCAAGCCTTTACTGACACTAAGAGGCGCTGAGGCAATGTAGGTTCTGAGTCCTTGCTCACACTAAGGGGCGCTGAGGCAATGTAGGCTCTGAGTCCTTTCTCACACTAAGGGGTGTTGAGGCAGTGCTGGGCTCTGAGTCCTTGCTCACACTAAGAGGCGTTGAGGCAGTGTCAGGCTCCAAGCCTTTACTGACACTAAGAGGCGCTGAGGCAATGTAGGCTCTGAGTCCTTGCTCACACTAAGGGGTGTTGAGGCAGTGTCAGGCTCCAAGCCTTTACTGACACTAAGAGGCGCTGAGGCAATGTAGGCTCTGAGTCCTTGCTGACACTAAGGGGCACTGAGGCAGTGCCAGTCTCTGACATAACTGAAACTCAGAGACACTGAGGTAGTGTCAGCCTCTGAGTCCTTAGTACCACTGAGAGGTGCTGAGGTAGTGCTAGGCTCTGATTCCTTGCACACACTAAGGGGTGCTGAGGCAGTGTCAGAGTCCTTACTGACTGTATAGAGAACTGGAGCAGTGTCAGGAGGTGGGCCCTTACTGAAATTCTGATAGGGCCCTGAAACACCATAAGGACTGGAGCGCGCTGTGTCAGTTGTCTTGCTGGGGCTGTAAGGCTGTGTCAGGACATGAGTCCTTACTGGCACGACAGGGCCGGAGTCAGTGTGAGGACTAGAATGCTCCGGTCAGCTCCCTTACCTTCCATCCGGTGGCACTGAAGGTCTTCCCTGCACTTCCAATGGTCAGTGTCCGCTCCCACATTCCAGGCAGAGTTGCTGCAAACAACACAGAACCGAGAACATGATGGGTCAAGACGAGGAGAGCAGATGAACACACGTGAGCAGACCCCACTTACAACCAAGACTTACCAGCTACAGGCATACACACCACAAACTTTGCGCAGAGGGACGGCTGCATGTGGTTTCCACATCCCCCAAAGTAAATGTGCAAGCACGGAGCATCACCCTTCACAATGCACCTCTGCATGCACAGAGCATCACCCTCCACAATGCACCTCTGCATGCACGGAGCATCAACTTCCACAATGCACCTCTGCATGCACGGAGCATCAACTTCCACAATGCACCTCTGCATGCATGGAGCATCACCCTGCACCATGCACCTCTGCATACACAGAACACCAGCTCCCCACAATGCATCTCTGCATGCACAGAACGCCAACTGCCCACAATGCATCTCTGTATGCACAGAATGCCAGCTCCCCACAATACATCTCTGCATGCACAGAACGCCAACTGCCCACAATGCATCTCTGTATGCACAGAACACCAGCTCCCCACAATGCATCTCTGTATGCACAGAACACCAGCACCTCACAATGCACCTCTGCATGCACAGAACACCATGACCCCACAATGCACCTCTGCATGCACAGAACGCCAACTGCCCATAATGCATCTCTGCCTGCATGCAGCACCAATATCCCAAAATGTCTCCGTAAACATACAGCGTCAACACCCCACAATGCACCTCTGCATGCACAGAACACCTGCTCCCCACAATGCTTCTCTGCTTGCACAGAACACCAACTCCCCACAATGCATCTCTGCCTGCATGCAGCGCCAATATCCCAAAAGAACAAGTTACTTACCTTCGGTAACGATGTATCTGTAAGAGACATACATTAGTTATAGATTCCTTACTTTAGAATAACACCCTGTCGTCAGACTAGATCCAGAAAATGTTTTTTCTGTGGCATTACCCCTGCGTGTCGGTAGGTGGCGTCGGTCGACTCCACTTCCGTCATAGGTGTCAGGGTCCCCTGGATGATGTCGCGGTGTCTACTTAGATGCCGTCCCTGTGCGTTGACGTCAGTTCTGACACGACTTTCCAAGCAAGAAGCGCAGAGCCATGCAACACACTGACCACTGGTGCACAAAAATAGGGCCCTGGAAGGGGGTCCCTATCCCTAGAAGTCAGTTTGGAGAACGGGAAGGACGGGTGTGGCGGTAAGGAATCTATAACTAATGAATGTCTCTTACAGATACATTGTTACCGAAGGTCATCTGAAAGAGACCATTAGTTATAGATTCCTTACCTTAGAATAGATACCCCAGCAATGCCAACCCTGGAGGTGGATACCAGAAAGTCCTGGAGAACAGAACGGCTAAAAAAAGCCGTCGCTCCGGACTTGGCTATCCAGGCAATAATGTGTTGTAAACGTGTGCATGGATGCCCACTTAGCTGCCTGGCAGATGTCAATCACCGGAACTCCACGTCCCAAAGCAGTAGAGGCTGCCGTCGCCCTGGTAGAATGTGAGCGCAGTCCTACTGGAGGTTCCTTTTTCGCCAAAGAACAGCAAATTTTAATGCATAGGACGACCCATTGAGAAATGGTACGTTTGTGCACAGCCCAACCTCTTTTGGTGCCCACATAACCCACGAAGAGTCGATCGTCCACCTGGATATCTTTAGTGCGGTCAAGCAGAAGGACAGCTCACGTTTTGGGTCCAGATAGTGGAGTCTCTCCTCCTCTTTGGAAGGATGCAGAGGCAGGAAGAAGGTGGGCAATGTGATGGTCTGACCTATGTGGAAAGAGGTCACCGCTTTGAGAAGAAAAGAGGGCCTAGTGTGAAAGACCACTTTGTCCGGATGAACAGCAAGAAGAGGAGGCTTGGAGGAAAGAGCCTGAAGCACACTCACCCTGCGAGCAGGGGTGATGGCTAGCAGTAAAGCGGTCTTCATGGTAAGAAGACGAAGAGGACAATTATGTAGTGGCTCGAAGGGAGCACACATAAGGAAAGTAAGAACAAGAATCAAGTACCACTGGGGCATTATGAAAGGAGAAGGAGGAAAGAGATGAGTAATGCCCTTTAGAAATCTATTGACAATCGTAGACTTGAAAAGAGAAGGATGATCAGGCAGGCGCAGAAAGGCAGAGATGGCCGAAAGGGAGCCTTTAAGAGTGCCCACAGCAGAGCCCTACTGGGCCGAAGACAGAATGTAGAGCAGAACCTCTGAAAGAGGGGCAGAAAGGGGATCCACAGCCTTTGCTGTGCACCATGCCACAAATTTGTTTCATCTACAGGCGTATACCGTTTTAGTGGAGGGACGCCTGGCTGCAAAGATGACATTACAGACTTTGGGAGGAATGTCGAAAGCTGTCAACCGTTGCCGCTCAATCTCCACGCATGGAGGTGGAGGCTAGACAGGTTCAGGTGGAGGACTGTCCCCTGCTGCTGCGACAGAAGATCCTCCCAAGAGGCAGTCTGATCGGATGATCGATGGCCATGCTCAAGAGCTCAAGGTACCAGACTCTTTGCTCCCAGTCCGGAGCCACAAGAATGTCCTGGGCCCAGACTCGCTTGTTCGTCTTCAGCACTCTGGGCAGAAGTGGTCCAGGTGGAAAGGCGTATAGGAGGCCACAATTCCACTTGTGACGAAAAGCGTCGCCCAGCGAGCGCCGCCTTGGAAACTCCAATGTGCAGAACTGCTGACATTGCGCGTTCTCTTCGGTGGCACAACAGATCCAACCAAGATTCTCCCCACTGCCGAGACCTTGCACCACCTCGAGTGAAGATGACATTTATGATCCATCAAGCAGCGGTGGCTGAGTTTGTCCACCTCGGAGTTCAGGGAACCTCCAGGTGTTGTACCACCAGGGATATGCCCTGATGTTCCAGCCATGTCCAAAGGCAAAGAGCCTCTTGACATAGGGTCCACGACCCCACCCCGCCATGGCCGGACTGGGAACAGAAACCAGCCCTGGCACACTGCTCAGCTGGCCCCCCCTGGGGTGAGGGGGAGTGTAGCCGAACAGATTGCGACGGCCGGTTTTGGCCGATTTTGTTACAGGGGGCTGATATTGCCGACCACCGGTAACAAAAACGACCCCCACGGGCCCAAAACCGGCCCACACCCTAGAAGCCTACCGGGGAAACGCCCGGTGCCCCGCTATGGCCTGTCCAGCCCTGCACTCCGCCCTGTTTGTTGCAGTACTACATGGTGGTGGTGTTGTCTGTGAACACCTGCACTACTCACCCTTTGACAGAAGGAAGTAATGCCTTTGGTGCAAGACAGATCGCCCGGAGCTCCAAAAGGTTGATGTGGAGACCGGACTCCGCCAGAGACCAGAGACCCCTGATCTCTGCCTCTCCCATGTGGCTGCCCCATCCCAGGAGGGACGCAACTGTCACCACTGTGAACTCTGGTTGGAGAAGGGAGAGGGATCTGCCGTTGACCCAATCCTGGTTCGTAAGCCAACACTGCAATTGACGTGCAGTCCCCTCCGAGATCTGGACGTCCTCGGAAAAAGTCCCATGATGCTGTGCCCACTGGAACTTCAGGTCCCACTGCAGATCCCGCATATGCTCCCTGGCATGATCCACCAGCAGGATGCATGAGGCCCAGCAGCCTTAGAGTAATTCTCACCGAAATCTGGGATAGAGGCCGAAACATCGATATCATAGCCCGAATATCCAGGACTCACAGCCCGAAACTCCACTGTATCCAGAACTGCTCCGATGAAAAGGAGCTTCTGAGAGGGAATGAGGTGTGACTTTGGCATGTTGATAGTGAACCCCAGCGAGTGCAGGAGGTCCGCCGTAGTCTGGAGGTAGGAGACGAGAGCCTGGGGTGAGCTCGCCTTCAACAGCCAGTCGCTGAGATAGGGGCAGACTGGAACCCCTGATCTGTGCATATGAGCTGCAACCACTGCCATCACTTTCATGAATACCCGAGGGGCACTGGTAAGGCCAAAAGGGAGCACTGTAAACTGAAAATGCTCGTGGCCTACCATGAACCTTAGGTAACGCCTGTGGACTGGCAGGACAGGGATGTGGAAATAGGCGTCCTGCAAGTCCAACGCCACCATCCAGTCTCCGGGATCAAGGGCAGAAAGGGCCTGCGCCAATGTGAGCACTTTGAACTTCTCCTTCTGGAGTAAGCAGTTGAGGGCCCTGAGGTCTAAGATAGGACGCAGGTCTTTCTCCTTATTGGGTACCAGAAAGTAGTGGGAGTAACAACCGCAACCTACTTCTGGCACAGGGACCCTTTCAATAGCTCCCTTGGCCAAGAGAGCTACAACTTCCTTGCGGAGAAGGACCAAGTGATCCTCCGACATGCCGTGGAATGCTGGTGGCATGGGAGGAGGGGCAATCTCGAAGGGGGGTGAATAGCTCCTTCAGACTATCTGCAAAACCCATCTGTCCAAAGTTATGAGCTGTCAGTGGGGGAGGTGATGGCGATTCCTGCTGCCCACTGGCCTCTGGTGGCCCTGAAAGGTTGGACTAGGGGGGTTTGGAGGCTACTGCAGAGGGGGCATGCCCATTATCCCCCAGACTCGCGTCACTGGGTCCCACGTCCGAGACCACACAGAGGCTGGGTAGCTTGCACGCCCTATTGCCATATGGGGTGAGATGTGGTGGGGCACCCCTTCTGTAGCTACGAAAGGAGAAAAAGGCGGAGAGGTTGCTGCGAGGCCCAAGGATTTGACCGTAGCCCTAGAATCCTTGGTGGGCTCCTTGTCACCAACAGGCGGCGGCCATCAAAGGGCATGTTCAGAAGGGTAGATTGGACATCCCCAGAGAAACCAGACGTCCTTGACCAGGCATAGTGCCTCAAGGCTACTGACGTGGAAACCGTTCTGCCCAGAGTCGGCAGTATCCAGCCCAAACCAAAAGGTGAACTTAGCTGCGTCTTGATCCTCAGCCAAAGCGTGGGTGAGAACAGCCCGGGCCTCCTCCGGGCACTGTGGCAGCACTTGCGCAACCGTATCCCACACGGTATGGGTATAACGTCCCAAGAGGCATGCGGTGTTCACTGACCGCAGCGTTAAGCTGGCAGAAGAAAACATCTTCTTCCCAAGATGGTCCAGCTCCTTGGATTCCCTATCTGGGGGAGCAGTAGGGAATGCGCCCTTAGAAGACGAGGCTTGGACCACCAAACTCTCAGGGGAAGGGTGTTGGAAGAGGAAAAGTTGGTTGCCTGGGGCTGGGCAGTGGCATTGGGCAATCATCCTGTACACAGGAGCCCCTGTGGTGGGCTTGGACCAAGTGCCCAGAAGTACGAGGGTGAGGCCTTCATTAAAAGGCAGCAGGGGCTCCGAAGAGGAGGTTAGTCCTGACTGCCACAGTAGGAAGGTCCAAGCCCAAGGCCTCAGCCGCCCTACGCAACACCACTGCGTACAAAGCTCCCCCCTCCTTAGGCCACGGTAGGGGGGAGAGCATGCCAAGGTCTGGGGAGGTATCCAAACCACTGGCATCACCCAGTTCCTCTTGCAGTCTGGCTCATCAAGCTGGTCAGCTAAAGGGTCTATAGACCCTCCCAGTCTTCCTCACCCTCCACTCGCTGCCACTCAGGACGGTAGGGAATGCCAGGAATGAACACAGGCACAAACGTACCTTCCAGTGCCAGTAACAACGTCGGTCTGGCACTTTGTCAAACTCGGGGATGAGGGTGGGGTCGACGCCGGTTGGGGGCACAACCGGCGCCGCAGGCATCGTCACTGGAATCGGCGCCAGGGAAGGTACTGTGAGGTCGACCAGCGTCGATCCGGATCCAGGCCTGGATCCTCAGAGGCCCATCGGCACCGGAGCCGCTGGCATTGAAGGCCATGAGCCCCCAGCCAAGTCCACGGGGCCTTAAGGCGCACCAGCGGAGCCGGGCTGCCCAAAGATGCTATGAAGCACTAAAAAGCTTGAAGCTGGGCAGGGGACGCTCTGGCTCTGGGAAAGGGAGGGAAGCGCTGAGCCGTTGCAGAAACGGGCTCCAAAGAGAGCTGGAGAGAGACTATGCTCCGGGTCCCACGTTGCGACAGCCGACGGACGGGGAGAAGGCGAAGAGCGGCCATGCTTCTTCGCCTTCTTCTTGTGCTTCGACATGCCTGAGGAGTGCGAATACTTCGATGACGAGGGTGGTGGATCTGCAACCGGTCCTGAAACCTTCCTTTCGACCGGGACGTCGAACGATGCGGAGCGGACTGCCAGGCCTCCAAAGACTCCCGCAAAGACTTCCCATTCAAGGCCCGGCAGTCGGAGCATGACTTCGGGTCGTGGTCGCGCTCCAGGCACCAGAAGCACACAAGGTGCGGATCTGTGACGGACATCAATTTGTGACAGGAGTCACAAGGCTTGAAGCCGGTCTGACGATGGGACATCCCTCGTGCTACCAGGAGTCAAAGAATCAAAAAAGACGTCGACAAAAAGTTTAGTCAAAAAATGACTAAGGGGCAAGCTCTCTCCGGATCTGCGCTGGCCGGCACGTAAAAAGATCTAACTGACGTCAGCATGCAGGGGCGGCGTCTAAGTAGACAACGCGATGTCATCCCGGTGACCACAACGCGGAGTCAACCAACGCCACCTACCGACACACAGGGGTAATGCTACAGAAAAAATACTCCGGATCCAGTCTGATGCCTGAGGGTAATTCTAAGGTAAGGAATCTATAACTAATGGTCTCTTTCTGATTGTATCCCTGCATGCAGAGAACGCCAACTCCCCAGAATGCATCTCTGCATGCACAGTACACCAACTCTCCACAATACATCTGTACCTGCACAGAACACCAACACCTCAGAATGCATCTCTGCCTGTACAGAACACCAACTCCCCACAATGCACCTTTGCATGCACAGAACACCAACTCCTTGTAATGAATCTCTGCATGCACAGAACACCAGCTCCCCACAATGCATCTCTGTATGTACAGAACCCCAACTCCCCACAATGCATCTCTGCCTGCATACAACACCAATATCCCAAAATGTGTCCTGTAAACATACAGCATCAACACCCCACAATGCACCTCTGCATGAACAGAACACCGACATCCCACAGTGCATCTCTGCATGCACAGAACACCAACTACCCGCAATCCATCTCTGCCTGCATGCAGCACCAATATCCCAAAATGCATCGCTGCATGCACAGAACACCAACTCCCAACAATGCATCATAGCATGCACAGAATGCCAACTCCTTGTAATGCATCTCTGGATGCACAGGACACTCACCCCCCCCCCAATGTATCTTTGCAAACATACAGCATCACCACCCCACAATGCACCTCTGCATGCAGAACACCAGCTCCCCACAATGCACCTTTGCATACACAGAACACAAACTACTCACAATGCATCTCTGCATGCACAGAACACCAACTCTTTACAATGCACCCTGCAAGCACAGAATACCAATTCCCCACAATACATCTGTGCCTGCATGTAGCCCCAAAATCCATATCTGCAAACATACAGCATCAACTCTCCACAATGCACCTCTGCATGCACAGAACACCAGCTCCCCACAATACATCTCTGCATGCACAGAACACCAGCTCCCCACAATGCATCTCTACATGCACAGAACACCAACCTCCACAATGCATCTTTGCAAACAAACAGCATCAACACCCCACAATGCACCTCCCCATGCACAGAACATCAACATTCCACAATGCATATCTGCATGCACAAAACGCCAACTCCCCACAATGCATCTCTGCATGCACAGAA
This sequence comes from Triturus cristatus, assembly GCF_964204655.1. NCBI lineage: Eukaryota > Metazoa > Chordata > Amphibia > Caudata > Salamandridae > Triturus > Triturus cristatus. The sequence continues at coordinate 1,176,659,732 of NC_140580.1, read as the reverse complement.
CATCAACTCCCCACAATGCATCTCTGCGTGCAAAGAATGCCAACTCCCTACAATGCATCTCTGCCTGCACAGAACACCAACTCCCCACAATGCACCTCTGCATGCACAGAACACCAACTCCCCACAATACATCTGTGACTGCATGTAGCCCCAAAATCCATATCTGCAAACATACAGCATCAACTCTCCACAATGCACCTCCGCATGCACAGAACACCAGCTCCCCACAATGCATCTCTACATGCACAGAACACCAACCTCCACAATGCCTCTCTGCATGCACAGAACACCAGCTCCCCACAATGCATCTCTGCATGCACAGAACACCAGCTCCCTACAATGCATCTTTGCCTGCATGCAGCGCCAATATCCCAAAATGCATCTCTGCAAACATACAGCATCAACTCACCACAATTCATCTCTGCATCAACAGAACACAAACTTCCCATAATGCATTTCTGCATGCACAGATCATAGACCCCCACAAAGCATCATTGCAAACACACACCTCCCTACAAACCATTGCTGCCTGCATACAGCATCAATATCTGAAAATGTGCCTCTGCAAACATACATTGTCAACTCCCCACAGTGCATCTGTGCAAGCAAACAACACAAGTCTCCCACAATGCATCTCTGCATGCACACCGTACCATCTACCACAATTATCCTCTGCAAGAACACAACACAACTCTCCTACAGTACCGGGCTCCAAAAGTGCTTCTCTTCATGCGCACAATAACAGTCCTAGAAATCATGACCCCCTCTCTCACACATGGAGACTTGCATGTGGGTACAACTCAGTAATCATGCATGCACAACACATCATTTCCCCACAATGTATCGCTGCATAAAAGCAACACCAACTCTAACAGCAACTCCCTGAAATGCATCACCGTATGCACTCAATACCAATTTCCCACAGTGCATCTGTGTTTGCGTACAACACCAATACCCAAGAAAGCATCCCTGCATGCACTCAATACCAATCTCCACAAATGCCTTTCTGCATGCACATAAGAACAGTCTACCACAATGCTTCTGTGCATGCAAACAGTACTTCTAAGAAAGCACAGAACACCAATCTTTCATTATTTAACTCTGCATGCACCCAATACCAGTCTCCCATAACGTGTCCCTGCACACACACACAGCACAAAACGCACATCTGCATGTACACACAGCACAAAAACTCATCTCTGCACTCACACACAGCGCATAACGCATCACTGCACGCACACACAGCACAAAATGCATCTCTGCATACAAACACAGCACAAAGCTCATCTCTGCACGCAAACACAGCACACAACTCATCTCTGCACGCACACACAGCACAAAACGCATCTCTTCATGAACACACAGCACAAAATGCATCTCTGCATGCAAACACAGCACAAAATACATCTCTGCATGCAAACACAGCACAAAACGCCCCACTGCATGCACACACAGCACAAAACGCCCCACTGCATGCACACACAGCACAAAACGCCCCACTGCATGCACACACAGCACAAAACTAATCTCTGCACGCAAACACAGCACAAAACTCATCTCTACACGCAAACACAGCACACAACTCATCTTTGCACGCAAACACAGTACACAACTCATCTCTGCACGCACACACAGCACAAAACGCATCTCTTCATGAACACACAGCACAAAATGCATCTCTGCATGCAAACACAGCACAAAATACATCTCTGCATGCAAACACAGCACAAAACGCCCCACTGCATGCACACACAGCACAAAACGCCCCACTGCATGCACACACAGCACAAAACGCCCCACTGCATGCACACACAGCACAAAACTCATCTCTGCACGCAAACACAGCACAAAACTCATCTCTGCACGCAAACACAGCACACAACTCATCTCTGCACGCAAACACAGCACACAACTCATCTCTGCACGCAAACATAGCACAAAACGCATCTCTTCATGAACACACAGCACAAAATGCATCTCTGCATGCAAACACAGCACAAAATACATCTCTGCATGCAAACACAGCACAAAACGCCCCACTGCATGCACACACAGCACAAAACGCCCCACTGCATGCACACTCAGCACAAAACGCCCCACTACATGCACACACAGCACAAAACGCCCCACTGCATGCACACACAGCACAAAACGCCCCACTGCATGCACACACAGCACAAAACTCATCTTTGCACGCAAACACAGCACAAAACTCATCTCTGCACGCAAACACAGCACACAACTCATCTCTGTATGCACACAGCACAAAACACATCTCTGCGCGCACACAGAACACAAAATGCATCTCTGCGCGCACACACAGCACAAAACGCATCTCTTCATGAACACACAGCACAAAACGCATCTCTTCATGAACACACAGCACAAAATGCATCTCTGCACACATACAGAGCACAAAGCACACCTCTGCACCCACACACAGCAGAAAACTCCCAAAGCAGCATTCAACTGCTAGCCCTTCCGGGGCTGTCCACAACCCTAAGCAATACAGGATTTCAGTTAACCTTGACCGATTTGAAAGGTTTGTGGCGAAGCATCCTGTCCTTGGTGCAGCCTCCCTTTAGTGGGATCCTGGGGCCAGAGCACACAGTCAGTCTGAATCCGGTGTGGGAAAGCCTGCATCTGACCATCTGTGAAGGGGCAGGCACCGGCACAACACAAGAAAAGGATGGTGGGCAAGTCTCTCCCAGACCAGTGGAAGCTGGGAAATTCCCTGACCCACCAGAGATGGAGGCTTCAGAGCGGATTCATGGAGGGATGTACTTGTGAGTTGGGGTCCCCGAGATGAAAATGTGTCTTATTTCAACTGTCCCAGTGCCCCATATAATGCATCTCTGCACACTAATCTAATTTCCCATAATATTCCGGGATCACACCTCCCATAATGCCTCTCTATCTGCATACTGAACCTGTCTACCATAATGACTCTGCCTGCATACTAATCCCATCTATCGTACTGCATCTCTGGATACTGATCCCACCTCTGCTAATGCCTCGCTGCATACTGATTCCATCTCCCATAATGCATCTCAGCCTGCATACTGAGCCCATCTCCCATAATGCATTTCTGGATACTGATCCAGCCTCCCATAATGCCCCTCTGCATACTCAATCAATCACGTGTTTGTTAAGCGCTACTACTCACCCTTAAGGGTCTCAAGGCTCTGGGGGAGGGGGGTTTCGAAGGTTCCAGTCCATCAAGGAGGGTGTCTGTCGAAGAGCCAGGTTTTGAGGTTTCTTGTGAAGATGGGGAGCGATGTTATCTGTCTGAGGTGGAGCGGGAGGGTGTTCCAGGCTCTGGCCGCGAGGAAGGAGAAGGAGCGACCGCCTGATCTGGTCTTTCTGGTGCGGGGGACCACAGCGTAGGAGAGCTGGGCAGATCGTTGGGTTCTCTGGGTTGCGTGGAATTTGAGTCGGCTGTTCAGGTATGCTGGTCCGGTGTCGTGGAGGGCCTTGTGGGCGTGGGTGAGCATCTTGAAGGTGGCTCTAGCTTCGATGGTGAGCCAGTGGAGTGTGCGCAGGTGCTGGGAGATGTGGCAGTGTCTTGGCAGGTTGAGGACCAGTCTTGTAGCGGCTTTCTGGATGTTCTGTAGCTTGCGTGTGAGGTTTTTGTTTATTCCGGCTTAGAGTGCGTTGCCGTAGTCGAGTCTGCTGGTGACCAGGGCGTGAGTGACAGTCTTTCTGTGTTTGAGGGGGATCCATTTGAAGGTCTTATGTAGGAGGCGAAGGGTGTAGAACCAGGTGGACGAGGCGTTGATCTGGCGGTCCATTTTGAGTTCGGAGTCCAGGATGATTCCCAGGTTGCGTGCGTGGTCCCTGGGTTGGGCGGACTTCCGAGAGCGGGGGGCCACTAGGTGTCGTTCCAGGCGTCGGGGTGTGGGCCCATGATGAGCACTTCTGTTTTGTTGGTGTTTACTTGAAGGCAGCTGTTTTTCATCCATTTGGCGATGGCTTCCATGCCTTCTCGAAATTTGTGTCTGCCGGTGTTGGGTTCGTTGGATAGGGAGTGGATGAGTTGGGTGTCGTCTGCGTATGACACAATGTTGAGTCCGTAGGTTTTGACATTGGGGGCGAGCGGAGTCATGTAGACGTTGAAGAGCGTAGGGCTGAGGGATGAAACCTGGGGGACTCCGCAGGTGGTTGGTGTAGGGTCTGAGAGGAAAAGGGGGAGTCTGACCCGCTGCGTTCTGCTGGACAGGAAGGAGCGGATCCATTCAAGGGCCTTGTCTTGAATTCCTGCGTTGTGGAGTCTGCGTATTAGGGTACGGTGAGAGACTGTGTTGAACGCCGCTGAGAGATCGAGGAGGATGATGGCTGCTGTTTCTCCTTTGTCCAGTAGGGTGCGGATGTCGTCTGTTGCGGCGAGGAGGGTGGTCTCCTTGCTGTGTTTTTTTCTGAAGCCGGATTGGGAGGAGTCGAGGATATTGTGCTCTTCGATGAATACGGCAACTTGGCTGTTGATGGCTTTCTCGATGACTTTCACAGGGAAGGGGAGCAGGGAGATGGGTCTGTAGTTTTTGGGGTCGGTGGGGTCTGCCGAGGGTTTCTTGAGGAGGGGGTTGATTTTGGCGTGTTTCCAGTCATCGGGGAATGACGCGGTTGCAAGGGAGCAGTTGCTGGTGTGGCAGAGCAAGGGTGCGATGGTGTCGGCAGCTCTGTTGAAAATGTGGTGAGGGCAGGGGTCCGTGGGGGCTCCGGAGTGGATTGAATTCATCGTTTTCAGTGTGTCTTCATTGGTGAGGGCTGTCCAGTTGTCGATCACTGGCTTCATGGTGTCGGGGGTGGTTGGTGAGGGTTCAGTGTGTTGGTTGTCTTAGTCGAAGTTGTTGTAGATGCTCTTGATTTTGGGGTGGAAAAAGGTGCTGAGTTTGTCGCAGAGGTCTTGTGAGGGGGGATGTCGGTGGACTCGCCGGTAGGTTGAGCGAACTCCTTGATGATGTTGAAGAGTTCTTTGCTGTTATACGCGTGGGTGGAGATTCTGTCTCGCTGAATACTGATCCCATCTCCATAATCCATCTCTGCCTGCATACTGATCCAGTCTCCCATAATGCCTCTCTGCATACTGATCCCACCTCCATAATCCATCTCTGCCTGCATACTGATCCAGTCTCCCATAATGCCTCTCTGCATACTGATGATCCCATCTCCCATAATGCATCTCTGCCTGCATACTGATCCAGTCTCTCATAATGTATCTCTGCCTGCATACTGATCCCATCTCCCATAATGCCTCTCTGCCTGCATACTGATCCAGTCTCCCATAATGCCTCTCTGCATACTGATCCCATCTCCCATAATGCATCTCTGCCTGCATACTGATCCAGTCTCTCATAATGTATCTCTGCCTGCATACTGATCACTTCTCCCATAATGCCCCTCTGCATACTGATCCCACCTCCCATAATGCATCTCTGCCTGCATACTGATCCCATCTCTCATAATGCATCTCCGGATACTGATCCCACCTTTGCTAATGCCTCACTGCATACTGATCCCATCTCCCATAATGCATCTCTGCCTGCATAATGATCCCTTCTCCCATAATGCCTCTCTGCATACTGATCCCACCTCCCATAATGCATCTCTGCCTGCATACTGATCCCATCTCCCATAATGCATCTCTGGATACTGATCCAGCCTCCCATAATGCATCTCTGCCTGCATACTGATCCTATCTCCCATATTGCCTCACTGCATTATAATCCAGTCTCCCATATGAATCCCTGCCTGCAAACTGATCCCATCTCCCATGATGCATCTCTATCTGCATACTGATCCCTTCTCCCATAATGCCTCGCTACATACTGATACCATCTCCCATAATGCATATCTGCCTCCATACTGATCACATCTCCCATAATGCATCTCTGCCTGCATACTGATCCCTTCTCCCATAATGCCTCGCTTCATACTGATCCCTTCTCCCATAATGCATCTCTGCCTGCATACTGATCCCATCTCCCATAATGACTCGCTGCATACTGATCCCTTCTCCCATAATGCATCTCTGCCTGCATACTGATCCCTTCTCGCATAATGCCTCACTGCATACTGATCCCATCTCCCACAATGCATCTCTGCCTGCATACTGATCACATCTCCCATGATGCATCTCTATCTGCATACTGATCACATCTCCGATAATGCATCTCTGCCTGCATACTGATCCCATCTCCCATAATGCATCTCTGCATACTGATCCCACCTTCCATAATGAATCTCTGCCTGCATACTGATCCAGTCTCCCATAATGCAACTCTGCCAGTATATAGATCATATCTCCCATAATGCCTCACTTCATACTGATCCCATCTCCCATAATGCCTCTCTGCATACTTATCCGACCTCCCATAATGCATCTCTGTTTGCATACTGATCCAGTCTCCCATGATGCATCCCTGCCAGCATAATTATCCTATCTCCCATAATGCCTTTCCGCATTCTGATCACATCTCCCATAATGCATCTCTGCCTGCATACTGATCTCATCTCCCATGATGCATCTCTGCCTGCACACTGATCCTATCTAATCTTCCATAATGCATCTCTGCATACTGATCCCTTCTCCTATAATGCTCCCATAATACATCACTGCCTGCATACTGATCCCATCTCCCATAATGCCTCTCTGCATACTGATCCCACCTCCCATAATGCATCTCTGTTTGCATACTGATCCAGTCTCCCATAATGCATCCCTGCCAGCATAATTATCCTATCTCCCATAATGCCTTGCTGCATACTGATCACATATCCCATAATGCATCTCTGCTTGCATACTGATCTCATCTCCCATAATGCATCTCTGCTTGCATACTGATCCTATCTAATCTCCCATAATGAATCACTGCATACTGATCCCTTCTCCTATAATGCTTGCTGCATACTGATCACATCTCCCACAATGCATTTGTGCTTGCATACTGCATAATGCATCCCTACTGGCATACTGATCCCATGTCCCATAATGCCTCTGTGCCAACTGATCCCTCCCATAATACCTCTCTCTTCCTGCACACTGATACCATCTCCCAAAATACATTGCTGCATCCTGATCCAGTCTCCCATAATGCATCTCTGCCTGCATACTGATCCGGTCTCCCATAATGCATCTCTGCCTGCATACTGATTCCATCTCCCGTAATGCCTCGCTACATACTGATCCCTTCTCCCATAATGCATCTCTGCCTGCATACTGATCACATCTCCCATAATGCATCTCTGCCTGCATACTGATCCCATCTCACGTAATTCCTCGCTGCATACTGATCCCACCTCCCATAATACATCTCTGCCTGCATACTGATCACATCTCCCAGAATGCATCTCCATCTGCATACTGATCCCATCTCCCATAATGCCTCGCTCTATACTGATCCCATCTCCCATAATGCATCTCTGCCTGCATACTGATCTCATCTCCCATAATGCCTCACTGCATACCGATCCCATCTCCCATAATGCATCTCTATCTGCATACTGATCACATCTCCCATAATGCATCCCTATCTGCATAATGATCCTATCTCCCATAATGCCTCACTGCATACTGATCCCTTCTCCCATAATGCATCTCTATCTGCATACTGATCACATCTCACGTAATGCATCTCTGCCTGCATACTGATCCAGTCTCCCATAATGCCTCTCTGCATACTGATCCCACCTCCCATAATGCATCTCTGCCTGCATACTGATCCAGTCTCCCATAATGCATCTCTGCCAGCATATTACTCCTATCGCCCATAATGCCTTGCTGCATACTGATCCCATCTCCCATAATGCATCTCTACCTGCATACTGATCACATCTCCCATAATGCATCTCTATCTGCATACTGATCACATCTCCCTTAATGCCTCTCTACATACTGATCCCATCTCCCATAATGCATCTCTGCCTGCATACTGATACCATCTCCCATAATGCATCTCTGCCTTCATACTGATCCTATCTAATCTCCCATAATGCATCTCTGCATACTGATCCCTTCTCCTATAATGCTCGCTGCACACTGATCACATCTCCCACAATGCATTTGTGCTTGCATACTGCATAATGCAACTCTGCCGGCATACTGATCCCATCTCCCATAATGCCTCTGTGCATACTGATCACATCTCCCACAATGTATTTGTGCTTGCATATTGCATAATGCATCTCTGCATACTGATCCCACCTCTGATAATGCATCTCTATCTGCATACTGATCCAGTCTCCCATAATGCATCTCTGCCTGCATACTGACCCCATCCCCCATAATGCATCTCTATCTGCATACTGATCCCATCTCCCATAATGCCTCGCTACATACTAATCCCATCTCCCATACTGCATCTCTGCCTGCATACTGATCACATCTCCCATAATGCATCTCTGCCTGCATACTGATCCCTTCTCCCATAATGCCTCGCTGCACACTGATCCCTTCTCCCATAATGCATCTCTGCCGGCATACTGATCCCATCTCCCATAATGACTCGCTGCATACTGATCCCTTCTCCCATAATGCATCTCTGCCTGCATACTGATTACATCTCCCATAATGCATCTCTGCCTGCATACTGATCCCTTCTCGCATAATGCCTCACTGCATACTGATCCCATCTCCCACAATGCATCTCTGCCTGCATACTGATCACATCTCCCATAATGCATCTCTGCCAGCATATTAATCCTATCGCCCATAATGCCTTGCTGCATACTGATCTCATCTCCCATAATGCATCTCTACCTGCATACTGATCACATCTCCCATAATGCATCTCTATCTGCATACTGATCACATCTCCCATAATGCATCTCTGCCGGCATACTGATCCCATCTCCCATAATGCCTCTGTGCATACTGATCACATCTCCCACAATGCATTTGTGCTTGCATATTGCATAATGCATCTCTGCATACTGATCCCATCTCTGATAATGCATCTCTATCTGCATACTGATCCAGTCTCCCATAATGCATCTCTGCCGGCATACTGATCCCTCCCATAATGCCTCTCTGCCTGCACACTGATCCCATCTCCCATAATACATCTCTGCACAGGGATCCAGTCTCCCATAATGCATCTCTGCCTGCATACTGATTCAATCTCCCAGAATTAATCTCTGCCGGCATACTGATCCCTTCTCCCATAATGCATTTCTGCATACTGAACCCATTTCCCATAATGTCATTCTGGCTGCATACTGAACATCTCCCACAATGCATCTGTGCTTTCATACTGCTTAATGCCTTGCTGTCTACTTGCTGATCCAGCCTCCCATACTGCCTCTCTGCCTCCATACCGATACCATCTCTCATAATGCCTCTCTGCATACTGATCCCTTCCATAATGCCTCTCTGCATACTGATCCATTCTCCCATAATGCCTCGCTTCCGCCATACCGATACCATCCCCAATCATTTCTCCCTGCATTCTGAACTAATCTCCCATAATACCATTCTATTGGTGTACTGCTCCTACCTCCCATAATGCATACTGATCCCATCTCCCATAATGCCTCTCTGCCTGCACACTGACTTTATCCACCAATATGTGATGCCGGTAGGTACCTATTGCGCCAATCTCCCACAATCAGGGTCGGACTGGCCCATAGGGCAGTCGGGCAGTCAGGCAGTGGTCCGACAGCTCAGTGTGTGGACTGGTTGTTGAGCAGTTTGTCGGCCTGCTTTAAGGTCTGTTGGGCTGGTTTTTACTATTGATTTCCCTGATATCACACAAACATTGCCTGCAGCAAACTAAATCCCATGCGTTCTCCCAACCTTGCAAAATACCCATACAGCGTGTCTTTACAAGCCCAAAACTGGCCTGATTTGCAAATGTGGGCCACTTATTTATCTATATGGTTCGCTAAATGAGGCCACTTTTATTTTGGCCCCTGGTCCAACTCTGCCCACAGTACATCCTTCTCATACTACTCCAACCCTCATAATGCCTCTCTGCGCACCTGCTGCCTCAATTTCCCACAATGCAGCTCTTTCTATATACTGCTCCAGTCCTCTCACTGCACATGCTACAATCCTCTCCCCACACATGCTACAATCCTCTCCCCACACATGCTACAGTCCTCTCCCTACAAATGCTACAGTCCTCTCCCTACACATGCTACAATCCTCTCCCCACACATGCTACAGTCTTCTCCCTACACATGCTACAGTCCTCACCCTACACATGCTACAATCCTCTCCCCACACATGCTACAGTCCTCTCCCTACACGTGGTACAGTCCTCTCCCTACACATGCTAAAGTCCTCTCCCCAGTCCCCACACATGCTACAGTCCTCTACCACACATCCTACAGTCCTCCCCCCACACATGCTACAGTCCTCTCCCCACACATGCTACAGTCCTCTCCCTACACATGCTACAATCCTCTCCCCACACATGCTACAGTCCTCTCCCTACACATGCTACAGTCTTCTCCCCACACATGCTATAATCCTCTCCCCATACATGCTACAGTCCTCTCCCTACATATGCTAAAGTCCTCTCCCCAGTCCCCACACATGCTACAGTCCTCTCCCCACACATGCTACAATCATCTCCCCACACATGCTACAGTCCTCTCCCTACACATGCTACAGTCCTCTCCCTACACATGCTACAATCCTCTCCCCACACATGCTAGTCCTCTCCCTACACATGCTACAGTCCTCTCCCCACACATGCTACAATCCTCTCCCCACACATGCTACAGTCCTCTCCCTACACATGCTAAAGTCCTCTCCGCACACGCTACAGTCCTCTCCCCACACATGCTACAGTCCTCTGCCCCACACATGCTACAATCCTCTCCCCACACATGCTACAGTCCTCTCCCCACACATGCTACAGTCCTCTCCCCACACATGCTACAGTCCTCTCCCCACACATGCTACAATCCTCTGCCCACACATGCTACAATCCTCTGCCGACACATGCTACAATCCTCTCCCCACCCATGCTACAGTCCTCTCCCTACACATGCTACAGTCCTCTCCGCACATGCTACAGTCCTCTCCCCACACCCACACATGCTAGTCCTCTCCCCACACCCACACATGCTACAGTCCTCTCCCCACACATGCTACAGTCCTCTCCCTACACCTGCGAAAGTCCTCTCCCCACACATGCTACAATCCTCTGCCCACACATGCTACAATCCTCTCCCCACACATGCTACAGTCCTCTCCCTACACATGCTACAGTCCTCTCCCACACACGCTACAGTCCTCTCCCCACACATGCTACAGTCCTCTCCCCACACCCACACATGCTACAGTCCTCTCCACACACATGCTACAGTCCTCTCCACACACATGCTACAGTCCTCTCCCACACATGCTGCAGTCCTCTCCCCACACATGCTACAGTCCTCTGCCCACACATGCTACAGTCCTCTCCCCACACATGCTACAGTCCTCTCCCCACACATGCTACAGTCCTCTGCCCACACCTGCTAGTCCTCTCCCCACACATGCTACAGTCCTCTCCCCACACATGCTACAGTCCTCTCCCCACACATGCTACAGTCCTCTCCCCACACATGCTATAGTCCTCTCCCACACATGCTAGTCCTCTCCCCACACGTGCTACAGTCCTCTCCCCACACATGCTACAGTCCTCTCCCACACATGCTACAGTCCTCTACCACACATCCTACAGTCCTCTCCCCACACATGCAACAGTCCTCTCCTCACACATGCTACAGTCCTCTCCCCACACATGCTACTGTCCTCTCTCCACACATGCTATAGTCCTCTCCCCACACATGCTACAGTCCTCTCCCCACACATGCTATAGTCCTCTCCCACACATGCTACAGTCCTCTCCCCACACATGCTACAGTCCTCCCCCACACATGCTACAGTCCTCTACCACACATCCTACAGTCCTCTCCCCACACATGCTACAGTCCTCTCCTCACACATGCTACAGTCCTCTCCTCACACATCCTACAGTCCTCTCCCCACACATGCTACAGTCCTCTCCTCACACATGCTACAGTCCTCTCCTCACACATGCTACAGTCCTCCTCCCACACATGCTACAGTCCTCTCCTCACACATTCTACAGTCCTCTCCCCACACATGCTACAGTCCTCTCCCACACATGCTACAGTCCTCTCCCCACACACTGCTCCATTCCACCATACATCTCTACTTACACACTTTTGACACCTCACATCTGATACCTTTATCACACTGCTTCAGCCTCTCAGAATGCCTCTTCGGGGTCCCTTCATTGGGCGGTATTAGCACACATGCACCTAGGTGTCCCTCGTGCCAACCCAGTGCCTAACCCTGTGCCCACTCACCGATCCGAATGTGCGTTCTCCCATCATAGACCAGCCATTCGTACACCTCGTCACTGAAGCAGAGAACATTGTGCTTCGTACACAGATCTGCGATCATCTGCAGCTCTTTCCTGGCAAACACCTACAAGGAAGGAAAGGGGTAGATGTGAGGGGGCTACTGACGGAAGGGATAGGAGCGAGAGGGCTGCTGAGGGAAGGGCGTAGAGTGTCGTAGAGTAGAGTGCCGTTGAGTGGAGTGGAGTGGCGAAGAGAGGAGTTGAGTGTTGCAGAGGTTAGATGGCTGCTGAGGGAAAGGGTAGAGGTGAGAGGGCAACTGAGGGAAGGGGTAGAGGTGAGAGGGCTGCTGAGGGAAGGGATAGAGATGACCGAGCTGCTGAGGGAAGGGGTAGTGGTGAGAGTTCTGCTGAGGGAAAGAGTAGAGGTGAGAGGGCTGCTGATGGAAGGGGTAGAGGTGAAGGGACTGCTGAGGGAAGGGGTAGAGGTTAGCGGGCTGCTGAGGGAAGGGGTAGAGGTTAGCGGGCTGCTGAGGGAAGGGGTAGAGGTGAGAGGGCTGCTGATGGAAGGGCTAGAGGTGAGACGGTTGCTGATGAACGAGTAGAGGTGAGAGGGCTGCTGAGGGAAGGGATTAAAGTGAGAGGGAAGGGATAGAGGTGACAGCTACTGAGGAAGGGGTAGGTGAAGGGGCTGCTGAGGGAAGGGGTAGAGGTTAGGGGGCTGCTGAGGGAAGGGGTAGAGGCGAGAGGGCTGATGAGGGAAGGAATAGAGGTGAGAGGGCTGCTGAGGGAAGGGGTAGTGGTGGAGGGCTGGTGAGGGAAGGAAGAGGGGTGAGAGGGCTGCTGAAGGAAAGGACTGAGGTGAGAGGGCTGCTGAGGGAATAGGTAGAGGTTAGAGGGTTGCTGAGGGAAGGGATCGAGGTGAGAGAGCTGCTGAGGGAAGGGGTAGAGGTTAGAGGGCTTCTGAGAGAAGGGGTAATGTGAGAAGGAAGGGGTAGAGGTGAGAGGGCTGCTGAGAGAAGGGTTAGCGGTGAGGGGGCAGTTGAGGAAAGTGGTGGAGGTGAGGGGGCTTCTGTGGGAAGGGATAGGGGTGCGAGGGCTGCTGAGGGAAGGAAGTAGTGTCGTAGAGTGAAGGGATAGGGGAGAGAGGGCTGTTGAGGGAAGGGATAGAGGTGAGTGGGCTTCTTAGGGAAGGGGTAGAGGTTAGTGGAATGGCAGAGAGTGGAGTGGCAGAGAGTGAAGTGGCATAGAGTAGAGTGGCAGAAAGTGGAGAGTAGTAAATTGTTGTAGAGTGGAGTGGCATAGAGTGGAGTGGTGTAGAGTGCCAGAGTGGAGTACAGTGTCTTAAGATTGTTTTGGAGTGTTGTAGTGTGGAGCAGAGTGATGTAGTGTGGAGTGTCATAGAGTGGAGTAAAGTGGTGTGGAGTGGCATAGAGTAGAGCATAGTGTAGATTTGAGTATCATAGAGTGGAGTGCCAGAGTGGAGAAGTGGCATAGAGTGGAGTGGCATAGAGTGGAGTGGCGTATAGTGGCGTGGCGTACAGTGGAGTGAAGTAGAGTGCCATAGAGTTGAGTGGTGAAGAGGGGAGTAGAGGTGAGAGGGCTGTTGAAGGAAGGGTTGGAGGTGATGGGGCTGCTGTGCAAAGAGATAGAAATGAGAGAGCTGCTGAGGGAAGGAAGAAGTGCCGTAGAAAGCAATAGCATAGCGTGTAGTGGCAGAGAGTAGAGTGGTAGTAAGTGGAGAGCAGTAGATTGTTGTAGAATGGAGTGCCATAAAGAGGCTGAGAGTGAAGTGGCATAGATTGGAGTGGCATGGAATGTCTCAGAGTGGAGTGGAGTTGAGTAGAGTGTTGTGGAGTAGAGTGGAGTGGCATAGAGTGGAGCGACATGGTGTAGAGGGGAGTGCCATAGAGTGAAGAAGAGCGTACCAGAGTGGAGTGGCATAAAGTGAAGTGGCATAGAGTGGAGTAGAGTGTCAGAGTGGATTGGCATAGAATGTCGAAGAGCAGAGTGGCATAGAGTGAAGTAGTATCAGAGTAGAGTGGCTAAAAGTGTAGTAGTGAGTGGAGTGGCGTAGAGTTTCGCAGAGTGGAGTGGCATCGAGGAGTGTGGAGTGGTGCAGTGTTGTAGAGTGGAGTTGCGTAGACTTTCGCTGAGTGAAGTGCATAGAGTGGAATTAGAGTAGTGTCAGAGTGAAGTAGCATAGAGTGGGGTAGAGTGGAGTAGTGTTGCAGAATAGAGTGGAGTAGAGTTTCACAGAGTTGAATGGCGTAGAGTGGAGTGGCATAGAATGAGTAGCATTTCCAATGAAGCCGTTCCTCTATGCTATCAAACGATCACCCAAAATCGTATAGGCAAAAAAGGAGGTGGCCTAGCTTTTGTGTTCAGACAAACGTTACATATCACTAAAGTTGACAACGTCTCCATAAAACATTGTGAGGCCCTTTTCACTAGATGCAATCCTATATCGTCTTCCTCCTGTAACTCCCTGCTCCTTTACAGACCTCTGCCTAGCAAGGCAACCTTCCCAGACGCACTTCTAGACATGGTTTCAAACCTGATAGGACTACACTCCAACCAATGCGTTTTGGGTGACCTCAACATTTGGTTTGACAAACCACATATGCCCCATCTGAAACAAATCATCGCTGGCCTAGAAACACTGAATCTGTATCAGGTCGTCCATGATCCCACACACATCGCTGGACACATCCTAGATGTCATTTTTGCTAATACAGAACTAGTTACCTTTCAAACAATGACTCCAGTCACATGGTCAGAGCACCATTTGCTTGTCTTTCAACATAAAACAACACTAAGCGACGCACCTAAAACCACCTTACGTGCATCCACGTATCGGCAGTGGAACAAACTCAATTTGGAACACTTAGAAACACAACTAACATCCCGTACAGATCTACAAACAATAAATTCTGTTAAAAAACGATATGAGTGGCTACAGGAAGCTTTTGATATCCTGATACCACTCAAAACCGCACAACATAACAAAAGAAAACACGCACCTTGGAGAAATACGGAGACAAATGGGATAAAACAACAATTTAGAAAGCTGCAACGTGCCTGGCTCAAAACAAACGCCAAACAAGGCAACCTTGGCCTACAGAAAATTAACAGATTTTACAAAACGGCTATCAAGAAAGCGAAGAAAAAATATTATTCAGACAGAATTCAAAATGCTAAATGTGCAAATGAATTCTATAAAATTCTCAATTAATTTAGTAAACCAAATTACCTAGAAACAGCTCATCCCGTTAGGGGCAAACTGGCAAATCATTACGAGGACAAAGCAGACACGTTGGACTCATACATAAAACAGAGACAAAGCATGAGCACTAACCCTTGTACAAAATAACAATCCAAGAATACTCTATCCGAGCCTCTTCGTTCCTTCCGACACATCTCACACAATGAATTTATGGATCTGGTCAAAGCAAGCAGGCCTGCCGGCAGCCCGTCTGACCCGTGTCCACCGTAAACTTTCAAGACAATTCTTCTAACAACCTCTGCTGCCACTCCTGTGAGGAGAATCATCAACAACTCCTTAACTACTGGAATATTCCAGAAGGACTCAAAATGTCATACATATGCCCTTTACTGAGGAAAACAAACTTAGACCCGCTGAACCCTGACAACTACAGACCCATTACTAATGGACATTTCCTGGGCAATCTGATCAAAAGAGCAGCTTTTGCCCAGATGTCTCAATTCATTGAATAGAGAATGACATACTTTCAGATTTCCAAACCGGATTCCGTCCCTGGAAGAGGCACAGAATCTGCCCTCCTTGCCATCTGGTATGACCTGAAGAGCGCATTTGACTGCAAGGAGGTTGCTGCGCTACTTCTCTTGGACCTCTCGGCCGCCATTGACACGGTTGACCATGACACTCTGATACAAAGACTTCAGGAAGTTGGTATAGAGCGGACTGGTCTAGACTGGATCACCTCCTATCTTTGCAACGGAACTAATGTCATCCATACCCCACCTTTCTCGTCTAAACCGTACTCCACAAAAGCAGGGGTCCCTCAAGACTCTATCATCTCACCCATGCTTTTGAACATCCACATGAAGTCATTACCGGCGCTGATCAATCAATTTCACCTCACGTGCTATAACTATGCAGATGACACGCAAATACTCCTTAAACTGGAATGCCCCAATATTGGAAAGTCACCAATTTATTTGCAGCTGTCTAAGAGCAATGGATCAATGGATGAAGTGGAGCCATCTCAAATCGAATGCTTCCAAAATGGAAATACTCACGTGTGGCGATTGGAAAAATTATGACCCGCTCGCCGTGTGACCTGATGATCTGGGAACACCGCCTTCAATATCGAAGGAAGTAAGAAACCTCCGAATGACCATGGACTCCAAGCTATCGATGAATGCCCAAGTGGACAAACTAGCAAGATCAAGCATTGAACCCATAAAAACTCTGCAACGAATCTTGCCCCATTTGGGATTTCCACACAAGGTCCAGGCTGCCATCTCCCTTGTTTTGTCCAAACTCAATTACACCAATAGCCTTGACCACGTATCACCTTTAAAGACTATGAAAAGGCTACAACGGATCCAGAACTCGGCTGCCAGACTACTCTTGCATATCATACCGCGAGACAACATCTCCCCTGCCTTGAAAGCCCTGCATTGGTTACCGGTTGCCAGAAGATCCACTTTCAAGCTGCTTTGTATCACCCACAAAGCGATACATGGAACGGGACCGCTCTTCATCGGGAATAAAATCAACAAACCCATTCAACAAAGGAACTGCCACTCTAGAGTGGACCTCGCCTCAAAATCCCAACGTACAAAAAAAACCATGGGTGGCACATCCTTCTCTGTTCAAGCATCAAAACTATGGAACTCTTTACCCCCCAACATAAGATCCACAGATAACCACCTTATCTTCAGAAAACTACTCAAGAGTTTGCTCTTCCCCACATAACCACCATACTCACATATAAATGTACAGCATATCCTTCTGTATATAAGCATGTATTTGTACTATAGCTCTGTACCTATATATGTGTATTGCTTTGTATAAACGTGTAGAATACATGTTTAAAAAATATATATTATATATAGACATTCATTAGTTCTGCTTGATAACTGTACATATTACTGATAGTTACATTATTCTATGTTTTAACATGTATATGTGACATCATAAATAACGACATCTTTTTATCATAACTATTTTCTACACTTGCTTCACCATCTACAAAACAAATATCCATATATATAAAACTAAATAAAACTAATTTGAAGTACAAGAAGACTTGAAAGCCGGAGTTTATTTAATGTATCTTTGATCTACATATACTACCTTCCTTTATGCACCTATAGACCTTCCATCTACTTATGGATCTATATCTCTATTACTTTTGGATCTATATATTTATCACTTTTCCTTAGTTATTACTTTTCTTCCCATTCAGCCTATCCAATGCACTATCCTATTTTTCACTCTATACCGCTCTCAATATATCCTCCAGCTCAACCCTCTGACTCATCTCAAACCTCTTTCTACTACTCTTTCCAATGCACTACCCTATTTCCCACCCTATACCTCTCTCAATATATCCGTTACCGCCACTCTCTCATTCATCCCAAACCCCATACCACTACTATGATCCCCAAAATAACCATTTCGAGACTCTTCCCTATTCCACCCCTCCTTGCATCATCTCATACCTGTTTTTACAATTCAAATCCTCAAAAACAAGCCTTTCTAAACCCTCCCTGTGACTCTTCCCCCTCCACCTCCCTTTTACTCATCTCAAGCCTCCTCCTACTGCTATGAGCTCCCCCAAAAAATCTAAATCCATCCCTCTAATCCCTCCACTATCCTTTTCAATCGAAATAACTGACTAACATTTTTTTTTATATAACAAACTTTGTGCCATAATTCAGAGGACATTCCAGTATAACAAAGATTCCTGGCATTTTCGTTTTAGGTATAGCATTGACCTATCTTTCTCCACAAGTAAGTATATACATCCTTCAATCCCCGTATCTATGATATACACAGCATGGGAATTACAATGTAATAAATGCAATATGTAGAATCATACTTATGAATAATTAACATCTTCAATGTACCTTGGCATGTAGTTATACTTATATTCCTTAAACTAAGTTACTTACCCCCTCCCTTCCCCTCCCACCCTTCCTGGCCTGCCCGTGTGTCTCCATTTATTCCGTATCATATCCTTGAAAAATCTTGGATTCCAACCTATATCTCTGTTGTACCATGGGCCTTCCCTCATAGTTTACCCTAATTGTCGCCAGCTTCATGGTAAGTGTCAGCCGGAATCAGGAGAGTGGATCAAGAAATGTAAGTGGGATATCCAACTGTGTGAGGTCTTCTAACATGATGTCCCAGTCCATGGAGATGGGACGTTTTCTCAACCCCCTCGCCTCCTCTCGTCTAAGTGCCGCGCTTTCCGCGCTGCCTCATCGGAGTACCTCCTCCTTCCATAAATGTAGTGGGGGGCTCCTCGGGGATTTCCACCTCAATTGCTCTAATCGCTAATATAAGTGCTAGATCTGGGAAACGCACTTGAACCTTCTGGGCTTTGGTGTGCTTGCGTAGACCCAATAGACCCTCCAAAATGTTGTCTGTCAGTGTGAGATGCGTGATTTCTCCCAGCAAATTACGAACGTGTCCCCAGTATTCCCTAAGGTGTGGGCAAGCCCATAACATGTGAACAAATCCAGCCTCCTCCTCCCTACACCTCGGGCAGTAGCTCTGGGCCTCCGAGAGCATCCAGTGTATCCGTTTCGGGGTCAAATACGCTCTATG
Source organism: Triturus cristatus (assembly GCF_964204655.1). Lineage (NCBI taxonomy): Eukaryota > Metazoa > Chordata > Amphibia > Caudata > Salamandridae > Triturus > Triturus cristatus. The sequence continues at coordinate 1,176,640,589 of NC_140580.1, read as the reverse complement.
GAGAACCATGTACTGTATAAAATTGAGCCTGGCTTTGCGGGAGACCCGCTTGGGGTGCTCCAAAATGCTTTCCCATGCCCTGTCCGTGATTACCGTGTCTGTAGTTCCTGCCCATTTTTCACGGAGGTCCGCAAGATGGAAGCCTGTGTTCGGATGCCGGTATATAGCCACTTCACTAGGTGGCCACCCCTCCCCATATAATAAAGAAGATGCACCAGGTCATGTTGTGGAGGCTTGTTACGCTGGGGTGCCCATGTCGTCTTGATGTAATGCGCTGTCATTGCATGTAACAAGTAAAGTCGGTTAGGAGCCCCAGTGTTCCTCACGAATGTATCATGATCCAGGAGTATACCATCCCCAAAGAATGAACCTACCTCCGCTACTCCCGCATCTATCCAATCCTGTATCTTAGGCATTGTAATTCTACCACCCATGACTGACAGCCCTAGCAGTGGGACATTAGGTGCGTAAGGAATCGTGCTCGACGTATATTGTAGTGCCTTTTTCCAACATTGCAGAGCTGCTTTCAACAGCGGTGGGCCGTCGGAGGGTGGTTTCGCACTTGGGAGCAGCAAACTATGTAGTGTACCCTTCTCTAGATCTTGTGCATTAAAGTTTATTTCTTGTAGGTTCCGGCCTGCCGTCCAGAAAGACAGCCATTGTAATTGGACGGCATAATAATATGCCTGGAAATCAGGGACACCCAGCCCTCCTTGGGCAACTGCAGTTTCTTGAGACTTAGTCTGCGTCGGCCTCCTCCCCAAATGAGTTCCAATAAGAGTGTGTCTAAAGTGCGAAATGTGGCCTGGGGCACCATCAGGGGCAGATTGACAAAGAGGTACAATCACCTGGGTAGCATCACCATCTTGGAGATGGCTATCCTTCCCATCACAGACAGCGGCAGGGAGGTCCAGAAGGAAATGCTAGGACGTAGTGAGGCTATGGCCTTCATTAAATTACCTTCCAGTTGTTCTAAAGGAGCTCTGTATACGTTAATACCTAAGTACTTAAAAGTATCCAATGCCACCGGGATCTGGTAGGTGCCGCATCGGAGCATATCTGGACGTAGACCTTCTTGGAAGTAAAAGGCATGAGACGTTCCTGCATTAATCGCTAGCCCCGATATAGTCTCGAAGGCGGAGAAGACTACAGGAAGTGGACTCGCCTCATTATCTAGGTTGCGCAAATATATGAGAATATCGTCTGCATATATTGAGACAAGGTGGGTATTATCCTGTATGGGAATTCCTAAAACTCCAGACGACCGCCTCAAAGCTATGGGCAGCGGTTCCAGCGCAAGCACAAACAGGAGAGGGGAAAGTGGGCACCCTTGCCGGTACCTCTGTGAACTGCGCATTCTGGGGATATATACCGTCCCGTGCGTGCCCTTGCAGTAGGTTCAGCATACAGTAGGCGTATCCACTTCAGAAAATCGTGGGGGTACCAAAATGCAACAGGGCCGCAAACATGTACTACCACGTCAAACGCCTGACGTAAATCCAACGCCAGACATCCCGCCTTGTCATATTCACTGGGAACAGCCCTCATGATATTGTGTAATCTCCTAATATTGAGTGAAGTGCTACGTGCGGGAAGAAACGCACATTGGTCGCTGTGTATAAGAGTGGGAAGAGCGGGGATCAAGCGATTGGCTAAGGCTTTACTAAGAATTTTGTATTCGGTAGCCAGTAACGACAGTGGTCTATAATTGGACATCTCAGTGTTATCTCTTCCGGGCTTGGGGAGTGACACCACCATAGTTTGCATCGTGGATTGCAGTAATCTACCAGTTTCCCAAGCCGTTTTATATAATTCCTCCAGTTTAGGCGTTAAAACCTCTGAGTATGTCGCATAAAATTCAACGGGTAGGCCGTCTAGGACCGGGAATTTATTGCAGTTAAGGCCTTTGATCGCTACTTTAATTTCATGTTGTGTAATGGGGCCTAAAAGGCTCTTTCGCATGGTTGCCGCGATCTTGGGAATCTGTAATCCATCAAAGAAAGCATCTATTAGGCCATCTTCTATAGATGTTGGTGCCGCATACAAAGTACTCAGGTGATTGCAAAATGCTTTGTTAATTTCTATTTGAGTATGAATCAGCCCCTTCTGTGGTGAACGGATACAGGTGATCACAGGCGTTTCTAGGTTGTTCTTTAGTAGTCTTGCTAGTAACGTTTCTGACTTGTCGGCGTCAGTGTGTTTCAGTTGTGTATGTGCCCGGCAATCCATGAGTCCTGGAGAGATGCCCTTTTGTCCACCTCAGCCACTGCGGCCGGCTCCAGCTCTGTCATTAGTGATTCTATATTTACAAGTCTTTTGTGTGTTTCTTGGCGCCCCCCTACAGTAGCACTAATTGCCGAGCCTCGAACCACTACTTTGAACGCATCCCAGTCTATGAGGTTGGAGGATGCTGTATTCCAGTTGTCTGTGAAGTAATTATTAATGGTATCTAATAATGTGGTCCGAAAGGGGGCATCCTCTAGGAGTTGGGGCCATAGCCTCCAAGTCGGCACAGGGTTCGGAACCCTGCCCCATGTTAAAGCCACTTCTAGGGGGTTGTGATCTGAAAAAGTTTTGGTTAGATATGTAGATTTATGTATTTGTGTAGCTATTGTGTGGGAGCACAGAAATCTATCAAGCCTGGTATGAAGTTGATGGACTGGGGAGTAAAAAGAATATTCCTTGTGTGTAGGATCTAGCTTGCGCCATGTATCTATGAGACCCCAGTCCTGCATCCAAGTGTTCAAGAATTCAGCCTGCTTGTGTGCAGAAATAACTGACTAATATATTCACCACTCAAATTACTTTAATATTTTTTACTATACTAATTCACCACTAATCCTTTATGGGTTCTGGAGTAGCGTACTACTCACCAAAAAAGCGCTTCAACACCTCATCACGGGTAGCAAGCGCTATACAAATGCAAAACTTTTTACCTTCTACTACCTTTTCGCAATCCTTCTCAATCCAAATAATTGACTAACATGTCCACCACTCAAATTACTTTCATATTTCACTATACTAATTTACCACTAACACTATACGGGTTCCAGAGTAGCATGCTACTCGCTGAAAAAAAGCACTTCAACCCCCCATCAGGGGTAGCAAGCGCTATATAAATCCAAACTCTTTCCCCTCTCTATCCCTCCACTATCATTCTCAATCCAAATAACTAACTAACATATCCACCACTCAAATTACTTCCCTATTTTCACTAAACTAATCCATCTCTAATCCTTTCTGGGTTCCGAAGTAGCGTGCTACTCGCCAAAAAGCACTTTGATGCCTCGTCTGGGGTTGTAAGCGCTATATAAATGCAATTAGAATACATTTACAATACAATACAATATGAGTTGCAAAGAGTTTCAAAGCGGAGAAGAGTAGAGCAGAGAGGGGTGGAAATGTGTAGAGCTGAGGAGCATAAAGTCGAGTTTTGTAAAGTGGAGTGTCGTAAAGCAAAGTAGAGTGTCATACTGCGGCATAGAGTGGAGAAAAGTGGTGTGGCATAGAGTGTAAAAGAATGTCAGAGGGGGTACAGTGTCGTAGAGAATAGTAGAGTGTTGTGGGGTGTCGTAGAGTGAATTCTTGTAAAGTGGAATGTTGTAGATTGAAGCAGCATAGAGCGTCAGAGTGGAGTGGCTTAGAGTGCTGTTAAGTGGCATGCCGTACAGTGGAGTGGCGTACAGTGGAGTAGAGTGTCAAAGTGGAGTACAATTTTGTGCAGCAGAGTGCCCTAAAGATGCATAGAGTGGAGTAGCATAGAGTGGAGTGGAGTAGTGTCTCGCAGAGTGAAGTGGTGTAGAGTGGCGCAGTGTAGAGTTTCATAGAGTGAAGTGTTGCAAGTGGAGTGGTGTTGTGGAGCTGAGTAGAATGTTGTGGAGTTTAGTAGAGTGGAGTGGAGTGGCATGGTGTAGAGTGGAGTGGCGTAGAGTGCAGAAGAGCATACAAGAGTGGAGTGGCGTAGAGTGAAGTGGCATAGAGTGGCATAGACTATCAACGAGTGGAGTGGCATGAAGTGGAGTAGTGGCAGAGTGGAGTGGCATAGCATGCACTGTTGTAGAGTATTGTGGTGTAGCACAGAGTAGATTGTTGTAGAGTAGACTATCACAGAGTGGAGTGGTGTAGAGTGGAGTGGCGAAGAGTGGTGTGGAGTGGATTATAGTGGTGTACAGTGTTGTCGAGTGGAGTGGCGTAGAATATCGATGAGTGGAGTGGCGTAGCGGTTGATGAGTGAAGTGACAGAGTTGAGTGACGTAGAGTGCAGCGGCATAGAGTGGAGTAGAGTGTTGCAGAGTGGAATGGCATGGAGTGGAAAGGCATAGAGTGGCATAGAATGAGTAGCATAAAGTTGAGTGGAGTATAGTTGTGGAGTGGCGTAGGTTAGAGTGGCGTAGAGTGGAGTGGAGTAGAATGGAGTGCAGTAGAATGGAGTGGAGTTGAGCAGTGTACAGTTGAGCGGTATAGAGTGGAGTGTTGTAAAGTAGTGTTGTACAGCCGAGTAGAGTGTCATATACTGACAGACAGTGGGTAAAATGGTGTGAAGTAGAGTGGAGTGGCAGAGTGTAATAGACTGGAGTGTCGTAGAATGTCGGAGGGGAGAGTGTAGTAGAGTGTTGTGGAGTGGCGTACAGTGGATTGTTGTACAGTGGGATGTCGTAGAGTGGAGCAGCATGGAGAGTCATAGAGTGGAGTGGCACAGACTGTTGTAAAGTGGAGTGTCGTAGAATCAAGTGGTGTACAGTGGAGTGGTATAGAGTAGAGTAGAGTGTCTTAGAGTAGAGAACAGTTGTGTGGTGTAGAGTGTTGTAGAGCTGAGTGTCAGAGTGGAGTGGTGTATAGTCTCAAAGAGTGGAGTAAGTGGTGTAGAGTGGAGTTATGTTATGTTATTTGGATTTGTAAAACGCACAGGTACTCCTGGGAGTGTCCCGGCGCGAGCCTGGGGGAGGGCAGGTGGGCACGGAAGAGAGAAGCTCAGTTAATCAAAAAGGTAAGTCTTCAATTATTTTTTTTAATAGGCAGAAGTCTTGAATACTGCGGAGGTACAGGGGAAGTGAATTCCAGGCCGTGGTAGCTCTAACAGCAAGTGAGCTGCTCCCCATTCTAGTGAGCCTAAAGTGAGGGATATGGGCCAAGAACTGAGACTATGAACGAAGATATCTGGCAGGGGCATAGAACAGAAACCTCTTCCGCAGATAGATGGGGCTTAGAGCGTGCAAAGCACGATGGACCAGGGTCAAGGCTTTAAACTTGACTCGATTGGCCACAGGCAGCCAATGGAGTAGATGCAAATGCTAGCGAACACTGCTTCTCATCGGGATGTTAAAGACAAGTCTTGCAGCAGCATTCTGGACAACCTGTAGTTTGGGAAGGAGATAGCTCTGCAAACCGGTGTACAGTTCATCTGCGTAATCGAGCCGAGAGAGTATTAGGGCCCGCATCACTGTCTCCTTGGCTGCTCTGAGAAGAAGAGGGGGGACTCTCCTGAGGGTTTTTAGCATCCCAAAGCAGTTCCCTGCTAACTTCTTGATCTGGGTGGAAAAGAAAAGGTTCTCCTCGAACCAGACTCCCACATTTTTTGCAGGTTGCCCCGTTGAGGTTGGCAGGGGAAAATCAGCTGGCCAAAGAGTTTCTCTGAACAGAGGGGGAAAGGTCCCAAAGAGGAGAATTTCAGACTTATGCTAATTGCATTTAAGCTGTGCTGAGGAAAGCCATTTGAAGACTGCTTCCAAGCAATTTTTGGCCAAAGACGTGGAGCACTCTGTTTTTCCCCAGGTGAACAGAAGCTGTGTATCGTCAGCGTATGCTATAATTTTTGCTCCCAGCTCTTCAGTCAAGTAAATCAAGGGGGTACCATAAAGATTAAATAGAAGGGGGTACCCCGGTAGCCACCTCCTGCAGTAGGGAGGACAACTGGGGGGGCCAAACTTGTTGAGTGCACCCTTCCAAAAAGCATTTGAACCTGCTAGACTGGAGGCAAGGCTGAGCTTGAAGCCGAAGGCGGACGTTATGGCTATATGAACGAAGGGCAGTATGGTCCAACGGAGAATGGGCAGCGTGGCTGGCCGCTTCCGGGACGCTGACTGGCTTGCCTTCGGCGCACCAGCGGCACGTCTGAGCAGGGACATGTTTATAAGCAAGCCACCTAAACAACTAGAGCATACACTGTAAAACATGGCATCTCCAGTTATCCACCCCGGAAGGCAGCAGGAAGGGAAATGGAGGTCGAATTTCTCCTAAAGTGCGGAGTGCAGGTAGGTGCGAGCAGCAGCAGCACAAATATAAATTCAAGTGACAATTTCAATGATCAAAGTTAAAATAAGGAATATGCTACTTACCAGTATGCATCTGTTCTTGGCATGTAGAGCTGCAGAGTTGTACACTTAGCATAGGTCGCCATCTGGTGTTGGGCCCGGATGTTTGCAGTTTGTTTTTCTTCTTGGACCGTCTTTGGAAGTCACGAGTTTGGTGACTCCTCCTTCGGTCCGTACTGCGCATGGGCTTCGGCTCCATCCTCAGATTGTTTTTCGCCAACAGGGAAATGATGGAGCGTAGTAATAACAGTGAGAAACCCATGTGTGTTGTATCTAAATAAGATGGACTGGAACGGATACAGGTAGCCGGGGAGGCGGGTGGGCGTGTACAACTCTGCAGCTCTACATGCCAAGAACAGATGCATACTGGTAAGTAGCATATTCCGTTCGAGGCATATGAGCTGCAGATTGTACACTTAGCATAGATTATATAGCAGTACCCAACCTTAGCGGCGACCACCGGTATCCGTTGCAGCTGTTTGAAAGAGTGTTTTTAGTACAGCCTGGCCCACCCTAGCTTGCTGCTGGGAATGCACATCTACACAGTAGTGTTTTGTGAATGTGTGCGGTGTAGACCATGTGGCTGCCTTGCATATGTCATCTAAGGGTATATTCCCTAGAAAAGCCATAGAAGCCCCTAACTTTCTTGTAGAGTGGGCTTTAGGGGGAACAGATAATGTTCTCTTTGCCTTCTGATAGCAAATTTGTATGCATTTTACAATCCACCTAGCTATCCCTGATTTTGAGATGGGGTTGCCTTTATGTGGTGGAGAAAAGGAAACGAACAACTGTTTGGTCTTCCTGAAGGGTTGCGTTCTTTGTATGTAATATAGCAACGCTCTTTTCACATCTAGTGTGTGTAAGGCCCTTTCCGCAACAGATTGGGGTTGCGAAAAGAAGACAGGTAATTCCACTGATTGATTGAGGTGGAAGGGGGTAATGACTTTGGGCAGGAACTTCGGATTAGTTCGAAGTATGACCTTGCTGTGATGCATTTGTATGTAAGGTTCCTGTATGGTGAACGCTTGTATTTCACCAACCCTTCTAAGGGAAGTGATAGCTACAAGGAAAGCTGTTTTCCAGGTGAGAAATTGTAGCTCACATTTGTGCATTGGTTCGAAGGGCGGACCCATTAGTCGTGTAAGGACCAAATTTAGATTCCATACAGGGGAGGGTGGTGCCCTGGGAGGAATTACTCGTTTAAGGCCTTCCATGAAGGCTTTAATAGCGGGCACTCTGAAGAGTGACAAATGCTGTCTGTTTTGTAGATAGGCAGCGATCGCTGCTAGGTGTAGGCGTATGGATGAATACGCCAGGTTACACCTGTGAAGATGGAGCAGATAGCATATGATGTGTTGTATGGATGCATCTAGAGGGTTGATTGTATTGTTACGGCAGTACATTACAAATCTTTTCCACTTTGCGGCATAGCATGCTCTAGTGGTAGGACGTCTGGCTTCCATGATGATGTTCATGCAATCAGGGGGAAGGTTAAGGTACCCGAATTCTAAGATTTCAGGAGCCAGATCGCCAGGTTGAGCTGAGCTGGGTCCGGGTGCCTGATTTCTCCATGGTTCTGGGTTAGGAGGCATGGGGAAAGGTGCAGTTTTTGATGTGGTACCACTGATAGTTGTAGTAGCGTGGTGTACCACGGCTGTCTGGCCCACGTCGGAGCTACCAGAATGAGTGTGAGGGAGTGCTGTTGTAGTTTCCTGACCACTAATGGAATTAGTGGGAGAGGTGGAAAGGCGTATGCAAATCTGCCTGACCAGTTCATCCATATCGCATTGCCCTTGGACAATGGGTGTGGGTATCTGGCGGCGAAGCTTGGGCATTTTTTGTTTTCGTGGGTGGCGAAGAGGTCTATTTGAGGATGCCCCCACTGTCGGAAGAATGGGGGAAGAACTTGTGGATGCAGTTCCCATTCGTGTAGTTGTTGAGTCTGTCTGCTGAGCAGATCTGCTATGGTGTTTTGTACGCCTGGAACATGTTGTGCCAGGAGAAAAATGTTTTGGGGAATTGCCCATCTCCATATGCTCTGGGCTAAGCGGGAGAGCTGGGGAGAGTGTGTCCCCCCCTGTTTCTGTATATAATACATCGCAGTCATGTTGTCTGTGCGAATGAGGACTGCTTTGCCTGAAATCTGCTTTTGGAAAGATTTTAGGGCTAGAAAGATCGCCAAAAGCTCCAGATGGTTGATGTGGAGCGTTTTTTGCTGTGGCGTCCATAGACCTTGCATTGTGAGGTGTAAGAGGTGCGCTCCCCAGCCGGAGAGCGATGCGTCCGCTGTTAGAGTCACTTGGGGAACCGGGTCCAGGAACGGCCGTCCCTTGGAAAGGTTTGTGGTGTTCCACCACTGCAGAGAGTGATGTGTGCGGCCGTCCACCAACACCAGATCCGTCAGCTGACCCTGGGCCTGGTTCCACTGTTGTGCTAGGCACTCCTGAAGTGGACGCATGTGGAGTCTTGCATGGGGCACTATGAAGATGCAAGACGCCATCATCCCTATGAGCTTCATAAACACTCTTGCTGGTAGAGAGTGTTGAGGAAGGAATATTTTGCGTAAGGCTAGAATGCTTGTGATTCTGGCTGAGTTTGGATAGGCAATACCTTTTGAGGTGTCTATGGTGGCCCCGAGATATTGCTTTGTGTGAGATGGTATGAGGTGGGACTTTTGGTAGTTCACCGTGAAGCCTAGCTGATGAAGCAGTTGGATGGTGCTGTTTGTATGTTGCACGCATTGGTGGTAGGACGCGGCTTTTATGAGCCAGTCGTCTAAGTAAGGGAAGACGTGAACATGTTGACGTCTGAGGTGTGCTGCTACTACTGCTAGGCATTTGGTAAACACCCGTGGTGCAGTGGTGACCCCGAAGGGGAGAACCTTGAATTGGTAATGTTGCCCGTCCACCACGAACCTGAGGTATTTTCTGTGAGAGGGGTGTATTGGAATGTGAAAGTACGCGTCTTTCAGATCCAGTGTTGTGAGAAAGTCTCCCTGGCAGAGGAGTGGGAGGACCTGTTGTAAGGTGACCATGTGAAAGTGGTCTGAATGTATGTAGGCATTTAGAGGCCGGAGATCCAGAATGGGTCTGAGGGTCTCGTCTTTCTTTGGGATTAAGAAATATAGGGAGTAGACCCCTAGATTTCGTTGATTGCCGGGTACCTGCTCTATGGCGTGTTTCTGGAGGAGCGAGAGTACCTCTTGTTTGAGCAGTGTGGAATGCTCTTGGGACATTGGACGGTGCCTTGGTGGGATATTGGGTGGGGTAGATGTTAGCTCGAGGCAGTACCCTGACCGAATGATTTGGGTCACCCATTTGTCCGATGTTATGGACTCCCATACGTGGATAAAATCTTGTAGTCTGCCCCCGACCGGAGTGGAATGGTCTGGGGGGAGCGAAGGGGAGTCATTGTGCGGGTGGGGTGGCAGAACGGGTATTGTTGGTTTTGCCCCTGCCCTTATTGTTGTTGCCTCTGTAACCACCTCTTTGGTTGCCCTTTGAAAAGGTATTTTGAGGAGGGGATTTGTAGGAGGTAGAGGCATTATCGGTGGAGGAGCCTCTACCTGTGCCACGAAAGGACGAGCGTCGAAAGGAACGCTTAGAGGCTTGGGTCTGGAGCGCTCCCATAGACTTCGCTGTGTCTGTATCTTTCTTCATTTTTTCGAGCGCTTCGTCTACCTTTGGGCCAAAGAGTGTTTGCTGGTCAAAGGTGTGATTAAGTATTGATGTCTGGACCTCAGGCTTGAACCCTGATATCCTGAGCCAGGCATGGCGGCGAAGCAGGACACTGGTGTTTATGGCTCTAGAAGCAGTGTCTGCTGCATCGAGGGCACACTTAATGGAGGTGTTTGTGATTAGTTTGCCCTCCTGTATCAGGTCATGAGCTTGGCGTTTGTATTTCTCTGGAAGGTGCTGCATAAGAGCCTCTAATTCATCATAGTGTGCTCTATCATATCGCGCAAGCAGTGCTTGTGTATTTGCAATGCGCCACATGTTTGCAGCCTGGTAGGCGGTGCGTTTACCAGACGCGTCCAGAAGTTTAGATTCCTTGTCTGGTGGTGGGGCATCTCCTGAGGATTGGGAGTTAGCCCGCTTTCTAGCTGTGGAGACAACTAGGGAATCTAGAGGAGCAGGGCCCTTGATGTATGCAGGGTCTGTGGGTGCCGCCTTGTACTTCTTCTCTATTCTAGGGTTTAGTACTCTGGCTCTGACAGGGTCTTTGAATACCTCTGTAGCGTGCTTGGTGACACCCTTAAGCATGGGTAAAATAGCAGTGGAACGATCTTGTAAATCAAATGTATCCAGTAGGAAGTCTTCTTCCACTGGTTCCGTGTGCATGTCCACCCCATGGTAGTGTGCTGCTCTCTGCACTAAATGGTGAAACCCTAAAGAGTCCTCTGGAGGAGACGGCCTTGATGGGTATAGGTCGTCTTGAGGTACATTGGGTACATCAGGGTTATTATAATCCTCCCATGGATCTGGGGTCCCTGGTGGAGTGGGATCCATTGGGGCGTCCCCTGGGTCATTGTCCGGGTCCCCGTCATCCGGATCTGGGGATGGGGTCGGATCGTAGTGAGGTAAAGGTGGAGGGGGTGGTGGTGGGAGGGGGGGTGGCAGTGGGGAGGGTACTCTAAGGGGAGAAGTAGCTGAGTCCCTCTTTTTGGGTGGAGGAGGAGGAGCCGGAGCCTCAAGGCGACGCTTCTTAGTAATCACAGTCAAAAGGCCAGTCTTTGGATCTCTGGACAAAGTCTTTTGTAAAGGGTCTGGTGTAAACAGAGCCAATGGCGCCGAGTCGTCTGTCGGCACCGGCGATTTCGGAACCGGAGGTTTCGATGTTCTGTGTACGCCCTGCTTTTTGGAGGTCTCCGTGTGTTTCGGCGTCGAATGCTGTTTCGGCGCCGGAGCGTCGGTGCCGACCGATTTCTGTTTGTGTTTGGTCGGCGCCGAGTGTCCAGGCTTCGGCACCGGTGGTTTCGGAGTCGAGCTGGATTTTGCAGGCTTCGGTGCCGAGTGGTGTTTATCGGCACCGGGCGTCGGCTGGCTCGATCCCGAGCTGCCGTGAGACTTTGAGTGCTTCGACACCGGGCCCGAAGGTGGGGTGATCGAGGCTTTGGTTTTGGTTTTGCCCAGGCCGGCAGGCGAGGGAGTAACCGGAGTCTCTTTGGTTTTCGGTGCGGGGCTGGGAGGGGGCATTGTACTCACGGCCCGCTGTCCTGGTGTTACGTCCTCCAGGTCGGAGTCGTCGGCCTCGGAAGCGCTGACGATGTCTTCTCCCAGTTCGGTGTGTGTCTGCCCCGAAGCTTCGGCGTCGTCTCCGAAGATGTCCGGTGGAGCTGTCGAGGATGAGTGCGCCATGGTGCGTCGAGCCCTTCGATCTCGGATCGTTTTCTTCGATCGAAAAGACTTGCAGGCGGGGCAGTCTCGAGCCTCGTGTTCCGGAGAGAGGCAAAGGTTACACACCTGATGGAGGTCGGTGTGGGGAAATTTAGACCCACATTTTGGGCACTTTTTAAACGGAGTCCTTTCCATCGGCCGGGACCGGAGTCGCGGAGGGCCCGAAGGCCGGTGTCGATGTACGGGATGGAAAAAGTGCCGCTTCGAGAGATGAAGATGATGAAGGAACTCGAAGAATCGAGGATTTTCCGTCGAGGCTGGAACCGTAGAAGTTCGAAGCCGGAGTACGAAGTATCACATCCGAGCCCGATGGCGGAAAAAAACAATCTGAGGATGGAGCCGAAGCCCATGCGCAGTACGGACCGAAGGAGGAGTCACCAAACTCGTGACTTCCAAAGACGGTCCAAGAAGAAAAACAAACTGCAAACATCCGGGCCCAACACCAGATGGCGACCTATGCTAAGTGTACAATCTGCAGCTCATATGCCTCGAACGTACAGTTTAGGCGTTTAAAATGCAAGCGATAAAATAGTGGTGAACGCGGTGAAACGAACTGTGTCACTCAATCACCCCAAAGGCACAGAGTGAGTGGCACTGAGTGTCAGAGTGGAGTTGAGTGGAGTGTCGTAGAGTGGAGTATCAGCGTTGAATAGGGTGTCGTACAGTTGAGTGTTGTAGAACAAAGTAGAGTGTCGTAGAGTGTCATAGAGTGGAGAAAAGTGGCGTGGAATGGCATAGAGTGAAGTGGAATAGAATGGAGTGGAGCAGTGTGGAGTGGAGCGGTGCAGAGTGGAGCGATGTAGAGATGAGTGACGTAGAGTGGAGTATCAGAATTGAATAGAGTGTTGTACAGTGGAGTGTCAAAGAGTGGAGTAGAATGCCACACATTGAAGTGTCATGGAGTGCAGTAGAGGGGATTCCTGTAGAGTGGAGCAGCATAGAATGTCACAGAGTAGAGTGCTGTAGAGTGGAATAATCTAAAGTGGAGTAGAGTGTCAGAGTGAAGAAGAGTGTTGTGGAGATTTTGTAGAGTGAAGTGGAGTGGAATAGAGTATCGTAGAGTGGAGTGGAGCAGAGTGTCGTAGAGTGGAGCAGAGTGTCGTAGAGTGGGGTAGAGTGGAGCGCGTAGAGTGTCAGGGTGGAGTAGAGTGTGTGGAGCATTGTAGAGTGGAGTAGAGTGACGTAGTGTGGAGTGTCAGAGTGGAGTAAAATGGCGTGGAGTGAAATAGAGTTGAGTATAGTGTAGAGTTAAGTGTCAGAGTGGAGTGTTATAGAGTGGAGTGTTATAGAGTGGAGTGTTATAGAGTGGAGTGCCGTAGAGTGGAGTAACATAGAGGTGAGTGGTGTAGAATGGAGTAGAGTTCCGTAGAGTGCAGTGGCATAGAGAGTAGAGTGTTGTAGCGTGGAGTGGCAAAGAGTGGAGTGTTGTAGACAGGAGTAGAGTGGAATGGCATAGAGTGAGGTGTCAGAGAGTGGAGTGGTCGAGAGTGTAGTGAAGCAAAGTGCCATAGAGGGGCCTGGCATTGAATGGAGTGGCATACAGTGTGCCAGAGTAGAGTCTGGTAGAGTGAAGTGTCGTAGAGTGGAGTAGAGTGCCGTAGAGTGAAGTGGAGTAGAGTGTTGTTGAGTGGACTGTAATAGAGTGAAATGAATGAATGAATACAGAGATTTATTGAGGGAGTGCCTGCTCAGAAAGAGTGTCCAGGCACTATGAGGAGTGTAAGACAGAAAGAGTGCAGAGAGACTAGAGTGTTAAAAGCCAGGTCTTAAGTTTCTTTCTAAAGGGACTCTCGCCTTCAGTTTGACAGTTCAACTGGAAGCCTATTCCAGTGGGCCAAGAAGGGAGAAGAAAGTAAGTAAGTAGGGAGAAGGATCTGCCTCCTACTTTCTCAAGCCAGACCATAGGAACTTTGGCCAGATGGTCACCTGGAGAACGTGAGATTCTCATGGGTTTATAATGAAGTAATCTGGATGACTGGTTCATCGCTCTGTGCACAAGAAGAAGTGTTTTGAACAGGATCTGCTTGCTGCCAGGGAGCCAGCGCAGGTGGCTCAAATGTGGCGAGACACGAGCTCGACTGGGTAGACTGAGCACCATACGATCCCTCGCATTTTGGACCCTTTGCAATTTCCTCACCAAGTATTGTGGTAGACCAGCATAAAGGGCATTGGCATAATACAGCCTGGACATGATCACGGCCAGGATCAAGGTTTTCCTCATGGGTATAGAGAGGAAGGAGTAGTTTCTTACCTGTAACTCCAGTTCTGTAGTAGGGGTATCTCTGTTATAGTCATAATCTATGAATAATCCCCGCCCATGTGCGGGGACCCCGGAGCAATCAAAAATATCTCTTAAGCTGTCCCGCATTTGCAAACCTGCAAAGACACTTAAGAGACAGACAAAATAATACAGCCTAATCACCACAAGGCTGCACTGGCCAGCACTTCCTCTGAAGTGAACACAAAAGCCAAAATAAAGTTGAAATGTCATTTTTATTCACATTTGACATGTTCCTTTATTATCACACACTCCCTTCACCAAAATCCCCTTAAACAATAGAGAGGAAGGGGTGGACAGACAAGCCCTATAGGCTGTCATTATGTGTCTGCTAAAGGGATACCGTGCCTTTAAGAAACTCTCCAGAGACCCCCGGTATCCCAGGATGCACAGCCAACACAAGTTACTTTCAGTTCTTTTTGAAGGTGTATAACAACAGGCCTGATACCGTCAGGTTACTCCACCGGGGAGGAGGGAGGGTCGCTTATGACTATAACAGAGATACCCCTACTACAGAACTGGAGTTACAGGTAAGAAACTACTCCTTCTGTAGTAGGGGATCTCTGTGTATAGTCATAATCTATGAATAGAATGGCAAGCCCATCCCAACCAACAAGAAGCGGTGGAGTAAGACCAACCACCAACAAATCACTGTGCAAACAAATTCCTTAGCGAAGCCTGTCCAACCTGCGCATCTGCCCTAGCATCAGAGTCCAGGCAGTAATGCTTTGTAAACGTATGGACTGACTTCCAGGTGGCAGCCTTACAAATGTCAGCAATGGGAACATTCCTAAGCAAAGCGGTGGTAGCCGCCTTTCCTCTAGTCGAATGTGCCGTAGGCTTACCCCCTAATGTTTTATTAGCTTTTTGGTAACAAAGCTGAATACAGGAAACAATCCATCTGGAAATGGACTGCTTTGAGGTAGCTAAACCAGTTCTTACCGAACCATAATTAACAAACAGTTGATCCGACCTGCGGATATCTTTTGTCTTATCCAGGTAGAATTTCAACACCCTACGCACATCAAGTGAATGCAGAGACCTCTCCGCCGGAGAGGAAGGATGCTGAAAAAACGTAGGCAAAGTTATCATCTGATTCACATGGAAATCTGATATCACCTTAGGCAAAAATTTAGGATGGGTACGCATCACTACTTTAGAAGCATGGAAAACAGTATACGGCTCTTGGCAACACAGAGCCTGAATCTCACTCACCCTCCTGGCCGATGTAATGGCTACAAGGAAGGCCGCCTTCCAAGACAAATGCTGCAGCGAAGCCTTATGGATAGGTTCAAAAGGCTCCCTCATCAATCTAGATAACACCACATTCAATTCCCAAGGTGGAGAAGGCCTTCTAACAGGGGGAAACACCTTACGCAAACCCTCCAAAAAATCCTTAATCACAGGGATTTGAAAAAACGAGGTTTGAGAAGGGCCCTTCCTATACGCAGTCAGAGCTGCGAGATGAACCTTAATAGATTGGAAATTAAGCTCAGACTGAGCTAACTGCAGCAGATAAGGCAAAATAACGTCTTCTTTACAGGATGTAGGGTCAAAGTCCTTCGCCTTGCACCATAAGCAGAATCTCTTCCACTTATAGGCGTAGGAGGTCCTCGTAGACGGTCTCTTAGCCTCTTTTAAGATCTCCATACAGTCCTGAGGCAAGTTCAAGTGTCCATACTGCACTAGCTCAGGAGCCATGCTGCCAAACTCAAGGACGAGAGATTGGGGTGAACCATCTGCCCTCCGAACTTCGTGAGGAGGTCCGGCCGGCACGGCAGGCGCCGGTGTGGCAGAACAGACCGGTGAAGAAGGTCGGTGAACCACCATTGTCTCGGCCACTCCGGAGCAATCAGGATCATTCTGGCTCTGGATTGCGACAGCTTGATCAGCACCGCCGGAATCAGGGGAATGGGTGGAAAGGCGTAGAGAAAGCTGTTGGACCAGCTGATCCATAGTGCATTCCCCAGCGTCCCCGGCTGGTAGTACCTGGACGCGAAGTCGCGGCATTTGCTGTTTTCTGCCGTGGCGAACAAATCTATATCCGGAGTGCCCCATTCTGCGAAGACGTCTCTTAGCACGTCGTCGTTTAGCACCCACTCGTGGTTCTCTTGAACGAGTCTGCTGAGCGCGTCTGCTTGGGCATTCTGCACTCCCGGCAGGTGGGTCGCCGTGATCGTCAGATTCCTGGCCACCAGCCAGTTCCAGATCGCCTGTGCCTCCCGAGACAGGGTGCGTGACCGGGAGCCCCCCTGCTTGTTGAGGTAATACATGGTCGTAGTATTGTCCGTCTGAACCAGCAGGGAGGACGTCCTGAAGGAGGGATGGAACGCCTTCAAGGCCAAGTGTACTGCTCTGAGTTCCAAAAAGTTGATATGGTAGGTCGTCTCCATCTGCGACCATATCCCCTGAATCTGAAGAGGGCCCGAATGCGCTCCCCAGCCCTGGAGAGACGCATCGGTCACTATGGTCTGGGCCGGAATGTCCTTGTGAAAAGGGGTCCCCTTGCAGACATTCTCTGGGGAACACCACCATTTCAGAGACTGCCGAGCGTGCTGAGACAACTGGATCTTGTCCTCCCAACGCCCCCTCCTCTGGTCCCATTGATCCTCCAGACATTCCTGCAGGGGCCTCATATGCAGACGTGCATTGGGGGTGAGGAAGATGCAAGAAGCCATCGACCCCAGTAATGAAGACACCGTCCTCACCGTAGGAGAGCGGGCTGAGATGAGATGCAGAGCCTTCCCACGGATCGATAAGCGTCTCTCCTCCGAAGGACACACGCTTGCGGTCAAGGTATTGACTGAAGCCCCCAAGTACTGGAGACACTGCACAGGGATCGGCACTGACTTCGTCATGTTGATGTGCAGCCCCAGACGGTGAAGCAAAGCCGCCGTCCTGTTGAAATGGCACTGGGCTTCCTGATAAGTGGACGCTTTGATCAACCAGTCGTCCAGGTAAGGGTACACAAACACCTTGGTCTTCCGCAGGTGTGCCGCGACCACTGCCATGCACTTGGAGAACGTCCGTGGCGCAGACTTCAGGCCAAACGGGAGTACAGAATACTGGTAATGGTTGTTGCCTACCAGAAACCTCAGGAATTTGCGATGCTTTGGTGCGATCGGCACATGAAAGTAAGCGTCCTGCAGATCTATGGCGCACAGCCAGTCTCCTCGATGCAACTGAGGGTAAATCTGATGCAGGGACAACATACGGAACTTTTCTCGGCGGATCCACCTGTTTGCTTGACGCAGATCCAGAATAGGCCTGAACTCGTTCTTGTCTTTTTTTCTTACGAGAAAGAACCGTGAGTAGAGACCTTTTCCTTTTTGCCTCAAAGGAACAGCTTCTATCGCCTTCTTTTTTAATAGAACGTCCGCCTCCCGCTGGAGCTCCCGCACCATGTAAAGGGAGCGCACTGGTGGAATCTGTGGAGGCGAACTGGTGAAACGAAGACAGTAGCCATTGCAAACAATATTCAGCACCCACTTGTCCTGTGTTATTGTCCTCCACTCTGCCAGGTAGTGTTGAATACTTCCCCCCACCGGAGCGGGTAACGGATGAGGGGGAAGTAACTTTTCAGGGCTTCGACCCGGACGGGCCTTTGTTCCCCGCCGAGGACTGATGCTGGCCTCTGCCCCTCTGGCGCTTCTGAAAGGGCTGCCTCTGGTACTGCTGCTGTTGCTGGGGCTGTTGCTGGGGGCCCGACTGACGCCCTTGGCCCCTCTGCTTGGTGTAGCGCCTGCCCGAGGAACGGAAGGACCTCCTCTGCTCCTTAGGCCGCTCCAGCCCCACCGCCTTCAGAGTCTCCGCCTCAGCCTTCATGCGGGCCATCTCGTCATCCGCATGCGACCCGAATAACGTCGTGCCAGAGAATGGTAGATTGGCGATCTTCTGCTGCGCTTCCGGCTTGAGCGGAGTCAGCCGCAGCCAGGAATGCCTCCTCATATGTATGCCGTGGCAGTACCCATGGGCCGCCAACAACGACACGTCCCCCGCCGCACTGATGATCTGATTAGAGACCATCATGCCCTCGTTCAGCACCTCTTGAAAATCCTCCCTTTTGTCTCTGGGCAGGGAGGCCGCGAACTGTTGCAGGGAGTCCCAAAGAGACCTGTCATAGCGCCCCAACAGAGCGGAGGCGCTAGCGGCCTTCATTGTAGTAGCCGACGTGGAGCACATCCTCCTCCCCAAGGAGTCCATTTTGCGACTCTCCTTATCCGGGGGAGCCGTGGAGGAAGGCGTCGTAGAGTGTTGCTTACGAGCCGCCGCCACGATAACAGAATCCGGTGGGGGGTCCACTCTGAGGAACGCCGGATCCGAGTCAGGGGCCCTGTACTTCTTTGACAGTCTCGAGGGCGCCGGCTTCACCACGGCCGGCGTTAAGAACACCTCCATCGCAGGTTCCTCCAGTCCTGGGACCAGCGGGAGGAGGGGGCGCGACAGATGTACTTTATGCAAAGTCTCAAAAATCACAGACGTAGTGGGAATAGGGGTAGTCACTGATATCCCCAACTTCGCAGCCCCTCTCAGCAACACCTCCTGGAACGTGGCAATGTCATCCACTGGAGAGACGCGGGAAGGAGGCGTCTCTGACAGCGAGGGCGAATACTTGCCAGCCCCCGGAGAGTACGTGCCCCTCGACCCTCTGGAACGGGACCGATACCTCCGTCGACCATGTCCAGAGCGAGTGGAGGATCTGCGCCTACTCCGTGATCGCCTGCGAGGGCGAGAGCGAGATCTCTGCCGGTGAGGGACCCTCGGGGGAGGAGGCGGTGGCTGCGGTGGTGAGGCAGGCAGCTGAGGCACGGGCAGAGGCAGCGGAGGAGGTGGATGAGGAGGAAGAGGAGGCGGAGGAAGAGGAGGAGGCTGAGGAGGAGGAGGCAGTGCAGGCACCGGTGGAGGCGCCGGTGGAAGGTCGGGCACCGGAGGCAAAGAAGGCCGCTGGGTACGCAGCGGGGTCAGATGGTCTGAAGCCCCATCACTTCTAGCCGGAGAGCCCCCATCATCATTGTCCGGGCTCGCGGCCACTCTCCTCTTCTTGGCGGGCCTGTCCCGCGGGGAAGCCACCGAAGGCGAACGTCCGCGCCTTCCCGATCCTCGACTGGAGATCGTAATCACCGAGGACGTATTCCCCGATGTCTGGGACGTCGAACTGTACCTTGACCTCGAACGGCGTCTCTTCGCCCTCGACGACGAGTGCCGCCCCGCAGTCGATCGTCCTCTCGACGTCGAACCAAGTCTCCTCGACGTCGACCCATGCCTCCTCGGAGTCGAGCCCCGCCTTGATCGCCGTCGCCGGGGTGTCTGTCTCCTCGACGCCGACTTCTGGCGTCTCGACGTCGACCGCCGGTGCCTCGGCGTCGACTGCTGCGATCTTGACGTCGATCGTTGGTATCTTGACGTCGATCGTTGGTATCTCGACGTCGATCGTTGATGTCTCGACGTAGATCGTTGGTATCTCGACGTCGATCGTTGATGTCTCGACGTCGATCGTTGGTGTCTCGACGTCGACCTGCGTCTCGGCGTCGACCGCCTCCGCCTCGACGGCGGGCGCCGGGATCTCGGCGTCGACTCCGTCAGCGTCGAGCCGTGGCTAGACGGCGGCGAGTGCAGTCCATGGGGCTCGGTACGACGTCGATGTGTTGTCGACGTCGACCGTGACACCTGCGACGGCGACCCGGTCCCGGGTCTCGCCGGCCCCTCCCTCGACGTCGAACGCCGAGGCTGCCGCGACCCAGAGCCCTGGATCGACGGCGAACATACCGGTGCCTTCTCTCTCGCCGTCGACGTCGTCGCCTTCGACGTCGAACGCGACCTACCAGCCGGTAGGTGTCGTTTCTGCTCCTTTTTCTGCCCGGAGGTCCCTCCAGGGGCTGAAGCATGGGCGGAGGAGGGGGAATGGGACCCTCCATGCCCTGAAGTCTCACCGGTCCTCTGCTTCTCCTGTCCCTGAAGGCGAGTCTTCTCCCGGTCCCTCAGGGTCCTTTTCGAAAAGGTGCTGCAGATGTCACAGGCAGCTGGGACATGTGAGGGCGACAAGCAGAGGATACACACCTCATGTGGGTCCGTCTTAGCCTTCTTCCTCCCACACTCAGGGCATTTATCGAATAAAGCCATGCTGAGAGTGGGCCAAAACTGCTCCAGATTGCAGGCAGTAGTAGACCAAGGCTTTAGACGTCGAATGAAACCACTTTTAATCCAAAAAACCCGATTTTAATCAATTAAACCACCCAAAAGGGTAGAGCTCAAGCTCCAGGGTCCTGCTAGCAGGAGCCGGAAAAAAGAACTGAAAGTAACTTGTGTTGGCTGTGCATCCTGGGATACCGGGGGTCTCTGGAGAGTTTCTTAAAGGCACGGTATCCCTTTAGCAGACACATAATGACAGCCTATAGGGCTTGTCTGTCCACCCCTTCCTCTCTATTGTTTAAGGGGATTTTGGTGAAGGGAGTGTGTGATAATAAAGGAACATGTCAAATGTGAATAAAAATGACATTTCAACTTTATTTTGGCTTTTGTGTTCACTTCAGAGGAAGTGCTGGCCAGTGCAGCCTTGTGGTGATTAGGCTGTATTATTTTGTCTGTCTCTTAAGTGTCTTTGCAGGTTTGCAAATGCGGGACAGCTTAAGAGATATTTTTGATTGCTCCGGGGTCCCCGCACATGGGCGGGGATTATTCATAGATTATGACTATACACAGAGATCCCCTACTACAGAAATGCAAAAACACTGTGGCTGTGCACATAAGACCAAAACACGTGTTGACTACTGTGGTAATTAGGTTGTGTAGTGTCAACTGTTTACCAAAGTGGATTTCTATGTTTTTTACCGCATCATCTTGTAGGTTGGAAGGAGAGGCCCTGTCCAGCCAATGTGGTTGCACGTTAAAGCTGAAATATAACCAAAGCTGAGGACCGCTTTCCTATCATTGTTACATTTGCGTTGGTTGATACTCATTCACTGAAAAACTGCTGATAAACAGGGTTGAATGGCATTTCAGGCAAATAGCTTGCCCTTCTTAAAGGTAAAATTATCTTGGCTCCACCAATGCCGCTAGTGGGGGCAATCCTACAGACACAGCTCTTACTGGATGAAAAAGATGGCAGCCAAACTTCCTGACATCTATTTTCGAGGAAAGATTTCAGCCACTTCAGCACGGTGACCCTGATGCCCAAATCATGAAGGCGGGAGAGCTGCCTGGAGTGAGGAACCGTGTCAAGCACAGCTGACATGTCTACCAGTACCAGGACGGCCTATCCTCCTGCATCAAGAGTGCTTTTTATCAGTTCAGAGACTTCCAGAAGAGCGGTCTCTGTACTAAATTTTGGCCTAAACCCAGACTGGCTGGGGTGAAGAAGCATGTAAGATTCAATGTAGTTGGACAGCTTCCGGTTAACAAACTTCTCCAAAAGTTTTGATGGGGCTGGCAGTAAGAAATTAGACCTGTAATTGCTTGAAATACTGGGGTCTGCACTGGGTTTTTTCAGAAGGGCAGAATTTTGGCATGTTCCCCAACAGGTAGGAATTATGGGCCAGATGTATGACCGCAAGGGGCGTTTGGCCCACTTGCAACCGCAAAAAACGGATGCCCAATGTACTAACCCTATTTTATGAGTTACTAATCTATTAGCGGCTTACAAAATAGGGTTAGCGACTCGCTATTAGGAAGAGGCGTGCCAAGGGCGTCCCTTCCTAATAGCGAGTGCAAATGCCATGTTTGAGTGTTTTGCAACCGCATTTACGCTTGCAAACAAATTGCAGTTTACCACCTACTTCAAATAGGTGGCAAACCATTCGCAAACGTCTTGGGGTCCCCAGGGGACCCCTCCCCTTTGTGAATGGGTGCGCAAATATTTATCAAGAGCAGGCAGCCTGCCCTTAAAAAATGAAACTGAAAAGTTTCATTTTTCTTTTTTAGACACATCCTAGGCTGCATTGTTTTTTAAACTGCTTTATTGACAGTGCAGTAGACATGGTGGTCTGCTGAACCCAGCAGACCACCATCCCTGGGAGTGCTAGCAATTCCCAATGGGATCGCAAATTGCGACAGCCTCATTAATATCCATGAGGCATGCAATTTGTGACCAAATTGGGAATCGCAAACAGTGTCTGAGACACTGTTGTACATTGAATTTTGCGACTCGCAAATTACGACTCGCAATTTGTTGCAGTTTGCAAGTCACAAAATTCAATGGTTGGACATCTGGCCCTAAGCCTGATGCCAGTGACATGTTTAACAGGGAGCTCAAGATTGGAATAATGACATCCACTCCCAGAGCTAGAAGAAAAGGGGGGCAGATCTAGGAAGGGGAGCCTGACTTAAGGTTTAAATGGCCATTCTAGAAATGTCCATAGAAATGGGTTCAAAAGAGCAGCGGGAGCAGGAGGTAATACCTGGGGGCCTAGCAGGGGCCAGAGGGAGCAGGAGGTAATACCTGGGGGCCTAGCAGGGGCCAGAGGGAGCAGGAGGTAATACCTGGGGGCCTAGCAGGGGCCAGAGGGAGCAGGAGGTAATACCTGAGGGCCTAGCAGGGGCCAGAGGGAGCAGGAGGTAATACCTGGGGGTCTAGCAGGGGCCAGAGGGAGCAGGAGGTAATACCTGGGGGCCTAGCAGGGGCCAGAGGGAGCAGGAGGTAATACCTGGGGTCCTAGCAGGGGCCAAAGAGACATTATAGAAGTATCATGTTTTGGTTAAGCTTTTCCAAATTCCCTCAATTTTATTCTGAAAAAACACAGGCCAGTTGTTCACACCACTTGGCGGAGAGTGCCTTGCTTTGGTGGCAAACCACCGAATCTGGATTTTTTGTTACTATTTTAAAGATTTCTCTTGGTTTGTTTTCTGCTCTTTCAATCTTTCCCACATAGAATTTCCTTTTAGTGGAATTGAATAGACTTGAGTAAATCTTACGCGCCGTCTTTTTACTTGGCTTTATCATCCGAGCTGTAGTTCTTGCACCAGGCTCTTTCAGCCTTTTTGCATATTTGTTTCTCCTGTTTCAGGGTATAATTGAACCAGGGGCAAGAGATTCCAGCTCTGCCTGGCATTCATCTGGGGAAGGAGGCCAATTATTCCATGGAGGAACAAATCCACTCATTGAACTCCTGCACGTCAAACTCAAGTGGTCCCAGAAGATTTGGCATTGTGTTTTCCAGGGTACTCAGGGGCTGTTCCGAGTAATCATGGAGTGAGGTCGAGTTTGGCCCAGGACGGGGAGATAGGCTTGGCTTCCCTGTAGGGCAGCAACCCCAATGAAATGGATCAGGTGATGGTCTGTCCATGGAAGAGGAAGGGGGTCGGACAAGCTTAAACGTTTATTAGAGAAGAGCTGGTCTATAGTATGGCTCGTACAGTGCGTGGGTTTGGGATTGCTTGCAAGAGGCCCTGCGGGGACATAGTGTCCATTGGGCTAATCACATGTGTGTAAGAGGGGGAGTCCGAGTGTATGTTAAAGTAGCCTAATATGATACAGTGCGAGAAAATCATGAGTGCATGAGAAACTGCCTCACTGAGGGAGCTCAAGAAGGGGCCCAATGGAGGAGGTGGCCTATAAATCAAAATGCCACTAACAGACGGCTGGACGTACAATGCTACACAGAAGTCTAAGCCTTCAGCCTCAAGTGGGTCAGCTACCAGAAAAGTAGAGACGAACATATGTGCTTGAAAAGGATAGTGATGCCACCTCCTCTCCCATTGGTGCGGTCGATGTTCTGAATCTTGATAGTGATACCACCTCCTCTCCCATTGGCAAGGTAGAGGTTCTGAATCTTGATAGAGATACCACCTCCTCTCTCATTGACATGGTCTAGGTTCTGAATCTTGATAGAGATACCACCTCCTCTCTCATTGGCGCGGTCGAGGTTATGAATCTTGATAGTGATACCACCTCCTCTCCCACTGGTGCAGTTGATGTTCTGAATCTCGAAAGTGAGACCACCTCCTCTCCCACTGGCACCGTCGAGGTTCTGATTCTTAATAGTGATACCACCTCCTCTCTCATTGACGTGGTCTAGGTTCTGAATCTTGATAGTAATACCACCTCCTCTTCCATTGGCACGGTCAAGGTTCTGAATCTCAATGGTGATACCACCTCCTCTCCTATTGGTGGGGTCGAGGTTCTGAATCTGGATAGTGATGCCACCTCCTCACCGATTGGCGCGGTCGAGGTTCTGAATCTTGATAGTGATACCACCTCCTCTCTCATTGAAGTGGTGTAGGTTATGATTCTTGAGAGTGGTAGCACCTCCTCTCGCCTTGGGCCGGTCGGGGTTCTGACTCTTGATAGTGATCCCACCTCCTCTCTTATTGGTGCGGTTGAGGTTCTGAATCTTGATAGGGATACCACCTCCTCTTCCACTGGTGCGGTCGATGTTCTGAATCTGGATACTGATACCACCTCCTCTCTCACTGGTGCAGTTGATGTTCTGAATCTCGAAAGTGATACCACCGCCTCTCCCACTGGCACTGTCGAGGTTCTGATTCTTAATAGTGATACCACCTCCTCTCTCATTGACGTGGTCTAGGTTCTGAATCTTGATAGTGATAGCACCTCCTTTCCCATCGGCGCGGTCAAGGTTCTGAATCTCGATGGTGATACCACCTCCTCTCTTATTGGTGGGGTCGAGGTTCTGAATCTGGATAGTGATACCACCTCCTCTCCGATTGGTGCGGTCGAGGTTCTGAATCTTGATAGTTTTACCACCTCCTCTCTCATTGACGTGGTGTAGGTTCTGATTCTTGAAAGTGGTAGCACCTCCTCTCGCCTTGGGCCGGTCGAGGTTCTGAATCTTGATAGTGATCCCACCTCCTCTCTTATTGGTGCGGTTGAGGTTCTGAATCTGAATACTGATACCACCTCCTCTCCCACTGGTGCAATCGATTTTCTGAATCTCGATACTGATACCACCTCCTCTCCCACTGGTGCGGTCGAGGTTCCGAATCTCGATACTGATACCACCTCCTCTCCCACTGGCACAGTTGAGGTTCTGATTCTTAATAGTGATACTACCCCCTCTCTCATTGACGTGGTATAGGTTCTGATTCTTGATAGTGATAGCACCTCCTCTCCCATTGGCACGGTAGAGATTTTAAATCTTGATGGTGATACCACCTCCTCTCTTATTGGTTGGGTTGAGGTTCTGAATCTGGATAGTGATACCACCTCGTCTCCGATCGGCGTGATCGAGGTTCTGAATCTGGATAGTGATACCACCTCCTATCCAATTGGCGCGGTCTAGGCTCTGAATCTTGATAGTGATACAACCTCCTGTCCCATTGGTGCAATCAAGGTTCTGAATCTTGATAGTGATACCACCTCCTTTCCCATTGGCGCGGTCAAGGTTCTGAATCTCAATGGTGATACCACCTCCTCTCTTATTGGCGCTTTCGAGGTTCTGAATCTCAATGTGATGCCACCTGCTCTCCTATTGGCACAGTCGAGGTTCTGAATCTTGATAGTGATCCCACCTCCTCTCTTATTGGTGTGGTTCAGGTTCTGAATCTTGATAGTGATACCACCTCCTCTTCCACTGGTGCGGTCGATGTTCTGAATCTGGATACTGATACCACCTCCTCTCTCACTGGTGCGGTCGATGTTCTGAATCTGGATACTGATACCACCTCCTCTCTCACTGGTGCGGTCGATGTTCTGAATCTTGATACTGATACCACCTCCTCTCTCATTGGCGAGGTAGAGGTTCTGAATCTGGATACTGATACCACCTCCTCTCCCACTGGTGCAGTTGAAATTCTGAATCTCGAAAGTTATACCACCTCCTCTCCTACTGGCACCGTCGAGGTTCTGATTCTTAATAGTGATACCACCTCCTCTCTCACTGATGTGGTCTAGGTTCCGAATCTTGATAGTAATACCACCTCCTCTTCCATTGGCACAGTAGAGGTTCGGAATCTTGATAGTGATACCACGTCCTCTCTCATTGACGCGGTCTAGGTTCTATTTCTTGAGAGTGAT
Source organism: Triturus cristatus (assembly GCF_964204655.1). Classification (NCBI taxonomy): domain Eukaryota; kingdom Metazoa; phylum Chordata; class Amphibia; order Caudata; family Salamandridae; genus Triturus; species Triturus cristatus. Next base: position 1,176,614,636 of record NC_140580.1, on the reverse strand, counting down.
AGAACCTACTCTCCCATTGGCGCAATCAAGGTTCTGAATCTTGATAGTGATACCACCTCCTTTCCCATTGGCGCGGTCTAGGTTCTGAATCTCGATGGTGATACCACCTCCTCTCCGATTGGCGCGGTCGAGGTTCTGAATCTTGATAGTTATACCACCTCCTCTCTCATTGACGTGGTGTAGGTTATGATTCTTGAGAGTGGTAGCACCTCCTCTCGCCTTGGGCCGGTCGAGGTTCTGAATCTTGATAGTGATCCCACCTCCTCTCTTATTGGTGCAGTTGAGGTTCTGAATCTTGATAGTGATACCACCTCCTCTCTCACTGGCACTGTCGAGGTTCTGATTCTTAATAGTGATACCACCTCCTCTCTCATTGACGTGGTCTAGGTTCTGAATCTTGATAGTGATAACACCTACTCTCCCATTGGCGCAATCAAGGTTCTGAATCTTGATAGTGATACCACCTCCTTTCCCATTGGTGCAGTCAAGGTTCTGAATCTCGATGGTGATACCACCTCCTCTCTTATTGGTGGGGTCGCGGTTCTGAATCTGGATAGTGATACCACCTCCTCTCCGATTGCCGCGGTCGAGGTTCTGAATCTTGATAGTGATACCACCTCCTCTCTCATTGACGTGGTGTAGGTTCTGATTCTTGAGAGTGGTAGCACCTCCTCTCCCATTGGGCTGGTCGAGGTTCTGAATTTTGATAGTGATACCACCTCCTCTCCAATTGGCGCGGTTGAGGTTCTGAATCTCGAAAGTGATACCACCTCCTCTCCCACTGGTACCGCCGAAGTTCTGATTCTTAATAGTGATACCACCTCCTCTCTTGGTGATAGCACCTCCTCTCCCATTGGCACGGTAGAGGTTCTGAATCTTGATAGTGATACCACCTCCTCTCTCATTCGTGCGGTCGATGTTCTGAATCTTGATAGTGATACCACCTCCTCTCCCATTGGCAAGGTAGAGGTTCTGAATCTTGATAGAGATACCACCTCCTCTCTCATTGGCGAGGTAGAGGTTCTGAATCTGGATACTGATACCAACTCCTCTCCCACTGGTGCGGTCGATGTTCTGAATCTGGATACTGATACCACCTCCTCTCCCACTGGTGCAGTTGATGTTCTGAATCTCGAAAGTGATACCACCTCCTCTCCCACTGGCACCGTCGAGGTTCTGATTCTTAATAGTGATACCACCTCCTCTCTCATTGACGTGGTCTAGGTTCTGAATCTTGATAGTAATACCACCTCCTCTTCCATTGGCACGGCAGAGGTTCTGAATCTTGATAGTGATACCACGTCCTCTCTCATTGACGCGGTCTAGGTTCTATTTCTTGAGAGTGATAGCACCTACTCTCCCATTGGCGCAATCAAGGTTCTGAATCTTGATAGTGATAACACCTCCTTTCCCATTGGCGCGGTCAAGGTTCTGAATCTGGATAGTGATACCACCTCCTCTCCGATTTGCGCGGTCGAGGTTCTGAATCTTGATAGTGATACCACCTCCTCTCCGATTTGCGCGGTCGAGGTTCTGAATCTTGATAGTGATATCACCTCCTCTCTCATTGACGTGGTCTAGGTTTTGATTCTTGAGAGTGGTAGCACCTCCTCTCCCATTGCTGTGGTCGATGTTCTGAATCTGGATAGTGATACCACCTCCTCTCCCATTGGTGCGGTCGATGTTCTGAATCTTGATAGTGATACCACTTCCTCTCTTATTGGTGCGGTTGAGGTTCTGAATCTTGATAGTGATAGCAACTCCTCTCCCACTGGCACCCTCAAGGTCTGAATCTTGATAGTGATACCACCTCCACTCCCATTGGCGTGGTTGAGGTTCTGAATCTGGATACTGATACCACCTCCTCTCCCACTGGTGCAGTTGATGTTCCGAATCTGGATACTGATACCACCTCCTCTCCCACTGGTGCGGTTGATGTTCTGAATCTCGAAAGTGATACCACCTCCTCTCCCACTGGCACCGTTGAGGTTCTGATTCTTAATAGTGATACCACCTCCTCTCTCATTGATGTGATCTAGGTTCTGAATCTTGATAGTAATACCACCTCCTCTTCCATTGGCACGGTAGAGGTTCTGAATCTTGATAGTGATACCACCTCCTCTCTCATTGCCGTGGTCTAGGTTCTGACTCTTGATAGTGATACCACCTCCTCTCCCATTGGCATGGTTGAGGTTCTGAATCTTGATAGTGATACCACCTCCTCTCCCATTGGCGTGGTTGAGGTTCTGAATCTGGATACTGATACCACCTCCTCTCCCACTGGTGCGGTTGATGTTCTGAATCTCGAAAGTGATACCACCTCCTCTCCCACTGGCACCGTCGAGGTTCTGATTCTTAATAGTGATACCACCTCCTCTCTCAGTGATAGCACCTCATCTCCCATTGGCACGGTTGAGGTTCTGAATCTTGATAGTGATACCACCTCCTCTCCCATTGGTGCGGTCGATGTTTCGAATCTTGATAGTGATACCACCTCCTCTCCCATTGGTGCGGTCAAGGTTCTGAATCTTGATAGTGATACCACCTCCTCTCTCATTGACGTGATCTAGGTTCTGAATTTTGATAGTGATACCACCTCCTCTCCCATTGGCACGGTTGAGGTTCTGAATCTTGATAGTGATACCACCTCCTCTCCCATTGGCACGGTTGAGGTTCTGAATCTTGATAGTGATCCCACCTCCTCTCCCATTGGCACGGTTGAGGTTCTGAATCTCGAAAGTGATACCACCTCCTCTCCCACTGGCACCGTCGAGGTTCTGATTCTTAATAGTGATACCACCTCCTCTCTCATTGACGTGGTCTAGGTTCTGAATCTTGATAGTGATACCACCTCCTCTCCCATTGGGGCAATCAAGGTTCTGAATCTTGATAGTGATACCACCTCCTTTCCCATTGGCGCGGTCAAGGTTCTGAATCTCGATGGTGATACCACCTCCTCTCTTATTGGTGGGGTTGAGGTTCTGAATCTGGATAGTGATACCACCTCCTCTCCGATTTGCGCGGTCGAGGTTCTGAATCTTGATAGTGATACCACCTCCTCTCCGATTTGCGCGGTCGAGGTTCTGAATCTTGATAGTGATATCACCTCCTCTCTCATTGACGTGGTCTAGGTTTTGATTCTTGAGAGTGGTAGCACCTCCTCTCCCATTGCTGTGGTCGATGTTCTGAATCTGGATAGTGATACCACCTCCTCTCCCATTGGTGCGGTCGATGTTCTGAATCTTGATAGTGATACCACTTCCTCTCTTATTGGTGCGGTTGAGGTTCTGAATCTTGATAGTGATAGCAACTCCTCTCCCACTGGCACCGTCAAGGTCTGAATCTTGATAGTGATACCACGTCCTCTCTCGTTGACGTGGTCTAGGTTCTATTTCTTGAGAGTGATAGTACCTCCTCTCCCATTGGGCCGGTCGAGGTTCTGAATCTTGATAGTGATACCACCTCCTCTCCCATTGGTGCAGTCGATGTTCTGAATCTTGATAGTGATACCCCTTCCTCTCCCATTGGCATGGTCGAGGTTCTGAATCGTGTATCCAGAGCGAATGGCCATTTCCATAATTGGTATGTATGACACCGACAACCAAGTTTCTCTGATAGGAAGCAAATCGGGCCTCTCATCACAAAGAAGGTTGTGTACACATCACGTGTTTTTGAAGGAAGCATGCGCTAATAAGGTATGCTTTAATGGGGTATTTACCTTTATGAGGGGGCTCCAGGAAGGAGCCATTGTGGCACATGTTTTTATCTCAAAGCCGATGAGTACACGTAGGTGCAATGTCCACCTCACCAGGGTTCAGTATATTGGGGCAAATCGTAAAGATGTTAAGGGCCAGTAAATCATCTTTCGAGTATATCAACCTTACCCTAGTGTCTCTCGAGAAATGGACAGAGTGGCTGGTGCTGGTTCCCTAAGAACTATCGTATGATTGCCTTATTGGACATTGAGGGCAAGGCTTATGCAAGTACTCTCCTGAACGATCTAACAGACTGAGTCAGCATGGAACTTCTGCTCCCTTTCTACCAGACCAGGTTCCAAGCAGGAGCTTCCACCTTAGATACCATCATTGCCCTATCATACTTAGCACACCAAACGACGGCTCACGGCAATCAGCTGCTTTTTGCTTGCTTCATCGACTACACAGCAGCATTCGATTGGGTAGATCGTAACATCTTATGGAAGAAACTGGCCAGCTGGAACATCTGCCCAAAACTGCTACAGGCCATCAGATCACTGTACTGCCAAACTTGGGTAAGAGTTAAACTCTTGTGTGAATCTGCTACTGCAAAAATCACCAGAGACCACGGGTTAAAGCAGGGCTGTGTCCTTGCCCCGTTGCTTTTTAATTTATATACAGCGGACTTGGGTAGCGCTCTGCACGGAGCCACTTTAGCGACTCCAAGGATTGCGAGAATCAAGATCCAGTTGATGCAATATGCTGACGATTTGGTCCTTTTGGACCACACCAAAGTCAGCCTCCAAAAAGCTTTAACAGCACTCTCACAATATAACGCTAAAAATAAGCTGGTTGCAAATGCAACAAAATCCAAGATAGCAATCTTTGGACGCCATCCGTAAAAGAAATTGATGAAATGGAGTTTGGGCCCATTAACATTGCACAGTAAACAAACACACAACTATCTCGGAATTTGGTTTAGTGAAACTGGCCGCTCACAGGTCCACCACCAGAAGCTCCAGCAGAAAGAAAAAATGGTTACCTATGCCATCTGTAAACTTCATGCCGTCTTAGAAAGCCCAACAACTATGGCCATGCAACGAGTCTTGAGGGCAAAATGATTACCTTCCCTTAACTATGCGATACAGGCGTTTCCAGGCAACGTTGCTCAGGACCTTGAAAAGATCCACTGTGCAGCTTATAAAAAGTTATTTAGTCTTCCAGCATGCACTAAGAATACTTTAATTCGCCTGGAATTCAACTTCAATCGACAATCCCTGGAAAAACTGGCGAGCTTGGCAAAATATTTTTATCTAACAACCGTGGCCCCAGAGAATTCAATGAAGACTGTTATAAACAAAATTTTTCAACGACCTGGTAACCCATGGTCAACTGGCCTTGCCTCAGCCAAAGAACTGTTGAAATTAGCCATAGAGAATTGGGACCCCAATATAATCAAGTATACCACCATTAAATCATCAATAATAAAGCAAGTGAGATCATGCTCTCATACACTGGACATCGAAGCTCTAACAGCAAGAGGCTTTCATGAGACCCAAAGCTCTCCTCATATATCATATGGCCTTAAACCACATCTCACACAGCCGGTGAGGAGGCAAGCCCTATATAGGATACTAGCAGCCAGACTACACTCGCTCCCCCTAAAACATCTGTATCCCTCTGTGAAAGTAAAACCAGCCATCACGGGGTGTGTCGCCTCTGCTATTACAAGCGTGAATCACTGGCTCACATCCTGCTATGCTGTCCTGCACTGTTGCCAGCGCGCTGAACCTACCTAAGGCCGATTTTACTTCAACTAGGCACGCGGACGGCAAACAAGGCCGTTCGACAGCTATATTTGCTGGACACAGTGAAGCATATGGCCAATTTTGCTAAGTTCATTTATCACGCCCGCCAACCTCTTATGGACAGGTTAACCTTGACACCACGTGGGAACTACCTGGATGAGGGACCCACGCAGTCTGGACCCAATGAAAGTTTGCCTTGGCGCATCTAAAGGACTAATACTAATTGCATTTTATAAAACAAAAACACCAAATGGTGGTTTTTAAGAATTGTATACATATTATTCTATTTTAACTATCTCTTTTATATTGATCGCTCCTTTTGTATTGGTTTTTACTAATCACACAAATAAAGTGTCATTGTCATTGGTGCTGGTTGCTGACAGGTGCAGATGGGCTTGCCTTCGGTGCACCAGCAGCGCATCCACGTTTTGTTCATGTTTAAGTAGCGTATGAGTGAGAGAGAACAAGCCGCCCCGTCCACTGCGAAACGATGGCGAGGGGAAGCAATGGCGTCGCGGTGGAGATAAACTGTCACCGTAAATGTGCAGAAAATGTCATCTACAGTGCAAACCAGAGCGTGACAAAGCCTCATAGTAAAGTAAATTCAACGATGCCTGAAAACACTTTCACAACCTTCCCCAGTAGAATCCCAGCAAAAATGAGCAAAATATATTATTTAAAGGAACAAGGTTTTTAAAAACATTTAAAACAGAACAGCCGAGTAAAAAGCAGAAGATGCCTCTTACAGGCCGCTGCGCGTCTGCGATTTGATCATGTTTAAGTAGCGTTTAAGCCAGAGAGAACAAGCCCCCACGCCAACTGCCAAACATCGGAGCAGGGAAGTGATGGATTCGCTGTGGAGTTAAACCGCTGGCATTAGTGTGCGAAAATGCAATCTAAAGTGCAATTCAGAGCGTGATACAGCCCCATACTAAAGTAAATTTAAAGACGCCTGAAAACCCTTTCACAACCTTCCCCAGTAGAATCCCAGCAAAAATGAGCAAAACATATTTTTCAAATGAACAAGGTTTTTAAAAAATTGAAAACAGAAAAGCCAAAGATACCTCTAACCTGCCGCTGGTGTGAGTGTAGAGCCGAAGAGTGTCAGAGTGGAGTAGAGTGTTGTGGAGTTGAGTAGAGTGTTGTGGCGTAGACTTGGGTGGCGTACAGTGGAGTAGAGTGGAGTAGTGTAAAGTGTTGTGGATTGGAGTGGCATAGTGTGGAATGGCAGAGAGTGAAGTGGAGTGTTGTAGAGTAGAGTGGAGGGGCACAGACTTTTTTTTTTTTCAAATGTTGCACAGCGGTACAGACTGCTGTACTACATAACTTAAAGTAAAACACAAACAGCGATATGAAATGGTCAGACTGCGTCAGAGCACTTTTGTTTCTTTAAGCTATGCACGTTCAAACAAGTTAAAATTGTAATTTTCCCTTCACTTACTAGGCAGTTTATATTCTTGAAAAAATGCCCATTGCCGTCACCAGTGTGTAGCTAGCTGGAACATTGAGCTAGGAGAGGCTGTGGTGTTATGATCAGAGCAACTGACTTTTGAGCTGGGGGACCAGGTTAGAGTCTCAGCACCGGCTTGCCGTCCTGTGATTCTAGGCAAATCGTTTAATCCACCCATGACTGCAAAATGTAATGTGTCCTTGTGTATTGTAACTAGCACTCATGTAAAGCACTCAAAATCCTTTCAGTCGATTTTGCGCTATAATGAAAGTTGTGACTAGCAATGGTGTTAGGAAAGGGGCGAGACGAGATTGAAGTTGTGGAAAGGACAGGCCAGCAAGGAACTGGGAAGGGGTGTGGAGCAACAGAAGTGAGGTGGTGGTAGGGACAGGGAAGCAACAAACAAAAATGCAGATGTTGGAAAGTAAAAATAAAGAAATAATAATAAAGTATTCTACAAAGGATTCTACAAGTGTGCGACCAGTAGCAGTATTTGGTCCAAGCTCCACAGCAAACACAAAAAGCTGAGCAAGAAACTGGATGCAGGAGGAGGCGTTGACCAATCGCAAGAAAAAGGAAACCAGAGTTGGAGCCAACCAATGGTAAGTAAAGGTAAGTAATGGGCGGGCTCTAAGCCTCATTTAAGGTTTTTATTTCATTAAAAGAGATTTTTCAAGCACAGTGCAAGTGCCGTGTAGGCGAACCTTAAACATGTACTCTACTGGAGTGACTCACGAAAAAGAAAACCAGTGTTCGCAGAAAGCGAGCACTTAGGGAGAATATAAGGAGACAGTCAGAGAGGTGTTAGACAGGCTATACCCCACGAGAGGGACAACAACATGCTGAACAGCCTAAAACATATAAAGACAGCAAATGAAAAAGCAATCGAATGTGAGTAACAAAAATCAAAGCCAATGGTAACCAATGGGAGGAATGCATTCCCAGGGAAGCTTTCCAAATGCCCCCAATGTATCTTTGCAACCAGACAGCTGCACACATGAGTTTCTAAGCACTAACATATAATTCTTTAGATAACCTCTGCTGAAGAAGTAGTTCCCAACCTGCAGAAGGTAACAACCCCAGGGTCTAGCCCTACCTCGGTCGATCCCCAATACCAGGAGTTGCCAAGGTGACTTTCTTCAGGCATTTCATCCAGACTTGAAATCACTCATCTGGCTCCTGCAAGAACCCCTGAAGGTAACTTGAGTCTGGTAGCGGAGAGGCTGCTGGCAGACAGTATTCTAAAACATGGATGCTCTGTCTGTGGGAACAACCATGAAACTGTAGGACACCTGAAAACCCTGCCTTAGCAGTCAACACTAGTCCCACCAGACTAGGAGCTGTACCTCTTGAGTATCAGCAAGCCATGACAGACAACAGTCAAGCTGGTAATATTTCCTTATCAAAAAGGGGGCTACCACAATTTGATGGGGCCGTCGCTATTATTACCTGTAGCTATATGGTCATAGATGCGATATGTCACCTGGCCCCAAACCTGTTGCTCCTCTCTTCCAGGGATCCTTCTCTATAACACTACCAACTACAGAGAACTGGATCTGTCAACGGCAGGAGTACTCGTTCACTCATCTCTTCAAGTCACCCTGCAGATGTCCTACTCACACACCTCAGGCTGGCCTTCAAAGAGGAGACAACGCAAGGAGCGGGGGCTGAGAAATACGCATCGAAGTCAAAGGACTGAGTCTGTCAGCCAGTTCCCCACATTAGGTCATCACCACAGCCAAAGGGGTTTAATTCTTGAACAGTACGGCAGCTGTAATAGTAACTCTAAGTCATGAAAAAAGAACTTCTGATAAGAAATAATCTTATCACGCTTCTCCTGCCCCAATCCCTAGATGCTGAGGTTTGCTTTTCGTGGCCACAAAGCCAATGTTAAGAAAAATGCCAGGATTCACTGGAACGCAGGGTTTCTGTACATTGGTGCTTTGAAGGGAATTGTGGTGAATAATTGCTATGTCTGCCAAGCTGCTGCCCAAACAGAACAACCTTCCCTGATTATCACTGCAAACATCCCAACATGTCCTGTTCCAAGGACAGTTCAGACTTCAGCTGCCTTCTTGATGAATACAACCTTCTGGTAACTGTTGATGACCACAGCAAACATAAACACAGGGGCACAAATGACCTCTTCAGAAGTAAGAACTCCAAATTTAGAGAAAATACTTGCAAGGATCGGCTCTGTGAAGGAACAGGAAGGACAAATGGCCACCTTTCAAGGACTTTAGTTTCATGCATTCTTCAGATCTTCAGGAGTGCATCTCCGAACGAAAACTCTGTCCTGGCCTCAAGTGAATGCCGCGGTCGAACCATTCATACCGCCAGCTGGGATGGAAGGCAGTAGACTATAGCGACCAGTTCCTTCATGGATATCAGAACACACCCACAACTACTAACTGGACCCCATATATATGGCTATGGGCAGAGCTATTCTTGAGTTCCTTCTCTCCCTCTCTTCGAGGAGCCTGCTGAAGGCCAACTAAAGAGAGATCCTGACGACAAGACCAAAACACAACACTGAGCAGACGAATATGAAGGTCGACACCAGGCTGGTGTTTCCTCATGGGAAGCGGACCACGGAACGTGATTCAATCCCCTTGTAAACCGAGCCCTGGATAGGTACAGGTCAGAGAAGTAAGATGATCACCGCCTGACAAGGCGACAAGACACTAACCCCACACATCTCACACTACAAGAGGTTTTCAGGCATGGTTTCACAACTCACCAGTTGGGCCAGCATGGATAATGCCTCTGAGGATGATCAGAAGTCAAGAGTCCATCAGCAAGACATGAGGCTTCACCAAAGAAAATGGCCACTCCGCCAGCAGTGCCAGACACTGACTTGCTGCCTTTGCCAGGAGTGCCTACGCCCCTTGCCTGGTGGGATCTCTTAACCTGAGATCGCCTACCCTGCCACTTGGTTCACGCACAGAGGTTCCAGGACGTTAGAACCTGATGACTTCACCCGGCCTCACGTCACCTACATGTTAATAAATGAACCAGCTTTAGGTCACTGCTAGATAAGATACTGCTATGACCTGCCTTTGTGTTCACTGCTCTTCTTTAACCACGCAGCCGCGCTGTCACCCTGTTCAGCATGTGATGGGGGGTCGTACTGATGGAAGACGTTGAGAGCAGGTGGCCTCTCTGGGAAGGAGAGGAAGTAAGGAAAGCAGGTATCAAGGGGCTGCTACATGCAAGGGAGGTGGGGCGAGAGTGGGACAGCAGGGAACAGGGGTGCTGGCACGGCTGGAAAAACCAAAAGAGCATTACCCAGCGGGGTCACAATGGGGGCTAATTTTAGAGTGGGCTGGGCTACCAGCTGGGCTACCAGGTGACATAAAAGAGGCGTTGGCTCCTCTTTCCTTCTGCCCCAGTTGTTTCTGGATTCTCTTACCTTCCCTGGGCGGTCTTAGCCCCTCTTCTTATGATTGTCAGGTACCTCATACCTTCCCTGTGGGGTTCTAGCTCCTCTTCTCATGATGTTCAGGTACCTCTTACCTTACCTTTGGGGTCTTAGCCCCTCTTCTCATGATGTTCAGATACCTCCTGTCTTCCCTCTAGGATGGATCTTAGCCCCTCTTCTCATGATGTTGAGGTATCTCCGGCCTTCCCTGTGAGAACTTAGCTCCTCTTCTTGTGATGTTCAGGTACCTCTTGTCTTCCCTGTGGGATCTTATCCCCTCTCCTCATGATGTTCAGGTACCTCTTACCTTCCCTGTGGGATCTTAGCCTCTCTTCTTGTAATGTTCAGGCACCTCTTACCTTCCCTGAGGAGTCTAGGCCCCTCTTCTCATGATGCTCAGGTACCCCTTACCTTTCCCATGGAGGTCTAGTTCCTCTTCCCTAGTGCTTGTGTAACTCTTACCTTTCCCAGGGGGTTATTTGGTGTGTTGACAACAATGGCTTTGGTGCGTTTGGTGAACTTGGCCGACAGCTCCACGGGGTCCAACCGCCATTCTCTGCTGCTGGCCGGCTTATGGCCTTCTGCAGGACTCTGCAAATTAAGAGAAGGCTTTTAAGGAACAGGTTTGCGTGCCAAATCCAAACACGTTTGGGCAACAGTGCACGTACACAGAAGGCACAAGAACACCCATCACAGATACAGCCAGAAGCAGGTGGGACCACCAGTGGGTGCATTAAGCTTTGATAAACAAGTATGGTCTCAGCTATGAAGCGTATCTCAATATGCAGGTCCTGCAATACTCACAGGCCGCAGAGGAATGTAGACAGGCGTCCCTCCAGCCATCCGCACCATGGGGTCATAGCAGTCAAAGAACGGCTCGATGAGAATCACCTGGGCCAGGACACAAAGAACAGGGTACCTTGTTAGATCAGTCAAGATGCTGGGGGACCGCCTATATAAACGACAGCCACTGCCTCCATGCTCACACAAAACTCTGCTCCACATGTGGAACTACAAGCATAGACCCGGGGAGCACAGCGACCACCAATAAGACTTCTCTGTATTTTTGGAACCTGTAAGAGCATAGACCCGGGAAGCAGAGCAGCCACCAATCAGACTTCTTGGTAATTTTGGAAGCTACAAGGGCATAACCCAGAGGAGCAGAGCGGCCACCAATCAGACTTCCCTGTACTTTGGGAACCTCTACAACCATAGCCTTGAGGAGCAGAGTAGCCACCAATCAGACTTCTCTACACTTTTGGAACCTGTAAGACCATAGCCCAGAGGAGCAGAGCGGCCACCAATAAGACTTCTCTGTGCTTTTGGAACCTGTACGACCATAGCCCAGAGGAGCAGAGCGGCCACCAATCAGCCTTCTCTGTACTTTTGGAACCTGTAAGAGCTAAACCCAGAAGAGCAGAGCTACCACCAATCAGACTTCTGTGTACTTATGGAACCTGTAAGAGCATAGCACAGAGGAGCAGAGCGGCCACCAATCAGACTTCTCTGTACTTTTGGAACCTGTAAGAGCTAAGCCCAGAGGAGCAGAGCGGCCACCAATCAGACTTCTCTGTACTTTTGGAACCTGTAAGAGCTGAGCCCAGAGGAGCAGAGCTGCCACCAATCAGACTTCTCTGTACTTATGGAACCTGTAAGAGCATAGCCCAGAGGTGCAGAGCTGCCACCAATCAAACTTCTGTGTACTTATGGAACCTGTAAGAGCATAGCCCAGAGGTGCAGAGCTGCCACCAATCAGACTTCTGTGTACTTATGGAACCTGTAAGAGCCTAGCCCAGAGGTGCAGAGAGGCTACCAATACGACTTCTCTGTACTTTTGGAACCTGTAAGAACCTAGCCCAGAGGTGCAGAGCAGCCACCAATCAGACTTCTCTGTACTTATGGAACCTGTAAGAGCTGAGCCCAGAGGAGCATAGCAGCCACCAATCAGACTACTCTGTACTTAGGGAACCTGTAATAGCCTAGCCCAGAGGAGCAGAGCGGCCACCAATCAGACTTCTCTATACTTTTGGAACCTTTAAGAGCATAGCCCGGGAGAGCAGAGCGGCCACCAATCAGACTTCTCTATACTTTTGGACCCTGTAAGAGCATAGCCCGGGAGAGCAAAGCGGCCACTAATCAGACTTCTCTGTAAGCCCAGAGGAGCAGGGCGGCCACCAATCAGACTTTTCTGTACGTTTGGAACCTGTAAGAGCATAGCCCCACTGGAGCAGAGTGGCCGCGCAGGCTAATACAGATGCACTTTCCGGGACAGATAGCTACGTCCGGTGCACTGGATGGCTTTATAAGTCAAATAGAGGGTTTTAATAATACATCTCTGCTGAATGGGCAGCCAATAGAGAGTGGGAAGGAGAAGCCTGACAGGAGTTATGCGAAAGAGACTTCAAACAACCCGGGCCACCACATTCTGAACACTGTGGAGTCTATTCAACAGATAAAGAGCCCGGCCAGAATAGAGGGGATTGGGGTAATCAAGAAGAGCTCATCTGAGAGTCGGCACAGTGGTTTTACATGCAGGACCAGGCAGAGCGGCAAGGATTTGCCACATAGAGTGAAGTAGGGCAAAGCATCAAGCTGCTACCGTCGTGTTTTGTGGCAAGAACGAGTGGCCAAAATCAAACAGTACTCCCAGATTTCTAGCACAGAACCTGGTGCCATCCAAAATAGATCCCATATCCACGGTTCACACAGTCTCACTGTCGTGTATATACCAAACATGCACAATGTCGACATGCACTTGACATGCACACGGAACGTAAGCGCAAAAGTACGGGTCTAACACCGGAAAGGATTTATTCAGGACTACTAACTCGCAACAATCGGAGTGCTACCACCATGGCACGAAAGTTGAGGGCATAGACAGGATGCCAATGTCGACAAAAAAGGGCCTGCTGAGTGCGTCTCTTCTGGGCACCGAGCCAGTTCTCAATGATGGTATTACCATCCTCTGCCATGATGAGTTAGGTCTACTGGACAATCCTGGTGGAGACAGGGGCCATCCTGCCTCCTCATCAAGTTGACTATTCTTCAGCATGACCTTAACAAACACTTGTTGGACTAGACGAGGCATTGTTCCTCTCCAGAGACTCTCCGTCAAGCCAGTTTAGTTTTCTGGGTTCTCGCAGACTGCACAGGTGTGACTGCATCCTCGTGCACCGCTGAGCACATTTCAACTCTGCAACTGAAATCAAATGAATTCAACCCAAATTACAGGACGGTTAGCTTTAGCCTCTGAAATAAGTCTCTAAAAACCATGTAAGTAGTCCGAGCCCGACTGCTTCCAATCAGACCCAAAGTACACAAAACAAGAGATGGATGCAATGCGTGAATTAATCTCAGCCACTGGTAATGCCACAGGCTCATCCAAGTCCACTGTTATTTTGCACACCATGCCACCTCAGTTTGGACCCAACCGTGTGAATATAAGTCTTAACCCTTCTCCAAGAGGAATGGTTGAGCCCAAACAGCCAGGCCAGGTCTTCCCTGAACACAAGCAACCCTAGTCCAGTTTCACCATGATGGGGGCTCATCAGTAGGGTGCAGCTTGGTTGCACTGGCACGGGGAGCACGGATCCATGTCTGGACATACACTTTGCACTTAGGGAATCACACTGCAGTAGACAAAAAAGTGATGGATGGAATGCTCAAATTGATCTCAGCTACTGGTAATTACTTGGGGTTGCATCCCAGTCCATGGCTATTTTAGGCACCATGCCACCTCAGTTTGTACCCAACCATATGCATATTATTCTTGACCCTGCTTCAACAGGAATAATCCAGACAGAATTGCCAGGCCAGGTGCTTGCTGAATCCGAACACAAGCCACCCAAGACTGGTTTTGCCCTGATTGGGGCTCATCAGTCAGATGCAACTTGGTTCCAGTGGCACAATCAGTACCGGATCCATGTCTGAGCACCAGATCCATGTCTGAGCATTCCCGATGCACTTTCAATCAATCAATCAGTCAATCAATCAATCAGGGATTTGTGAAGCGCACTACCCACCTGTGAGAGTCTCAAGGTGCTGGGCGGAAGGGGGTTCGTGCAGCTCCGTCTCATCCGAAGAGCCAGGTCTTAAGGCTCTTCCTGAATGCTTGCAGAGTGGGGGTTGCTCTGATGCTGAGGGGGAGTTTGTTCCAGGTCTTTGCCGTGATGTAGGAGAAGGCTCTTCCTCCCGTTCTGGCTCAGCGATGGTTGGGATTTCATCCAGGGCGAGGTCGCCGGGGCGGAGACTCCTCTTGGGTGCGTTGAAGGAGATTCTTTTGTTGAGAGATTGAGGTCCGGTGTTGTGGAGGGATTTGTAGGCGTGAGTGAGCAGCTTGAAGGTCCTTCGACTGGGAGCCAGTGGAGGTCTCGCAGGTGCTGGGTGATGTAGTCTTATTGTGGAATGCTGAGGACGAGTCTGGCTGCAGTGTTCTGGATAGTCTGGAGTTTGAGGAGTAAAGATTTGTTGATCCCGGCGTAAAGGGCATTCCTGTAGTCCAGTCTGCCGGTTATGAGTGCGTGGGTGACAGACTTTCTGGATTCAGGGGTGATCCATTTGAAGGTCTCGCGGAGGAAGCAGATGGTATTGAAGCACGAGGAAGAACTTGCTTGGGTCTGTCGGCTCGTGGTGAGGGAAGAGAAGATTATGATGACGAGGTTGTGGGCGTGGTCCGTGGGTATGGGAGGGTTGCTGAGGGCGGTGGGCCACCACGTGTTGTCCCATGCGGGGGGGGGGGGGGGAAGGGGGGGGGGTGGATCCGAGGATGAGGACTTCTGTTTTCTCCGAGCTGATTTTCAGGCAGCAGCTGCTCATCCGGGATGCAACGTCTTTCATTCCTTCCTGGAAGCTGTATCGGTGATGTTGGGTTCCTTGGTGAGGGCGAGGATGACCTGGGTGTCATTGGCATACAATACTAAGATGAGTCTGTGCTTTCAGACGATGGTAGCAAGGGGGGCCATGTGGAAGTTGAAGAGTGTGGGGCTCAACGAAAATTCTTGGGGTACTCCGCAGCTGATCTCTGTGGGCTCGGAGAGGAAGAGCGGGAGTCTGATTCTTTGGGTCCGGCCGGTTAGAAAGGAACGGATCCAGTCTAGGGCAGTTCCCTGTATGCCGGCGTTGTGGAGTCTGGAGGTTAGTGTGAAGTGGGAGACTGTGTTGAAGGCTGCTGAGAGGTCTAGTAGGATGAGGGCCCCCGTGTGGCCCTGGTTGAGGAGAGTGCGGATGAGGATCGAGTTGGATTCTATGAAGTTCATGAGCAGGATGTTGACGATCTTCTCGGTAACTTTGGCTGCGAAGGAGAGGAGAGAGATGGGCCTTTAGTTCTTGAGGTCCTTCGGGTCTGTGGAGGGCTTCTTGATGAGGGGCTTGACTTCTGCGCATTTTCAGTCGTCTGTGAACGTGCCGGATTCAAAGGTGAAGTTGATAGTACGTCGTAGTTCGGGTGCTATGGCGGCGGCGGCTCTGTGGAAGATGTGCAGCGGGCAGGGGTCGGTGGGGGCTCCTGAGTGTATGTTCCTCGTGTTCTTAGCAGTGCCTTCTGTGGTGACAGGGGTCCAGACGGTGATGGTAGGCTGGGTGGTGTTGCCAGTGGTAGGTGTAGTGTTGGTGCCTTGGTTCCGTTCGTTGAAGTTGCCGTAGAGAATCTTGATCTTGTGATGGCAGTAGGAGCCAAGTTTGTTGCAGTGGTCCTGGCAGGGAGGGGCATCTGAGGTTTTGCTGGGGGCTTTGGTGAATTCACGTATGATGCTGAAGAGTTCCTAGAGTTGCAGGAGTTGGAGAATTGGATGAAGTTCCTCTTCGTGGATCTGATGAGTTGGTGGTGTTCTGTCATGGCAGTTTTGTAGACAGTGCATGCTTCCAAGGTTTTGCTGTTCCTCCATGCCTTTTCAAGTCGTTGGCACATGCGTCTGGAGTCTCGGAGGTCCGTGGTGAACCAGGTGGCTTTCGTGGGGCATTGTCTGCCGAAGTTCTGGAGGGGGCGAGCGTGTTGCGCACTCAGTGATCCATCAGTGGAGTTCGTTGGCTGCAGAGTCGGCGTCGGTCGCGGTGGTGGAGGAGCGCAGTTGAGGGCAGAGTTGAGGTGCTCTTCGATGACCGTGAGCCAGTTCCTGCATGGGGGTGTGGTGTAGGCTTGTGCGCAGTGGGTTTCGAAAAGGAGAAATTGACGCAGTGGTGGTCCATCCTGAGGGGTTTCGTGGGGTGGCTGAAGTGAATGTTGTTTCCTCCTGTTAAGATGAGGTCGAAGGTGTGTCCTGCCTTGTTGGTGGGGGTGGTGACGAGCTGTTTCAGTCCGATGTTTGCTAGGTTGTCCAGGAGGGCGGTGGAGTTGGGAAATTCAGGTCTCCGAGCAGTACGTAGTCCATAGAGGTGAGGGCATGGGGTGCGATGATGTCTGTGATGGTTGTGGTGAACGTGGTGCGCGGTCCGGGAGGTCTGTAGGCGAGGGTGAGACGTTAAGTCGTTCTAGGGTTGGTCTGGATCTGGAAATGGAAGTGTTCCATGGGGGACGAGGAGTTGTTTGTGCTGGCTGTAGTGAGTCGGAGGGCATTTTTGTGTACAATGGCAAGTCCACCTTCAGGGTGGTTGAGGTGGTCCTTCCTCTGGATCTTGTACCCGTCGGGGATGGCAGCTGCGAGTTGGGTGCGGAGCTGGCGTTGGTCCAGGTCTCGGTGAAGAAGGAGACGTCAGCCGATAGGGTGTCGTGGAGGTCCCAGATCTCTACTATGTGTCTACGTAGGGAGCGAACGTTGAGGCGGCTGCAGCTCAGGGGTTTGAGCTCACTGGCATCCAGTGGGTTGGAGGTAGCAGTGTGCATCCAGAGGGTGTGGCGGCAGTGTTGGCAGGAGAACTGGCCATGGGTGGCGTTTGGCATCGACAGCTGGCAGTTGTTGTTTCTTCTGGGGTTGAGTGCATGGAGGGCAGCTGAGTCGTAGCAGTGGGTGGTCGGAGGACCAGGTTCCCTGACACTGGTCATGGACAGGCGCAGACAGGCTTGCCTTTGGCACAACTTTGGCGTGCCCGCTGCGCGGCGTCCGCTATTAAGTAGGGATCGGGGGATGGAGAGCAGCTAGGAGGCGGGAGCAGGAACATTGGAGAAGTGTGGCTCAATGGTTAGAGCAGCAGACCCTGATGCAGAGGTCTGGCCCGGGACCAGGGTTCAATTCCCACCTCGGCGGCTCTTGGATTCAATTTCCCCGGACCTGATAATTCTCGCCTCGGTGCCTATTCTAATCATGGGTCCCACTGTGCAACTCTGGGCAATAGCTTGCTTAATCTCCACAATGGCCCCCACAGCGCTAGGATGCCTGGCTTCACTTTGGAGGTGCCCAGGAGTGGACATCTCACAGGAAAAACCAGGAAGGGTTCCACAGCGGTATGAATACAGCGCTACGAGACCCCTGGGTAGAAGTGCGCTATATAAGTACAAATACATACATACATACATACAGGCAGGGAGGGAGGGGCCCCGGGTTCAGCAGCAGCAGAAAATGGAGTATAAGCGGCAGCAGAGAAAAAACAGGCAATGAGGCAGAAAAACGAGACGGAAAGTCAAAAAGGCACAAGAGACAGAGGCACAAAAACAAAACGATGGCACAAAAAAGACAACGAGGCACAAGGGACAGAGGGACAAAGAGAGAAAGGCACAAGAGACCCAGGCACAAAAAAAAGAACAAGGTGCAAGAGACAACGAGGGACTGCACAACGGACATTAGGGCAAAGACAGACAAACAGGGCACAGACAGATAAAAGCAGGGAAGACAACCAGAAGGGCTGGCAGAGCGGACCAGCAGAAGAGCAAGGCTCTCCCACTGGACCACCAGGGATGAGGCGCTGGCAGGAGCCTGCTGGTGGAGGAGGGCCTCGAACACCTACCTGCAAGCAGCGAGGTGCGGGAGGCAGCAGAGCAACGATGGAGCTGCGCGAGGGGAGAGCAGTTTCCCTGACCAGGAGGTCAGAGGTCTTGCTCAGGGTGTCGCGCTGCGGCCGCCATTAAGTAGGGGTCAGGGGAGCAAGAGCAGCTGGGAGGCGGGAACAGGTGGGGGAGGGGACGTGGAGGCAGCAGTGGCGGGAAAGGGAGCAAAAGCGGTAGCAGAGAAAAACAGGCAATGAGGCAGAAAAACGAGACAAAAAGGCACAAAAAAGACAAGGCACAAAAGACAAGGCACAAAGGACAGAGTCACAAAGAAAGAAAGGCACAAGATACAAAGGTACAAAAAAATAGGGCGCAAGAGACAAATAGGTACAAACTGCACAACGGTCAATAACACAAAGACAGACAAACAGGGCACAGACAGACAAAAGCAGGGAAGACAACCAGAAAGGCTGGCAGAGTGGACCAGCTGAGGAGCATGGCTCTCGCACTGGACCACCAGGGATGAGGCTAGCCTGGCTGATGAGGGCTGTTAGCCCGAAACCGGTGCCAGGATGCTTGTTTCCGGTCCAGGAAAGACATGGCTTGGCAGTTCGGGCTGGAATGTTCCCATGAGGCACAGGTTCAAGACTGATTTGCATATAGCTATGTCTGAACTGGGGTGGCAGAGTGGGCTAAAGAACGGTGATGGATCAAACCCAGATCTGTTGACTGGGGGTGAGTGTCCGAAAAGTTTCAGCGCTCCATACATCATCTCCTTGTGTTTGCGGTGTCATAGGGTATGACATTAGGTGTCATACTGAATTATACAAAAAAAGTGATGGGTGAAATGCTTGAATTAATCTCAGCCACTGGTAATTTCTCTGGGCACCTCCTGATCCATTGTTTATTTTGCCCATCATGTCACCTCAGTTTGGACCTAGTTATGTACTCCAATAGAAAGTCCAGCCAGATTACCCATCAGATCCAAGCAAAGTGGAAGAACCCCCCCATAGGATCACCTCAGCCATAAGGATCAAAGTTAAACTAACATATACTGCCTAGCACTAAAGAGCTAAAATACTTTTAGGGCTGGGTCTCATGCCCAGAAGGAGCTAACCATCTCTGGATTTTGAATGTTTACCTGTGTTTTAGAGTGTAAATAATGACTTCCCTGTAAATTAAATACTTCTTTTGTAGAACGGTAAACCTTAACTGCTTGACTACGCTGCCTTGAGAGTCAAGTGCTCCAATGGAGTGGTTGGTCATTAACCTGGGGTGCAGTGTTATGGCCAACAGTCCAACCGAATTGCCAGAGCAGTAAAGGGGAGTTTCTCAGATCAGGAAGAGTGTCTGTGAAAGCAGGGGCAGCTGGGCATTACCTCATCGCCTTCATCCACCAAGGCCTGGAAGGCATAGAACAGTCCCTGGTACGCCCCGACTGTCACCAGCACGTTGCTGAGAGGGTCAAGATCCCGGCCAAGAAGCTTCCCAAAAAACTGAGCCAGGTTCTTCACAAGAGGAGGGTGACCCTGCAAAGGAAAGGGAGAGGCAGGGTGAGAGAGGGAAGGAAGGGGAAGGTAGTGAGAGAGTGGCAAACACAAGCACAAGCAGAGTGAAAAAGGGTAAGGAAGAGTGAGAGCAACAGATAGAGACAGAGGCAAACACAAGCAGGGGAAGAGTGAGAGAAGGGAAGGAGGGGAGAGAGAGGTAAACACAAGAAGAGGAAGAGTGGGAGGAGGGAAGGAGAGGACAGAGAGGTGAATATAAGCAGAGGAAGAGTGAAAGTGGGTAAGGAAGAGTGAGAGCGAGATATAGAGGTAAACAGGCAGGGGAAGAGTGGGAGAAGGGAAGGAGGGAGAGAGAGGTAAACACAAGCAGGGGAAGAGAGAGAGCTATGGGATGGAAGGGAAACTCAGGGAATAAGAAGTAAACAAAACCAGAGGAAGAGTGAGAGACAAAAAGGAAGGGAGAGGCAAACACAAGCAGAGGTAGAGTAAGAGTAGGGAAGGAAGAGAGGGAAGAGAGAGAGAGAGAAAGAGGCAAACACAAGCAGAGGAAGCGTGAGTGAGGGGAAGGAAGAGTAAGAGTGAGGCAAAGGCAAATACAAGCAACGGAAGAGTGAGAGAGGGGAAGGAGGGGAGAGAGGTTAAGACAAGCAGAGGAAGCATGCGTGAGGGGAAGGAAGAGTGAGAGGTAGAGACAAAAACAAGCAGACTAAGAGAGGGAAAGGAAGAGAGATAGTGAGAGAGGCAAACACAATGAGAAGCAGAGAGAGGTGGGAAGGAAATCGGAGAGGTGGGGAGTAAAGAGAAACCGAGAAATGCCTGGTGACAATGGAAAGGTGGGGTTCAAGAGCAAGAAGAGAGAAATATGGAGTGAAATGAGACTGACTGGCATGGGGAGGAAGGAAAGACGGGGGCAAGAAAAGAGGTGGGAAGAAAACCAAGAGACAGCTAAAGACAGGGGAAAGACAGGGGAAAGACTGGGGCAAGAAAACAGTTCTGAGAAGGAAACAGAGAAAGGGAGAAAATAAACTGTCAAGAATGGAGGTAGAAAAAGAGTGACTGGCAAAAAAAGAAGAGGTGAGAGTGGTGGGGAAAAGCAGAATAACACAAGGAAGAAAAAGGCATCAAAAAAGGAATGAGCAGGATGAACAGATGGCACCCGAACACTAGGCCAAGAGCTGGACAAGCAGAGTCATGGTGACAAGCAGCTATCTGGTCACCCCAAGAGCAAGGAAAGCACAATTGGTCTGGGTGATCAAGAAAAGGAGGCCCAGGCTAGCTCTTTTCATACACTAAAACAGTAGCTCCAGACTCCCAGGGTCACACACGTCACGGTGTCACAAAATGATGCACGTGGGAATCTTGCATAGGAATGGCAACGAGAAAGGAAGGCTTCGTAAACTTTTGATTGAAAGAAAGAGCCACTCTTTCTTCTTAGAAATGATTGCTTAAATCATCCTCGCCCCCAACCAACACACAGAGGGAAGTCAAACCCAGATGGGGTGAAATCTGAAGCCTCACAGCTGGTAAGTGGGAGCCCCCGATGCCCAGTGTCAGAGATAAAAGGCATGGACCAAGAGCAAGAGATGCTGGTCCTTGGAAGGGGGTCTGAGAAACCAATGGGCCCTCCTTGGGCCAGGGAAGAAAAAGGACATGTGAACTTTGGAGTGGGGGCACAGAACCTTTCCACCAGTTCTATAGGTTTGTATAGGACTGCACTTTTCATATACCCCTGCCAGGGCCAGTAATCTACAGAACTTCACTAAAACGTGGAAAAAAGGAGAAACTGTACCAAGGTTCTCACAGTTGTCAGCAGACAACCACCTGACTTCTCAAGGAGTGTGCATCTGCTGGTTTTTGGAAGCTGTGACATGCTATAGGTTTCCTCTGTTTGAAAAGAAGCCATGGAGCTTTCAGAGTGCACTGGCCCCGTTATCCTCCTGACCCCTGAACTCCTGCCTGCCCTTTGGGGCTAGTGTCGTGTTGAACTGAGGGTGCCGGTGTGGGAAGGCAACTGACAACCAATCCTCAAGAGATCAGTGCTTATAAGAATGACTTGAAGAGTGGCGGGATAGAGGCTACTGGCACCACAGAAGGGTTGTAGGATGGAGGCTTGTGATACCAGAGAAAGGTGGGACGGGGGCTTGTACCACAGAAGAGTGCTAAGACGGAGGCCTGTGGTACCACAAGAGAGTGGTGGCATGGAGGCTTGTAGTTCCACAGAAGAGTGGTGGGATGGAGGCTTGTGGTACCACATAAGAGTGGTGGAATAGAGGCTTATACCACAGAAGAGTGATGGGAAGGAGGCTTGTGGCACCACAGAAGAGTTGTAGGACGGAGGCTTGTGGTACCAGAGAATGGTGGGACGGGAGCTTGTACCACAGAAGAGTGCTAAGACGGAGGCCTGTGGTACCACAAGAGAGTGGTGGCATGGAGGCTTGTAGTTCCACAGAAGAGTGGTGCATGGAGGCTTGTAGTGCCACAGAAGAGTGGTGGGATGGAGGCTTGTGGTACCACATAAGAATGGTGGGATAGAGGCTTTTACCACAGAAGAGTGGTGGGACAGAGGCTTGTGGTACCACTTAAGAGTGGTGGGATGGAGGCGTGTAGCAGTCATTTGAAGGATTGCAATACCCCAGCAGAAAGATGGACGGAGGTTTGCAGTGCAGTCTTCTCAAAGGTTTTGGTATCACAAAACAGTGGTGTGAAAGTGGCCAGTGGTACCACATATGAGTTATGGGACAGTGGCTTGTACCACAGAAGAGTGGTTGAACAGAGGCTTAAACCACAGAATAGTGGTGGGACAGAGGCTTGTGGTACCAGAGAATGTTGGGATGGAGGCTTGTACCGCAGAAAAGTGGTGAGACTGAGGTTTGTGGTATCACAAGAGAGTGGTGGAATGGAGGATTGTAGTCACACAGAAGAATGGTGGGACGGAGGCTTGTGGTACCACAGAAGAGTGGTGGGACGGGGCTTGTGGTACCACAGAAGAGTGGAGGGATGGAGGCTTGAAATTCCACAGAAGAATGGTGGGACGGAGGCTTGTGGCACCACAGAAGAGTGGCGGGACTGAGGCTTGTGGTACCAGAGAATTGGGGGACGGGGGCTTGTACCGCAGAAGAGTGGTAAGATGGAGGCTTATAGTTCCACAGAAGAGTGGTGGGATGGAGGCGTGTGGTACTACATAGTAGGCTTGAAGACCACTTAAGAGTGGTGGGATGGAAGCGCGTAGCAGTCATTTGAAGGATTGCAATACCCCAGAAGAGAGGTGGATGGACGCTTGCAGTGCATTCTTCTCACAGGTTTGGATTCACAAAACAGTGGTGTGACAGTGGCCTGGGGTACCATATAAGAGTTGTGGGACAGAGGCTTGTACCACAGAAGAGTGGTGGGATGGAGGCTTGTGGTAACAGAGTATGGTAGGATGGAGGCTTGTACCACAGAAGAGTGGTAGGACGGAGGCTTGTGGTATCACAAGAGAGTGGTGGAATGCAGTCTTGTAGTCCCACAGAAGAGTAGTGGGACAGAGGCTTGTACCACATAAAAGTGGTGGGATGGAAGCTTGTACCACAGAAGACTGGTGAGACGAAGGCTTGTGGTACCTCATAAGAGTGGTGGGATGGAGGCTTGTACGACAGAAGAGTGGTGGGACTGAGGCTTGTAGTACCAGAGTATGGTGGGATGGAGGCTTGTACCACAGAAGAGTGGTGGGACAGAGGCTTGTACCACAGAAGTGCAGTGAGACTGAGGTTTGTGGTATCACAAGAGAGTGGTGGAATGGAGGCTTGTAGTCCCACAGAAGAGTGGTGAGACGGAGGCTTGTACCACATAAGAGTGGTGGGATGGAGGCTCGAAGTACCGCATAAGAGTGGTGGGATGGAGGCTTGTACCACAGAAGAATGGTAGGACGGAGGTTCGTATCACAGAAGAGTAATGTGACGGAGGCTTGTGGTACCTCAAGAGAGTGGTGGAATGGAGGCTTGTAGTTCCACAATAGAGTGGTGGGATGGAGGATTATACCACATAAGAGTGGTGGGATGGAGGGTTGTACCACATAAGAGTGGTTGGGATGGAGGGTTGTACCACATAAGAGTGGTGAGATGGAGGCTTATACCACATAAGAGTGGTGGGATGGAGGGTTGTACCACATAAGAGTGGTGGGATGGAAGCTTGTACCACATAAGAGTGGTGAGATGGAGGCTTATACCACATAAGAGTGGTGGGATGGAGGGTTGTACCACATAAGAGTAGTGGGAAGGAGGCTTGTACGACATAAGAGTGGTGGGATGGAGGCTTATACCACATAAGAGTGGTGGGATGGAGGGTTGTAACGCATAAGAGTGGTGGGAAGAGACTTGTAACACAGAAGAGTGGTGGGATGGAGGCTTGCGCCACAGAAGAGTGGTAGGACAGACTTGTGGTACCACATAAGAGTGGTGGGGAAGAGGCTTGTACCCCAAAAGAGTGGTGAGACGGAGGCTCACTGTAGGATATAAGAGTTGCAGGACAGAGGCTTCTACCACAGAAGAGGGGTGGGACGGAGTTGTGAGACAGATGGCTGTGGCATTTCAAAGATTCTGGCACTACAAAAGAGTAGTGAGAAGGAAGTGATTGCTGCCACAGAAGAGTGGTAGTACTGAGGCTCACAGTGCTGGCCTTCGAAAGGCCGCGGTACCCCAGAGGCTGGTTGGACCGAGGCTCATGGTGCAGCCCTTTTAAAGGCGGTGGTACCACAGAGGGTGGTGGCCCTGAGGCTTACAGTGCAGTCCTTTGAAAGGCTGCGGTACTACAGAGGATGTTTGGACTGAGGCTCACGGTGCAGACCTTTGAAAGGCTGTCGTACCACAGAAGAGTGTTTGGACCAAGGCTCATGGTGCAGTCTTTTGAAAGGCAGCGGTACCACAGAAGGGGGGTGGGACCAAGGCTCATGGTGCAGCCCTTTGAAAGGCTGCAGTACCACAGAAGAGTGGTGGTGAATGAGGAGTGAAGTGAAGAATGTCTGCAGTGTGAGTCTAAGAAATGCTGTTGGCACCACAGATGAGGCAGAAGAGGAGTGGCAGAGTGGCAGTGTTTGTTGTGGTTATTTGGAAGGGTATAGTGGGTGGCATGAAGATGGGTTGAGCTGTGGGTCTTTGAAAGGCAGCAGTACCAACGGTATCACAGAGGACTGGTGGGGACAAGGCTTGAGCTGTGGTCCTATGAAAGGCTGTGGTATCACAGATGACTGGCTGAGAGGGGGTGTGAGATGTGGTACCACTGAGGACTGGCAGGGATGAAACTTAGGCTGTGGTCCTTTGAAAGGCTGTGGTACCAAAAAGGACTGTCAGGAAGAATACAAGAGCTGTGGGCCTCTGAAAGACTGTGGTACCACAGGCAACTGGTTGTGGAGGAAACATACACTGGTCCTTGGAGAGGACCACAGAGGATTGGCAGGGAGGAGGCATGTGATGTGGTACCACAGAGGATTAGCAAGAAGGAGCCCTGAGATGTGGTACCACAGAGGATTAGCAAGAAGAAGCCCTGAGATATGGTACCACAGAGTAATGGCTGGGAGGAGACTTGACCTGTGGTGCCAGTGAGGAGTGGGAAGGAGGAGGCTTGAAAGGCTGTTGTCATGTTTCTTGTTTTTGGTTTTGTTTATGTATGTTCTGAACTCATGTGGAGCTCACAAAATCCATGCATATATCTTTGATTAAAAATCTTTTTTATTGTAAAGTATAAAATATTTATATTGATGAACAATGAACTATAAATCGAAGTGGTCTGATTTATGGCTCCTAAATACTGTAAACAATGTTTTGGTATTGATCTAACTGGAGAAGTTTATGTTTGGTTTTGTTGAAAGGCTATGTTACCACAGAGGATTATCCATAAGCTGTGGTCCTTGGAAAGGCTGCGGTACCACAGGTGACTTGGCTGGGAGGAGACTTGAGTTGTGGCCCTATAAAAGGCTGCAGTACCACATAGGATTGACTGGGAGGAGACATAACCTGTGGTAGCACAGAAATCTGCCTGGGAGGAAGCTTGACCTGTGGTACTGCAGAGGACTGGCAGAGTGGAGTCAAGGAAGACTGGCAGGGAGGACCCCTGATCTGTACTGTCACAGAGGACTGGTAGTGAGGAGGCTTGAGCTGTGGTACTTTGAAAGGCTGCGGTACCACAGAGGACTGGTAGCTAAGAGGCTTGAGCTGTGGTACTTTGAAAGGCTGCGGTACCACAGAGGACTGGTAGCGAAGAGGCTTGACCTGTGGTACTTTGAAAAGGCTGTGGTACCACAGAGGACTGATAGGGTGCAGGCTTGAGCTGTGGTACTTTGAAAGGCTGCTGTACCACAGAGGACTGGTAGGGTGCAGGCTTGACCTGTGGTACTTTGAAAAGACTGTGGTACCACAGAGGACTGGTAGGGTGCAGGCTTGAGCTGTGGTACTTTGAAAGGCTGCGGTACCACAGAGGACTGGTAGCTAAGAGGCTTGAGCTGTGGTACTTTGAAAGGCTGCGGTACCACAGAGGACTGGTAGCGAAGAGGCTTGAGCTGTGGTACTTTGAAAGGCTGCGGTACCACAGAGGACTGGTAGCTAAGAGGCTTGAGCTGTGGTACTTTGAAAGGCTGCAGTACCACAGAGAACTGGTAGCGAAAAGGCTTGACCTGTGGTACTTTAAAAGGCTGCAGTACCACAGAGGACTGGTAGTGAGGAGGCTTGAGCTGTGGTACTTTGAAAGGCTGAGGTACTATAACACATAACATGTGTATTTGTAAAGCGACGTTCACCTGGAGGCATCTTGGCGCTGAATAACAGATGTTTATTGTTACCCAACTCAATAGTACTCATTTTATCAACCTCAAATGGATGAAAGGCTGAGAGAACCCGCCAGGATTTGAACCACAGAGGACTGGTAGGGTTCGAGCTTGAGCTGTAGTCCTTTGAAAGCAAGCAGAACCCCAGGCAGGTAGCTCATGCTTGTGCACTCACAAAGCCCCGGGTATACTGGTTCAGGCTGCTGTCCTCTTCACTAATGGCACGCACAAAGGCTTCCTTCAGGGCAGCCGGAGGGGAGAAGTCCGGGAACCCCTGCCCCAGGTTCACCGTCTTGTACTGGGATGCCAGGCTAACCAGCTCCACCCTGCAGAGGAAAGAAATAGGAATAAAGTAATGGAACAGTGAGCACCAAACCAGGAGCCCTGTCCTCTCACTCACCCATCTGCCCCTCCAGAATGCTGCAGCAACAAGAAAGCACAGCAGGGTGTGCCACCAGCAATGGCCCGTGCAGGTAAGAGTGGTGGGGTCGGTGGGGGGGATTTTGACAGACGAAGTCGAGGGAAAATTAATTATTCATTTAATTTTTCCTTGTGGCCTGTCGAATCCCCCCCCCAACCTGGCCCAACCGCCCACCGCACTTACCTGCACGGGCCGGTCTTGTGTGCCACACAATGTAAAGCACCAGAAAATTGAGTGTTGTGCAAAGCTGAAGATACAGCAATAGCTACAGACCAAAAACCAGAGTGGGAGTATGAGCCTCTCAGGCCTGTCTAAGATGAGACTCAGAGCATGAGTATGGAGTCAGGCCTCGGAGTGGGAGTATGGGTCTCTCAGGCTCAGACTCAGGCACTGGAGTGGGCATATGGGTCTCTCAGGCTTGGAGTCAGGCCTCAGAGAGGGAGTGTGGGTCTCTCAGGCTCAGACTCAGCCCTGAAAATAGGAGTCTGGGTCTCTCAAGCTTGCACTCAGGCCTTGGAGAGAGAGTATGGGTCTCCCAAGCTTAGTATCAGGCCTCGGAGTGGGAATATGGGTCTCTCAGGCTCTGGGTCAGGCCTCGGAGTGGGAGTTTGGGTCTCTCAGGCTTAGACTTGGGACTCGGAGTGGGAGTTTGGGTCTCTCAGGCTTGGACTTGGGACTCGGAGTGGGAGTTTGGGTCTCTCAGGCTTGGACTCGGGACTCGGAGTGGGAGTTTGGGTCTCTCAGGCTTGGACTCGGGACTCGGAGTGGTAGTATGAGTCTCTCAAGATTGTACTCAGACCTCGGAGTGGGAGTATGGGTCTCTCATACTTGGCCTTCAGAATAGGAGTGTGGGTTTCTCAGGCTTGCGGTCAGACCTCGGAGTGGGAGTATGGCTCTCCCAGGCTTGGACTCAGGCCTCAGAGTGAGATTATGGGCCTCTCAGGCTTGGACTCGGGCCACAGAGTGAGAGTATGGGTCTCTCAAGATTGGACTTAGGCCTTCGCGTGAGAGTATGGTTCTTTCAGGCTTGAAGGTAGGCTTTGGAAAGGGAGTATGGGTCTTCCAGGCCAGGACTGAGCCTTCGAGGGGAACTATGGGTTTCTCAGGCGTGAGCTCATGCCTCGGAGTGGGAGAATGGGTCTCTCAGGCTTAGACTCAGCCTTAAGAATAGGAGTGTGGGTTTCTCAGGCTTGCGGTCAGACCTTGGAGTGGGAGTATGAGTCTCTCAGGCTTGGGTTTCTCAAGCTTGGGCTCAGGCTGTGGAGTGGGAATATGGGTCTCTCAAGATTGGACTCAGGCCTCGGACTGAGAGTATGGGTCTCTCAGGCTTGTAGTTAGGGCCGTGGAGCGGGAGCATGGGTCTCTCAGGAATGGACTCACCCTTCAGAATATGAGTGTGGGTTTCTAAGGCTTGTGGTTACACCTAGGCTTTGGGAGTCTGAGTCTCTCAGGCTTGGGGTCAGGCCTACCAGTGGGAGTATGGGTCTTTCAAGCTTGGAGTCAGACCTCAGAGTTTAAGTATGGGTCTCTCAGGCTTGGACTAGTGCCCTGTAGTGCGAGTAGGGGTCTCTAAGGCTTGTAGTTAGGCCATGGAGCGGGAGTATGGGTCTCCCAGGTTTGGAGTAAGGCCTCGGAGCAGGAAGGATTAGTTACTTACCTGTAATCCTAGTTCTCTTCCAGGGGTATCCTCATCAAAGTCATAATCTCTCAGGCTTGGACACGGGCCTTAAAGTTGGAGTATGGGTTTCTCAGGCCTGGACTCAGGCCCTGGAGTGGATTTATGGGTCTCTCAGACTTGGACTCAGGCCTCTGAGTGGTAAGATGCGTCTTTCAGGCGTGGGTTCATGCCTCGGAGTGGGAGTATGGGTCTCTCAGTCTTGGACTCGGGCCTTGGAGTTGGAGTATGTGTGTCTGAGGCTTGGGGTCAGGCCTTGGAGTGAGAGTATGAGTCTCTCAGGTTTAGGGTCAGGCCTCTGAGTAAAAGTGTGGAGTAGGGGTTTCTCAGGTTTGGACTCAGGCCTCGGAGTGGGAGTATGGGTCTCTCAGGCTTAGATTCAGGCCTCGGAGTGAGAGCATGGGTTTCTAAAGCTTGGGACCTTGCCTTCAGATTAGAGTATGGGTTTATCAGGCTGGCGGTCATGCCTCAGAGTGGGAGTGTGGGTTTCTCAGGCTTGCAGCCAGACCTCAGAGTAGGAGTATGAGTCTCTCAGGCTTGAACTCAGGCCTCGGAGTGAGAGTAAGGGTCTCTCAGGCTTAGATTCAGGCCTCGGAGTGAGAGCATGGGTTTCTCAAGCTTGGGCTCAGGCTGTGGAGTGGGAATATGGGTCTCTCAAGATTGGACTCAGGCCTCGGACTGAGAGTATGGGTCTCTCAGACTTTTAGTCAGGGCTGTGGAGCGGGAGTATGGGTCTCTCAGGATTGGACTCAGCCTTCAGAATATGAGTGTGGGTATCTAAGGCTTGTGGTCACATCTAGGCTTTGGGAGTCTGAGTCTCTCAGGCTTGGGGTCAGGCCTACCAGTGGGAGTATGGGTCTTTCAAGCTTGGAGTCAGACCTCAGAGTTTAAGTATGGGTCTCTCAGGCTTGGACTAGTGCTCTGTAGTGCGAGTAGGGGTCTCTAAGGCTTGGAGTTAGACCATGGAGCAGGAGTATGGGTCTCCCAGATCTGGAGTCAGGCCTTGGAGTGGGAGTATGGGTCTCTCAGGCTTGGACTCAGCCTTCAGAATATGAGTGTGGGTTTCTCAGGCTTGCGGTCAGAACTCGGAGTGGGAGTGTGCGTCTCAGGGTTGGACTCGAGCCTTGGAACAGGAGTATGGATCTCTTAAGCTTGGAGTCATGCCTCAGAGTGGAAGTATGGGTCTCTCAGGCTTGGACAAGTGCCCTATAGTGTGAGTAGGGGTCTCTAAGGCTTGGAGTCAAGCCTCGAAGTGGAAATATGAGTCCCTCAGGCTTGGATTCGAGCCTTGGAGTATGGGTTTCTCAGGCTTGGACTCAGGCCTGAGAGTGGGAGGATGTATCTTTCAGGATTGGGGTCAGGCCTCAGAGTGGGAGTCTTGGACTCGGGCTAAAGCACCTGTTAAGGAAATTATTTCCCAACTAGAGTACCAGGGAGAGATAGAAAACTGTGTCTCTCAAATAAATAATCCGCTTTTTCCAGTTCTGAAACCTGATCATTCCTATCGTATTGTCTTCGATGACAGACATTTGAATAGTCATACATGCTCTTTTGCAGTTCAAAATACACATAGTACAGCACTTATTAATAATGTCATCCGCAAAAAATATAAAACCACTTTGGATAACTCCAATGGTTTTTTTCAGTCACAATTTGGCTCTGGAGAGCCGCGACTGGTCCACATTTAGGACCCTCGGCATTAAGAGGTGATACGCTTGAGTTCCTATGGGCTATAAGAACAGCTCAGGAGTCTTTGCGGCACGCATTACGTGGATTCTTCATGAGCTCGACCCTGATGCGCTATTCCATGCTGATGATATCTACCTAACTGATGATGAATTAAACCCCCATTTAGCAAGAGTAGATCACATTATTTTGCGATTTTCTGAATTTGGTTACAAGTTTAACTTCAAAAAGTCTTTCATAGCTTTTATTAGTGTCCTGTTCTTAGGATACAAATTCACAAATGAGGCGAAAAGTAATCGCCCTAATTTTCTGAAAAGTGTGCTCAATTGCACTCTCTGCTGGGA
The DNA here is from genome assembly GCF_964204655.1 of Triturus cristatus. Classification (NCBI taxonomy): domain Eukaryota; kingdom Metazoa; phylum Chordata; class Amphibia; order Caudata; family Salamandridae; genus Triturus; species Triturus cristatus. Next base: position 1,176,583,980 of record NC_140580.1, on the reverse strand, counting down.
TTTTTTTAATTTGGCAGGACCTACATACCTGATTATGCCCAACGTAATAAATCTTGTGATGCCTTAACATGCCCTTATTTTTCTGCTTCTTGCTGGACATCAGAGCATACTAAAACGCTCAGGTCTTTACAGTCTGACTTACTTGAAATGCATCATTTGCATACACGTTTCAATACTACGAATGTGGTTATCCCGGTCTTGCCGGGTGCAATTGGATTTACTTATGTCACCTTTAATGAAGGTGAACTAGTTCCCATAGCATACAAAATCGCATTTGTATTCTTCTGCAGAACTACATTTTGCTTCTTCTGATTTTTTTTAACTGCTGTCTGAATGGCCGTACTGAAGGAACGCCCACTTGCTCAAGGTAAACGCATTATTGGTGTTTCTCCTGTGCCTGCCTTGGAGGCTGTCACAAAAGGCAGCGTTACTAATGCTAAAGCCCTCCACCCTCGTTGGATACAATGGGCTACATCCTTATCCGCCATGGATGTTGACTTTGTCTTTGACCCTTCCTTGCATACACAAGAATTTTTGCAATATGAACATGTTTATCCTTTTCCTTCTTCTATTCTGCCTCTTGACCAATACAAGCCCGTCATTTATACAGATGGATCTGCACAACCTGCTATAGGTTCGAAGCACCAATGTTTTGCTGCATGCGCCATTGTTCTAAGCACTACTTCTGATGGCATCTTTTATCCACAAAATACTCTCACAAAGTCTCTTGGAGACTGCACTGAGCAGTTGGCTGAATTGAAGGCTTTACTTCTTGCACTCGAGAATACAGATCCTAGATCCCCCAGTGTGTGACTCGTATTATTGCGTACAATCTTTTAATGACAATTTACATTTTTGGAAACAAAATTACTTCAACGATTCTAAAGGTAGCACAATCAAGAACAAATTGCTTTGGGTTATAGTGGCTGTTTTTAAGGATAAGTTGCCATAAGCTCATGTTATACATAGTTTGAGTCATCAACGTGTGGGATCACATGCCGTAGGAAGTTCTACGGCTGATGAAGCGGCCAATTCTGCAGTAGCCGCAGCTAATTGCAGCGGTAAACCGCTCTAAGACTCGTATCGACAATGATCTCCTAGCTGCTTTTAAAAATGGCAACCCGCTACCAAAGGGCTTCCCTTCTAAATATTCCTATCCTTATAAAATGTTTAGTTGTGGAGAGAATGAACCGTGACTTAATGCAGTCCTTAATGGCTAGAGTATTAGGTACAGGGCACAGTTGGTTGAACCATCTATATGGGGTTCAACAAGCTAACCTCCTTAAAAGGTTTCTGGGTGTGCGGACCCCGCCTCAAGATGTACGTTCCAGACCTTGATGGTCCAGACGTTGTGGCTGCTGCCGCAACCTTTGACGCAGATGATCATTGTGCTACAAAAGGTCCGTAAAGCTAACTTACGCATTCGCCTGCATCTCATCCTTCTACTTCTGACTGTGCTCTTCCAGTTTCTGACTGGCTTTCAATAAATGGTGATATCGTTTGAAAAAAGGTGGCCACCAAAAAGGAATTTGGGCCAGCGTACCGCGCTCCTGTTCCTGTCCTTGGCTTCTGAGGTAATCGAACTATGATTTTGCTATCTCTCCCTGGATACAAGGACAATCATTGTGTCTCCATTGAACAGGTCAAGCTACACCATGTGGCCAATACTTCATAGTAAGTCACGGGATAGCAGTTCTTTCCTGCAACATTTTTCGTTGCAGCCTGTGAACACCACCGATGCCAATACTCCCCGGCTGAGGGAGGAGGAAGCTGAGTCCTCCGCCGACAATTTCCCTGACATGATAACTTCTTCCAATACAATGTCTTCTACAACAGATGGCATTTACACTGATCCACTGCTGGCGAGTCCCTCTGAATTGACATTTTTAAGTCCTGCTGCTAAGTCCCAACCTCCTGTTTTCCAGCTGAGTTCGTCCGGGTACTATATGGATCAAGATAATTTTTCTTCTGACAGTTCTTCTGTTTTGTAGACGCATCCAGCTCGGATTTGTGTCTTTATTTCATGGTTGAAAACGCAATTATCTTGTCCCTCCTTGGATATATGTCTGGATCATACTCTCCTTGGTTTTCCTGTTTTTGTGAATTGGATTTGTGACAGTTTCTTTCCGATTGATCAATGGCCATTACCTCTAGGAATGCTCTGCTACAGAACTGGCCGACTGGGTGTTGGCCCTCTATTCTTCATCGCATAAAATGAAAAGAGACTTGTCCCTAGTTAACATTTCAGTTGTTCCAGTGACTGATGGAAGTGTTTGGGATAAGGAATATACTACTTACCAGTATGCATCTGTTCTTGGCATGTAGAGCTGCATATCTACACACTATGCATAGATCGCCATCTGGTGTTGGGCCCGGATGTTTGCACTTGTTTTTGTCCTGGAACGTCTTTGGAAGTCACGAGATAGGTGACTCCTCTTTTGGATCATAGTGCGCATGGGCATCGGCTCCATCCTCAGATTGTTTTTCGCCAACAGGGAAAAGATGGAGCTTTGTAAGAAACAGGAAAGATGCCCATGTGTGATGTATCTAAGTAAGATAATACTGGAACAGATAAAGGTAGCCGGGGAGGTGGATGGGCGTGTGTAGATCTGCAGCTCTACATGCCAAGAACAGATGCATACTGGTAAGTAGCATATTCCATTCAAGGCATATGAGCTGCAGATTACAAACTATGCATAGATTGTATAGCAGTATCCCCTCCTAGCGGCGACCACCAGTATCTGTTGCAGTAGTTTGAAATTGTGTTTTGAGTACAGCCTGGCCCACACTAGCTTGTTGTTTAGTTTGCACAACGACACAATAGTGTTTTGTGAATGTGTGCGGTGTAGACCATGTAGCTGCTCTGCAGATATCGTCTAAGGGAATTTTCCCTAAAAATGCCATTGAAGCCCCTATCTTTCGTGTAGAGTGGGCTTTAGGAGGAACAGATAATGTACAAATTTGCCGGGACTACTCAAAAGATGGTCTTTGTATGCATTTGACAATCCACCTAGCTATCCCAGATTTTGATATGGGGTTGCCTTTATGTGGTGGTGAGAAAGACACGAATAGTTGTTTGGTCTTACGAAAAGGTTGTGTCCTCTCTATGTAGTACAGCAGTGCTCTTTTGACATCTAAGGTGTGAAGAGCTCTTTCTGCGACTGTTTGCGGCTGCGAGAAGAATACAGGCAGCTCCACAGACTGATTGAGGTGGAAGGGAGAAATGACTTTAGTGAGGAATTTAGGATTAGTTCGGAGAACAACCTTGTTATGATGCCTTTGCAGAAAGGGTTCCGGACTGGTTAGTGCTTGTAGTTCACTAACTCTTCGTAGAGAAGTAATGGCTACGAGGAAAGCAGTTTTCCATGTTAAGAATTGTAGCTCACATTTATGTAGAGGTTCAAATGGAGGCCCCATTAGTCTTGTGAGAACGATGTTTAAATTCCATACAGGCGAAGGTGGTACTCTGGGGGGAATTATTCTTTTGAGTCCCTCCATAAAGGCCTTTATGGCAGGTACCCTGAAAAGTGAGAGGTGTTGTCTATTTTGTAGATACGCCGCTATGGCAGCCAGATGCAGTCTGATAGACGTGTAGGCTAGGTTGCATCTTTGGAGGTGTAGTAAATAGCCGATGATGTGTTGGATAGACACATCTAAGGGATCAGTATTGTTGTTATGACAGTATATTACAAATCGTTTCCACTTGACTGCATAGCATGCTCTAGTGGTAGGTCGTCTAGCTTCTTTAATGACGTTCATACAGTCAGGGGGAAGGTTAAGGTAACCAAATTCTAGGACTTCAGGAGCCAGATCGCTAGGTTGAGCTGAGCTGGGTCTGGGTGTTGGATCTCTCCATGGTTAAGAGGCGTGGAGAGAGGTGTAATTTTTGGTGCGGAGCTACGGAGAGTTCCAACAATGTGGTGTTCCATGGCTGTCTGGCCCAAGTTGGAGCAACTAGGATGAGTGTTAAGGAGTGTTGCGCACCACTAGTGGAATGAGTGGGAGAGGCGGAAAAGCGTATGCAAATCTGCCTGACCAGTTCATTCATATCGCATTGCCTTTGGACAATGGGTGAGGATACCTGGTGGCGATGTTTGGGCATTTGGCTTTTTTCTTGGGTGGCGAAGAGGTCTATCTGTGGTTGCCCCTACATCTGGAAAAACGGTTGAAGAAATTGTGGATGAAGTTCCCACTGGATCTGTTGTGTTTGACGGCTCAACAGATCGGCTATTGTGTTTTGGACTCCTTGGACATGTTGGGCTAGGAGAAAACTTTTCTTAGGTATAGCCCACCTCCATATGCTCTGTGCGTGCTGAGAGAGCTGCAGAGAGTGTGTCCCGCTTTGTTTTTGTACATAATACATGGCTGTCATATTGTCCGTGCGGACTAAGACAGCTTTGCCTGAAATGTGTTTTTGGAATGCTTTCAAGGGCAGGAATATGGCCAGTAGCTCCAGGTGGTTGATGTGGAGTAACTTTTGCTGAGGTGTCCACCTGCCCTGCATGGTGTGATGTAGTAGGTGAGCCCCCCAGCCAGAGAGCGATGCGTCCACTGTCATAACTATTTGAGGAATCGGCTCTAGGAACGGTCGCCCTTTGGAAAGGTTCTTGGTGTTCCACCACTGCAGAGCGATGGGTACGACCGTCTACCAACACCAGATCTGTTAGCACTCTTGGAGAGGACACATCTGGAGTCTTGCATGAGGCTTGAATATGCAGGAGGCCATCATCCCTATGAGTTGCATGAACACTCGAGCTGGAAGAGATTGCTGTGGTTGGAATTTGGTGAGAAGAGTTTGAATGCTTGCTATCCTGGCGGGACTGGGATAGGCTAGCGCCCTTGAGGTGTCTATTGTGGCACCAAGGTATTGTTGTGTGTGGGATGGTTGCAGCTGGGACTTGGCATGGTTTATTGTGAACCCCAGGTCGTGAAGTTGCTGAATAGTGGCGTGAGTGTGTTGGACACACTGATTGTATGAGCGGGCTTTTATGAGTCAGTCGTCCAGATACGGGAAGATATGGATGTGTTGTCTTCTTAGGTGTGCTGCTACCACCGCTAGGCACTTGGTAAACACTCTTGGTGCTGTGGTGACTCCGAATGGGAGTACTTTGAATTGATAGGGCTGACCGTCCACTACGAATCTGAGATATTTTCTGTGAGCGCTGTGAATGGGAATGTGGAAATAGCAGTCCTTGAGGTCTAGAGTAGCAAGGAAGTCGCCCTGTGAAAGCAGAGGGAGGACCTGCTGAAGTGTGACCATGTGGAAATAGTCTGAGTGTATATATAGGTTTAGGGGTCTGAGGTCTAAAATAGGTCTTAGAGAGCCGTCCGTTTGTGGTATGAGAAAATACAGGGAGTAAACTCCCTTGTTTTGTTGGTGCAGGGGAACTGGTTCTATTGCATTTTTTTGTAGGAGGGAGATTGCCTCCTGCTTTAGCAGTAACAGATGTTCTTGTGACATTGGGCGCTGTTTGGGTGGTATGTTTGGGGGGGGTAGATGTTAGTTCGAGGCAGTAACCTGAGTGAATTATCTGTTGCACCCACCTGTCTGAGGTGATGTTGGTCCAGACAGGAAGGAATTGTTGGAGTCTTCCCCCGACTGGAGTTGAATGGTCTGGGGGAAGTGGAGGGAAGTCATTGGGTGGGGGTGGAGGCGAAGCAGGAGTTGTTGGTCTTGCCTCTGCCTTTGTTGTTGTTCCCCCTGTAACCACCTCTTTGGTAACCTCTAATAAAGGTGGATTGGGTGGGAGCCTTATAAGAAGTGGAGGGGCTATCAGAGGAGTAGCCTCTGTGGGTGGTTCTGAAGGATGAGCGACGAAAGGACCGTCTGGGAGCTTGCGACTGCAAGGCTCCCATAGATTTGGCTGTGTCTGTATCCTTTTTCATTTTCTCAAGTGATACGTCCACATTGGGGCCAAATAGGTGTTGCTCATCAAATGGCTGATTGAGTATGGAACTCTGGACTTCAGGTTTAAAACCCGAGATGCGTAACCAGGCATGCCTACGCAGAAGGACACTGGTGTTTATTGCCCTTGAGGCGGTATCTGCCACATCTAAGGCACAACGGATGGAGGTGTTAGTGATGGTTTTACCTTCCTGTATGAGTTCATTGGCCCTGTTTCTATATCTGTCAGGGAGGTGCTGCATTATGGACTCAAGTTCATCATAATGTGCCCTGTCGTACCTGGCTAACAGCGCTTGGGTATTAGCAATACGCCATATGTTTGCTGCCTGTGACACTGTGCGTTTGCCAGAGGCGTCCAGGAGTTTAGATTCCTTATCTGGTGGTGGTGCGTCACCTGATGTTTGGGAATTGGCTCTCTTCCTTGCATTAGAGACTACCAAGGAGTCTAGTGGTGCGGGGCCTTTAATGTGTGCTGGATCAGTAGGAGCAGCCTTATACTTTTTTTCTATTCTCGGGTTGATGACTCTAGCCCTGACTGGGTCTTTAAAGATCTCTGGTGCATGCTTAATGACCCCTTTAAGCATGGGTAAAATTGAGGTGGACCTTTGTGTGGTGTCGAAGGTGTCCATGAGGAAATCTTCCTCTACTGGGTCTGTATGAAGGGCAACCCCGTGGTACTGGGCAGCTCTGTGAAGGAGCTGGTTGAAGCCGATATTGTCCTCTGGAGGGGAAGGACTGGAGGGATAGATGTCATCTTGTGGGGTGTAAGGGACGTCTGGGACACTGTAATCATCCCAGGGGTCTGGGGAGCCAGTAGGGGTAGGGTCCCCAAGGGGTTGATCGTCCGCACCTCCCCCTGCATCATCTGAGGTGTTGTCATCATCATCATCTACTGGGGTAGGTGATGGTGTAGGAGAGCGGTGTGGTGGAGGAGGAGGAGGAAGAGGAGAAGGGATCCTTAATGGAGAGGTAGCAAAGTCTCTCTTTTTCGGTGGTGGTGCTGGTGCAGGCGTTTCTAGAGCTCTTTTCTTGATGCTAAGCATTAAGTGACCAGTCTTAGGATCCTTCACAAGAGTCTTTTGGGTAGAATCTGGACGAAACAGTTCTTCTGTGGGAGGCAGATTCTTAAGAGTCGACGGCTTCGGTGCCGTAAGCTTTTTCGGCACCGACTCGGTAGCGGTTCTAGGTTTGGAACCGTGCAGTTTTGCAGTGTCTTTATCCGATGGAACCTGTTGTTGTTTTTTCGGTTCCGAGGTCTTTGGCTTCGAAGAATGGGAGTCAGGGCCCTTTGGTGGTCGTTTTTTGGTTGGCTCCGAGGGTGTTGTCGGTGCAGAGGAACCGGTGCTATTCTTCGACGCCGAGTGCTTAAAATGTCGAAGCAGCGGTCGGCGTGGATGAGGAAGAGGACGTCTTTTTTTCGGTGCCTGAGTATGTTTTTCGGCACCGAGTCACCTAAAGGCTTAGTAGGCTTCTTTACCGGGCCCAAAGGCGGGTCATGGGAAGCAGTGTCTCGGTGTGCACCTGGGCCCGAAGGTGAAGGTGGTACCGAAGCCTTTTTTGATAGTGTCGAGGGGGGGTTTGGGTCTGGGTCGACGTCTGTACTCACGACCCTCTGAGCTGGAGTGATGTCCTCGACTTCGGAGTCATCTGCTTCAGAGGCGCTGATGATGGCTTCTTCGATCCGATCTTGCTCCGGAACATCGACGCCTTCTTGGAAGATGTCGTCGGAGATCGAAGAAGACGAGCGAGCCATTGTTCTTCTAGCTCGTCGGTCCCGGATCGTCTTCTTGGAGCGGAAGGAGACGCAAGCTAGACAGTCTCTGGCCTCGTGCTCCGGTGAGAGGCATAGGTTACACACGTCATGTAGGTCGTGTGGGGAAACTTCGACCCACATCGAGGACACTTTTTGAATGGCGTCCTTTCCATGAGCCGGAGATGAGGCCCAGGTAGGCCCGAAGGCCTTTGTCGACGACCAGAATCGAAGACTTCGAAGTTGAAGGGTCGCGTGTATTGGGAAAATGCGATCAAAACAATACTGTCGAGAAGGGAAGGATTGCTCGTCGAAAGAGAAAACCGTTAACGGTTCTGAACTGGAGCGCGAGAACACATCCAAGCCCGATGGCAGGAAAAAACATTCTGAGGATGGAGCCGATGCCCATGCGCACTATGATCCAAAGGAGGAGTCACATACCTTGTGACTTTCAAAGACTTTCCAAGACAAAAACAAGTGCAAACATCCGGGCCCAACACCAGATGGTGATCTATGCATGGTGTGTAATCTGCAGCTCATATGCCTCGAACAGTTCCTTTCAACATATTTGGCCAGACGGCGATCCTGCAGATACCATATGTGTTCAAAGTTTCTATGGGTGATATAATAGTTACCTGGGTTACATTCAGATGAATGGGATGTTGACACTGTAATTTCTATGCTTTCTGAATTAGAATGTTATACTGTTTCCGAATCAGAACATCTATATATGTTCTGCTACCATCATTAAGAGGCCATTTTCTACATAGAACTGGGAGACAGCGTCCCCATTTTAACTATACCAAACAGGAACATTGTCCAACTCCCCCCTCAAAAAAGTTGCAAAAAGATAAGTATACCTATTTCACAGGATATGACGCTTCAGACCCCATGTATATTATTTTAAATTAACTCCAATACCACCAAAGAAATATAAGCTTACTGAAACAAAGCTTATATATGCTACAATGCCTGTTAATAAGTTTGCCCTTAAAGGGTATGATTACTGGAAGGACACCATTGACATGAAATCGATTTGGGGCACAAAGTCCTGGCAGGTTCTAGGCACGGAAACCTTATTTCGGGCTTGCTCAGTTCCCACACAAATGACTTTCCTGAATGAAACAATCCAGCAGACTACTTGTTTAGGGCTGGCTAAAATAAAAGAAATGACTGTCCCATCCATTCCCTCTGTTGCCCGTTTCGATACTTGGCAAAGTCTGATAAATTACAAAGAAGAGCAATTAAACAGTACGGTGAAGAACGGTACATTTAATTCTTGATTTTCGAGTCCTGGCGGGTGGTTATTGTGGTCAGTGGTTATGGTTGTCATGCTTGTTTTCTGGGCTTAAATCAAGAAGCCCGATCCCCTGCACCCACAGTCAACACACTCTGGTATTACTACTTATCCAGTGGGAAAGTTATGTCAACATCAGTTGGAACGTTGCACACTGTCTGCAGTAAAACAACACAATTCTCTTTTATCTGAGGACATGAAGCTTTCAGATTATTGTTTTTGGGTTACAAATCCCCATGTTCTAAAAATGTATATATGCTACTTATAATGACATTTGGAAATTATCCCAATGGGAGCTGCTGCATGTTTGAGACAAATAGACCAAGATAATTTGGAAAAAGTGCTAGCTGTTGTTGATAATAGTATTAATATGCTGTCATCCCATATGTACATTTTAAACAAAATTGAGCGGTCTGTTATTGATATTGTTCAAAGTGACATGTCAACATTGCATCATGGGCAAAGTCAGCATAAATCTATTATGCAGTTTAGCTGGACGCCACAAACACCTAAAAATGGGGGCGTTCTGTGACATTACTTGAGTTGTACGGATTTGTTTTCGCCTTTTGGTTTGGCACGTAGACAGCTATTGGTGGAGGTGGGGGACGCAGCCTATGCAGTGCTGCATTTAGGGAGATTGGAATGGCTTCTGTTCACTGTGGCTGGGGCGCATTCTGTGGTGTGGTTGATGCACAGGGTTGTTTCGCTCCCTATTTTGGCGTTTCAGTTCACATCTTGTGTGGGACATTTTTCTGTGGGTGGATGTGGGCCCCTGGGTGGCACTTACATGCATGAAGTGTGGTCACCCCTTTCGCTTGTCGTTGTGAGTGTGGTGACGGGTAGGTGTTTGTCACTGGTGAGGAGTGCGACTCTACTGTCGGTCATTTCCTTGTTTGTAGACATGTGGGGGTTCACTGCGCATTTGGGCTTGTTATTTGGGGGGGAATCCTAGTGCCAGCAATTCTCATTTTCATGGCGTTGCTCTCTGGCAGCAGTTGTCTTTTGGTCGAGACTGTTGTGGGATGTGGGCTGGAGTACAGTGCATGTTGTCCGTTTCCCAGTTGGTCACTTGTTACGGCGGCGTCTTGTTTCCCCCTCTGCATGGGATTGTGGATGGCTTGCTGTGGCCTTCCGTTCCGGCTTTGGGAGCGGACTTCGGCAGGATGGATATACTCAGGGCTTTGTTGCTTCAGCAGGAGGAAGCTCTTATGTTGGCTCATGGGAACTTCGAGTTACTGGTGACTGGGTCTTCTAGTGAGGTGCAGTCATTGTTGGGCGCAAGCCTTCTCTTGCATTTCGGGGAATTGGTGCATCAGGTCAATGGCGCCCCCAGTGCGTCCGGCAATGCACAGTTTTTGGGGTTGTGGGCTTGGGCCTCTTTGGTTTTTTTCGGACCATCTTTTGAGTAGTCCCGACTTTTGTCCACTCCATTTACTCTGGTGTATTCGGAGTATTTCCATTGCTATTATTCCTCATTTGCAGCGTTCTAGTCTTGTTCATGCTTCTCCGCAGTGGATGCTCCTTTTGGGGGGCTCTGGAGCTGGCATCGCTCCAACATTACCGTGAGGATATGAATCAGATCAATGGGGTGCGTCTATTGCAGGAAGTGGATCTTGATTGGTCTTTGACATTTCGGCCTGCCTGGTTTACCTGTGTGCAACCTGTGTTCCACTGCATCTGGTATCCCTTTGAATGTATATTGGATATATATCTGGCTTTGCAGACATATGCTGCCTTGGACTTTGGACTGCTGACGGATCACTTAGCAACTCATTTTCAGAACTGTCCTTTGGGCTTTCAGCTTCTACACCATGCGAAGTTTGATACTTTGGCCTACGAGAACCGTGTGCATCGGCTCATGGCTCACACGATTCATGCACGGTCAACGTGGATGTGGGTTACCCGGTAACTGTCTCTGCATTGCTTGAGATCTGAGAGGATGTTTGTTCTTTGGAACTTGTGACTTGGGCTGTGGACTTTTCGTTATGTGCGGAGTCAGATTCCTTCATGGAGTCTTTGGCTTACGAAATGGCGAGTGGCATTATGGATTACTCGGAATCGTCTTAATTTGATCATTTTTTCCACGTTGACGTTTTATTCTATTTTTAGTTTATTGTCATTCATATTTCTAGAACAATTCTTTGAGCGTGCTTACTTTCAAATTGCGTTTATCATTTTAGTATCTTTGTAAATGCTAGTGTCCTGGCCAAATGGAGGGTGTCATGTGTTTCCTGCATGGCCCATTGTAGTTTTTCCCTATGTTAGCCTAATGATGCACGTTGTAGGCCTCATTTCCCTTTGTACACGTTACTATATAAACACATTGTACTTTCTCCCAGAACCTGTATATGTTTTCGCGTTCTGTTCTCTTCCTGGGATTTAGTCTGAACACCAAAGAAAAGGTCAAACAACAATGTCCCTTGTTATTCTTTCTGGCCAGGCACTAGCACCTAGACATAACATAAGAGGCAGGCCTCGGAGAGGGAGTATGGGTCTCTCAGGCTTGGGGTCAAGCCCTTAGAGTGTGAGTATGGGTATCTCAGGCTTGGGCTCAGGCCTCAGAGAGGGAGTGTGGGTCTCCCAGGCTTGGACTCGGGCCTTGGAGTGAGAGTATGCGTCTCTCAGGCTTGGACTCGGGCCTTGGAGTGAGAGTATGGGTCTCTCAGGCTTGGACTCAGTCTTCAGAATAGGAGTACACCACTCAGGCTTGGGATCAGACCTCGGAGGGAGAGAATGGATCTCACAGGCTCTGACTCAGGCCTCGGAGTGGGAGAATGGGTTTCTCAGACTTGGACTCGGCCCTTGGACAGGGAGTATGGGTCTTTGAGGTTTGGACTTGGAGTGGGAGTATGGGTCTCTCAGGCTCTGGGTCAGGCCTCAGAGTGAGAGTATGGGTCACTCAAGCTTGGAGACAGGCCATGGCATGGGAGTAAGGGATTCCCAGACTCCGACTCAGGCCTTGGAGTGGGAGAATGGGTCTCTCAGGCTTGGGGTCAGGCTTCAGAGTGGGAGTATATGTTTCTCAGACTTGGACTCAGGCCTTGGAGTGGGATTATGGGTCTCTCAGGCTTGGGATCAGGCCTCGGAGTGGGAGTATAGGTTTCTCAGACTTGGAATCAGACCTTGGAGTGGGATTATGGGTCTCTCAGGCTTAGACACAGGCCTTGGAGTAGGTGTAAGGGTCTCTCAGGCTCGGACTCAGGCCTCGGAGTGGGCGTAAGGGTCTCTCAGGCTTAAAGTCAGGCCTCAGAGCGAGAGTGAGGGTCTCTCAGGCTTGGACTGAGCCCTGAAAATGGGAGTATGGGTCTCTCAGGCTCGACTTAGGCCTTAGAGGGGGGAATATGGGTCTCACAGGCTCGGACTCAGGCCTTGGAGTGGGAGTATGGGTCCCTGAGGCTTGGACTTTGGCCTTCGAGTGGGAGTATGGGTCTCTCAGGCTTGGACTCAGGCCTTGGAGTGGGAGTAGGGGACTCTCTGGCTTGGACTCGTGCCTTGGAGTGGTAGTATGGGTCTCTCAGTCTTGCACTCGGGTCTTGCAGTGGGAGTATGTGTCTCCCAGGATTAGACTCGGGCTATGGAGTGAGAATATGGGTCTCCCAGGCTTGGAGTCAGGCCTCGGAGTGAGAGTATGGGTTACTCAAACTTGAAGACAGGCCATGGAGTGGGAGTAAGGGATTCCCAGGCTCCGACTCAGGCCTTGGAGTGGGAGTGTGGGTCTCTCAGGCTTGGGGTCAGGTCTTGGAGTGGGAGTATGGGTCTCTCAGGTTTAGAGTCAGAATTCGGAGTGGGAGTATGGGTCGCTCAGGCTCGGACTCAGGGCTTGGAGTTGGAGTATGGGTGTCTCAAGCTTGAAGTCAGGCCTCAGAGTGGGAGTATGGGTCTCCCTGCCTTGGACTCAGGCCTTTGAGTGAGAGTATGGATCTCTCAGGCTTTGAATAAGACCTCTGAGTGGGATTATAAGTTTCTCAGGCGTGGACTCAGGCCTCAGAGTGGAAGTATGGGTCTCTAAGGCGTGGGCTCAGCCTTCAGAATAGGAGTGTGGGTTTCTCAGGCTAGGACTCAGGCCTCAGAAGGGGATTCTGGGTCTCCCAGGCTTAGAGTCAAGCATTGGCGTGGGAGTGTGTGATTCTCTCAGGATTGGACTCAGGCCTTCCAATGGAAGTAAGGGTTTCTTAGCCTTGTAATCAGTCCTTGGAGCAGGAATATGGGTCTCTTTGACATGAGGTCTGGCCTCAGTGTGGGAGTATGGGTCTTTCAGAGAATGGGTTTCTCAGGCTCAGACTCAGACCTCGTAATGGAAGTATGTGCCTCTCATTCTTGAAGACAGGCCTTGGAGTGAGAGTCTAGGTCTATCAAGCTTGGAGACAGACCTCGGAGTATGAGTCACAGCCTTGGACACAGGCCTCAAAGTGAGAGCATGAATCTCTCAATTTGAGGTAAGACCTCCGAGTGGGAGTATGGGTTTCCCTGGCTTGGACTCGGGCCTTGGAGTGGGAGCATGGGTCTCCCAGGTTTGGAGCCAGGCCTTGGAGTGGGAGTTTGGGTCACTCAAGCTTAGAGACAGGCCTTGGAGTGGGAGTATTGGTCCCCCAGGCTAGGACTCAGGCCTTGGAGTGGGGGTATGGGTCTCTTAGGCGTGCGGTCAGGCATCGGAGTGGGAGTGTGGGTCTCTCAGGCTCGGACACAGGTCTTGGAGTAGGAGTATGGGTCTCTCAGGCATGGACTCAGGCCTCAGAGTGGGAGTATGGATCTTCCAGCCTTGGAGTCATGCCTCGGAGTGGGAGTATGGGTCTCAAAGGATTTGACTCAGAGTGGGAGTATGGGTCTCTCAGGCTTTGGGTCAGGCCTCGGAGTGGGAGAATGGGTTTCTCATGCTTAGGGTCAGGCCTCGGAGGGGGAGTATGGGTCTCTCAGGCTTGTGGTCAGGCATCGGTGTGAAAGTATAGGTCTCTTAGGCTTAGAGTCAGGCCTTGGGGAGATAGATTAGGTCTCCCAGGCTTTGGGTCAGGCCTCGGAGTGAGAGTATAGCTCTCTCAGGCTTGTGGTCAGGCCTCAGAGTGGGAGTATGGGTCTCACAGGCTTGAGGTCAGGCCACGGAGCGGGAGTATGGGTCTCTCAGGCTTGGGGTCGGGCCTTGGAGTGGGAGTATGGGTTTCTCAGGCTTGGGGTCAGGCCTTGGAGTGGGAGTATGGATCTCACAGGCTCGGACTCAGGCCTTGGAGTGGGGGAATGGGTCTCTCAAGCTTGGAGTCAGGCCTTGGAGTGAGAGTATGGGTCTCCCAAGATTGAAGTCAGGCCATGGAGTGGGAGTATGTCCCCCCCCAGGCTAGGATTCAGGCCTTGGAGTGGGAGTATGGGTCTCTCAGGCTTAGAGTCAGCCTTCAAAATAGTAGTGTGGGTTTCTCAGGCTTGTGGTCAGACCTCGGAGTGGGAGTTTGAGTCTCAGGCTTGGGGTCAGGCTGTGCAGTGGGAGTATGGGTCTCCCAGGCTTAGACTCAGGCTATGGAGTGGAAGTATACATCGATCAGACTCGGACTCAGGCCTTGGAGTGGGAGTATGGGTCTCTCAGGCTTGGACACAGGTCTTGGAGTGGGAGTATGGGTCTCTCAGGCTTGGACACAGGACTTGGAGTGGGACTATGTCTCTCTCAGGCACAGATTCAGGCATGGAGTGGGAGAATGCATCCCTCAGGCTCGGACCCAGGCCTTGGAGTGGGGGAATGTGTCTCTCAGGCTCAGACTCAGGCCTTAGAGAGGGGAGTATGGGTCTCTCAGGCTTGGACTCAGGCCTCGGAAGAGGAGTATGGATCTCCCAGGCGGAGTCAGGCTTTGGAGTGGGAGTATAGGTGTCTGAGGCTCGGACTCAGCCTTGGAGTAGGAGTATGGGTGTCCCAGGCTTGGAGTCAGACGTCAGAGTGGGAGTCTGGGTCTCTCAAACTTGTGGTAACGCCTTGGAGTGGGAGTATGGGTCTTCCAGGCTTGGACTCAGCCGTGGAGTATGCGTCTCTCAGTCTTGAGGTGAAGTCTCGTAATAGGAGTATGGATTTCTCGGGCTTGGGGTCAGGCCTCGGAGTGGGAGTGTGGGTTTCTCATGCTAGGAGCAGGCCTCAGAGTGGGATTATGGGTCTGTCAGGCTTGGATTCTGGACTCGGAGTGGGGGTATGGGTCTCTTAGGCTTGGACTCGGGTCTTGGAGTGAGAGTATGCAACTCTCAGGCCTGGACTCGGCCTTGGAGTGGGAGTTTGGGTCTCTCAGGCTTGGACTCTGGACTCGGAGTGAGAGTATGGGTCTCTTAGGCTTGGACTCAGGCCTTGGAGTGGGAGTATGGGTCTCTGAGGCCTGGAGTCAGGCCTTGGAGTGGGAGTTTGGGTCTCTCAGGCTTGGACTCTGGACTCGGAGTGGGAGTATGGGTCTCTTAGGCTTGGACTCTGGACTCGGAGTGGGAGTATGCGTCTCTCAGGTTTGGACTCTGGACTCGGAGTGGGAGTATGCGTCTCTCAGGTTTGGACTCTGGACTCGGAGTGGGAGTATGAGCCAACACAACATGTTGGAAAAGCAATTATTCATAGGGAGTATGGGTTTCTCAGGCTTGGACCCAGGCCACAGAGCGGAAATATGGATCTCTCAGAGTTGAGTCAGGCCTCAGAGTGGAAGTATGGGTCTCTCCAACCTGGACTCGGGCCTTTGAGTGGGAGTATGGGACTTTGAGGCCTCGGAATAGGAGTATGGGTCTCTCAGGCTCGGGTTCAGGCCTTGGAGCGGGAGTATGAGCCAACACAACATGTTGGAAAAGCAATTACTCATAGGGAACTGAAGTAAAATGTGAAATAAACAGGGACTGCATCACTGACATGGAGTACTGTCAGGGTTATACAATCATTGTTGTGAAATCGTTCAGTGTTTTGCCCTTAGAGCCAGATAAAGACCTTTCTTTAAAGTCGTTTTTTGAATACTGCCTCCCTGGTTGGCTCTATTCCATTTAAAGTCCTGATCCATCTTCTCTTGGTTATTGCTGTTTTCAAGTATTTACACTCAGTTGCTCAGCATTAGCTGTGCTAAATAATTCCTTTATACTCCCCACATGGCACATGGGCATGCCTCAGACTTTGGGAAAAACATAGGGGTGCAGGGCAGCCGCCACAGGTCTTTGGGTCACAGGGCACAGGGCACAGGATCAATGCCGGTTACAGTTCTTTGGTTCACAGGTTCAGCTGTGGTCACAGTTCTTTGGGTCACAGGGCACAAGATTAGCTGTGGTCACAGTTCTGTGGACCACAGGCATAGGATCAGCTGTAGTCACAGGCATAGGATCAGCCATGGCCACAGTTCTGTGGGTAAGAGGGCACAGGATCAGCCACGGTTACAGCTCCTTGGATCACAGGCAACAGGATCAGCTGTGGTCACAGTTCTTTGGGTCACAGCGGCACAGGATCAGCAGCGGTCACAGTTCTTTGGGTAACAGGATCAGCCACAGATACAGCTCCTTGGGTCACAGGCTACAGGATCAGCTGTGGTCACAGTTCTTTGGGTCACAGCGGCACAGGATCAGCCGCGGTCACAGTTCTTTGGGTAACAGAAGCAGCCGTGGTCACAGTTCTTTGGGTCACAGCGCAGAGGATCAGCTGTGGTCACAGTTCTTTCGGGCACAGGATCAGCTGGGGTCACAGTTCTTTGGGTCACAGTGGCACAGGATCAGCCGCGGTCACAGTTCTTTGGGTAACAGGAGCAGCCGTGGCCACAGTTCTTTGGGTCACAGCGCATAGGATCAGCTGTGGTTACAGTTCTTTCGGGCACAGGATCAGCTGTGATCACAGTTTTCTGGATCACAGTTCTTTGTGTCACAGTGGCACAGGATCAACCACAGTTACAGCTCCTTGGGTCACAGGATCAGCTGTGTCACAGTTCTTTGGGTCACAGGTTCAGCTGTGGTCACAGTTCTGTGGGTCACATCGGCCAGGATCAGCCATGGTCACAGTCTGTTGGGGCACAGGATCAGCCACGGTCACAGTGGCACAGGATAAGCCATGGTCACAGTCTGTTGGGTCACAGGGTCAGCCGTGGTCATAGTTCTTTGGGTCACAGCGCATCAAATCAGCTGTGGTCACAGTTCTTTCGGGCACAGCGGCACAGGATCAGCCGCGGTCACAGTTCTTTGGGTAACAGGAGCAGCCATGGTCACAGTTCTTTGGGTCACAGCGCATAGGATCAGCTGTGGTTACAGTTCTTTCGGGCACAGGATCAGCTGTGATCACAGTTTTCTGGATCACAGTTCTTTGTGTCACAGTGGCACAGGATCAACCACAGTTACAGCTCCTTGGGTCACAGGATCAGCTGTGTCATTGTTCTTTGGGTCACAGGTTCAGCTGTGGTCACAGTTCTGTGGGTCACATCGGCCAGGATCAGCCATGGTCACAGTCTGTTGGGGCACAGGATCAGCCACGGTCACAGTGGCACAGGATAAGCCATGGTCACAGTCTGTTGGGTCACAGGATCAGCCATGGTCACAGTTCTTTGGGTCACAGCGGCACAGGATCAGCCACAGTCATAGTTCTTTGGGTCACAGGATCAGCCGTGATCACAGTTCTTTGGGTCACAGCGGCACAGGATCAGCCATCGTTACAGTCTGTTGGGTCACAGGATCAGCCATGGTCACAGTTCTTTGGGTCACAACAGCACAGGATCAGCCACAGTCATAGTTCTTTGGGTCACAGGATCACCTGTGGTCACAGTTCTTTGGGTCACAGCGGCACAGGATCAGCCGTGGTCACAGTTCTTTAGGTCACAGTGGCACAGGATCAGCTTTGGTCACAGTCTGTTGGGTCACAGGATCAACCACAGTTACTGCTCCTTGGGTCACTGGGCACAAGATCAGCTGTGGTCACAGTTCTGTGGACCACAGGCATAGAATCAGCTGTGGTCACAGGCATAGGATCAGCCATGGTCACAGTTCTGTGGGTAAGAGGGCACAGGATCAGCCACGGTTACAGCTCCTTGGATCACAGGCAACAGGATCAGCTGTGGTCACAGTTCTTTGGGTCACAGCGGCACAGGATCAGCCGCGGTCACAGTTCTTTGGGTAACAGGATCAGCCACAGATACAGCTCCTTGGGTCACAGGCTACAGGATCAGCTGTGGTCACAGTTCTTTGGGTCACAGCGGCACAGGATCAGCTATGGTCACAGTTCTTTCGGGCACAGGATCAGCTGAAGTCACAGTTCTTTGGGTCACAGCGGCACAGGATCAGCCGCGGTCACAGTTCTTTGGGTAACAGGAGCAGCCGTGGTCACAGTTCTTTGGGTCACAACGCATAGGATCAGCTGTGGTTACAGTTCTTTCGGGCACAGGATCAGCTGTGATCACAGTTTTCTGGATCACAGTTCTTTGTGTCACAGTGGCACAGGATCAACCACAGTTACAGCTCCTTGGGTCACAAGATCAGCTGTGTCACAGTTCTTTGGGTCACAGGTTCAGCTGTGGTCACAGTTCTGTGGGTCACATCAGCCAGGATCAGCCATGGTCACAGTCTGTTGGGGCACAGGATCAGCCACGGTCACAGTGGCACAGGATAAGCCATGGTCACAGTCTGTTGGGTCACAGGATCAGCCGTGGTCACAGTTCTTTGGGTCACAGCGCATAGGATCAGCTGTGGTCACAGTTCTTTCGGGCACAGCGGCACAGGATCAGCCGCGGTCAGAGTTCTTTGGGTAACAGGAGCAGCCGTGGTCACAGTTCTTTGGGTCACAGCGCATAGGATCAGCTGTGGTTACAGTTCTTTCGGGCACAGGATCAGCTGTGATCACAGTTTTCTGGATCACAGTTCTTTGTGTCACAGTGGCACAGGATCAACCACAGTTACAGCTCCTTGGGTCACAGGATCAGCTGTGTCACAGTTCTTTGGGTCACAGGTTCAGCTGTGGTCACAGTTCTGTGGGTCACATCGGCCAGGATCAGCCATGGTCACAGTCTGTTGGGGCACAGGATCAGCCACGGTCACAGTGGCACAGGATAAGCCATGGTCACAGTCTGTTGGGTCACAGGGTCAGCCGTGGTCATAGTTCTTTGGGTCACAGCGCATCAAATCAGCTGTGGTCACAGTTCTTTCGGGCACAGCGGCACAGGATCAGCCGCGGTCACAGTTCTTTGGGTAACAGGAGCAGCCATGGTCACAGTTCTTTGGGTCACAGCGCATAGGATCAGCTGTGGTTACAGTTCTTTCGGGCACAGGATCAGCTGTGATCACAGTTTTCTGGATCACAGTTCTTTGTGTCACAGTGGCACAGGATCAACCACAGTTACAGCTCCTTGGGTCACAGGATCAGCTGTGTCATTGTTCTTTGGGTCACAGGTTCAGCTGTGGTCACAGTTCTGTGGGTCACATCGGCCAGGATCAGCCATGGTCACAGTCTGTTGGGGCACAGGATCAGCCACGGTCACAGTGGCACAGGATAAGCCATGGTCACAGTCTGTTGGGTCACAGGATCAGCCATGGTCACAGTTCTTTGGGTCACAGCGGCACAGGATCAGCCACAGTCATAGTTCTTTGGGTCACAGGATCAGCCGTGATCACAGTTCTTTGGGTCACAGCGGCACAGGATCAGCCATCGTTACAGTCTGTTGGGTCACAGGATCAGCCATGGTCACAGTTCTTTGGGTCACAACAGCACAGGATCAGCCACAGTCATAGTTCTTTGGGTCACAGGATCACCTGTGGTCACAGTTCTTTGGGTCACAGCGGCACAGGATCAGCCGTGGTCACAGTTCTTTAGGTCACAGTGGCACAGGATCAGCTTTGGTCACAGTCTGTTGGGTCACAGGATCAACCACAGTTACTGCTCCTTGGGTCACTGGGCACAAGATCAGCTGTGGTCACAGTTCTGTGGACCACAGGCATAGAATCAGCTGTGGTCACAGGCATAGGATCAGCCATGGTCACAGTTCTGTGGGTAAGAGGGCACAGGATCAGCCACGGTTACAGCTCCTTGGATCACAGGCAACAGGATCAGCTGTGGTCACAGTTCTTTGGGTCACAGCGGCACAGGATCAGCCGCGGTCACAGTTCTTTGGGTAACAGGATCAGCCACAGATACAGCTCCTTGGGTCACAGGCTACAGGATCAGCTGTGGTCACAGTTCTTTGGGTCACAGCGGCACAGGATCAGCTATGGTCACAGTTCTTTCGGGCACAGGATCAGCTGAAGTCACAGTTCTTTGGGTCACAGCGGCACAGGATCAGCCGCGGTCACAGTTCTTTGGGTAACAGGAGCAGCCGTGGTCACAGTTCTTTGGGTCACAACGCATAGGATCAGCTGTGGTTACAGTTCTTTCGGGCACAGGATCAGCTGTGATCACAGTTTTCTGGATCACAGTTCTTTGTGTCACAGTGGCACAGGATCAACCACAGTTACAGCTCCTTGGGTCACAAGATCAGCTGTGTCACAGTTCTTTGGGTCACAGGTTCAGCTGTGGTCACAGTTCTGTGGGTCACATCAGCCAGGATCAGCCATGGTCACAGTCTGTTGGGGCACAGGATCAGCCACGGTCACAGTGGCACAGGATAAGCCATGGTCACAGTCTGTTGGGTCACAGGATCAGCCGTGGTCACAGTTCTTTGGGTCACAGCGCATAGGATCAGCTGTGGTCACAGTTCTTTCGGGCACAGCGGCACAGGATCAGCCGCGGTCAGAGTTCTTTGGGTAACAGGAGCAGCCGTGGTCACAGTTCTTTGGGTCACAGCGCATAGGATCAGCTGTGGTTACAGTTCTTTCGGGCACAGAATCAGCTGTGATCACAGTTTTCTGGATCACAGTTCTTTGTGTCACAGTGGCACAGGATCAACCACAGTTACAGCTCCTTGGGTCACAGGATCAGCTGTGTCACAGTTCTTTGGGTCACAGCTTCAGCTGTGGTCACAGTTCTGTGGGTCACATCAGCCAGGATCAGCCATGGTCACAGTCTGTTGGGGCACAGGATCAGCTATGGTCACAGTGGCACAGGATAAGCCATGGTCACAGTCTGTTGGGTCACAGGATCAGCCATGGTCACAGTTCTTTGGGTCACAGCGGCACAGGATCAGCCACAGTCATAGTTCTTTGGGTCACAGGATCAGCCGTGATCACAGTTCTTTGGGTCACAGCGGCACAGGATCAGTCGCGGTCACAGTCCTTTGGGTAACAGGATCAGCCACAGATACAGCTCCTTGGGTCACAGGCTACAGGATCAGCTGTGGTCACAGTTCTTTGGGTCACAGCAGCACAGGATCAGCCGCGGTCACAGTTCTTTGGGTAACAGAAGCAGCCATGGTCACAGTTCTTTGGGTCACAGCGCAGAGGATCAGCTGTGGTCACAGTTCTTTGGGTCACAGCGGCACAGGATCAGCTGTGGTCACAGTTCTTTGGGCCAGAGTGGCACATGATCAGCTGTGGTCACAGTTCTTTGGGCCAGAGTGGCAGAGGATCAGCTGTGGTCAAAGTTCTTTGGGCCAGAGTGGTACAGGATCAGCTGTGGTCACAGTTATTTGGGCCAGAGTGGCACAGGATCAGCGGTGGTCACAGTTCTTTGGGCCAGAGTGGCACAGGATCAGCTGTGGTCACAGTTATTTTGGCCAGAGTGGCAGAGGATCAGCTGTGGTCAAAGTTCTTTGGGCCAGAGTGGTACAGGATCAGCTGTGGTCACAGTTATTTGGGCCAGAGTGGCACAGGATCAGCGGTGGTCACAGTTCTTTGGGCCAGAGTGGCACAGGATCAGCTGTGGTCACAGTTATTTGGGCCAGAGTGGCAGAGGATCAGCTGTGGTCAAAGTTCTTTGGGCCAGAGTGGTACAGGATCAGCTGTGGTCACAGTTATTTGGGCCAGAGTGGCACAGGATCAGCTGTGGTCACAGTTCTTTGGGCCAGAGTGGCACAGGATCAGCTGTGGTCACAGTTCTCTGGATCACAGTTCTCTGGATCACAGTGGCACAGGATCAACCACAGCTACAGCTCCTTGGGTCACAGGGCAGAGCTGTGGTCACAGTCTGTTGGGTCACAGGATCAACCACAGTTACTGCTCCTTGGGTCACTGGGCAGAGGATCAGCTGGGGTTACAGTTCTTTGCGTCACAAAGGCACAGCACTAGCAATCATATTCGCAGCTGCACCGGGCAGCTGTGATTCTGTGATTCTCTAACCACAAATAGGAGAATCTGCTGCCATCACAAATAGGGTAGAACCTGCTAGTAATTCTCAGAACCCACAGTCATGTGGCGTACTACTGAGTCAAAAACAGCAATAAGTGCAGGGGCCTAAACATTCCTTGGGGCTCCAAATGATGGGGCTGCTGAATGCCAAGGCTGTCTACTCTTGATTCCACCTCACGCCTCCTTTTTCCACCACCTTACACTTCCTGTCCCGCTATGTCACTCCTGCAGGTTCTTTTCATCCCTGCGTTCTCCTTTTATCACTCTTCCACGTCTTTCTCTTCCTTAGTTCTCCCTGTTTTCTCTCTTGCACTGGGTGAAAGTATAAATGAGCGTTGCCCACCGGCTCCATCCTTTCCACAAATTAAGCACTGAACACAGCCCTTACCTCCTCAAACCTCAGCCATGTGACAGTGCCCCGGTGCCTCCCCACCTGGCAGGAGGATGGAGTGTGAATATAGTATTTCTAGAGTTTGAACCCTCCTCAAAGACCTCGCAGCGCTGTACAGGGTCAAAGACATGCATAAAGTCAATGAGTAGCAGAGGAAGTTGGCTCGTGAAGGGTTAATGCACTGGAATGTAGTGTTCGTTCAACTACTCAATTGTGGCATGACCCTATTCCATTTCTGGCATACGATTCAGACACTGCTACTTTCCTCCCTCCTCCTACAAAGCCCATATCCCAGCATGCAATATCCCTACTGGGACAGGGGGGTCAGTCTTACCAGATGTTCTTCTCGGTGCCCTCCAGCCTCCGGGCAGGGACCACACTGGACATCTTGAGCTGCAAGGAGAAGAGAGAGGTGGGTTCAGCTTCCAGGAGAGAGGACACATCACTGAGAGGGGCCCCTGAGATGGGACAGGACTGCCAGGAGAGGAGAGAGATGGGTTCAGCTTGCAGGAGAGAGGACAGATCACTGAAAGGGGCCCCTGAGATGGGACAGGACTGCAGGGAGAGAGAGAGGTGGATTCAGCTCCCAGGAGAGAGGACAGATCACTGAAAGGGGCCCCTG
The DNA here is from genome assembly GCF_964204655.1 of Triturus cristatus. Taxonomy (NCBI): domain Eukaryota; kingdom Metazoa; phylum Chordata; class Amphibia; order Caudata; family Salamandridae; genus Triturus; species Triturus cristatus. The sequence goes on along the minus strand of NC_140580.1, from coordinate 1,176,560,845 downwards.
AGATGGGACAGGACTGCCAGGAGAGGAGAGAGGTGGGTTCAGCTTCCAGGAGAGAGGATGGATCACTGGGGGGAGGGAGGGATTAAGAGGGGGGAGGGACGAAGCTGCCAAGGTTTCAGATTGCTTAGGTGCGACATTTTTACAATTTCAGTGTAGTTGTGAGTGACATTCAACGCCTATGAGTGACACTTTCTCATGAGCAAAATCAAACAATAAAGACGAGGAAAACATTTAAATATCAGAAATTACCCCAATTAGTGCTATATGAAGCTAGAAGTAAGAGCTCATTTTTGCTCAAATGTACTTGCATTGAGGTAGTGAATGAATGAATGAAAGGCATTCTTGTAAAGCGTTTGTCACTCCAACAAACAGGAGCAAACATGGCCTGAAACCGTAAAACCATCAGAGATTGGTGGAGATAGAAATTAAATGAGTGCATGGCACAGAGTCCGCTGCAGTAAAAAGCGAAGTTTTCAGGCTGTTCTTGAATAATGCTTCAGTGTTTATAGTACGGAGGGAATTTGGAAGTTGGTTCCAGGCTCTAGTGCCAAGTTCTGAAAAGGACTTTCCCCCCTGGGGCTTTAGTCTGAAAGGAGGGGCTTTAAGGGACTGGCTGGAGAGGACCTCATCAGCCCCGGTGGGCCATGGGATATGGTGATCCACTATGACTGGATGCCCTAAACACCAGTAGGGGAGTTTTGAAAAGGACCCTTTTATCGCTGGGCAACCAGTGAAGTAGACCAGAGCTCCGCTTAGGAAAATTTAGCACTCACCGAGCGGCTGCGTTTTGTACCATTTGGGGCTCATGAAGTCACTGCTTAGAGGCCCTGCGTACAAGCTGCTGCAATAATCTAATCTAGAGGTTATCATGGCAAAAAACACTGTTTTCCTGGCAGTAAATGGCAGGAAGTAAAATATTTTTTTAAGTGGCTTTATCACTCGAAAACACATTTCTCCCACTGCTACCCGCTTGAGACTAGAAGGACCGAGCAGCATCAAACTCCCACCCCCCCCACAATTCCTAGCAGCTTGCACAGGAGCGGGGGGGGGGGGGGGGTGGGGGGAACAGTAATAGTTCACAATTGGGTGGGGGGAAAAAGATCAGTCTTACCAAATAATACTATTTTGGTTTTCTCCAAACTACATTTCAAGTAGTTGTTCTGCATCCAGAGAATAACATTAGAAAGACAATTTTTAAAAAGGTTTTCAGAACCAAAGGAGCTGTTACCCAAGGATAAAAGGAACGGAGTATCATTGGCAGAGGAAGCTGGGGCTGTGCCAAAGGACGTGATCAGGGAGATAAGAGGAGACATATAAATATTAAAGAGTGCTGGGCTTAAGGAAGAGCTTTGAGGAACTCCAAAAGGCTCTATTCTCTCTTCTGATAAAAACTGCCCCAACAAAATTATTTGTCTCCTATCTGTTAAAAAAGATTCAAACCAAGAGAGAGCCGCGTGTGCAATGCCGCATTCCTGGATTCACTGGCGGAGTATCGCATGGGAAATGGGGTTCAATGCCACAGAGAGATCCAATAAAATCAAGACTGCGTTTTTCCAGCATCTTAGGTCATCTTCATAGTTTCAGACACCTCCAGCAAGGCTGACTCCGGCAGTTCGGCTGGATTGTTCCCATGAGGCACAGGGTCAAGACTGATTTGAATATAGCTGGGTCTGAGCTGAGGTGGCGAAGTGAGCTAAAGAACGATGATGGATTCAACCCAGATCAGTGACTGGGGGTGAGTGTTTGAAAAGTTTCGGCGCTCCATCCATCATCTCCTTGTGTTTGCTTTGTTCGCCTTAAGTTGGCAGGGTTATGCCCAGACGTGGGTCCCTAGCTCACTTTCCCACTGGATTCAAGCTAGCCTGACTGATGAGGGGTGTTACCCAGAAACCGGTGCCAGGATGCTTGTTTCCAGTCCAGGGAAGACCTGGCTTGCCAGTTCAGGCTGGACTGTTATCATGAGGAACAGGGTCAGGACTGATTTGGATATGATTGGGTCTGAACTGGGGTGGCGGAGTGAGCTAAAGAGCGATGATGGATTCAACCCAGATCAGTTGACTGGGGGTGAGTGCTTGCAATGTTCAACACTCTGTCCATCATCTCCTTGTGTTTGCTTTGTTCGCCCCAAGTTGGCAGGGTTATGCCCAGACGTGGGTCCCTTACTCACTTTGACACTGGATTCAAGCTAGCCTGACTGATAAGGGGTGAAACCCCAAACCGGTGCCATGATGCTTGTTTCCAGTCCAGGGAAGACCTGGCTTGCCAGTTCAGGCTGGACTGTTCTCATGAGGAACAGGGTCAGGACTGATTTGGATATGATTGGGTCTGAACTGGGGTGGCGGAGTGAGCTAAAGAGTGATGATAGATTCAACCCAGTTTCAGCGCTCCGTCCATCATCTCCTTGTGTTTGCTGTATTTTGGCCTAAAACCAGATTGTTGGGGATGACGTAAATTCAGATCCTTCAAATTTGAAGTAAGCTGCCCGTTAACAATCTTTTCCAACATTTTACTCAGGGCAGTAAGGAGATAGGCCGAAGATCTGATAACGTGGTAAGATCTGCAAAATATTTTTTATTGTAGGTTTTTTCACAGTGGCTAATTTCCAAATATTGGGGACTTCTGCTGTTGACAAAGATACATTCAAAATCTGGTTGATCATCGGGTTAACTACTTCTATAGCCTTATGAAGAATAGACGGAGGACAGGGGTAAAAAGGAGATCCGGACTTGCATGAAAGAATAGCTTGGTGGGACTGTGCAAAAAAGATTTCCTGAAAAGCGTCCATTCTTGCATTCAGAATATAAGGAGTGTAGTAAGAGGTTTGTTCGGAGGTTAAGGTATGTAGTGGAAAACCTTGTTGGATCTTCTGGCTTTTGACTTGAAAAAAACAGAGATCTAATCACAAAGATACTGGGAGGGAGGGAGGTATTTCCCTAGTAAGGCTTTGGGACATAGGAAAGATTGTGACATTTTAAATGTAATTTTTGAGTCATAATGGGCTTCTTCAATTTGCCTAGTGTAGTACCCTTTCTTAGAGGCCGTAATTAATTTGTGATATTCCTTGAGAACAGATTTAACACAAAACAAGGCCTCCGGTGTATACGCCTGGTGCCACCTACATTTGAGTTGTTTACAATGCAGCCTCATTTCTGCTACTTTAATGGAAAACCAGGGAGAGGGGAGTGAATTGCGTTTACTGGCCTGAAGTGGGGGAGCTAGTTCCACCGATGTAATTGAAACCCAGCTGTAAAATGACTTAAGGTCATCGTCCAACGTTCCAGTGAGAACCGGGACAGTCGAGGCTTACTCATCATCGTATTCCATTCCCGTGAGACAAAAGGATCAAGTTGTGCACTAGGTGTGAGAAAGTGCCCTCTTTCTGCATGGTTGCCCTCATTTTTTGCTGAATTGCTGATGTACTTTGACTGAGTGTACCCTGGATCCCTGCCAACCAAGTACCCAGGGCCTATGTTCTTTCTCTAAAACTGCATTGAAGCCAAAACCCAATTGGCATCCCTGGCCACAGGTCAGCCCCTGGTGAATGGTACCACAGGTACCCAGGGCACTGTGACCAGAGAAGGCATCTAAGGGCTGCAGCACTTATTGTGCCACCCTTAGAGGCCCTGTACCCTGGCACACACACACTGCCTTTGCAGGCTGAGTGTCTTGGTGCAGAAAAAAGAGAAGAGTAGACATGGCACACACCTTTGTGTGCCATGCCTACAACCCATTGCCCTGGCATAGATCAGTCACCCCTCTAGCTGGGGGCACTATACCAGTGGTGAGGGTACAGGTGCATAAGCCCTGTGCCCCTACAGTGTCTAAACCAATTCTTAGACATTGTAAGTGCAGTAATGCCATTAAGAGTATATGGTTCTGAGAGTTCATCATTACGAACTCCACAGCACCATAACGGCTTTACTGAAAACTGAGAAGTTTGGTATCAAACTTCTCAGCACATTAAACCCACACTATTGCGAGTGTGAGATTTAATGGAAAATGCACTCAGAGGGTATCTTAGAGATGCCCTCTGAAAAACGACCTAACTCTAGTCTCCTGGCTGAGTGGCTGCTCGCTAGCTGCCACCACCAGACATGTTTCTGGACCCCTGGGTCGAGAGCCTGCTGCTCTCAAGGTCTGAAATAATGCACATCCTGGGACGAGGTGCCAAGCCTCCAACCCCTGCGATGGGCAGGGTCCACGAAGGGGACGCTTCAAAGGCCTGCCACCTTTGTGAGCTACCTTAGCATTTTGCTGCTTCCAGCAACTGGTCCCCACGGGTTCTGACCCCCACTTTGGGTGGGAGTATCAGCGGTAAAACCACCTGAGGATGGGAATTGTGCCCAACTCTGCCAACTCCACCCCTCAGGTGGGGGAGGCGAGGTGAAGCACAACTCACAGTCCCTGCCATCTTGCATATAGGGAGACCCAGACAACCAGAGAGAGGCACATGCCCCCCTCCCACTGGACGGTGGCATAATAGGGGGTGTACCCATCCCCAGGAAGGGACTCATTGGTCCCGACCTTTACTTACCTGTAACGCCCCTAAATCTAGTATTTAGGGGCAAACCTGAACCTTGCCTCCTCAGACAAGAACCGACCATAAGAAGAGAAGAAGAAGGGCCATAGAAGCTGTGCTGAGCTAAGAAGAGGAAGACCCCCACTGACTTGGCCCCAGCCCTACCGGCCTGTCTGCACCTCGAACCTGCTCCAGCGAAATCCCGGTGTGTTCTGCAGCCAGCAGCCCCCAAGAAGCCAGAGGAATGGCCCTGCCTTCCAAAAACAAGACTTTGTCTCCCGTGAGCACCAGATTTGCTCACCCACAGACTCTGGCTCCGGAAAAATTCGTGAGTCTGTACCACTCTGCACTGGATGCCCATGGCCCGAGTTCGAGTGGCCCAACACCATGAGGAGTTCTCCCCAGCAATGCTGACCTGAGATGTGGTAATCTCTGACCTGCTTTGAATCTCCAATCCATGCCTGCAGCCCCATTCTGGAGGATCCCCCAACAGGACAGGAGTTGGTAAGAAAACCCAACGCTGCACCCGACGCTCCACGGCCTTGAGTGGCGCAACTGACGGTGTCCCAGCCTCCCCATGCATCCCAACTTACCTCTCCAACTGGTGGTCACCTCCAGAAGATCTTCATCCCCGAGTCTGCAGTCTTTGTTGCAACCGGAGAATCCCAATTGAAAGCAACAGGGCACCCGACGCCAAACCAGCACCCTGCACCCAGACGCCACTATTCCGCTGTAGGTGCACTTTGTGTGCTAAACCGGATCCTCCTTTGTCCTGAGCCTAACACCAGGAACTTTGCTCCCACAACCTTGTGGCCTGCTCATGAGGCCACACGGTTGTGGCCTCGCGACCGGAGGCTCCCTATCCCCCATTGGATAACACTGAGCCTCAGCACTCTGCACCCGGCTGCCCTAGTGCTGCTGAAGGTGTTCTGAGAGTGCATCGTCAACTCTGAGGGAACCCTGGTTCTAACCCCAGAATACCAACTCCCACAAAAAAGTACTTACCTGCAAATCGTTAACTTCATTTCCTCCCACAGGATTGCATTGACTGCTTTTCCTTGAAAATTCTTTTAAGTGTGGATTTGGTTTGCATAAAAACTTGAAAAACTGCAAATGTACCAAAAGTGAATTACTTACCCTTTGCCTAAGAAATGCGTCAGTGTGATATCCAGGCATTTCACACTGAGTAGCAAAGGTAACTCAAAAAGTAATCTGAAAAGTAACGTGCACAGTAATTTGTAAAGTAACTGAAAAGTTATTTTGAACTGTTAACTTCCCTGTAATTCAATAAACTGCATTTGAATCTGCATTCAACTGTAATTTATTGCATAAGATTTTGAAAATTATTATTTCACTTACCGGTGCCAGGCTTGCTTGATTCTAGAAATAAAATAACTAAATAATATTTTTATACAAACAAATTGGTCTGAAGTTCAGTCTTTGAGTGTGTGAATTCATTTGCTGATTGAATGTATATAACAAATGCTTAACACTACCCTCTGATAAAGCCTAACCGCTCGACCACACTATCACAAATAGAGAGCACGGTGCTATCTACTTTTACCTCTGCCTACTTTTAGGGTTCCACTGGACTCTGTGCACACTGTACCTCACTTTGGTATAGTATATAAAGAGCCAGCTTCCTACACTAGGGGAAACCATGACATCTCGTCTTATAACCCCCCCCACCAGGTCTCCAACACATTAGCGCCTCTTTTACAGAGTTTGCCAGTAATTCCACTAAAGCCCTATTTTTATTTTCTTGTCTTTGTTTTCCCTGGGCTTGCAACTAGTGCGCCACTCCTGGAGGTACTGCAATGTGTGGATTGGAAAACAAAATGTGCACTGCGTCCTGGGATGTGTTCTTTTTACCATACTGCTTACGTTTTGTAAGGATCTAAGCAAAGGACATTAAAACGGGTCCTTTCTGGGCCCTGTAGTCATGTCTTTAACTTTTCAGGCAAAAGCACTCGCTGATTTCTAAATAGTGAGTGTAAAAGCGTTAAGGTAACCATGTTGTTCCTGCTTACATTGCTATGTTTTGCAGTCCCTATGAGTGTTTGCTTTTACCAGGATGTTGTGAAAAAACAGCAGGAACTCAGCCGCCCACTCACAACCGCGGAAGAGGGCCCAATGTTCGGTTTAAGCGCCTAGAAGCAGAGTGCTCGCGAGTACCACATCAGGGGTTTTAACTTGGCAGTAGCACCCTGCTGGCAATCATGTTTAGCGCTTTTTACGACATGTGTACTTATTGGTATACAAGCGGGGTTGATGACATGGTACATGTACTGATCCACTGATTGTGACTCCTGCAACTCCTGTTTCTGCTTTAAAGCGATCTTCTGTAAAATACTGAGAAGGATGTCCTACGAGGACCCTCAAACGTCCATGTCAGAGCTCAGGGGACTAATGCTTCTCGGCCGCAGCTGGGTAACACACAGAAAGGCAGAACTCACTCCCCATAGTTTCATCGTTCTTGCTTCCAAAACAATAACAAGCATTGGCATAGCCAATAGGTCTCGCCTTTGGGATCTTATAAGTGTTTATCCATGCAACAGTTGCATAACTAAACACTTATAAGGTCCCAAAAGAGAGACCTATTGGTTATGCCAATGCTTGTTTTAACTGCTGCAATCTATTGAAGCCTCACGGAGAACATCGAAACGGCCGTGTGGCCGCGAAAGTGATCGCGGTCGCGATCAAACATCAAAGCGAAAGTGAAAGTAATCGCGGTCAAGGGCGGCGCGCGCCCCCGCGCACATGCACTGTAGCTCTAGGCTGGCCTGGTATCACTCTTTGGAGTCCTCTCAATAAGTCTCGCCAGACCAGCGCATGCGCTGGGTCAGGCGAGACCTAAAAAGTCAGAATACACCACCGGTGTCTGGATCTCTTGAGAACAGTTATACACTGCCCATTCCGGCCAGAGGAAAGCAACCCGCGGTAATTGTTTTCCACCAACCCCACACCACGCCAAGGGGCATGCCCCGCCTCGCGCCCCATCCTCTCCAGGTATTTATACATAGAAAATGTGTGATTCCAAAAAGGTGGTGTAAACGGGGAAGGGGAATGGGGGGGCAATGGAGAACACGGTGAACAGGAGGGGGCAGCGGGAGGGGGATGGGAACAAAGGGAACGGGAACACGACAACTGGAAGGGGGCGGGGGGTGGAGAACACGGCCGACGGGAGGGGGTGGGTACAGGAAAGTAACATGACGAAGCTTCCGATGAGAAGCTTGGTTGCCATGGAAAGTCTCCCTTCACACTCACACATACGCAACAGACACATAATCACTCTCTTAGAACAGACACATTTTACTTTCACGGTAAATGACATAAACAAGGCTCTTCTGTTCTAACCACACACAAGCGACAGACACTACCAAACAACGGCTGTTCTAGTGCCTCAGGAGTGGTTGTCCGATGGACAAAGCACTACAGCAGCGTGGGAATAATTGAAAGCGCTATAGAAATACCACTAACGTGACTGTGCAGTAAGCTCCGGTTAGAGGCGGCGCCTGCAGCCTTGGCCATGTGTCTAAGTCCCGCTAGTGGGTCTTAGCCCGGCCCAATGGAATTATGCGAGTTTGTGACTGCAGTGTTTTCAATATAATTAGGGATTTGCCACATAACCCACCCTCTGCTGCATACTCTGCAGGTTTTAATAAAAAAAGTCCTTGTTCAACTGGATCAAAAGTTACTAAAATGCAGCAACGCACATTACAGCGCAGGGCCATGCCCTGTACAGAGACTGGCCCCTTCCTGATGCTTGCTGCTGTCTTCAGGAGTTAAACTTATACTAATGAGGTGACATATTGGCCCAAAAGTGTTTAGATGACCTGCACGGTGGACATGGTGGCGCGTTTCCAGCTCTAGTAATCCCTGGGTAATGTGGGCGCTATGTTGTGGGCGCTGTACAGTCTGGCTCCAGCCTCCCCTTGCTGCCTCTCTCAATGCTGCCTGCTCTGACACTGACTGCTGCTTCAAGGACTCCACGTCTCCTGCTGCTAGGAGGCTCCGCCTCGGCCAATCACAGCCCTGGGGCCAGGTAAGGGGCGTGAACTACGTCAATAACAAACCTCTGTTTGTTACCAGCCCTGCTGGTGCCAGGCTGGTGGGCGACCTCCCGCCCTCCTGCTGGTGCCAACCTTTCAAGTGAAGCCACCTTAAAGAATACAACTTACACTTGCCTTCGCACCCCACCACTACTGATATTAAATTCCAACAAAATTCCAACTTCAAGAAAAACTCAGGCCTGACGTCAGCTGGCGAAAAGTAGCCCAGGGCAGCAGTTGGCTACCACTGCTGGTCTGCGTAAGCTCTCCACGGCTGTGTGGGCTAACACTACACTCTCAACCCAACGCGCGCCTGCAGTGATGACAGCGCCTGTTCCATATGAGATTCACTTTCTAAGCGCTATATAAATACGTTTACATTGATTTTTACTCTATTAACCCCTTCGACGCGCATGACGGAACGGTTCCGTCATGCACGTCGGTTGCGCTGTGCGCATGACGGAACCGTTCCGTCATGGCCCCGCCCGCGCACGGAACCTTCAGCGTGGCGCGGAAATCCGCGCCGCGCTGAAGGGGTTAAAGATCAAAATATACAGCGTGACTTTGTTGCTTATTTGTAGTGTACGTTGGTCGTACGAGTGCCTTAAAAACAATACATCAAATACTTAAAACAAACTTGCATTCTTTGCCAGAGCCCATGAGATTCAAATCTCGTCTCTAGAACTTTCCACCCGGTTCCATTTGTAGGAAAGAAGAGACATGTGCATCGGTGTCGTACCAGAACATCCAGTCTGAAATACTGTGCTGCGGAAATAGGTGAAGGAAACTACACATAACAGGGTCACTGCAATTATGCAGCAGGGTTGGCTAAATTATGCAGCAAGAAAACTCAAATTCTGCGGTGTAATGCTGTACATTTTGCGATAGTATTGCTTTATTATATTATAATTTTTACACATACCAGCACTGCCTGGGAAAAGCGTTCACCCATTAATAGCACTTTAATACCCAAACACTATAATAAGTGACAGAAAAGTGAGCGGTCACCCGTTGCGAATAGCCTTCCACTTTGTGGCAACACATGTTGCTGCGTTTTTTCTTAACTTTTGACCCATTTAAGGTATAAAAATGTTTTTTAGAACAGATCTGCAGATTATGCAGCAAAAAACGAAGCGACCGCAAAATCGATTAATTCCAGTGGCCCAAACCCTGCCTTTAGGCAAGAACACATTTACCGTTCGTAACTCCATCTAGATGTACCGTGGCGATATATATCTTTGATGCACGTCGATGTGCGGTTCAGAATAGGATATTTATACTTAGCTACAAGCTCTTTACCTTTACTATGTTTGGCAGCCAGTATTCTGGATGCAATATTTTGTGGCGTTAGACGTTTGCCGGAATATTCAGACATGCAGGCAGCCCCAGAGAGAGCACCCACAGTCAGAGCGCAGCACAGGGCCAGTTCCTGCTGCTCGCTCGAGTGACATCACGTGACCTCACAACACCCAAGTCGGATGACGCTCTCCATAAGATCAAAAAATGTCTTTTGAACTGTGAAGTCCTTGAGCAATGTTCACAACTTGCACATGTAGAAGGTCATGCCCTTTCCGGGAGGAAAGTGTGTGACAGACAGTAAATATTTGCTCAAGAGCACACATGTGACGACTGTGTTGTGGAGCATGCGCTGGCTGCATGTCAAAGTGTATGCTTCCTTCTATTCACGACAAACTGTGCTCTATGCAGCAGGGCCCCAGGCACCGAAGGAAGACCCCTCCAACCCCCTCCAGTGCCGGTGCCAGCCAGTGAGGCTTCTGGGGTGATCTCTTGTCTTTATGGGGCCATGTGTTTAAACACATGTCCCTATGAAGATAAGAAAGCTTTCCCGGCAGAAGGAAGGCAGACGAGCCCGTCCAAGTGGGACGGCTCAGAAAGCCAAAAGTAAACGTCACAAACACCTATTTTCCAATGGCTGGCGGCCGTTTACCATAAACGGTGACGCCGGCCAATGGAAAAGAGGGGCGGGGCTTAAAGCCCTTTACAGAAATACCCCAAAAACGTTAAATCTCGCCAGCGAGACTGCGCATCTGCGCAGCCCACGCCAGCCGAGACCTAAAAACTATATAAGTACAAATTCAACACCAGGAGGGCAGTGCAGTGCAGTGCACAGTGTACTTACAGCCATGAGGACTGGGCCCAGAGAAATGGAGTGAAGGAGAACAGCGAGGAGGCTGACGCCACTGGGGTGACACGGAGACCAGCAGTGGACCAGCAGGACACTGGCACATCAGCCGGCCTAAGTGAAAGCAGCCTGCCAGCAGGCAGCCATGAGGCCCAGAGAGATGGAGTGAAGGAGAACAGCGAGGAGGCTGACGCCACTGGGGTGACCCGGAGACCAGTAGTGGACCACCATGACATCGGCACATCTACCGGCCTAAGTGAAAGCGGCCTGCCAGCAGGCGACCATGAGGACTGGGCCCAGAGAGATGGAGTGAAGGAGAACAGCGAGGAGGCTGACGCCACTGGGGTGCATATGTACGATGCTGGGGCCCCACAATTAAATGCAGCGAGACCCGACACTGGAAGTGAACTAGCACACCGGCGTACTACTCACTAGCTAAACAAAGCAGCCTCCCACGTCCGGAGCAAACACCAGCTGGGCCTGGAGAGGATTCACGGAGGAGATCATAGGAAGAGCCAAAACTAGCCGCAAAAGATCTCTGAAGTGGGAACACCTGGAGCAACCCCACACAGGTGAGCTCCCAAAAGGTAGCCGGGGGATACGGTATGGATCTACGCAGGGAGCAGATCCTCGACGGAGCCCAGGAGCTCCTCGCCCCAAGAAATCATAGAAGGTGAGCCCCAAGATGGTCCAGAAACACAGCACGCAGCCCCGCAGTGAGCGATACCTGAGGCCCCCAACACACATGCAGAGACATAGCACTTGGGCCCGAAACCAGCTACGGTTCCGAGGGCACCCAGTGGCGGCTCTCCCAAGACACGAGGTCACACTCCGATTTAGTCGATGCAAAATACCAACCAATCTAAAAGGGAGCTCTGGCGAGGGCCAGACTCATAATCATAGAAGAGACCCACAGGGTCGGAGCTGGTCACACATAAGAGAAAGAGACGCTTAAATACACCTGAAAATCACGCACCCAGGGACAATCAATTGGTACCTGGGGCAAAAGGCACAGCACAAATCGCCTATCGACCCACCAGACTGAAAGAGAAGCGACCAAGGGATGAGATCGCAGCTGGGGGGCGGCCCTTAACAATAGCAGGAGAGCGGGGGTGCAACGATACACAGAGTGGACCCCAACTGAATCAGAGGGTAAGACGACCCCACTTGGTCCGTGCTCTCAGCAAACTTTCTCCGTACATTCCAGGCCTAAAAAGCAACAAGCCCAGCTTTGTTCCTGGAAGAGATACTCCCCCCTGTGAGCTACAGCTGGGAATACCTAGCCGGTTGAGACGGTATGGCTTCTGCAAGGAACAAGAAGGGGCCCACAATTAAAGACATGCTGCTTAAACACCTGGGCTTCCAGAAAGGAGATTCCCAGGCGACTCCAAGTAGAGCATCGTCGCCGGCGGCAGAAGACATGGATACCCCAGTTACCCGCCCATACTTAGCAACTCTGTTCTCAAGGCTGACGGACAACCTCCAATCTTTGAAATATGATTTGGCCAGTGAGCTACAGTCCGTACACAAAGAGGTAACAGATATTGGGGACCGAGTGGATGCCATCGAGGGGTGGGAGAGCTCCAGGGATGAGCAGATTGAACAGTTACAACAAGAAATTATTCGCCTCCAGGACCAACTCCTAGACCTGCAAGAACACACAGAGGACTTGGAAAATCGCTCTAGGTGAAATAACATTCGCATACGAGGAGCCCCAAGAGAGGCAGAGAATGGAGACATTAAGACCTATGTCATGGAACTGTTCGCCTACATTCTAGGAGATACCCCTGTTGTGGACATCCGCTAGATAGGACACACAGAGTTGGTCGCTGGGGACCTGGAACCACGAGGACTCTAGATATCTTGACATGTGTCCACAACTACGCTCTGAAGAAACACATCCTAAAGAAAGCAAGGGATGTGTCCACAGTACAATTCAAAGACCAGACCCTTCACTTATATCAAGACCTCGCAGCCTCAATGTTACAAAAGCGTAAGGAGTTCCACCCAGTCACAACCTTCCATCGATCGCAGAAAGTGGCCTACTCATGAAGTCACCCATTGAGCTTAATCTTTCGCTGGCAAGACCAACTCCACCAGATGTATTCTCTTACGGAGGCCTGTGCACTGCTTAAATTGAACATTGCTGAGGAATCTCACCAAGAAGAGACGACAACACCCGTTGGCGCTGGAGAAGAGTTCCACCGAACCGGAGGGGATCCGCCCCAGACCGAGCAACAATGGCACAGGAGAGAAAAGCTTTGTTGGACAAACTGATTGAGGATGCAGCCTCCAGCGTACCCGCATGAGACAAATAGGTTTGAGGGTATAGCTGGGCGGCGGGGGGACGGAAAGAAAGTGAGCGGATATGGCTACGTTCCCAAACAGAGACATATCCACTGGCGGAGAGACTGACTGTGAGCTTTTCTCTCCGATCCAGGGACAATGGTTCTTTGATGTTTTTGGTTTAGTTGGGGGGTTACAACTGGGTGCTCATGGGACAAAAGTATTTTGCAGACCAATCTATTAGAGTAGCGAACGGCCACATACGAAAGAGGGAGCTGAGAGAGCGGTAGGGAGTTGGAATAAAGGTGAGAGGAGGGAATGGGGTTGCTCTGATGTCACACACACTGACTTACCCTGAATGTCTGGAGCTGAGATTTGCCTCCTACAGGAAATGCACCTCCTACGCAAAGATTGGTCCAGGATGAGATCTCGGGCCTTACCACATAAAAGGGCTGGAGTGGTGATCCTGTTTTGATGCTCCTTTAAGGGGAAGGTTGGATCAAAGGTGGCCGAAATAGGGGGAAGGCTTTTGGGATATGCAGCATGTGAGCTGAGCCAGGATTGGTGGGAGCGGCCTCACTCAGCGCTCCACAGCGCCCTGGAGGCCTGCACTGACTCCGGGGTTTAAAGAGCGCATGTGTGGCTAGTGCATTGCAAGACGGCCGGTCAGAGACATGCACACTTTAAACAGTGTATTAGACAGCCCACTGTTCTCCCTCTTGCTGTCAGTCAGCAGCGTCCCTGCTCCCGTCCTGATGCTTGACTCAGGATAGGAGATGACAAATAAAAGGCCAATGAACTACCATTTTAATTTCTATCTCTAGGGCTTTGGGGAGGGATTTTAAGTGGGGCGACGCTCCTCTGCTCCAACGGAGGAGCCGCCCCTGCAATTAATTATTAATTGTCTCTTACACACCAAATAGACTTTTGACACATGGATTTACAAATCTTTATTAATATCAATCGCATATTAATTGGGTAATGGAGGGCAATTCTTAGGCACATTCTCAGTGTTGGGCAATAGGTACAGAGGTCTCGCCTTCTGGTTCAATCGAGGGACGAGGAAAGGTTACCCCCACTCACCTGCTCTATGTGCACTGCTCATGATTGGAAGTACCACAGAGTGCAAGGTATTTTAAGGTTTGTGGTGCCACGCTTCAGCTCCCAGCACGTGGACTATATTGCATGAGTGAATCCAATTCGCATGATCTTGGTGTCACCAATAATGGATGCAGCAAACCAGGAGCTTTAAGGGAAACAGGCTGTCCAGCCACTAAGGAAGCCATAACATACCTCGGCATCCGAAGTTCACCAGCATCTTTAACGCAGATCCCCATAACATCCTGCAGATCTAAAATAAAACTATTTCTGACACCCCAAGAGGGATCTCCTACTCCTCACCTCTACGCCACAGACTTGTGGCTCAGACGATGAAGACAGCGTGTCGGCATCACTACACTGCCCTGCCTCAGAGGATGAAGGATTCATGTAGTTATCACTACACTGTACTACTCTTCGTCTCTATGCCACAGACCCAAGCCTCAGAGGATGAAGGCAGTGTGGAGGTATCACTACACCACACTACTTCTCGACCTATACGCCACAGACTCGCAGCTCAGAGGGTGAAGGCAGCATGCAGGGTATAATTACACGGTACTACTCCTCATCTCAACCCCACAGAGTCATAGCTCAGACGATGAAGGCAGTGTGTAGGTATCACTAGACTGCACTACTCCTCCTATGTACGCCACACACTCATGGCTCAGACGATGGAGGCAGCGTGTAGGTATCACTACACGACCCTGCATCTCACCTCTATGCCACAAACACAAGGCTCACATGTTGAAGGCATCGTGTAGGTATCACTACACTGTACTTCTCCTCATCTCTATGCCACAGACTGATGGCTCCGAGGATGAAGGCAGCGTGTAGGTATCAATACACTGTACTACTCCTCACCTGTACCCCACAGACCGCAAGGCTCACAGGATGAAGGCAGGGTGTAGGTATCACTACAGTGTACTACTCCTCATCTCTACGCCACAGACTGATGGCTCAGAGGATGAACGTAGCGTGTAGAAATCACTACACTGTATTACTCCTCACCTGTACACCACAGCCCCATGGCTCAGAGGATGAAGGCAGTGTGTAGGTATCACTACACTACTCCTCATCTCTACGCCACAGACTCAAGGCTCAGATGAAAATAAGTTACTTACCTGTAGCTTTAGTTCTCCAGTATTGGAATCTATCATAGATTCACATGCTTGAATCATTCCCATTCGTCAAGATGAGAGTACCTGGTACATGACAATCGCAATGCAAAGCTAATTGAAACCGGAAACTAGGCCTAGGCCTATTTCAGTTTTGTAACTTATCTCTATTGTTTTGTAAAGGAGACTAAAACTTAATCCTGAACCAATCAGGGCCTCTCACCCTCTAGAACACTGATTGCATTCAGAAAACATCTGCACAAACTAAACACATTATAAGTTAAAAGTCATGAGAGGAAAAGAGAATATATATATATATATAATTATTTTCACTGAAAAAACCATAGCATTTAAAAAACCTTAGAAATTCAGTGAAAAAACCATAGGTTTCAGGGACGTTATAGTTAGTTGGACATTTCACTCGAACAAAACCAGAGAAATTCCGCTGTTATAGTTAGTTCAGCTAACTATAATTCGCGCCCCCGCAATGCACTGCTGATGACGTCAAATATTACATCATTTATGACATGGTCAGTGATATCACTGATGACATCACTGATGACATCTCAAATTACATCACTGATGACATCACTGATGACATCATCCATGTGAAAATCTGATGCACCTCCTCACATACTAATATAACCTTTGATACACCCACTGTAAAATACAGACTACCATTTTCGAAACCATCGACACACCAATACCAGTTACTACATACGCACTCACTGATTCCTAGGTCTACACACACATCCACTCATTCACACTTACAATGACTCATACATGCAGTCACTCATCAATACAACACTATCATATGCACTCATACATCTATACAGACACTCACACACCAACCCCCCCATACTAATTATTGATTTCAGCCCCGGGGAGGTGGCGGTCTCCGGGGCTTGGGGGGGCCCGCGAGGCCCCACACCCTTATTTAATTTAGTTCCGGGGAGGTGGCAGTCCCCGGGGCAGTGTGGAGGGGGGTTGGGACCTCCCACGCCTTTATTTTCAAAGCCCAGGGGAGGTGGCGGTTCCCGGGGCTGCGCAAATTTAAACCACATTGCCCCCAAGACCTGGCCCAACCGGGGGCCTCATTAAAATGAAGAGCGGGAGCCCGCACTTAATTTAAAAAAAAAATTCGGTGAGATTCGCAATCCCAACGTGAATTCCGCCGAAATTATATTTAAAAAAATTCTTTTTTTGGCCCTGGGGGTTCTTGTGGGACCCCCTGAGCAGGACTAGGGGGTCAGGGTGTTTCTACCCTGCCCCCTTTTCTTTGTTTTTTATCTTTGTTTTACTGTTTTCTTGTGACTTGGTTCTATCGAGTCACAAGATGGCTGCCAACACTTCCTGGTTTGGAGTGTTGGCAGCCAATCACAGTGAAGCTCGTGGCCGGGAGGGTTCACGAACCCACCGCACCCACAGATATCAAAACTTTTTCTTTTTCTAATTTGTCAGGAACTACTGAACGGATTTACACCATTCAAAACAAGCATTTGCAATGCAATAGGTCTCGCAGTTACACAAGTTTAAGCTATTGGCATTGTAAAGGACAATGCCTTTTATTTATGTTTTTAAAACGAAAACAAAAATAAAAGGCATTGTTATTTGCAATGTCAATAGCTCAAACTCGCGTAAATGCGAGACCTATTGCATTGCAAATGCTTGTACTGGACTGCAGTGACAGCGGGCACATCGATGTGCGCATTCTCACACTGCTCACTTCTCTCTAGTGGAGAAGTTACGGCATGACGTCATGCCAGGTGAGCGTTGTAGGGGAAGAGTCATTTTCTTTCTGGATTTCCCTTCTCTTTTTGAAACCCAGGAGCAGCAACATTGCCGTGGTGTCACCAGGGATCTAAGTGGAAACTTTTCAATATTATATATAAGCCATAGTTGCTGCTTATTCATATTATGCAACTAACAACCACTGAAAAAGCCAATAGTTCCGACTTGTTGTGGATATGATGTTACTTGTTGTATCATATATCTGGATGAAATAACAGAAACAGCAAAATGCAAGACGGGCGGCACACTATGCTAAGCACAGATTTTTAGCGCAAATATTTTAAGCCACACCCCTTTGAGAGACCCTCCAGTTTTTTCATTCCACTTAAAGCCCTGCTGGTACCAGAGGTCCGCACATACATTTTTCTTCAGTCTTGTGTACATGTACACACATACACGTGCCATCGTCTTGTGCGCTTTCACAAGGACTGTTCACGTGTTTCTGTGGCCAAACACGTGTCCTTGAAGCCTTGTGTGCACCGGTCTGGGGAGTCTTTCAAACAAGCATGTCCTACAAACGTACCACGCGTCTGTAAGCATAACGCTCATTTCTATGCGTTTGCATGTATGATCGAATACCATGTAAATAGTCAAACACTTCCTACTCGAAAGCCCCTACTTCTACTTAGGCTGTGAAAACAAAGCGGTCGGGACCAGTCTTTAACTGTCTCTTGCTCTCCTGGAAGGGACTACCGGAGCTCCTCTCCTGGCCTGCACCCAGACACTGACTCGCTGTAAACATACATGAAAACACAGGCGCACAAAGGTCAGAGAGAGGGAACATAAAAGGTGCCAACAAACACTCCTTACTAAAGTCGCGCGCACTGTGAAAAGCACCCGCCCCTCCCTTTGGTCTCTGAACAGAAGTGCAAAATGGTTCAGTGTGCAGACATTGGTTTTTCGGTCCATTTAAAAGTTAGCCACGCGGCGAGTGAGTATGCGCGTGAAACCTAAGACCCCCGGCCTTTGTGTATTTCAGACTGCTTTTTTTTGGTTCATGCGTGTAGCTGAGAGACTTAACTTTCCGAACCTGTTCATGAGAGACTCTAGCATTTCTTCAAATAATTTACACACGCTGAGAGGGTTTGGAAAACGTTAAATGTATCAGAATTTCTTACAATCCCTAAATAGCTTAAAAAACAAACAAGCCCGCGAATGGTGCACGCGAGATGCGGGAGATCCTGGTGTGCGCGCGCGGTTGCGAGCAGCAGCATATGTTTCCAATTATCGAGCTCTTGTCTGGGCACGATAATTGGAAACATATGCTGCTGCTGCGCGTAACAGACACCAATAGGCCATAGGTGGAGCAATGCGCTCGCCTTTGGCCAACTGCGTGCTGTCTTTGTGAAAAAGACGCACGCAAAGGCCAATAGCGTGGCCCAAAAGGAAAAGCACACGCTCGTGCGTGTGCGATTCCTAGGTCAGTTTTGAAACCCCCTACAAGAGGTCTCTCGCTGCGTGAGCAATGCTGCGCACTGCCACGCTAGGCGCAAGACCTAAAGAAAGGGCTCTTTATGACCCAAGACCTACCTTTTTGCCAAATTTGGTGTAATTCCGTTCAGCTGTTCGGGCTGTAGCTTTGTCTAAAGTTTCCTATGGAAATTAAAATGGTGAAAACGCGTTTTGGGATCCCCCTTTTTTCTCGGCCCCCCTAGTCGAATCACACCGAAACATTCAAGACAGGAGCTGGCCGGAGCGGGCCACTAGTTTTGAAAATATCGCGAAGATTCGTCAACCAGTGCCAATGTTATTGGGAAAAGAAAAAACGCTTTTTGAATAGAAACGAGGTCCTAACTATAACTACCTACTGGCGACTGCCAGTAGGATAGATAGATAGATAGATATAGATGTTATGTTATGTTATGTTATGCACTTTTGTATTGCGCACAGCTGCCCCAGCTAAGGGGCGTCCTGGCGCATGGCAGGCAATGTGCAACAGATAGCAGAAACACAACACAGATAAAAGATCTATTTAAAAAAGAAACGTTTTCAGAGCTTTGCGAAAGGCCAAGAGGTCAGTCAGTAGCCGCAAGTCCACTGGGAGGGAATTCCAGAGTTCAGCCGCCCTCACCCGAAAAGAGCGACCACCAGCCCGACACAACCTGTATCGGGGGACCACCGCGAGCGCTTGGCTACCCGATCTCAAAGCGCGGGAAGGAACATACCACGACAGGAGGTCAGCAAGAATTGGCGGACCTACTCCCCTCAAGATCTTAAACGCCAAGCACAACACCTTGAACTGGATGCGTGATTTAATGGGAAGCCAATGCAAGGATCTCGAGACACCTGAGACAGAGCTCCTTCGGGGTAAGCCTACAATGGCTCTAGCCGCGGCATTCTGCACTCGTTGAAGGCGGGTAGTCTCCGCCACGTTGGTCCCTACCAAAAGCGAGCTGGCATAGTCCAGGCGAGATAATACCGTGGCCTGGACTATCAGCTGCCTGGTACCACGGTCAAAGAACTTAAGAATGGGCCTCAGCGACCGCAAGATGCCAAAACAGCCGGCCGCGATTTTCTTCGAGTGGCCCTCGTAACTGAGAGCGGGATCCATCCACACTCCCAGATTCCTAAGTTCAGTGACCGGGAGAGGGACCGGCCCCAGTTCAATGGGCCACCACTTGTCCCCCCACAGTTCCGCCTTCCTGCCAACGATCATGATCTCGGTTTTCTTCGCGTTGAGCTGGAGACAGTTGTTCTTCATCCAGCTTGCCACCGCCCTAAGTCCACTCTGAAACCTGGGGGCATCCCGATCCGCATCCCCGCTGATAGTCACCGCTAGCTGAGTATCGTCAGCATACGAGACCATAGTCATGTCCCATTGCTTGACGATCTCAGCCAGCGGTCTCACATACAGATTGAAAAGCGTGGGACTCAGCGAGGAGCCTTGCGGGACCCCCTGTCTCAGAGGAAGGAATTGGGACTGGTACGGTGGCAGCGCAACGCTAAAGAAACGATCGTTCAGGAAAGAGCGAAACCACTGGAGGGCAGAGCCACCCAGCCCGACCTCCTCCAGGCGATGCAACAGGATAGGATGGGACACGGTGTCGAACGCGGCGCTCAGATCTAATAAAACGAGCGCCGCTGTCTGCCCCGCATCCATCACTGTGCGTAGGTGTTCAGCCATGGAGAGAAGGGCAGACTCCGTGCTGTGACCAGCACGGAAGCCATTTTGGGTGGGATCCAAGATGTTAAACTGGATGAGGTGGGCCGAGAGAACTTTGTTGACATGGGCCTCCATTACTTTGGTAGGCCAGGGAAGCAAAGAGATAGGCCGATAGTTTTCAGGCTTGTCTGGGTCCAGTGAGGGCTTCTTTAGGATGGGGGAAACCATCGCCCGCTTCCAGCTACGGGGGACCGTGCCCGACTCCAACGAGATGTTGATCAGGGAGTGTACCACGGTCCGACCCACGAACGACTCATCTCTAAAGAGAGCCGAACTGAGAGGGTCGGCGGGGGACCCAGATTTCACCTGCTTTGCCAAGATGTGAAACCCTTCCAATGTCAACAGGGGAAGCGAGTGCAGGGCTGTGTCTCCACAGATGGAAATCAGAGACTCAACTGGGGGTCCTGTGGATGGAAAGGTCATATAGATGTTTTGGACCTTTTCCTGAAAGAACACCGCAAGAGCCTCACAATGAGCAGTAGAGCCCGTCGTCGGAGCATCGGGGCGCTTAGCTAGAAGATCCTTCATCAATTTGAAAATAGTTTTCGAGGGGTTAGAGCTGTTGCCGACTTCGGCAGTATAATACAATGCCCGAGCACGGCACACAGCCCGATGGTATACTTTGACGGAGGCGAGATAGATAGCTTTTTTCCCCGAATCGTACGCCTTCCGCCAAGCCCTCTCTGCGCGCCTGCAACTGCCCTTGAGCGCACGTAGGGCGCCATCGTACCATGGGCTAGATTCTCTGGCACTGGTCTTACAGGCGGTGAGTGGAATGAGCGCATCTAGCGCTTTGGAGATCCACGCGCAGAACCCATCGTAACCTGAATCAACAGTTACAAACGGATCTAATGGCTCTGCAGCGAGGACACGGTGCAGATCTTCCAACCGTAATTTGCCCCAATGCCGCCTTACGATCAGCTTAGCAGGAGGGATGACAGTCCTACCTGATAAAGGGGTACTAATGGCGACCAAAGAGTGATCAGTCCAACCCAGGGGCGAGACGGCAGTGACAGAAGCATCTGTCAAATTAGTGAAGAAGGGATCTAGCGTGTGGCCACCGATGTGGGTGGGCTGCTGAACAAGCTGCAGCAACTGTAAGGCCTCCAAATCCGTGAGAATGCCACTGACCGCAGGTAGGTTGGGTCTATCGAGATGGAGATTAAGGTCCCCCAGAATCGAAAAATTGGGACACCCCACCACCAAGGAGCTGACCACATCCGGGAAAGCGGCGCGAAACGCCGCCTCGCTCCCTGGGGGACGATAGACCACCATCCCCGAGAGTGAGAAGTGAGGAGTAACCAAAATCTTAAACAACGCACTTTCACATCCCGCAATGGTCAGTGCGGTCCAGGAGCAAGTAAGACTAGAACGAATAGCCAGGGCAATTCCCCCTCCCCTAGAAGATCGATTAAGGGTACGGACTGTATAGTCAGGGGGGAATGCCAGATTAATAATGGCTGCGTCCTCGTCTTTCAGCCATGTCTCGGTGATAGCCACGATGTCCGGGCTTTCATCCTGCAACAGGTCAAATACTGCCTGATAATGTGACACCAGAGACCTAGCATTAAAACTAAAAATGCGGAGAACATGCTCCGGGCAGGTATAGCAAACGGCTGCCACCGGACGTGTGGGGGCAATAGAAGTAGCTTGCCCCAAAAACCACTGACAGCCAGCACAATGATAGGGACCGTCCAATGGATGTAGGAGGGGTAAGCTACAGCCAGCAGTCCGGCGTCCCAGGGCACGCAGGGTGTCACAAGAGTATGTCAACATGGCTGGAAATACCCAACCGCACCTCGTACCAGCAGGGCCTGGCCAGAGTCCCGCGCGTCCTTAGCGCGGACGGGCGCAGACGGGCAGGACTCTGGCACGACTCCGGCCAAGCGACGGCGTCCCAGCTGCGCGTTCCCGCTGCGCGGAGAGGACGACTTTAAATAGGCGTCCCCTGGACTGAAGCGAGCGTCAGGACGCTCTAAGATGGCGCCCGCAAAAGCGCCAACAGCCCCAATCCAAAATGGCGGCCAAAGTTGAATAGATATGCCCCCTCGGGACCCGGACCCGCCAAAACGGCGGTGCATCAACTCTTTAAATGCAGGTAAGTGGAGACCCTTGCCCCCAGGCCAAGCAGCAAAGCACAAGAAAAATAAACGCTAATAAAAAGCACATTTAGTTAAAATACAGCGCTGAGGAGCGACGCGCTAAAAAGCTAGGCCAGAAGTAACAGCAGAGCCTGACCGCCGTCAGACCCCACGAGTCCGCCTTAAATAGGCGTCCCCTGGACTGAAGCGAGCGTCAGGACGCTCTAAGATGGCGCCCGCAAAAGCGCCAACAGCCCCAATCCAAAATGGCGGCCAAAGTTGAATAGATATGCCCCCTCGGGACCCGGACCCGCCAAAACGGCGGTGCATCAACTCTTTAAATGCAGTTAAGTGGAGACCCTTGCCCCCAGGCCAAGCAGCAAAGCACAAGAAAAATAAACGCTAATAAAAAGCACATTTAGTTAAAATACAGCGCTGAGGAGCGACGCGCTAAAAAGCTAGGCCAGAAGTAACAGCAGAGCCTGACCGCCGTCAGACCCCACGAGTCCGCCTTAAATAGGCGTCCCCTGGACTGAAGCGAGCGTCAGGACGCTCTAAGATGGCGCCCGCAAAAGCGCCAACAGCCCCAATCCAAAATGGCGGCCAAAGTTGAATAGATATGCCCCCTCGGGACCCGGACCCGCCAAAACGGCGGTGCATCAACTCTTTAAATGCAGGTAAGTGGAGACCCTTGCCCCCAGGCCAAGCATCAAAGCACAAGAAAAATAAACGCTAATAAAAAGCACATTTAGTTAAAATACAGCGCTGAGGAGCGACGCGCTAAAAAGCTAGGCCAGAAGTAACAGCAGAGCCTGACCGCCGTCAGACCCCACGAGTCCGCCTTAAATAGGCGTCCCCTGGACTGAAGCGAGCGTCATATATATATATATAGATATATATATATATATCACTTTTTCCACACGCTCCTCGCTTTCGCCTGCTGCATATGGGCACAGACCACAAGTTAAGTGCAATCCTTCAGATGTTTATTGATGCCGCCATAACGCGTTTCAACTCGCCAGGATTCTTGATCACATGGTAACATTTTTTTGGTCCTGCTTAACATTTTAAAGTGACATAGTGCAGCGTGATTGGTTGAAACTTTAGCACATAATCATGGACATAGAAAAAATACATGCGTAAATACTAGTACCCTGCAACCAATTTAATCATAGCTTAAATGCTGGAATATGGTTGTCATTTTAGGAGTACAAAAATGCATTTTAGATAAGTGTTTAAAGGAAAAGAAGAGGAAAAAGTCTATATTGCTGTATTTTCATATACTTCTATGCGTATTGTAGTATGATTACTTATAGTACTGCTACGTAAGATCATTTCTTGTGGCCAGCCCCATTGGGTATCGACATAATTATTTCCTTTGTCAACACATCAATTATAGTGGATGGTCCAATTTCAACATTAAAGCATTTAAATATTGCCTTTGATAACCAGATTATTGCTTAAATGCAACATACTAATACATAATGCATAATAACTTACATAAAAAAGACTATTCACGAAATACATTTTATTTTAAAATATATATTGTATCGCAGTTCCCTTCTTTTCAAGTCCTGACAAAACCCTTATAATTATACAGACAATTCTGATAAATGTAAATTATGGCATATGTCCTTGTGTGCAAAATAGTGCTTTTTAAAGTGCTAAATCAAAAAGTGCTAAAGAGCTTAAAAATAGAAAAAAAAAGTTATAGAAAAAGAGAGAGAGAAGGGAGGTATTTTATATATAAAATTGTTTCCTTATTTCTTTCTTATTTTTGTTTCTTTTTTCTTTTTTTGTTTTTCCTTCCCTTCACTCCTCTCATATTGTTTAAATCATCAATTGCCCTCATTCGTAATTTTCTTCATCCTTTTGGAATTATTATAGTTGTAATTTTACTTTTTCATTACAACTATACTTTATCCTTTCCTATCTTCTGTGGTAAATATAAATTTTGAATCATGGTTTTCTTTTTTGACAGATTTTGACTTGTTATTTTTTTATATAAAATGTTTTATATTTATTACTCTACAAGTGAATTCCTCCTCAGATTACATCTCTCCTTAATCTCAAAGGTATGTCAGTTTCTGAGGTACAGTTATGTCCATAACAGCTTGAACCCATGTTTTTATATATTAATTATATATATATATTCACTGAAAAAAAACATAGGGTTCAGGGACGTTATAGTTAGTTGGACATTTCACTCATACAAAACCATAGAAATTCGGCTGTTATAGTTAGTTTAGCTAACTATAACTCGCGGCCCCGCAATGCACTGCTTATGACGTCACATATTACATCATTCATGACATGGTCAGTGACATCACTGATGACATCTCAAATGACATCACTGATGACATCTCTGATGACATCATCCAGTGACTATGTGTTTCTGTAAAGTTTAAATATGTTTTATATATATGCTAAGGTGTATTGAAGAATGAGTGGGTGTAAAATGTCTGGATGGAGGATTTATTATTTGCGTGACTGACTGTATAAGTGAGTGATTAAATGTGACTTACTGAATGCATGGGTTAGTGACTAAACTGTGTGAATGTCTGTATGAGTCTGTCTGTTGTTGTGTAAGCTGCTGCATGGGTTGGTCAGTAGCTACATGAGTGTCTATATGGGTTATTGAGTGGTTGCCTGAGTATTTGAATGGGAGACTGAGTGTGTGTGTGTGGGAGGTGTGTGACTCTGTGCATAGATGTGTGAGTGGTTAAGTCACTGGGTGTATGGGTTCAAGAGTGCATGTGGAAACAGCTGTATGGGTGGGTGAGTGTGTGTATGGGTGTGTTGGTGAGTGAATGGATGTCTCAGTGGTACATGTCCAAGTAACTACATATGGAAAATGCAGTGTATGTGAGAGTTGGAGTATATAAATGGCTATACGTGAGAGTCAGTGATTGTGAGAGTGGTTGTATGGATGAGTGTGTACTTGTATCAGTGATTGTATAAGAGAGTAAGTATGCGTTAGTATCTGTATGAATAAGTGAGGTGGTGCGTGTATAACTGCATAGGTGAGTAAATGGGAGTGTGATTGATTCTTTGCATGACTGTCTAGGTGAGTGAGTAACTCCATGGATGAGTGGCGGTATTTGAGTGTCTGTATGGGTGTATGAGTGCATATGATAGTATTGTACTGATGAGTGTCTGCATGTATGAGTGATTGTATGGGTGAATGAGTGGTTGTGTGTGTAGACCTATGAATCAGTGAGTGCGTATGTAGAAACTGGTAATGGTGTGTCGATGGTTTCGAAAATGGTAGTCTGTATTTTACAGTGGGTGTATCAAACGTTATATTAGAGTGTGAGGAGGTGCATCAGATTTTCACATGGATGATGTCATCAGTGATGTCATCAGTGATGTCATTTGAGATGTCATCAGTGATGTCACTGACCATGTCATGAATGATGTAATATGTGACGTCATCAGCAGTGCATTGCGGGAGCGGGAGTTTTAGTTAGCTCAACTAACTATAACGGCCGAAATTCTATGGTTTTGTACGAGTGAAATGTCCAACTTACTATAACGTCCCTGAAACCTATGATTTTTTCAGTGAATTTCTAAGGTTTTTTAAATGCTAATTTCTAACTGTAAGGTGCCTGAAATCTACTTTTTTTCAGTGAATTTCAAAGGTTTTTTAAATGCTAATTTCTAACTATAACATACCAGTGGCCCCCAGGTACTCTCAGGATTGAAGGGGAATTAATCCCCCAACTTAAAACGCGCCACGGGGCGCGTTTGCACAGTGGTGCAGGGAAGGGGCGGGGCCTGATGTGACAAGTGTACAAACGCGCCCTGTGGGGCGTTTTAAATTGGGGGATTAAGTCCTCTTGAATCCTGACGGTCCCTGGGGGCCAACTAGCCCACCAGGTACCTCCAGTAAGAGCCACAGGGCTGCGATGTAGAGAGGTGTAAAAAGGGGCATGGCTTCGGACCACCTCTCTGCAACGCAGCTCCCCTTGGGGAAAAGCAATGCTACTTTGCTTCATTGAAGGGAGAGCAGGTTTCCCTGCTCTCGCTTCAATGAAGCAAAACAGAGTTTGCTATGACAGGGCGGGAGCCACATGGCTCCCGCCCTGCCATAGCAAACAGCAGTGTCCCGGGGGTGGGCACCCCGGGACACTGCAGGAGCCGGCCCTAGGGGGTGGCGGTCCACAGGGCCATCAAGGGCTCCAGAAAGGGGGGCCGCGCTGCAACCCTTCCTTAATTTTAAAAGCCCCGGGGAGGTGGTGGTCCCCAGGTCCTGGGGGTCCGTAACAGACCCCGAATTTAAATATACAGTGCCCCGGGGAGGTGGTGGTTGTGAGAAGTTGGCCTGGTATATGCTGCTCACTAATTCTAGTGATCACCTTGTACCATGCCAAACAACCCTTATGGTGGTGGTTGAAGTCAACCTTGATAGACCAGCTATCCTAGTGGTAGCGTGGACAGTGCAGTCTGCAGGCTAAACTCTTGAGGGCATGTGAAGCCAGCTGTTTTACCATATGTAACCTCCTTGAATACCAAATGAAAGGACACCACACAGATATATATTCAAAATATATATGTATTTATTTACTTAAAAGTATCCCCTATACTCTTTATGAGCACAGAAGCACATTCGTTTAAAACAAGGCAGTGTTTAAATATACAAAAGTTGCACAATTATGGATGGGCCAGGTGGCCAGCTAAACCATATACTAAAATAGTGGTATAATAACCACGAATAGAAAGGAAGGAAGGCCTAGGGCCTTGGGAATCGCTGGGACGACAAGGAGCTAACTGTAGTTAGTGACCAGGAGGCCCACAGGATGCGTGTGCAGTGTTAAAAGTTACAGGCGTGCACCTATTGATTTCAATGGGTGTGTAAAAGTCACAAAGTTAAGGAGTCTTCCGGATGGACCAGAACCTAACAACTTGAAACCTAGACACTAGAGATGTTTCTCTACCCGGGAGCACCGGAGTGCCAGCATTACCTCACCCACAGGAAGCGGGTGCATAGGGGTCAAAGTGCGTTGGGTTTCGTCGTGCAGGTCTATGGAGCCTGAGGATGAAGACGCTGTAGGCGGCCAGGCAGGAAGAGTTCGGGTGGATCCAAGGATGGATCTGAAGAGTAGACGACCTGTAAGCAGAGGGGACAGTGTTCAAAGTCACTAGCCAGTGACCGGCGTGGAACCAGAAAGGAACCAGGCGATGTCGGGTGCCAACGGGTGAAGAAAGGAAGCTTGTCTCTGCAGCCACGTGAAAGTGAAGAGGTCAACGACATCCTGGAGTCACTCACGAGCTGTCCCACGAAGGCTCTAGCTGATGGCGGTATCGGCTTCTTGATCGGAGCAAACAGGCCTTGGCTAATGCAAGCCACGCAGGAATCGAGGAAAGCTTGGTGCTCTGGCCAGCAAGGTCAGAGGGGCTGCTCCTTTTCACAGGAGCAAGGGCCAGTCTGAAGCAACCAGACCAGCGGTGTTAGTTGTCGTTTTCGTCGCCAAGATGGCCACTAGCCAACGGGCCAGTAACCGGGATGACGCGCCGAGTGGCAAAAAGCAAAAGGGCCCCACGCAGATCTCTTGAATGCTGGAGGGCTGTACTTTGGTGCAAATGCTGCTCGGTGTTGGGGCTTCTCAGGGCCCAAAGCACAGCGTTGAGGAAGCCTCGGGTGCTGCGCAGTCAGCTTGTCGTGGACGTTTCAAGATGGCCGGTCCCACGTCTCTCGGTGCCTCCACGGGTCTCTTCTTTGCAGGGACTGTGGATCTGGCTCAGAGATGTCTGGGAGTCTGGGTCTTGTCGGGCTCTGGGCTCGGTCTCCGGCGGCAGGCGGCGGCAAAGCAGTCGTTGAGTTGCTGGATGGTGCCTGTATTCACAGGGTGGTCACTCCTTGGCCACAAGGGAGATTCTCTTCAGTCTTCTGTGCAGCAGAACGTCGAAGTCCAGTAGTTCTTCTTACTAAAGTCGAGTTTCAGGATGATCTAAAGTCTTAGGACACAGCTCCTACTCTTATTCGAAATCTAGGGGCCGGATTACCTGCTAGGTCCCTCCTCTGGGTGGGACCAGGAAGGGGGGTGGTTACACCCCCTTTCCTTTGTCCAGTTTCGCGCCAGGACTGGGGCTGGAGAGCCCCAGCTCTGGTTTGAACTGGCATATGCACAGGGACACCTTGTGTGCCCCAGGCATGTCTCAATCTATTCAGCCCTCCCTAACCCACTACACAAAATCCTGTCTGGGGTGGTGCAAGCACCTCCCCTGACAGGAAACCCTTTGTCCACACCTCCCAAGCTGGAAGGACTCCCAGCAGCAGGAGGGCAGACTTGTGTCTGTGGTGGCAGCATCCATTTTGTGATGCTGAGGCTCTGTCTAACTTTCCCCGGGTTTCAGGTTAGGTACATGTCGTGTCCCTCTAGAAGGGTGGAATGCTACCCCCGTCGCCAGAATTGGCGAGGGGGTAGTATTCCAAATCGTATGACACCTTACTCGACATGTTTTGATAAAGCCAAACCAAAGTTAGCATTTGACCGCGAGGTACATAATGCACTTAAGAGTATATGGTATGGCAATATCATGAAACAGCTAAAGGACGTTGTTCCGAAAGCTGCAGACAGGCTCAGCTCATGCCAGAGCACCATCTCACATGAAACCAAGCACTCTGCCTCCAGGATTGTTAAGGCCTGCCATAGGAGTGACTGATAGGGTACCATGTGTCCAAATATGTTAGATATAGATATACTATATCTAAGTAAGAGGTGATTACACCAACTTACCCCAGCTGAGTGATCAGCCAGTTGTGTCAAATAGTGAGGCCAGGCCAGGGGTGGCATAATAAATGTTGCAGCCCCTGGTAGGCCTTGGATACACCTATGCCCTGGGTACCTGGGGTACACTGTTACAGGGTCCAATAAGGTGAACCAGTTCCAATTGGTAATGCACCTAGTGTGCATTGGCATTAATTTAGGGAGAGAGCAGCAGGGCTGTGGGTCTGATTAGCAGGCCCACAGCCACACTAAGTCATAAAACCAGTGAAGCAAAAGCAAAAATTTGGGGTGACCATAGGATAGCAGACCCTACTCTCCTACACAACCCCCCCCCCCAAACGCAGGGACATTAGACTAACCTTGACCAGTTGTGTCTAAGTGGAAGTACCGGGAGAGACCATCTGCATTACCATGGTCAGTCCCTGGGCGGTGCTCCACTGTAAAGTCCATCCCCTGTAGGGAAATGGACCACCTGAGTAGTTTGGGGTTTTCACCCTTCATCTGATTTAGCCATAAGAGGGGCTTATGGTCGGTCTGAATCTTGAAGTGAGTTCCAAACAAGTATGGTCTCAACTTCTTCAGGGCCCACACCACAGCAAAGGCCTCCCTCTCAATAGCTGACCAACATTGACCAACGTTTCCCTGGGGCATGTGGGGGCGCTCGCGCCCCCTCACACATCTTTAAAATAAAAAAAAAGATCCCCGGGGAGTTGGAGGTCCCCAGGGCTGTGGGGGGGGGGGGGACGCATGCCCCCACGGTTTATTATCAAGGCTCCGGGGAGGTGGCGGTCCCCGGGCAGCGTGGGGGGGATGGGGACCCCCACTTATTTTTACAGCCCCGGGGAGGTGGCGGTCCCCGGGGCTGCAGGGGGCTGTAGTGCCCCCGCATACATTGTAATAAGCCCCGGGGAGGTGGTGGTCCCCGGGACCTGGCCCACCCGGGGGCCTCATTTAAATGAAGCGCGTGAGCCCGTGCTTCATTTTATTTTTTCATTTCGGCGGGATTTGCAACACCGAGAATTCCGCTGAAATAAAAAAAAATGCTTTTTTTTGGCCATAGGGGTCCTTGTGGGACCCCCTGAGCAGGCCTAGGGGGTCAGGGTGTTTCTACCCTGCCCCCATGTCTTCTTTTTCACTTAGTTTTACTGTTTTCTTGAGACTCGGCCTGGAAATTAATGGACATGGAGAACCGACTAAGAAGGAACAATTTAAGAGCCTTGGGTATTCATGAGGGGGCGGAGGGAACGGACGTGTGAAAATATATTGTAGATCTCTTTGAAGAGGCATTCCCCGAGCTCACACAATAGAACTGGAATTTGGAGGTGCAAAGGGAGCATAGATTTCCTTTTAAGCAGCAAATCAGAACAGGACAGTCTATAACCAGACCAAGAGCTATATTAATTTGCGTGAATAATTTCTTGGCACGGGAAGCTATTTATGACCTAGCACGACCAGACAGAAAAAGGATTGGAAAGGGGAATTAATTTTTTGTTAGGCCTGATTTCTGTCAAGCGACAGTAGAGAAGAGGTGGCACTTGCGGCAATTGATACCAATGTTTCAGGCCAAAGCAGCACAGGTCTTTATGCTTAATCCGGCAAAATTTTAAGTTATTCGTATGGGTCAAATATAATTTTTCACTTCTGAAATTCTCACCCAGGAATATCTACATTAAATATAGAATATAGATTTGTCAGGCCGGAACACGTAATGATACGGTTTATTTTTCTGTTTACTTAGCAGATATACAGTTTGTTCTTTGATGCAATGATGGAGGAAGGCAGCAATGAGGGGGGGGGCAATCTAATTTCAGCGAGGGGTTTCAGAGAAAGCAAGTTAGTGGCGCTCAAGCAGGTTACCCAAATAGTGTATGATAGGAATGAAGAACTAATGCTTCACGGTGCAACCAGTGCAGAGGTAGTCCCCAAACCTCAGAAAGAGTTATGAGCCAAAAGGCCCTAAACACTGTAAATATAAGCGAGTCCTGGGCACACGTAATAGATAAACAGTTGATACAATAATGAAAATGATCTGGAGGTCGACACCGGTAGTTCCATTAAAGCTGTTTTATGTAAGAGGTATTCATGAGAAAAGCAACAACGCCAGCCGACACGTGTTTCGTCAACAGGTCAATGCCCGTGATTCTTCAGGTCTGAATGAAGCGTAATGTGAATAACGATGAACCGGTGATAATTCCGACCCTGGTTGATGGGTATGAAAGGGAGCCGGAGGTATGGCTGTGATAAAATGCGTGGAATAACAGGCGGGTACGTCCGTGAAATGGCGGAGCCTGAAGGTGCAGGAACCAGCCTATGTCCGTCTTATCCTAGAGAAAGGGGGGCACTGTCAGCTTTCCATCACCAGGGACCTTGAGTCCTTATGCCCTATTTTGTGGGGGTGGTTCTTAAGGGTGGGGGGTGTTGTGGGTGGGGAGGGGGGTTTGGAGGGAGGAGGTTGGGGAGCACAGGATAGGGGGAGTGGGTGGGTTTGGGGAGAAAAGAAAATAGGAGGTCATGGTGAAGACGTGAGAAGCAATATTTACTTAAAATGGATGTGTCTAATCAGGAGCAGTATGTCTTGAGAAGATGGAGGGTAGAATTATGACAGGGAGACTACGGGTATGCACATTTAATGTGTCGGGTTTAAATGATAGGGTCAAGAGACAGCGTGTAGTGCGGGAATTGAGAAGCTTTTATCCAGTTTTAGTGTGCCTTCAGGAAACACGTATCCCATGGGAGAACCGAAGAGTCTTAACTGAATTGGGATATACGGTATTAGTCTGTACGCAACATAGCAATACAACTAGGGGTGAGGCTATACTGGCCCAATCTTGTGTACGGCTGGTGGGAAGGGTCCTGGCAGATAAATATGGCTGGTGGGCCATAGCTGAATGTGCTGAGGGAGAATGGAAATTCGTCATTTGCTCAGTGTGCGGGTCAAATATGGACGCAGCACAGATTTTAGAATTGCTTATTATTGAGCCGGCGTCATGGGCAACTCCATTAATACTTTGCGGAGATTTTAATTTACATCTAGCTGGACCACAATTACAAACTTATAATGGAGCCAATCTGGGGAGGAAAGTTTTTAAGGCTTCACAGCAGCTAGTACTAGAGCATGGGCTAGAAGATCTATGGTTTACAAATAGGCATCCTGATCCAGGATTGGCATCCTTCTCCTGCCCCCATAATAAATGGGTGAGACTGGACTACTTTTTTGTGTCTCTAGAGGGCAGGCTGCCGTGGCTAGAATTCAAATATTTCCTATCCTTACTTCTGATCACAGCCCTGTGGTTATGGATTTACCAATTCAAAGCCTACTCAGGCCACAGAGGCGCTTCACTTTCGATCAGAAATTGTTGGCATAAGACATGTTTGTGCTCCATATGAGGAATTGGATTCAGAACTTTCTTGAGAAAAACAGGAATACGGCTTCGCCCGCTGTAGTATGGGATACACTGAAAGCAGGCCTCAGGGGGGAAATACTGAGTTTCTGTATATATAAGAAAAAACAGCAAAATATCCTTTTCCAGGGCCTTTATGATGAGCTCGGGTGCGCCGAATGTGGCTTGACACAATGAGTAATTAAAAAGATATCAAGCTCTGTGGCGCAAACCACTGTAGCTCGCTGTAAGGCGAAGATTAACCTATTATGGTCCAAAGACAGTGCTTGTAAATATTTAACCTATAGGAGAAAATGTTATGAATTTGGGGAGACGGCTGGGAGATGCCTAGCTAAACGAATTAGAAACAGGGAGACTGAACGTGGCATTGCGGAAATAGAAGACTCGGTTGCGAAATTAGTGAGTAGACCTCCAGAGATTTTAGCAGCGCTAATATCTTTTATCAAGAGCTATATGCAGGGGAGAATTTTATAAGGTCTTTTTCTCGGAAATTAAAACAAATGTTGATAGTCTTTAAAGCTGCTCAACAAGGACAGGCACCAGCATCATGTGATACTGCTAACATTGTTTTTAAGAAAAAGGACAAACCACCAAATCTCCCTGGCTCTTATACGCCAAACTCCCTTTTAAATTGTGAGTGCAAGATTTATGCCAAAGTTCTTGCAGCACGGCTATCTCAGGTAATAACCCCTTTGGTTTCAATACACCAGCATGGTTTTATCCCGGGAAGAGGCACAGTCAATCATATCAGTCGGGTGGTAAACATGTTTGACATAGCAAAAGTCCAAAATGTTCCACTTGGACTGATACTTCTTGATGCCGAGAAGGCGTTGGACCGTGTCTCCTGGGAATTATTATGGGCAGTCATGGGCCGCTTAAAGTTTGGGTGTGGGTTTATTAATGCTATTAAAACAATGTATAGGCTTCCGGTGGCTCGGATTTGTGTGATGGGATTGGAATCTGAACCTGTTTTTCTAACCCGTGGAACACGGCAAGGCTGTCCATGCTCACCTTTATTATTTGCACTTTATATTAATCCTTTTTTGGTTCCAATAGAACAGAGTATGGTTGTACAACCTATACAGATTCAACAGGAAAAATACAAAGTTCTGGCGTACGCAGGCGATGTGGCAATTGTCACTCCAACACCTGCTACAGCCATGCCTGAGATCGAACCGCTGGCAGCTTCATTTGGATCAATCTCAGGGTACAAATTGAACACACAGATTATATGTACAAATGAGGCTGTTTTTAATGATCCGAGAGTTGTTCAGGAGGCAGTCTATTTAGGTAATAAAGTCAAAGCATCATTATACGATTTAGTTATTGTGAATTTGGGACCCACTGTTAGCTGGAATTGAGAAAGAACTGGGGAGAATAGAGCGCTTACATCTCTCACTGGTAGGACGCTGTAACGTACTGGAGATGAACATTTTGCCTAAGGGGCTGTACTTTTTTAGATCAGTTCCGTTAGAGCTTATTAGAATACAGCTGCAAAATCTACAATCCATCTGTGGAAGGTTCATGTGGGGTCAGAAACAAGCTCGGAGATCAATGAAGTATATGACTCTTCCCCGATCCCGAGGAGGGTGGGCAGTCCCTAACTTTGTGTTTTATCATTATGCTTCTCTTCTTCAGAATAAGAATATCTTAATAACGGGAGAAAAAGGGAACAACTCAGCTGACGCTCCCTCTATTTTCCATATGCTGCTAGGGACAGACGCTGAGAGTTGTTTTTTAAAGGTACTTGAGCCAAGCTACTACAAAAGACCCGGTTTAATGTATTAGGAGCAGCCTTTAAAATCTGGAAGCAGGTTCGCAAGTATTTCAAAATCGGGAAAATTAATTATTACACTCCCATTGAGGCAACACAGCTATCACCTCCCATTTTCTGGGATACAATTATGGGTAGGTGGAAGTTAATTATTGGGGATTTTTATGAAAAAGGCAATCTCTGTTCCTTTTCTCAGTTGAAGGAAAGGTATGGATTGTCAAATAGAGATTTTTTTTAAAATATCTTCAGTTACGGGATTATCTAGATAAGAAGAAAATGCAGCCGGTGATGCAGAGAAAAAGGATATGTTTGAAGTCCTCAAAAGTAGACAGAATATAGGAGGTCTTTATGGGAATCTTGTGGAATTGAAGGGGATGATCTGGACGAGCAGGATAAGAAATGGAATGAGAGGTTGGGGCAGGGCGAGGGGCTGATGCAGAGATCGACTAACATTGCAGGGGAGATAATGCTTTCATCAAGTCATCCAGCATTATTAAACCATCTTCAATCTGTATGGCACTCCCCTGAAGATGCTAGAGTGGCGTGGCGCTAATGACGGTAAATGCTTTCGGTGCGGAACCGAGGCCGCCGGCAGCCTCCATGTTTTTATGCATGTACCAAACTGCACCCCCTACTTTTGGGGATAGAACATTTCTTAACCTGGGGTGGAAATCGTGCTAACCCCGATATCCATGCTGTTAGGTTTTGCAGAGGAACCATTGGCTAGTCGTGGCACACCAAAGGTTGGATATATCATTTTTATGGTGACCGCTGTAGCACGGCTCTGTATCACCTCAGCATGGCTGCAGAAAGCATCGCCTTCTTTTGAAATCGGGAAGGCGAGGTTTTTAGCCTTCTTCAGTTTAGAGAACAATCTATATTCCTTAAGAGTCCTCGTAGAAGGAGCCTGGGCTTAAAAGTATGGGGAGCTATAGCAGACTATGTGAATGATGAAAGGGGAAGCCAATGATTAACACACTTTCTGTGTGGTTAATATTCTTTGTATATCTATCATACCCGTCAGTTTCTGATTACATTGTCTATTCATTTATTTATTGATTTTTCTCTATTATTGTACTGCTTTGTTGGTAAATGATTGTTCTTGAGGGTCCTCGTTTTAATATGTCATATGCATTTGCAATATTATTTATGTATGCAAATAATGAATTTCATTTTTTATGCTTAAGGTATATTATAATTGACATTAATTATTGCTTCACGCTGATATCAAGGGCTAATAAAATAAAAAAAATTAAAAGGAAGGAAGGGTGAAGAAGAGAGCTCACCGTCATAGAAAAAGGTTCCTCAGCCCCACCTGGCCCCCTGCTGCATCACTCTGAGCTGCGGCATCCAAGCACTATTGTCTGGTAAAGGTGTGGGTACTCTTCCGGGTCGCAGCTCTGCAGATGTCCTGGATAGGTACTCCAGCAAAAAGATCAGTAAATGTAGAGATTGCTCTTTTAGAGTAAGCACGCATCTGTGCCCGCAGGAGTTTTCCTGCAGATTGATGGTAATACTAGATTGCACTTGAGATCCAACGTGCAATTACCCTCCTGGATAGCCCTTCCGGGGGGCACCGAAGGTAATGAAGAGATGGGTTGATTTGCGAAAGGCCTTGGTTCTTTGTAAATATAATTTAAGACAACGCTAAATATCTCGCGAATAAAGGGCTCATTCCGCAGCAGTTGTTGGTTGGGTAAAGCAGGTTTTGAGGATAAGAGGCTCGTTCAAATGAAAGTCCGACTGAACTTTGGGGGTTAAACTTGGGGCTGGTAAATTGCAGGAAAGGTTCCTGGATAGTCAGAGCCTCAATTTCACTAACCCTCCTAGCCAACGTCAGTGCCAGAGGAAGGGCAACTTTCCATGACAGGAACTTAAGGTCAGCTTTATGAATGGGTTTGAAAGGATGTTTCATGAGTTGTGACAATACTATGTTAAGATCCCGGAGAGGTGGCGGAGGCTTGACAGGTGGTAAAATCCACAACAGACCAGACATGATTTGCTTAATGATTCTTGCTGACAGTAATGATAACCCTGAAGATGTCCTCCTAAATCGGGATATTGCAGCTAGATGGACTTTAATCAAGGCGTTTGCTAATCAGGATTTTGCTAACAGCAGGATGTAAGGAAGGAACTCATGGGGTGAGGACAATAAAGGATGGACGCTGGATTCCTGACATCAAACATAGAATCTCTTCCATTTCATTCTGTACATTTTATTAGTGCTTTGTGCCCGGGCATTAGAAAAAATATCCTTACACTCAGAGGGGATATCCAGATGCTCAAATTCACAGAATTCAGGAGCCATGGCGCTAATTGAAGTGATTTGGGATCTGGATGCAGCCCTCTTCCCTGGGACATAATCGGAAGAGATAGAACGGGGCACAGGAGAATAGGTTGCTCCTCCAAAAGTAGGAGAAGTTCTGTGAGCCAATATTGACATGACCATGATAGGGCTATTAGGATCATCCTGCAGGGTTCTGCCTTGATCTTCATGAGTAATCGTGGCAGGAGGGGAATTGGCGGAAATGCGTAAGCAAAGATGCCTGACTATGCCAACAAAAACTCATTCCCCCTGGATCCCAGATGGTGATGCCAACTTGCGAAGTACCGGCATTTCTTGTTCTGTAACGTCGCAAAGAGATCCACCGCTGGCCTGTCCCATTTGAGAAAAATGCAGTTGAGTGTCTCTTGATGGAGTTCCCACTTGTGGCAGGACGATTTGAGCCTGCTTAGTGTGTGTGCTGTTGTGTTTCGATTCCCC
This sequence comes from Triturus cristatus, assembly GCF_964204655.1. Classification (NCBI taxonomy): domain Eukaryota; kingdom Metazoa; phylum Chordata; class Amphibia; order Caudata; family Salamandridae; genus Triturus; species Triturus cristatus. Next base: position 1,176,523,927 of record NC_140580.1, on the reverse strand, counting down.
GGAAGATGTTCCACCTTTATGGATGGCCAATTTTCAGATGCACTGAGCCTCCTGAGAGAGGGGGTGCGATCTGGTGCCGCATTGCTTGTGGACATAATGCGTTGCAGTTGGGTTGTCTGTTCTGACCAACTTCACAGAGTTCCTTATTTTTGTCAGGAATGCCTGCAATGGCAATCGCACTGCCCTGAGTTTCGTAAATTGATGTGAAGATGCTGGTGTTGAAACTGCCAATGGCCACTGACCTGGAGGTCTTGCACGAAAGCTCTCAATCCCTTCAGGGAGGCATCTGTGGTGATTATGAGTGGAGCTGGCATGGCGACCGATTAAAATATTTTGACACCAGGTCCACCAAGAGATGGCGTTGACCATACCTGGCGTGACTGTAATGACATTCTCAAAGGAACTTACTGCCTGACGCCACTGCAAGGCAAGCTTTTCCGGCAATGGACGCATTTGCAACCAACAGAATGGAATAAGAGGGACGCCAGATTACACTGTTTCCAGGAGAGGCTTGTAGAGGCAAAGTGAAAGCGACTTTTCTTGTGAATGACTGAGCCAGCGATATTAGCTTTGCTTGTCTCTCCAGAGAGGAAAATGCAGCACCCTGAATTGATAATGGCTTTTGGCTATGGCAAATCGAAGGTATTGTCTGTGGGATGGATGGATGGGGACGTGAAAATACGCATCTTAAAAGTCTAGGGTGGTCATGTGATCCCCTGGGTTTAGAAGCATCAAAATGTCCTGTAATGTGACCATTCGGAAGGGCTGTTTTTTGAGGTAGGTGCTAAGAGTCCTCAAATCCAGGATCGGACGCCATTGCCTGAAAGTTTTCCGTACCAAAGAGAAACGGGAATAGAACCCTTTCCCCATATGGGACTTTGGAACCGGTTCTATTGCTCCTTTTCGGAGCATTCCAAGAATTTCAAAACACAGGAGATGTAGGTGTTTTACTTTTTGTTGACCTGATGGAGTGCAAGGTGGAATATGAAGGAACTCCAGGGTATAGCCGAATTGTATAACGTTGAGGACCCACTGGTCCGTTGTTATTTTTTTTTCCAGATGTGAAATTTGCCCTCTCAAGGAAATCTGTGAATAATTCAGGAATGAGATAGTAGGAGCCTGGAACTCGTCATTGGCGATATGAGGAATCCTTTACCTGTCGCCCTGCTCTCCCTCTAGGGGTTTCCCTGTCGCCCTGCTCTCCCTCTGGGGGTAGATCTTGAATATGTTCCCGATTGTGGTTGACGCTGGGCATACTGCGGTCAATATGGCTGGGAAGAGGTAGTGTAGGAGGGATACCTATATTGCTGGTATCCACCCCTGCAGGATGGAAGGCCACATCCTCTCGCTCCCCTAAAAGGTACCTTTCGGTATTGAAGCGTCCCCAACAACTTCGCAGTGACTGTGTCTTTCTCTATATCCTGCAGCACATCGTCAATGTGCTTTCCAAATAATGCTTCTCTGTCGAACGGGAGGTCAAGGATCTTGTTCTGTACTTCTGGCCTAAACACCGTGGCCCTTAGCCATCCTTGACGGGGCAACACAGCTGCACCTCCCAGAAATCTGAATGCAGTAGTGGCGATATCCACTGAACAATCTATCACCTCTGTGGATGCCCTCTCTCCTTCCTGGAGGTACTTCCTTGCTTCTAATTTACTGTCTTCTTGGTCGCTGATCACCATACGGAGCAAGGACGCACCACATTTGTCGATCATATCGACCCAGAATACTGAGAGCATTGGGTGTTCTAACTACCAGAGCCGACATTGAAGAAAAAAGCTCACCAGCATTGCCAAGGCACCTGCCTTCTTTATCTGGAGGTGTGGTGATGGGAGGAGAAGGATTCTTGGATTTTCTTTGCGCTGCCTGAGAATTTACAGAGTCCAGCTTCGGATGACCCACAAGGCAAGCAGAAGCATCTTCTGGAGCCTTGTATTTTTCTCCAATCTAGATACGACTGGTGTCACCTGGTCTGGCATTTTCATGACTTTAAGCCCTTCCTCCCATATGTGACGTACTACAGGGATAGCTCTGACTGATTTTCCAAAGGGCTCTTTAAAATCATATAAAAGACAGTCAGTTTGAGATGTCAGCATCGGTAGAGCAAACCTTTTGGCAGCCCTTTCAAGTAAGTTGTGAAAACCACCAATGTCCTCTGTTGGTGAGATAATGGATACAGGAGAAGGAGAAGATGGAGTGGGAACGAGGTAGTTGTCCCATTCCTGGTGTGGATAACTCCGTTCCCCCTTCTCTTGGTCATCATCTGTAGTTCCTGGATCTTGTTGCGGAACCGGTGGTGGTGATTTCGGAGGAAGCTCCGACTGTAAATCTTGAACCCTCTGGGGACTAGATGGGATAGATCATGGCAGAGAGGGAAATGTAGATTGTTCGGGAGGAGCAGATGCTGGGGAAAATCTCTTCTTATAATCCACCAACATAAACTGTAGGTCTGTTAGCAACGATGATGTCATGCAGACCACCTCCTCCTGATAGTCACAATGGTATTAGTCTGATGCTCCCCATACTCCTCATCAAAATCATCTTCCTAGTACTTGAAGAGTAATTGTGATGGGCTATTCATGTAACCAAAAAGACCATCATCCTCAGAATCTTACTCTGCCAAAAGATGAGAAGGCAACAAAGGTGCTTGTTACCTTGCTAGGTGAGGTAACTTCTGATGTAATCTGGCTTCTTCTAGATTTTTCTGTCTTTTCAGGTGTTCTTTTCCTCATCGATGATCTTGTCTATGGTACTGACGACGAAGCCACCATAGGTGATGTGGATAACGGCATCAATTCAGACACCATAGTCGATGGCATCGTCGCCATAGATGTTATCGTTACCATTGTCCTCGCCGATGTCATCGTACTCATTGTAACTGTCAGTGTCAACGAAGTAGTCGTCATCATTACAACTGGTCTTGTCGACGATTATGTTGACGCGAAAACCGATGGAGAAGAACCTGAAGGTTTCACTGACGACTGTGTCGATGGCACTGTTGTCAATGTCTGTGCCGCATTTGCCTTCTGTTTAGACACCGAAGATTGGCAATGACAGTGAGAGTTTCTTTGTCAACGGCCTCATTGATGATGGAATTTTCATTGACTGTTTTTATTCTGGAGGGACAGACAAAGGTTTTTTGAAAGAGTACCTGCCTTGAGGGGGTGTAGAAGAAGACTCAGAGCTTGCCTTTTTTGATTTACTGTTCCCCGAAGAATGTCCCTTTCTCTCCTTTCCAGATTTGTGAGGAGATTTTGAGGGACAGCGTCCATGAGACCTATGAGAGGTCTTCTTGTCGTAATCACGGGCCATAGGCCCAGGAATAGGGCAGTGAGCAGTCTCCCTAGAACCGTCCGCCGACATAACAAGGTGTCCAATGCCTGTATCACCGGCGGGAGGCCACTAGGGGGCAACAGAAGACACCTGGACTACATTACCCAGGAGTCCCACGTGGAGGCAGCCCGGAAGCAGGAAGCGACTCCATGACCTCCGGAAGACCTACAAAGCCTCGCCACTCCCATTGCGTGGGGCTTGACAATTTCATCGCGTCCAGAGAACGAGAAGCCTATTTCGCAGGATTCCTATCAGCGTGTCCCAAATCCAGCCGGGCTGCAAATCCTCTGTGCGGCATTTCCCCCAAGCCCTGGTATCTTTCGCTCCCAAGCCCCACCTCTGCTCTATGTCGAGACTCGGCCGGCGGAAGGTGTTTCCCCGCAGGACGACCGAGTCTCGGAACTTCCGATACCTCAGCTTCTTGGTGAGCGCAAACGGAGCGCTTTTCCCCCGAGACAGAAGATCGCTAAACTCCGGTGATGTAACCGAAGGGAGAGAGCAATGCGATTATACTCGGAGCAGCAAGGACTTCAGTCAGGTATTTAGGCTTGTATAACTGTCGGCTCTCGCATAGAGCCAAGACAAGGGGATTGTCTTGGAAGCTGTGCGCGTTCCTCCTTGCTGATTTTGTTTCATTAGTTTTGTTTGTTTGTTTTTGTTTTGATGGTACGCACGTGCTAATCGCTACGTGTGGTACTTCCTACCGACCCTTTGCTGATTTTGGTGCTATCCTGGACAATTCTATTATTGAACACATGCCTTTGGATTCGTAACACAAGCCAGGAAGACACCCTTGTTTGACAAACCACAGACTTTGCACACGATCTTCACGTTCCAGCTTCCCCCTTTCAGTCGTGTATTCTCAGGTAGAGAGCCATTGTGGACCTATCGGGGTGGGAGTCATATAAGGGAGAGTCATTGTTCTTTGCTGACCTTGGACATCTTGTCTCCCTTGTTGTACAGTTACCCCGACTGGCCGGGCCTGACTGATTTGGAGAACGAAGTACCAGAGTGCAGCAGCGGTGTTTTACTTTGTCCCTTTCCTTTTCTTCCCTTGAGTGCAGTACTGCATAGCGGTGTTATCTCAGCCCTGTGTGGGGCTGCGCCCTGGGGGAATTGGGGGATCTTTCAGCCTACCATCGTTCCTGCTGATGTTCTACCGAGGTTAGTGGCTACAATATTTCACGAGCTGCTGACGTCGTGACAGATTGTCAAGCTCAAGTATACCATCAGCCTGAGCGATGGACACTAACGCGGTGTTGACCTCGCTGGTGGAGAGCCTGGCAGCTCTGCAGCAGGAGGTTCACACCTCGCGACAAGAATCCCAAGAGTTAAGAGCCGAGATCGGGACCCTACGCAGGGAGGTAGCAGGCATCTCCAGGAGTGGCAAGAACCCCGTAGCAGGGAAGAGTCCGTACATCAAGGACTGGACACTACCCCCACCTACCACCTCTATGGGGGTGGGTTCTCAAAACACAGGGTTATTTTCCGTACACACAGCCAGTCCTCCTTCCCCAGGGGCTACTCCCACAGTGCAGGTGATACATAACCCGGGAATACCCTTGGCCCCACCAGAACGTTTCTATGGTGATCAGAAGAAATTCGAGACCTTCCTAAATCAAAGTCGCCTCCATTTTCTATGCAAACCGGCCATCTTTCAAGAAGATGCTGCAAAGACTTCATTCATGATGTCCTATATGGGGGGAATGCTGCTAACTGGACCATCCCATTGATGGAGAGGAATGATCCCGTGCTGCATGATTTTAAGGCTTTATGTCTGGAAATGAGGAAACTCTTCGACAGAAAAACGCACATGTTGACCCTGGATAAGGAACTCCTCACCCTTCGACAAGGATCACAGGATCTGTTAACGTACATTACGGCTTTCAATCGTCTGTTGGTGGAAACCGACTGGCCACCGGAGAAAAGGACCACCCTTTTTTATCAAGGACTCCAAAGCGAACTTAAGGACGTCCTCTCTCAAGTGGTGCAACTGCCTCATTCCTGTGAGGAGTTAATCGAGCTAACCATGCAATTGGACCATCGGGTGCAAGAGCGAAAAGGGGATAGAAACCGAGGAGAAACACGCCCCATCGATTTCAGACCACGAATTACCCAGGGAGACTCGCTCAAGACGTCAGACAGACCCGAGCCCATGCAGATCGGCGGAATCAGGGGGCCCTTGACAGCGGACGAGAGGAAAAAGAGGAGACAACAAAAGCTGTGTTTATATTGCGGGAAGGGCGGGCATTTTATCAGAGAATGCCGGGCCCGGGAGAGAGGTCCTGACAGAGGCGTCACTCCAAGAACACAGGCCACCATCCAACAGGAGACGGAAAACTAAGAAACCCAAGGACAGACGGGACCACCGCCTTGGGTTTGGGTTCACATACGGTCCCAGCGCTTCTAGCAAACACCATCCAACCTGCGGTGGCACATATCTCCATGAGTGTCGAGATATGGGTCTCCGTGGCCTCTCCTCTTAGTGTCTCGGCACTACTGGATTCCGGAGCCACAGGAAATTACATGGACCAGCAGTACGCTACGAATATTGGAGTTCCTTGCGAACGAAAGAAAGCTCCAGAAGCCGTGAAGGCAGTCGACGGGAAGGCGTTAACATCTGGACCTGTCACACATCATACCATACCACTCACCATGCGAATTGGGGCGGATCATTACGAAACCATCCAATTCGATCTTATCGACGCTCCCCAGTTCCGCCTTATCCTTGGGATGCCCTGGCTTACAGTACATGACCCGGCCATCAGATGGACAGAACGTACCGTATCTTTGACGTCCGCATTTTGCCGAGAGCATTGCACCCAGCGGCCTTTTCTTCCAGAAAAAACTACCAGTACTCAAGCGGAGTTGTTGGCCACGGGCTGCAGCAACGTGGGATACTGCTGCTCTACTTTCTTACCCGAGGACTACGAAGAGTACAAAGAGATCTTCGACAAACAAAAAGCCACTCAGTTGCCACCCCATCGACCCTACGATTGTCGAATAGAGCTTGTTCCCGGAGCGGACATCCCCTGCAGCAGAGTGTATGCTCTTACCGAACCAGAGACACAGTACCTAAAGACTTACCTGGAAGAAAACCTTGCTTCCGGATTTATCAGACATTCCACGTCTCCTGCGTCTTCCCCCCTCTTTTTCATTTCGAAGAAAGACTGTGATGAGCTCAGGACGTGTTTTGACTACCGGGCGATCAACAAGGTAACGATAAAAAATAGATACCCGTTACCTCTGATTCCTGTGTTGCTGGATAAACTGCGAGGAGCATGTATCTTTACCAAGCTGGATCTGCGAGGGGCCTATCATCTGGTACGAGTAAAGTCCGGTGATGAATGGAAAACCGCTTTCCGAACCAAATACGAACTTTACGAGTACCAGGTGATGCCCTTCGGGTTGTGTAACGCCCCCGCAGCCTTCCAATACTTCATGGATGAGGTATTACGCAGATTGTTGGACACTCACTGTATCGTCTATATCGACGACATCTTGGTATATTCGGACACCCTTCCAGAACACATACGCCACGTCAAAGCTGTACTAGACAGACTCCGAGCACATTCATTGTATGCCAAGCTGGAAAAGTGTTTGTTCCATGTTGAGGAGGTTGCCTTTCCGGGGTACGTAATTAACGCTCGTGGCTTTCAGATGGATACGGGAAAAGTAGAGGCCATAACAGGGTGGAAGCCACCTCAAAACGTGAAGGCAGTGCAGTTTTTTGAGGTTTGCTAATTATTATAGGCGGTTCATCAAGGACTTCTCAAAAATGATACACCCATCTCCAGCCTCCTGAGAAAAAATACTCTGTTCAATTGGAGTGCTGAAGCCAACCAGGCCTTTGAGACATTGAAAGGTCGTTTCACCCAGGCCCCCATCCTGCGACATCCTGATACGACCTTGCCGTTTGTGGTGGAAACGGATGCGTCGCAATATGCACTAGGGGGAGTGTTATCCCAACGGCACCCTGATACAGGACAGCTCCATCCTGTCGCATATTTCTCCAAAAAGCTTACCCCAAGTGAAATCAATTATTCTGTGTAGGATAAGGAACTGCTTGCCATCAAACGAGCCTGTGAGGAGTGGAGGCATTACCTGCTTGGTGCACGCCATACGGTTGAAATTTACACGGACCACCGAAACCTCCTATCCCTGAAAACAGCTCGAGCCCTGACCCCACGCCAGCTAAGATGGTCCTTATTCTTCTCAGATTATGATTTTGTGATTAAGTATAAACCTGGACCACAGAACGGAAAGGCAGACGCCTTGTCCCGACAGGAAGACGATGCATTTCCTCCCGTGACCGAAAACCAAGACCCTCCTCCCATACTTCCGGCTTCAATGTTCCAGGACAAAACTCTCGCCTTCGTGATCTCACAGGACTTCATCGAGGATGTCAAAGTGGCTCTCGCCAATGTGGATAGCCAAGCATGGCTACAAGAATCACCGGAACACAGAAAAACCACAGGGGACCTATTATACCACCAACATGCCCTGTATATACCTCACGCAGCGCTACAGCAACAAGTGTTAACCTGGGCTCATGACTCCAAATTGGGAGGACATTTAGGGGAATATAAAACCATAGCTAACATCGAAAGGTCATTCTGGTGGCCTACGCTGCGTAAGGATACTAGGGAGTATCTAAAAAACTGTGCTGTGTGTGCTCAGGGAAAAATCAGCAATTCCAAACCCATGGGATTGCTACGGCCCATACCTATACCTCCAGTTTCCTGGCACACGGTATCCATGAATTTTATAGTCGAAATGCCCCCCTGTGAAGGGTACACTACAATTCTCGTTGTCATCGACCATCTAACAAAAATGGGGCATTTCATTCCACTAAAGAGACTGCCTACCTCAGCCGAGTTGGCATTGGTATTCCTCCAACATGTAGTACGAGCTCATGGGATTCCCCGGATCCTCATCACAGACCGAGGCTCACAGTTCACTTCACGGTTTTGGAGGGCACTGTGCACCGCCATGAACCTCGACGCCCGTTATCTACGAGCTACCATCCCCAAACTGATGGGAAAACCGAGCGGCTCAACCAAACGTTAGAGCAGTACCTACGGTGTTTCACCCTCCAAAACAACTCTGATTGGTATTCTTTGATATGGACAGCTGAATTCGCGTATAACAACGCAGAGCACTCCACACTAGGGTGCTCACCCTTCTTTTGTTTACATGGGTTCCATCCAAACACACTACCTTTTGACTGGCCCGTAGAGTCCAAACACCCTTCTATACAGGAACATCACGCTCACTTGAGAGCATTACTCATAGACGCCAAACATCATTTAGCCCTAGCTCAGGCCACACAGAAAAAGGCAGCAGATAAAAAAAGGGCTCCAGAACCTGCATATCAGGTGGGTGACAAAGTATGGCTGTCAACGAAGTACCTACACTTAAGAGGGGTGGGAAAATTGGCACCTAAATACTTCGGGCCCTATGGTCTAGAGGAAATCATTAACCCCGTGGCTGTGCGGCTCACTTTACCCATTGCATGGCGTATCCATCCAGTATTCCATGTATCCTTGCTTCGACCGTGCCCGGTTAACATGAAGTTGCCCGCCAAACCAGCTCCGTTAGACATAGACGGACAGGAAGAGTACGAAGTCAGAGAAATACTGGATTCCCAGTTAATTCGAGGCAGGGTGCAGTATCTAGTAGACTGGGAAGGATATGGGGTTGAGGATAGGACATGGGAACCATCCAACAACCTACACTGCCCCCGTTTGTTGGAACGTTTCCATGCTAGATATCCCGGTAAACCAGGACAACCGCCGAGACGGCAGTCCTTAAGGGGAGGTTCTGTCGCAATCACGGGCCATAGGCCCAGGAATAGGGCAGTGAGCAGTCTCCCTAGAACCGTCCGCCGACATAACAAGGTGTCCAATGCCTGTATCACTGGCGGGAGGCCACTAGGGGGCAACAGAAGACACCTGGACTACATTACCCAGGTGTCCCACGTGGAGGCAGCCCGGAAGCAGGAAGCGCCTCCATGACCTCCGGAAGACCTACAAAGCCTCGCCACTCCCATTGCGTGGGGCTTGACAATTTCATCGCGTCCAAAGAACGAGAAGCCTATTTCGCAGGATTCCTATCAGCGTGTCCCAAATCCAGCCGGGCGGCAAATCCTCTGTGCGGCATTTCCCCCGAGCCCTGGTATCTTTCGCTCCCAAGCCCCACCTCTCCTCTATGTCGAGACTCGGCCGGCGGAAGGTGTTTCTCCGCAGGACGACCGAGTCTCGGAGCTTCCGATACCTCAGCTTCTTGGTGAGCGCAAACGGAGCGCTTTTCCCCCGAGACAGAAGATCGCTAAACTCCGGTGATGTAACCGAAGGGAGAGAGCAACGCGATTATACTCGGAGCAGCAAGGACTTCAGTCAGGTATTTAGGCTTGTATAACTGTCGGCTCTCGCATAGAGCCAAGACAAGGGGATTGTCTTGGAAGCTGTGCGCGTTCCTCCTTGCTGATTTTGTTTCATTAGTTTTGTTTGTTTGTTTTTGTTTTGATGGTACGCACGTGCTAATCGCTAAGTGTGGTACTTCCTACCGACCCTTTGCTGATTTTGGTTCTATCCTGGACAATTCTATTATTGAACACATGCCTTTGGATTCGTAACACAAGCCAAGAAGACACCCTTGTTTGACAAACCACAGACCTTGCACACGATCTTCACGTTCCAGCTTCCCCCTTTCAGTCGTGTATTCTCAGGTAGAGAGCCATTGTGGACCTATCAGGGTGGGAGTCATATAAGGGAGAGTCATTGTTCTTTGCTGACCTTGGGCATCTTGTCTCCCTTGTTGTACAGTTACCCCGACTGGCCGGGCCTGACTAATTTGGAGAACGAAGTACCAGAGTGCAGCAGCGGTGTTTTACTTTGTCCCTTTTCTTCCCTTGAGTGCAGTACTGCATAGCGGTGTTATCTCAGCCCTGTGTGGGGCTGCGCCCTGGGGGAATTGGGGGATCTTTCAGCCTACCATCGTTCCTGCTGATGTTCTACCGAGGTTAGTGGCTACAATATTTCACGAGCTGCTGAGGTCGTGACACTTCTTGAGTTATTTCTTTGGTTTTCTTTTGACACACACTGGAATAATGAGTGTGAGGTGACCTTCCCCACTTATGTGACCTCCTAGATGAAGAAGAGGATGCCTCATCACTGTCCTTACTCGAAAGCACTTCCTTCCTGGCCTTTAGTATTTAAAGCCATACTAGAAGGTGCCCCTCACGATCACTCAAATTTCGTTTGAAAAGGTATGACATACCTTACACTCCTTTGCCTTATGGTCAGGGTACAGGTAATTAAATGCAGTCACTGTGAAGGTCGTCTGTATGAAGCCTTTTCTTAGATCAGATGACACAGGCCCTATAAAGACTCTTTTTATCCTTATCCGACAGGCCTATGCCAGAAAAGGTACTGAAGAAGATGGTACTGCAGTAGAAGATGTTGACTGAAGCAAAGAAGTCTGGTTTAAAACCACTGAAGTAGCAGAAGAATCTGAGGAGAGCTCAGAGGAGACTCCCTCGCACAACGTGCAGTAGAAAATCTGGGAGTTTAAGGTTCTTAAGGAATATTCTAGAGGGTGAGAGGTCGTGATTGGTTCAGGATTAAGTTTTAGCCTCTTTTACAAAACAATAGCGATACATTACCAAACTGAAATAGGCTTGTATTAGCTTTGCATTGCTATTTTTATGTACCTGGGACTCCCATCTCGACGACGGGGAATGATTCAGCATGTGAATCGATGAAAGTTCCAATACTGGAGTAAGATGAAGGCAGTGTGTGGGGTAGCACTACAATGTACTACTCCTCGCCTCTACGCAATAGACTCAAGGCTCAGATGATGAAGGCAGCGTGTAGGTATCACCACACAGTACTACTCCTCATCTCTACGCCACACACTCACGGCTCAGTCGCTGAAGGCAGATTGTAGGTATCACTACACTGCCCTGCCTATCGCCTCTCTGCCAGAGACACATGGCTCATATGATGAAGGTAGTGTGTAGGTATCACTACACTGTACTACTCTTAGTCTCTACGACACAGACCCAAGGCTCAGAGGATGAAGGCAACGTACAGGCTGTACTCCTCTTTCCACCCAGCAGAGTTACAGCTCAGAAGATAGAGGCAATGTGTAGGGTATCACTCCACTGCCCTACACCTAATCTCTACCATGCAGAATCACGGTTCAGAAGGCAGTGTCTTGCTCCTAACAAAAAACAAATAGTGAACTGGTGGTCGTGAAAAAATGAGGAAATGAATGCAAAGAACAGATGAAATATAGAAAGATGCTATAATCAACTATTCTAAGTGTGGTTGACAGAAATAGAACAATGTACTCTTGATGCGGATTCCCATCAACTGCCAAGGGAGGCCAGTGTCATCACTTGGTAATCCTTCCTTCCTGTCACTACTCCTCTTAGCCAAGAGGCAGGTGTAGTAGGCAAGATCAGAGCAGAGTACAAGTTCCAAGGAGAAATCGACCAAGAGTGGCCATATGTATTCCTGTTGAAGGGTACTATGTGTAGTGAGTGCAGTGCAAGTGAAAAACTTTTAAAAAGGGAGTTGGACAGGGAAAACTATGTTTATTAAATATCTCTGTTCCAATCCTATTAAAAAGATATGTAGCGGCAACTTTTAGCAAATAGGTTGCATCATATAGGGGTCAACTAGTTTCAGCCAGATGGGGCTATTTTCCCGGCTTTCTTCAGGACCAATACATAATTGCTACTGCAAGTGAAAAAAAGAAGAAAAAGTGGCAAGTTGTTCAGTAATACAACCTGGTACCTATCGACCTCACGGCAAGTAGGGTGTATTTCACTCCTGACTTGTGTGAGCGTCAGACCTCACCTCACCCGGTAACAACTCAGGTAATTGAGACCCCGCCCTCTCCGTCGGTGCCTCGGTCCTTCCTGTGTTTGTGGGAGGTCAACACAGGAAGGACCGAGGCACCGACGGAGAGGGCGGGGTCTCAATTACCTGAGTTGTTACCGGGTGAGGTGAGGTCTGACGCTCACACAAGTCAGGAGTGAAATACACCCTACTTGCCGTGAGGTCGATAGGTACCAGGTTGTATTACTGAACAACTTGCCACTTTTTCTTCTTTTTTTCACTTGCAGTAGCAATTATGTATTGGTCCTGAAGAAAGCCGGGAAAATAGCCCCATCTGGCTGAAACTAGTTGACCCCTATATGATGCAACCTATTTGCTAAAAGTTGCCGCTACATATCTTTTTAATAGGATTGGAACAGAGATATTTAATAAACATAGTTTTCCCTGTCCAACTCCCTTTTTAAAAGTTTTTCACTTGCACTGCACTCACTACACATAGTACCCTTCAACAGGAATACATATGGCCACTCTTGGTCGATTTCTCCTTGGAACTTGTACTCTGCTCTGATCTTGCCTACTACACCTGCCTCTTGGCTAAGAGGAGTAGTGACAGGAAGGAAGGATTACCAAGTGATGACACTGGCCTCCCTTGGCAGTTGATGGGAATCCGCATCAAGAGTACATTGTTCTATTTCTGTCAACCACACTTAGAATAGTTGATTATAGCATCTTTCTATATTTCATCTGTTCTTTGCATTCATTTCCTCATTTTTTCACGACCACCAGTTCACTATTTGTTTTTTGTATGTAAGGATAGGGGACTTGAACTGTTGTTTTGGTCATTAAACTTTTCCCTCAGACCCTTTCTTCCCCTTTGGGGATTCATCTTGAAGTGTCTTGCTCCTCCCAGCTACATTTATTCATGGAATTTTCATTTTTATTTACATATAATTTATAGTAATGTTTTCCTTCATCATTTCATTTGCATGTACTTAAAGTATAAACATCTCTTATTATGGGTTGATGTTATTAATACAGCAGTTCTAGACAAACATGCAAGACCATTCACGTTTATGTTCAGACCTCACATCACAAATCGCGAGGCTCATTTTACTCATAATAGTTTTGAGAAATGTCACACAAGGACTGAGCGAGAGCCTCTGGGGGAGAGTGAAGCTTCATTCCTTCCAGACGGATCCTCTACACTGGCTGGGGTGAGCTACCTGTTTCTCGACAGACCCTCAAGAGGGCTTTGCGTCTCGACAGACCCTCAAGAGGGCTCTGCATCTCGACAGACCCTCAAGAGGGCTCTGCTTCTCGACAGACCCTCGAGAAGGCTCTGCTTCTCGACTGACCCTCAAGAGGGCTCTACTTCTCGAAAGACCCTCAAGAGGGCTCTGCTTCTCGACAGACCCTCAAGAGGGCTCTGCTTCTCGACGAACCCTCAAGAGGGCTCTGGCCTCTGCTTCTCGACAGACCCTCAAGAAGGCTCTGGGCTCTGCTTCTCGACAGACCTTCAAGAGGGCTCTGCTTCTCGACAGACCCTCAAGAAGGCTCTGGGCTCTGCTTCTCGACCGACACTCAATAGGGCTCTGCTTCTCGACAAACCCTCAAGAGGGGTCTGCTTCTCGACAGACCCTCAAGAAGGCTCTAGGCTCTGCTTCTCGACAAACCCTCAAGAGGGCTCTGCTTCTCGACAGACCCTCAAGAGAGCTCTACTTCTTGACAGACCCTCAAGGGGGCTCTGCTTCTCGACAGACCCTCAAGAGGGCTCTGCTTCTCAACAGACCCTCAAGAAGGGTCTGGGCTCTGCTTCTTGACAGACCCTCAAGAGGGCTCTGCTTCTCAACGAACCCCCAAGAGGGCTCTGCTTCTAGACCCTCAAGAGGACTCTGCTTCCCGACCCTCAAGAGGGCTCTGCTTTGCGACAGACCCTCAAGAGGGCTCTGCTTCTCGACAGACCCTCAAGAGGGCTCTGCTTCTCGACCCTTAAGAAGGCTCTGCTTCTCGACAGACCCTCAAGAGGGCTCTGCTTCTCGACAGACCCTCAAGAGGGCTCTGCTTCTCGACAGACCCTCAAGAGGGCTCTGCTTCTCTACCCTCAAGAGGGCTCTGCTTCTTGACAGACCCTCAAGAGGGCTCTGCTTCTGGACAGACCCTCAAGAGGGCTCTGCTTCTCTACCCTCAAGAGGTCTCTGCTTCTCAACAGACCCTCAAGAGGGCTCTGCTTCTCGACAGACCCTCAAGAGGACTCTGCTTCTCGACAGACCCTCAAGACGGCTCTGCTTCTCGACAGACCCTCAAGAAGGCTCTGGGCTCTGCTTCTCGACAGACCCTTAAGAGGGCTCTGCTTCTCGACAAACCCTCAAGAGGGGTCTGCTTCTCGAAAGACCCTCAAGAGGGCTCTGCTTCTCGACAGACCCTCAAGAGGGCTCTGCTTCTCGACGAACCCTCAAGAGGGCTCTGGCCTCTGCTTCTCGACAGACCCTCAAGAAGGCTCTGGGCTCTGCTTCTCGACAGACCTTCAAGAGGGCTCTGCTTCTCGACAGACCCTCAAGAAGGCTCTGGGCTCTGCTTCTCGACCGACACTCAATAGGGCTCTGCTTCTCGACAAACCCTCAAGAGGGGTCTGCTTCTCGACAGACCCTCAAGAAGGCTCTAGGCTCTGCTTCTCGACAAACCCTCAAGAGGGCTCTGCTTCTCGACAGACCCTCAAGAGAGCTCTACTTCTTGACAGACCCTCAAGGGGGCTCTGCTTCTCGACAGACCCTCAAGAGGGCTCTGCTTCTCAACAGACCCTCAAGAAGGGTCTGGGCTCTGCTTCTTGACAGACCCTCAAGAGGGCTCTGCTTCTCAACGAACCCCCAAGAGGGCTCTGCTTCTAGACCCTCAAGAGGACTCTGCTTCCCGACCCTCAAGAGGGCTCTGCTTTGCGACAGACCCTCAAGAGGGCTCTGCTTCTCGACAGACCCTCAAGAGGGCTCTGCTTCTCGACCCTTAAGAAGGCTCTGCTTCTCGACAGACCCTCAAGAGGGCTCTGCTTCTCGACAGACCCTCAAGAGGGCTCTGCTTCTCGACAGACCCTCAAGAGGGCTCTGCTTCTCTACCCTCAAGAGGGCTCTGCTTCTTGACAGACCCTCAAGAGGGCTCTGCTTCTGGACAGACCCTCAAGAGGGCTCTGCTTCTCTACCCTCAAGAGGTCTCTGCTTCTCAACAGACCCTCAAGAGGGCTCTGCTTCTCGACAGACCCTCAAGAGGACTCTGCTTCTCGACAGACCCTCAAGACGGCTCTGCTTCTCGACAGACCCTCAAGAAGGCTCTGGGCTCTGCTTCTCGACAGACCCTTAAGAGGGCTCTGCTTCTCGACAGACCCTCAAGAAGGCTCTGCTTCTCGACAGACCCTCGAGAAGGCTCTGCTTCTCGACAGACCCTCAAGAGGGCTCTGCTTCTCTACAGACCCTCAAGAAGGTGCTGGGCTCTGCTTCTCGACAGACCCTCAAAAAGGCTCTGCTTCTCGACAGACCCTCGAGAAGGCTCTGCTTCTCGACTGACCCTCAAGAGGGCTCTACTTCTCGAAAGACCCTCAAGAGGGCTCTGCTTCTCAACCAACCCTCAAGAGGGCTCTGGGCTCTGCTTCTCAACAGACCCTCAAGAAAGCTCTGCTTCTCGACAGACCCTCAAGAAGGCTCTGGGCTCTGCTTCTCGACAGACATTCAAGAGGGCTCTGCTTCTCGACAGACCCTCAAGAAGGCTCTGGGCTCTGCTTCTCGACCGACCCTCAATAGGGCTCTGCTTCTCGACAAACCCTCAAGAGGGCTCTGCTTCTCGACAGACCCTCAAGAAGGCTCTGGGCTCTGCTTCTGGACAGACCCTCAAGAGGGCTCTGCTTCTGGACAGACCCTCAAGAGGGCTCTATTTCTTGACAGACCCTCAAGAGGGCTCTGGGCTCTGCTTCTCGACACACCCTCAAAAGGGCTCTGCTTCGCGACAGACCCTCAAGAGGGCTCTGCTTCGCGACAGACCCTCAAGGAGGCTCTGGGCTCTGCTTCTTGACAGACCCTCAAGAGGGCTCTGCTTCTCAACAGACCCCCAAGAGGGCTCTGCTACTCGACCCTCAAGAGGGCTCTGCTTCTCGACCCTCAAGTGGGCTCTGCTTCTCGACAGACCCTCAAGAGGGCTCTGCTTCTCGACAGACCCTCAAGAGGGCTCTGCTTCTCAACAGACCCTCAAGAGGGCTCTGCTTCTCGACAGACCCTCAAGAGGGCTCTGCTTTTCGACCCTCAAGAGGACTCTGCTTCTCGACAGACCATCAAGAAAGCTCTGCTTCTCGACAGACCCTCGAGAATGCTCTGCTTCACGACAGACCCTCAAGAGGGCTCTGCTTCTCGAAAGACCCTCAAGAGGGCTCTGCTTCTCGACAGACCCTCAAGAGGGCTATGCTTCTCAACAGACCCTCAAGAGTGCTCTGCTTCTCAACAGACCCTCAAGAAGGCTCTGGGCTCTGCTTCTCGACAGACCCTCAAGAGGGCTCTGCTTCTCGACAGACCCTCAACAGGGCTCTGCTTCTCGACAGACCCTCGAGAAGGCTCTGCTTCTCGACAGACCCTTGAGAAGGCTCTGCTTCTTGACAGACCCTCAAGACGGCACTGCTGCTCGACAGACCCTCAAGAGGGCACTGCTTCTCGACAGACCCTCAAGAGGGCTCTGCTTCTCTGCAGGCTCTCAAGAGGGCTCTGCTTCTCGACAGACCCTCAAGAGGGCTCGGCTTCTCGACAGACCCTCCAGAAGGCTCTGGGCTCTGCTTCTCGACAGACCCACAAGAGGGCTCTGGCCTCTGCTTCTCAATAGACCCTCAAGAGGGCTCTGCTTCATGACAGACCCTCAAGAGGGCTCTGCTTCTCGACAGACCCTCAAGAAGGCTCCGCTTCTCGATAGACCCCAAGAGGGCTCTGCTTCTCGACAGACCCTCAAGAAGGCTCTGCTTCTCGACAGACCCTCAAGAAGGCTCTGCTTCTCGACAGACCCTCGAGAAGGCTCTGCTTCTCGACAGACCCTCAAGAGGGCTCTGCTTCTCGACAGACCCTCAAGAAGGCTCTGGGCTCTGCTTCTCGACAGACCCTCAAGAGGGCTCTGCTTCTCTATAGATCCTCAAGAGGGCTCTGCTTCTCGACAGACCCTCAAGAAGGCTCTGGGCTCTGCTTCTCGACAGACCCTCAAGAGGGCTCTGCTTCTCGACAGACCCTCAAGAGGGCTCTGCTTCTCAACAGACCCTCAAGAAGGCTCAGGGCTCTGCTTCTCAACAGACCCTCAAGAGGGCTCTGCTTCTCAACAGTCCCTCAAGAGGGCTCTGCTTCTCGAACCTCAAGAGGGCTCTGCTTCTCGACCGAACCTCAAGAGGGCTCTGCTTCTCAACAGACCTACAAGAGGGCTCTGCTTCTCGACAGACCCTCAAGAGGGCCCCACTTCACGACCCTCAAGAGGGCTCTGCTTCTCGACAGACCCTCAAGAGGGCTCTGCTTCTCGACAGACCCTCAATAAGGCTCTGGGCTCTGCTTCTCAACAGACCCTCAAGAGAGCTCTGCTTCTTGACAGACCCTCAAGAGAGCTCTGCTTCTCGACAGACCCTCAAGAGGGCTCTGCTTCTCGACAGACCCTCAAGAAGGCTCTGCTTCTCGATGACCCTCAAGAGGGCTCTGCTTCTCGACAGACCCTCAAGAGGGCTCTGCTTCTCGACAGACCCTCAAGAAGGCTCTGCTTCTCGATGACCCTCAAGAGGGCTCTGCTTCTCGACAGACCCTCAAGAAGGCTCTGCTTATCGACAGACCCTCAAGAAGGCTCTACTTCTCGACAGACCCTTGAGAAGGCTCTGCTTCTCGACAGACCCTCAAGAGGGCTCTGCTTCTCGACAGACCCTCAAGAAGGCTCTGGGCTCTGCTTCTCGACAGACCCTCAAGAGGGCTCTGCTTCTCTATAGACCCTCAAGAGGGCTCTGCTTCTCGACAGACCCTCAAGAAGGCTCTGGGCTCTGCTTCTCGACAGACCCTCAAGAGGGCTCTGCTTCTCGACAGACCCTCAAGAGGGCTCTGCTTCTCAACAGACCCTCAAGAAGGCTCTGCTTCTCGAACCTCAAGAGGGCTCTGCTTCTCGAAAGACCCTCAAGAGGGCTCTGCTTCTCAACAGACCTTCAAGAGGACTCTGGTTCTCGAGAGACCCTCAAAAGGGCTCAGCTTCACGACCCTCTAGAGTGCTATGCTTCTCGACAGACCCTCAAGAGGGCTCTGCTTCTCGACAGACCCTCAAGAAGGCTCTGCTTCTCGACAGACCCTCAAGAAGGCTCTGATTCTCGACAGACCCTCAAGAGGGCTCTGCTTCTCGACAGACCCTCAAGAGGGCTCAGCTTCACGACCCTCATGAGGGCTCTGCTTCTCGACAGACCCTCAAGAGGGCTCTGCTTCTCGACAGACCCTCAAGAGGGCTCTGCTTCTCGACAGACCCTCAATAAGGCTCTGCTTCTCGACAGACCCTCAAGAAGGCTCTGATTCTCGACAGACCCTCAAGAGGGCTCTGCTTCTCGACAGACCCTCAAGAGGGCTCAGCTTCACGACCCTCATGAGGGCTCTGCTTCTCGACAGACCCTCAAGAGGGCTCTGCTTCTCGACAGACCCTCAAGAGAGCTCTGTTTCTCTACCCTCAAGAGGGCTCTGCTTCTTGACAGACCCTCAAGAAGGCTCTGCTTCTCTACCCTCAAGAGAGGCTCTGCTTCTCGACAGACCCTCAAGAGGGCTCTGCTTCTCGACAGACCCTCAAGAAGGCTCTGCTTCTCGATGACCCTCAAGAGGGCTCTGCTTCTCGACAGACCCTCAAGAAGGCTCTGCTTCGCGACAGACCCTCAAGAAGGCTCTGCTTCTCGACAGACCCTTGAGAAGGCTCTGCTTCTCGACAGACCCTCAAGAGGGCTCTGCTTCTCTACAAACCCTCAAGAGGGCTCTGCTTCTCGACAGACCCTCAAGAAGGCTCTGGGCTCTGCTTCTCGACAGACCCTCAAGAGGGCTCTGCTTCTCGACAGACCCTCAAGAGGGCTCTGCTTCTCAACAGACCCTCAAGAAGGCTCTGCTTCTCGAACCTCAAGAGGGCTCTGCTTCTCGACAGACCCTCAAGAGGGCTCTGCTTCTCAACAGACCCTCGAGAAGGCTCTGCTTCTTGACAGACCCTCAAGAGGGCTTTGCTTCTCGACTGACCCTCAAGAAGGCTCTGGGCTCTGCTGCTCAACAGACCCTCAAGAGTGCTCTGCTTCTCGACAGACCCTCAAGAGGGCTCTGCTTCTTGACAGACCCTCAAGAAGGCTCTGGGCTCAGCTTCTCGACAGACCCTCAAGAGGGCTCTGCTTCTCGACAGGCCCTCAAGAGGGCTCTGCTTCTCGACAGACCCTCAAGAGAGCACTGCTTCTCGACAGACCCTCAAGAGGGCTCTGCTTCTCGACAGACCCTCAAGAGGGCTCTGCTTCTCAACAGACCCTCAAGAGTGCTCTGCTTCTCGACAGACCCTCAAGAGGGCTCTGCTTCTCGACAGACCCTCAAGAGGGCTCTGCTTCTCGACAGACCCTCGAGAGGGCTCTGCTTCTCGACAGACCCTTGAGAAGGCTCTGCTTCTTGACAGACCCTCAAGACGGATCTGCTTCTCGACAGACCCTCAAGAGAGCACTGCTTCTCGACAGACCCTCAAGAGGGCTCAGCTTCACGACCCTCAAGAGGGCTCTGCTTCTCGACAGACCCTCAAGAAGGCTCTGGGCTCTGCTTCTCGACAGACCCTCAAGAGGGCTCTGCTTCTCTATAGACCCTCAAGAGGGCTCTGCTTCTCGACAGACCCTCAAGAAGGCTCTGGGCTCTGCTTCTCGACAGACCCTCAAGAGGGCTCTGCTTCTCGACAGACCCTCGAGAAGGCTCTGCTTCTCGACAGACCCTCGAAAAGGCTCTGCTTCTTGACAGACCCTCAAGAGGGCTCTGCTTCTCGACAGACCCTCAAGAAGGCTCTGGGCTCTGCTTCTCGACAGACCCTCAAGAGGGCTCTGCTTCTCGACAGACCCTCCAGAAGGCTCTGGGCTCTACTTCTCGACAGACCCACAAGAGGGCTCTGGGCTCTGCTTCTCAATAGACCCTCAAGAGAGCTCTGCTTCATGACAGATCCTCAAGAGGGCTCGGCTTCTCGACAGACCCTCAAGAAGGCTCTGCGCTCTGCTTCTCGACAGACTCTCAAGAGGGCTCTGGGCTTTGCTTCTCGACATACCCTCAAGAAGGCTCTGCTTCTCGACAGACCCTCAAGAGGGCTCTGCTTCTCGACAGACCCTCAAGAGGGCTCTCCTTCTCGACAGACCCTCAAGAGGGATGTGCTTCTCGACAGACCCTCAAGAGGGCTCTGCTTCTCGACAGACCCTAAAGAGTGCTCTGCTTCTCAACAGACCCTCAAGAAGGCTCTGGGCTTTGCTTCTTGCAGACCCTCAAAAGGGCTCTGCTTCTTGAGACCCTCAAGAGGGCTCTGGGCTCTGCTTCTCGACAGACCCTCGAGAAGGCTCTGCTTCTCGACAGACCCTCAAGAAGGCTCTGCTTCTCGACAGACCCTCAAGAGGGCTCTGCTTCTCTACCCTCAAGAGGGCTCTGCTTCTTGACAGACCCTCAAGAGGGCTCTGCTTCTCGACAGACCCTCAAGAGGGCTCTGCTTCTCTACCCTCACGAGGGCTCTGCTTCTCAACAGACCCTCAAGAGGGCTCTGCTTCTCGACAGACCCTCAAGAGGGCTCTGCTTCTCGACAGACCCTCAAGAGGGCTGGCCTTCCCTTTCTGAGCAGGTCACAGACAGGGAAAACATTGGCTTTGGAGAAGGTATGTGTGCTGAGGGCCAACTGGATGCTCTGATATTTAGCGAGATTTTGGTGCTACTTTAAACATTAGCTAAAGCTAGAAAAGAAGGGATTTCATTATATAGTTCCGTGGCCTGTTATCTATATTGCAAATATGTTCCTAATTGTTATCATTTTTTAATGTACTGTTGGTTTTGTTTTTACTGGCCATAATAATGATATCTGCGATTACCCTTTTTTCCACATATTAATAAAGCTTCTTAAAATAATAATTGGATTTCTTGTGTCTGAGCATCTTTTGAGGAAAGGGGTTCCAGCAACACACATTAAAATAAATGCAGTCCTGACTGCTTCTTTCAGAAAGTACTTACTCAACACACATTATCTTAAGGAAAGTGAGAGGAGATTCAAGGGTTCCATCCTGCCTTCCTTTCCTCCGGAGATTGTAAGTTGATTTAAACTTGTGCTTGTTCAAGGAATAGAAAAGTCTGCTGAGCTGTATTAACAGGTGAACCTGCAAAAACGCATCAGTGTAGGCTACCACTATCCCGTCCTACCCACCAGTGCCTGCCCAGCAGAGTCACAGTTCAGAAGACGACCTTCAGCTGAGACAGTAATGTCCTGCAGACCTCACAAACCATCCCCTGGCCAGTCTCTGTAAAGGGGGTTCACAAGATGTATCTGGCACAAAGAGAGATCTTCATGGTGAAGAGAGCAGGGAATGCTGGGTGGTCCCAGCGATCACAGCATACAACAGGCCACCCCAGCTGGAAGATGGACGCAGGGGGGTGGGTCCTGGGCAGCAGGGTATCCTTAGGACAGGGTCAGATTGGGCTGCATGGTGAAGAGAGCAGGGAACGCTGAGTGGTCCCAGATATCAGAGCATCCAACTGGACACCTCAGCTGGACGCACGGGGATGGGTGTGAGAAAGTGACCTGGTATATGCTGTAAAGTGAGAAGTTGGCCTGGTATATGTGTCCACCTCTTTATGAAGTTAGAGAGCAAGGCACACAATAATACAGTTCTAAAACGACATGTAAATAGCACAATATTATTATTATTATTATTATAATTGCTTATGAAGCGCTACTGACACCCTACGGGTAACCTGGCGCTATGTTAGAGTGTGTGCTGGGTGAGCAAGGACTCCTGTCAGAATAGAGTTAGCGGGAGGAATGGTAGATGGCCCGGGGATATAGCCAGGTTTTAATTCTTTTTCTGAACTGCGTCAGATTGTCTGTCTGTCTAATGTCCAGTGGGAGTGTGTTCCAGAGTCGAGGGGCTGCTATGCAGAATGCTCGACCTCCTGACTTAACTTTCCTAACTCTCTGCACCCTTACGAGATTAGATGAAGAGGAGCGGAGCAGCCGAAGTGGAGTGTACCAGCTAAATCTTTCCTGCAGAGATTTTGGCTCCTGTCCATGTAAAGCTTTAAACAATAGGCAAAGGGCTTTAAATTGGATTCTCTGGAGGACTGGCAGCCAGTGTAGCTCCGAGAGGGCTTGCAAGGTAGAGAAACGACGTGGTCGTCCCAAGGTTATCTTTGTAGCCATATTCTGTATTCTCTGCAATCTCTCAATCAGATACTGTGGTGAGTTCAGAAGCAGAGCATTACAGTAATCTAATTTACCCAGGATGGTGCTTCGAGGTATCAACATCCTTGCTTCTGATGAGAACAGTGGGAATATTTTCCGAAAGGCTCGCATCAAACTGAAGCAGCTCCCTACTATCTTGTTAACATGCTTCTCCAGCGTCAGTTTATTGTCAAACGTTACACCCAGGTTACGTACAGCAAGGTTAGGAGTCAATGATGCGCCATCCGTACTTGGCCAAAAATTAGATGGGAGCAGAGGAGGAACTCTTCCTGTGGCGTAGTATAGAATCTCAGTTTTCTCACAATTAAATTGGAGGGAGTTCTCCCTAAGCCAAGTTGCTATATCCTGCAGGCATGCATGAAAATCTGTTACAGGAACCGAATGCTCGCATTCTAAGGACAAGATAAGCTGAGTATCATCAGCATAATTAACTAAATTGACGCCGTGAGATCTTATAATTGTAGGTAGGGGGCTCATATATATGTTAAAAAGGATGGGACTTATTGCCGATCCCTGTGGGACACCCTGCGGTATGTTTGAAAAACTGGAGCGGAAGGGAGGAAGAGCAATTGCCTGCTGTCTGTTAGAAAGATAGGAGTGAAGACACTTAAGAGCGGTTCCCGTCACTCCCACCTCCTCCAATCTGGACAAAAGGATCCCATGGTTCACCGTATCGAATGCGGCGGACAGGTCGAGAAGGATCAAAACCGCCGCTTGTCCCTTGTCCGCTCGCATTCGTAGATCATCCATAACGGTCACCAGCGCCGTCTCCGTACCATGTCCTGGACGGAATCCAAATTGCATCTTATCCAGGACATCGTTACTTTCTAGGAACTGGGAGATTGCTTTACTAACCACTCGTTCCAGAATTTTTATTGGGAATGGTAGTAGAGAGATTGGCCTATAGTTTTTCATGCAGGTTGGATCTAGTGTTGTCTTCTTCAACAACGGCGTCACTGATGCCTGCTTCCAACATGTAGGTACTGAGCCCTCCATCAGGGACTGATTACAAATTCGTCGTAATACCGGAAATAGCTCCGAAGACAGTTCCTTCCAGATTTTATGTGGAAGGGGGTCCAGTGGCGATCCCGAGGAGATACTCATGGCCATTTTTTCAAAGTCCCCTGGAGAAAGAGCATTAAAATGATCCAGAGGATGTAGTATCCTCCTTTCTGCATGGTTCCATGGGCCCAGTTTCTTGGGTGAGTGTCGTGGAACAAGATCATTAATGATGTTCCTTATTTTCTCCTCGAAAAAGGAGGCCAGTCCATCACACAGTGTCTGACTAGGCACAATCTCATTCTTGACACACTCAGGCTTGATCAGAGTATCTACAATCCTAAAGACTTCCTTAGAATTATGTTGTGCCTTCAGGATACAGTTTGCAAAATACTCTGTCTTTGCTACCACGATTTCTTTTCTATATCCTGCTAAGGTAAGCTTCCAGAGGGCCTTATCCCTCTCGGTATAATCTCTGCGCCATCTCCTTTCTGCTTGTTTGCAGCTGAGCTTCAAGGTTCTGAGGTTGTCTGTGAACCAGGGGGCTGACGGTCTACCAACTTTTTTATGAGTCTTTAGAGGGGCAACTCGGTCTAGCTGGGAGCTGATATTGTTACAGTAGTCTATATAGTTCTCCTCCACTGTCTTACCAATGTCATAAGTCTCAATTGGTGCAAGAATCGGGGGGGGGGTCTGTACTCTCTTTAAGAGGCCCTTCCAGTTCCTGCTTTGAAATACTCGATCGGTCTTTTGATGTAGTTTATTCAGTCCCAAATTATACAGCTGGAAAATGATCAGACAATGGTCTGACCAGCATACTGGTAGAACTTCAAGAGGTCCCATCAACTGTTCGTTAACGAACACCAGGTCCAGCGTGTGTCCCCCCTTGTGGGTGGATTCCTTCACCCACTGCTGTAAATTGATAAGTTCGCAGGATTGAACAATATTGTAAAAGGCTGTATCTAATAGCCCATTTGGCCATAAGTTGAAGTCTCCTATAACTAGCAGCCTTGAGTGACACAGGGCCAGGTTATTCAGGATTTCAATAAGTCCTCGTTGGAATGCAAAGTCGGCGGCTCCCGGTGGTCTATAGCCTACCAAGCCGGTCAGAAGCTGTCCCTTGGGCTATTTAATTACAAAGCCCAGGATCTCTATTCCTTCCAAATCCTCAATATCAAGAGGTGAGAAATCCCAGCTGCCCTTAAAGATGATTCCGACCCCTCCACCCCGACCGCCCACACGTGGTTTATGAAGGGATTTATACCCAGATGGACAGGCCATGGCCAGCTCCAGGTCAGAATCAATATGTGTCCATGTTTCTGTCATGAACAGTACATCCAAGTCATTACATTCCACCAATAATTGGATTTCTAGGTGATGCTTAGGTAATGACCTGACATTGATCAGACCACACTTCAGACCATCCTCCCTCATAAAGTCGGTCTTCAGCCCTGCCGTCCTCTCTGTTATAATATTACCCCTCTTGCCTCCATCCGCTCCCAACTCTAGCAGTTTATTTCTAGAATACACAAGCCTCGCGTTACCTCCAATATCCACAGCGAACGGAGCAGCATGGCTGGCGCTGAGCGTGGCCGGAGCGCGGACGGGCGCAGACGGGCTTGCCTTGTGCGCGCCTACGGCGCGCCCGCTGCGCGCGTCCGCTCCGCGGCCACGCCATCGCGTCTCTTTTAAAGGCGTAGGGCAGGAACAACTAGACCGAGAACCTTCACCGGCGGCTCCGCTGTGAAATGCGGTCACCGCGAGAAGAGAACCGGCGAGCCCAGGTCGGGTTTCTCAATTAAATTAGCGCTTTGTTGAACTGCTTCTCAAATTATTAAAAACAACCAATGTTTCCCCCACAATACAGTTTTTTTTAAAACAAGTATCCTAAAGTGCAAAAAGTGCTAGCAGCAGCTTGGTCAGCCTTACACACAGCAATTGTATCTCATAACATGCTGCGCGGCCACGCCATCGCGTCGCTTTTAAAGGCGTAGGGCAGGAACAACTAGACCGAGAACCTCCACCGGCGGCTCCGCTGTGAAATGCGGTCACCGCGAGAAGAGAACCGGCGAGCCCAGGTCGGGTTTCTCAATTAAATTAGCGCTTTGTTGAACTGCTTCTCAAATTATTAAAAACAACCAATGTTTCCCCCACAATACCTTTTTTTTTTTAAAACAAGTATCCTAAAGTGCAAAAAGTGCCAGCAGCAGCTTGGTCAGCCTTACACACAGCAATTGTATCTCATAACATATACAATGGGCCCTAGGGGCAGACCAAACCATATATTAAGAAAGTGGTATAAGAACCACGACTTGACTAGACACACTGCCTAGATCACGTAGAATCGCTGGGACCCCAAGGAACCACCCAAGGTAGTGACACAGGAGACCCACGGGGGACGCGTGCAGTGTGAGAACACAGGCGCGAGCCCCGTACTCTTCTATGGGAAAGTCGCGGTTGGAATTATAGAAGTTAAGGACACTTAGAGAGGACTTTGAGCAAACCCCTTTAGACTTAGGGGGTTCTAGGGCCAGCACCCACGGGAGCACCGTAGTACTCGAGTTACGTTACCCAGGGAAGCCAGGTGCATAGGTGTCAAATGGTGTCGGGAATCGTCGATTTCAATGGCGATCTGCTGCAAAGTGCTGCTGCCCGGAGGCAGAAAAGTGTCTGGTGTGATCCAAGCCTGGATCGAAGATCGGAAGAACCTGAAAGCAGAGGGGACAGAGTCTGGGTCGCTGGCCAATGACCAGGGGCACGATAGACGAATGCCCACCGATGTCGGGCGTTTCAGGTGCGAAGAGGTGAAGCTTGACTCTGCAGCCACGAGGACCAGTAGGCGTCGACGACGACCAGGAGCTGGATTCGAGCTGTCCCACAAAGGATGTCGAGTGCTGCGGTGTCGGTGCTCGGATTTAACACAACAAGCCTTGGCAACAACCACCCACGCAGGAAGAGAAAAGATGCTTCAGTGCAGACCAGCAAGGTCCTGGGGACTCCCCAAGCGATGGAGAGTCAGGGCACGTCTGGAGCAACCAGGGAAGCCCAATTAAAGTTAAAGTTGCCTTCACAGGGACGGACCAGTCGAAGGACCAGGGATTGCAAAGGGACCTCGAGAGAAAACACAAAGGGACAGCTCACAGAACACTCGTGGAGTGGGGCGGGAAATCTTCGGTGCAAATGCTGCTCGGGGTCAGGGCTACAAGTAAACCAAAGCTCAGCTGCAGGACTCAAAGGAAAGCTGATGCTTCTGCAATGTGACGCAGTGTCCAGGGGTTCGGGTTGCACGGTCGCCGCGTGGGATACGGGCCTCAGACTTGCTGTAGGCACTGATCGACCTCTAAGACCAAGGAAACCCACCTCCTGTGCTGCAAAGTTCTTCGGAGTCCTCAAGAGCTTCGGGGATGCAAACCGGTCAGATGCGTTGTTGATGCCTGCCTTGCAGGAGAGTAATTCCTTTACTCCAAGGGAGATTCTTCAGTCATCTAGTTCAATGTAGATCGTCGAAGTTCCAGGATTCAGTATCAGAGTTTCGTCCAGGTGTAATCTAAAGTCCTGTAGCCAGAGGTTCCTATCTTATACCCAAGGAAGGGGTGGGACAAACTCTAGGGACCCACCTATGGGAGGGTCAGGAAAGAGGGGTGGCTACACCCATTTCCTTCATCCAGTTTCACGCCAGAGCAGGAGCTGGTAGCCCCTGCAACCAGTTTGAGCTGGACTATGCACAGGGACACAAAATGTGCCCCCGGTACTGAACTTCAAAGCACTCTTGGAGTGCACCCACCAAGCCCCAATACACTAATGCCTGTCTGGGAGGGGGTGACACCTCCCTGTGACAGGAAACCTATTGTCCAGGCCTCCCCTGCCGGAGTTTCGTCCAGCAGCAGGAGGGCAGACTCTTGTCTGTGGCTGGCAGCATCCATTTTGTGATGCCATGGCAGTGTTAGCTGGTACCGGGTATACCGGTGCTGTCATGTCTCTCCCTCTAGAAGGGTGGGATCATACTCCCACACCAGTTACTGGTGTGAGGGTATGTGAGAAAGTGCCATCTTTCTTGCATGGTATTCCCCCACTTTTTGCTGAATTGCTGAATTGCTGAATGTACTTTGACTAAGTGTGCCCTGGGCTACTGCCAATCAGGTACCCAGGGCCTATGTTGCTTCCCTGAAACGGTGCTGAAACCGAAACCCAAATAGGCAAACTCTGGCCACATGTCAGCCCCTGGTAAATGGTACCCTAGGTACCCAGGGCCTGTGACCAGGGAAGGCCCTTAAGGGCTGCAGCACTTATTGTGCCACCCTTAGAGACCCTGTACCCTGACACACAAACACTGCCCTTGCAGGCAGAGTGTCTGGGTACAGAACAAAACAGAGAGTCGACATGGCACACATCCCTGTGCCATGCCCACAACCCACACTGCCCTGGCATACATCAGCCACCCCTCTAGCTGGGTGCCCTATGCCAGTGGTGTGGGTACAGGTGCATGAGCCCTATGCCCCTACAGTACCCATGTCCATTCCTGGGTACTGTAAGTGCAGTGCTGCCATTTAAGAGTATATGGTGCTGGAAGATCGTCAACACGAACTCCACAGCCCCATGATGGCTCCACTTAAGACTGAGAAGTTTGGTATCAAACTTCTCAGCACATTAAACCCGCACTGATGCCAATGTGGGATTTAATGTACATTGCACGACAGAGGGCATCTTAGAGACGCCCCCTGAACCTAACCTACAATCCACGTCTTGTCTGAGGGGCTGCATAGGCTGCTGCACAGCAGACATGTTGCTGGACCCCTGGTAGAGAGGCATCCGCTCTCCTGGGCCTGCAACAATGCACATCCTGGGCGAGGTGCTTGGTCTCCTCCCCCAGGATGGGCAGGGGAAGCTTCAAAGGCATGCCGCCTTTGTGAGCTTCTCAAGGCCACTTGCTGTACCCAGCAACTGGCCCCTACCGGTTCTGACCCACACTCTGGCGGGAAGACTGGCCGGAAACCCCAAGGAAGGACAGGGGTGTGCCAGCCTCTGCCAACCCCACCCCTCAGGTGGGGGAGGCGAGGTGAAGCACATCCCCGGGTTCACCATCTTGAAGATGGGAAGACCTGCTCAATCAGGACTAGGCTACTGCCCCCCTCCCACAGGAGAGTGACAGGATAGGGGGTGTACCCACCCCAGGGCAAGGACCCAGTGGTCCCTGCCCTTTACCTACCTGTAACACCCCTAAATGTAGTATTTAGGGGCACCCTGAACCTTCCTTCCTTAGATCCAGATTCCGAAACAGCAAAGAAGATCAAGAGACAAGAAGACCTGCCGTGCAGCTGCTAACAAGAGGAAGACACCAACTGCTTTGGCCACAGCCCTACCGGCCTGTCGACCCTCGAACCTGCTCCTGCTAAACCCCGGCATCTCCCGTGGCCAGCAACCTCACAAACCCTGGAGGACCTGGCTATCTTGTGACTCTAAGCAACTGGGACTCCCACGAGCAGTGGTACTGCTCAAAGCAAGTAACTGACCCCTGGCATCAGCTAGGAACCGCGAACCCTGCACACTCTGCACCCGCCAAGCCTGGCCTGTGCTGGAGTGGACAAAGAAACCGAAGACGTTCCCCCGGCGACTATGACCCCGAATCCAGCACCCAAGGACCCACCTCAATGCTCCTTATGACGCCTGCAGCCTCAGAACTAGGGACCCCTCCAAACGCGACCAGTAGAGGGTAAGATTTCCCGACACCAAAAGGCACCCCGGCGCCATGCGGCCCCCTGTGCCCAATTCCTGGGTGTCTACCTATCCTCTAACTACCCAACTTACCTCTCGAAGTGGTGGTCACACCTGAAGAATCTTCGTCCCCGAGCTTGCATCCTTTGTTCGATTTTGAGCTTCTCCATTGCAATCCATTGAGCGCCCGACGGCTCAAAAGCACCCTGCACCCAGCCGTCCGAGTGCCCCTGGCAGTGCAACCTCTACTCTAACCTACTTCCCCATTTGCCCTGAGCAAGTGACCAGGAGCCGAGTTCCCACAGCCGCGTGGCCTGCTAGCCAGCAGCCACCAACCAAGGGCCCCCTGCCCCCCATAGGATAACATTGGGCCTAACTCACTCTGCACCCGGCTGCCCCTGTGCCACTGAGGGTGTAACAACTGTACTTACCTGACCTTGGGAGACCCCTGAGTCTATGCCCAGAACCTTAACTCTGCCAGTCGAGTACTTACCCAAAAGCTGATAACTCTCTTTTCTTCCATAGGGTAACATTGACTGGTTTCACTTAGAAATTCTTCTAAGTGTGGAGTTTCTAAACTTTAAAATATTCACCTAAAATCAACTGAGTAACGAAAACGAAAATACTCACCTGCTATCAGGAGAGATCCCAGTGCTGGATCTTGGTGCCCAGCACTGACCCTGAAAAGTAATTACAACCATACTTACCGCTAACCCAATTTTCTTCCATAGGAACCATTGACTGTTTTTCTGTGACATTTCTTCTGTCGATTTTTACAAATTACAAATATTCTTTAAAAATCGCACCAACTGTGAAAACGTAATGGCTTACCTGTTTTATATAGATGTCCCAGTGCTGAACCTAGGAGCCCAGCACTGGATTACCAAAGTAACGAGAACATACTTTACCTGCAACATGAATTTTCTTCTATAGGAAACCATTGACTGTTTTTCTGTGAAATTTCTTTTGTCGATTTTGCAAACTTACAAATATTCGTTAAAAATCGCCTGTATAACAAAAACTCATTCTTTCAACTGCTTACAGGTGGTGCCCCAGTGCTGGATCCAGGATCCAACACTGAGTTAGAAAAAGTAACAATAACCCCACTTACCTGCTAAGTGAAATTCCTCCCATAGGAAAACATTGGTGATTCTATGAGAAAAAGTTTCTAAGTGTCAACTTTTAAAATAACAAAATATTGCTTAAAAGTCACTACTGTAACCAAAACGCTTTTACTCAATTGTTTACAGGAAATGTTCAGAGACTGAATCCAGGATCCAGTCCTGTGGTTAGAAAAGTAATCATTAAAGTAACTAATTGCATTTAACTTGAAATTCCCATTGAGCTCAATGTATTATTGTGTTTGAAATTGTGTTGCTTATTGCAACAACTGTGTCTATTGCATTCAAAAGCCTACTGCATATTGAAAGTATTTATCTAAAGCCTCTCATTCAGAGAAAGTATATTTTGAAATCTATTGTTGGTTCTAAAATAAAACAACCATATATTTTTATACAAAACCATTGGCCTAGAGTTCAGTTCTTGAGTGTGTGAGACCAGTTGCTGACTGAGTGTGTGCAACAAATGCTTTACACTGTCCTCTGATACTGCCTTACTGCTCGACCAAGCTACCACTTTAGAGAGTAAGGTTATATCTAACTTTAGCCTCTGCCAAACCTCTGGGGACTGTGGACTCTGTGCACACCGTACCTATTTGGGAATAGTATATACAGAGCCACTTTCTTACAGGATATGATTCCAAGGTGTTTGACACCAAACACGACATGTTTCCGTGCAGCCATCCCAAAGTTAGCATTTACTGTTTGGTTATAATGTACTTGAGTATATGGTTTGGCTGCATCACAAACAACCCCGGAATAAAGGTTCCGAAGGCTACAGAGGGGCTCTGCTCATGCATGGACACCCTCTCACATTAAACCCAGCACCCTTTCCTTCAGGATTAGTAAGGCCTGCCATAGGGGTGACTGATAGGTTTATATGTGCAGTAATATGGTGAGATATAGTGAACCTATATCCCAGTAAGGGGTGCATGCACCACCTCACTCAGGCTGCAGTAGCAGTCTTGTGGTATAATTTTGGAAGGCTTTCCAGGGGTGGCATAATACATGCTGCAGCCCCTGGTAGGCCGTTGGGGTACCTATGCCCTTGGTACATAGTATACCATATACTAGGGACTTATAAGGGTACCTGGCAGCAGGGTATCCTTAGGACAGGGTCACATGGGGCTGCATGGAGAAGAGAGCACGGTATCCTTGTACAGGGTTAGAGGGGCTGCATGGTGTGTATACCATACCGTACAGTCCCCTATGGGTGAAAACTACACCTGCTCATGGGCCTAACACTAGGACTGCCATGAGGACCCTGAGCCCACATGAAGGGAGGTAACTCCAGAGACTCCCAACTCCTGGCAACACGAACTCCTCCTGACATCAGACATGTGCTTTGGTGCATGAAGGGCAGGAGGGGGCCTGGAGGATGCAACTACTACTATCCTTAGCTAGTAGAACCAGAGCGGTGCAGACACTGGCGACTACTAGAACCCGCAAATTGGTGCCAAATGCTCAAATTGTCCAGCAAAATGTTCTAAAAAGACATTTTTATGAACACTTCCTCTGGAATCCATAGGGCTCATACTCTACTCCCGGCAGAATCCAGACACTCATCAGGATTCATTACTGTGGCATCTCAAGATGAACCCTAAAGCTAGATCAACTCCACACACACAGATGAGACAGATCTCTGGCAGGAGGCCTCAGTTTGCGCAAGCAGAGAGCGTGTCTCCATGTCAACTGGACAGCCTGTTACAGTCCCTGTTTGCCTTCATTTAACCACCTAATGCCTTCTGGGAGTTGTAGTCTTTATTCCGCCTTTATTAGACTGACTTGATTAGACCCGAACCTCACATCACAATGGTTACTAGAAGGAAAGCCTGGGATGAAACCCGACAGTCCACGGTGATGTGGAGTCATATAGTAACCCAACGGGACCAGCTGTCTGAAGTGAGGTGAGATTGCAAGAACTGGGACTGGTACAGGACCTGACAAAGAGCCTTCAACGACCCCACAGACAGCATCCTAGAGGCCTATCCAGGGCCTCTAGAGACCCCAAGCAGGGTCTTGGAGGATGCACCCTGTCTGTCCTCTGCGCCTACGGGCAGGGGACGGTGTCACTCTCTGACACTCGATTTACTGGACAATAATTCAGCAACGAATATCCATTCTGCGCCAAATGTAAGCGAGTCATGTCCCAATGACATCTGTCATTATGACACATCAAGGTATTAGCATTATTAGAGCTGAGTCACGAGGGCGGCTTCCTGCAGTACCCAAACATCCCAAAATAAATCCAGCAGAGCAGCCTGGCCTCAGTTAAGGTCATCTGAGGCCACTGAGAGGCAGGAACTATCAGTCAGAGCATGCTCCTTTCTGCCCCTAGCTACTGGCTGTGTCATCTTAGTGTGAAATTTACACTTTGGAGGAGACGAGATGGCAAATTCCACCACGTATGTGACAGAAATCAAACTCAATGGATGCAGCAGGGACAGTAAAGTGTCATCATCGACTGCACTTCTCGAAGACTGTCTCACCTCATACTGTGCCTCTGGCTCTACTTCTACAGGGGAGGAGTCACTCGCGGACATCACCCCGAATCTATGCTTTACAGAAATCTTATCCCTAACTCTGCATGTCCCCTGAAAACACGACCATCAAGTCTGCCTGGGAAAAGGTAGCCCACAATGGACTACGGTGACTCATGACCAGCCTCAGTACAATCCTGTCATCATCAGATGGGTGTAGATTGGGCTACCATATACTCAAGCCCTGCTCAACCCTAACCAGCCAGGTAGAGGAAGGCCGCCCTTCAAACAGATCATGATGGAGTTGGTGATCCAAGACCGGTTTCAGGATGAAACCGTCATGGCATCAAACTTGACTTCCCTATGCCCAAACCTGCTCAACCCTAGCCAACCAGTTAGAGGGAGATTGACCTTGAGACAGACCACAATGGAGTCTACTGATCCAAGACCAGCCTCAAGACAGTGTCCTTATTAGGACATCAGCCTGGGCTACCAATGGAAGACCTTCTAGAGGAAGAATGCCCCTGAGACAGACGGCGATAGAGTCCAGTGATCCAAGACCAGCCTGAAGACAGTGTCCTCATCATGATATCAGACCCATGAAAGAGCTTGTAAAGGAAGAATACCTAGAGACAGACCGTGATGGAGTCTACTGATCCAAGACCAGCCTCAAGACAGTGTCCTCATCATGGCATCAGACTGGAAGACCTTGTAGAGGAACAATGCCCGGAGACAGACTGTGATGGAGTCTACTGATCCAAGACCAGCCTCAAGACAGTGTCCTCATCATGGCATCAGACTGGAAGACCTTGAAGAGGAAGAATGCCCTTGAGACAGATTGCGATGGAGTCTACTGATCCAAAACCAGCCTCAAGACAGTGTCCTTATTAGGACATCAGCCTGGGCTATCAATGGAAGACCTTCTAGAGGAAGAATGCCCCGAAGACAGACGGCGATAAAGTCCACTGATCCAAGACCAGCCT
This sequence comes from Triturus cristatus, assembly GCF_964204655.1. Lineage (NCBI taxonomy): Eukaryota > Metazoa > Chordata > Amphibia > Caudata > Salamandridae > Triturus > Triturus cristatus. The sequence continues at coordinate 1,176,490,004 of NC_140580.1, read as the reverse complement.
CAAGACAGTGTCCTCATCATGGCATCAGACTGGAAGACCTTGTAGAGGAAGAATACCCGGAGACAGACTGTGATGGAGTCTACTGATCCAAGACCAGCCTCAAGACAGTGTCCTCATCATGGCATCAGACTGGAAGACCTTGAAGAGCAAGAATGCCCTTGAGACAGATTGCGATGGAGTCTACTGATCCAAGACCAGCCTGAAGACAGTGTACTCATCATGATATCAGACCCATGGAAGACCCTGTAGAGGAAGAATGCCCTTGAGACAGACCGTGATGGAGTCTACTGATCCAAGACCAGCCTCAAGACAGTGTCCTCATCACTACTGCCAGCTGGAAGTTGGCAGTAGTGACACCTCTGCTAAAAAAAGGCTTCTTTAGACCCTCTATGCCCGGCCAATTATAGGCCCATCTCGTTGTTACCATTCCCTATAAAAGTCATAGAGAAGTTAGTCACAAGAACCTTATCCAACTTCCTAGAAACCAGCTCATGTCTGGATGCAGCCCAATTTGGATTTAGGCCGGCCCATGGGACTGAGACCGCTTTGATCACCGTATTGGATGATCTAGGAACGCGTGTCGACACGGGTAAGGCAGCATTTTTAGTGCTGCTTGACATGTCGGCCGCGTTCGATACTGTGGATCATGCTGTCCTATTGGACCGCCTTCAGAGAGCGGGCGTAGTTGGTTCGGCCCTAAGCTGGTTAACATCCTACCTCTGCAATAGACAACAAGCAGTGGCATTGCCACCTTTTCGCTCAGCCGTACACCAGGTGAAGCAGGGTGTGCCTCAGGGGTCTGCGATTAGCCCGATCCTTTTCAATCTCTACCTCCGACTCCTAATCAGTTTGATAAAGTCATTCGGCATTTCAGTCATCAACTATGCCGATGACACTCAACTGATTTTCTCCTTTGAGGGCAAGGAGGCGGTTCTGAGGGACACCTTTCACCAGTGCATGTGGGCAACAGCAGAATGGCTCCGGCTTAATTCGCTCCAATTTAATGGGTCAAAAACCGAGGTTCTCCACTGCTCCTTGGATCGGCCCCCCGCCCGCTGCCAGAGGATTTTTGGCCGGCTTCTATCTTGGGCACAGTGACTGCCGCCGAGTCGGCTCACAATTTGGGGGTCATGTTTGAGCCTAGTCTGCAGCTCAATGCCTCTGTAAACAGGACCACGGCAACTTGTATGGGCTTGCTTTGAGCCTTACGTAAAATCTTGCCGATACTTCCCTTGGGAGCACGAGCAGAAGTGGTGCGTAGTACCATCCTCAGTAGGTTAGACTACTGTAACGCACTGCTTCTGGGGGCTCCTAACACTCTGGTATCTAAGTTGCAGAGGATTCTAAACATGGCAGCCAAATTGGCCCTAGCTCGTTCACGCTCTGCGTCGTCTTCGGTGGCACTATTCGATCTCCATTGGCTGCCTGTCCAGCAGCGGATCCTCTTTAAGGCCTCGTGCCTTGTTTTCAGGGCTGTGCACGGGCTAGGACCTTTGCCGCTCCAAAATCTTTTCTCCTGGTATCAGGCTGCCAGACCTTTGTTATCCTCCTCGGCGTTTTTGGTAAAAGTTCCTAAGATCAACAGAGTGAGGATGGGCGGCCGTGCTTTCAGCTTTGCAGCCGCTAAATTGTGGAACACCCTCCCCCTGTCGCTGAGGAGTAAGCAAGATCTAACCTCTTTTAAAAAAGATTTAAAGACCCACCTCTTTCCAAGAGCAATGTAGTGTGTTAGATCTGATGAACTGTGAAGGTCATAGCGCCAGGATACCCTTGGGGTGGCAGTTGCGCTCAACAAGAACGTATAGAATAGAATGATATCAGACCCATGGAAGACCTTGTAAAGGAAGAATGCCCAGAGACAGACCGTGATGAAATAGTGTGATCCAAGACCAGTCTAAAGACAGTGTCCTCATCATGCCATCAGACCCATGAAGACCCTGTAGAGGAAGAATGCCCTTGGGACAGACTACAATGGATTCTACTGATCCAAGACCAGCCTGAAGACTTTGTCATTATCATAACACCTGACGGGGCTACCCATGGAAGACCTCGTAGCGGAACAATGCCCTTGAGACAGCCCACGATGGAGTCTGGGGACCCAGTCTTAGCCCAGAGAAGATTCATGAGCATGGCACTGCCAGGCTGTGCCACCATTTGTGATTGCACAGCCAGTTGTTCTCTTATAGCATCTAGTGCCTTCATCCTGAAAGACCTGCCCTCCTCACCATCCTGGCTGAGGTCACTTGGATGAAAAGCAGTTGTGCACAAATATCACATTTCAACTGGAGTTATTCATCTTGTGGAAGAACGGTCGAGCTGCCCTACCTTGGGGTCTATACCTTGGCCACGTACTGCGTCTTCTGTCCCAGGATGCACCGGTTCAGAGTAAGACCCAGGCTCCTGAGCATGGCAGTCACTTGGTCTGGTCCTCTGGAGCTTCACCCAGCTCTGTCATGAGATAATAAATGAAAGGGTTTGTTAGACACACATACATTCTTTTCCCCAATAGTACAAACTGTGGCCCCAGGGTAGAACTGAGGGTGCGCTGAGGCCCCTGAGCTCCAGACTGATTACCAGACTGGGGACATGTGTACGCCCAAAAAAAAATCCAAACTCCAAACACCGTGCTAAAGTGCAACGTCCCCACCTGTGGCTCCTGATGAAGAGTTTGTATAAACTCCCAGAGATGAAGAACAGATGCAGGCCTCCCTACAGTGGGGCCTGGCTGGTAGAGAAGCAAGGTAGGTGGAGGGTCACCCAGGGAAAAGACCCCTGGGACATCTAGAGATAGAAGGAGGATTGCAAGTCAGTCAGTACCATGAGAGGCAGATGCCCAGGGCACCAACAGGTGTCCTCCAGGTGAGGACTGCACAGACCACACTCATAGGCACAATAGGTACTTAGGACCCCTGTGGGTGACAGGACTGCAGCCGGAGGCACAATAGGCACCTGGGACCCCTGTAGAGGAAGCTCTGCAGAGACTACAGACGGAGGCACAATAGGTACCTGGGACCCCTGTGAAAGGAGGGAGAACTGCAGAGACTACAGACGGAGGCACAATAGGTACCTAGGACACCTGTGAAGGGAGGGAGAACTTCAGCGACTACAGTCAGAGGCATGATACGTACCTGGGACCCCTGTGGAGGGAGGATTGCAGAGACTACAGTCAGAGGCCCAATAGGTACCTGGGACCCCTGGGGAGAGAGGGAGAACCGCAGAGACTACAGACGGAGGCACAATAGGTACCTGGGACCCCTGTGGATGGAGGCCAGCAGAGACTACAGTCGGAGGCACAAAAGGTACCTGGGACCACTATGGAGGGAGGGAGAACTACAGAGACTACAGTCAGAGGCACGATAGGTACCTGGGACCCCTGTGAAGGGAGGAAGAACTGCAGAGACTACAGTCAGAGGCACGATAGGTACCTGAGACCCTGTGGGTGGAGAGAGGACTGCAGAGACTACAGTCAGAGGCGCGATAGGTACCTGAGACCCCTGTGGAGGGAGGACTGCAGAGACCACAGTCAGAGGCACGATAGGTGCCTGAGACCCTGTGGAGGGAGGACTGCAGAGACCACAGTCAGAGGCGCGATAGGTACCTGAGACCCCTGTGAAGAGAGGACTGCAGAGACTACAGTCAGAGGCACGATAGGTACCTGAGACCCCTGTGAAGAGAGGACTGCAGAGAATACAGTCAGAGGCACGATAGGTACCTGAGACCCTGTGGGTGGAGAGAGGACTGCAGAGACTACAGTCAGAGGCGCGATAGGTACCTGAGACCCCTGTGGAGGGTGGACTGCAGAGACCACAGTCAGAGGCAGGATAGGTACCTGAGACCCTGTGGAGGGAGGACTGCAGAGACCACAGTCAGAGGCGCGATAGGTGCCTGAGACCCCTGTGAAGAGAGGACTGCAGAGACTACAGTCAGAGGCACGATAGGTACCTGAGACCCGTGTGGAGAGAGGACTGCAGAGACTACAGTCAGGGGCATGATAGGTACCGGAGACCCCTGTGGATGGAGAGCAGACTGCAGAGACTACAGTCAGAGGCGCAATAGATACCTGAGACCCCTGTGAAGAGAGGACTGCAGAGACTACAGCCAGAGGCACCATAGGTACCTGAGACCCCTGTGGAGGGAGGACTGCAGAGACTACAGTCAGAGGCACGATAGGTACCTGAGACCCCTGTGGAGGGAGGACTGCAGAGACCACAGTCAGAGGCACGATAGGTACCTGAGACCCTGTGGATGGAGAGAGGACTGCAGAGACTACAGTCAGAGGCACGATAGGTACCTGGGACCCCTGTGGATGGAGAGAGGACTGCAGAGACTACAGTCAGAGGCGCGATAGGTACCTGAGACCCTGTGGAGGGAGGACTGCAGAGACCACAGTCAGAGGCATGATAGGTACCTGAGACCCTGTGGAGGGTGGACTGCAGAGACCACAGTCAGAGGCGCGATAGGTACCTGAGACCCCTGTGAAGAGAGGACTGCAGAGACTACAGTCAGAGGCACGATAGGTACCTGAGACCCCTGTGGAGAGAGGACTGCAGAGACTACAGTCAGAGGCACGATAGGTACCCGAGACCCCTGTGGAGAGAGGACTGCAGAGACCACAGTCAGAGGCCCGATAGGTACCCGAGACCCCTGTGGAGAGAGGACTGCAGAGACCACAGTCAGAGGCATGATAGGTACCTGAGACCCCTGTAGAGGGTGGACTGCAGAGACCACAGTCAGAGGCACGATAGGTACCTGGGACCCCTGTGGATGGAGAGAGGACTGCAGAGACTACAGTCAGGGGCATGATAGGTACCTGAGACCCCTGTGGATGGAGAGCGGACTGCAGAGAATACAGTCAGAGGCACGATAGGTACCTGAGACCCTGTGGACGGAGGACTGCAGAGACTACAGACGGAGCCACTATAGGTACCTGGGTCCCCTGTGGAAGGAGGACTGCAGAGACTACAGTCAGAGGCACAATAGGTACCCGAGACCCTGTGGAGGGTGGACTGCAGAGACCACAGTCAGAGGCACGATAGGTGCCTGAGACCCTGTGGAGGGAGGACTGCAGAGACCACAGTCAGAGGCGCGATAGGTACCGGAGACCCCTGTGAAGAGAGGACTGCAGAGACTACAGACGGAGGCACGATAGGTACCTGGGACCCCTGTGAAGAGAGGACTGCAGAGACTACAGTCAGAGGCGCGATAGGTACCTGAGACCCCTGTGAAGAGAGGACTGCAGACACCACAGTCAGAGGCACGATAGGTACCTGAGACCCTGTGGAGGGAGGACTGCAGAGACCACAGTCAGAGGCACGATAGGTACCTGAGACCCTGTGGAGGGAGGACTGCAGAGACCACAGTCAGAAGCACGATAGGTACCTGAGACCCTGTGGAGGGAGGACTGCAGAGACCACAGTCAGAAGCACGATAGGTACCTGAGACCCTGTGGAGGGAGGACTGCAGAGACCACAGTCAGAGGCACAATAGGTACCTGAGACCCTGTGGAGGGAGGACTGCAGAGACCACAGTCAGAAGCACGATAGGTACCTGAGACCCTGTGGAGGGAGGACTGCAGAGACCACAGTCAGAGGCACGATAGGTACCTGAGACCCTGTGGAGAGAGGACTGCAGAGACCACAGTCAGAGGCACAATAGGTACCTGAGACCCTGTGGAGGGAGGACTGCAGAGACTACAGAAGGAGGCACGATAGGTACATGAGACCTCTGTGGAGGGAGAGGGAACTGCAGAGACTACAGTGAGAGGCACGATAGGTACATGAGACCCCTGTGGGTGGAGAGAGGACTGCAGAGACCACAGTCAGAGGCACGATAGGTGCCTGAGACCCATGTGAAGAGAGGACTGCAGAGACTACAGACGGAGGCACGATAGGTACCTGGGACCCCTGTGGAGAGAGGACTGCAGAGACCACAGTCAGAGGCACAATAGGTACCCGAGACCCTGTGGAGGGAGGACTGCAGAGACCACAGTCAGAGGCGCGATAGGTACCTGAGACCCCTGTGAAGAGAGGACTGCAGAGACTACAGACGGAGGCACGATAGGTACCTGGGACCCCTGTGAAGAGAGGACTGCAGAGACTACAGTCGGAGGCGCGATAGGTACCAGAGACCCCTGTGAAGAGAGGACTGCAGACACCACAGTCAGAAGCACGATAGGTACCTGAGACCCTGTGGAGGGAGGACTGCAGAGACCACAGTCAGAGGCACGATAGGTACCTGAGACCCCTGTGAAGGGAGGACTGCAGAGACTACAGTCAGAGGCACGATAGGTACCTGAGACCCTGTGGACGGAGGACTGCAGAGACTACAGACGGAGCCACTATAGGTACCTGGGTCCCCTGTGGAAGGAGGACTGCAGAGACTACAGTCAGAGGCACGATAGGTACCTGAGACCCCTGTGAAGAGAGGCCTGCAGAGACTACAGACGGAGGCACGATAGGTACCTGAGACCCTGTGGAGAGAGGACTGCAGAGACCACAGTCAGAGGCACGATAGGTACCCGAGACCCTGTGGAGGGAGGACTGCAGAGACCACAGTCAGAGGCACAATAGGTACCCGAGACCCTGTGGAGGGAGGACTGCAGCGACTACAGTCAGAGGCACGATAGGTACCTGAGACCCCTGTGAAGAGAGGACTGCAGAGACTACAGTCAGAGGCACGATAGGTACCTGAGACCCGTGTGGAGAGAGGACTGCAGAGACTACAGTCAGGGGCATGATAGGTACCTGAGACCCTGTGGACGGAGGACTGCAGAGACTACAAACGGAGCCACTATAGGTACCTGGGTCCCCTGTGGAAGGAGGACTGCAGAGACTACAGTCAGAGGCACAATAGGTACCCGAGACCCTGTGGAGGGAGGACTGCAGAGACCACAGTCAGAGGCACAATAGGTACCCGAGACCCTGTGGAGGGAGGACTGCAGCGACTACAGTCAGAGGCACGATAGGTACCTGAGACCCTGTGGAGGGAGGACTGCAGAGACCACAGTCAGAAGCACGATAGGTACCTGAGACCCTGTGGAGGGAGGACTGCAGAGACCACAGTCAGAGGCACAATAGGTACCTGAGACCCTGTGGAGGGAGGACTGCAGCGACTACAGTCAGAGGCACGATAGGTACCTGAGACCCTGTGGAGGGAGGACTGCAGAGACCACAGTCAGAGGCACGATAGGTACCTGAGACCCCTGTGAAGGGAGGACTGCAGAGACCACAGTCAGAGGCACGATAGGTACCTGAGACCCTGTGGAGGGAGGACTGCAGAGACCACAGTCAGAAGCACAATAGGTACCTGAGACCCTGTGGAGGGAGGACTGCAGAGACCACAGTCAGAGGCACAATAGGTACCTGAGACCCTGTGGAGGGAGGACTGCAGCGACTACAGTCAGAGGCACGATAGGTACCTGAGACCCTGTGGAGAGAGGACTGCAGAGACTACAGACGGAGGCACTATAGGTACCTGAGACCCCTGTGGAGGGAGGACTGCAGCAACCACAGTCAGAGGCACGATAGGTACCTGAGACCCTGTGGAGGGAGGACTGCAGCGACTACAGTCAGAGGCACGATAGGTACCTGAGACCCTGTGGAGGGAGGACTGCAGAGACCACAGTCAGAGGCATGATAGGTGCCTGAGACCCCTGTGGAGGGAGGACTGCAGCGACTACAGTCAGAGGCACGATAGGTACCTGAGACCCTGTGGAGGGAGGACTGCAGAGACCACAGTCAGAGGCACGATAGGTACCTGAGACCCTGTGGAGGGAGGACTGCAGAGACCACAGTCAGAAGCACGATAGGTACCTGGGACCCCTGTGGAGGGAGGACTGCAGAGACCACAGTCAGAGGCACAAGAGGTACCCGAGACCCTGTGGAGGGAGGACTGCAGAGACCACAGTCAGAGGCACGATAGGTACCTGAGACCCTGTGGAGGGAGGACTGCAGAGACCACAGTCAGAGGCACGATAGGTACCTGAGACCCTGTGGAGGGAGGACTGCAGAGACCACAGTCAGAAGCACGATAGGTACCTGGGACCCCTGTGGAGGGAGGACTGCAGAGACCACAGTCAGAGGCACAAGAGGTACCCGAGACCCTGTGGAGGGAGGACTGCAGAGACCACAGTCAGAGGCGCGATAGGTACCGGAGACCCTGTGGAGGGAGGACTGCAGAGACTACAGTCAGAGGAACGATAGATACCTGAGACCTCTGTGTGTGGAGAGAGGACAGCAGAGACTACAGTCAGAGGCATGATAGGTACCTGGGACCCCTGTGGGTGGAGAGAGGACTGCAGCGACTACAGTCAGAGGCACGATCGGTACCTGAGACCCTGTGGAGGGAGGACTGCAGAGACCACAGTCAGAGGCACGATAGGTACCTGAGACCCTGTGGAGGGAGGACTGCAGAGACCACAGTCAGAGGCATGATAGGTGCCTGAGACCCCTGTGGAGGGAGGACTGCAGCGACTACAGTCAGAGGCACGATAGGTACCTGAGACCCTGTGGAGGGAGGACTGCAGAGACCACAGTCAGAGGCACGATAGGTACCTGAGACCCTGTGGAGGGAGGACTGCAGAGACCACAGTCAGAAGCACGATAGGTACCTGGGACCCCTGTGGAGGGAGGACTGCAGAGACCACAGTCAGAGGCACAAGAGGTACCCGAGACCCTGTGGAGGGAGGACTGCAGAGACCACAGTCAGAGGCGCGATAGGTATCGGGACCCCTGTGGAGGGAGGACTGCAGCGACTACAGTCAGAGGCACCATAGGTACCTGAGACCCCTGTGGAGGGAGGACTGCAGAGACCACAGTCAGAGGCACGATAGGTACCGGAGACCCCTGTGGAGGGAGGACTGCAGAGACCACAGTCAGAGGCACGATAGGTGCCTGAGACCCCTGTGGAGGGAGGACTGCAGCGACTACAGTCAGAGGCACGATAGGTACCGGAGACCCCTGTGGAGGGAGGACTGCAGAGACCACAGTCAGAGGCACGATAGGTACCTGAGACCCCTGTGAAGAGAGGACTGCAGAGACCACAGTCAGAGGCACGATAGGTACCTGAGACCCTGTGGAGAGAGGACTGCAGAGACCACAGTCAGAGGCGCGATAGGTACCGGAGACCCTGTGGAGGGAGGACTGCAGAGACTACAGTCAGAGGAACGATAGATACCTGAGACCTCTGTGTGTGGAGAGAGGACAGCAGAGACTACAGTCAGAGGCATGATAGGTACCTGGGACCCCTGTGGGTGGAGAGAGGACTGCAGCGACTACAGTCAGAGGCACGATCGGTACCTGAGACCCTGTGGAGGGAGGACTGCAGAGACCACAGTCAGAGGCATGATAGGTGCCTGAGACCCCTGTGGAGGGAGGACTGCAGCGACTACAGTCAGAGGCACGATAGGTACCTGAGACCCTGTGGAGGGAGGACTGCAGAGACCACAGTCAGAGGCACGATAGGTACCTGAGACCCTGTGGAGGGAGGACTGCAAAGACTACAGTCAGAGGCATGATAGGTACCTGAGACCCTGTGGAGGGAGGACTGCAGCGACTACAGTCAGAGGCACGATAGGTACCTGAGACCCTGTGGAGGGAGGACTGCAGAGACCACAGTCAGAGGCACGATAGGTACCTGAGACCCTGTGGAGGGAGGACTGCAGAGACCACAGTCAGAAGCACGATAGGTACCTGGGACCCCTGTGGAGGGAGGACTGCAGAGACCACAGTCAGAGGCACAAGAGGTACCCGAGACCCTGTGGAGGGAGGACTGCAGAGACCACAGTCAGAGGCGCGATAGGTATCGGGACCCCTGTGGAGGGAGGACTGCAGCGACTACAGTCAGAGGCACCATAGGTACCTGAGACCCCTGTGGAGGGAGGACTGCAGAGACCACAGTCAGAGGCACGATAGGTACCGGAGACCCCTGTGGAGGGAGGACTGCAGAGACCACAGTCAGAGGCACGATAGGTGCCTGAGACCCCTGTGGAGGGAGGACTGCAGCGACTACAGTCAGAGGCACGATAGGTACCGGAGACCCCTGTGGAGGGAGGACTGCAGAGACCACAGTCAGAGGCACGATAGGTACCGGAGACCCCTGTGGAGGGAGGACTGCAGAGACCACAGTCAGAGGCACGATAGGTGCCTGAGACCCCTGTGGAGGGAGGACTGCAGCGACTACAGTCAGAGGCACGATAGGTACCGGAGACCCCTGTGGAGGGAGGACTGCAGAGACCACAGTCAGAGGCACGATAGGTACCTGAGACCCCTGTGAAGAGAGGACTGCAGAGACCACAGTCAGAGGCACGATAGGTACCTGAGACCCTGTGGAGAGAGGACTGCAGAGACCACAGTCAGAGGCGCGATAGGTACCGGAGACCCTGTGGAGGGAGGACTGCAGAGACTACAGTCAGAGGAACGATAGATACCTGAGACCTCTGTGTGTGGAGAGAGGACAGCAGAGACTACAGTCAGAGGCATGATAGGTACCTGGGACCCCTGTGGGTGGAGAGAGGACTGCAGCGACTACAGTCAGAGGCACGATCGGTACCTGAGACCCTGTGGAGGGAGGACTGCAGAGACCACAGTCAGAGGCATGATAGGTGCCTGAGACCCCTGTGGAGGGAGGACTGCAGCGACTACAGTCAGAGGCACGATAGGTACCTGAGACCCTGTGGAGGGAGGACTGCAGAGACCACAGTCAGAGGCACGATAGGTACCTGAGACCCTGTGGAGGGAGGACTGCAAAGACTACAGTCAGAGGCATGATAGGTACCTGAGACCCTGTGGAGGGAGGACTGCAGAGACCACAGTCAGAGGCATGATAGGTACCTGAGACCCCTGTGGAGGGAGGACTGCAGAGACCACAGTCAGAGGCACGATAGGTACCTGAGACCCTGTGGAGGGAGGACTGCAGAGACCACAGTCAGAGGCACGATAGGTACCTGAGACCCTGTGGAGGGAGGACTGCAAAGACTACAGTCAGAGGCATGATAGGTACCTGAGACCCTGTGGAGGGAGGACTGCAGAGACCACAGTCAGAAGCACGATAGGTACCTGGGACCCCTGTGGAGGGAGGACTGCAGAGACCACAGTCAGAGGCACAAGAGGTACCCGAGACCCTGTGGAGGGAGGACTGCAGAGACCACAGTCAGAGGCGCGATAGGTATCGGGACCCCTGTGGAGGGAGGACTGCAGCGACTACAGTCAGAGGCACCATAGGTACCTGAGACCCCTGTGGAGGGAGGACTGCAGAGACCACAGTCAGAGGCACGATAGGTACCGGAGACCCCTGTGGAGGGAGGACTGCAGAGACCACAGTCAGAGGCACGATAGGTGCCTGAGACCCCTGTGGAGGGAGGACTGCAGCGACTACAGTCAGAGGCACGATAGGTACCGGAGACCCCTGTGGAGGGAGGACTGCAGAGACCACAGTCAGAGGCACGATAGGTACCTGAGACCCCTGTGAAGAGAGGACTGCAGAGACCACAGTCAGAGGCACGATAGGTACCTGAGACCCTGTGGAGAGAGGACTGCAGAGACCACAGTCAGAGGCGCGATAGGTACCGGAGACCCTGTGGAGGGAGGACTGCAGAGACTACAGTCAGAGGAACGATAGATACCTGAGACCTCTGTGTGTGGAGAGAGGACAGCAGAGACTACAGTCAGAGGCATGATAGGTACCTGGGACCCCTGTGGGTGGAGAGAGGACTGCAGCGACTACAGTCAGAGGCACGATCGGTACCTGAGACCCTGTGGAGGGAGGACTGCAGAGACCACAGTCAGAGGCATGATAGGTGCCTGAGACCCCTGTGGAGGGAGGACTGCAGCGACTACAGTCAGAGGCACGATAGGTACCTGAGACCCTGTGGAGGGAGGACTGCAGAGACCACAGTCAGAGGCACGATAGGTACCTGAGACCCTGTGGAGGGAGGACTGCAAAGACTACAGTCAGAGGCATGATAGGTACCTGAGACCCTGTGGAGGGAGGACTGCAGCGACTACAGTCAGAGGCACGATAGGTACCTGAGACCCTGTGGAGGGAGGACTGCAGAGACCACAGTCAGAGGCACGATAGGTACCTGAGACCCTGTGGAGGGAGGACTGCAGAGACCACAGTCAGATGCACGATAGGTACCTGGGACCCCTGTGGAGGGAGGACTGCAGAGACCACAGTCAGAGGCACAAGAGGTACCCGAGACCCTGTGGAGGGAGGACTGCAGAGACCACAGTCAGAGGCGCGATAGGTATCGGGACCCCTGTGGAGGGAGGACTGCAGCGACTACAGTCAGAGGCACCATAGGTACCTGAGACCCCTGTGGAGGGAGGACTGCAGAGACCACAGTCAGAGGCACGATAGGTACCGGAGACCCCTGTGGAGGGAGGACTGCAGAGACCACAGTCAGAGGCACGATAGGTGCCTGAGACCCCTGTGGAGGGAGGACTGCAGCGACTACAGTCAGAGGCACGATAGGTACCGGAGACCCCTGTGGAGGGAGGACTGCAGAGACCACAGTCAGAGGCACAATAGGTACCGGAGACCCCTGTGGAGGGAGGACTGCAGAGACCACAGTCAGAGGCACGATAGGTGCCTGAGACCCCTGTGGAGGGAGGACTGCAGCGACTACAGTCAGAGGCACGATAGGTACCGGAGACCCCTGTGGAGGGAGGACTGCAGAGACCACAGTCAGAGGCACGATAGGTACCTGAGACCCCTGTGAAGAGAGGACTGCAGAGACCACAGTCAGAGGCACGATAGGTACCTGAGACCCTGTGGAGAGAGGACTGCAGAGACCACAGTCAGAGGCGCGATAGGTACCGGAGACCCTGTGGAGGGAGGACTGCAGAGACTACAGTCAGAGGAACGATAGATACCTGAGACCTCTGTGTGTGGAGAGAGGACAGCAGAGACTACAGTCAGAGGCATGATAGGTACCTGGGACCCCTGTGGGTGGAGAGAGGACTGCAGCGACTACAGTCAGAGGCACGATCGGTACCTGAGACCCTGTGGAGGGAGGACTGCAGAGACCACAGTCAGAGGCATGATAGGTGCCTGAGACCCCTGTGGAGGGAGGACTGCAGCGACTACAGTCAGAGGCACGATAGGTACCTGAGACCCTGTGGAGGGAGGACTGCAGAGACCACAGTCAGAGGCACGATAGGTACCTGAGACCCTGTGGAGGGAGGACTGCAAAGACTACAGTCAGAGGCATGATAGGTACCTGAGACCCTGTGGAGGGAGGACTGCAGAGACCACAGTCAGAGGCATGATAGGTACCTGAGACCCCTGTGGAGGGAGGACTGCAGAGACCACAGTCAGAGGCACGATAGGTACCTGAGACCCTGTGGAGGGAGGACTGCAGAGACCACAGTCAGAGGCACGATAGGTACCTGAGACCCTGTGGAGGGAGGACGGCAAAGACTACAGTCAGAGGCATGATAGGTACCTGAGACCCTGTGGAGGGAGGACTGCAGAGACCACAGTCAGAGGCATGATAGGTGCCTGAGACCCCTGTGGAGGGAGGACTGCAGCGACTACAGTCAGAGACACGATAGGTACCCGAGACCCTGTGGAGGGTGGACTGCAGCGACTACAGTCAGAGGCACGATAGGTACCTGAGACCCTGTGGAGGGAGGACTGCAGAGACCACAGTCAGAGGCATGATAGGTGCCTGAGACCCCTGTGGAGGGAGGACTGCAGCGACTACAGTCAGAGGCACGATAGGTACCCGAGACCCTGTGGAGGGTGGACTGCAGAGACCACAGTCAGAGGCACGATAGGTGCCTGAGACCCTGTGGAGGGAGGACTGCAGAGACCACAGTCAGAGGCGCGATAGGTACCGGAGACCCCTGTGAAGAGAGGACTGCAGAGACTACAGACGGAGGCGCGATAGGTACCTGAGACCCCTGTGAAGAGAGGACTGCAGAGACCACAGTCAGAGGCACGATAGGTACCTGAGACCCTGTGGAGGGAGGACTGCAGCGACTACAGTCAGAGGCACGATAGGTACCTGAGACCCTGTGGAGGGAGGACTGCAGAGACTACAGTCAGAGGCACGATAGGTACCTGAGACCCTGTGGAGGGAGGACTGCAGAGACCACAGTCAGAAGCACGATAGGTACCTGAGACCCTGTGGAGGGAGGACTGCAGAGACCACAGTCAGAGGCGCGATAGGTACCTGGGACCCCTGTGGAGGGAGGACTGCAGAGACCACAGTCAGAGGCATGATAGGTACCTGAGACCCCTGTGGAGGGAGGACTGCAGAGACTACAGTCAGAGGCATGATAGGTACCTGAGACCCTGTGGAGGGAGGACTGCAGAGACCACAGTCAGAAGCACGATAGGTACCTGAGACCCTGTGGAGGGAGGACTGCAGAGACTACAGTCAGAGGCACGATAGGTACCTGAGACCCTGTGGAGGGAGGACTGCAGAGACCACAGTCAGAAGCACGATAGGTACCTGAGACCCTGTGGAGGGAGGACTGCAGAGACCACAGTCAGAGGCGCGATAGGTACCTGAGACCCTGTGGAGGGAGGACTGCAGAGACCACAGTCAGAGGCGCGATAGGTACCGGAGACCCCTGTGGAGGGAGGACTGCAGAGACTACAGTCAGAGGCACGATAGGTACCTGAGACCCTGTGGAGGGAGGACTGCAGAGACTACAGACGGAGGCACGATAGGTACCTGGGACCCCTGTGGATGGAGAGACCTTATTTTTAAGTTAAAGAGTTTTCTTAAGGACTGTCGGTTTCTTAACACTGACAGTGTATAAAAGAAGTTAAGAGGTGGATTTGCAGACGGTACGCTCGACCCCTGAGTGTGATATAGGGTTAAGTCGGACGTTAGGGAAAAATTCAGGCCTTGCTGAATAAGATGTAGCTTTTGTCTGGCCACAGAGGACCTATAGTTGTCAGGTTGATTTTTTTACGCACAAATCGTTGCTATTTGACACTGACAGACTATTGGGCTCACTTCGCTCCGTGTACCACACAGAGCATCCCCTCTCCTTGGGCTGTAGGCCCTAGAAGGGGGGCTAAGATTTTCTTGGACAAAAGAATAATTGTTTCTGTCTATCTTTACTCTTCTAGTTTCTGTTGTGTTTTCCATTTATACATTGTAGATTGTGCTTCATGTATAAATGTTATGTCAATAAATCAAATTTCTTTATTTCGGTTAGCAAAACCATAAAAGATACAGCAACACGGATCAAAAAAAACATTCTAAAAATGAAAAATACTGTCAAGGCAATATATAGTTTGGGAGACACAGTATAGGTCTAGTTGACATAGTGGGCCAGCATGGGAAGAAGCTTAAAAAGTTACAATTTCTCAATTAAGGCACTACTAAGCTAAATCTGGCAATTCAGACAGGTGAATAAAATCACAAGGCTAAAGTGCTAGTGCATTAAATGGTAATATATATATGACATTACTATAAAATACAGCCCACATTTACAACTACAAACTTAGTTACTCCTTGGCCCTTAATAAAGCCATTGGTCCAAATTGACGGTGAAAAAAAAATAAAAAATGATAAAATACACAAAATGGTGCCGTAAAACCATCTATTTACAATAAAAAATATCACTGTTAGAAACAACCCGCTTGGACTCGTTGTTACAGCTTCCATTTGATCAGTCCGAGCCAGGCGATGAAGTCTGCAGTGCCCGCCTTCTGATAGCCCAAAACTGGCCTAGAAATTTCACAGTTGCGCAGACAAGGAGTGGTCTGGCATCTGAGTCCAATATGTGCAAGGCATCTTTGTAGTTGCGAGCCCCTAGTTGGCTACACACAGGGGCTATCCATTTCCTCCTTAGTCTGACATAAGCAGTGCAGGCAAAAAAAACATGGTCTATTGTTTCGTGTGGGCAGGGGCAAGAAGGACAGCTCTTAGGTTGATATTTGTTTATCAGCCAGGAGTTGGTAAAAGCATTAATAGGTAGACTGCCATATCTAAACAGAGTGTACAGCTTTCTGCCGGCTGGCACCTTGATGGTATGGTGAATAGCTTTCAAATTGGCAGCTGGTTTTTGTATCAGTGAAAGCGTCTGTTCGGCTGCCATGTTGAATTGCCAGGAAAGTGTTCTGCTCTACCCATGCCCCATACAATAGTTTTACATGGCCTCTACTATAGGACGGAGGAAGACCGGTAACCTCTTTGGGCAGGCCAATGCTTGCCCGAAGGCTGGCTACATGATCGATCCACCCAATTTTTTTGTTTGTATCCAGAGCTGACACCTCGCTAATGGCAACAGCGTAGGATGCCAATTCAGGGGTGGCAACAAGTCTGTGCCAAAACAGCAATGGACGAAGCCTCGCAAGGTCCTTAATGGACTTAATACCCGGATCTAGTTCCAAAGGGAGAAGAGGAGTACTTTGGGGGAGCGATACCATATTCCTAAGGAACTTGTTTTCCACTGATGTAAGATTGTATACATTTGCTACACCCCACAGCTCTGCCCCATATAGACCACTACTCACTGCCTTACAACTGTACAATTTGAGGGCAGGTGCTAAAGGCTTGGTATACGAGAGACAATGCTCCCGCCTCAAAGCCCCAGATAGCTGGGAGATTTTCAAGGACGCCTTCTCTTGGTGGTTCTTTCAGGCCATTCCCTCAGACATCCTGATACCTAAGTAATCAAATGAGCTGACCGTCTCAAGCAGAACATTATCTAGAAACAAATTACCCTTAAAGGATTTGTGAGGGTTCAGCATCATTAATTTGGTTTTAGTTGTATTGATGAACTAACCCCTCTCCTCGCAGAATGCCTTGAAGTGATTTAATAATTTTTGGAGGCCCATAGGGGTTTTAGAAACCAAGAGGGTATCGTCCGTGAATAGTAATGTTGATATTTTGTGGTTCGCCAAGGACGGGGCGTCTGCTGGAATGGAACACAAAAGATCAGCCACTTGGTTTACATACAAGGAGAAGAGGGTTGGGGCCAAAAGACATCCTTGTCGTACCCCCGTTGGATGTTAAAGGGCTCGGTGGTTTGCCCCTGGTTTCCCCATCTCACACGGGCAAAATTATCTTTGTGTAGCCTAATTAGACGTTCCAGGATTTCAAGGGGCATTCCCAGATCCCTAAGCACCCGCCAAAGTAGATCCCTAGGTACTAGGTCGAAGGCTGTTTTGAGATCTATAAATGAAAGATAAAGACTACCCTTGCCCAACACAACTACCTTCCAATACAGCATGGCAAGACGAAACACCTGATCTGTAGTGCCGGTCTTCCGCCGAATGCCCGCCTGGAGTGGAGAGAGGATGAAATTCTCATCCATCTAGATCTGGATTTTGACTAAGAGGGAAATTGGGTATTTCTTCGGTCCCCTTCCATGAGTCAGGTATCCCCCCCCCCGCCTGCTATATCATTGGCCAGTGACAAAAAGTATGTTGCCCAGTTATCCCTGTCAGCACGGAAGAGATCACCAGGGATGCCATCCGGGTCCAGGGCTTTTGTGGAAATGATTGCATCCAGGGAGCTCATCATTTCCTCTCTAGTGAAGGAGAGAGTACACGTAAGCTGGCCTATGTTGTGGAGCATCTGGGGGCTATTATGAGTGTCACTAATAGAATATAAATCACTAAAGTGTTTGTGCCACTCAAGAGCTGGGATGTTATTTGCCAATGGGGGTGATCTTTGAAAGTTACCTTTAGACAAAAGTGACCAGAGCAACCTGCTATCTGGATGCCGGATGGCTTCCCCAAGTTCTTCCCATCTCCTTTCGTCCCATTCTCTCTTGGCTTCAGATTGACCCTGTTTGTTTTCCTTCCTAGCTTTGCGTATCCTAAAGGCATCCCTATTCCTAATAGCTGTGGACAGACTCCCTCTCAGGACCCTACACTCTTTATTAAACCATAAGTGTGTTCCCGTAATTCTCCCCTGTTTTTGCCTGGTCTGGTTGGTGTAAACGTAAAAGAAACTAGCCAAGTGATCAAAGAAATCCCTATGAAGGATACTACAGCTAATCAGTGAGGTCAGATCATTAGTTGCTGTTGACAATGTCTTTAGATGCTTTTCTATGTCGCATTTAATTAATTTTGTCTTGGGGTCATCAGCCAGAATAGCAGGCCATTGGAGCCGTCGTTTGTCATTTGAAGGGATTAAAACCTTGGTGCTTAATGGGATTTGTAGGTCCCTCCCCGTTTCTCCCCATTGACGGTCAACAGTCAAAAAGGAGGGGATTATGGTCACTGTCACAAGATGGGACAATGGCCGTATCCCGTACATGGGGCCATAGGACGAGGTCCAAGAGTATATATTCAATCCTACTCGACCCATTCGGTCCACTAAAGGTCCTCCCCCCTCCTTTATCAGACCTAGTTCTTCCATTAGTGGCCCTCAACCTGTGTTCCAGAGATATGGCGTTCAACTGCAATGCAGCGTGCGACCATTTTTAAATGGGGGTAAGCTCCAAAGGGGGTATCCTTCAGGCTTTATCCTCCTCGCACACATCATTAGACTCTTCCCAAT
This sequence comes from Triturus cristatus, assembly GCF_964204655.1. Classification (NCBI taxonomy): domain Eukaryota; kingdom Metazoa; phylum Chordata; class Amphibia; order Caudata; family Salamandridae; genus Triturus; species Triturus cristatus. Next base: position 1,176,471,529 of record NC_140580.1, on the reverse strand, counting down.
CAAGAGGCTCGTATGTTACATTAAAATTGCCTCCAATTATTAGGGGGTGACAGTCGTGCCTAGCTCCCAGAAGGTTATCCAAAGCATGTAAAGTTGGAGAAATGTTATGTCATGTTAGTGAGTTTATGCGTTTATAAAATAATAATAATTTTTTCAACAAATCAGAATTCTACATTTGCTATTTCACTACTAAAAATCAACTCGTACTACTAACCATTGCACGCTGCCGCAGCTTGTTACTATTTCAGTGCATTTGTCTTTGTCAATTGTAAAGCTTTTTTGTGATGCATCACCCTTTCTTTATAGAGCTCGTAACCAATTGATGGTTGCCAATACAGCCTGTGTACACAGTTTCCCCAGGCTCAGAATACAATTTGTAATTATCTGAAACCTTAAAGCAGTCAAAAGTTTATACATTTCCAAACGTCATTGAGACACCACTAGACCACATGCAAGGGTTTCCACACAAGCTCGTAAACTAGAGAAACGCTGCCATGAGTGGCACACCCATGCCAAGACACACGTATTTTCCTGGCCGGGGGGGGGAGAAGTTCGATACCAACATCATAGAACGCACTAGAACACACATACAGACCAGACATGTGGGCCAAGAGGGAACTGAAAGAATGGCTTTGTTAAAACAATGGGCCAACGGCAGGGTGCTTCCAACTCGCAACCTACACGCACACAGAGCTAGTGACCTCGGGGGAGAAGGCTCCAGAGCCTTCAGATTCGACAGAGAGGGCGAGAGCATAGGACGGGACCCGCCAACACAGGGGAAAGACAGGGATCACACGGAGGGCCCCATCGTCACGATGTTAATAGGCGAGAAACCATAAAATATTTTGTTGGCTACAGGGGCAGCAAGGTAATGCTTGCCAGAATGCGCAGCCCCAATATCAAAGACCACTGAATCATGGGTTCTGTGGCAGAGGTCCCTTTCACAGAATCCCTCAAGTTGGAAACAGGGAAGAATGTTGTACTACCTTTCCTTCCCAATCACTATACTAGGACGGGACCCATTGTCTAAGCTAAGAATGTCCATTCAGTTCACCAAAAATGGGACTATAGCCTGCTCTTCCCCTTGAAACTCCCCCCAAGAGCACAAACCAGGAAACCTGCCTCACGCCATGTGGAGCCAGCCAGGGAGATTCCAGTCTGTCGAGTCCCCTCCAGGGGGTAGTCCTAGATTATACGGGAAGCCTCTTAGAATTATCCGAATTAGCTCGGCAATGGACTGGTTGCGCACAACACCTCTTGGTAGAAACTGCCAAAAGGAAGGTGCACAAGCGTCAGGAGATTCAGGACCACAACACGCACTTGCCCCTGAATCCCTCAAGGCTAGGTGGGGAAATCGGCCGAATGCTCATAGGGACAACGGTGGTAGCAAACAGACCATGTACTCCCCCGGGGTTACGTGGCTCAGCTTCTGTCACCACACTGGCACAGGATGTGGCACAGACAAGGGGGCCCCACGCCGAGCAGTGTGTTACCTGCCCTAGAGGCCCCCTACCTGTTACCAAATGCGGGACCTAGGCAAGTGACTGATGTAGGAAATACGGCATGCCCGACCGGCGGAACAACACCCTAAGGAGATGTCCCCTTCAACCAAACAGGAAAAATTCCGGGGCCTAAAGTGGGCAGGCTAGGTGAGATGGCCCAAGAGGGCTGCGCGGCCACAAGCGTGTATGTGACACCCGGCTGGAAGAAGAGGGGGCACAAATGCTGTGAGCCTCGTAATTCTAGAGAATGCCAATATTGTTACAGAAGAAACCACAAGGCAGACTATTGTAGCCTAAAACCATATCACAAGCAGAAAGGAATAGTACTAGAACAGCCCCCAGAGAATATCCATCCCCAAAACCAAACCCAGAGCAACGCAATTCCATCGTACAATCAGCCGCAAGGAAATCAGGCTACAGCCACCCTGTCGCAACGGGCTGGGTGGTTGGCAGAGTACGTGGCAACCGCTGAAGCAGACAGGGAGTGAAGCGTAGCAGGGACTGGGGCCACAGCAGAGAGGGGTGACTGTCTGGGGTGGTAATGCCCTAGCACAGCTATAGAATACAAATATGCAGTGAATCCAAACCCCCATAATGCCATAGCCCCACTTCAGAAACTCACTACAACAATAAAGACTTGTGACACAGCATTAGGAAAAACCTCAAGCCTTTACTTGAGTTCAGGAAAAACTCAGAGCTGCCGTATGTCCAGTCGATCGGGAATCCATGCTAACCCACCATTCTGGGTGCCTGCAGGGGCCTAGGCCCCACTTTGCTGCTAGTCCCCCAGGGTGGGGTTGGATGGACACACCCCAGAGTAAGGCAGTCTGACAAGGGGGCAGGACAGATCCCTACCAGTACATAAAAGCAGACACCCAGGTCCAGCAGTCCAAATCCAGCTTTGGGCGAGCTACGTAAGGCCCTATTTTTAGTTCCAAAATAAGGTGACGCTCGGGTGCAGGAAGCCAGGTTTTCCGTGCATCTCGGGGGTGGAAGGTACCCATAGAACTCCGCAGTCCATCCACAAATTAGGCACCAAGTCAACAATAAAATTCACCTGGGTAATCAGCCGTTGCAGTTCGTTACTCCCAGCACGACAAGTCCCAGCTGCACACCTGACTCCTCTCCCCTTTATGCTTCAAAATACATCCAAAGCCTGCTCTTCGGGTCATGCCCCTCTAAACAGCAGGGGTAGTGTGTCACTGAGTAGAAAGTCCTTGATTCCCACCACGGGCAACAGACGCAAAGCATCCTGAATCCGAAGTGGGGGGGCGACGGGAGGGAAGGGTTTCCATTGATCACCATCGCATCCCCCTACACAAGGTGAATGAAGATGCTCACCACCACACCCAGCTTGTCGACTGAGATACATCGGGCCTCACGAACATCATTCAAGGGAGCAATAGGCCCGATCCCAGTCATTGCCCCATACGAATCAAGGGGACCACAGAGCAGCTTCTCAACCCCCATCGGTATGCCACATTACAACCAGCCCTACACGAGACCCCAGGAAGGTGCCCAACAACTTTCCGGAAGAAGCCCAAAAACCTAAAGCCTCCAGAAAAAGGGTGTAGTCAAAACACCAAACTCCATTAGGGAGAACATCATTTACATGCCACATGCAGAGACCAGTGGGAAATGCACGTGACAACGGGAATATCTCTCTCTCGCTCTCATTTACAATTATGCTAGCATTCCTCACGCACTACACAGCGCACTCCAACACAACACCTGGTATCAGCACATGACCACAGTGGGCCCTCAAACGACGAACTTATTGTGGTACATATGTTCACCCATACCTCACACTGTAGGCGCAGACAGGCTTAACTTATCCCAAGAGATTGCCCCTGAGAAAGCTAAATGTCTTATCCACTTGTACCTATTTAGGATTAGAGCCAAGATTCACCCCAATAGAGTAGAACCCTATAGAGCAGTAGTGAAGTTCACCCGGTATGAGACCAACCCCACGGCACTGTACCTTTTTACCGAACGTAGCGACATTCAAATGGGACTAGATAGGATGCGTAGGAGGGGCACTATAGGGGAGGACACTGTTTGGCCTAGAGCCGTCACAGAAAAGAGGTTCCTGGAGGTAGCAAGACAACCGCACCAGTGCACAAATATGTCCGCTCCTGCCTCCGTCTGTGGTCACAGGGTAGCCCTTAAAATATTTGGGGCCGCCTTTTTTATTGACAAGTGGACTCCGGATATGGAATTCTAGTACTACTCACCCGTGAGGGTCTCAAGGCGCTGTGGGGGCTGCTGATCCGTCTAGGTGTGGTGGTTCAGTCGAAGAGCCAGGTCTTGAGGTCCATCCTGAAATGGAACAATGACACAAATTGACTGAGGTGGAGAGGCAGGGTGTTTCAGGTCTTGGCGGCTAGGTAGAAGAAAGATCTTCCTCTGGTTCTAGTCTTGTCGATCATGTGACAGAGGCCAGGGCGAGTTGGGCGGAGCAGAGTTGTCTGGTGGGTGTGTGGAATGTGAGGCGGTGGTTCAGATATTCTGGCCCTGTATCGTGGAGAGCTTTGTAGGCATGTGTGAGGAGCTTGAAGGTGATTCTCTTGTTGATTGACAGCCAGTAGAGTTGTTGGATGTGTTGTGTTATGTGGCTGTGGCGGAGGATGTCGAGGACCAGTCTGGCTGTGGCGTTTTTGAAGTTCTGAGGTTTCCTGTGCTGTTTCTGGGTGACGCCGACGTAGAGTGCGTTGACGTAGTCAAGTCTGCTGGTGATGAGTGAGTGACCATCTTTCTGGATTCTGTAGGGATCAATCTGAGTGTCTTTCAGAGTGTGTGGAATCAAGATGAGGACATTTCGTTGATTTGGCGGTTTATTGTGAGCGAGGAGTCAAGTATGATGCCACGGTTGCATGCCTGGTCCACAACTCTGTTGCATCAGGCACAAAGAAGAACTGCTGATTACTTTGGCTGGGCTCAGTACAAGGTCATTCCAGAAGAATTTAGACTATTTTCTGAAACTCAAATAAATGCAGGTCGATCGATACCCCTCTTCACCTTACAAACGAAGACAAACGCCCACTGTTTGCAAATAACCAGCTACGAAATATTGAAGATGATCTACGACACTGAGCTCGACCTAAACACTATCAAGAAAGAACTAGGAGCCGTTGAGTGGCTGAGTATACTTGGCGGCGTTTTTGGGGAGGGAGTTTGATGGGTATAAGAGCAGATACTATATTATGCTGTTGACCTGACATCTCTTTGAGGTGATCGCCATGATACTCTGAGTCACTGTACTGGTACGCCGCCCGGCCCCCGGGATGTGGGCTGAATGGCTGTGTGCATTTTTATAACGACGGCTGTGCTTTGAGATGACATGCGTGTACAGGTTGACTTAATGGATGCCTTGTTTATAATTCTGCAATAAAAACATGTTTAAAAAAAAAGAAAGAACTAGGAGCCGTATGGCTTATGGTTATGCAACATCGGTACGTGTTAGACTTGATGACCGCGATGGAGGGTGGGATGTGTGCCAAGATTGGTGCTCCCTGTTGTACATTTATTCCTGGAAATTATCTTTAAAACTGAACTCTTGCTCTTGCCATCCAAGCACTGCATTGTCTACAAGCTGACGTGAAGGAGGGAGCTGCCCACCAAGCAGGACTGGTTCAATAGTATTTTTTCTTGGTTTCCCTTATGGATGTCCAAACTATTCACATCATTACTTCCAGTTTTCATTTGTGTATTGTTGCTGCGTGGTTTCCTACAAATGGGTGTTTCCTGCTGTAAAAACGCAGTCCTCACAATAAGTAGTATGCAAATAGCTACAGAAAGGGTAGCAAACATTACAGCAACACTTACCGTTTCGAATAATCTGACTGTCATGACATACGAGGAAAATTATGTAGTTCAAAATTCAACTACAGGGGGGAATGTTAATATTGGTGAATGCGATGTCAATTTATGCATGCACATCAGCGACAAAACCCATAAATGCAATGTAGATGTATGCCATGCAGGCATAAAAACGTCAATACCAGTAAAAGCAGTATTGATATACGCTATGACAATTGTACGTATAATAATGAAAATGTCGGTAAATATGATATCAATGACTGTCATGTTTTTTGTACAAGCCCTAACAAACTTGTATCACTGCTGTCGAATACACCAAAGATGAACTCTCCATCAACCTCGATTCAGAGTTACGTGGTCAGACAGCCTACCGATTGATAAGTCACAGGTGAGGTTACACTCAGCCCGAAGACAAACGCGCAACCAGCGAAAACCCCGATTGATCCTACAGATAGGAAGTTACACCACAAACATGTCCAAGGATATTGGCCCCAATAAAACACTTTTGGCCAAAGGCACACGTTCCCAAAATACTAAAAAGTTAGATACCACGGGCCTCATGTAGGTAGCTAAATACCGGTCGGTAACGGCCGAAATTCGGTAAATATCCCGTTACCGACCGGTATTTAGCTATTTCAGATGTAGGAGGCATATTTCAGGATTCGGTAAATTACCGAATCGGTAAAATTCCGATTCGGTAAATACCGAATCCTGAAATCATATGTAGGGAGCACTCTAAAGAGTGAACATTAGTTTTAAGAATTCGTTATTTACCACCAAATACAGTTTGGTGATAAATAACGAATACCTTGCAAAACTTAATATTTTGCAGATCTAAGAGTGCCATGTGGCAGACATACATGCCCTTAGGGCATGTATGTGCGCTACATGTGCACACATGCAAGATTCAGGGGTGCAATAGGGTGTCAATGTGACACCCTGCCACCCTTGAATATGCTCCCCCCATTACCGACACGGTATTTACCGAATCGGTAATGGTGAATGGCTTCCCATTGATTCCTATGGGCCTCCAGGCCCATAGGAATCAATGGGAAGGTATGCCTCATTACTGAATCGGTAAATACCGACTCATATTTACCGAATTTTTCCCATTCGGTAAAATTTACCGAATTATTACCTACATCACATTTACCGATTCATAAATACCGAATCGGTAAAATTCGGTATTTATGAGTCGGTAAATGTGAGCCTACCTACATATGGCCCCACATGTAGTCAGGAGCACTCAGTCAATTAGGACACAGCATGCACACCACACGTAGTGATCACGCGTTCCCCATGCCGAACAGCTGGACGCATGCACACTGGCCCACACTAGTTCTTCCCGAGGTCGAGAGCCAACTGTGTCCTTTATCAGATGGTTGAATATATGGTTCATGGCTAGACCCAGATCTACGTGCTCTACACTGTGTAATAGGTTTATTGTACTTCAAGAACTGTATATAATGCCGGCCAAAACCTCTGTACATCGAGACTGTCTTCAGACACGACTCTGTCGATGCTCTCCCAGGCGCTTCCTTTAATTAAACCAACGCATTCCTGTTTTACTAAATGCCTCTTATCTTTTACATTTTTATGGTAAATTCATTTCCGAGCAACATGCGCACTACGGTTTGTGTGTGCACCACCAGATGCATCCAGCTGCACAAGTGTGCACTGCTACATGTATCAGGGATGAGTTTGTGGCACTACATGTGTTCAAGCTTAGTGTGAACCGCTACATATGTCTGGGCTGTATGTGTGTGCACCAGTAGATGCACTCAACCTGCACAAGTAAGCACAGCTACATGTATCCGGGCTACCTCAGTGTGCACTACTAGATATGTATGGGCTGACTGAGTCTGAACTGCAACATGTGCCCAGGCTGTGCATGTGCGCACCACTAAATACATGCAGCATGTGTTAGTATGCAGTACTACATGTATCTGGGCTGAATGTGCACTGCTACATGTGTCCAGGGTGTCTGAGTGTGCACAGCTACAAGTGCCATGGCTGTATGTGCGTACTACTCGATGTATCTGACCTGGATGTGTGTACACCACTACATGTATCTGGGTTACCTTAGTGTGCACCACTGTATATGGGCTGTCTGAGTATGAACGGCAACATATGTCCAGGCTGTGTGTGCACCACTACATACATCCAGCCTGCATAAGCATACACCGCTACATGTATCCATGTTGAATGTGCACTGCTATATGTATCTGGGCTGAGTATGCACAATAACATGTATCCGGGCTGAGTATGCACAATAACATGTATCCGGGCATGTGTCTGGGCTGTAAGTACATACATCAGTACATGCATCCAACATGCAATATGGTGTACCACTAAACGTATCTGGGCTGAATGTAGGGGCGCCTCTACACCTATCTGCACTCCCTCAGTGTGTCAGTGTGAGCCACTTCACACATCTGGCCTGCACAACAGTGCAGGCCAGATGTGTGTATCCACGTCTGGGCTGTATGTATGTGCATCAGTACATGCACCCAACAAGCACAAGTGTGCGCCGTTGCATGTATCTGGGCACCCTCCTGTCCTGCTATGAGTGCACTGAGTGTCCCTACCCTTCCATCCCGCTGTGAGTGCACTGAGTGTCCCTACCCTCCTGTCCTGCTATGAGTGCATTGAGAGTCCCTACCCTTCCATCCCGCTGTGAGTGCACTGAGTGTCCCTACCCTCCTGTCCTGCTATGAGTGCATTGAGTGTCCCTACCCTTCCAACCCGCTGTGAGTGCACTGAGTGTCCCTACCCTCCTGTCCTGCTATGAGTGCATTGAGCGTCCCTACCCTTCCATCCCGCTGTGAGTGCACTGAGTGTCCCTACCCTCCTGTCCTGCTATAAGTGCACTGAGTGTCCCTACCCTTCCAACCCGCTGTGAGTGCACTGAGTGTCCCTACCCTTCCATCCCGCTGTGAGTGCACTGAGTGTCCCTACCCTCCTGTCCTGCTATGAGTGCATTGAGTGTCCCTACCCTTCCATCCCGCTGTGAGTGCACTGAGTGTCCCTACCCTCCTGTCCTGCTATGAGTGCATTGAGTGTCCCTATTCTTCCATCCCGCTGTGAGTGCACTGAGTGTCCCTACCCTCCTGTCCTGCTATGAGTGCACTGAGTGTCCCTACCCTCCTGTCCTGCTATGAGTTCACTGAGTGTCCCTACCCTCCTGTCCTGCTATGAGTGCACTGAGAGTCCCTACCCTTCCATCCCGCTGTGAGTGCACTGAGTGTCCCTACCCTCCTGTCCTGCTATGAGTGCATTGAGTGTCCCTACCCTTCCATCCCGCTGTGAGTGCACTGAGTGTCCCTACCCTCCTGTCCTGCTATGAGTGCATTGAGTGTCCCTATTGTTCCATCCCGCTGTCAGTGCACTGAGTGTCCCTACCCTCCTGTCCTGCTATGAGTGCACTGAGTGTCCCTACCCTCCTGTCCTGCTATGAGTGCACTGAGTGTCCCTACCCTCCTGTCCTGCTATGAGTGCACTGAGAGTCCCTACCCTTCCATCCCGCTGTGAGTGCACTGAGTGTCCCTACCCTCCTGTCCTGCTATGAGTGCATTGAGTGTCCCTACCCTTCCATCCCGCTGTGAGTGCACTGAGTGTCCCTACCCTCCTGTCCTGCTATGAGTGCACTGAGTGTCCCTACCCTCCTGTCCTGCTATGAGTGCACTGAGTGTCCCTACCCTCCTGTCCTGCTATGAGTGCACTGAGTGTCCCTACCCTCCTGTCCTGCTATGAGTGCACTGAGAGTCCCTACCCTTCCATCCCGCTGTGAGTGCACTGAGTGTCCCTACCCTCCTGTCCTGCTATGAGTGCATTGAGTGTCCCTACCCTTCCATCCCGCTGTGAGTGCACTGAGTGTCCCTACCCTCCTGTCCTGCTATGAGTGCATTGAGTGTCCCTACCCTTCCATCCCGCTGTGAGTGCACTGAGTGTCCCTACCCTCCTGTCCTGCTATGAGTGCACTGAGTGTCCCTACCCTCCTGTCCTGCTATGAGTGCACTGAGTGTCCCTACCCTCCTGTCCTGCTATGAGTGCACTGAGAGTCCCTACCCTTCCATCCCGCTGTGAGTGCACTGAGTGTCCCTACCCTCCTGTCCTGCTATGAGTGCACTGAGTGTCCCTACCCTTCCATCCCGCTGTGAGTGCACTGAGTGTCCCTACCCTCCTGTCCTGCTATGAGTGCATTGAGTGTCCCTACCCTTCCAACCCGCTGTGAGTGCACTGAGTGTCCCTACCCTTCCATCCCGCTGTGAGTGCACTGAGTGTCCCTACGCTCCTGTCCTGCTATGAGTGCACTGAGTGTCCCTACCCTCCTGTCCTGCTATGAGTGCACTGAGTGTCCCTACCCTTCCATCCCGCTGTGAGTGCACTGAGTGTCCCTACCCTCCTGTCCTGCTATGAGTGCATTGAGTGTCCCTATCCTTCCAACCCGCTGTGAGTGCACTGAGTGTCCCTACCCTTCCATCCCGCTGTGAGTGCACTGAGTGTCCCTACCCTCCTGTCCTGCTGTGAGTGCACTGAGTGTCCCTACCCTCCTGTCCTGCTATGAGTGCATTGAGTGTCCCTATTCTTCCATCCCGCTGTGAGTGCACTGAGTGTCCCTACCCCCCTGTCCTGCTATGAGTGCACTGAGTGTCCCTACCCTCCTGTCCTGCTATGAGTGCACTGAGTGTCCCTACCCTCCTGTCCTGCTATGAGTGCACTGAGAGTCCCTACCCTTCCATCCCGCTGTGAGTGCACTGAGTGTCCCTACCCTCCTGTCCTGCTATGAGTGCACTGAGTGTCCCTACCCTTCCATCCCGCTGTGAGTGCACTGAGTGTCCCTACCCTCCTGTCCTGCTATGAGTGCACTGAGTGTCCCTACCCTCCTGTCCTGCTATGAGTGCACTGAGTGTCCCTACCCTCCTGTCCTGCTATGAGTGCACTGAGAGTCCCTACTCTTCCATCCCGCTGTGAGTGCACTGAGTGTCCCTACCCTCCTGTCCTGCTATGAGTGCATTGAGTGTCCCTACCCTTCCATCCCGGTGTGAGTGCACTGAGTGTCCCTACCCTCCTGTCCTGCTATGAGTGCATTGAGTGTCCCTACCCTTCCAACCCGCTGTGAGTGCACTGAGTGTCCCTACCCTTCCATCCCGCTGTGAGTGCACTGAGTGTCCCTACCCTCCTGTCCTGCTATGAGTGCACTGAGTGTCCCTACCCTCCTGTCCTGCTATGAGTGCACTGAGTGTCCCTACCCTCCTGTCCTGCTATGAGTGCACTGAGAGTCCCTACCCTTCCATCCCGCTGTGAGTGCACTGAGTGTCCCTACCCTCCTGTCCTGCTATGAGTGCATTGAGTGTCCCTACCCTTCCATCCCGCTGTGAGTGCACTGAGTGTCCCTACCCTCCTGTCCTGCTATGAGTGCATTGAGTGTCCCTACCCTTCCAACCCGCTGTGAGTGCACTGAGTGTCCCTACCCTCCTGTCCTGCTATGAGTGCACTGAGTGTCCCTACCCTCCTGTCCTGCTATGAGTGCACTGAGTGTCCCTACCCTCCTGTCCTGCTATGAGTGCACTGAGAGTCCCTACCCTTCCATCCCGCTGTGAGTGCACTGAGTGTCCCTACCCTCCGGTCCTGCTATGAGTGCATTGAGTGTCCCTACCCTTCCATCCCGCTGTGAGTGCACTGAGTGTCCCTACCCTCCTGTCCTGCTATGAGTGCATTGAGTGTCCCTACCCTTCCAACCCGCTGTGAGTGCACTGAGTGTCCCTACCCTTCCATCCCGCTGTTAGTGCACTGAGTGTCCCTACCCTCCTGTCCTGCTGTGAGTGCACTGTATGTCCTAACCCTTCTGCCCCGCTGTGAGTGCACTGTACATCCCTACCTTCCTGTCCCACTGTGAGTGCAGTCTGTGCCCATAACTTCCTGTCCCTATGTGAATGCACTATCTGCCCCAACCCTTCCGTCCTGCCGTGAGTGCACTGCCGGTCCCTACCCTCCCGTTCGACCCGCAGTGAGTGCACTGCTTCTTCATACCCTCCGTCCCGCTGTGAGGGAACTGCAGGTCCCTACCCTCCGGCACTGCTGTGAGTGCGCCGTCTGTCCCAACCCTTCTGTCCCGCTGTGAGTGCGCGGTCTGTCCCTACCCTCCCGCCCGCTGTGAGTGCATGGTCTGTACCTACCCTCCCAACCCGCTGTGAGTGTACGGTCACTCCCAACCCTTCTTTCCCACTATGAGTGCAATGCAGGTCCCTACCCTTCCACCCCACTGTGAGTGCACGGTCTGTCCCTACCCTCATGCCCCACTGTGAGTGCACTGTCTGCCCCAACCCTTCCGTCCCACTGTGAGTGCACGTTCTGTCCCTACCCTTCTGACCTACTGCAAGTGTGGGGTCTGTCCCTACCCTTCCGCCCCGCTGTGAGTGCACCGTCTGTCCTACCCTTCTGCCCGCTGTGAGTGCACGGTCTGTCGCAACCCTTCTGACCTCCTGGCCAGAGATCCTGTTCTTTCCCCCAGCAGCTCCCCTGTTGGGCTGCTGCCACTGCCCTGTGAAGATAGGTGTTTGAGGCCCTCCTCCACCCACAGCCTCCTGCCTGCGCATCACCCCTGGTGGTCCAGTGGGAGAGCCTTGCTCTTCTGCTGGTCTGCTGTTGTCTGTATTTGTGTTTTGTGCCCTGTTTCTGTTTTCTGTCTGTCTTATTGTTATTGTGCCTTTATATTTGTTATTTTCTGTATTGTATTGCATTTGTATCAGTATTCTGTATTTTCTGTAGCTTTGTCTATTTTTGCCAGTTTTGCCTGTTTCTTGTACCTGTGCCGTTGACCTCCGTGCCCGTTTTTGCCACCCTTTACCGCCGCTGCTGCCCCTGTGGCCCCTCCCCCTGCCTTTCCCGCCTCCCAGCTGTGCTTCCCTCCCCCGTCCCTATTTAATGGCGTCCTCTGCGTGGCCGCACCGCTGACACGCTGAAGGCGCGTCAAAGGCAAGCCCATCTGCTCCCTTCTGTGACCTGACCGCGACCAGCGTCAGAGACCCTGGATCTTCGACCACCCACCGCTACGACTCAGCTGCCCTCCTCGCACTCAACCCCGGAAGGATCAAAAGCTGCCAGCTGTCTACGATGAACACCACCTACGGCCAGTTCTTCTGCCGACACTGCCGCCAAACCTTCACCACTCTCCGCACCCGCCGCCGTCCCCGCAACAGATGCCAGCCCTCCCGAAGCCCTGAGGTGCATCCTCCTCAATGTGTGCTCCCTGCACAGACATGCTGTAGAGATCTGGGACCTCCTCAACACCCTCTCGCCTGATGTCTCCTTCCTCACGGAAACTTGGACCAACCCCACCTCTGCCCCCGACATCGCCACCGCCATCTCCGACGGATACAAGATCCAGAGGAAGGACAGCCCGAACCGCCCAGGAGGAAGACTCGCCATCGCACACAAGAGCTCCCTTTGTCTCACCACCTCCAGCACAAACGATTCCCCGCCCAACACCGAATACCTCCATTTCCAGATCCAGACCAGCCCCAGAATGACCCTACGAGGCACCCTCGCCTATTGACCCCCCTGACCTTGAACCGTGTTCACCACCACCATTGCCGACCTCATCGCACCCCACACCATCGCCTCCATGAACTACATACTCATCTCAACTTCCACCTCGACAACCTCAGCGACCCCAACTCCTCCACCCTCCTGGACAACCTCACCAACCTTGGACTGAAACAACTTGTCACCACTCCTACCCACAAGGTGGGACACACCCTCGACTTCATCTTCGCAGGGGGTAACAACATCCACTTCAGCCACACCACGCAACCCCCCTGGATAAACCACCACAGTGTACACTTCCTCATCTACATACCCACCACCCTCAAACCTGCACTCCGCCCTCCGCGAAGGAACTGAAGCAAGGTCTCCGAGGAGCACCGCAACTTCACCCTCAACCGCAATGCCCCCCTACATCAACCAAAGCCAACTCCGCAGCCAAAGAACTTCACAGATGGATCACCAACTGTGCAGACCAGCTCAACCCCTACGCAACCCGACAGACTCCCCAGGAAGGCCACCTGGTTCACCGCCTATCTACATGAATCCAGACGCACCTGCAGAAGTCTTGAGAAGAATTGGAGAAACAGCAAAGCTTTGGAGGACTGCACCACATACAAGAACGCCATGACAGAATACCACCAACTCATCAGATCCACCAAAAGGACCTTCATTTGAAACAAAATCCAAGCCAACACCAGCAACTCCAAAGAACTCTTCAGCATCATCCAGGAATTAACCAAGCCTTCCAGCGAAGCCACGTACATCACACCCTCCCGGGACCTCTGCAACAAACTCGGCTCCTACTTCCACCTGAAAATAGGATCCCTCTATGACAACTTCAATAAACAGACTATGGACACAGATCCCCCCCCCCCCCCTTCCCCCCAGCATCTCCTCCAGGACCGCAGTCACCACCGAAGACACCGCATCGACCATGAAGGGCATTCACTCAGGAGCCCCCATGCACTCCTGCCCTCCTCACATCTTCCACAGAGCCGCCACCGCCATTGCACCTGAGCTATGACGCACTATCAATGCAACCTTCGAAGTTGGCACATTCCCCGACGATTGGAAACGCGCAGAAGTTACACCCCTCCTCAAGAAGCCCTCAGCAGATCCGTCAGACTTCAAGAACTACAGATGGATCTTCGATGAATTTCGTCTCCTACCTTTCATGGCAAAGTCACAGAGAAGATCGTCAACGTTCAACTAACGAAATTCATCGAAGAGAACTCCATCCTCAACCCCTCCCAATCCGGATCTTGCAGCAACCACAGCACCAAGACCGTCCTACTCGCCGCTACAGACGACAACCGCACCCTCCTTGACCAAGGCCACACCACGGCTCTGATGCTACTCGACCTCTCTGCAGCCTTCGACACCATCTCCCATCGTACTCTCACCGCCAGATTCCACAACACCGGCATACAGGGAACCGCCCTTGACTGAATCCGGTCCTTCCTCACCGGCAGAACCCAAAGAGTCAGACTACCCCTTTTTCTCTGAACCCACAGAGACCAACTGCAGAGTACCCCAAAGATCGTCGCTCAGCCCCACACTCTTCAACATCTTACATGGCCCCCCACGCCGCCATCGTCAGACAGCATGGACTCTGCATAGTATCCAACGCCAACGACACCCAGCTCATCCTCTCACTCACTAAGGACCCCCTCACCACCAAACTCAGCTTCCAGGAAGGAATGAAGGACGTCGCGTCCTGGATAAGCAGCAGCTGCCTGGAGCTTAATTCAGAGAAGACAGAGGTCCTCGTCTTCGGACCCTACCCCTCTGCATCGGACAATACCTGGTGGCCCACTGCCCTCGGCAGCCCCCTGACCCCCACAGACCAAGCCCGGAACCTCGGCATCATACTTGACTCGTCGCTTACCATGACCCGACAGATTAACGCTGTCACCTCCACCTGCTTCAACACCTTCCGCATCCTTTGCAAGACCTTCAAATGGATCCCCACTGAATCAAGAAAGACCGCCACCCACGCCCTCATAACCAGCAGGCTGGACTACGGAAACGCCCTCTATGCTGGGATCAGCAAATCTCTGCTCCGCAAGAACCAGACCATAGAGAAGACCGCAGCCAGACTCGTCCTCGGCATCCCTCAACACGTACACATCACCCAAAACTTACAAGACCTCCACTGGCTCCCCGTCAAGACGAGAGTAACCTTCAAGATACTCACCCACGCCTACAAATGCCTCCACAACAGTGGATCCCAATATCTCAACAAAAGAATCTCCTTCCACGTACCCAAGAGAAACCTTCGGTCCGCCGAACTCACCCTCACCGAAACCCTGCGCATCCGCAGAGCCAGAACTGGTGTAGGAGCCTTCTCCTACATCGCCAGTATTTAACAATGGGGATACCCATTAATGCGCAGAACCTGGGGACTATTACATTAAACAAGCAGTGGTTCTGCCACAACACACTTGCTAAAATTCAACGTTTAAACTTTGTTATCCCCTTCTACCGTGAGATTACATTTAGTGTTATTAAATGTAATTTCACGGTAGAAGGGGATAAAAAAGTTTAAAAGTAGAATCCTCCTACATCGCAGCACAGACCTGGAACGAGCTCCCGATCAACTTCAGATGCGCCCCTACTCTGCACATCTTCAGGAGAACCCTCAAGACCTGGCTCTTCGACTGACCAGAGCTGCACCCCCACCCACCCCAGAGCCATGAGACCCTCACGGGTGAGTAGCGCGCAACACAACTCCCTGATTGATTGATTGATTCTGTCCCGCTGTGAGTGCACTGCCTGTCCCTACCCTCTCGTCCTGCTGTGTGTTTACTGAAGGTCCCTGCCCTCCCGCCCGCCCACTGTGAGTGCACTGTCTGTCCCAACCCTTCCATCCTGCTGTCAGTGCACTGTCTGTCCCTACCCTTCCATCCCCCTCTGAGTGCACTGCAGGTCCCGACCCTCCAGCCTCGCTGTGAGTGCACGGTCTGTCCGTACCCTCCTATCCCACTGTGAGTGCATGGTCTGTCCTACCATCCAGCCCGCTCTGTGTGCACGGTCTTTCACTACCCTCCCATCCCGTTGTGAGTGTACTGACTGTCCCTACCCTCCCGTCCCGCTGTGAGTGCACGGTCTGTCCTACCCTCTGGCCCCGCTGTGAGTGCACTGTCTGTCTCTACCCTTCCGTCCCGCTGTGAGTGCATGGTCTGTCCCTATCCTTCCTTCGCACTTTGAGTGCACTGTTTGTCCCTACCCTTCTGTCCCTCGCTGTGAGTGCACTGCAGGTCCCTACCCTCCAGCCTCGCTGTGAGTGCACGGTCTGTCCTACCCTCCGGCCCTGCTGTGAGTGCACGGTCTGTCCCTACCCTTCTGTCCCGGTGTGAGTGCACGGTCTGTCCTTACCCTCCCATCCAACTGTGAGTCACTGTCTGTCCCAACCCTTCCATCCCCCGTGAGTGCATAGTCAGTTCCTATCCTCCCACCCCGCTGTGAGTGCACTGCAGGTCCCTACCCTTCCATCCCACTGTGAGTGCACGGTCTGTCCCTACCCTTCCATCCCACTGTGAGTGCACTGCCTGTACCTACACTCCTGCCTTGCTGTGTGTACACAGTCTGTCCCTACCCTCCCGCCCCGCTGTGAGTGCACTGCAGGTCCCTACCCTCCCACCCCGCTGTGAGTGCACTGCAGGTCCCTACCCTCCTGCCTCGCTGTGTGTACACAGTCTGTCCCTACCCTCCCGCCCCAATGTGAGTGCATTTAGAGACTGGCAGGCTGTACTCCGATCTGCCGGAGCAGCACATAGATGTGCCATGCTCCCCGGGCAGCCACAGTCTACCACATTTAGGGAATTCCGCCGGGCAACGTGGGATCTCTGTCTCTCGAAGGGATCCTCAGTTCTTCTTAAGACACTGACGCTTTGCTGTGCAGGTGCTTTGTTCAATGGAAAATCAAAAAACAGTTGTCCCTGACACCCTGTGTGATGTCTCCTAGCGAGTGTCGGTCATGGATCGCCAGGGTTTATCTAGCAATCCCAAACTGGAATAAAATACACCTGTATATCTGTCCTAAGGAGCAGGTATGGTCTGATGTACTTTGACTGATAGCCCAATGTCAGTGAAGCTGGCAGCGGAGCCACTGGAGGCTGCCCTGGAGAGACCATTGCGATATGCCCGACTATAAATAAAGTGGGGTAACTGAGAGCTGACAGATCTAGTCAGCAGGTGTAGGACAGATATAGTGCTCTGCCATGTTACTGCCCTGTCTGCAAAACCCGAAATAGGGCCCTTACTGTAAGACCTACCCCTCCCATACAATAACATTGGGTTACCTTATTACACTTAATAAGTGCTACCTTTCAATTGGGAGCAAGTGGGAATTTTAAGTTTGGTGTATGAAGACTTCTAAATTGTAATTTAAAACCCTCTTTAATTGAAAAACCTCTTTAATGGATTTTAAGTCACAATTCTGAAAATGCAACTTTTACAAAGCTGCCATTGTCTCGTCCTAACCAATTAGTGCCTGCGGCCTGTATCCTGGGTCACATGACTAGGTGCAGCTAGTAGTTGGTCTTTGTGTATTGCTCCCAGACAGTGAGACAAAGGGGGAATAGGTGTTGGCAAGAGGGACCATCCCTGACTTGATAGGGGGCAGAGCTGTCACCCACCATCTTTGCACATTACAAAGGGCACGCTCACAAAGGGTTTCACATTTTGTGCCCTCAGACACGCATGGGGCAGGAAAGCTGGAAATTCCAGACACCTCTGTGGGTGGAAACCTCCAAAACCTTCTCCTACTTCAAAGCTGGCACCAAGTATAAATATTGGATCCTCGGACTAAACTCTTCAGTACATCTCTAGACCTGTGGAAGACTCAGTAGAAGGACTGCCGTGCTGCTCTCACACCAGAAGGACTGCTACTCTGCTGCCCTGCTTGCTGAGAAAGAAGGCTCTACCCTTCATTCCAGGGTTACAGGACTCCAAGGGCCAGCTGCCTGACCTGCTATTCTGCGCTACAAGCTCCAGAGGCCTCCATGCATCTGCCCAGCTGACCTGCCACCTGGATGCAACGGGGCTTGCATGAGCCCTGCTGGAATGAATTCCTGATCCCCAAGAGGTGCCTCTCAGGTCCTGGACCCTTGGTGTTGCATCAGTTAATTTCCCTCTCCAAGAAAAGGAGAAATCCTGACGTTTTGGGCTTTTACTGACCACGAACAAGCCTGTTCGCACCAAGATCTTGCTGCCTGTGCTGTCCACCAATGCAAGGCCCCGCCAAACCGGACTCTTCACGCCACAGCAACCACCAGCAAAGCCTGACAATGCAAGATCTGCACTTCACGCTACAGCATCAACAGCCCATGGTGACCGCCAATGCGAATCTCCAGCAATGACTGTCTGCGACGCTCGACAGGATCTTCGCGCTACAGCGATGACAGTCCACGATGCACAGCCTGCTTTTTGAAATACATCGACAAGCATCCACGATTCTCCTAGCTCCTGATGTCCCGTCCACTGCAAATGGAACTGTTCGTGCTGGACTTTGAAGGTAACTTTTTCAGCGAGACTAACCTGGTCCCTGTATCCCGCCTGTGGTCTATCACAGTTGGACCGAACTTGTGACTTTCTCCCAGTCTTACACAATCAGAGAACCACGAGTGGCACTTTGTCCTTTAGACGCTAATCTTCCTTGAAATCTTTACAATTGCATATCTCCGGTTCTACTGATTGGATTTTTGTCATTTTGTCTAAAATAATGTATTACATTTTACTCTATTATTCCACATTGGTGTGGGATTTTTCTTGTGGGATGTTTTCACTTTATTACTGTTTGAAGTGCTGCATGCGTACTTTACACATTGCCTCTAAGTTAAGCCTGACTGCTTTATTGCCTAGCTATCAGAGGGTTAAGCACAAGTTAATTTGAGGTTTGCTTATGACTTCATCCAGAAAGGAATTGTGGTTGCAGCTTGAGTAGGGTTTCACCCCCTCAATCAGTACCCCAATTTCCTACACACGTATTCCTATGGCCTGACTGGAGTGTTTCTAGTTCCAGTGTGAATGCGTTTTAAGCCACACTGGACGCATAACTGAGTCTAGTTTCCTCGTCCAAGTGTCAACCTGCTCCATGTACGTCTATAGGTGTATCATTCACCTAGTGTCTATGACACACACACCTGGAGTCCACGACTTCATGTCCCAGTGTCAGTGACTTCCTGTCCCAGTGTCAGTGACTTCATGTCCCAGTGTCAGTGACTTCCTGTCCCAGTGTCAGTAACTTCCTGACAAGGTGTTGGTGTAACTATCTCTTTGTTCCAGTGCTTGAGCTAAAGTACCAGTGTCACTGAGATTTGTTTCCTGTTCTTGCGGCAGTGCAATCCCACACTCTGGTATCGGTGACTTCCTGTACCAGACGGCATGGAGTATGGGCCCTTTCTTAGTGTCATGATCCAGTTATAAAAGTATGAATATTAGGAATAAAAGTGTGGGGCACTAAACAAACTTACCAAAAAAACACAATTTGGAGGAAGTGAGGACAGGAATTGGGAGATTGCTAATTTAACCAAAGTGCACAAATGCAGCAAGGTTACCCCATCTATAGAGTCCACACACATAGCAGCAACCTGCGTTTCAAGCACTATGTGGAAGCAACAATAATAATGAGTCCGGGAAGTCTTTTTTTTTTTTTTTTTTTTTTTTTTTTTTTAAAAACCTTTATTTGTGCATATGAAAAGGACAAATACGGGCCTACAACCATCAGGCCGGCCACAAAACGGTTAAGCACTGAGACACACATTACAACCCCTGTGCGTCAATGGTCAAGATTAGCAACGATTCAGGAGTTATACACTGGAGAGATCCTTGACACCAGGGGAAGGAGAAGTAAAGGTTAATTTTAAGGTTTTCAAAATAATTTTATCGAGGAAAAAGTCAGTAGAGGATAGAACCAAGGAGATTCGAGTCCGCAAGATGGCTTCATCACACGGGAGAGCAGCAGCATCATTAAAACAGCCATAGAAAATCTCAGACAGTGAGGCGATGCAGTTATAGAACAGGATAGTCACATGAGTAAATACGCACCCCTCCAAAGCCGCCCTCACTCAATCCACCCCACACCCGGACCCCGAATCGGAAACAAGTATAGCGCAGAGACATAGAAGAAAGAGGCCCATAGAACCAAAAAGAAAAGGTAATTTACCCCCCCACCCTACACCAATGCGGAGGCTACGGCCTGCCCCCCCCCCCCGGCATAGTGCCTGTCGCCCAATGAACCCGAAATATAGACAAGAGAGAAAGTAGGAATAGAGTAAAGAAAATAAGAAAACAAAGAAGAAAGCGGGGAGGAGCCCACGTAACCTCGGAGCGCCCGAAACCACCGGCCAACTACGTCTCCACACACTAAGAACCCACTACACCCAAAGGCGGTCGTGTGAAGATAACGTGTGACAACCATATAAATGAAGGCAGACAAATCGCGACGAGTGCGCACAACGTATGCAGACAGTTCCAGTCCCAGTCCAGCCCATCCGTGACACCATGGTGATAGAAATCAATCTAGCCCTGGCCCGATCGCGGGCGTAAGATTAGACTAGCCCCCACATGAAGGCCCCGCAGCCCGTGCAGACAAAGACAATATGGCCGCTTGGGAGAAGATGGAGAAGTAGAGTCACAAAATGGCCGCCTATCATCTATTGAGGTCCCCTTGTGCACCATATAAAATCCAGACCTGGCCTGTAAAGTACGGGAGTTCCACATAAAAGAAGCCGTAGGCCACCGTGAACGGTTCCTCGAGGACGTCAGGTGTCGCTCAGCTGGATACTCTTGCGGACGCGGTGAGGCAGGCAACAACAAAGCAGGCAGCAATGAATGGGGAAACAAAGTGTCCACAATTGAGCAGGAGATCGATTGATCCTGGGTGCCGGGAAAGCCAGATGCAGACACCAGTGTAGCACGGTTATACACAGTCGTTGCGTCCCCGCAAGAGGACAGAAGCACTGGCAGACCCACGTCTTGTTGAGAACAAACGGGGCGCTCACGACCCGCAGCCGACAGTATGGAGTCGAACCGCTCACTCAGCGTTTGCAAGCCAACACACAACTGCAGACGAAGGTCCCGCAGGGCAGCCAGAACGGAGCCGCATGTCAGCGGAAGCTGCGCCCCCACAGCGGCAGCAATCCGGGACGGCACTGTGGAGCTGGAGTCTGATAGAGGGAGGGCGAAGCGGGCGAGACCGGAGCATCGCCCCCCAGCAGCGAGCAGGCAATCAACGCCATGTTTTACCGCTGAGCGGTACAGCGGCCAGGGGGGGGGGTCGTAACAAGGAGGCAATTCCACGCAGGTCTGCGCCGCAACAGGTGAAAGCCAACAGTCGCTTCCCCTCCCTCGGACTCTCTTTGCAGCCGACTAGGCAATAGAAGAAGGGGGTCCGCAGCCTTCCACAGCGCGGGCCACAGAGCGAAGCAGGCGACCCGCCACACCGGGGCTTACCCTATAACTCCAGCCCGTCAGGTGAAAGGTGAAGGAGGTGTCCGGGCGTCTCTCCCCCGGCTCATCTGGCGACAATCCGTGGTATGAGGCGGGATCGGGGCCGCGGGGCTCAGATTTGCGCCGGGGGTCCAGTGACTGCGGAGCTTCCAGGGGGCCGGCCAAGGCCACAATAGAGCAGGGGTCCAGCGCGGAGAACAAAGGCACCAGGAACTCCGGCATCCGGGCGGGCTCAGACTCCGGGAAAGCGGCGGCGCGGTCAGCGCGTCGTCGCGCACGTTGCACCTCGAAAATCGGCGAGGATAGGAATCAGGATGATAGTCCGAGGCCAAGGGCCGGCGGAGCCGGGCGCTCAAGCGTCTGCTCCGGTCGCCATCTTGGCTCCTCCCCTCGAGTCCGGGAAGTCTTATCTTGCACTGGGAAAGATCTGCAGCATTTTAGGTACAAATAAGAGGCGAGTTGTGTTATTCAGAGCAGATCCTGAGCTTTGGCCAAAATGCCTCTTTCCCCGGATCAGGAATGCAGCCTGCTCACAAGGACTATGGACTATTGGATTCATGTAAGGGCTCAATACTTCACCTCATAAAAACAAGCAACGAAAAAGCCAATTTCCAAGCAATAGATGCTGGCCTTTTGAATTTGCAATGCTTATTTTGTTTGTAAATGGTTTTCATACGAAGGCACGCATTGTATGAAAATAAGCATTGTTTGAAAGCCAAAATGTATATTTTTCATGTAAAAGCACACATTGCATTAGCAGTCCCTGGCATTGTGCTGATGTGCACGTTGTGCAAGAGTAGAATGCCGTCACACCGCCACGTGAACCAATGGCGGAAATGGACTGACCCTGTAGGTAGCATAAACAAATGATGGACGGAATGCTGAATAAATCATACATTCACCCCCAGTCGAGAGATCTGGGTTAAATCCATTGTTTTTTTGCTCACGATGCCACCCCAGTTTAGATCCAGCCATATGCAAATCAGTCTTGACCCTGTGCCTCATGGGTATAGTCCAGACCGAACTACCAAGCCAGGTCCTACCTGGGCCGGAAACAAGCATCCTGGGACCGGTTTCTGGATATTACCCTTCATCAGCCAGGCTAGCTTGAATCCAGTGGCACAGTGAGCAAGGGACCCACGTCTGGGCATACCCATCCCACTTAGGGTGAAAAGTGCTACGCAAACAAATGATGGACGGAATGCCGTAGGCAGCCTCACCAGTCTTATTCAGCTGGAATATGACCTTTTGGGGCAACCACCTGATTTACTGGGACATTATTTGAAATTGTGCTTTGGACTTCAGTCTGCAGAAGAGGGTGTCTGAAGGCAGCTCTTCGGTAGGAGGATCCGAAATATGCCTTCTCCAAATACTGACAAAAACCGCTAAGTGTTCCTCAGTTGGCTCCGACATAGTGATCCACGGAGTCATATGGAGGGTTTGAAGCTCATTCAGGGTGGAAATCAGAGCCCTAACATACACCGAAGATCTAAAGGAGAAGAAAACCAAGAAGGTCTCAAAATGTATTTCTTAGAAAACTATCTATACTAGGGAACCAATGCAAGTCTACCCTGTGAGAAGTTGGCCTGGCATATGCTGGTCACTAGTTATAGTGGCCACCTTGCACAAGTACAATTCGACTCTTTTGGTAGATAGGTTTAAGACAACCTTTTAAAGAAAGCTATCCTAGTGGTAGCTGTGGAGAGCAGCCTTCAGGCTAAGTCTCTGAGGAATGTAAAGCAGCTTGTTTTACCTTATAATCTCTTGAATTACCAAATGAAAGGACACCACACAGGTATATATATAAAATATATATGTATTTATTTCTAGACACACTCTACTAATCTCTTTATGAGATTAGAAGTCAGGAACATATGCACAAATCAATGTTTCACAACAAATTAAGCACTTATGTGGCTGGGGCCCTAGGGGCGTACCAGACCATATACTAAAAAAGAGGTATAAGAAGAACGACTTGAGAAGGGAGAAGGCCTAAGGTCTTCAGAAGCGCTGGGGCCTCACTAATCCACCCAAGGCAGGTAAGTAAAGAACCCACGGAGACGCATGCAGTGTGAGAACACAGCCGCGGATCCTAATAGACTTCAATGGAGCAAGTCGCGGTTGGAATTTTAAAAGTTTTAGGCTACTTCGGGAGAGTCTACAAGCAAGTCACTTACAGGGTAAGTAGTTCTAGAGCCAACACACACAGGAGCACACGAGTTACCTCACCCAGGGAAGCCGGGTGCATAGGTGTCTTTTGGTGTCGGGTCGCGTGACTGATAGGTCGGGTGACTGATAGGTTTATATGTGTGTGTAAGGAGAGATATAGGGAACCTATATCTCAGTGAGGAGTGCTAACACTACCTCACCCAGGCTGCAGTAGCAAGCCTGTGGTGTCAGATTTAGTCTGCTTTCCAGGGGTGGCATAATGCATGCCTCAACCCCTGGTAGGCCTGTGAAGTACCTTTGCCCTTGGTACCTAAGATACCATATACTAGGGGCTCATAAGGTACCACAGTATCCAATCACTAGTGCATCTAATATGCACTCCATGTCATTTAAGGGAGTAAGCAGATAGGCTGGGGTCCTGAATAGCAGGATCCCAGCCAGACTAGTCAAAAACCATCAAAACACCAGGAAAAAAGTGGGGGCAACCATGCAGTCAGATTCCACCTTCCTACATACCCACTGTCGCCATGACCTAATAAAAGCAGAGACGGAGCGATCTCATAAGGATGAATCAATGTAGGATTGGATCCATGGGAGGTTGGATCCACGCACGGTTGGATCCACATAAGGTTGGATCAAAGTGTGGTTGGATCCCTGTAGTGTTGGATTCATGTGAAGTTTGATCCATGTTGGGTTAGATCCACATGTGGTTGAATCCATGTAGGGTTAGATCCATGTAGGGTTGGATCCATGTGAGGTTGGATCCATGTGAGGTTGGATCCATGTGAGGTTGGATCCACGCAGGGTTAGATCCACACAGTGTTAGATCCACATAAGGTTGGATCCATGTGAGTTTAGATCCATGTAGGGTTGGATCCATGTGATATTGGATTCATGTGAGGTTCGATCTATGCAGGGTTTGATCCATGTGAGGTTAGATTTATGTAGAGTTGTATCTATGTGAGGTTGGATCAATGTGAGGTTTAATCAATGTGAGGTTGAATCAATGTGAGGTTGGATCAATGTGAGGTTGGATCAATGTGAGGTTGGATCCATGTGAGGTTGGATCCATGTGAGGTTGGATCCAAGTATGGTTGAATCCATGAGAGGTTGGATCCAAGTAGGGTTGGATCCATGTGAGGTTGGCTCCATGTGAGCTTGGATCCATGTGAGGTTGGATCCATGTGAGTTTGGATCCATGTGAGGTTGGATCTATGCAGGGTTTGATCCATGTGAGGTTGGATTCATGTAGAGCTGTATCCATATGAGGTTGGATGAATGTGAGGTTGGATCCATGTAGGGTTGGATCCATGTGAGGTTGGATCCATGTGAGGATGGATCCATGCAGGGTTGGATCCATGCAGGGTTGAATCCATATCGGGTTGGCTCCACATAAGGTTGAAATCCATGTAAGGTTGGTTCCACGTAAGGTTGAAATCCATGTAAGATTGGTTCCACGTAAGGTTGAAATCCATGTAGGGTTGGATCCATGTGAGGTTAGATCCATGTAGGGTTTGATCCACAGGAAGGTGGAGGGACGCAGGGCGGATCCACGTGATAGTGGAGTCACGTAGGGTTAGATCCATGAAGGGTTGAATTCATGTGCGGTTGGATCCATGCAGGGTTGAAATCCATGTTGGGTTGGGTCCACGTAAGGTTGAAGTCTAGGTAGAGCTGGATCCATGTGAGGTTAGATCCAAGTGAAGTTGGATCCATGTAGAGCCTGATCCACCTAGGGTTGGATCCACTTGATGGTGGATTCAAATACAGTTGGATCCACGTGAGGGTGAATTGACATATGGATGGATCCACATGAGGATGGATTTACATAAGGTTGGATTTATGTAGGGTTAGATGCAGGCAAGAGTTGGATCCACACATGGTTGGCTCCACGTACAGCTGGATACACGTACGTTGGATCCACAGGAAGTTTCTGTTAACTTCCATCAGTGAGTTTAGGATGGCATGGTGGGACTGTGGCCGAGACAGTGAACGGTGTAGAAGATATGCCGAGCACAAAGATGACCTACATTGTGCTATTCACATTTGCTAAGTACATCAACGTAAATTTTTACTGAGACCAATCGAACAAAGTGTTTGCGACTGTAGCAGCATTGCTGACTCATGGTTAAATAGAGAACACATACAGTAGCTGGCTCGATTGCCAAAAGTGAAAAAACTGGCACAAGGAAAGAGGACTTTTTACAACATTAGATCAAATCTGTGGCTTTTTTTATTTTTTAAATAATCGAGTCCATGCTAGCAGAGGGGAGTTCTTTCTTGCAAACACAATTATTTATTTTTAATCAATTTAATTATTCAATTAGAATTTTCAGATTTCAGTGCCTCTTGATCTTTTGCCGGTGTTCCCTGTTCGTGGGCATTCTTCATGTGCCAGGGGCCAGTGTCACTGTCAGGGTGCCAGTCCCCAGCATGTGCAGATCGCACTGTTGATACTGTTGGTACAGTAAGTAAGAGAGCTGAACTCACTTGCTTCAAGTTGAGGGTAAAGACTGGGACACTGGGCGTGTCACGCATCCCCTGTGCACAGGAGGAGGACCTCAGATGGCGCTGGCTCAACACATGTGATGACTCAAGGGCAGAGTCCAGTGCCCGGGACCCAGAGACCTAGTAAACCTGATCATGTGACAGAACTGGATGTGCATGACACCAAAAGGTCACTGAGCCACAGGTGGGCTGACCTAAACAGGGATGGCAGATGGACTGGCCTCAGTGCAACTGGGAGGGGCCCTCAGGACACTCTGACTCACAGCAAAAGTGAAGTGTTTGCATGAGAGGTTTACAGAAGAGATAAGGCAGCCCCCCCCCCCAAACTCCTTCAGTGGAGAGCTTGAGAACATGGCTTTTCTGAAAGATGTGCAGTACTGCAGCACAGCATCTCATCGGCATGACTCAGGAACCCCTACCTCGGGTTGAAAGTCCCTGGCGCAGTCACCACGTACCACCTGCTCCTCATATTATAGGTCTGCTTAACTCAGTATGTTTTCCTGGGTGGAGTCTCATGTCACATGGCCTGTGGGATGCATGTCTGCAGGTTGCTCAACAGGTTCTTGGACCATGGTGGGTGAAAGGAGTACGTCCAGATGGTTGCTTTTTTTATCATGTTCACTTGTGAGTCCACCTGACCAGTGTCATTACGCATTTTCAATTTTGTGCATGTGATTGCTTGTGAAGGTGTCCTCCTGGCACTAGAAATCCTGTTATAGAGCCTGTTGCGTGACCTTCACACAGCCATGTCAAAGCTCTTTCCTAAATGTAAGACCATCACCAAGAGCAGTCCCAGGGAGGGGGTCCCAGATGTCAGCAACTAGAGAGGAGAAGAGCCGATCTACCAGGTGCAGTTTCCTAATATCTAGTACCCCAAGAAGCCAGTTTACTAATCTCTGGCCACTAGAAGGCAGCTTCCTAACCTCTGTTACCCCTCAAAGGCAGTTTACTAATCTCGTATACCCCTAGAAGGCAGCTTGCTAATCTCTGGCACCCCTAGAAAGCACCTTCCTAATCTCTTGCACCCCTCGAGGGCATCTTCCTAATCTCTGGCACCCCTAGAAGACACCTCTGATAACCCTCTAAAGCAGCTTCCTAATCTCTGATAACCCTCGAAGGCAGCTTCCTGATCTACGGCATCTCTAGAAGGCAATTGACTAATCTCTGGCTACTAGAAGGCATCTTCCTAATCTCCAGCAACCCTAGAAGGCAGTTTCGTAATCTCCGGCACCCCTAGAAGACACCTTCCCAATGTCTGGTACCCCTATAAGGCAGTTTCCTAATCTCTGGCACTCCTAGAAGGCATCTTCCTAATCTCCATCAACTCTAGAAGGCAGTTTCCTCTACTCTGGCACCCCTAGAAGACACCTTTCTAATCTCTGGTACACCTAGAAGGCAATTTTCTAATCTCTGGCATTCTTAGAAGGCATTTTCCTAATCTCTAGTACCGTAAAAGGCCTCTTCCTAATATCTCTGGCACCCGAGAAGGCATCCTCCTAATCACTGGGACCCCTAGAAAGCACCATCCTAATCTCTGCTAACCCTAAAAGGCAGCTTCCTAGTCTTCGATACCCTTCAAAGGCAGCTTCCTAATCTCTGATAACCCTTGATGGCAGCTCCCTAATATCAGTCACACCTAGAAGGCACTTTCCTAATCTCTGTCACCCCAAGAAGGCAGCTTCCTAATCTCTTAGACCCCTAGAAGGCAGTTTCCTAATCTCGGAAACCCCTATAAAACAGCTGCTTGCTAATCCCTGACACCTCTAGAAGGCAGCTTTCTAATCTAATCTCTGGCCCCCTAGAAGGCAGTTTCTAAAACTACGCCACTGCTACAAAGGCACCTTGCAAATTTCTGCCACCCTAGACTGTAGCTCCCTAATCTCTAGTACCCCTAGAAGGCACCTTCCTAATCTCTGGCACCCCTAGAAGGCACCTTCCTAATCTCTGACACCCCTAGAAGACACCTTCCTAATCTCTGGAAATCCTAGAAGCATTTTCCTAATCTCTGGCATCCCTCGAAGGCAGCTTCCGAATCTCTTGTACCCCTAGAAGGCATCTTCCTAATCCGCTGGCACCTGAGGAGGCACCTTCCTACTCGCTGGCACCCTAGAAGGCACCTTCCTAAATGCAGGCACCCCTAGAAGGCACCTTCCTAATCACTGGCACCATAGAAGGGACTTTCCTAAACGCTGGCACCCCTAGAAGGTACCTTCCTAATCTCTGGCACCCCTAGAAGTCATTTTCCTAATCTCTGGCACCCTAGAAGGCACCTTCCTAAAAGTTGGCACCCCTAGAAGGCACCTTCCTAATCTCCTGGCACCCTTAGAAGTCATCTTCCTAATCTCTGGCACCCCTCAAAGGCAATTTACTAATCTCTGATACCATTAGAAGGCAGCTTCCTAATCTCTGGCATCCCTCGAAGGCAGTTTACGAATCTCTTGTACCCCTAGAAGGCATCTTCCTAATCTCTTATACCCCTAGAAGGCATCCTCCTAATCACTGGCACCTGAGGAGGCACCTTCCTAATCGCTGGCACCCTAGAAGGCACCTTCCTAAATGCTGGCACCCCTAGAAGGCACCTTCCTAATCACTGGCACCATAGGAGGGACTTTCCTAAATGCTGGCACCCCTAGAAGGTACCTTCCTAATCTCTGGCACCCCTAGAAATCATTTTCCTAATCTCTGGCAACCTAGAAGGCACCTTCCTAAAAGTTGGCACCCCTAGAAGGCACCTTCCTAATCTCCGGCACCCTTAGAAGTCATCTTCCTAATCTCTGGCACCCCTCAAAGGCAATTTACTAATCTCTGATACCATTAGAAGGCAGCTTCCTAATCTTTGATACCCCTCAAAGGCTGCTTCCTAATCTCTTGTACCATTAGAAGGCAGCTTCCTAATCTCTTATACCCCTAGAAGGCATCTTCCTAATCTCTGGTATCCCTCGAAGGCAGCTTCCTAATCTCTTATACCCCTAGAAGGCATCTTCCTAATCTCTGGTATTCCTCGAAGGCAGCTTCCTAATCTCTTGTACCTGTACATGGCATCTTCCTAATCTCTGATACCATTAGAAGGCAGCTTCCTAATCTTCAATACCCCTTAAAGGCAGCTTCCTAATCTCTTATACCCTGGAAGGCATCTTCCTAATCACTAGTACCCCAAGAAGGCATTTTCCTAATCTCTGGTACCCCTTGAAGGCAGTTTCCTAATCCCTGTACCCCTCTAAGGCAGCTCCCTAATCTCTGGCACCCTCCAAAGGCATCTTCCTAACCTCTTATATCCCTAGAAGGCAGCTTTATAATATTTTATACCCCTAGAAGACATCTTCCTAATCTCTTATACTTCTAGAAGGCATAGTCCTAATCTCTTTACCCCTCGAAAGTATCTTCCTAATCGCTTATACCCCTCGAAGGCAGCTCCCTAATCTCTGGCACCCCTCAAAGGTAGCTTCCTAATCTCTGGCACCGCTCGAAGGCTGGCTGTATAAAGGAAGGGGCCTCCCCAATATAAAGAAACAGATACAGTGGCTCTGAAACACTGAAACTTTGGGGAGAAACCCAAAACCTTAGTACTCCAAGGAAGCCTTAGTAAAATATGAGCTGCTGCATTCTCCACTAAGTGGCGGGGAAGCGCTGTGTTAGAAGGGACCCCAATGAGAAGGGATTGGCAAAGTGTCAAGAGGAGAAGCCAAGAGAATACTATAGATTGAGAAGGAAAGGGAGAATACTCCTCAAATTTTTCATTTTAGATGGTAAAAACAAGAGGCAGAGTCCGTAGTCACCTGTGGAATCAGAATTAATTTGTCCATCAAAGTACACCCCCAGGTTTCCTCCTGCCTGTATGAGGACACTGGGCTAAAGTGCCTGGCCACCAGGTGTCGGCAAAACCTAGGGGGAACCCATCACAGCCAAACCTCAGTTTACCTGTATTTAACCTCAGGCAGATATAGCTCCTCCAGTAATATACTGCTGTAAGGCACTACGAAAGCTACTGTGTGCCAGGTCAGTGTTCCCAGGATAAGCAGAGTGTCGGCAGTGGAGCACACGGAGGGCACCTTAAAGATTGTAAGGAGTCAGGCCACTGGGGCCATAAAGAGTTTTAACAGGGCAGGGCTTAGCGAATAGCCATTGAGCACTGCCCAGGACACCCACTACAGCAATTAGGTATGAGGTCATAATGGCCATCTGAATGTGGTCTGATAAAAAGGTTGGAATCCAGTTCATCATCTTCCCTCGGATCCCTGTCCCACCCAGTCTATTCATGAGAGTGAGTGGCACTTGCCATTGAACGTCATGGAGAGATCATGAAGGATTTCGGCTACTGTGATTCAATGAGAGCTGTGTGGCACTTGGCGCAGAAGGCTCTGAAGAGATTGAGGAGAATCTAGGCTGTTATGACTCCCATGACAGCCAAATGGCGTATGGTGTCAAATGACATGGAGAGTTCGTGGAGGGTCTAGGCTCCTATCACACCCACGAGAGCCGGGTGGCAGATGGTGTTCGGAGGCCATGGAAAGATCGAGGAGGGTCTAGGCACCTATGACTCCTATGAGAGGACCGTGGCACTTGGTGTTGAAGGACCTCGAGAGATCGAGGAGGATCTAAGCTCCTATGATTCCCATGAAAGCATTGTGACACATGGTGTAGAAGGACATTGAGAAATCGAAGAGGAGCTAGGCTCCTATGACTCCCACGAGAGCCGCGTGGCACATGGTGTTCGGAGGCCATGGAGAGATCGAGGAGGGTCTAGTCTCCAATGACTCCCACGAGAGCAGCGTGGCACAAGGCGTCGAAGGTCGTGGAGAGATCGAGGAGGATCTAGTCTCCTACGACTCCCATGAGAGCAGCGTGGCACAAGGCGTCGAAGGCCGTGGAGAGTTTGAGGAGGATCTAGGTTCATATGATCCCTGTCCCACCTAGTCTTTTCACGAGAGGAGTGTGGCACTCCAGCTTCAGACCAGCAAGCAGCCATCAGGAGGTCAGGCTCTCACTGCCAGACCTTCAGCCCCCTGGCTCACAAGCACGCTGACAGAAGCTAATGGGCTTGTAAGCTGTTAGAGTAGATCTGGTGGTGTGAGTACCCCCCCCCCCCTCCCGCCCCCCCAGGCTAAACGCGTACACCCTGATGCCTTCTAACGCTCCAAAGAGAGGGAAGCCAAGCACATTCATAGTTCTACCCATCTTGCTTGGCCAGGGACTTCTGGAGCCCCCCACTAAAGTGTGAATGAGGAACATTAGAGAGTTTTTTGTGTCATAAAACATTAAAATTGCTATTTATGACGTCTTTGACTGATGGGGCTTTGAGATGGGAGGGGGTGAGGGGCAGTGGGGTGACAAATGGAACCAGAGTCTGAAGTAATCCAGAAGGTTAAGAGCCCATTATTAGTCTGTGAAGTGAAAGTGAAATGAAAGCGAAGTGAAGGAGAAGGTGAAAGTGAAGTGAAAGTAAAGTGAAAGTGAGGGTGAGGTGAAAGTGAAGTGAATATATGTATACTGCAGAAAAAATGAGTTTCAGGTCCTTCAGGAACGAAGCATCATGGCGGGAAAAAGCCTTTACTACGCAACCGTTAGAACGCATGCCAATACATCGCATGACGTTGCAACGAAAAAGGTGTGATGCACTGGGTAGAAGGTGTTGGATTTAACTTCAACACCTTCCCTACTGTTGCACACACTGGAGTTGGAATAGAAAATGTATCTATTCCAACTTCCAGAGCTCCCCGACGGAAAGTCGATGTAAAGGTTGCCATTGCAACGGCATGCGATGTAACGTCACATACTCATCATGGGCCAGAGTGGTCAGTGAAAAGGCCAGACTGGAGGAGGAAGCACACGCTCCACATGGAGGAAGAGAGAGCTTAGATGTTGTTGACAAACAGAATGGTCTTGAGTTTCTTCCTAAACATCATAAACTTTTGCTCCTGAACGCAGTGTTAGTGGAAGCGAGTTTCAATTCTTCTTCCGTCACCACTGTGAAGGAGCGACGGCGACCTCATTCTTGCTTTTTTAAATTGTGGGATGGTGATCTCATGCCCCTATCGATATCTCAGTTCTCTTGTAGGTTGATACTATGAGAACAGAGAAGGCAGAGAAGATGTTTGCATCTGATCTTTTTACGACAAAGACAGAGTGCTATGAATTGGCATCTCTTGGACCCCGGGAGTCCTTGTAACTTCACCAGTTCACGGGCGATATGCATACACTTATTCAAAGCTAAAACCTGCCTGGCTGCAGCGTTTCAAGGAGTTGTTGTTTGTGCAGAAGATACTTGGGTAACCCTACAAAAAGAGAATTACAGTCCACGAGCCTGGACAGGATGAGCGCATGAATCATATCTTTCCTGGAAGGGGCAGGGACAGAAGGGAGAATCTTTCTAATGACCTTAAGAAGCCTAGAACCTGTCCTGCAAGTTAACTTAACGTGTTCCTTGAAAGGCAGGTGGGGCTGCAGCCAAACTCCCAGATTACGAGCCTGAGGGGGTGAGGCTTCAAAGGATTCCGCGGCCACTGTTGCGACCGGGCTGCATCATTTGTGTATCATCGGCACAAAAATAAAAAGAGATGCCAAAAGATTTTAGTTTAGTCTAGTCAGAGGAGCGACATACATGTTGAAAAGAGTGGGTTCAACCCTGATCCCTGGGGGCTCAGTAGGAATAAACTTGGGCGTTGACCTACATTTAACCAGGGCTCCTGCATGTGTTCTATCAGCAACAAATGATGCAAACGCAGCAAGCACTGAACCGCCAAGGGCAGCTGAGGCCAACCTCTGTAATCCGGAGGAGTGGGCGATCGTACCAAAGTTGAGAGAAAAGAATAACCCCTTTCATCTTGGAGTACCTGCCTTGCAATACAGAAATGGAGGAGAAAGAAAGTGTTTTGTAAATAATTTAGAATGGCTATATGATCTGACCAGGGCTTATTTTTTTAAATGAGCCTGGTCCCCAAACTTTATTTCAGAAGGGTGAGCAAGAGAGGGTGTGGCCCATGGTGGAGGGCCTTACCTTCACCTCCTTTA
Source organism: Triturus cristatus (assembly GCF_964204655.1). Classification (NCBI taxonomy): domain Eukaryota; kingdom Metazoa; phylum Chordata; class Amphibia; order Caudata; family Salamandridae; genus Triturus; species Triturus cristatus. Next base: position 1,176,438,521 of record NC_140580.1, on the reverse strand, counting down.
CATCACGTCATCTCCTGGAAGCTGGAGAGTCAGTGCCACCAACAGCCCCGGAAGCTTGGGTAGCTGTCCTCCTAGCTCTACATTCGGCCTGGCAAGACAGCAGCATGCACACCATATCGGGGGGAGCCCAAAGTCCTTTTATTTCCATTAAAGTTTGCAGAAATAGAATAAGGGTGGCCAACAGGACCACTGTGCTGACTCTCCTTCTAATTCGTGGACCACTGTGGAACTAAAAAAGAGACTGCCTGTAGATAAAGGCAGCAGCAGATCGGGACCAGGACAGTGTGGGAGGGGGTTAAGAGTCCCGGCACTCACAGGCACAAGTTAAGGACTGCATTTTGCCAAGCAACCGGGAGATGCATAAGCCGAAAACAGCCGATTAATGAGAAGCTCAGCCTGAGAGGAAGAAGGATGCTGCTTTAGCCAGTCCGTGGTTCCACGCGGACCGCTTCGCAGCCGCAGACACGCAAGAAAGGAAGCAAAAGATACACAATTGATGGACGGAATGCAGAACAAATCAAAACATGCACCCCCAGTCAAGAGATCTGGGTTAAATCCATCATTCTTTTGCTCACCATGCCACCCCAGTTTAGACCTGGCCATATGCAAATCAGTCTTGACCCTGTGCCTCATGGGAACAGTCCAGCCCGAACTGCCAAGCCAGGTCCTCCCTGGAACCAGAAACAAGCATCCTAGGACCGGTTTCGGGGTTTCACCCCTCTTCAGCTTGGATAGCTCGATTCCAGTGGCACAGTGAGCCCAGGACTCACGTCTGGGCATACCTGGCGCACTTAGGGCGAGAATGCAAAAGATACACAATTGTTGGACAGAATGCAGAACAAATCAAAACATTTACCCCCAGTCAAGAGATCTGGGTTAAATCCATCATTCTTTTGTTCACCATGCCACCCGAGTTTAGACCTGGCTATATGCAAATCAGTCTTGACCCTGTGCCTCATGGGAACAGTCCAGCCCAAACTGCCAAGCCAGGTCCTCCCTGGACTGGAAACAAGCATCCTAGGACCGGTTTCGAGGTTTCACCCCTCTTCAGCCAGGATAGCTTGATTCCAGTGGCACAGTGAGCCTGAGAGGAAGAAGGATGCTGCTTTAGCCAGTCCGTGGTTCCACGCCGACCGCTTCGCAGCCGCAGACGTGTAAGAGAGGAAGACACCAGGTAGACGCCGCCGACCTGCTGCCCTGACCGCGGGGGTCCCTGCACTGCATCTGCAAGCCACGGGCGGCAGGGAGTCAAGTGGACTCGAGCGAAGCACAGCGTGGCTCTCTCGCTGCCTTGCATCGCGTTTCCCCAACTCCTAAGAGCTGCAGTGGCAGCGCCGGCACGGGGAGCACTGTCCAGGTGAGCCGGGCAGCAGGTAGATAGGTACCACCACGACATACAGCGGCATACAGCACACAGCAAAAGGCAAGCGATGGCGGTCCAATCAGATCGGGTGCAGCCAGTGGCCCGCCCTGTGAGCACCGCTTGCCTCACGCTCCCCTGCCATCCGGCTGGGAATATTCCCACAATCACGTCTCCTCCAAAGGCCATATCCTTGCAATACCACAGCATTATCAAACGAAGCAACTCCACCAGCAGAAGCAACTCCACCAGCAGAAGCAGACAAACGCAAAGTGAGTGACGTGGAGTGACGTGGACCACCTGGGCAGTTGGTGGAGCACCCCGGAATCCAGATACCAGTCCTAGGACCCGGTTCAGCTGTATCGACAGCAGTCTAAGGTGCAAGCCACATCGACAGCAGCCGAATGTGGGGACCAACAACAGTAGATACAATTCCCCACCACCTGTTACCACCCCGTTACTATTTCTTCAAACCCTGGCAAGTCTAGCAAAACAATAAACCCACTGTGACCAATTACTCCACAGAAACATCTGGCCGGTCAGCCTCTCAGCAAAACAGCTAAGCTCTAACAGCGCTTCACTTAGCAAAATGGACCCCAAAAGAAAGGGCCAACTGCCTACGGCCCGAGGAAATGGCCAATAGTCATTCTTCCATCAAAAGGATTACGAGGAGTAAATCACGAACAGAAAGCTTTAACGAAATGCCTCAAGACGCAGAACAATGGGGGGTCGATCAGATATTTCTTCAAGAAAAACGGCACTCCCAGCACCAACCAGAGCACCACTAAGGGTGGGCAAGTGCACAAAGCCCAGGACACACCATATCAAGGCTATGAGCCATGTATCACTCAAGAGAGCAGTTCCGGGGGGGGGATAAAAGGGGGCGGGCGTGAAAGGGGGGGGGGGGACTAGCGGCTGTCAGGAATGGTCGCTTTCTGAAGCGGCTCCGTAGCCCTCGCCTAAACATCCGCCAAAAGTTCCCCATGACATCGGAGAACTCTCCCTAAACCCAGTCTGGTACTGTGGACCAACTCGTGAGACTCACCGGTCCGGCACTCGGCCGCTGACGGCACCCGGACTGCAACGAGCCGAACGACCCAACATGGCGGCCGGACAGCAATAGATCGGCTAGCGCCGGTTGGGACTCAAGACCAAGACACCCCGGCCCCAGGCAAGGAGGAGAGCAGAACGTGGGGCCATTGCACCCCCAGAGGACCTCCGGTGCATGTTTTCGCTGCAGCGCCACTCGGGTGCAGCTGCAAGGGGGAACGGAGAGGTGACGCAGCTGCACTCCATCTACGACGGAGCCTGTCTGGGGTCCAGCATATTCGAGGCCCCCGGCTTTAAGGCCTACCCACGGAGCCAGCAAGACCCCAGGGCGTCCCCTGAAAATCGTCATGCCTGAGGTGAGAGGGAGCTGATAGAGAGCCAAGGGGGCGGACGGACGTTCGAGTGCCCGCCGGCGCACATTCCGAAAGGAGGGCTGGTGAGATTGCTGGGACTACACACAACCCCAGACGCAAGGCCTCTTCCAGTGACGAAGCAGGTTGGTGGCCACTCCGACCCTTCCGGGAGTTATCAGAGATAATTCTGCATAGACACACATGGGATAGGCGCCGATTGCTTGCAACTTCCTCAAACTCCCTGTTCAATCCGCACGTTGCTAAGGGCCTGGGGGACACTAAACAGCTCGACCCAGACGAGGCCTATCCTGAGAGGCCTCTCATGCACACCTATACGGCGGGTGAAAAAGCGATCTCTAACCCGCCTAAAACGACACAGCGGCAGTTGGACCCTTGATTTTGGATCAAAAGCACACAGCGCGGGGCTGCTGGGCGAAGCACCCCTTCTATTCTGTGGCCTCACCTGGGCCTCGGTCACGACGAACACGCCTCGACCATCAATTAGGGTGCCTTGGTGTTGGAAGTATCAGGGCCTCCCTAGAGGATTCTTGCAAAGCTGGTCCCAGGTCTCGGAGGCTCCGGTCCACCACAGCGGCGTACCCATTTTCTCCGACCCGGTGAAGCCACCTGGAACACCGATAGGCCGGCGAGGGGAACATCCTTCTTCCCCACGTAGGCGGCGGCCATTACAGGTGTGTTTTTCCATATAACCAAACCCCCTGTCTCGACTTTGGCACTGATGGCGGGCAATAGAACTTAAATCTCAAGCCCAAAAACAATTGGCAAAGTTTGCATGGAATAAACAAGGAGTGGACGACGAGATGGCATCAGACGGAGACTCCAAAACCTCACAACCTCGCCCTCCAGCTAAAGCTCTCACTCTGGAGGACGTTATGGAGGACATAGAAGGGGTGCGGACATCTCTGGAAACTCGAATAGACTCGGTCAACATTGAAGTAACCCTTCTATGAGCAGACCTGAAGAAGATGGACTCTAGGGTCAAAGAAGTGGAGACTGCCACAACGGCCCTTATGTCCGAAACCTCTACCCTTCAGCAACAAGTTGCTCATCTCCAGACGCAGCAACAAAAAATGGGGGAGCTTCTGGATGACTATGAGGAAAGGGCGAGATGTAATACCATCCGCATCCTTGGAGTGCCTGAAAAAATGGAGGGCAATATCAAAGGGGATGATGGACGGAGTGTAGACCTCTTCGTAGAAGACTTTATACTTATTCAACTCCAGCCTAAACGCCTCTCTAGCTACTTCTCTATCGAAAGGGCCCACAGAGTCCCCAGGGGACGTCCAAAACCCAGGGCTAGCCCACAGCCGATAATTGCAAGGGTTTTTAATTTTCGAGACAGGGACGTTATTTTACAGACTGTAAGGACCAGACCCCCATTAAAAATCGATAACGCAAGTATCACAATTTTTCCGGATTTCACCGTCGCAGTTCAGGCACGGCGGTGCAGCTTTACTGACGTTAAGAAAGCCCTCCAAGATAAAAATATTAAGTATGTCATGCTTTCCCCAGCCAAACTGCAGGTGGAATCAGATGGCAAGACTTGGTTTTTCCTGTCCCCAGAGGGAGCCTGGGATTGGCTGGAAGGGTGGGCCGAGTGGGGAAACAATCAGATGGCCGCAATAATGGGGGCACAGGCACCAACCAACGGGCCCCGCCTGTAACGACAGAGCAACATTCAAAAGGAGACTCCGATGGGGCACACTGACTTTAGTTATCAGATCCTGGAACTTTACTCTATGTGTCTTATTGCAATATGACTCTGCCTGTTCGGCGACTTCTATCCTTCATGTGACAATTTTCTAGGCGCTCGTTGCCACTAGCCGGTCAGATGGGCGCCAAGCAGTTCTGAGCATACGCCCCGCGACCTCCAATCTACCATGAAACCTGCATAAGGACTGGGCTACATTGAACAGTATCTAATTGTACTATGAAACCACGACATTGGTAAGGCGGGGGTAGGAGGTGGGTAGCCAAGCACCCCGCAAATGGATGGGTGGGCGAAAGGCACTCTGCCTTGTTGGGGAGTGGACAGTTCAGATTCCGGGGGCAGGGAGGGGGGTTGTGATGGGGGATAGGAGGGTAGTTGGGGTTTTGAGAGTTAGTATATTTTCTGCACAGAACATCCTGGGTGGCATGACGGCACCAACCCACAGTGCTTTTAAAAAGAGAGAAAGGGACCCACAGTGCTACAACTCAGGGTCTATCAACTGATCGGAGGGGTGGGTCGGGTGAGGTCCCAATAATACTGTCGACACACATCACTCTTCGGGAAAAGGCCTCGCATATGGGCCTTCAGTACTGGCACAGCAATTTACGACTGATTTTTCTACTGACCAATTATGACAGATGTTAAAGAGCTGAGACTATCCACAATGACGTGGAATGTGAACGGCTTAGGTAGCAAAATAAAAAGAGGGGTAGTCCTACAATACCTTAAACGACACTCACCAGACTTGGTTCTATTACAAGAGACACACCTAGTAGGTAACAGTTGTAAAGCTCTCCACAGATGGGGTTACAAACTTATAGTCCATGCTGGGTTTACTTCGGGATCTAGGGGAACGGATATTCTTATCAGCAAGACCTGGCCCTTATACCTACCCAAACTTGGGCTGACCCCCCAGGGACGGTTTGGGGTTTTGGAGGCAACTTGGGAGGGCAAGCCATTGAATATCATCTTGGCCTATCTCCCACCAGCATTGGGACAGACAGCATTGCAAGACCTTGGCAAACTATTACTTAACTTCCCCCTGGGTACTCTTGTATTGGGTGGGGACTTCAACATGACGATGGATGACACGATTGACAGACACCCTCAACGAGCATCTCCCAGACACCATGCCTATCTGGGTGAATTCGCCCGAGCAATGGGACTGGTTGACTTGTGGCATCTATTGAACCCTGACGTGACTCATTTCACACACTACTCTAACGCTCATAACAGTATGTCCCGCATTGATTATTTCTTCACATCCCTCGTGGACATAGGTCACTTCCAGCGTCTCCAGGGGCTCACAAGAGGTATCTCAGACCACTAACCACTTGGGCTTGAACTTACTTTTTACCAACGATCCACTTGAGGCCCCATAATCATCAACCCCTGGCTTCTCACAATTCCAGATATTAGGGAAGACCTTGCCGACCACACAGACTATTATTTTACTGAAAACATTGGTTCCGTCGCCTCAGCCATCACCATATGGGAAGCTTATAAGGCGGTAATAAAAGGACGCGCCCTGGCCTTAAAGATCGGTTATCTCCGAAATCTCACTGAACAACTGACTCAATTGGAGAGCGATTTGCTCCTCCTGGAGACGGAACATAACACCTCTCCCACAGCAGACACAGCCAGTAAACTCCTGAATAAACAACTTGAATTCAAAGCCATGGCAAGAGAAAGGGCCCAAGCGAGATTGCTTCAAATGCGCCATAGGGTCTACGAACTTGGGGAACGAGCCAGAAAAATGCTGGCATGGCTTGAAAGGCGGGATCAAGAGGCTAGATGGGTCCCTGAAATCTTACTTGAAGACAGTAGACAGATAACAGACCCCAGGGAGGTAGCAGACACATTTGTGAACCACCTGGAGGCCGTCTACACCTCGAGGACTAAGTCCACCCCTGAAGACTCCTGTCAGCTTCTAGAAGAAATGACGCTGCCCACGTTGTCGGATTCTGACAAAGACACCCTAGACGTAGACATAACAGCGGAGGAAATTTGTAAAGCCATTTATGCCATTAATTCTGGGAAGGCCATGGGACCTAATGGAGTTCCCACTCAATTCTTTAAAGGGATGGCCCTCAAGGTCGCTCCACACCTGAAAAACATGTTTGACGAGAGCTTAGAACGGGGTATTCTTCCCCTAGACCAGAGACTGGCCTTGATAGAAGTTATCCGCAAACCGGGTAAACCGGCCATGGATTGTGGCTCGTATAGACCCATCTCTTTGATCAGTGTTGAGGCCAAAGTGCTGGCCAAACTTCTTGCATCCCGATTAATTACGGTCCTTCCATCTTTGGTTCATGAAGACCAATCGGGATTTGTGCCGTGTCGCAATACTGCCTTCTGAGTAGACAGCTCTACATACGGGAGGATGCGGTCGTATTGTCCCTGGACACCGCCATGGCGTTTGACTCGATAGAGTGGCACTACTTCTTCGAATTCTTGACCAGATTTGGATATGGCCCCCGATTTCGGCAATGGGTGACATTATTATACACCGGCCTGATGGGACAGGTTAGAGTAAACAATCACACATCCCGGACGTTTGCCCTACAAAGAGGGACCAGGCAGGGTTGTCCCCTATCCCTCTTATTGTTTGCGCTGACCCTCGAACCGCTGGCCCACTGGATACGTCGGGATGCCTCTATAAGGGGATTGCGATGGAGCGAGGACACAGAGGACAACATTTCCTTGTATGCCGATGATATCCTTGTATATCTAGCGTCCCCCCAAACATCCATTAACAGTTTGCTTAACGTTATTACAAACTTCGGTAAATATGCGGGATACACCATCAACTGGTTCAAATCTGTATTATATGTGTTATATAGCCCTCCGCCTCGCCTACCACGCGGCTACACGATTACATTGGCAACAGTAGGCTTTATGTATCTAGGTGTCTTTATTACACCAGATCCCCAAATTATTTTATGAGCACAATCTTTTAGGCCCCCTTCAGCGATTACGGGAAGTTGTTAAGCACTGGAGAACGCTGCCCTCCTGGGCAGGGCGGCCCTATTTTAAATGCTTGCGCTTCCCAGATTTTTAGATGCACTTCAGAACTGCCCCTTTCCTATAGCTGACAACTATTTCAACACCATTGAAGGTGAGCTCTGTGTCTTGTTGTGGGATAGAGGGGTGTCTCGGATTGCACTCCAAAAGCTTACTAAGGGATGGTACGACGGGGGGATTTACGCCTTTATTACTGGGCCTCACAACTAGTAGCTGTTAATCAATGGATCTATGGATCCCTTACAAACCCGGCCTTCCACCTAGAACGCTATCAAGCAGGCCGGGAGGGATATTTGGGTGCTCTTTACAGCAGGGCCAAGAAAGACCGCTATCTGGGGCCTGTGGCACACACTGTTACCATCTGGCACAAGGCCACCAAACGCCTGGGGTGGGCGGATAAATTCACGAAAGCCACGCCATTGAAGTCATCTCAGCGATTGGGATCACTTTGCTTTCATACGGGGTTCGACAAGTGGGACACCATCGGTATTTCTAGCCTAGACGACTTGGTCAGCAGGGGCAAACTTCTCACCTTTGCAGACTTACAAAACAAATATGCACTCGCACAGGGCGAGGTCTTTCGCTACCTGCAGATCAGACACGCTCTCCTCACACAGGTCCCAGACCTTGCTTCCTTGCCAGACTCTTCCCCCCTAGAGGACCGCTTGCTCACTGAGCCACTTCTGACGAAAGCCGTCTCTTACACCTATCGTAAACTTTGCAATAATCTGCCTGACTCCTTTCAAGCCCTCCGAGACCGTTGGCAGACTGACAGGTTTCTTGGAAGACGAAGACTGGCAAACCGCACTGATGTCCCCTAGGGAAACAGCGATAAACCATCGCTTCCGCCTGATACAATTAAAAATACTCCATAGATCCTATTATTCCGGAGTGCTTTTGGCCAAAATAGGCAGCCGTCCTGACGCGCTGTGCCTTAGAGGCTGTGGGAACGATAGTACTTTTTACCATGTTTTATGGGAGTGTCCCCAAATATGGCCCTTGTGGGACAGAGTAACAAAGAAAATGACAGACACGCTGGGTAAGCACATCCAACTATCGCCAAGACTGGGGATCCTAAACATCTGGGAAGCCACAGACTTGACAGAAATTGAGCAGCAATGGGTGGCGTTGGGATACCTACTAGTGAAAAGGGCCATAGCGATACATTGGGGATCCAGGACTCGGCCGTCGACGATTGGATGGGTAGCAGAGATGGATAGATGTATGCTTGCAGAGAAAGAGGTTTACAAACAACGGGGCTGCCCCAAAAAATGGGACAAAAAGTGGGGAGGATGGAATGCTTATAGAGGTGAAATTTGTACTTCTCCGACAGAAGATATGGCAATGAAGAGACCTCGACCCAGTGACCCTTTGCCTCCTTAATAGTTGAATAATACCACTGTAAATGTACTGTATTCCTTGTACCTTGAAATGCACTGTGATATTGCGATGATGACTCTGTGCCTTAAGTTTAATAAAAATTGTTATAATAAAAAAATAAAAAAAGAGCAGTTCCATAAGGCTGAACGGACGGCCCCTCGACTACACTTTCACACTCAAGGGTGGCCCACCCCCCTGCGTGGAACCCATCAATGAGCGGGAAACGGTTGACTAAGCCTGCAGGCAACTAGATTCAGTGCAGACCAATGGACTATCCAATGATCAAACCCCTTCTCTAACCAAGGACAAGGGGCACGTCTCCATAATCGGCAAGAACCATGAAACAGCTCTGATCAAAGACGATCATGTCAAAGTGATAATGGCGCAAATCCACCAGTCCAAAGGCCATGGCCTAGATCTCCAGAATGCGGAGAGCACTGTGCCCCTACCAACACCTGTGCCCCTACCAACACCCACGAGCCCACTGTCATCCTCAGCTTACTTGCGCCTAGAGTCCCCAGCGGCAGGGGAGCTCACAGCTTCGTTCCTCCAAAATCTAGGCCAATTGATTGAAAGAACTTTAGAACTAACCCCAAACTTGCTGGGGTTGGGGCTATTAGTGCCTCCACGGGTCTCCAACACAAAAAAAAAACACTACGACACCCTCAATGATAGCATAGACGCAGATCTGCAGAAATCATCCACAACCGAGATAAACAGCGCTACCAACAGAGCCCTACTGTGGCAGTAATCGAAGATGGAAGTCCAAATAGATCTCCTGCAATCGATTGCATGCCGCCTAGTCAACATAAGCTCCAGGGTAGAAGAACTAGAAAATAGGATCGCCCAGTACTTGGTCTCCGACCCGGGGGAATGCTCCTGTTCCTGCTCAATCCTCATGGAAAAATTAGCGTCTCTTCCTGAGGTTCTAGCGGGCATAGTAGAGACAGTCAAAGGAAGCAGGGAGACGCCGACTTCGAGTTACACGGACGATAGGGCAACGGCTAACAGCTATCTCCAGGTGGCGAGACAGACAGAAGGAGTCCTATCCTGCCCGAAGATAACAGTCGGACCGGGTCAAAAAGTGGCACACAGGATTGAGAATTCTGCCCATAGATCCAAAGTAGCCCAAGGTACACAAAGCCCCAACAGTGGGGGAAGCAGGGGTAGCAACATATTAGCAACTGACTCGCAAGAACATACTCCCAGCAAAAAGGACATTCACGAACCTACTCTATCAAGAAGAGCAAAAAGGAAACTGAAGAAACAACTGAAAAAAACAAAGTTAAGAGGAAGACAATGGCAGCTATGGAAGACCGACCACCTACCCCCACAAGGGGACACCAAAGTCAGCCAGCTCTATCCAATCTTCATTTCCAAAAATTGGGACAAGAAGGACTCTTCTATTGCCCAACCTCCTGGAAATGCAGACAATTTTACCAAGCGATCCTACTGCGAAGGACCACAAGCCACTTGCAAGTTCAGGCCGGTCTATAGGCGATGAATCAATAGCGGGAACAAGCTCTGCACCTGCCGAAACAACATCCCAGCCAGCAATGGCCACAACACCGCCGCAGACGGATGGTTCAAAATCACTCCAGCTAAGCCCCGAGCACCGGCCCGGCACCAGGAGCAATCAAGTCCAGAGTAAGAGGTAGGACCCGCCATAAGCAAACAAGGAAGTATAAGCCTTGGATCAATTTTGGCAGCGCACGCCCTAGGAAGGGGAAAAGCAGCACAAACCCCAGGCACTCAAATAATCGTCTATGAGGTATTCCTCACCCCGAGATTCCACAGCGCGGGACAGCACGACATTCGGAGCCGGAGCAACATTCTTCGCCTACTTAAACACATTGCTACCCTAGACCAGATACAAACTGGGGAACTAGAATGGGTGAGATTCCCGAGTATCATGGGGGACAAACATGACGACTCAACAGTGGTGGGCCTGAAGCAAAAAGAAATACGACAAGCCGTCCTGAATATTTCCACACAACTCGCCGAGTGGGGCATTGACCCTGAGACACTGTCGCACCCAAAATATCCACACGTCTTAGTACCAGATAATGGGGGCAAGGGTCCTTGGTCGGTCCTGCACGGGACAAACAGCTTAGGATCCCTTGGCAGAAGTCGGACAGGCTCCAAGAACCCCATGGGCATGAGGATTTCATGCCAAAACAACCATCGGGTCATCTGCGCAATCCCACTCGTACCGGACCTAACTGGAATTTCAAGAGCGCAGCAGCATCCCTAACAGCTGCGACACCAGGCCTGGCAGGGGAGAGGCCAGGGGAGGAGCACCCTTTAAGCAGCAATTAACCATAATCTCATGGAACATTGCAGGGATCAGTAAAATCAGTGAAAATAAAAACTTGAAGCAGTTCCTGGAAATTGGAGACATACTCTGCTTTCAAGAGACTTGGGCTTTGTCCGGCACTCCACTGGCAGGGTACCACGAACACTATGTTACAGCTACAAAACAGAATCTCTTTGGCCGCCCGTCTGGTGGCCTATCAGTTTTTATAAAACATGCAAGCACCCTCGCTGCTACAGATATCAATCTGAACTCACCCGGGTTGCAAGCTCTACAGATCGGAGGCCTGAATCTCAACTTACATCCAACGCGCCTTCTGATAATAAATTGCTATATCATCCCGGCACAGACCACCATGAAAGACCAGATGGAGGCACTGACATGGAAATTAGATGGCCTTTTAAATAAAAACAAATCTCACCAGGTTATCCACGTTGGGGACTTCAACTTGAAGGATCTTGATAAAGCCGAATGCCCCCCTCTGGGATTGGGCTGGGCTGCACCCATTCACGACCTCCTCAATAACCACAAGCTGACCACAACCCATGCTTTGAAAGAAGCATGTTCGAATTCCTGGCATCCCCAACCTACCTTCCGAGACATCTCAAGAATCGACCACATCATGGTCAGTGAAGCAATGGCGGCTAGTTTGGAAGACTTTGTAGTCGAGGATACGACGGAAAGCGATTACAGGCCATTAAGAGCGGTGTTCCAGCTGGATGTACCATCAGCTACCATTCTCCAAGTCATTGTAGAGTCAAGAGGGGACGAAAAACATAGCGTCCTGAGGAGGATTAAATGGTAGACAAGACAGGCAAGAAGCGTCAAATCTGGTTGGATCAGAAACAGGAAGGGAGCCTATCAATGTCGTTCTCACCCATAAAGGACTGGGAGAACACTGTAGAGGACCTACAAGCGAAGATGGATCATGCCCAGTCACAATACCCCAGGTCCAAAGGGCAACTAACCGCTGGAAGCATTTGCCCAACCAAAGACATACGCGAAAGCAAATGGCTCCTACGCAAGGCCCTAGCAACAAAGAAAAGAGGGGGCAGTCAAACGGAGGACCCTTCGGTCACATCACTGAGGGCAGCCCTAAGAAAGAAATTGTGGGAACACAAAAAAGCCCACACAGAGAGGGAATGGCTCAAATTATTCTCCCTGCTCAAACAGAAGAATCCATCAGGATTATGGAGAGATATAAATCAGTTGAACAGCAAAGGAGTCTTAAGAGAAAACGGAGTAGCTGAGAAAGACTGGCTGATCTACGTGAAGCAATTATATTCAATCACCCCTTTAAACAAAGGCAGCTCAGATGAGACCAGCCGTGGGGTGGGACAACTTCAGCAACCTAGTACAAAGCCAGGAGAAACTACTTCCAGCCCTGGCAAATCTCCCATGGGCGAGAGTGCCCAGGCTGAGGTACACTGCACACGCCAGCCCAGTTAAACCCTCAAATGGTAATCAAGACGCTCAAGAACATGAAGAACGACGGGCCCCGGGCCCAACGGGATGCCTGCACCGGTCTTCAAAAAGGCCCTTGACTTTTGGGCAACAATTCTTACTCCCCTCTACAACTTCACCTTTTCGACTGCTAAAACCCATGATTCTTGAAGGGGCTCTATATTGGTCCCTATTTTTAAAACAAGCATTTACAATGCAATGGTCTCGGCATTGTTAAAGTTAGAGCTATTGGCATTGCTCATAACCCCCAACACAAATCTTCAACACAACACTTAACCAGCACTCTTAACCCCCTTTATTCCCCGATGTAGGCAGCAGTAGAACGAAAGCACCAGCTGGCAGAGTTATATATTTATATGGCGCGAACTCGCCCGGAAGTTATTGGAGGGCTTTACATAACCCCGTATTTACATTACACATTCAGGCACGGGGAGATTTGGAGCGCCCCGCATGAGTGCCGGCTACGTTACACATTCAAGCACGGGGAAGGATGTGGACGCGACCCCGACGGACGAACTCTGGCTTCCAGCACAAAAGTCGGCAGCCTAGCCGACAGACAAAGTAATGATATAGCGTGAACTCGCCCGGAAGGTATTGGAGCGCTTTACATGGCCCCGTATTTACATTACACATTCAGGCACGGGGAGATTTGGAGCGCCTTACATGAGTGCCGGTTACGTTACACATTCGGGAAGGATGTGGACGCGACCCTCAACACAACACTTAACCAGCACTCTTAACCCCCTTTATTCTCCCGATGTAGGCAGCAGTAGAACGAAAGCACCAGCTGGCAGAGTTATATATTTATATGGCGCGAACTCGCCCAGAAGTTATTGGAGCGCTTTACATAACCCCGTATTTACATTACACATTCAGGCACGGGGAGATTTGGAGCGCCCCGTTACACATTCAAGCACGGGGAAGGATGTGGACGCGACCCCGAGGGACGAACTCTGGATTCCAGCACACGGCGAGGCAGAAAACAGGCACACAGGCAGCATCTGAATACAGAGAGGCTTACTCCCAGAAGAAAACAAGCACACCACTGCCTTTCTCCGAGGTGAAAGCAGAAATGCCTCGGAGAAAGGCAGCGGCGTTTTCGGATTCGGGGGCGTGTTTTTCTCAAACAACACGCCCAGAGAAAAATCAACAAAAAACACGCCCCCGAATCGCAAAACGACGGGGCTTGTTTGGAGAGACAAGCCTCTTCTCCAATGGCTGACCAGCATTTAAGAGGCCAGCCAATGGAGAAGAGGAGAGAAGAGGGGCGGGTTCAAGCCCCTCTTCTCCCAGTCATTAAATCTCGCGAGCGAGACTGCGTAAGCGCAGCCTTCGCTAGCCAAGACCTAAAAAGGGATAATTTAAAGCCATCAGATTACAGGCTCATCGCCCTGTTCGACCTCGAAGCCAAGGCCTTTGCCCGCCTCCTACTGAAGGATCTGGAGACCTGGGCTGAAGAAAAAAGTATCATCCCCTTCTATCAGACCGGTTTTAGGTCACAGTCATCGACCATGGACAATGTACTGTTGCTAGCGCACGTATCAGCCCAGGCAGCAAAGAGGAAAAAAAAAACCAATCTTCTGCTGCTTCATCGATTATAGCACAGCCTTCGACAAAGTTGTACACAGAAGATTATGGTGGAAAGTAGAAAATTGGGGCATTCCACCAAACCTCCTGAAGGCAATTAGATCGCTATATGAGGACACTTGGGTGAGGGTTAAAACAAGCACCGGCACAGTGTCCCCCAAAATAACAACGAATAATGGGCTGAAACAAGGATGTGTGCTGGCCCACATCCTATTTAACTTGTACACCGCGGATTTGGGGGACGCCCTGAAAGGAGCGAGCCTAGTAGCACCAAGACTAGGAAGCGTGAGGCTGCCGGTGTTACAATACGCCGATGACACAGCTATAATGGACCACACGAAGGTGGGCCTACAAAGAGCCCTAAACGCACTGAATCGCTACAATAAGGAGAACAACCTGACAGTTAACCAGGGGAAGACCAAGGATGTCATCTTTGGGAGTTACCACCTGAAAAAGAAAGAACGGTGGCTAATGGGAAACCTGCACAATAACACAGTGGCTTCATATAACTACCTAGGGTTGTGGCTCACGGAACGGGCCAAGGCAAACGTCCATTTGAAACAGCAGTCCTCCACAGCCAATAGGGTCACACACCTGTTAAAGCAACTGAGCCAACACCTGATAAGCCTTTCTGCCGGACCAACAGTGACCGTCTTAAAAGCGAAACTGCTCCCAGCCATTAGTTATGGCCACCTGGCCTTCGCTGGGTCACAGGACACCCTCCTCAACTCAGTCCAAGCCAAAGCATACAAATCAGTGCTCCACATCCCGAGGTCAGCGAGGAAATCAAGGCTAAGACTGGAGCTAGGTTTGGCGAGGCCAGATTTGGTGTGCCAGGGGGAGATCATAAAGCTTTATCTAAGCATTCTAAGGGCTCCAGTCAATTCTTTAAGACATCAATTGAGATCTATTTTCAAGGGGCCACGCTGGGCCTGGCACACCAGCCTTCGCAAAGCGATCATCATACTGAAGATCGAGGAAGAAAGTATACCGTTGCTGGAAATTCCACTGAATGCCTGGAAAAAAGCCATAAACAGACAAGTGTGTGAAATATCTTTTGAACTTGACTTCAAATCTCTGCTCAGGCTCCCACTTAGACCCGCTGAACAACTCCTACATGGTAGATAAAGCACAACCCTACCTAAGCGAGGCTCTCACACCACAAGCCCGAAGCAAAATCCTTTTCATGAGACTTAGGAATTGCCGATTTTAACCCAGCAAGGGCCCGCAGGGGGGAAACCACAAACTGTAGACTGTGCTTTACAGGAGGGAATTCTGGTTGCACCTCCTATGCTGCTACCCCAACCTCAAAAACAAACACTGGCGACTCCTGCGCCAGATCTGTATTACCCACAGAATAAAGTCCTGTAGCAAAGAGTCAGCCTTGTGCTTTTCCACAACAAACACGATGACCCTAGCAAGACTAGGGAAATTCATGCATCAGATCAGGATCGCCCTAAAGGCTGCCAATGAATACAATTAAACTTTGGTGACGAGCAATGCAAATCCAGTGGAAGAAAGCAGTCTGACCCCCAACAAGCACTCAGGCTCTTGCCCCCTTCACTCGCCCCAATTAAGATTGCGCTATTTTATGGACTCTAATCGAAGTGCCAAGGCGAACGGTTTATAGACTTTTTAATTAGACTATTTATTCCGTTGGAACATTGGGAGCTCCACAAACTTGCAAAAGGGCACACGCTTAGGTCTACAAATCCAGGTGCCGACTGATCGAGAGGGTGCGCGGGGGGGGGGGACATTTACCAAACACAAACTGAAGTTTTTACCACTTTACTCTTTCTATTTTTAGGTCTCGCCTGGCGTTAGCAGCGCGCATGCGCTGCCCTTGCAATACGAGGGCTTCTTGAAATCGATACGATTCCAGTAGCTCGCTTTCTGTTCCACCTGTGTTTTGCATTGGTGTGCGTCATTTTGCATCACCAATTATGCAAAACCGGGTGTTATGATTGTCCAGGAGGCTTTTTAGTCCCTCCTGATTACCACCCTGTCCACTTTTGGCCCCGCCCACCGGGATTGGATCTTTTACTTGCGGTGGGAGACAGTGTCTCTTAATTAGCCGCTAAGCACAGTTTTTCTTTTCTTTGTGAGCCACTCTGACTGCAGGCACAACGTGTTTTTTATTTTATTAACAGAGCATTGCGCTTTAATGCGTTTTAAATTTTAAATGCAGTACTGGGCTGTACATAGCCCTCATTGCTGTGCGTGCTCTACATGAATGGATATAATAGGCTCTTTCTCTACAAGGTCTGCTGGCTGTTTGTTTAGCAAATTCATACAGCGCAAACTGAACTCAAGAGTAGTAGAGATTTTTACAAGACACCCAGTTACATTACACAAGAGCACATTCACACAGGAACACATTGCCTTTAAGAAGGCACGGGAGATTAACTAATTTGCCCACAATCACACATTGGTAAGCTAACGCCATGACTCGAACACCTCCAGCTTCCGCACGCGATCATCATGCAGGATTAATCAATTAATCGCACGCGATCATGATGCGTGATTAATCAATTAATCTCCCCATGGTCCCCGTGTTTACTAAAAACGGGGTGCTAAGGAATTCACATGTGCTATAAGAAGGGTCCACCCCGCTAAATCTTTTTCGCCGTTTTTTGTATCTAATACTCGGCCTCTTTCTGCTATCCCATGTGCCCCCTTCGAGATCCTCCTCTCCAGCTGCATTCTGCCAGCACCCTCCTACCCAATAGTCGTCCACCACATCCACCACCACCACATCCACCACGTCCACCACCACGTCCACCACCACCACCACGTCCACCACCACATCCACCACCACGTCCACCACCACCATGTCTACAACCACCATGTCCACCACCACCACGTCCACCACCACCATGTCCACCACTACCACATCCACCACCACGTCCACCACCACCACGTCCACCACCACGTCCACCACCACCACGTCACCACGTCCACCACCACCACCACGTCCACCACCACATCCACCACCATGCCCACCACCACCACATCCACCACCAGCACCACCACCACGTCCACCACCACCATGTCTACAACCACCACGTCCATCACCACTACGTCCACCGCCATGTCCACCACCACATCCACCACCACCACGTCTTCCACCACCACCACATCCACCACCACGTCCACCATCACCACCTCCACCATGTCCACCACCACCACCACGTCCACCACAACCACCATGTCCACCACCACCACCACGTCCACCACCACCACGTCCACCATCACCACGTCCACCACCACCACCATGTCCACCACCGCATCCACCACCAGCACCACCACCACGTCCACCACCACCATGTCTACAACCACCACGTCCACCACCACCACGTCCACCACATCCACCACCACGTCCACCATCACCACCACGTCCACCACCACGTCCACCACCACATCCACCACCACCACGTCCACCACCACCATGTCCACCACCACCACCATGTCCACCACCACCACCATGTCCACCACAACCACCATGTCCACCACCACCACGTCCACCACCACGTCCACCACCACTATGTCCAGCACCACCACGTCCAGCACCACCACATCCACCAACACCACATCCACCACCACGTCCACCACCACGTCCACCAACACCACCACCACCACATCCACCACCATGAACACCACCACATCCACCACCACCACCATGTCCACCACCACCACCACGTCCACCACCACGTCCACCACCACATCCACCACCACGTCCACCACCACCTCGTTTACCATCACCACCACCACGTCCACCACCACCACCCGTGACAGGTAAAGTGTCAGTGGAGGGCAGGGGTAATAGGAGTGTCAACCCTGGCTATACATGGGACATTTAAGGATGCATTGGGTGCGAGAAGACAGGAATAGGGGCTAGAAGTATTACACCAGACACAAGATACATTTTGAAGAGGCGCAATGTCACAGGGGCTCCTGTAAAAGCACTCACAGCATCTCTACCTCACAGTGACATACCTGCACGAGCCACTCACTCAAAACAAGCATTGGCATAGCCAATAAGTCTCGCCTTTGGGACCTTACAAGTGTTTAGCCATGCAACACTTGATGTTGTTGCACCAAGGATATTGTGCTGGATAACTAAATACTTATAAGGTCCCAAAGGCGAGACCAATTGGCTATGCCAATGCTTGTTCTACTTGCCGATTGTTTTTACTGTAATGATTTTAATTAATTGTACAGTTAATAAATAAATGCAATTCATAAGCTCTGAGGAGAACTCATCAGAAACAGACATTTGTACCAGGTGCAGCGCAGGCTTGAGTCAGCTTACTCGCAGCTGGACGTGTGAGGCTCTAGTCCTCTGAGGTAGTCTTCCTGGCGCCTTTGGCTCGAAGACAAGGCCTGCTGCAGCCTCCTTCCCTTCCGAGGCCAGATGGTAACTGGATGAAAAGAGAAATGGCGGCACACAAGAAAACTTCAGCTCTATAGGTTTGTTCTGCTGCTTGTTTATGTCTAATAACACAGGCAGGGTCAGTAGCAGCACCCGGACTACTGGCAACAGAAGTGGAAAGAAAACTGGAAGCCTCTAGAGCGAGCATCAAGTGGAGCCTGCAGCCGGGATGGAAACCTCAGGAGTATGCATCGAGTGGAGACCGCAGCTGTGATGAAAACCTGTGGAGCGAGCATCGAGTGGAGACCGGAGCTGTGATGGAAACCTCAAGTTCTAGCAACCAGTGAAGACTGTAGCTGCGATGGAAACCTCAGGAGCGAGCATCGAGTGGAGAGTGCAGCTGTGATGGAAACCTTTGGACTGAGCATCGAGTGGAGACCGCAGCTGTGATGGAAACCTCAGGAGCGAGCATCGAGTGGAGACTGCTGCTGTGATGGAAACCTTTGGAACGAGCATCGAGTGGAGACTGCAGCTGTGATGGAAACATCAAGTGCTAGCATCCAGTGAAGACTGTAGCTGCGAAGGAAACCTCAGGAGCCAGCATCGAGTGAAGACTGCAGCTTTGATGGAAACTCAGGAGCATGCATTGAGGTGAGACTGCAGCTGTGATGAAAACCTCTAGAGCAAGCATTGAGTGTAGACTGTAGCTGTAATGGAAACCTCAGGAGTATGCATCAAGTGGAGAATGCAGCTGTGTTGGAAACCTCTAGAGCAAGCATTGAGTGTAGACTGCAGCTGTGATGGAAACATCCAGTGCTAGCATCCAGTGAAGACTGTAGCTGCGATGGAAACCTCAGGAGCGAGCATCGAGTGGGGACTGCAGTTGTGATGGAAACCTCAGGAGCGAGCATCGAGTGGAGACTGCTGCTGTGATGGAAACCTTTGGAACGAGCATCGAGTGGAGACCGCAGCT
Organism: Triturus cristatus; assembly: GCF_964204655.1. Taxonomy (NCBI): domain Eukaryota; kingdom Metazoa; phylum Chordata; class Amphibia; order Caudata; family Salamandridae; genus Triturus; species Triturus cristatus. The sequence continues at coordinate 1,176,418,912 of NC_140580.1, read as the reverse complement.
GTGATGGAACCATCAAGTGCTAGCATCCAGTGAAGACTGTAGCTGCGATGGAAACCTCAGGAGCCAGAATCGAGTGGAGACTGCAGTTGTGATGGAAACCTCAGGAGCGAGCATCGAGTGGAGACTGCAGTTGTGATGAAAACCTCAGGAGCGAGCATCGAGTGGAGACTGCTGCTGTGATGGAAACCTTTGGAACTAGCATCGAGTGGAGACCGCAGCTGTGATGGAAACATCAAGTGCTAGCATCCAGTGAAGACTGTAGCTGCGATGGAAACTTCAGGAGCCAGCATCGAGTGAAGACTGCAGCTTTGATAGAAACTCAGGAGCATGCATTGAGGTGAGACTGCAGCTGTGAAGAAAACCTCTAGAGCAAGCATTGAGTGTAGACTGTAGCTGTAATGGAAACCTCAGGAGTATGCATCGAGTGGAGACTGCAGCTGTGTTGGAAACCTCTGGAGCGAGCATCAAGTGGAGACCGGAGCTGTGTTGGAAACCTCTGGAGCGAGCATCAAGTGGAGACTACAGCTTTGATGGAAGCCTCTGGAGCGACCATCAAGTGGAACCTGCAGCTGTGATGTGCCAGAAACACTGTCCAGTGCCCTCATACGGCCAGGTAGACATGATGGGAAACAAGAACCGAGTAGGAATATCTGGCAATAGTCCACCGGAAGGCAACAACTGGAACCGATGATAAAGTAAACTAGAGAACGGATCTGGAGTCTCAACTGACAGAGTCTGAAGCAAAGGACCACCCCCTTTACTGAAAGAAGAGCGGAACTGTGCACAAACGGTTACAAGCCCGTATATCTCCACCTGGCTGCTTATAAGGACATTAAGGCGGTGAATGACACATTTTATGTAGCGCCTGACACTGTGATCTTGTTGATGCTAAGCATTATAAATGATATACATTTCTGTAACCAGAACAGATGGTATTCAATGCATTGACCTCAGAAGGATAAAGGGGTGAGTTGGCCTCGCTGGCCTTCAGACGTGTGATCTGCAGAGTCACCGACAACTGCTGAGCTCCAGTATCCGCTGGATGTAAACAATGTTTGCTAGTGCTACCAAGCATTCATAGGTCGTTATAACTGTGAAGTAACGTGTGGGATTAATCCACATGTCAAACCGTACATTTTAGACACACTTCCTTATATTTTCCCGAGATGTCATTATTTGCTTTTCTTTTTGTAGCATATAAAACTGTGTTGCATTGAAGAGGCACTATCTTCCCCCCACATCGTGCTGTAATCGTAGACCAGGAAGTTTCTACAAATCCTCATGCAAGTGCCGAGTAATACCTTAATGGCATGATAGCTGGATGGGTTCATGCACATGCTGCGCAGCCCCCACAAACTCAGAGAGAAGATAACTTTGCACCGCTGATAATCTACTGAAAGATCATAAGGTAGCCGACTATATAATACACAGTATACAACGTATACCGTTGATGCACTCAACCTGCTGAGAGATCAGACATAAGGAAGTTACAAGAATCCCTTCATTTGTTGTGTCAGTATCCACTGAAAAAGACCATGGGCCACATGTACGACCGTCAGGGATGCATTAAAAAATTTTAATTTATTTTTTAATAGTTGGCAGTGGTCCGTGGGACCAATCCCTTCTCTGAAAAAATGTTGACGCCCCCATTCACAAAGGGGAAGGTTCCGTTGGGGACCCCTTCCCAATTGCGATTGGCTTAACACTAATTTGAAATTGGTGGTAATCTGCGAATGTTTTGCGACTGCATTCCCGGTCGCAAGACATTCATATATACCAGTGTGACTCGCTATTAAGAAGGGATGCCCTTTACACACCCCTTTGTGTAGAGAAATTATGTGGAATGGTGAATAGATAGGGTGAGAGCTGCACAGAATGGATAGAGAGGAAGATAGAGAGCGATATGTAGTTTGTGCAGGAAGTGCTGAATGAACTCAAGAAAGAGTATGTGAGAAAGAGAAAAAGAAGCGGAGAGCAGGCCACAGACCCATAAAGAGGGCGCATCTGTGTACGCTGAACATATATATATATTAAGAGCGCTGCGGGTGACGCAGGCTCAATACGGACCACATGGGCAAGGACGAGCGTGGGGCGGTGTGTAGGGCAGGGTTGCCAGCCAGTTTATGCTCACCATGTACACGTCTTGCCATACTCACCAGCAGCTGCCTTTACACTAATTGGTGAACTCATTGATTTGCCGCTTCAGGAGGCGGCGTGGTAACCCAAGATGGTGCCACAAATCTGCCAGGCGAAGACACTGGGGGTTCGGTGGGGGTCGGATGGGCGCAACTAGAGCCAACAACGGTAGCCGGGGAAGCAAACAAACCGCGAGACCCAGAGGAAAGAGAAAAGGTCCACGTGGACACTCGTGTGCAGCCCTTCCGCAACAAAATTACTTTCTGACTAAAATAACACAAGCAAAATGACACGCGGTTCCACGCAAACAAATATCTTTTCACTTTATAACCAAGACAAGGAGGAGCTGTAAACAAATAATTGACGTACAAACAAAAGAATAAAACAAGTTTGCAATGTGGCATACCAAACAGAGTTGTCGACTTTGGGGCCTGGGGAACCTGGGTTTGAGTCTCGGCGTCTGCTGTATAACAAAACATGCTGATGGTAACAAATAAATTTCAACTTATTACAAATATTATTAAAACAATTGTTGAACATTTATGGGGTTACGTGAACAAAAGTTGCATTGCGGGAGCAAAAGAAAACAAGCAGGAGGGGGAAGTGCACGTAACAGGCACCCTTGGAACGCGCAGGAAGGACGACAGCAATGAGGGAGCCAGTGAGGAGGCAACAGATGGCCAACCAAAAGGATCAGTTGATGAGGTGTCCAGAGCGGGAACCAAGCACTCAAAGGCGGCACAGCTGGACACTATTGACCACCAACAGTAAAGGAATTTTGAAAGGCAGTTCAACCAACCAACCAGAAGCGTTGAGCCTGTTGAGAAGCCCATAGACTGAATACAACATGCCTTCACACAGCAGTGCATGCACTGCCTAGGCTCGACCTAAAAACACAGAGCAGCAGCGATACAAAACAGCCGTAGTTTGTTCGTAAACATGGTTGTTGGTCTGAGGTTTACATACTCCAGACAGTTCACTTTTTTGCACAGAAATGTTGTCAGTTTCAGCGTTATGGCCTGTGTTTCTGTATCTGATTCATAATGACGGGGGCTGCAGCACCTCTAGCACCCATAGGGCAGCACCATGGGTTAAGCTATCAGAACTGACAACTAATCGGATATTCCGTGGCTTTCAAGCCATGATGGCAGCTGGGATAGTATTGTGGCCCAGTTTTAGAACAATTAGTTCAAGTTTCCAGCCAGAAACAAAGATTCTCGTGTCAAGGAGAATCAGACCGTCCTGAACTCGAGTCCGCTTCCTCTTATCCTTTTAACAAGCATTGGCTGCAAGATCATTTCCTTCATTCGCAACCCTGAAGGAATTGGTTGCACTTGCCAGAAAACAGAAGCCGAAGAATCTTCTAATTGTTCCGGTTAGTGTCAGGATGGGCAGTCTGCAATGACAGTCTGTGTTCCTGGAATTAATGTTATTCGGAAGTCCAACTGGAAAAAGTCCATCTCGCCTGTTGACTATTTCTGCACTCTGCTTGCTGAAGTACTTGGAAGTAACAATGAGCTGTTGGAGCCGTGAGTTGATGTTATTCCCCAGTAATAGATGGCTCCATTATGAAACGAATACAAGAAAGTGATGGATGGATGTTTGAATTAATCCAAGTCACTCGTAGTTACTCAGGGCCTCAACCCAGTCCATTGTTATTTTGCACACCATGCCACCTTATATTAGACCCAGCCATAGGCAAATCAGTCTTTACCCTGATCCAGTAGGAACAGTCCTGCCCAGGTCTTCCCTGAACCGAAACACAAGCAACCAGGACCATTGTCTGCCTAATTGAGCTTCTAGAGTCCGATGAAGCTTGGTTCCAAGAGCACATGAGTAAAGGACCCAAGTATGGGCATACCCGTCGCACTCAGGACATCACAATGAAGGATACGAATAAATGATGGATGGAATGAATGAGCATGGATAAGGCTCAGTGGGTGAAAAAGATATTCTGGGATGCGGCCCCAAGCGATTGCCAGAGCCTGAGAGTTTTTTAAGCACCCTACCTTCCAACAACATGTTTTTTGTAGTAGAGGCGCTAAGTGGGAGGGACATACCCAAACATGCGTCTCCCACTCACTGTGCCACAGGACTTCAGCTGAACCTCTCTGATGGTAGCTAAGTAGGTCGAAAGCGGTCTGGGCTGCTTGTGGTGCCATTTGCAGGCGGCCCGGCGGGACAGTTCAGGCTGGACTGTCCCTATTGGAGCAAGACCAAGACCCATTTCCATAAAGCGGGTCTTGTCTAGAGTGGCAAAGTGGGCAAAAAAAGATGGATTGGGATGCGGCCCCAGCGATTGCCAGTGGTAGAGATTAATTCAAGCATTCCTTCCGTCACCTTGCTGTCTTTACAGCAGGCGTCCATTATTTAAAGGCATCTTTCGTTGCTAAAAGCTCCTTTTCCAGAACGGAATACCTGATCTCTGGCTCGGTTCATTTCTGGGAGTAAAAGGCAGCGAGATGCTCTTCTCTTTCCGTTTCTTGAGTGGGAACTGCTCCTAAGGCCCGATCCGAGGCATCAGTTTCAAGGATAATAGGTCTGCTAGAGTCAGGCTGAAGAACAGGTGCTTTGGTAACTCTCTCTTTAATTCCTCAACAGTCAGTTGTGGCTCCAGGAGTACAGATGAATTCGTCTCATTTTTCGTCAAGTCTGTGATTGGGTGCTACAATGTTAGCAAAGTCTTTGACAAACCTTCAAAAGTAATTTGCAAAACCTAAAAAACCTTGAGTTTTCTTGACCGCTGCAGGTGTCTTCCATTCCAGAATGGCTGAAATCTTCCACGAGTCCATAGCTAGACCTTCTGATGGAATAACAAACCCCGTGTAACTGACTGACCACTGGTCAAACAAACACTTTTCAGGCTTAACCAGCAAGTGGCCGGTAAAAAAAGCCCTTTACATGTCCTTTATGATAGCAGGACCTTTGGAAAAAAATAAAATGTAATTGAGATAAATAATCGAGGTGTGTGGTAGAAGTGTTGGAAGACTGCTGGAGCACTACAAACTCCGAATGGCAGAAGATTGTATTAAAAATGCCCACAAGTTGTTCTGAAAGCAGCCTTAGCTCCTGCTTTGATTTGGATGAGATTGTGAGCTCCTCTTTGATCAAGCTTTGTTAATAAATTCGCGCCTTTTACAGCCTCCAAGATGGCAGAAAGGAGTGGAAGTGGACAGCTGACAAGCATTACTTCATTTAAGCCTCTGAAGGCAATGCAAGGATGCAATTCTGTGGTGTCCTTCTTGGGCACAAGGACAAGCTAAGCACCCTCTGGAGTTCAGAAGAAATGATTTGTTTATTTCACAAATTCTTCTAAGGATATTACCGAAGAGATTCATCCTTCATTGGAGACAGAAAATATATCATAATAAATCAATCAGGGGAATTGTAAGCGCACTACTCACCAGTGAGGGTCTCAAGGCGCTAGGAGTGAGGGGGGGTAAGCAGCTCCATTCAGTCGAAGAGCCAGGTCTTGAGTGTCTTCCTGAAGGTGTACAGGGAGGGGGCGCATCTGATGTCGATCGGGAGCTTGTTCCAGGTCTTGGCACCGATGTAGGAGTAGGCTCTTCCGCCCGCTCTGGTTCTGCGGATGCGCAGGGTTTCTGCTAGGGCGAGGTCGGCGGAGAGGAGGTTTCTCTTGGGTGCGTGGAAAGAGATTCTCTTGTTGAGATATTGGGGTCCGGTGTTGTGGAGGCCTTTGTAGGCATGGGGGAGTATCTTGAAAGTGAATCTCTTCTGAACGGGGAGCCAGTGGAGGTTCCTTAGGTGTTAGGTGATGTTCGTATCGAGGGATGCCAAGGACGAGTCTGGCTGCGCTGTTCTGCATGGTCTGGAGCTTGCAGAGTAGAGACTTATTTATCCGGGCGTATAGAGCGTTTCCGTAGTCCAGTCTGCTGGTTATGAGTGCGTGGGTGACGGTCTTCCTTGACTCGGGGGGGATCCATTAGAGGATGCAGAGGGTTTTGAAGCAGCTGGAGGCGACGGCGTTGACCTGTCAGTTCATGGAGAGGGAGGAGTTGAGTACGATGCCAAGGTTTAGGGAATGGCCCGTGGGGGTAAAGGGGTTGCTGAGGGCGTTGGGCCACCAGGTGTTGTCCCATACAGAGGACGAGGGTCCGAGGACGAGGACTTCTGTCTCCTACGAGTTGAGCTTCAGGCAGCTGTTGCTCCTCCAGGATGCAACGTCCTGCATTCCTTCCTGGAAATTGTGCACTTTGAGGAGGATGCACCCCAGGACATCGGCGGTGTTGGCGGCGGTGGTGATGGTCTGACGGGAGATGTGGCAGGAGAACTGGCCATGGGTGGTGTTCGGCGTGGACAGCTGGCAGTTGTTGTTCCTTCAGGGGTAGAGTGCGATGGGGGCAACTGAGCTGTAGTGGTGGATGATTGGAGATCAAAGGGTCCCTGGCGCTGTTCGCTGTTGGGTCGCGGATGGGCTTGCTTTGGCATGCCTGCGGCGCGCCTGTGCCGCACCCGCTGCGCGTGGCCGCCATTAAATAGAGGAGGGGGAGGCACAGCTGGGAGGCGGGAGCAGAAATCGGCAGCAACGGCGGGAGGGGAAGAGGGGGAAAAAACGGGCAGCGAGCGCAAACAAAAATGGCACAATAAGGCAAGGCAGAGGCACAATAACAACAGTGGCACAATAAGGAAAAAAGGCAAGGAGAGAGGCAGCAGTTAAGAATTAAGGGGCACAGTAAGACAGCAGAGTAAAACGTAAAAGCGAGCACAATAAGGCAAAGTAGGGCACAATAACAACAGTGGCACAATAAAGAAAAAGGCAAGCAGAGAGGCAACAGTGAAGAGTTAAGGGGCACAGTAAGACAACAGAGTAAAGGTGAAAAACGGGCACAATACAGTCTGGAACCGAGGCTCGAATCCCTACCTGGGCTAAGCCCTGCACAGCAGAGCTGCAGAGGGAGAGAGCAGGTCTCTGGCTGTGAGGCAATTAAATAAATGACACTAGTACACTGGGTAACAATCGGTTGAGCAATCAAAATCTCTATGTGGAGGTAAACCATTATCTATTGCCTCGATAACGTCCGAAAATTCTATACACTCCACAAGAATCGATAATAATTGTGCTGTGGTTTCAATTGCTGATTAATCAATCAGGTATTTATATAACACACTATTCGCCCATGAGGGTCTCAAGGCGCTAGGGAGTGGGGGTTCGAGCAGCTCCGAGGTCATCCGAAGAGCCAGATCTTGAGGTCCTTTCTGAAGGCTTGCAGTGTCGGGCCTTGTCTGATGCTGAGGGGGAGTTCCTTCCAGGTCTTGGTGATGTAGGAGAAGGATCTGCCTCCTGTTCTGGCTCTGCGGATGCTGGGGATTTCGGCAAAGGCTAGGTCAGTGGAGCAGAGGTTTCTCTTGAGGGCGTGGTAGGAGATTCTTACGTTGAGGTATTGGGGTTGGTGTTGTGGAGGGCTTTGTAGGCGTGTGTGAGCAGCTTGAAGGACACTCTTTTTCCGACGGGGAGCCAGTGGAGGTCTCGGAGGTGCTGGGTGATGTGGTTGTGTCGTGGGATGCTAAGGACGAGTCTGGCTGCAGTGTTCTGGACGGTCTGGAGTTTGTAAAGCTGAGATTTGCTGATTTCAGTGTAGATAGCGTTCCTGTAGTCCAGCCTGCTGGTGATGTATGGGTGACGGTCATCCTGGATTCTGGGGAGATCCATTTGAAGGTCTTGCGGAGTATGTGGAGGGTGTTGAAGCATGTAGAAGATACGGCGTGGATCTGCCAGTTCATGGTGAGAGAGGAGTCGAGTCTGATGCAGAGGCTGAGGGCATGGTCCGTGGAGGCAGGAGTATTTCCGAGGGCAGGGGGTCACCAGGTGTCGTCCCACGCAGTGAGGGTGGGTCCGAGGACGAGATCTTCAGTTTTCTCCAAGTTGAGCTTCAGGCAGCTGCTGCTCATCCAGGATGCGACGTCCTTCATTCCTTCCTGGAAACTGTGCCTGGTGATGTTGGGTTCCTTGGTGAGGGAAAGGATGAGCTGGGTGTCGTCGGCGTAGGATACTATGCTGAGTCCATGTTTTCTGATGATGGTTGCGAGGGGGGCCATGTAGATGATAAAGAGCGTGTGGCTGAGGGAGGATCCTTGGGGTACTCCGCATCTGATTTCTGTGAGTTCGGAGAGGAAGGGCTGGAGTCTTATTCTTTATTTCTGCCGGAGAGGAAGGAGCGGATCCAGTCTAAAGCAGTTCCCTGTATGCCTGGGTTGTGAAGTCTGGCGGCTAGTGTGCAGTGGGAGACGGTGTCGAAAGCTGCTGAGAGATCTAGTAGGACGAAGGATGCGGTGTGACCTTGATCGAGAAGCGCACGAATGTCGTCTGTGGCGGCAAGGAGTGCGGTCTCTGTGCTGTGGTTGCTGCGGAATCTGGATTGGGATGAGTCGAGTATGCCGTTGGATTCTATGAAGTGCGTTAGATGGGTGTTGACGAATTTCTCAGTGGCTTTGGCTGCGAAAGGGAGGAGAGGGATGGGCCTATAGTTCTTGAGGTCCGTCGGGTCTGCGGAGGGCTTCTGAAGGAGGGGTTTTACTTCAGAGCGTTTCCAGTCATTGGTGAACGTGCATGTTTTGAGGGTGCAGTTGACTGTCCATCTTATTTCTAGAGCGATGGCAGAGGCGGCTCTGTGGAAGATGTGCGGCGGGCAGGGGTCAGTGAGTGCTCCGGAGTGAATGCTCCTCATAGTCTTTACTGTGTCTTCTGTGGTGACAGGGGTCCAGGTGAGGCGGGTCGGCTGGGTGGCGTTGCTGGTGGATGGTGTTGGGTCGGTGCCTTGGTCTTGGTCATCGAAGTTGTCGTAGAGCGACCTGGTGGAAGAAGGACTCAGTTTGTTGCAGAGGTCCTGGGAGGGAGGGATATCGGAGGTTTCGCTGTGGGGTCTGGTGAATTCTTGTATGATGTTGAAGAGTTCCTTGGAGTTGTGGGAGTTGGAAAAGATTCTGGCCTGTATGAAGTTTCTCTTAATAGATCTGATGAGTTGGTGGTGTGCCGTTGTGGCGGCCCTGTAGGCAGTGTGTGCTTCCGGGGCTTTTGCTATTCCTCCATGCTTTCTCCAGTCGTCGGCATGCGTGCTTGAATTCTGGTAGGTCTGTGGTGAAACAGGCGGTTTTCGTGTTGTGCCATCTGGCGGGGTTCTGGAGGGGGGCGAGCGTGTTTGCGCACTCCGCGATCCATTGGTGGAGGTCGTTGGCTGCGGAGTTGGCGTGGGTCGTAGTGGGGGGAGGAGAGCGGCTGAAGGCGGCGGTGAGGTGGTCTCGTGATCTTGCTCCAGTTTCTGCGCTTGAGGCATGGCGATGGCCTGGGTGCTGTGGGTTTCGAGAAGGAGAAGTAGACGCACTGGTAGTTTGTCCAGGGAGGTTGCGTGGTGTGAATGAAGCGAATGTTGTTTCCTCTAACAAAGTTGGGGTTGAGAGTGTGCCTTCATGTGGGTGGGGGTGGTGATGAGTTGCTTCAATCCGATATTGGTGAGGTTCTCTAGGAGGGCGGAGGAGTTGGGGTTGTTGAGGTTGTCAAGGTGGAAATTCAGGTCTCCGAGCAGTGCCTAGTCCGTGGAGGCGAGGGCGTGGGGCGTGATGTAGTCTGCAATGGTGTTTGTGAACAGAGAGCGGGCCCGTGAGGTCTGTAGGAGAGAGTTCCGCTTAGAGTAATTCTGCGGTTGGGCTGGATATGGAAATGTATGTGTTCCATGGGGGGCTAGGCATCATTCGAGATGGAGGTTGTCAGTCGGAGGGAGCTTTTGTGTACAATGGCGAGGCCTCCTCCAGGGTGGTTGGGGGGGTATTTCCTCGGGATCTTGTACCCATCGGGGATGGCGGCTGCAATGTCGGGAGCGGAGCTAGCGTTGGTCTAGGTCTCAGTGAGGAAGGTGACGTTGGGGCGAGGGTGTTGAGGAGGTCCTAGATTTCTACTGCGTGTCTGTGCAGGGAGATTACTTTGAGGAGGATACGGCTCAGGGGTTTGGGTGCGCGGACGTCCGGTGGGTTGGCAGTAGCTGTTCGCAGTCGGGTCATGGACGGGCGCCCCGATTAATGTTCCTGAACTGAGGTTTTACTGGGTAGGCCTCCTAGGGTACACTTTCAAAATTCTATATCTTAACCCACTAACAAAGTCTTAGTTGTCCAGTTAATAATGGGATTCAAATGGGAAGACCAGGAAATGCCCAACGATTACTGGATATCGAAGAGCAGCAAATGATTCAAACTCTATCCATTCATGATGCTTAGCTATTATTAGATGCAATAACTGGGTTAATGCTTGCGCAGTACTGAAGAAATAGGTGTTACTGAACCAATCAATGTGCAGCTTATCCTTTTAAGCCCCATGAATATCCATGCACTCACTGGATATTCCACATTCCACTAGGACTGGTACACTGAAGCTTGGTTCCTGGAATCGCACTGAGAGGGGGTCGTCTGACTGCTGGGATCCAGTGCGATTTGTTTTCAATGTTTTTTAATTTGAAAGACCTTTTATGGTATTTCACTACAATTCAGCTGTATAGAGGATTCCATGCCAAGTAGTCCCTTGGTACATGGTCCTCAGCTACATTTGGTTTGTACAGCAGGACTGCCATCAGTACTGGCGATGCATCGCAGTATTCACCCCCCTTCCCGCTGACAGGGATTATCCAACGCTCCTCGTCCTCTTCCAGTTGGGAGGTGGGATGAACAGGCTAAAAGTGTGAAGTTTGGGTGCAAAAGCCCCGCATCCAGGCAGCACGTGGGCAGAAAGGTGGCAGCAACGTTTAATTCACCCACATAGTCCAGTTACATATTTAGGGTTGGGGGTGGGGTTGGAGTTATCTTACCTGTTTATGCCTTTCCTCTGACATAATTCACAACACACATACAGGTGAGACTCGCAATGCGTTTCAGTGCAAGGTCCGCCTCCTTCCGTGATGGCTTGGCCTCCATGATGGTCGCTTGGATCGGGTCTTCTCTGCAGTTGGCAGTCGTGGTCTCAGGTCCCCGCTCCCAAGAGTGTTGGTGCACACATCCCTCACTGTTCAGGATTCACTATGGAGTGTTAGTGCCCAGTGGGTGTAGGGGTGGTCCCACAGCGGTGGCTGGGGTGCTCCAGTCCAGTGGTCCTTCACCGATGGCTCGGCTTCCATGGTCGCTTGGACCGGGTCTTCTCTGCAGCGGGCGGTCGGGGTCTCAGGTCCCGGCTCTCAAGAGTGCTGGTGCACACATCCCTTACTGTGCAGGAGTCACTAAGGAGTGTTTGGGCCCCGTGGGTGTAGGGGTGGTCCCACAGTGGTGGCTGGTGAGCCCCACTGATTCTTCAGTGATGGCTTGGCATCCACGATGGTTGCTTGGACCGGGTCTTCTCTGCAGCTGGAGGTGGGAGTCTTAGGGTCCCGGCTCTCACAGCACCATTCGTAAGGTCACAGCCGTGAGGGGCCCCCTCAACGGGTGCTTCTCACAGGGCCACATACTGGACCTTGTGCTTGCACGGTGCTCCCCGCAGTGCTCCTAACATAGTTGTGAAATCTCACTTCACATGTACTCAGGCACACATATGCAACGTATTACTGGGCAGGGGCGTAACACAGGCCCCCACAGCCCCCGCGGTGCGAGGGAGCCCCCAAGTTCCAGTGGCCCACCTCAGCAGATCGTTTTGCACAGAATTACCAACCTTTCCAGCCCATGCCAATTCAATAAATGGCCTCGAGATGTCGCTGTGCTATGTCCTATATATATATTTCCTGTGGTCCGGATATATAAACACCGAGGTGAAAGCAGATTGGAAACAGCCCATACGTTTCACACACCACTTAACCTTTTCGGGGTTACTGATTTTGCCACCAGTACTAGTCGCTACAGTTCAATATTTGAGATGGTTTACTCCTCAGCCATTTCCAATGTATCAAGGGAGAGAACTTGCATTTTTGCTTTCTCTCTTATTTCTGCTTAGAGGAGAGATATTTTTAAAGGTGATTTAAAAAAATGAAGGAAATGTATTTTCATAAAGATAGTATGGAACACACACTTTGACCAAGCCTTTATGACACTTCAGACTTGTATGGAACACACACTTTGACAAAGCCTTGAAGACACTTTACACTTGTATGGAACACACACTTTGACAAAGCCTTGACGACACTTCACACCTGTATGGAACACACACTTTGACAAAGCCTTGATGACACTTCACACTTGTATGGAAAACACACTTTGACAAAGCCTTGATAACACTTCACACTTGTATAGAACACACACTTTGACAAAGCCTTGATGACACTTCACACTTGTATGGAACACACACTTTGACAAAGCCTTGATAACACTTCACACTTGTATAGAACACACACTTTGACAAAGCCTTGATGACACTTCACACTTGTATGGAACACACACTTTGACAAAGCCTTGATGACACTTCACGCTTGTATGGAACACACACTTTGACAAAGCCTTGACGACACTTCACGCTTGTATGGAACACACACTTTGACAAAGCCTTGACGACACTTCACACTTGTATGGAACACACACTTTGACAAAGCCTTGACGACACTTCACACTTGTATGGAACACACACTTTGACAAAACCTTGACGACACTTCACACTTGCATGGAACACACACTTTCACAAAGCCTTGATGACACTTCACACTTGTATGGAACACACACTTTGACAAAGCCTTGACGACACTTCACGCTTGCATGGAACACACACTTTGACAAAGCTGGAACACACACTTTGACAAAGCCTTGACGACACTTCACACTTGTATGGAACACACACTTTGACAAAGCCTTGATGACACTTCACACTTGTATGAAACACACACTTTGAGAAAGCCTTGACAACACTTCACGCTTGTATGGAACACACACTTTGACCAAGCCTTTATGACACTTCAGACTTGTATGGAACACACACTTCGACAAAGCCTTGATGACACTTCACACTTGTATGGAACACACACTTTGACAAAGCCTTGATGACACTTCACACTTGTATGAAACACACACTTTGACAAAGCCTTGACAACACTTCACGCTTGTATGGAACACACACTTTGACCAAGCCTTTATGACACTTCAGACTTGTATGGAACACACACTTTGACAAAGCCTTGATGACACTTCACACTTGTATGGAACACACACTTTGACAAAGCCTTGACGACACTTCACGCTTGTATGGAACACACACTTTGACAAAGCCTTGACGACACTTCACACTTGTATGGAACACACACTTTGACAAAGCCTTGACGACACTTCACACTTGTATGGAACACACACTTTGACAAAGCCTTGATAAGACTTCACACTTGTATAGAACACACACTTTGACAAAGCCTTGATGACACTTCACACTTGTATGGAACACACACTTTGACAAAGCCTTGATGACACTTCACACTTGTATGGAACACACACTTTGACAAAGCCTTGACGACACTTCACGCTTGTATGGAACACACACTTTGACAAAGCCTTGATAAGACTTCACACTTGTATGGAACACACACTTTGACAAAGCCTTGATAAGACTTCACACTTGTATGGAACACACACTTTGACAAAGCCTTGACGACACTTCACACTTGTATGGAACACACACTTTGAAAAAGCCTTGATAAGACTTCACACTTGTATAGAACACACACTTTGACAAAGCCTTGATAAGACTTCACACTTGTATGGAACACACACTTTGACAAAGCCTTGACGACACTTCACACTTGTATGGAACACACACTTTGACAAAGCCTTGATGACACCTCACACTTGTATGGAACACACACTTTGACAAAGCCTTGATGACACTTCACGCTTGTATGGAACACACACTTTGACAAAGCCTTGACGACACTTCACGCTTGTATGAAACACACACTTTGACAAAGCCTTGACGACACTTCACACTTGTATGGAACACACACTTTGACAAAGCCTTGACGACACTTCACACTTGTATGGAACACACACTTTGACAAAGCCTTGACGACACTTCACACTTGCATGGAACACACACTTTCACAAAGCCTTGATGACACTTCACACTTGTATGGAACACACACTTTGACAAAGCCTTGACGACACTTCACGCTTGCATGGAACACACACTTTGACAAAGCTGGAACACACACTTTGACAAAGCCTTGACGACACTTCACACTTGTATGGAACACACACTTTGACAAAGCCTTGATGACACTTCACACTTGTATGAAACACACACTTTGACAAAGCCTTGACAACACTTCACGCTTATATGGAACACACACTTTGACCAAGCCTTTATGACACTTCAGACTTGTATGGAACACACACTTTGACAAAGCCTTGATGACACTTCACACTTGTATGGAACACACACTTTGACAAAGCCTTGATGACACTTCACACTTGTATGAAACACACACTTTGACAAAGCCTTGACAACACTTCACGCTTGTATGGAACACACACTTTGACCAAGCCTTTATGGCACTTTAGACTTGTATGGAACACACACTTTGACAAAGCCTTGACGACACTTCACACTTGTATTGAACTCACACTTTGACAAAGCCTTGATGACACTTCACACTTGTATGGAACACACACTTTGACAAAGCCTTGATGACACTTCACACTTTTATGGAACACACACTTTGACAAAGCCTTGATGACACTTCACACTTTTATAGAACACACACTTTGACAAAGCCTTGATGACACTTCACACTTGTATGGAACACACACTTTGACAAAGCCTTGATGACACTTCACGCTTGTATGGAACACACACTTTGACAAAGCCTTGACGACACTTCACGCTTGTATGGAACACACACTTTGACAAAGCCTTGACGACACTTCACACTTGTATGGAACACACACTTTGACAAAGCCTTGACGACACTTCACGCTTGCATGGAACACACACTTTGACAAAGCCTTGATGACACTTCACGCTTGTATGGAACACACACTTTGACAAAGCCTTGACGACACTTCACACTTGTATGGAACACACACTTTGACAAAGCCTTGATGACACTTCACACTTGCATGGAACACACACTTTGACAAAGCCTTGATGGCACTTCACGCTTGCATGGAACACACACTTTGACAAAGCCTTGATGACACTTCACGCTTACATGGAACACACAGTGCACATAGGGTACACGGAGGCAAATATTTCAGCACTACAAACTAGTAAATAAGATACATGTGGAGCTGGGAATCGATCAGGCAGACGTGGACACAGCAGGGACCGCATGTAGGAAGGTGGAATCTGACTATATGGTTGCCCCCACTTTTTTCCTGGTGTTTGAATGGTTTTTGACTAGTCTGGCTGGGATACTGCTATCCAGGACCCCAGCCTATCTGCTTACTCCCTTAAATGATTGGTGTGCATATTAGATGCACTAGTGATTGGATACTGTGGTACCTTATGAGCCCCTAGTATATGGTACCTTAGGTACCTAGGGCATTGGTACTTCACAGGCCTACCAGGGGCTGCAGCATGTATTATGACACCCTGGGAAGCATTCACAATCTGACACCACAGGCCTGCTACTGCAGCCTGTGTAAGGTAGTGTTAGCACTCCTCACTGAAGTATAGGTTCCTATATCTCACCATACACACACATATAAACCTATCAGTCACCCCTATGGTAGGCCCTATCAATCCCAAGGGCAGGGTGCATGGTTTACTATGTGAGGGGGTGCTCCTGCCTGAGCAGGACCCCTCTGCAGCTGGCAGAGTCTATTCTCTGCTGCTGTTTGTGGATGCGGTTAAACCATATACTCTTAAGTGCATTATAACCTCGGGGTAAATGCTAACTTTGGAATGACTGCATCAAAACATGTCGTGTTTGGTGTCAAACAACTTGGAATCCTACCCCCACACCAGTAACTGGAGTGGGACTAGGATCCCACCCTTCTAGAGGGGACGACATGTACCCACTGTACTACACAGTAGAAATCTTTCAGAGCCCTGGCATCACAAAATGGATGCCACCAGCAAAGACACCGGGCTGCCCTCCTGCTGCTGACCGAAACTCGCAGTGGAGGGAGCTCAACAAAGGGTTTCCTGTCACAGGGAGGTGTCACCACCTCCCAGACAGGATTTAGTGTATTGGAGCTGGGTGGGTGCACTCTTAGAGTGCTTTGAAGTCCTGCACTGGGGGAGCAGTAGGCTCCTCTGTGCATATGCCAGCTCAAACCGGTTCAGGGGCTACCTGGCCCTGCTCTGGCGCGAAACTGGACAAAGGGAAGTGGGTGTAACCACCCACTACCCTGACCCTCCTAGAGGAGTGGTCATAGAGCTAGTCCCTCCCATCTTTTCACTATAAGATACCACACATTGCCAATGCAATTTAGATTACACCTGGACAACGCTCTACGAAGAAGAATCCTGGCCCTTCAACTTTCTACTATCTCTAGAAAACCGAAGGATCTCCCTTGGAGTCAAGGAGTGACTCCCCTGCTTGGCAGGCACCAAAACTACTGAACTACGGTTGCAAACTTTACCGCTCCCGCCGGAGCCCGAAGTCCCTGCGTCCCCTGAAGCGGATTTCCTGACCTCTTGACGGCCATTTTGAGTCCCCAGCGAAGCTGTGGCATCTGGACCCCACGAGTGACGAGGAACAGCAATACCAGGCAACCGTGCACTGATTTCGAGTGCAAGCCCTAATCTATGTGCTACAACTTTGTGCTTTGGACCACTTGATGTCCAAGTCCCTAGCAGGTCTAGTCCCGAAAATCAGCGGCCTACCTCGTCCCAAGTGACCGTGGGCTACTGGTCAACTTTTCCTGCAAAGGCCTCTTCGCGGTTGCTTGCCCGTTGGCTAGTAACTCTCCAGAAGCCTGGTTGCTCTGGGCCTGCCCTCACTTCCCCTCACTGGGTAAGTCCATCGGACCTTGCTGGTCTGATCCATCGACAATCTTCCATCCACACGAGAATTGCAGTTGCCAAGGCTTGTTGGCTCCAAACCGAGTGCCGACACCGTCAACAGCTGCAGACGTCGTGGGACCCTCCGAATCCAGCTGCTGGTCATCCTCGATCCCTCCTGGACCTCGTGAGTGAAGAGACAAAACGACATCAGCGACCTGAAGCGACGTGACAGCTGTGGTCATCCATCTCGCTGGCCACCGGTCACTGGCAAGTGACTTTGAACTCTGTCCCCTCAATGTCTAGGTCTTCTACAACTCCGAATGCAGGGCAACCCCCTCCGTGACTGTGAAAATATTTTATTTTACATTCAAGTTTCCCCATGTAGATCTCTATCTGGAATTCTCATCTATCGCCCCCCAGAACCCATGGGCCAGTTCAGTGAATCTCTCACGGAACATGTTTGCACACTTTCTGCTACCCACTCCACTTTCATGATCGTAGGAGACCTGAATATACATTTTGATAAAGAGGAACTTAAACCAGCCTCCGATTTGATAGCAGACCTTGAAACCCTTCAGCTTAGGCTACAAAGCAGACAACCAACCCACTCATTGGGCCACCTGTTAGATCCTATCTTTTCTAACATCAATGATCTAACTATCTCAGACCCTACTCCGGTACCATGGTCTGACCATTTCTTAATATCGTTAAATTGGCAATTATTTGACACCTTATCTTCCAAGCCTGTATCTAAAAAACCCTCTCGCCCCTGGGCGGAAAAATGGAGGGCAAACCTAGAGCGCTCCCCCCCTAATCTTACCTCCAACCCTACGCTTGCAGATATAGAGTTTTCAAAATGGATAGGAGAGGCACTTGACATAACTCTCCCCAAAAAACTTTCCTGCAAACCCCGAGCTAAAATCTCCTCCCCATGGTTTACCCAGGAATTGCGAATCCTTAAAAAAATCTGTAAGAAATCGGAAAGAGACTGGAGGAAAAATTTTGACTTCACAAAAAAAGCTGAATACAAACTGGCCATCCTTACTTATAAAAAAGCACTTAAAACCGCCCAAGCTAAATATTTTGAGGAAAAAATCAAATCCTCCTCTAATTCATCTAGGGAGACATTCCAAATTGCTAAAAAACTTCTTAAAGCACTGGACCCTCCCCCTCTAGTAGAGCCATCAGCCAATCGATGTAATGAACTCGCGGAATTTTTGGATTCCAAGATCAGAAATATTCTCAACTCTCTCCCGTCACAATCATCTGACGTCCCCCCAACCTCTAACTTGTCTACTTTTATTCCCCATGTTACAACTCATCAACTGTCCCACTTCACTCCCTTGACAGTAGAAACTCTCTCTCCAATATTACACTCAATCAAAAGTGGATCTCCACTTGATCCCGCACCATTTAATATCTTGAAGCTAGTTGCGCCTACCATTCTTCCTTATTTGACGAATTTGATCAATATCTCGCTCACACACGGCGTCGTCCCATCAAGCTGGAAAAAAGCAATTGTCAAAGCCCTTATTAAGAAATCTCACCTTGACCCCCTTGAACTAGGCAATTTCCGGCCGATCTCCTTGCTCCCAGGCAATAGTAAGATAGCCGAAAAATATGTTAATTACCAACTTTCAAAATACCTAGAATCGAATGGTCTTCTGGAGCAGTCCCAGATGGGATTTAGGCCCGGCCAGAGTACTGAAACTGCGATGTTGGCGGTTGTCGAAGAGGCAAGAAAAATCATCGACTCAGGGGGATCAGTGGCAGTGATCCTCCTAGATTTGAGCGCTGCCTTCGACACCGTCAACCATCCTATACTGGTCCACAGGCTTAGAGATCTTGGAGTTGCAGGAACGGCCTTGTCCTGGTTGGAATCCTTCCTCAGGAACAGATCCTTCCAGGTAGCGGAGGGTAATTTTACCTCAAGGTCTACTGCTGTTAGCTGTGGGGTCCCTCAGGGCTCGTCCCTGAGCCCGACCCTTTTTGATTTTTACATGTCCCCCTTGGAGAAAATAGTTACCCCTTTTGGGATTAAGCTCTTAACGTATGCTGACGACACCCAATTAGTAGTCTCCCTAAGTCAGCATGACCACTCCCTCACTAACCTTCACAACTGTCTTAGTGATATAGCCAAATGGATGAACACCTCACATCTTAAACTCAACAACGATAAGACTGAAATGATGATTTTAGGCAATCAGTCACTTTACCAACCTAAATCCTTATGGCCTCCCTGTATGGGCTCGCCACCCAACCCAAAAAAGGAAATTAAGAGTTTAGGAATTTGGCTAGACGAAGGCCTTAACTTTTTCACCCACGCAAGGAAAACGGCGGGTGTGTGTCATGGCCTTCAACGGACTGCTAGAAAAATCCTGCCTCTACTCCCAACGCAATCACAAAAACTCCTGATTCATGGCCTTGTGCTGTCTCGCCTGGACTATGGCAATGCCCTCTATCTAGGTGCCCCTAAAAAAGTTCTCTCAAAACTTCAGATAGTACAGAATGCCGCCGCTCGACTTCTCACAGGAACCCATTCTCGCTGTTCAGCTAAACCTGCTTTGAAGGCCTTGCACTGGTTGCCTATCCAAGAAAGGATACAATTTAAGGCACTCTGCACGACATATAAAATTCTGCAGGGCAAGGCCCCACCTATTTTAAAAAATCTTATCACCCCTTATAGCACTCAGAGAACACTACGCTCCTCACACTGTAACTTGGCATTCGTTCCCAGAATTAAGAAGGCCCGTTCTGGGGGTCGACTCTTTGCATACAACTCGGCCAAGCTATGGAACTCACTGCCCTTGGACATTAGAGTCCAGCCCAACCTCCTTTCATTTCGTAGGGCACTCAACACCTGGCTGTTCCCGTAAGGCTTCCCCGCGCTTGGTTTCTATATCATTAGCGCTGGGACGCTTACGGGCAGCCATGCGCTCTACAAATCTGTAAAATAAAATAAAATAAATAAATAAAATAACTCCAATCTATCTTCGGATTCCAGCGGACACTTCCCTCGACGACACAAGCAGCAAGTCTTCAGTGATTCCCATTGAAAACAGCATCGCGACCCGACACCAAAGGACACCTATGCACCCGGCTTCCCTGGGTGAGGTAACTCTTGCATGAAGGTGTCCAAGTGTGCATTGGCTATCGAAGTACTTACCCTGTAAGTTGTTTGCTTGTTGTCCACTCCGAAGTGCCCTAGAACTGTAAAATACAAACCGCGACATTTCCCATTGAAACGTATGAGAATCCCGCGTGTGGGTTTAGACACTGCACGCGTCTCCTGTGGGCTGATTACTTACCTGCTAACACTGCAGAAGTGAAGCCCCAGCGATTCCCAAGGCCCTAGGCCTCTTACTTTTGCAAGTCGAGTTTGTTAACCCACTATTTTAGTATATGTTCTGGTACGCCCCTAGGGCTACAGCCATATTTGTGCTTAATTTATTGAGAACTGTTGATCTTTTTGAATGTTTACCTGGCTCTAATCTCATAAAGAGATTAGTAGAGTATATTTAGAAATAAATACATATATATTTGATATATATACCTGTGTGGTGTCTTTTCATTTGGTAATTCAAGAGATTATAAGGTAAAACAAGCTGCTTTACATTCCTCAGAGACTTAGCCTGAAGGCTGCTCTCCACAGCTACCACTAGGATAGCTTTCTTTAAAAGGTTGTCTTAAACCTATCTACCATAAGAGTCGAATTGGACTGGTGCAAGGTGGCCACTATAACTAGTGACCAGCATATGCCAGGCCAACTTCTCACACCGCATTACCACATGAAATTCATGTTACCGTGTGTACACTTCCAATGCTCAAGGGAAGTACATGAAACTGAAATATGCTTTATTGTTCGGGTATCAGATACGGCGCTTATGCATGTTTGGCTATATGGGAAAGGGAGGAAACGTGTTCATATTCAAGCCACCCCACGCAGTTATTTCACTCAGAAAATTAGAAACAGGTTTGTTCACAAGTAAAATAACATGATTTATTTTAGTGCAGAACTTCTATTGTTTTAGAACTGCTATAAAGAGTGACACCTCGCCTCAAAATCGCAAGATACAAGAAAAAAACATGGGTGGCACATCCTTCTCTGTTCAAGCGGCCAAACTATGGAACTCATTACCCCCCAACATCAGACCCACCCACAACCACCTTATCTTCAGAAAAGTGCTCAAGAATTGGCTCTTCCCCGCATAAGCACCGCACGCAAACAGAAATATACGGCATATCCCTCTGTGTACAAGCATTTACTTGTACTATAGATATGTACCTATATATGTGTATTGCTTGTAGTAATACTGGGGGGGGGGAGGAGTCAGGGGGGTCCCAGTTATGATCTACCATGACGATCGATCAGGGAACGCTAGGGGGCAATATCTGAAGGGAGGTTCCGCTAAAAAGGCCTGCACCCTACCCCTAGAATCAGCAGCGACCGGGCAAGGGCACGGAGGTCACCGGGGATAAAAGGAGTACCACATGGGGTGCACCTCAAAACCCCGACAGAGCGTCGCACTCAGTCGGTGAGCAGCATGCGTCCACCGGGGGGCAAAGTGGGCAGGATGCATGTGAGACGGGTCTTCTGCGTATGAAAACATGCGGAGTCTGCCAAAATGTTAAAAAGAGGGGCAAGGCATCACACGGAAACGGCGCCACACTGTCGACACTCCATTGGACTACAGCTCCCATAGTCTAACTATTTGGTCTCCTCAAAGACGCCACAAACTCGGCACCTCCCTCCCTGCCCCACCCCCGCCCAGGACACAAAGCCACTTCATAAGGCAGGCACTGTAGGTCCCAAAATCGAAATTACATCAGTGGTTAAAGAATATCACAGGAGAGCCCCGCGCCTTGAAGCCAACTGAGAACAGCCGAGAAGAAAGCGCTAGACACTGGCAGAGCTGCAGGAAGGCGCAATAAGGCATAAGATTCACCTACCACAAGCGCCCACAAGGAACGACAGACCCCCTCACGCCGCTACAGTGCAACACTCCAGGTGGGATAATGTGGGCAGGACGGCCTTCCTGGGCAGAGAGAGCTCATCTGTGAATATTTAACTTGCTTGTTGGGGTCGAAGGTCTGTTGAGCGCTCACCATGTGCCTTCCTGCTCCTGTGCACCACACTCGTGTCACGAGTCCCATGACAGGCTCCTTGCACCACACTGGTGTCACGAGCGTGACATGACAGGCGCTTTGCACCACACTCGTGTCACGAGTCCCATGACAGGCACTTTGCACCACACTCGTGTCACGAGTCCCATGACAGGCGCTTTGCACCACACTCGTGTCACGAGTCCCATGACAGGCACTTTGCACCACGCACCACACTCGTGTCACGAGTCCCATGACAGGCACTTTGCACCACACTCGTGTCATGAGTCCCATGACAGGCGCTTTGCACCACACTCGTTTCAAGAGTCCCATGACAGGCGCTTTGCACCACACTCGTGTCACGAGTCCCATGACAGGCGCTTTGCACCACACTTGAGGCACGAGTCCCATGACAGGCGCTTTGCACCACACTCGTGTCGCAAGTCCCATGACAGGCGTTTTGCACCACACTGGTGTCACGAGTCCCATGACAGGCGCTTTGCACCACACTGGTGTCACGAGTCTACATGACAGGCGCTTTGCACCACATTCGTGTCACAAGTCACATGATAGGTGCTTTGCACCACACTCGTGTCACGAGTCCCATGACAGGCGCTTTGCACCACACTGGTGTCACGAGTCCCATGACAGGCGCTTTGCACCACACTCGTGACACGAGTCCCATGACAGGCGCTTTGCACCACATTCGAGTCACGAGTCACATGATAGGCGCTTTGCACCACACTCGTGTCACGAGTCCCATGACAGGCGCTTTGCACCACACTGGTGTCACAAGTCCCATGACAGGCGCTTTGCACCACATTCGTGTCACAAGTCACATGATAGGCGCTTTGCACCACACTCGTGTCACGAGTCCCATGACAGGCGCTTTGGACCACACTCGTGTCACGAGTCCCATGACAGGCGCTTTGCACCACACTGGTGTCACGAGTCCCATGACAGGCGCTTTGCACCACACTCGTGACACGAGTCACATGACAGGCGCGTGCACCACATTTGTGTCACAAGTCACATGATAGGCGCTTTGCAACACCCTTGTGTCACGAGTCCCATGACAGGTGCTTTGGACCACACTCGTGTCACGAGTCCCATGACAGGCACTTTGCACCACACTCGTGTCACGAGTCCCATGACAGGCGCTTTGCACCACACTCGTGTCACGAGTCCCATGACAGGCGCTTTGCACCACACTCGTGTCACGAGTCCCATGACAGGCGCTTTGCACCACATTCGTGTCACGAGTCACATGATAGGCGCTTTGCACCACACTCGTGTCACGAGTCCCATGACAGGCGCTTTGGACCACACTCGTGTCACGAGTCCCATGACAGGCACTTTGCACCACACTCGTGACACGAGTCACATGACAGGCGCTTGCACCACATTTGTGTCACAAGTCACATGATAGGCGCATTGCAACACACTCGTGTCACGAGTCCCATGACAGGCGCTTTGGACCACACTTGTGTCATGAGTCCCATGACAGGCACTTTGCAC
Source organism: Triturus cristatus (assembly GCF_964204655.1). NCBI lineage: Eukaryota > Metazoa > Chordata > Amphibia > Caudata > Salamandridae > Triturus > Triturus cristatus. Next base: position 1,176,395,304 of record NC_140580.1, on the reverse strand, counting down.
CACACTCGTGTCACGAGTCCCATGACAGGCGCTTTGCACCACACTGGTGTCACGAGTCCCATGACAGGCGCTTTGCACCACACTCGTGACACGAGTCCCATGACAGGCGCTTTGCACCACATTCGTGTCACGAGTCACATGATAGGCGCTTTGCACCACACTCGTGTCACGAGTCCCATGACAGGCACTTTGCACCACACTCGTGTCACGAGTCCCCTGACAGGCGCTTTGCACCACACTGGTGTCACGAGTCCCATGACAGGCGCTTTGCACCACACTCATAACACGAGTCCCATGGCAGGCGCTTTGCACCACATTCGTGTCACGAGTCACATGATAGGCGCTTTGCACCACACTCGTGTCACGAGTCCCATGACAGGCGCTTTGGACCACACTCGTGTCACGAGTCACATGATAGGCGCTTTGCACCACACTCGCGTCACGGGTCCCATGACAAGCGCTTTGCACCACACTTGTGTCACGAGTCCCATGCTTGTGAACATGGCTCACTAATGGGGTTCAAGAGTGTAGGGCACTTCCTGTGCATGGGGTCAGATGCCTGCTCCATCAGTTCATACATGCCCTCGTGGCCTGCTCTCCTCCCCTCTCCTGCCCCGAACCCACTCTGTCCCACTCCCTGCATGATCCCTTGCGCAGTTCTATCCTCTCCTGCCCCAAACCCGCTCTGTCCCACTTCCCTGCATGTTCTCCTGCCGCAAGCCAGCTCTGTCCCGCTCCTTGCATGTTCCCCTGCGCGGTTCTATCATCTCCTGCCCCGAACCCGCTCTGTCCCACACCCTGCATGATCCCCTGCGTGGTTCTATCCTCTCCTGCCCCAAACCCGCTCTGTCCCACTCCCTGGATGTTCCCCTGTGCGGTTCTATCCTCTCCTGCCCCGAACCCGCTCTGTCCCACTCCCTGCATGTTCCCCTGTGCGGTTCTATCCTCTCCTCCTGCCCGAACCCGCTCTGTCCCACTCCCTGCATGATCCACTGTGCGGTTCTATCCTCTCCTGCCCTGAGCCCGCTCTGTCCCACTCCCTGCATGTTCTCCTGCCCTAAGCCAGCTCTGTCTCACTCCTTGCATGTTCTCCTGTCCCAAACCAGCTCTTCCCACTCCCTGCATGTTCTCTTGTCCCAAGCCAGCTCTGTCCCAATCCCTGCACGTTCTCCTGTACCAAGCCAGCTCTGTCCCAATCCCTGCATGTTCTCCTGTCCCAAGCCAGCTCTGTCCCAATCCCTGCATGTTCTCCTGTCCCAAGGCAGCTCTCCGTTGTCACGCAGGCTGAACCTCAAAACCAGGAGCAATGCTCTCCCTTTGCATAGGTGAGGGCCACTGCGTGTGGACTGGGTCTATGCCCTGGAATGCAGGGCGGTGAACACAGAGGGCCTCTCTAGGAGGAATAATGTTCAATTGGTTGGCCTCCGAAAGTGGGCTGAAGAGCAAACCTCTTCTCTCTGGTTGAGCACTGGCTACAAGTACTACTCCCTTCAACTGCTCTTCAACTGTTCTTCTCAATTGAACGGGCCCACCGTGTTACGGCACGGAAAACTCTACCTGGCTCCAACCCTAGAATGCTGTTGTTCCTCTTACTTCATTACCACGATTGATACTCCATCCTACGGACAACTCATAAACTGAAAGACATGGCCATTGATAATGCCAGTGTTATGTTTATTTTCCAGACTACACCGTGGTGGTGCAATGACAAAGGAGCTCCTTCTTGGCTGTCAAACGTCGCCTCTGCGAACTGGATCTGCGATAGTCACTTTTGTTCCCCGCATGTCTTTGTGTGGTCGCTGAAGGGGCAACATGCTTTTATGAAACCCCGGGGGATCCCTGGGACTGGCTAAAAACATTGGGAGGTGCACCAAATAATTATTCAGGAGAGCAAGTTCAGTTCATAAGTCTTCTGTATTCAAAGTAGTATATAAAAACTGAAGCACAGCTAAAGCGTTTCGTTCCTGTGTGCCAAAGGAGCTTCATCAGGGCTGAAACAATCACACAAGCACATAATATAAATACACATATAACACGTATATTGACACAATATTAACACATATAAAAACATACTCAAGTTGCTAGACAGCCCACATGACTTATATTTACAATTTATAAAATAAAAAACACACTGCAATCAGACATTAGAAATAACCCCAGACATAACCAGACACAATTTTCTAGGGGAGCTTAAAAACATATAATTTAGATAGAGTACCAAATGTTTATCAATAGGTGGGAAGTAGAGAAAACATAAAAGAAAATAATTTAGTGAAAGTGGTAAGGTAAGAATAGGTGAGTGGGAGAGAGCGAGATTCTAAGAGTGAGTAAGAATGAAACACATACACCAAATAATAATGAATAATGGCAAAGAATAGTATATCCCCAAAAATAAGGGATCATACAGAGTCTGTGTAATGAAGAGTCTCACCTCAACATGAGATGTAGAATGGTTATTGTAACAACCAATATTAGTTGTAGGTGTACTAGGCGCACCCACCAAGAGACTTCCAGAGTTTGTAGACCATAGGCTCCAAAAACATGTCCTACACCGGCCCTCCTATATCTGGGACAGTAAAGACCAATTATTACAATGTTAAGCTGACCATGACATCTGACAAAGAGAGAATCAGCTTCCTGGATGTACACTTTTACGTTAAAAATGGAGCCATACAAAGCACCCTTTACAGAAAGGAAACAGCATGCAATGGGGTTTTGCACGCTGCTAGTGAACACTCACATTCTGTCATCAACAACATCCCCTACGGGGAGATGACGAGAATTAGAAAAATTGCAGCGAAGAAGAAACATTTAACAGCAATATTATGGAATATAAAAGAAGATTCCTAAAAAGAGGATATAAAAAAAGGGAGGCCTTTGATAAAGCCATTACCAGAGCACAACATCTGAATAGAGACGATACCCTCCAAGAGAAACACAAACAGGATAGAGGGTCTACAACCTAGGGGACAGTCAGGTTTGTGACGCAATACACGACAAACAGTAACAAGATGTTAAGTATCCTGAAAAAAAACTGGGGCCTTTGAAAAGAGGTACCAAATTTAAGAAACAGTCTAAAAAAGCCAAGCCTTCCATCACTTACAGAAGGGGTAGGTCACTACGTATCACATTATGTCTAAGCAACGTAACCAGTAAACAAGAAACATGGTTACCTCCCAAACCGGCAGGTGTCTGCCCCTGTGGGTCCTGTAATGGCTGTCCTTATGGCAAAAATAACATCATCAATTTCACCTACAACACCCTGAGATCGCACAGTATTTCGCATTTCATTAATTGCAGTACCACACACGTCATTTATGTGTTGGGATGTAAATGCGATGTGATATATGTAGGCAGTACAGTTCGGCCATTGAAGATCCGTATACAAGAGCACCTTAGGGCCATATTGAATAAGGACAGCAGATACCCCCCCTTAGCAGATCATTATAGAGATGTACATCCAGATGACACCTCGTTTTGGTTTCACGGTATTGACCATATACCTGCAGGAGATAGAGGTGGTGACAGAGCTGCAGGTTAGGTAAAGAGAAGCAAAGTGGATTTGCAGTTTGAGGGCAACACATAAGGGTCACAATACAGATGGGGAACTCCACAACTTTCTTGTGTAAATTGCAGATGGGGAACTCCACTACTTGTTTGCATTTGACATCAGATACATCGTACCATGAGCCATGTATGATTTTAAGGTATATATGTGTAGTGACTCTGTCCACATACAAATGCTCTGAGGAACTAATCTCTGTCTTAGTGTTTATATATTCATTATATTGACATATGTAACGATCTCGCTGTTGGTGTCTAAATATTTACTGCATTAACATTAACAATGTATTGTGCCTTGGATTTATGAACTCCTTGTGAGGTCAGTGTACTTTATACCATGCTTCACTGACAAAGCAATATTGAGTTGATTTTTATGTTTGTTCCCTTCGTTTGTCTTTCTCCTTTCCTTTATGATTTGCCATTTGTTATTGCTATATTCATTTTTTCTTGATCCTTCAAGTTGTCTATTTATTCCTAGTTTTTCCTCTCCATACAAATTATAATTGCCCAAGCTCAACAGTACAATACGGTCATCTATGTTTTTTGTTCTGACTATATGTAATCTATAGGATCTTGCTGACAACCTTGGTTTGCATATTAGGAATTAAACCGACCACCTTTCACTCCAAGATGGCCGACACCGGTTCATTTTAAACTTGTACAGTTGTAGCCTAGATTTGTCATTATAAGATGGTGGACACAGGTTTACTTCACCTCCCAAGTTACAGTCGGTATTTGTTGTTTCATGATTTTATTGGTTTTCTGATTATTGTGTTTTTTGTATTAATTACAAAAGGGCAAGCGTTTTTAGTCCTCATTCATGATTGGGAACTATTTTCCCCACTGTCCAGGATACGATCCACGTTCTCGTTTTTTTTTAATCCTTTTACGTTTGTCTTTTCTCTTTTGCACTTTTGTATATCTTACGTGAAGAGAATGAATTGTTTAAATTCCTGATTTTTTCTTTCATTACCCTTTGGACTTATATTTCACATTTCCTGGTTACACTACAGGACTTTTCCACCTAAATTTTAGACCACAATATGGCTGAACCATTTTTTCTATCTTGACCCTTGATTTGAACCTTTCGCGCATATCGTTTCTTATTCTGCGCGTGAAATTGACGTCACTATGTGATTGACGTCGCTGATGGCTTGCTCTTCAATAATGGTGTGAGGCACCGTCCTTGATGTTTGCCGGTTACTATGCGGCTTTGCTGATCCATCGTTCTATGACAAGTAAGTTGGCATTTAGATACACTTTGTGTTATCCATATCATGGGGGAGAACATAAATTTATAATATTTGTATCACGGATTAATATACCCTTTATTTAAGGTGTTGGGTCCTTACTTGCCCGCTTCTGCTTTGCACTAAACTCGGCATTTCACATGGGGCGAAAATGCTTAAGTTATAATTAGGTTTTTGCTCACATATCCGTATGCTCTTTTATGACACGGGGTTATGGTTTGCATGTGCCCGGTTAAAAAAAAAAAAAAACTGTGAATTATTGGTTGGTCGAGCTACCTTGGCTGTTCCCATTTTGATATCCTGACCTTGCTAGATGTGCCTCTATTACACCTCGTTACTTTTATCTTGTCTTGGAACAATATACTTGTTTTCGCCAATGGGACAGTTGCAATAACATTACCCGTTAATGTAATTATACTATCGCTTTGGCATCTGTTTAATTTTGCATACTTTCTTTAGGAATAATATTTTTTCTTATTCATTTTATATGTTTTGATTTCAGATGTAGCCCGATACCTATGTGGGGTCCAAACGGGTGTATCAATTTAGAGAACACATGGATTTTGTTTTAGTTTTTTTCAGGCATGTGATTTTGCCAGTGATAAATACATTGCCGGCTCAGGTCACAGCATGCCTTTCTTTATGAATATCTTAAGTCCCCCGTTCTTTTTCAATCTCTGATATTACAATTTGGTAGCACCAGGGGCATTCCAAGCTATTTAGTGCCTACCAACCCATGGTATATTTATACTGATTTTCAGCCTTTACAATTTGATTTTTCATTCTTTTTACTTCAGATTTCACAGTAAGGATCAAAGTATTCTGTCTTTCCTTGTTTGAGTGGAACTCCGGGACCACACAATGGTAGTTTTTTAATCATCATTTTGATTGAGCACGTAGATTCGCATTAAATGAAGGTGAGAAGACATTTTATTTAACGTGGCGGTATGAGATTATGCCACATATGCCTGAGATTTTGGTGACAACACCTGTACACTATAGGTAGTTAATTTTATTTATTGGGATGTTATCTCTTATAGAATTGATATCTTGAATTTAATATTCTCTCTACTGTTTTGGGACCGTGTCACCCGGAGTGTACCTACAGCTAATATTGGTTGTTACTATAACCATTCTACATCTCATGTTAAGGTGAGACTCTTCATTACACAGACTCTGTATGATCCCTTATTTTTGGGGATATACTATTCTTTCCCATTATTCATTATTATTTGGTGTATGTGTTTCATTCTTGCTCTGTCTTAGAATCTCGCTCTCTCCCACTCACCTATTCTTACCTTTCCACTTTTACTAAATTCTTTTCTTTTATATTTTCTCTACTCTCCATTTCCCATCTATTGATAAAACTTTTGGTACTCCATCTAAATTATATGTTTTTAAGCTACCCTAGAAAATTGTGTCTGTGGGTTGTCTAGCGACTTGACTATGTGTTTATATGTGTTAATATTGTGTCAATATACGTGTTATATGTGTATTTAGATTATGTCCTTGTGTGATTGTTTCAGCCCTGATGAAGTTCCTTTGGCACACAGGAATGAAACGCGTTGGCTGTGCTCCAGTTTTTATATACTACTTTGAATAAAGAAGACTTATGGACGGAACTTTCTCTCCTGAATAATTATTTGTTGCACCTCCCCTTTCCAATGAACTTCTTTATACCAGTGGTACCTATCAACGGCGGGTGCTGGGAGTAGTTGCACCGAACCTCACTACGATACATTTGGGATTTAAGTGCTTTACCTTGGTCAGCTGTTGTGTTTCTGTTTCTCTGTAACTGGCTCAAAACATATGGACTTGCAACTACTCATCAATATCCATCGGAGACTGCGCGCCTCGTGGCCCAGCAGGAGGCAGCTACCGTGGATGCCAACGTCAGCCACAATACTCCCCTTGGCCCAAAGTTGCCCCCAACTGGAGCAGGTAATACTGGAAAGACGCTGGGATTTCCAGATAGCAGCCACAATTCGAGAGGCTACTCAGAACTCAGACGCTGATGATGATTCCACCAAGTCCTTGAGCGATGGCGGTTCCTCTGCTACCTGGCCCTCCGGAATGGACTTGGCAGTCCATCTCGATGTAACTCTGCAGACGGCTGATAACATCATTTGAACTATACTCCGAAATTCCACTACAGATTAATGGTTAAGATTGCACTGTCTATTGCCTATTGTTTTTTAACCAGTATTTTTATACCCTGTCTTCCTGTGCAGCTGACAAGTTGCCGATATGTTTCTGCATTTCTTTGCCATGACTTACTGACATACTGGGTTGGCCCTGGGGCTCGCCGCAGTGCCACCAGCGGGGTGTTGGTCGGATAACACTGACTGGCGCCTATGTATCCTCACTGCATGGGGTCACCTTATCTTTGGTTATTGCACCTTCCCTCCTCGCTCCCCCTTTTTTGTTTGATTTGCCGACTTTGGCACGACAGTTTGGGTGGATACATGTTGTCACTCTGCTCCAACAGTATTCACTGTTCTTTCTTGGTTTTCTTTTCAGTAGCATTTCTCGATTTTGTGGGACCCAGCCCCGATGCTCACACCTACACAATGCTGGCACTGCCGACGAGCTGACCATCATATCCTCCTCCATCGACAATATGACCCACACTAATGTTATCACCTGGAATGTGCGGTGACTGCACACACCCTCGCACCGTTACACTGTTTGCTGTTATCTCAAGGGTCGCTCCACCCACGTTGCATTATTGTAAGAAACATATTTAACACTCACTTGTATGAAGCTGGACTTGTGAACACTATACCAAAGTAGGGCATAGTATGCACAGAGTCCAAGGAGTCCCCAGAGGTATTGCAGAGGCTAAATCAGGTAAGTACTAATAGCTCTCTTTGTGGTAGTGTGGGTGAGCAGTTAGGCTTATCCAGAGGGTGTCCTTTTCTTCCTGGGTCAGCATGGTTAATCGGTTCTTCTTCTTTCTTCCTCGATTCTGAGGAGGCAGGGTTCAGGGTCGCCCCTAAATACTAAATTTAGGGGCGCTACAGGGGTGTGCAGGTCGGGACCAATGGAATAATTCCTAGGCATGAGTACACCCCCTATTATGCAACTCTCAAGAGGAAGGTGGGCATGAGCCTCTTCCTAATTGGCTGGGTCCCGTCATCTCCATGATGAAGGGGACTGAGATATGTGCTTCACCTCGCCTCCCCCACCTAAGGGGTGGAGTTGGCAAAGGTAGGCACACCTCTCCCCCTAACTCAGTTTTGCCACCGATTCTCCAGCCCGGTATGACATTGTTCTGCATTCTGTCTATCAATTGTTCTTTTAGCATTTCTCACCCCGAGTGGGACTGGTAATACCCAGACGTGGGTTCCGTGCTCTGCTTGCCATGAGAGTCAAGCTATCCTGGCTGATGAGGGGTGAAACCCTAAAACCGGTCCTGGGATGCTTGTTTCCAGTCCTGGAACTATTGTTTACCACTACCTTCTGGTATGTAGATCTGTAGAAAGGTGGCGAAATGAGGGAATTGCTAGCATTCAAACTCTACTATGGCATGAGCCCTGGCATAATCAGAGAGGCTATATCAGAGCTCTTCTAAAATTAAATTGATGCCATAATTTGTCACTACACTACATGGCAAAAAAGGAACAAGTGGATTTTGTTACAGGGAAAGTAGATTTATGAAGCAACTTGCCCCATGGACAAGTAGATATTTTATAACATCCCACACCCCTAATTTCCTTACAAAGTTTACAGCAGGAGCAGCTTTCAGCTATCAACATCCTCGAAGAGTACAATCTACTATCCAACCAATAACGGACTTCTGCCAGTACATCTAGGAGGACCTCAAGACCACCACGGATAGAAACTGGGTGTCTGCACTAACACGCCTAGACATATCCACAGTCTTCAACATGATGCATCACAAGTCTCCACTACACAGAGTAAAGATGTTTGTCACACGCCACTGGATCCCTACACTAAGGACAGATCAATTGTTAACTCAGGACTTCCTTTCACATCTACACCACAGAGTACCAAAGCAGGAGGACGTTGAGGCATAATCATTTCCCCACTGTTCTTCAGTGTGTACATAGGTCCACTACTGGCACTCAAGAATTCCTTTCATCTCACATTTCAATACTGTGCTAAGTACATAAAACTCGAAAACTCTATTGACCATGCCGTTTTAAAGGTAGTTGAATGCCTCAGAGGCACTGAATAATGGATGATCACCAGTAAATCACCTCTGAGGATATGTTCATGGAACATCAACGGGCAAAACAACAAGGCGGTTGACGCTGAATTCCTTGGTTACATAAAGACATTCGACATTATCCTTTTGCAGGAAACATGGCAAGAGTAGCCTCTACAAATAGAGGGATAAACCTGTTTCCACACTCCTGCCCTGAGGAAAAGCAGCTACGGCCGTCCATCAGGCGGCCTCGCTACTTACATAAAAGTTACAAAAATTCATAGTGAGAAGGAACTACCTCCTCTACTTCCATCTGTAAATACCACAATGATTCAATTAGACCTCTGTGGGAAGAAGGAGGAGGTACGGCTGATTAACACATACATCAACCCGAAAAAGAAAAAACAGGATTCAAACACACTGATTGAACACCTGTATCAACTGATGAGCACACATACTACTCCAAATCTCATTCTGTCTGGTGATTTCAATCAACACTTACTAGGTACCTCCCCAAATGAAGACATCCAAGTACAATCTTTTTATTGGAATATTCCAATTCAACTGAACAGCCCTCAAGGGAGAAAAGCCAAGGGTGTCCCGGAGCTGCTAAATGATATAGAGAACATTGGCCTACGGGTGTTAAATGGCAGATTTGTGGACGATTCCCCATCGTGAGCCTCCTTCCACTCTGGCCGTGCAACCTCCACAATTGACTACACCCTAGTGCCGCTCTCATTTTTCCAAAATATAAAAGGCTACTGTCTAGGTGACAAAGGGGACAATGACCATCGGCCTCAGGAAATCTCACTTTACGTAACACCGGACAAATCAATTCCAAACCCAGTTGGAACGTAGGCATGTCACACAATAAACCTCAAAAGAATCAAGTCATTAATAGCAAATTCCAGAGAAGTACTTATGGCAGCAAAACAGCAATTAAATGAGCTTAACCAAACTGCGGGAAACCACATTTATATCTGGGAAACCTTTACGGCCACGTTTTCAAATTCCTATTCATCTGTAGTCTGGCACTCCCTGCCCAATAATCCAACAATCGCAGGGAAGGCCACAAGCGCGCAAAGGGCGACCCTGAATAGCCTCAAAAAAGCCATAAATAAAACACTAAGATCACTGAGGGAACGGCCGGGGGATAAGGCTCTACACCAACAGCTCCACAAGAAAAAGACCGAACTCAGGAAACGGAAATGGGATATAAGAAAATCACAAGAAAACGAACTTTGGGCTAAACTCCATCACGACTCCAAAGGGAGCAACGGTGCACGATTTTGGGCAACGATAAATACAATTTTACAACCCACACATGGTGGCCTAACATCATACATAACAGAAAACAATTGGACATGCTTTTTAGAACACCACTTTAATCAGCAGGTTCTCGGACCAAACACTAGCATGGACAAACAACCTGTATTTCAACTTCATACCATGACGACCGATGAGGTAATAGCAACTGAGATCGATGTCGACCAGATCAGAGAGCAAATATGTAAAGGGAGGAAGGACGGTGCACCCGGGCCGAACGGGATCCCGACAGCTCTTTTTAAGCAAGACCCAGAATATTGGTCAGAATCCCTAGTTCCCATCTTCAGCTCAGTTAGGCAAACTGGGTGTATGCCCGCATCATGGAAGGGCTCTATTATATTGCCAATCTATAAAGCAGGGGACAAAACACTACCAAAAAACTACCGCTTAATTGCACTACTGAATGTAGAGGCAAAGTATTTTGCAGGGAACTTACTAATTGAATTACAGGAATGGGCAACAGAGCAAAATATAAGAGGAAGGGAATGGCGATTGCGTCCATGCTAAGACAACTCAAAACAAAACTGACGGGAATAACATTCGCTCCCCCTCTCCGTGTTGCGGAAGCAAAAATTCCATCATCAGTTACATATGGCAGTGAGGTTCTGAGAGTCAGGGATACTCTACTACTGGACACCACTATTACAAAAGCATACAGAGTAATGTTAACCTTACCGCCTTATACGTCGCCAGCACAGATTCGGCTCTAGCTCGGTCTAACGAAGCAACTCCTCGCAAGGCGAGGCTCGTACAACAAGTGTTGGCATAAAATTAAGAACCCCGCCATAAACACACTGAACCATCAGCTTTGGCAGGAACTGTGCAGCACACCTACCTCGCCGGCCAAAGCCTACTTGGATGAATCGCTTGACATAACGGGACTAGCCGACCTCTGGGAGATCCCAATAACGCACCTGCACTTTAAACGCATCACCAATAAGGTTGTTTAGGAACTCTCCCTTATAGAAGACAAAGCTGCATTTTCACACAGAAGCCATTCATGGATGACTCTATCCAATTATAAATTATTTGGATCACAGGCATACTTTGAATTAGGGTATTCAAGGAAGTCTAAAGAAGCCTTTTTAAAGCACAGGCTAGGAATCCTGCCAGCCACAACTCATCTTCCACCATGGCTGAGAAAGAACTACGGGAACTCATGCCGGCTATGTGGAGTCGGAAAGGAGGACATTGAACACATAATATGCTCCTGTGCAAAGCTTAATAAGGAAAGGGTTGGCCTGCTAAAAACTTTATTTAACGAACGAGGCATACGCACTCGGAGACAAGCAGTTCTCGCATGCTTCAACCCACTAGATCCGCAACTGAATGGGAAGCTTGTCAAGTTCCTATCTTTAGTAACATCCAAGCAAAAGATGCTCGATAGTACAACTAGTGTATAATTTTTCACAGGGTCCCAGCAAAAAGACTCTGGACACTCTGTACTTTTAATTCATGCACGTGTGCACCGACACTTAAAAAACCTTTTAAAAGAGCATTGATCGAAAAGTTATTTTATCAAAACATTTTAATTGAATGTATTTTTTGTAATGGTTTTAATTAATCAAATACAATGAAATTTTTACTTACATCTACACCACAGAGCACCAAAGCAGGAGGACGTTGAGGCATAATCATTTCCCCACTATTCTTCGGTGTGTACATAGGTCCACTACTGGCACTCAAGAATTCCTTTCATCCCACATTTCAATACTGTGCTAAGTACATAAAACTCGAAAATCCTATTGACCATGCCGTTTTAAAGATAGTTGAATGCCTCAGAGGCACTGAATAAAGGATGATAACAAACCACCTTAAACTTGGCACGTCAAAAACCAAGATCTTGACATGCGGAGGTTGGGAAAACTATGATCTGTTGAACACATGGCCCAAATAACTGGGAGACTCACTAACGTAGGAGGTATGTAGACTCATCTCTCTCAATGAACCCTCACGTTTACCAAGTTACAAAATCGAGATTTCATACAATGTGAATAATATGGTATGTTTCCCTGCTCCTGGGATTCCCACAGAAGATACTTAAAATGACTATCATCGTCATATCAGGTTTATTCAAAGGGCCTGCATCATGGAGCACCCACAAAGCAGCAGGACACTGTCTAAATGTAAACCTACAAGACCACATCTGAAGGATCTTCTCTGGCTCTTCCCTGGCTCCCTGCTGCTAGAAGAACACCAGTCAAGATGCTGAACATTGCACACAAAGTGGTACATGTCAAGAGATCAATATTTCAACCAGTAAAGCTTAAGATACTCTCAAAAAGGATGCTGTGTTCCACGTTAACTCCCAGTTAGTCACACCACCCAAAACGGAGAAAATCATTGGTGGTACCTCTCTCTTGGTCCAAGCCTCTAAACGATGGAACAAACTTTCAGCAAGAATAGGAGCCACTGAGGACCACCCGGTGTTCAGGAGGATGGTGGGGGCCTGGCTGTTGTCTCCCTGAATCCTGGTATTCAGGAGGATGGCGGAGGCCTGGCTGTTCTCTCCCTGAATCCTGATATTCAGGAGGATGGCGGAGGCCTGGCTGTTCTCTCCCTGAATCCTGGTATTCAGGAGGATGGCGCTAGCCTGGCTGTTCTCTCCCTGAATCCTGGTATTCAGGAGGATGGTGGGGGCCTGGCTGTTCTCTCCCTGAATCCTGGTATTCAGGAGGATGGCGGTAGCCTGTGTGTTCTCTCCCTGAATCCTGGTATTCAGGAGGATGGGGGTGGCCTGGCTGTTCTCTCCCTGAATCCTGGTATTCAGGAGGATGGCGGAGGCCTGGCTGTTCTCTCCCTGAATCCTGGTATTCAGGAGGATGGCGGAGGCCTGGCTGTTCTCTCCCTGAATCCTGGTATTCAGGAGGATGGTGGAGGCCTGGCTGTTCTCTCCCTGAATCCTGGTATTCAGGAGGATGGCGGAGGCCTGGCTGTTCTCTCCCTGAATCCTGGTATTCAGGAGGATGGCGGTAGCCTGGCTGTTCTCTCCCTGAATCCTGGTATTCAGGAGGATGGTTGGGGCCTGGCTGTTCTCTCCCTGAATCCTGGTATTCAGGAGGATGGCGGAGGCCTGGCTGTTCTCTCCCTGAATCCTGGTATTCAGGAGGATGGCGGTAGCCTGGCTGTTCTCTCCCTGAATCCTGGTATTCAGGAGGATGGTGGGGGCCTGGCTGTTCTCTCCCTGAATCCTGGTATTCAGGAGGATGGCGGTAGCCTGTGTGTTCTCTCCCTGAATCCTGGTATTCAGGAGGATGGGGGTGGCCTGGCTGTTCTCTCCCTGAATCCTGGTATTCAGGAGGATGGCGGAGGCCTGGCTGTTCTCTCCCTGAATCCTGGTATTCAGGAGGATGGCGGAGGCCCGGCTGTTCTCTCCCTGAATCCTGGTATTCAGGAGGATGGCGGTAGCCTGGCTGTTCTCTCCCTGAATCCTGGTATTCAGGAGGATGGTTGGGGCCTGGCTGTTCTCTCCCTGAATCCTGGTATTCAGGAGGATGGCGGTAGCCTGTGTGTTCTCTCCCTGAATCCTGGTATTCAGGAGGATGGGGGTGGCCTGGCTGTTCTCTCCCTGAATCCTGGTATTCAGGAGGATGGCGGAGGCCTGGCTGTTGTCTCCCTGAATCCTGGTATTCAGGAGGATGGCGGAGGCCTGGCTGTTGTCTCCCTGAATCCTGGTATTCAGGAGGATGGGGGTGGCCTGGCTGTTCTCTCCCTGAATCCTGGTATTTAGGAGGATGGCGGGGGCCTGGCTGTTGTCTCCCTGAATCCTGGTATTCAGAAGGATGGTGGAAGCCTGGCTGTTCTCTCCCTGAATCCTGGTATTCAGGAGGATGGTGGGGGCCTGGCTGTTTTCTCCCTGAATCCTGGTATTCAGGAGGATGGGGGTGGTCTGGCTGTTCTCTCCCTGTATCCTGGTATTCAGGAGGATGGCGGAGGCCTGGCTGTTCTCTCCCTGAATCCTGGTATTCAGGAGGATGGCGGAGGCCTGGCTGTTCTCTCCCTGAATCCTGGTATTCAGGAGGATGGCGGTAGCCTGTGTGTTCTCTCCCTGAATCCTGGTATTCAGGAGGATGGGGGTGGCCTGGCTGTTCTCTCCCTGAATCCTGGTATTCAGGAGGATGGTGGAGGCCTGGCTGTTCTCTCCCTGAATCCTGGTATTCAGGAGGATGGCGGAGGCCTGGCTGTTCTCTCCCTGAATCCTGGTATTCAGGAGGATGGCGGTGGCCTGGCTGTTGTCTCCCTGAATCCTGGTATTCAGGAGGATGGCGGGGGCCTGGCTGTTCTCTCCCTGAATCCTGGGATTCAGGAGGATGGCGGTGGCCTGGCTGTTGTCTCCCTGAATCCTGGTATTCAGGAGGATGGGGGTGGCCTGGCTGTTCTCTCCCTGAATCCTGGTATTCAGGAGGATGGCGGTAGCCTGGCTGTTCTCTCCCTGAATCCTGGTATTCAGGAGGATGGGGGTGGCCTGCCTGTTCTCTCCCTGAATCCTGGTATTCAGGAGGACGGCGGAGGCCTGGCTGTTCTCTCCCTGAATCCTGGTATTCAGGAGGATGGCGGTAGCCTGGCTGTTCTCTCCCTGAATCCTGGAATTCAGGAGGATGGTGGGGGCCTGGCTGTTCTCTCCCTGAATCCTGGTATTCAGGAGGATGGCGGTAGCCTGTGTGTTCTCTCCCTGAATCCTGGTATTCAGGAGGATGGGGGTGGCCTGGCTGTTCTCTCCCTGAATCCTGGTATTCAGGAGGATGGCGGAGGCCTGGCTGAGAAGGGGGTGGCCTGGCTGTTCTCTCCCTGAATCCTGGTATTCAGGAGGATGGCGGAGGCCTGGCTGTTGTCTCCCTGAATCCTGGTATTCAGGAGGATGGCGGAGGCCTGGCTGTTGTCTCCCTGAATCCTGGTATTCAGGAGGATGGGGGTGGCCTGGCTGTTCTCTCCCTGAATCCTGGTATTTAGGAGGATGGCGGGGGCCCGGCTGTTTCCTCCCTGAATCCTGGTATTCAGGAGGATGGTGGGGGCATGGCTTTTGTGGCTTGAACCCATTTAAAATGAGCCAATCAGACTCATGCCACTACTGATTCGACAGGGCATCACTGGGCTCTAGTTAGTTCAAGCAGTACCACACACATACCACTGAGCCCAATTGTCTTCACATTACTATTCAGTGAACAGAGCAGAGGGGGTTACAAGAACACCTATCGCAATGTACCACAGAAGAAAATTGAAAAAGTATTTGACTGTTGATAACAGGAACTATTAAATGACAACAAATAAAGTCAACTGTCGAGCCACAGCATGCGAGTATCTATCTTCAATAAATTCTGTACCAGCCACTAAAAAATGGTGAATCATTATTTTATAATGATATGGGCATCCTGCATGTCACAGAATGTCTCATCCAGGGCATGAAGAAATATAACCACAGGACCCCCATCCTGCAGGAACTACAATGCCTTCCGTTTTCGGCCCGCACCATCTTCAAACTCAGTTGCCCCATTTACAAACCTCCAAGGCAAGCACCCCACTTATTTTGCAGACAAGCTCACTGTCGTAAGTTGACCTCCCAGGACCTGAGACCAATCCTCTCTTAGTTTAATCAGTACAAACCCGGAGTTCTGTGAGGACCAAAGATGTATTAACACCTTTGTAAATTTATTGAGGATGAAATGAACAGTCTTAACTCAGAGACACAGTCTAAATGTACGAGGGTGTCCAGAAACGAACAAAGAACAAAAAAACATAACAGGTCCGGTAGCCACTCCACAGGTCTCCCTTCTTCAGGTAGCTTCCCTTCAGCTCCTTGGTGGGTCCCTGGTTTGCTTGGTGTCCCCGGAAGAAAGCAAAGAAACACAAAACAACCACCGGTCAGTCCTATTGCTTACTTTTTTATATATAGGTTCTGCTGACGCTTTACCTGAGCAGACTATCACCACGGTCTGTGAGGGAATGGGGACGTGAGGGGGAAGAGCGGTCTTAACTAGTGCCCGACTTATGTAGGCCGTCCCCCCCCCCTTTTATCCCCTCCCAGCCAACGTTTTCCAAAATTGAAGGAAGGGCACTTGCCTGAAGCTACGGTCCTCTGGGACCGTAGCGTGGGGTATCTCGGCGTCCTGCTTGTCCTGGGGACGTCCGGATACAGAGGCGATGTTGGCAGGTGGCCCCTGGCCCTTCGGTTCTTCCTTTTCAAGGCTCCACCGGTTCCTTTCGCCTCCCGGCTCTCCCACTGGCACTGGTCCCGACCTTTTGCCGCTTTGCTGTCCTCCTCCGTCTCTACTCTGCACACCTTTTCATCAGTCAGTCCGTCAGTCCTGCGTCGGCCGGCGTGTTTGGTACGCTAACCTCCTTCTCTTGCTGTTCCGATCTGGGTGCCATCTTGAAGGGCACGGAAGTCTCGTCTTCCGAGATGCCCGTATTACACTCACCATACCTGGTTGTGTTCTTAAAACCAGACCCAGGACACCATCAAACTGAAGACAAAGAAGTGTAACAAAGACAAACGAGGCAGCAGGCCTCTCCTTCTATGCACCCAGCATCTCACACAACATCCCTGTATCCAATGGGACCGCCTCAACGCTGCTCTAATTTAGGATACAGCATTAGCCGCACCTCTGTAAGGAAAGCTACATTACAGTGCAGTAACAGTACCTTCCTGGCCCCAGATACCAGTGACCTCTCCAACCTCTTGTTGACTACACGTTTGCCTTTCCCCCTGTACAACGCTCGGCTGTCTCTTGGCTAGGACTGCGCTATACAAATATCACATTTATAAATTTACATCGTGCATGACCATGGAATGCCGATCTGCATGACGTCCTTCTAGCAATCCAAGTATGCGTGAATCACCGTTCTCTTTACTTTAAAAAGTTTGACGATTCAATGTCTGTAGCCTGAAGAATGTGAAAGACACCATAAGCAACCAACGGATGAAGGGAGCTCGCTGAAAGCTCCTATGCGAATATGATGCATAGAATTCATAGTAAGCACATTATACATAGACTTTTAGTCAAATCCAAAGGTTTTGCTTAACGTCAGGACTAAAAGCAGAAAACAACTGAACTTGCACACTTAAGGAATTTCACAATAAACTTGCTTACGGTGCATATTGCAAAGTGCATGGCAAGCTGTAACCCTTATACATGGCTAATTTTCTACCAATGGGATCCCATAGAGTGGCACGCAATCCCTCCACTTCAGCGCCTTGTCGGGGGTAGTTAGCACTATACAAAACAAGAATTGGCAATGCCAGTAGGTCTGGCTTATGAATTAAAAAGCATTTTTGTAACTGATGCTTTTGGCACTCAATACGTCATCACACATGCACTCTCTACCCCTCATGAGTCCGTTCATTCATACATAGACTGTTTCTTCCTTTCACCTTCTGACACAACCATGGTTAAAAAAATTATTTAACAACGAATACAAGATAACTTAAAAGAATATAAATTAAAAAATAACATGCTGCAGTCTAAAAAAACACAGAGCGCAAATGCAATAACAAAATATAGCAGCGGGTGTCAATCTTGCAAAAGTACTGTACATATTCTAATTTTTGCTTTAAAGTTCCAACATCGCGCCACATTTATAAACAACGAGTTGGCCATTTTGGAATGGTTAAACAATGCTACTCTGTGGACAAGAGCATTCCATAATGGTTCCCTGGTTTAGAGAAAGGGACCATGTGGAATGTGGCAAACTGTAGATGGAATG
Source organism: Triturus cristatus (assembly GCF_964204655.1). Classification (NCBI taxonomy): domain Eukaryota; kingdom Metazoa; phylum Chordata; class Amphibia; order Caudata; family Salamandridae; genus Triturus; species Triturus cristatus. Next base: position 1,176,377,292 of record NC_140580.1, on the reverse strand, counting down.
AGCGGCAAGCAAGCGACCCGTTAGCATTGCCTTGAAAGCTGCAATAGCCTCTCAAGAAGAAAAAAAAATAACAAGATGCAAAGCAAGGAAACAAAAGGAGAAAATTGAAAATGAAAGGACTGGATAACAAGCCCTGCGACTGAAGCACATGAATATTCAATTGGATGTGCACATGTGATCAGACCCTGCTGTCATTCACAGGACAAGAGAATCAATCACTGATGTGAACTGAACCATTGCCCCAGGCAGTACGCGGCATACTGTAGAGGATGGAAGCAGAGTGTACATTACACTCCGACAGACCAATGGCAGAGGAGGGAGGACCCAAAGGCCCTCGATATATCTATGGGTATGTACTAATGTATATGAATGTATGTGTTATTTCATGCTTTTGTATTACAAGATCCTGGCAGATAGCTAAGACTGTCAGACCTTCCAAAGAGATTTTAGGAAGAATTGTGACAGTGGACATCTTGGACGCCTAGGGTTTGTCAGCGGGGCAAACCAACACCAAAATCCTTCCTTGCAAAGGTAATTGTGAGATTTCATGTAACAAAATACCTATCTCTAGGCTCTATACAGAGTAGTAATAATCCACCTTTAAATACCTAGTGGCTTTAACTGGTGCTTTCCACAATCAACATTTCAAGCCTACTGCCGTAACTGAAACTTTCATTATTAACAATCAGGCATATAACCTTTAAGATTAGCTTGTCACCATAACCAACTCAGACCTACTGTTTTGGTTGTAAGATTTCCCACATAGCATCCATCAGGTATAACAGAGTAAAATTACAAATAACTACAGCATTACAGTTGTCAAAACAATATGAAATCCCTACGAATAGAGCCTAATAAGGATTATTATAGTACACATTTTCTATCCACATTGTTTGTTCGTGTGGGTCAACAAAGCTGTCGCCTACTATGATAATCTACGAGATTCTGTATAACAAAACAGTAGGCCCAGGAAAAATTTAAACCATAAAGGCGTGATGCGTGTAACCTTGGGAATTCAGTGCTACGCATGTTACGTGAAACACTAGAAGTTACACTATTGTACCATGTTGCGGGATTACAGCGCTGTTCTTAGCAAAATTAAAGCGCAGAAACAACACAAACAACCAAAATGCAAGTGGCTGTTTGTTTTCTTGCATTTTTTGCACTTTTTTAGTACAATATCCGTCCTTGAGTTAACAATTGACAAGAGGGCGGATTCTGCGATAAAATGTAGTGCTAAAGGATGGATCTGTAGGACACGCAATTTTTTCAAAATTTGGCATAATTACATGAAAGCTAATTATGTGAATATCGAACACCCCCACAAAATCCCCGCTTACAGGCTTTAGCACAGCGTCATAACGATCCACCCTTAAAAGCGTATTGCCTTGGACACATGCTTTTCACAATAAGCACGTTGGGCCACTTGATTTGACAGAACTTCTCAAACTGTCTTTATCATAAAATTTCTCATTAAACAATCGGGCAGATGACCCTTGTCAGTGGCATTTCACCCTAACCAGCTCAGACCTGCTCTGCTGGGCATAAGCATTCACATAACCATCAGTTACACGGTAATAACATTACAAATATGTACAAAATTACAGTTGTCAATACAATATAAGATCCCTGCTAACAGACCCTATTAAGTAATGCCATTTGTATTTGTTCAGGTGCGTCACCACCAAAATCCTTGCCAGTTATGGTAATCTGCAGGATTCAACAAAATTATTGCCTACAAGCTTTTGTACAGTGTAATAACAACCCGGCTGTAAAAACCTTCTGGCTTGAAGGGAGAGGGGAGACTTACCTGACAGGCAGGAGATCTTCTCGCTTTGGTGGGAGGTCTGAAGTACAACAGCACCTAGGGAACAATAAGACGAAAGTGAGGAAAGTGAGATAAAAACAGAGAAGGGAGATGGGAAGAACCGAAAGAGGATCAAAACAAATTAAGCTAGACTCTCTGGTGGCGCCTTCCAGAAAGCCAACGCAATGCTGATTGTGAGGACTGCTGCAAGAGTGGAAAGGAAAAAGAACGTGCAAAGGTAGCGGGAGGACACCACAAGGGAAAAGGAGAAATGGGGCGAAAGAGACCCTCAACACACAGGGAGACATGAGAATGACCGTGAACATAGACAGAGGCAGTGAAGAGGGAGGCAAACACCGATGGCCGAGTGCTCCCATTCCAGGAAAGGACCAGACCGGGATTTAGCTCTCATCACATTCCCGTAGGAACGCGGCTCACCCATATGGGTGCAAGAGTGCAGGGCTGAGCTGCAGTACAGCGCCGAAGCACTAAAAAGGGAGATGGTAACACTACTGAGAAATCCAGCCTCAGGAAGTGGAAATGTACTATTGCGTAAATGTGGAAAGTGTAACTTGACTAAAAGGAACTAAAGTAGTCTCAACATAGAAAACAAGTGCAAACTGTTTCCTTTGTTTTATTTTATTTTCTAATCATTCATTATTGTTTTACAATACAACATGTCCAGAACAACAGACTAGACTATGGGGTCAAGGTGAAAACAAAAAGGAAGAGATAAAGAATATTTGTAAATACAAGACACTGCTGACAGAGTGCTCACACAGAGGGCTAAGCTCCTATATCCCTACCCCTAGTCTGTCACCCACTCTACTGTCAACACACCAGTGCACTAGTACATTAGTTCACTGTTCCAGTTAGTAGATCCCTTTCAGGTTATCCCGGCAATCTCAATACAGGTATTTGGGCAACGTAGATCACTTCAGCAATAGTATGACAGCCAAATGTTTCTGGGCCCTGCTGGGTTCTAGTCGTCAGTGCAGCATAATGGCCAGTGCCCCCCATTTCCCTTCTCAGTTTGGGGTCAACCTGTGCATCATGAGGATGGCCCGGTGGTCACGAGTTGGTGAGAGACACTCGAGAATACAGTATTTAAGGAGGTTTTGGAAGCAAGCACTGATGGACTTTGGCATCAATACATGACGATCTCTAAGTACTGAATACTACTAATACTTTGAACCCACTACCCCCTGGAGGCTGACGAGCACATACAGAGGGGTACACAGCTAAAGTTTGAACAGCTGGTTGATTGATGATCCTTGAATAAGAGCTCCTTATGGGCTCGGAGGAGTTAATCGATTTATTCTTGTGAATTCCCAACCACCAGGGGCTTGTCGCACATCCTTCTTTGGTCCTGAAGAAGACCCTACTTGATGTATCTATAAACACATATATATATACACAGGGTCGAAACGTCGACATACAACCATCTCATGTCCTGTCTCACTATAGCAATTAATTTAAGAAATAGGACTAGCTAAAGTGAAAGACCTGAAAAAGACAGAGAATTTATGTTATTGTCTTGTTCATTGTTTGAATTTGAAAGGTCACCCATTTGCACTATATGTCACCACAGTCACCCATTGAATTGTCTGTGTATTTTGTTATTGTGTTTTACGTGTCCGACAGCCTCCATTAGTATTATCTTTTTGTATAAAACTGTATGCACAATTGGCGAGAAAAATAGAAAAATAAATCAGTTAATAAATATATATTTTTGATAAAAACTTACTGAGGTGTGGTACATTTATAAAAGTTCACTATTGATTGTGAAAGAAATAATCAGGTTCTGAAGCAGTACCCCGTGGTACTTACCCAACTGAACCACTTGTAGCTTTATAACTATTAACCCAGATTCCGAGGGATACAGGTTGACCCTATTGATCTTAATGCTACCAGGTTCTAGGCACCTCCAGCAGTTGTCATGAGGTAGTAAGTGTGCCTTTTCGTTTCCTTTGTTTTAAAAGAAATTCTAAACTTCTGTGGGGAAATGAGAGATATAATGCCAGAATCCACCTGGGGAAAACATAACAAGGAGTGAGAGGGGGGAGGAGCCTAGCGCGCAACCAAGATGGCCGTGTAGGTGCGAGGCTCCCGAGGACCTCCGCAACCTCCTACGTTTATCCTGTCTTCATCCTGCATCGGTTGAGGGGACTGTGTCGGTGAGCCTGAGCCGAGGTGGTACCCGTTTCCCGTTTTCGAATCGGACCTCGGGTGCAGGAGTGAGCACCGATTGAAGTTTGCGGCCTACTTCTCTCCTGACCCCGGATTCGCGTTTGGGGGCGACCCGGTGGCAAAGTGAACAACAACGGCGGGCTGGGCCTGGCGAGTCGCGTACCCCGCACTTTCACTTTCACTTTCGCGCCCCCTTGCTGTCTTTGCAAGTGGGATCGCGGCGCTCTTTGTGTTGGGGTGGCCTCGCTGGGAGACCCTGCCTGCCTGCCTGCTGTGGCCCGCTCCGCCATCCTGGGGTGGCCCCCCGGAGCTCGTGGCCTTGATTGCTTGTTTTTTACTGCGTGGCTGGTGAGGGTGTGAGACCCGCGACGATGGCCACGAAACAAGATGGAGATCGGTTGAAGGCCAAGTCGACCCGGCGTGGCGCCGCACATCAGGCCAACATCATGGACCGCTACACCCTCCCGAAGGGATCTCCCGGTGGACCGCACAAGTCCTCTGAGTGCCCCCCGGATGCCCCGGATTTGCCCACAGATCTGACTCTGCAAGACGTCATGGGCGCCATTGCTGAGATGAAGGCCTCGGTGGGCCAGCGGTTTGACACTTTAGCGCATAAAATCGACGCGGTCCTCGTTGATGTCAACCTGGTGAGAGCTGATCTCTCGAAGACTAACGACCGGGTCGATTCTTTGGCCCACACCGCGTCGGGCCTCACGACTGAGGTGGCGGCCCTTCAAACGGAGGTACACCGGCTTCGTCAGGCGAGTGCGCTCATGGATCGGCGCCTGGAGGATTCCGAGAGCCGGGCCCGGAGGAATAATATCCGCATCATCGGAGTACCTGAGGGACGGGAGGAGTCGGCGGCGGATCTTTTTGTGGAGGACCTGATCACTACCCATCTCCAGCCTCGGGGACTGAGTACATTTTTTGCCGTGGAGAGGGCTCATAGAGTTCCCGGGGGAAGGCCGAAGGTCGGAGCCCCTCCGCGGCCTCTTATTGCCCGTATTTTTAATTTTCGGGACAGGGATGCGATTCTGCAAGCCTCCAGACTGCAAGGGCCGATTAAGCTGGAGAACATGGAGGTGAACTTTTATCCTGACTTCACCCAAGCGGTCCAGAAGCAGAGACTGAGCTTCTTGGTCGTCAAGCGGCGGCTTCGGGACATGAACTTAAAATACGCCATGCTCTTCCCGGCCAGGCTGCGGGTGGAGGTGGATGGTCGCACTCACTTTTTTGACCGTCCTGAAACGGCCGGGGACTGGCTGGACACTTTGTCTGGGGGTCGGGATCGGGATGGCGGGGGGGGGCTGCGGGAGGAGAAGGCCCACTGGACCGGGACTGAGGTGCTGATACTGGGACTCACTCTGGACGAAGATGCTGCCGCTTTCGGCCAAGCTTAGGGTCTCTCGTTTTTTGTACTCGTTCTCCCTCCTTTGTAGGTGGTGCGGGGTCTCGAAGGGGTACTCTTTCCTCCTCTAGGGGGTTTACCTAGTTTCAACTATATAGGGGCGACAGGCACACTGCAAGTTGGGGGGGCTGTTTGGGCTCCTGCAGGGGTGCAGGGAGGGGGGAGTTTTGTTGGGGCGGTTGGGTTGGGGTGGGGTGTTGTTCATTTGTACCACAAGGCAAAAGTATCGTCGTGCTATTCTCAAAGTGCTCTCGGGGGGACGAGTGATTGCTTTCGTTTATGATGGGGGGTAGGGGACTGAGTCTTTTGTCCTGGAACGTTAATGGACTGGGGGACAGGATAAAACGAGGTGTGGTCCTGCAGTTCCTGAAACGAATTTCACCTGACATAGTTTTTCTGCAGGAGACGCACCTCATTGGCAACTCCTTTCGTGCTATGAACCGACGGGGCTACCGCCTCCTGGCCCATTCGGGCTTCACGTCTGGTTCAAGGGGTGTGGGCATCATGGCCAAGACCTCGCTCCCGTTGGAAGTTGATGAGGTGCTCCATGATGACAGGGGACGTTACACGGTTCTGGTGGGTAGAATGGAGGGCAGAGTGATTATTTTTGTTTCTGTCTATGTCCCGCCAGGGTTGCAGACGACCACCTTTGCGGATCTGGGGCGCCTCCTCCTTGGCCTTCCGGAGGGGATTCTGGTGGTTGGGGGGGATTTTAACGCTGTGGTTTCCGGAACTGAGGACCGTCACCCCCCTAGGGATCTCCCCCGTGCCCAAGCGTGGTTGTCTGGCCTCTTGGATACCTTGGGGCTGGTGGATTGTTGGCGTTTGAAACACCCTACACAGAAACAGTACACTTTTCATTCCGGGGCCCATGGCAGTCTATCAAGACTAGACTATGTCCTGGTGCCGGCGGCGCATGCGGGGAGGATCGGGGAGGTGCGCCATTTGGCGCGGGGTATTTCAGACCACTCCCCGCTCTTATTGCACTTCGATATTCTCCCGAGGGGAGAGGGTAGGGTGGTCCCGATTAATCCCTGGTACCTGCGTGACCCCACCATTCGCGCAGAGTTGGTTAAGTCCCTTAAGCGATATTTTGACGATAATGTGGGGTCGGTGTCATCGGCGGTCTCGCTATGGGAGGCATTTAAGACGGTGATTCGGGGGGATGCCCTGTCCCTTATTTCCCATTCCCGGAGGTGCGAGCGGGAGGAGGTGACCCGTGTTGAAACTGAAATAACTGAGTTGGAGGGCGACCTCGAATGTGGGGTGACGGATGACAAATTACATGTTCTCCGACTCAAGCAGGCGGCCTATAAGGCCCTCGTCACGGAGGCGGCCAGGGGCCTCAGTAGAGAGCAACAGGGGAGACTGTATGATGTGGGTGATAAGGCTGGGAAATTGATTGCGTGGCTGGATAAAAAGGAGAGAGCGAGTCGAGTTGTCCCGTCGATTGAGAAACTGGATGGTGTGTGTGTCACTGAACCGGAAGAAATTGTCGATTGCTTTGCAGAATATTTCCGTGGGGTGTATTCCCCGGTGTCCTCCCGCTCGGAAGAGGATTCCCATGCCCTGCTTAGGGATATCGCGCTGCCTTCCCTTTCGGAGGAGGACAGAGTGCTGTTGGACGCCGCCCCAACCTCTGAGGAAATTGCCCTCGCCATACGCTCGGTCGCTTCCGGCAATGCCATGGGTCCTAATGGTCTTCCCATCGAATTGTACAAGCTGCGACCGGATACGCTGGCACCAGCATCTCCGTGCGATGTTCCTCGCGGCCCGTTCGGCGGGTTCCCTCCCGCTAGACCAGCGTCTGGCTACTATCGTGGTTATTCACAAGGAGGGGAGGCCGCGGGACCGGGTCACGTCCTACCGGCCTATTTCGCTGCTGAATGCGGAGCCCAAAATTCTCGCCAAGGTGTTGGCTAATCGGCTGGTTGGCGTGGTGTGCGATTTGATTCACCAGGATCAGTCCGGCTTTATCCCTCATCGCAACACTGCGCTTAACCTGCGGCGCTTGCATGGGGTGCTCGCGCGTGTCCCGTTTATACGGGAACCGGCCATTTTGGCATCCCTGGACGCCACTATGGCGTTTGACACACTTGAGTGGCCATATATTTGGGCGACACTGGCGAAGTTTGGGTTTGGCCCGGGATTCATCGGTTGGGTGAAATTGTTGTACTCTGGACCGCTGGCGCAGGTGGTTGTGAACGGTAGAGTGTCGGCTCCGTTTGAGCTGGGCAGGGGCACGCGGCAGGGCTGCCCATTATCACCGCTCCTCTTCGCGCTTGCCTTGGAGCCCCTGGCGGAGTGGCTGCGGTGGCATCCTTCTATTCGTGGTCTCCGATGGACCCCCGAGTATGAGGACCGCGTATCTCTTTACGCTGATGATATTCTTCTGTACCTGGCTTCCCCACGTAAATCACTGATAGTACTGGTTGATGTATTGCACTCATTTGGCCTCAACTCCGGCCTGGTCATCAACTGGGCTAAATCGTGTGTGTATGTCCTCTCTGGGGAGGATCCTATCCTTCCGCGGGGTTGTCCTATCCAGATCGCCCCGCGGGGATTTAGGTACCTGGGTGTCTTCATTACCCTGGACGCGGAGGCCCGATATAAACAGAACTTGCTTCCCCCCCTCCAGCGCCTGAAGGAGGACGTCGCGCGTTGGAGGCGCTTGCCGCTCTCGCCGCTCGGCCGGGCGGCATTGTTTAAGATGATGTCGCTGCCACGTTTCCTGTACGCTTTGCAGAATACAATGGACGTTGTCCCGGCGCGCTACTTTCGCGAGGTGGAGAGTTTGCAGCGCCGACTGTTCTGGGAGGGTAGGCCGCGTATCGCCCTGGCGAAGGTGACGCTCCCGTGGTACGACGGGGGGGTTGCCCTCCCAGATATCAAGCGATATTACTGGGCCTCCCAGCTGGCTGCGATCAATCACGGCCTTTACGGGCCCGCCCTAAACCCGGCCTTTGAGATGGATAAAATGTTACTGCCGGGTGGTGACTATAATCGGGCGCTTTATTCTAGCTCGCATGACGCGCGGCTGACGGGCCCCACGAGGGTCATGGTACGGGTGTGGCACACGGCTAACGTGGCGATGGGGTGGAAGGATCGCTTGACCCGGGCGACGCCACTATACGCATCTGAGCGGCTGGGCTCCCTGTGGACCTCGAAGGGCTTTGAGAAGTGGGACATGATAGGCATCAGCAGGGTGGGCGATCTCTGGACGAGGGGGGGATTCAAAACGTTTGATGTGCTGCAGACAGAATTCCAGCTGCAGGACAGGGAGTACTTTCGATATATGCAGATCCGTCATGCGTTGTGCTCCGTATTTCCGGACGTTGCCTCCATCCCGGAGTACTCCCCTCTGGAGGATAGAGTGCTAGATGGGCATGTCCCGGACGGCACGATTTCATTAATTTACAAAAAGCTCATCAATGACCGTTCGGGACTGCTGGCCGGCCTTCGTGAGGCGTGGGGGGCTGATGGATTGGAGCTGGATGAAGAGGACTGGGTGTCTGCGGTGGCCTCCCCGAAAGAGGTGGTCATACCGGCCCGCCTTCGCTTCGTCCAGCTCAAGATACTCCATAGGGTCTATGTTACGGGGCCGAGGCTGATGCGTATGGGCTATGCTGTGGACGGGTTGTGTAAGCGTGGGTGTGGTTCTTTGGGGACCTTTCTCCATATTTTGTGGGAATGCCCGGAGGTGGTGCGATTCTGGCGTGGTGTGCATGAGGTTTTGCAGGTAGTTACGCATGTGCCGCTGTTGCCTGAGGCGAGGAGATGTCTTTTGAATGTATGGGAGCCGACCGACTACTCAGTGCCGCAGACGTGGTGGGCGACTCTGGGATATATGGTGGCCAAACGTGACATTGCGCAACTGTGGGGTTCCCAGAGGTCGCCGACTGTCTCGGCGTGGAAGGACAACATGGATTGGTGTATGTTTCGGGAAAAGGTGGTGTATGTTGCGAGAGGTAAGCCTGGGACATGGGTGAAAGTATGGGGCCCCTGGAACGCCTACCGTGGGGGAATCTGTACCCCGCCGCTACTGCCTGATCCGTCACCGGCCCCGTCTCCTTAGCCTGTTTGTCTTCCCGGTTCTGGGCAATGAGTTTACGTAGTCCCCGTCCTGACCTATTCCCCCCTCGATATTCCTATGGATCGGTGGGGTCCCCCCCCTAGGGGAGCACATGCTGTTGTTTCCGACTGTGGGTTGCCTTGTGGACTTGTTTTTTGTTGTTATTTATATAAAAATGAAACCGTCGTGTGGGGTCCGGATGGTGTGGCTGCCAACGCCTCTTTCAACTCCTGTGAATTCCCTTCTGCCGCAGCGTGCGTTCTACTGTCTGTATTATATGCTCCTTCTGTTTGCTAGCGGCCGGCCTGAAGGTTGTAGGCCCATCTTTGTATATTTTTTGGATTCTGTAATAAACGGTTTCAAAAAAAAGTGAGAGGGAGTAAAAGACCAATGACAGAAACGGCTCCCCGAAAAACCCCAAAGAAGAGTAATGAAAAGCATGGCAGGAATGGGAAAAATGGCACGAGTGGAAATGCTAGCAAGGCAGAGAAAAATACAAGCAAAGCCCAGGAGAAGATTAAGGCCAGAGAAAGAAGGAGAGGGGATGAAGTCCACTAACCCGATAATTTTTTCTTCTTCCTCTCAGGGTGAGAGCTTCAAGTACCAGTCTGCCTGGGAAAGCCTAAAGGGAAAGAGAAGATGGCCATTATATCACAATTCAGAATACTACCAGGTAGAAAAAATAAAACTATAACCAGAGGGTAAGTGACTGAAGGAAAATGACCCAACCATTGTCTTATTGTATTAGTTCTTCCACTCAAGCTCAATACACCTTTAGTTTATCCTAGATTTGAGAAGTTGGCACCTGGCCCAATAAACAAAGCTTGTAGAAAAGACATCCTGTCTCATCTCTGGTGTGCAACTCGCCGCACCTGCAACATGTCTTTAACAAATGTTTTTCACAATACATAACTCAGGCCTACTTGCTTTGTCATGACTTTTTATTATAAAAAGATCACTCCTAAGGAATCTGGCATAACTTTTCCCAGTGAACCAATAAGACATATATCCTTTACAATTGGCTTTACAATATATGCTTATTGAAGTGCACATAAACTAGCAACCATCATGCATATTTATAAATATGTATAGAAACAATACACAACGCTTCACAATAGGGCCCACATAGAATCATCACAGTAACAATCTTCTGCTCCCTGGATTCGTCAGAGCGGGTGACCAACACCAAAACACTTATCATGTAACCGAATATCAGTCTGCAGTCAGTAAAATTAAGTGATAATAATCCACTATTAGAGGCCTATTGGCTTTAACAAATGCTGTTCACAATAAATAAGCTAAGCCTATTGCCTCTGTCATAACTTTTCATAATAAACACACCTGGCCTATAGCATCTGGCATAACGTTTCCCTGCACACTCATCACGCACGTAGGTGTTATCATTGGCGCATCATTATAACCAACGCAACCCTACTGTACTGAGTGTAAGCTTTCCCACAAGGTAGCCATCAGGCACACATCATAAAATTACAAATATATACAAAATTTCAGTAGGCAAAGCAAAATACTATCGCGCTTAAGAACGCTAAAAAAGGCTTCTCACAGTGAAAATCGTATATATATATGTGTGGTTTGTCAGAGGGAGGTAAAGAACAGCAAAACCTTTGCCTACTATTGTAATTTGTGACATTCCATGTAACAAATACGTATCTGTAGGCTTTAATCTAGAGTAATATCAATCCACCTTCAAATGCGAAATCACTTTAACATGTGCTTTTCACAAAAACTACATCATGCCTACTGCCTTTTACATAACATTTCAGGAACAAGCATTGGCATAGCCAATAGGTCTCGCCTTTGGGACCTTATAAGTGTTTAGCCATGCAACAGTTGCATAACTAAATACTTATAAGGTCCCAAAAGCGAGACCTATTAGCTATGCCAAGCGGCCGTGCAAGTGATCGCGATCAAACATCAGAGCGGCCGTGCGGCCGCGAAAGTGAAAGTAATCGCGGCGCCCGCGCACATGCACTGTAGCTCCAGGCTGGCCTGGTAGCACTTTTTGGAGCCCTCTCAAAAAGTCTCGCCAGACCAGCGCATGTGCTGGGTCAGGCGAGACCTAAAAAACAGGATCAGGACTACAGCCAGGATCATTGGCTTGCCATCATACCCAACTAAGTCCTGGTTTATTGAGTATAAGCGTCGCCACAAACCAAATTGCAATACAAGCACTCTTTTTAGTGGGAGAGTACAACTTTGGACCAATCAAACCTTCTATGGTAGAGAAACCGGCCTGTGGGCGGAGCCTAAGCCCCTCTCTCAGTAGTACTTGGAAAGCTCTTTACAGTTGAAGACAGTTGTGCTGTTGAAGCAGACCTAAGATGCATGTGGTTCTTCCAGCCCTGGGCGTCCTACTGCTCTCAAGTACACAACTGTACTCTCAAGCCCAAAGTAAATGATAGAAAGGGGAATATGGATGTTCTGCTGCCAGAAAAAAAAACACCATACATTGTCTACTTATCTAAGACACTTTAAGAGCGCCAGTGCCATGTGTGAAAGTTTAAGCTCCATCCCATTATAAACGTGATAGTTTCTGCAAATGCTTAATTTGTAAAATTGTATGTGCCTGGGCCCAATGTATTCTGTTTGTGCGCACCACCCACCCCTTCTGTCACTGCTACCAAACGGGAGTGCCACCATTTCATACTTATTATCAAACTTAAAAAAGAGTGATATTATGGACTATTGATGGTCATCTCGTGCTGTAGGGGCGTCTTGGAAATGCAAGTTTTATCATGTTTTTATTACAATGTATTGCAAAATAGTGGTTCTGTGCTGAGTGCCGGCATGTGGTGTGCTCTCATTAATAAGTGCTGGTCTTTAAAATGAAGTACCGGTGCCAAGCACCAGAAAACACGGGCACAAATTAAGCACTGCTTTCTGCATTTTAGTGAGCGTTCTCTGGGCACCGTACTGTTGTTACCTAATGCAGCTAGATAAAAAAAAATAGTTCCAGCTGTATGGTGGGGTTGCAATTGTTCTGTGGAAGGACACAACTTTTACCCAATCAAAGAATGTGGGCGGAGCTTCCCACTGCTTAACTGCCTAAAACTCTTTAAAGTTGATCACATAAAGTCACCAAAGCTGTACAGTCAACCAGACTAAACGCCCACGCGCTATCAAAGGCTTCTCATGATCTACCCCGGTCCCTGTAATGCCCCTCTGCCCCCCCCCCCCCCCCCCAAGCTGCCCCTCCGTGACTGCCCTACTTTTCTTGTTGACTTGTCTGCCTCTTGTATAAAACAAATATAGCGGAAGCTGCACATCCCGTCAGGATCTAGCTACCCGCCTCTCTCATTGGAGGAGAACTTAAAGAGCCCGCCCACACCGCTCCGTGCTAGAGTGCAGAGAAAAGAGCGGTGCGCATGGAAGAGGGACAAAGAGCTGGGATCCTTAAATGCGGCCATCTTGGATTGGGTCGGAGGGTATCTCAGTCTAAGTGAGCTGCCATGCAGTATTGAAATACACATTTGGCTTCTTTTCAAGGCCAGACCCCATTATCTATTATTGATCAGTGCGGCACTAGAGAGCAGGCCCGAGTCCGGTAATTCACAAACATTATATATGGAGGGAGGCGGCACGTACACCGCCGCCCCGACAGGTTCGCAGGCACCGCGATTCTGGGTACTCTACTGCCCGCTGATTAATATGACACTGCAGCCGTATTCAGGAGGCCGCAGTGCGAGCCGTAGCACTCTAGGTTAGGGATGAGTTTCGCTTTTGTTCATTGCTGTTGTCGTTGTGTGGGCGCGGCGTGCTCTCGACTTCTTTTGACGGGTGATAGTGCTTATTTTATTCTCCGGCCTGTGGTGCTCGGTGTTGGGGCAGCTGGAGGCCGGAGGGGGTTCCCGAGCCTAGAAGGACCGTCCACAGGGGCCCTCCGAAGCCTGGGCACTGGGGGAGCTGCTGTCAGCGCTCAGAGCAGGCTCCTAACAGGTACATTACTGTGGGGTGAGGAGACCCTGTGTGTGAGTGGCTGTGGTATGAGGAGCTTCTGGGAATGAAGAACTCTCAGGGTCCAGGATCCCCCAGGGTCAAGGGGTGAGGATCCCCCAGGGGTCATGGGTGGGGATCTCCAGGGATGAGGATCCCCCAGGTTAAAGGGCTGAGGATGTCCCAGGGTCCAGGGGTGAGCAGCTTCTCTGTGTGAGGATCCCCTGGGTACAGGGTGTCGGGATCCCCCAGGGTACAGGGTGTGAGGATCCCCCTGGGTACAGGGTGTGAGGATCCCCCTGGGTACAGGGTGTGAGGATCCCCCAGGTTAAAGGGCTGAGGATCCCCCAGGTTAAAGGGCTGAGGATCCCCCAAGGTCCAGGGGTGAGCAGCTCCTCTGTGTGAGGCTCCCCAGGGTACAGGGGTGGGGATTCCCCTGGGTACAGGGTGTGAGGATCCCCAGGGTACAGGGGTGGTAATCCCCAGGGTACACTGTGTGAGGATCCCCCTGGGTACAGTGTGTGAGGATCCCCCAGGGTACAGTGTGTGAGGATCCCCCTGGGTACATGGTGTGAGGATTCCCCCAGGTTAAAGGGCTGAGGATCCCCCAGGTTAAAGGGCTGAGGATCCCCCAAGGTCCAGGGGTGAGCAGCTCCTCTGTGTGAGGCTCCCCAGGGTACAGGGGTGGGGATTCCCCTGGGTACACTGTGTGAGGATCCCCCTGGGTACAGTGTGTGAGGATCCCCCAGGGTACAGTGTGTGAGGATCCCCCTGGGTACATGGTGTGAGGATTCCTCCAGGGTAAAGGGCTGAGGATCCCCCAGGTTAAAGGGCTGAGGATCCCCAAAGGTCCAGGGGTGAGCAGCTCCTCTGTGTGAGGCTCCCCAGGGTACAGGGGTGGGGATTCCCCTGGGTACAGGGTGTGAGGATCCCCAGGGTACAGGGGTGGTAATCCCCAGGGTACAGGGGTGGTAATCCCCAGGGTACAGTGTGAGGATCCCCCAGGGTAAAGGGCAGAGGATCCCCCAGGTTAAAGGGCTGAGGATCCCCCAAGGTCCAGGGGTGTGTAGCTCCTCTGTGTGAGGATCCCCCTGGGTACAGGGTGTGAGGATCCCCCTGGGTACAGGGTGTGAGGATCCCCCTGGGTACAGGGTGTGAGGATCCCCCTGGGTACAGGGTGTGAGGATCCCCCAGGTTAAAGGGCTGAGGATCCCCCAGGTTAAAGGGGTGAGGGTCCCCCAGGGTCCAGAGGTGAGCAGCTCCTCTGTGTGAGGATCCCCCTGGGTACAGGGTGTGAGGATCCCCCTGGGTACAGGGTGTGAGGATCCACCTGGGTACAGGGTGTGAGGATCCCCCTGGGTACAGGGTGTGAGGATCCCCCTGGGTACAGGGTGTGAGGATCCCCCAGGTTAAAGAGCTGAGGATCCCCCAGGTTAAAGGGCTGAGGATCCCCCAGGGTCCAGGGGTGAGCAGCTCCTCTGTGTGAGGATCCCCTGGGTACAGGGGGTGGAGATCCCCTGGGTACAGGGGTAGGGATCCTCCTGGGTACATGGTGTGAGGATCTGGTTCCACAAGAGAGACCCATTATGACATCACACACACCTTGAGCCATTAACCATTGATGCACTAACAATGAGGTCATCAGAATGTTGCTTTATTTGACCAAGTCTGATTCGACAATCGCGACTCATTGTGACATCATCCACTACTAGGGCTGTTAACCACCCTGGCACCACCAACAATGGGGGGGTTTCAGAATGTCACTTTGAGTAATGCCTGGCTGTCTTCACGCACCACAAAGCCACTTTCATTAATATTGCCCACGAGTGCAGCTTATTTCACAGATTGACTTGGCTTGTCTTTCAGTACTTTACGAATCGCACACCTCAGCAGGACATGGCGGGATCCACTGCCACATTTTACAATAAAACAAATGTACATTAAATTTACTGTATATGTAGCAGCACACATATATATATTTCATCACATGTATGTTAATGGTAAACATGCAAAGCTGTTCAAATGAACACATGTGAGAGGGCACTGTAGGTTTAAGTATAAATACAGCGCATGGGAAACAAGATCTTTCCCGAAAGGAAAAACTTGGAAAGAAGAGTACCTCCTCGAAGCTGTGTAGCCAGAGGACATACATGGTGATTCGAGATTCTGATATTCATAGCTGTCATCTGCATTCACCCAATTAAAATGAATCAAGAGAGAAAAATGATACATTTTGTTCCTTTTTGGCAGCATTTCGTACATTTTTCAAACTTTTCTTTCATTCTAACTTGCATGGTGAAATGATTCGGTCAGAGCCTTGGGCCGGTAGGAGACCCTGTGATCATATGTAATGTGCCGATGGCATTAAGGCCCAATTATGAAAAGGGCCCTGGACTCGCCCCCACCGCTCCATACTCTCCAGGGCTCGAGCACTTTTACACAGGAGACCAGAACCACAGGGCAATTTTAGCCAGGGTCACTCGCATGAATCTGTGAAATAAATAAAACAAGACCAAGTGGCCAGATAGGTTTTATTCACACTCGTACACACGAGCACCACTTTACAGAGTTTGCTAGTGAAATTTTACTTTTGTTTTCTTGTCTCTTCCTTCTACAGTATTGCTTTCCTTTCATTCTGTGAAGCGCGCGCAGCTCTGAATCCACATACCGAGCCACACACCAGAAAATGCACGCTGAATGCATGTCCTGCAGGGCTGCGCAGCATTTTGTAGCTGAAAAGATAAATATTGCGATCATCACAATCCTCAGCTGATTTTGTGATACTTTTGCGGCTCTCAAGTTCGCGAAACGCTGGAGGGTCTGCCCTGGGTACAGGGTGAGGAGCCCCCCTGGGTTTAGGTGTGAGAGTCTCCTAGGTGTGAGGAACCCCTGGGTGTAGCGATTAAGAGGTCCTGGGAGTGAGGAGCCCCTGGGTACAGTGGTGAGGAGTCCCCCAGGTACAGGGGTGAGGAGCTCCTGGGAGTGAGGAGCCCCCGGGAACAGGGTGGGTGTGAGAAGTTGGCCTGATGTATGATGTCACTAGTTCTAGTGTACACCTTGTATCAGTCCAAACAACCCTTATGGTGATTGGTTGTAAAGTCAACATTATAGACCAGCTATCCTAGTGGTAGCATGGACAAGAGCAGTCTTAGGCTAAACTCTGTATGGCATGTGAAGCCAGCTGTTATACCATATGTAACCCCTTGAATACCAAATGAAAGGACACCACAACAGATATATATAAAAATAGAATGTATTTATTCTAGTCAAACCCTCAGCACTCTTTATCAGATTCGAGGTAAGTACAACACAGTCTTATTTAAGCATACATAAGTCACACAGGTAAGTAATACAGTTAGGCCCTAGGGGCCACGCAAACCATATACTAAGTAAGTGGTATAAGGACCACTGTCATGAATACAGGATAGGCCTAGGCCTAGGGAATCGCTGGGGCTACACTACACTAGCAACAGTTAGGAAGTGGGAGGCCCACGGGAGAGTGGAAACACTCACGCGTAATGCGTAAAAGTCGATAGAATCATTAGCAGTTAGAAATAAGCAGTTTTAGGACACTTCTGGTATAGCTAGGAAGTCGAGACTCGGAAACTAGACCCTAGGATAGTCACTACCCTTGTGAGCACCGGAGTACTCAAGTTACCTAGCCCACGGGCTGCGGGTGCATAGGTGTGAACTTGCGTCTGGTTTCGTCGTGGACTTCTATGGATGCCTGAAGGAAAGTTGCTGACAGGCAGTCAGTGAAGAGTGTCCAGTGGATCCCAAGGTGGGGATCAAGAAGGAAGGAACCTGCAAGCAGAAGGGACAGAGTCTAGGTCACCAGCCAGGAGCCGGGAAGGAACCAGGCGATGTCGTGATGATGCAGGTGAAGAGGTGAAGCTTGTCGCAGCAGCCACGGGTACCAGGAGACGTCGAGGACGACCAGGACCAGGAGGTGAGCTGTCCCACGAAGGCTCTTGCAGTCAGCGGCGTCGCAGTCGAGTCAGGACCCAACAAGCCTTGGCAAGCGGAACCCACGCAGGATGGAGGACTTGCTTCTGGTGCAGACCAGGAAGGTCTGGGGTGCTTCTCTTTTACAGAGGAGCGGGTGCCAGTCTGGAGGAGCCGGACCAGCAAGGTGAAATTCAAGGTTCGTCGTTGCAGAGGTTACTAGCCAACGGGCCAGCAACCAGACAACACGTCGAGCAACACAGGTGCAGAAGGGCCCCACGCAGAACGCGTGAAGTGTGGGGAGCTGGTCTTCTTTGCAGATGGTGCTCGGGGTTGGGGCTTCTCAATTCCCCAAGCACAGCCTCGAGGGAGCCTCGGAAGTCGCGCTAGTCAGGTACTAGCCACTTTTCCCAAGTCGCCGGTCCCACGTCCCTCGTCGCCTCCACGGGTTTCAGCTTCGCTGGAGATGTGGATCTGGGTCAGAGGTGTCTGGAAGTCTCGGCGCTGGTCAGTCTCTGCAGTCGTCCCTCGTAGGATTCAGTCGCAAAGCAAGCAGCGGTCGCTGGATGGTGCCTGGTTGCCCAGGGTGGTCACTCCTTGGCCACAAGGGAGATTTCTTCAGTCTTCTTCCTGAGGTCGAATGTCGAAGGTCCAGAGTTTCTGTTCAAGTTGCAGATTCGGGTTAATCTAATTTAGCAGGGCCCAACTAGCTACTAATATACTGGGCTAGTGGGCTGGGCTACCTGCAAGGTCCCTCCTATGGGTGGGACCAGGAAGGGGAGTGGCTACACCCGCTTTCCTTTGTCCAGTTTCGCGCCAGAGCTGGGGCTGGAGTGCCCCAGCACCGGTTTGAACTGGACTATGCATGGGACACCCTGTGTGCCCCAGGCAGTGTCTAGTTTCATTCAACCCTCCCTGCCCCAATACACTAAGGCCTGTCTGGGGTGGTGCTCGCACCTCCCAAGGCAGGAAACCTATTGTCCAAGCCACCCTCGCTGGAAGGACTCCCAGCAGCAGGAGGTCAGACTTGTGTCTGTGGCAGCAGCATCCATTTTGTGATGCTGGGGCTCTGGTTAACTTTAACCGGGTAAGTAGGATTTATCATGTCTTCTCCCTCTAGAAGGGGGAATAATATCCTCATTGCCAGAAATGGTATGGGGGTATTATTCCAAAGTGTTAGACACCTTACACGACATGTTTCGATAAAGCCAAACCATAGTTACCGTAACCGTTTAAGATTATAAGGTACTTTAAGAGTATATGGTAGGCTATATCATAGAACAGTTATAAGGACTTGGTTCCGAAAGCTGCAGACAGGCTCAGCTCATGCTAGAGCACCATCTCACATGTTACCAAGCACTCTGCCTCCAGGATTGTTAAGGCCTGCCATAGGAGTGGCTGATAGGTACACATGTGTCTATATATAGGGTAGGTATAGGAATACTACACCTAAGCAAGGGGTGATTACACGATCTTGCCCCAGCTGAGTGATCAGCCAATTGTGTCATAATGGAAGGCCAGGCCAGGGGTGGCATAATACATGCTGCAGCCCCTGGTAGGCCTAGGGTACACCTCTGCCCTGGGTACCTAAGGTACACTGTACAGGGGCCAATAAGGTGATCCTATCCAATTGGGTTATGCACCTAAAGTACGTAGTATTAGTTTAGAGAGAGAACAGCTGGGCTGTGGGTCTGATTAGCAGGCCGACAGCCACATCTAAGTCGAAAACCAGTGAAGCAAAAGCAAAAAGTGGGGGTGAACATAGAAAGCAGACCCTACTCTCCTACAGTGAGGAGCCCCCTGGGTACAGGGGTGAGAAGCTTCTAGTTGTGAGGAACCCCCCATTATACAGGGGTGTGGAGCACCTGGGCATGAGGAGACTAGTGAACTCTTTTTGTAAAACATTTTTATTAATTTTCTTGTAAACATACCAACAAGACACTTGGAGCAGCACGCTTCCCAGCATTTCTGTCAATAACATGCACCATGTAGCAATATACAAATGGGTCCCAGAGCAACGCAATGCCGCAACGCCTGCAGCAGTCTCAGACCCCTTCAGCCCCGGAGTCTCCCCATCAGTCCGAGTCCGAAGATTCATCTTGTGTCAGTGGCGGAGGGTCACATATTTCCCCTCTGAATTTATTCCAGGCCCCCCAAACCTTATCCCACTTCTGGGGACATCCCCGCCTGATAAACACAGATAGTGAACTCTTTTTGGCATTATGTTCATTTCTTGCCCCCACACATCGGCATCTGCAGTTTATCTCCCTGTGTACACCACAGCCCACCCTGGCCTTGGCACCAAAGCCCTTCCTGTCCTCTGTCCTTGGCCCCTACACTGCATCTTCCTTTGTGCATCACCGCTCATCCTGTTCTCCACGGCAGGAAATTCCTTTTGTCTTGGATTCAGGTTCTCCCGCTGATTGATTTTTAACTGTCTTCCGTTCATCTGTGTAGAATTTCAGTGTAAAAAGTTAATTTGCGTCACGTTGCCTCAAGATAATGAGAACTGAGGAACAGCGGGTATGTCTGGTCCCTGGCACTGCATTGTGGGTGCTCAGATTATACCAACTCTTTGGTATTTTCTTGTGTTTTTGCCAAGACGTGATGCAGTTTGTTGGTATGGGACTGCAGGGACTAGAACCTCTGTGCACAAAGAAAGCAGCTTTCTCTTCCTTGGGGAGATCTGTGCACCGGGCAGGGGTGGTGTGCTGAAACAACGCTGCATTCTCTTCCCTCAGGGAATTATGTCTGTGCTCAAGGAGAAGCAGCACAGCGGCAAGTGGAAGAGATGTACTCTAGGCAGGGTGATTCCCAACAAAGCCCCATTCTCTGTCCTCCGAGAGGTCTGCACTAGGCAGGGCTGCGATATGCCGAAACACAGCTGCCTTCTCTTCCCCTGGGAAAGGGGTCTGGGCACTGGGCACAGGTGCTGTGCCGAAACACAGCTGCCTTGTCTTCCCCTGGGAAAGGGGTCTGGGCACTGGGCACAGGTGCTGTGCAGAAACACAGCTGCCTTCTCTTTCTCTGTGGAAGTCTGTGCCCTAAGAACGTGTGCTTTGCGGAAACCTGGCTGCATTGTCTTCCCCGGGGTAGCTTTGTTTATTAGGCAAGGGTGCGGTGCAGATATACAGCAGTGTTCTCTCCTATCAATCAATCACTGCTTGTATAGTGCAGCTTATCACCCGTGAAGGTATCCATGTTCCGGGCTGCTGGTCTCAGCCGAAGAGCCAGGTCTTGAGGCCCTTCTTAAGTGTGTCAACTAGGGTGATGTTCGAAGGTGGAGGGGAAGCGCCTTCCAGGATTTGGTGGCAAGGTGGGAGAAGGATCGTCCTCCGGTTGTGCGGTGCCTGGATGAGCGGAGCAGAGGCGTCTGGATGAGCGGAGCAGAGGCGTCTGGATGAGCGGAGCAGAGGCGTCTGGATGAGCGGAGCAGAGGCGTCTGGATGAGCGGAGCAGAGGCGTCTGGATGAGCGGAGCAGAGGCGTCTGGATGAGCGGAGCAGAGGTTTCTGGATGAGCGGAGCAGAGGTTTCTGGATGGTTGGTGGAAGTTCAGGTGGTGGTTCATGAGGGCCGGTCCTTGGTCATGGAGGACTTTGTAGGCGCTTGCCAGAAGCTTGAATTGGCATCTTTTCTGGATGGGGAGCCAATGGCGGTCTCTCAGGTGCTGGGAGATCTGGGTCATTTTGGGCAGGTTGAGGATCAGCCTGGCTGTTATGTTCTGGATTGTCTGGAGTCTTCGCAAGAGTTCGCTGGTGATGTCTGCATAGAGTGCGTTACCGTAGTCCAGACAGCTGGTGGGGAGGGCCTGCGTCACCGTTTTCCTGGTGGTGATGGGAAGCCATGTGAAGATTCTGTGGAGTTTGTGAAAGCAAGCCGAGAAGATGTCATTGACCTGCCGTTTAATGGAGCGTTCGCTGTCCAGGAGGATGCTGAGGTTACGTGCCTGGTCCTTTGGGGTGGGGGTAGGTCCAAGTTCCGTTGACCCCCAGGAGTCGTTCCAGAGGGAGGTGTGGCTGCGGAAAATCAGCATTTCGGTCTTGATCTTGTTGAGCATTAGGCAGTTCTCCTTCATCCAGGCTGAGACGTTTTTCATGCAGTTGTAGAACTTGTTTTTTGTTCTAGTGGGATCTGCTGAGAGTTCGAGGGCGAGCTGGCTGTCGTTGGCATACGAAATTATGTTGATGTCCTGGGTTCTGACGATGTCTTATAGCAGTATCATGTACGTGTTGAAGAGGGTGGGACTGAGGGATGAACCTTGCGGAATGCCGCAGATGGTGCTCTTGGGCGCTGAGGTGAAGGGTTGGAGACGGATTCTTTGGGAGTGTCCCCTAAGGAAAGATGCCATTCATCTAAGAGCATTGTCTTTGCTTCCGATCTGGTGCAGGTGGTTGATGAGTGTGGTGGGATATGGCGTCAAAGGCTGTGGAAAGGTCGAGCAAGATCAGGGCGACTGATTCACTTCAGTCGAGTAGGATGCCGATGTCTGTCATGGCGATCAGGGCTGTCTCGTGCTGTGGTTGGCTCTTAATCCTGATTGGGAGGGAACTAGCAGGTTGTTTGTCTCCAGGTGTTCTACGCTTTGGAGGTTGTTGGCCTTCTCCAGATATTTGGCGGGACACTGGATAAGAAAAATGGGGCAGTCGTTTTGGAGGTCCCTGGGGTCTGCGGAGGGTTTCTTGAGGACAGGGTCTGACCTCTGTGTTTCCAGGCATCGGGGAAGGTGGCTGTGGCGATGGAGATGTTGAGGATGGTGGTGAGCTGTTGGCTAATCACGGCGCTTCTGGGGTTGAAGAGTTGGAGAGCACTCGTCGGTGGGCTCTCCTGAGTGAATAGAGTTAATTAAGGACGTAATGTTCGATGTGCTGAGTTCCCATGTGGTGAGGGTGGTCGGCGGTTGTCTTCGTGGGCGTGGGGAGGCTGATGGTGAAGTGTACCATGGAATAATCGGACCAGGTGAGTTGCATGGTGTGGCCGTATCTGATTCTGTTGCTGGATGTGAAGATGGGGTCCAGTGTATGTCCTGCTCTGTGCGCGGAGTCTAAGATTAACTGCGTGATGCCGATGTCAATTCGTTCAAGGAGTTTGTTGAAGTTGGTGTCTGTGGTTGTAGGGTGTTGGGTCTGTATATACTATACCAAAGTAAGGTATAGTGTACAGAAAGTCCAGGGAGTTCCCAGAGGTATAGCGGAGGCTAAATTTGACATGTACTAATAGCGCTCTTTGTGGTAGTGTAGGCAAGCAGTTAGGCTTATCTGGAGGGTCTGTTAAGCATATATTGTATTCACTCAATCAAGGCTGATGGCACACACTCGGAGACAGAATCAAGATCAATTAGGTAAGTATAAAAATGTATACTTTGGTTTTATTTGGTAGACCAATGCAGGACTTGGCACAGGCAAGTAAGAAACACTTTCAAATGCAAGACTGTCCACAGCAATGCAATCTTTACAGATTTATATTACTTTTAAAACAGTACAAAATACAGAAAGATTATTTTTGATTACTCTTGGATTACTTTTCAGTTACATTATATATCTGATGTGATATGCCAAGATATCAAACACTAGACCATGTCACTTACAGGAAAGTGCGACAGTTCTTAAGTTAAAGCATAGTTACTTTTCTTTCATACAAAACAACAGCTCAACGCAACATTTCTAAGGAACAAAACTCATAACATTGGTTCCGATGGGGGAAGAAGAGTGTTAACGGTTCACAGTTAAGTAAATGACTTACAAGTATGAGTTTTCGGGGTTGGGACCAAAATCCCCCAAGGTCCAGTGGGACAATCAAATTGCACCACCAGCGGCACTGGGGCGGCCAGTTGCAGAGTCCCAATGTTAGCCAATGGGGCTAGTGGGAACTTCGGTTGGGGACAGCTCACGGGCAGGCCACTCGGTCTTGGGAGCCAAGCTCCGAGGGTTAACGTCGGGGCAAAGGGGGTCTCAGGTTGGCTCCAAGTCCTCTCACCGTTAGCTGCACAGGGGCGGCCGGGTGCCGGGTACTGAGCCCAATGCAATCTTAAGGAGGTTGCCGGTTTGGGGTTTTGACTGCATGCTCGGTCCAGTAAGTGTTCTGGGAGGAACCAACAGCTGGGCAGGTAAGTTGGAGTGCTCGGGGATGTAGGTGCACCTTAGGCCCTCTTCTCCAGGGTGCAGAGAGACTGGATACAGGGGTGCCTTTTTTGATGTCGGATTTCACCTTACAGGGCCACTCGCAATTGGAGGGTGATCTCCGTGCAGAGGCTGCAGGTGACGTCGGGGAGTCTTGGAGGGGTGAACCTACGGTGGACTCGGACTCTGGAGTGCTAGGGTACCTCGCTGGGACCAGTGGGCCACTTTGACTTGAGCCCTAGGCGAGTGGTGGTTCTGGTTCTGCTAGGTCTCTTCCTACTCGCTGATGGCAGATGTTGTGTTTGGTGCTGCTGGGTCTTGTTTTACTAGAACTCTTCTTGCTTGCTGCTGACAGAGATAATGTGTCTGGCCCTGCTGGGTCTGGTCTGGTTGTTGCCGGTTGTGATGCGGGTTCTGGTCCTTCTCACTGCTGGCAGAGGTGCTGGGTCTGGTTCTGCTTGGTCTCTACCTGCTCGCTGATTGCAGATGTGTGTTTGGTGATGCTGGGTCTGGTTCTGCTAGGTCTCTTCCTGCTCGCTGATTGCAGATGTGTGTTTGGTGATGCTGGGTCTGGTTCTGCTAGGTCTTTTCCTGCTCGCTGATTGCAGATGAGTGTTTGGTGATGCTGGGTCTGGTTCTGCTAGGTCTCTTCCTGCTCGCTGATGGCAGATGTTGTGCTTGGTGATGCTGGGTCTGGTTCTGCTAGGTCTCTTCCTGTTCGCTGATGGCAGATGTTGTGTTTGGTCCTGCTGGGTCTGGTTTTGCTAAATCTGTTCTTGCTTGCTGCTGATAGAGATGGTGCAGAGGGACTGGATACAGGGGTGCCTTTTGAGGTCGGATTTCACCTTACAGGGCCACTCACAATTGGAGGGGGATCTCCGTGCAGAGGCTGCAGGTGACGTCGGGGAGTCTTGGAGGGGTGAACCTACGGTGGACTCGGACTCTGGAGTGCTAGGGTACCTCGCTGGGACCAGTGGGCCACTTTGACGTGAGCCCTATGCGAGTGCTGGGTCTGGTTCTGCTAGGTCTCTTCCTGCTCGCTGATGGCAGATGTTGTGCTTGGTCTGGTTCTGCTAGGTCTCTTCCTGCTCGCTGATGGCAGATGTTGTGCTTTGTGATGCTTGGTCTGGTTCTGCTAGGTCTCTTCCTGCTCGCTGATGGCAGATGTTGTGCTTGGTGATGCTGGGTCAAGTTCTGCTAGGTCTCTTCCTGCTCGCTGATGGCAGATGTTGTGCTTTGTGATGCTGGGTCTAGTTCTGCTAGGTCTCTTCCTGCTTGGTGATGGCAGATATTGTGTTTGGTGATGCTGGGTCTGCTAGGTCTTATCCTGCTCGCTGCTGGCAGAGATGCTGAGTCTGGTTCCGCAAGGTCTCTTCCCGCTCGCTGATTGCAGATGTGTGTTTGGTCATGCTGGGTCTGGTTCTGCTAGGTCTCTTCCTGCTCGCTGATGGCAGATGTGTGTTGGGTGATGCTGGGTCTGGTTCTGCTAGGTCTCTTCCTGCTCGCTGATGGCAGATGTGTGTTGGGTGATGCTGGGTCTGGTTCTGCTAGGTCTCTTCCCGCTCGCTGATTGCAGATGTGTGTTTGGTCATGCTGGGTCTGGTTCTGCTAGGTCTCTTCCTGCTCGCTGATTGCAGATGTGTGTTTGGTGATGCTGGGTCTGGTTCTGCTAGGTCTCTTCCTGCTCGCTGATGGCAGATGTGTGTTTGGTGATGCTGGGTCTGGTTCTGCTAGGTGTCTTCCTGCTTGCTGATTGCAGATGTGTGTTGGGTGATGCTGGGTCTGGTTCTGCTAGGTCTCTTCCTGCATGCTGATTGCAGATGTTGTTTGGTGATGCTGGGTCTGCTAGGTCTCTTCCTGCTTGCTGCTGGCAGAGATGCTGAGTCTGGTTCTGCAATGTCTCTTCCCGCTCACTGATGGTTCTGCTAAATCTGTTCTTGCTTGCTGCTGATAGAGATGGTGTGTCTGGTCCTGCTAGATCCCTTCCTGCTTGCTGCTGAGAGAGATGGTGTGTCTGGTCCAAGTGGATCTGGTTCTCGTAGATCCCTTCCCGCTTGCTGCTGAGAAATGTTTGGTCCTGCTGGCTCTGGTTCTGCTAGATCCCTTCCCGCTTGCTGCTGAGAGATGTCTGGTTCTGCTGGGTCTGGTTCTGCTAGATCCCTTCGTGCTTGCTGCTGAGAGATGTCTGGTCCTGCTGTGCATGGCTCTGATAGATCCCTTCTTGCTTGCTGCTGAGAGATGTCTGGTGCTGCTGCGCCTGGTTCTGCTAGATCACTTCCTGCTGAGAGATATCTGGTGCTGCTGCGCCTTGTTCTCATAGATCCTTGCTGCTGACAGAGATGGTGTGTCTGGTCTAACAGGATCTGGTTCTCATAGATCCCTTCTGGCTTGCTGCTGAGAAATGTCTGGTCCTGCTGGGTCTGGTTCTGCTAGATCACTTCCCGCTTGCTACTGACAGATGTCTGGTGCTCCTGCGCCTGGTTCTGATAGATCCTTGCTACTGACAGAGATGCTGTGTCTGGTCCTGCTGGGTTTGGTTCTGATAGATTCCTTCCTGCTTGCTGCTGACGGATGTCTGGTGCTGTTGCGCCTGGTTTTGCTCGATCCGTTCCCGTTTACTGTGGACATGGATAATGATATTTTATAGAGAATAGGGCAAGCAGTAGGTCATTTTCATGCTATATTAATGAGATGAACTTTTTATATTTAGATAAACAATGAAAGTCCTAATCTACATTGCAGCTACAGTGGTTTATTTCAACAGGATATACGAGTAACACGTTTGGCCAGGCTGGTGTTGAAAACTGGCATGGGGCCAGTAGCCGGAGGGCTTGTGGGGGGCGTTCAAGTGCAGGGGGGTCACAATAACGGAAGTGAAGACAAGCAAGAGGGGGTGCAAGCTAGTTTGGGAAGGGATGGAGTGAAGGTTAATGGAACGCAGTGATCCAGCGAGAGGGAGTCAGTCGAGGGAATGGGCCAGATAGTGGGTGACAGGCTATGAGCTCCCTTGACCTGGGAAAAGGGCTTGAACTGAGCTCTGTGGCTTGTAGAGTCAGCCTGCCCGGAGCCGGTGGGGCGGTGGAAGACTGAATGGTGCCCTAGGTTGAATGTAAGTCACCCTGTCACGGTGAAGCTGTATCTTGGGAGGCTGTTGCGGTGATCTAAGTTCCAGTTGATGAGTGCATTGTTCTTTGCCTTGGTAATACACAGTGAAGGTTGGGGAAAGCTTTCCTAATGCTGAGGTGCTGCAGACCGGTGGCTGTGGTGGAGGTCATAGAATCTAGTCACTACTTTGAGTCAAATAACACATTACAGTTTGTGGCGAAGAGTGGATGTGGGTATCTTCAGGGAAGAAGAATAGCGGCCCAAGAGCTACGTCTGAAGAAGCTGAAAATGAGGATTTTCAGTTTTGCACAATTTAGGGACGAGCATATGCATGACCATCCATTGGCGGATTGTGATCAGGTAATGATCATGTTGAGATTGACGTCTGAAATCCAGTAATGATCGATTTAAGGTTGTCAGGGAGGGGTGGGAATAAGAAAGCAGAAGAACATCTCATGTCCTCCACAGAGATGGCAAAATATGTTGAATGGGGAAGGAATTCAGACGGTGGACAATCGTCTGGCGCAACTAGAAATAGAAGGCTTTGGATGGAGCCCAAGGGAGTGCCAGAGAAAGAAGGGTGGTTGGAGATGGAATCGAGCACCAGGAAGCTGAGAAGACCAGAGGTCAGAGAAAGAACTCTGAAGTGGAGTCCCTCAGGGGCCAGCGTTGAGTCCACTTCTGTTCAATCTCTATCTGGCGCCGCTGTTCTCTCTGATAGCTAACTGTGGGGGTGAAGGCGATTTTATACGCTGACGACACCCAGCTGTTTTTTTCCTTCAAAGAGCAGACTGAGGACTCCTTCAAGGGCTGTCTGAGAGACATTGCGCTGTGGATGAACCATAATAAACTCAGGAAAACGGAGGTGATGTTTTTCGGGAAGGAGCCGCCTCCAGTGCTAGTTCTCTGGTGGCCGATGGAAATAGGACCACCTCCTGCCCCTGCAGCTACTTTAAAAAAATCTAGGCGTGAAGTGGGAGGTTGATCTTTAATTCTCAGCTCAAATACGGCAGGTGACAGCCACCTGTTTCCGCAAACTGAGAAATTTGAGGAAGTTTCTGCAGTTGATTCCTGAAGACTGACGCAAAATTGTATTCCATGCCACGGTGACATCTAGGCTGGACTATGCTAATGGCCTCTATTTGGGTTTGCCAAAGTACCTAATTAGACGACTGCAGATGGTCCAAAATGTGGCTGCGAGACTGATTTGACGTGTTCCATTCCATCGTCATGTCTCTCCGCATATAAAAGAGCTCCATTGGCTACCAGTAGCAAAGAGAATTGCCTTCAAGGCTCTGACCTTGGCATTTCGAGCTACGCATGGTAACTGCCCTAGCTACCCAAAACAAAGGCTATGCTGCTATAAGCAGACTCGCTCATTGAGGGCCAATTCACAAAAGCTGCTCTGCACCCCTCGCTTCAGGAAGGCTGGTCTAGGCGGCAGGTCCTTTACGGTTGTGGCGGCCAAACTGTGGAACTCCCTGCCTGGTAACCTCCGTCACATTGATTCAGAGTCTGTTTTTAGGCAAGCAGCTAAGACCTGGCTTTTCAGGTCAGAGTCGGTGTTTAGGGTTCTCTTCTGTGAGCTTTTCGTTGGCCTACAGCCTACTGCTAGATCGCCGGGACACCTCTGTTTGAGGTAGCTGTTGCGCTTTATAATGTAATATGTTCTTGTATAGCGCTCTGTCACCCTACAGATATCCTGGCGCTGGGAGAGTTACCTTGGTGTTAACTACATACTAGTCATGCAAGGATGGATACCAGGCAGGGGAGGACAAGATAGAACTGCATGTTACTCCTCTCTCTGGATCAGCCGCGTTTTCAGTTTTTTCCTGAAATGCGTGAGATTGTCAGACTGTCTGATATCCATCGGGAGGTTGTTCCATAACCGGGAGGCCACCGTACTGAAGACTCTCCCTCCGGTTCTAGATCTTTTGAATGTCGTGGTATTTACTAGATAGGCTGAGGAGGAACGTAGATTTCTCGTGGGCAAGTACCACGAGAGTTTTCTCTGTAATGCTTTAGGGCCCAATTCATGAACAGCTTTGAAAACAATGCAGAGAGACTTCAATTGTATCCTCTGCTGCAGGGGCAGCCAGTGTAAGGCTCTCAGTGCCACAGTTGTAGAAGACCTGCGTTGTCGATTCAACGCCCGTTTGGCTGCTATAGCTTGGATCCTTTGCAACTTCCCTATCAAGGAGTTTGGAGCGCCAAGGTACCGGGAGTTACAATAGTCCAGCCTGCTCATGACGACACGCCTCACTATTTCTATTGTAGCCAAATTGGGAAGTAGTGGGAGGATCTTTCTAAGTGCTCTAATTAAGGAGAAGCAGGTACCCACAGTTTTATTCACCTGCGAGTCCAGCTGAAGATTGTTGTCCATCATTCCCCCTAGGTTACGTACCGATTTAATTGGAATTAATGGTGTGCCTGTGGGGGTCAGCTGGAATTCCGTAGGGAGTGGGCGGGCTATCTTACTTGAGGTACAATAGACGACCTCTGTCTGTTTCCATTAAATTGAAGGTAATTCTTCCTAAGCCAATGGTTGTGCATTGCATGCACTCGTGGAATTTATCCATAGACACAGATTGGTTTCCTTCCACTGAGAACACTAGCTGCGTCTCATCAGCATAGTTGATCACTTCCACTCCAAAAGATCTAATAAGGGGAATAAGTAGTTTCAAGTAGATATTAAATAGGATCGGGCTGATGGCAGTCCCCTGCGGGACGCCATGTTGAATGGCTGTCTTTATAGATGAAAAAGGCCGGATGCTCACTGCCTGTGTCCTATCTGTCAGATATGACGGAAGCCATTTAATTGCCCGACCCTTAACTCCAATACTCCGAAGTCTTTCAAGTAGTATGCCATGCTTCACCGTGTCGAATGCGGCTGACATGTCCAGCAGTACTAAAATAACTGACTGGCCATTGTCAGCCCGCATTCTCATTTCATCCAGTACTGTTACCAGGGCTGTTTCCGTACTGTGTTTGGGGTGGAAATCGAACTGCAGCTCATCTAGTAGATGACGGTCCTCCAAGTAGTGGGATAGGGACTTGCTAACCACTCGCTCCAGAATCTTTACCAGATACGGATGTAGAGAAATGGGTCTGTAATTAGACAGACAGCCCGGATCGAGTGTTGGTTTTTTGAGGAGTGGGGTTACCACAGCCTGTTTCCAGCATTTTGGGACTTCTCCCTGATTTAAGGATTGGCTACAGATTTGGCAGAGACGATGAAAAAGCTCTGCCCTAAATTCTTTCCAGATATTTTGAGGGAGAGGGTCCAGTGGAGATCCAGATGAAACCCCCAACGCTAATTTTGAAAATAATTCTTCAGTGGGGATTTGAACTTTCTCCAAGTTGGCTTGACGGCTACCGTCTAAGTCCACCTTCTGTTCCTCTACTCATGCTGATGTTGGAGGCGTGTTCTCTTCATTCGTAGATAAAATATTTTCAACGCTCTCCTCGACATGATTATGTGGGGCAAGCTCCCTGATGATTTTGTTGATTTATTTCCTCAAAAAAGGATGCAAGGTCATCGCATAACTTTTGCGTGGCTGGAATCTTATTGCCAACACACTCTGGTTTGGCTAGATCCTTCACTATGCCAAAAATAGCTCTGGTACTGTTGGATGCTTGCAGGATGACTTTGGCGAAGTATTCCACCTTGGTTTTATTAATCGCCTCCTTCTGTAACATCTGCTGCAATTTGAAAGCTCTTTTATCTACTTCATCGTATAGTCTTCTCCATTTTCTTTCATCTTGTTTACATCTCTTCCTCATCTCTCTCCGCTCCTCATTATACCACGGGCCGATATCTTATCTGTTGTTTTGTGTTTCTTCAGAGGTATTCTCTGGTCGAGCATCTAGTTTATCTGGGCACAGAGGGCCTGGTAGTTTTCCTCCACCGACTTGTTGGGAGTATACAGGTTTGTCTACATGAGTAGGGGCGATTGTTTATTATTAAGCAGTTTGGCCCAATCTCTTCCCATTCGGTCATTTCTAGGGAACACCGTTTTATTAATTGCCTTTGGCAGTGCTATTGTAAAGTGTATAAGAAAGTGATCGGTCCAGCATAACGGTAGGACCTCGACCACCATTGCCCCCCCTGGCGTTAGCGAATATTAAGTCAAGAATATGGCCTCCATGGTGTGTGGGTTGTAAAACTAGTTGTTGCAGATTAAGACTTTCGCAAGCCTGAGTCAGTTCTCTTAGGGGCGTGCCCAGACTACCATTGTCCCAGAGGTTGAAGTCCCCCAGAATCTTCATCCTGGAATGTGTCAGTGTAATGTTATACACAATGTGAATCAGTGCCCGACACTGGGGACTCTGCCCTCCTGGGGGTCTGTAGCACACAAGGCCCGAGAGAACTTGCCCTCTTGTTTCTTTAAGGGAGAATCCTAAAAGTTCTATACCCTCCACGTCATCCAGCTGGATGGGAGAGAAATTTCATTTCTCTTTAGATATGGCTCCAACCCCTCCTCCTCTCTCATTGGGCCAAGGTTTATGCAACGCTTTATATCCTGGGGGACCGGCTAGCCCTAGCTCAACTATTGAATCATTACAGGTCCAGGTTTCAGTCAGGAATAAAGCGTCCAGGTTGTGGCACTCTAATAAAATGAAGATCTCTTGATAGTGTGTATAGAGACCGAACATTGACTAGCCCACATTTGATGTTTTTCAGTGGTTGGTCTGCCAAAGAATTGGTATTTTTACCCAGGCCACCCCATTTTTTTTATCAGCCGACCCTCGCTCACCTATGTGCAAGAGCTGTTCCATTGAGTAGCAGAGTCTACTATCCCTATGCGGGTGACGGTTCTGAGCGGCTTCATGGCTGGCGCTGAGCGCGACTGGTGTGCGAGCGGGCGCAGACGGGCTTACCTCTGGCGCGCCAGCGGCGCGCACGCTGCTCGCGTCAGTGTGTCTTGTTTTCGCCTGTCAGATTCCATCTGTAGGAGAGTAGGGTCTGCTATCCTATGGTCGCCCCAAATTTTTGCTTTTTGCTTCACTGGGTTTTAACATATTGAGGCTGTGGGCCTGCCAATCAGACCCCCAGCCTGCTGTTCTCTCTACTGAATTAAAACTATGCACCCTAGGTGCATAACCAATTGGAAGTGGATCACCCTGTCAGCCCCTGTACCAGTGTACACTAGGTACCCAGGGCATTGGTGTACCCAAGGCCTGCCAGGGGCTGAAGCATGTATTATGCCACCCCAGGCTTGGCCTAACAATCTGACACAACTGGCTGATCACTCAGCTGGGGTAAGTTGGTGTAATCACCTCTTACTTAGGTGTAGTATACCTATACCTAACCTTAAATGGGACACCTGGTAACCTATAAGTCACTCCTATGGCAGGCCTTAACAATCCTGAAGGCAGAGTGCTTGGTTCCATGTGAGATGGTGCTCTGGCATGAGCTGAGCCTGTCTGCAGTGGTCGGAACAACTTCCTTCTACTGTTTCCAGATATCGTCATACCATATACTCTTAAGTGCATTATGAACCTCGCGGTTAAATGCTATCTTTGGTTTGGCTTTATCAAAACATGTCGAGTAAGGTGTCATACGAATTGGAATACTAACCCCTCGCCAATTCTGGCGACGGGGTTAGCATTCCACCCTTCTAGAGGGACACGACATGTACAGTACCTGAAACCCGGGTAAAATCAGACATAGCCTCAGATCCACAAAATGGATGCTGCCACCACAGACACAAGTCTGCCCTCCTGCTGCTGGGAGTCCTTCCAGCTTGGGAGGTGTGGACAAAGGGTTTCCTGCCAGGGGAGGTGCATGCACCACCCCAGACAGGATTTTGTGTATTGGTCAGGTAGGGCTTGAAAGAAACCAGACATGCCTGTGGCTCACAAGGAGCCTCGGTGCATATGCCAGTTCAAACCGGTCCTGGGGCACACCAGTCCCGGGACTGGGGCAAGCTGGACAAAGGATTGGGGGTGTAACCACCCCCCTTCCCGGTCCCACCCATAGGGAGGGACCTAGCAGGTAGTCCGTCCCCTAGAATCCGCTTAAAGGTAGGAGCTGTGTCCTAAGACTTCAGACATCCTGGAATCAACTTGAAACTAAGAAGAAGACGGGAACTTCAACATTCTGCTGCACAGAAGACTGAAGGAAATCTCCCCTGTGGTCAGGGAGTGACCACCTTGCTAACGCAAGCACCATCCAGCGAATCAACGTCTGCTTTGCCGCCGCCTCCCGCCGGAGCCCGAGCCCAGAGACTGACAAGACCTGGACCTCCAGACCTCTCACCGCCCGATCCACAGTCCCTGAAAAGAGGAGACCCGTGGAGGCACCGAGACACGTGGAGCCAGCCATCTTGGAACGACCACGACAAGCTGCAAGCGCAACAACCGAGGCTCCCTCCAAGTTGTGCTTTGGGATCTGAGAAGCCCAACCCTCGAGCAGCATCTGCACCAAAGGTGAGCCCTCCAGCATCTCCACGATCTGCGTGGGGCCCTTCTGCATTTTGCCACTCGACGCGCCTAACCGGTTGCTGGCCCGCTGGCTAGTGGCCATCTTGGCGACGAACTTCACGAAATACACCGCTGGTCTGGTTGCTCCAGACTGGCCCTTGCTCCCCTCCAAAGGAGCAGTCCTTCTGACCTTGCTGGTCAGAACCATCAGCTTATTTCATCTCCTACAACAATTGCTTTTGCCAAGGCTTGTTTGCTTCGATCAAGTCGCCGACACCGCCGACAGCGAGAGCCTGCGTGGGACAGCTCGTGAACCGACTCCTGGACGTCGTCGACCTCCAGGGACCACGTGGCTGCAGAGACAAGCTACACCTTTCTTCCTGTTTGCACCCGACATTGCCTGGTACCCACCTGGTGCCACGCTGGTCACTGGCTAGTGACTGTGAACACTGTCCCCTCTGCTTACAGGTCTTCAACATCTCCGATCCACTCTGGGATCCACCGCATCTCTCCCGGACCGACCGCCTGCAGCATCTTTGTCTTCAGGCTCCACGGAACAGATAGAAGAAACCCGACGCACTTCGAGGCCTATGCACCCGCTTCCTGTGGGTGAGGTAAAGCTGGCACTCCTGTGCCCAAGTGTAGTATTACATCTCTAGTGCCTGTGTTCCAAATCTTGAGTTCCTAGTCCATCCGGAAGATCCTCTTTGCAGTAACTTTGTACATTTTACGCACCCATTGAAACCTATGGGAGCACGCGTGTGACTATTTGCTCTGCACACGCAACCCGTGGACCTCCTGGTCACTAACTGAAGTTAGCTCCTTGTAGGCCCAGCGATTCTAGAGGCCCTAGGCCTTTTCCCTTTTCTGTTCGTGGTACTTTTACCACTATTTTAGTATATGGTTTGAGCGGCCACCAGGGCCTATCCATATAAAGTGCAACTTCTGTGTATTCTACTGTAATCTTGTTTGACGATTTGTGCTCCTGTGCTCATAAAGAGACTAGGGGTTACTTTGAGAAATAAATACATATATATTTTGAATATATATCTGTGTGGTGTCCTTTCATTGGTATAAAAGGGGGTTGCATTTGGTAAAACAGCTGGCTTAACACGCTTCACGAGTTTAGCCTCAAAGACTGCTTAGCCTACGCTACCACTAGGGCAGCTAGTCCGAAAAGGTTGACTTACAACCACACCATAAGGGTTGCTTGGCATGGTACAAGGTGATCACTTTAACTAGTGAGCATCATATACCAGGCCAACTTCTCACACCATCTGACAGCGGTGAGTTTTTGGATACCGAGGCGATAGCCTCATTACTCCACATTCATTTTGAGTTTTTTAGTCGCTGTTTCGGTTGTCCTATTGATGTGACGCTTTGTCACAGTTGAGGTTGGATCACAAGGTCAGCGCTGTGAAAGGCCGCAGGTTACGGTCAATATGGTTTGCGGTCAATATGGTTTGCGGAAGTGTCAGCAAGTTTAGTCGCAGAGTCTTGTATTCGTCTGCCAAATGTCTTCTGGCGGTGATGAGCTTTTGATGGCTGCCGCGGCGGTTGCCTTCTGACAGTGATGAGTTTTGGGTACCTGCTGGGGCGATTTGCCCTCAGGCAGTGATGGGTTTTTGGATGCTGTGTTGCTGTTTCAGTTTCACAAGTTTAGCGCTTCGATGGGCCTCGGGTAGCGGTCAACTGGGTTTGTAGAAATGTCTGCAAGTTTCCTGATCAGTGGGTTGTCTTTTTGATCCAGTCCTTTATAGAATGTCCTGTTGAGTTTGCGGAGATGGTCGTCCAACATCTCAACGCCTAGGTCTCTGTGGAGGTCTGCTGTTCTGGTGAAGAGTGGAGCACCTGCTGCAATCCGTAAGGCCTTGCTCTGTAGTCTCTGCAGGTCTTTCCGAAGCTGCGGGTGGCAGCCACTCCAAACTGGTGCAGCGTACGTCATGGTTGGCCGAATTATTGCGGTGATTACTCGCACCTTGCTCTGCAAGGGCATCGACTTGGTCTTCAGGAGTGGGTATAGTGCAGACAGTTTTGTTGCTGCTTTCTGGCAGGTCTTCTCTATGTGGTTTCTCCATGTGAGTTTAGAGTCCAGAGTCACCCCCAGGTAGGAGCTGCTGTTTTCCCATTTGATCTCATCCCCAGCGCGCTGCTCGCTTGCATTCCCCTCCCTTAAGTACGGGGAAGCGCTCTCACCAAGATCAGCTGAAATGCTGACCAAAATGGCACGCGCTATGTGTCCCGCTCTAGCAGGCGGAAGTACTCATAGCCGGTGAAATGCAGTGAACGCGTTATGTAGCGTGTGCAAGTTCTGTCAGCTATTCGGCACGATTCAATCAATCCCGAGTTAAAAAAATAAAAAAACAGAGCGCAAGGTACTGTCAGTTTTTAAGTGCAGGTCAGACACACTGAATTTTCATACAGAGCGCGTAAAATGCTATACATTTTTTAAATGCCTCTTCTAAGTACACACAGGAATATTTTTAAAAGGTTCAGTGATTTTAAAACAGATTCATCTGAGCGCGATCGTGATTTTGCCCCGTGTCCCTTCTACCATGAGCAGTGTCGGGTAATCTCTCTATAAATGTCGGTATTATTATTATTCTTATTAAGTGCTGGGCGTGGAAGGGGACGGTTTGAGTAGGCAGATATGGTGGAACACAGAGGTGCGGCTGGTGATTTCGGTTCTG
This sequence comes from Triturus cristatus, assembly GCF_964204655.1. Classification (NCBI taxonomy): domain Eukaryota; kingdom Metazoa; phylum Chordata; class Amphibia; order Caudata; family Salamandridae; genus Triturus; species Triturus cristatus. The sequence goes on along the minus strand of NC_140580.1, from coordinate 1,176,341,578 downwards.
TTGGATATGGTAATCGATGCTAGTTCTGTTGGGCAGAGACAGAAATGTTGGTTCTGCTGAATGTGATTGGTGAGAAAAGCTGGTTCTGGTGGGCAGAGAGAGAAATGCTGGTTCTGCTGGATATGGTAAGAAATGTTGGTTCTGGGGGGTGCTTGCAGAAATGTTGTATCTGCTGAATGAGGTTGGAGGTTCCGGGAGGCACGTCCAGGGATGTTGGTTCAGCTGCATGTGGTCAGACATGCTGTGGGACCGGGCGGAATGATCTTTCTTTCAATGTTGTCAAAGATGCTAGTTCTAGTGGCGGCATGGGCGCAGATCTTGGTCTAGCTGGATGTGGTAGAAGAAGCTGGTTCTGGATATGTCGGGGGAAGCAAAGATTTTATTTAATTTATTTGCCTACTTAGCGTATAGTCAAGACATTCTATTTTAATTCTTATGTTACATGGTACAGACGGATATGGGAATAAATGGTGTTGGCATGGGCTCATTCATGCAGGTGGAGTGAGTTCAGACCTGATATACACTATTAATGGCAAGTACTCCTTCCCTGTAAGTCTGCCCTGTGTCTACCCTTGTGCCTGTGAGTCTGCACCTGTGCCACGAGTTTGCATCTGTATGCCCATGCCTTCTGTGCACACCCTGCCGTCCTTACACATCTCCTCTTTTGTCCCTCCCAGGATTGAAGGCCCGATGGCGCCCGGAGTGAGTGGGGCAGCAGGAAACAACAAAGGTAGCGCTCACTGGGGCTTCTGCCCACAGCCACACAGACAGCTGCAGTACAGATAGCATCACTGGATCATCAAGGTAAGTGGGGAGAGGAGCCTTGGAGGTATGCGCACCAGGGCAGAGTTACCACACAGTCTTCATGGAGTGGGTTGTGGCGCTCCAGGGTTGGCCTAGAGAACAGTGCAGCGATAGGAAGTTGCTGCTGGTTTTGGCTGGGGATCATTGACGGAATAGCACAATCGTTTTACACGAGGAAAAGGACCAGCTTTGGGAAGGACAGCTGCAGTAGAAGTGGTTGGTGGCTTGAATGGTTGGTGAGCGAGATGTCTGACACAAAGCGACTGCAATCCTGAGCACAGGGCTGCACACTTTCGGTTTGGATGTAGGAGCCCGTTTAAAGATGAGGGGCATGCTGATGGTATAGTCAGGGGCACCTAGATCTTCATGCAGGGATACAAGTGGGTTTATGTGCGACTGCTTCCACTGTAATGTTCCTGCTGCATTTGGGTTTGCTGTACCTGTGTGAGGAGGTGGGTGATAAGTATTAACAGCCCCTCCCTTTCCTAAAGAGACCATACACAGAGGCATTGTGCCCCAGTGGCCCCTCGGAGCCCCTTCTCTTCCTAAAGGGACCATACCCAGGGCCAGTGTCCCCTCAAAGCCCTCTCTCTTCCTAGAAAGACAATACAAAGAGCAATGTCCTCTTAGAGCCCTCTCCTCTTCCTAAACCGACTATACAAAGGGCAGTGTACCCCAGTGTACCCCTCAGAGCCCTCTCCTCTTCCTAAAGAGACCATTCAAAGGGGCAGTGTGCGCCATTGGGCCCCTTTGCTTTCTAAACAGACTATACAAAGGGCAGGGTGCTTCAGTGTCCCTTCCGAGCGCTCTCCCCTTCCTGAAGACATCATACACAGGAGCAGTGTCCCCTCTGAGCCCCCTCTCTTCCTAAAGAGACTATACAAAGTGCAGTCGGCTCCAGTGTTCCCTCTGAGCGCTCTCCCCTTCGTAAGATACCATACAAAATGGGCAGTGTGTGCCAGTGTTCCCTCGGAGCCCTCTCCTCTTGCTAAAGATACCATACAAAGGGCAGTGTGCCCCAGTGTTCCCTCGGAGCGCTCCCTCTTCCTAAAGAGACCATACAAAGTGCAGTGTGCCCCAGTGTTCCCTCTGAGCCCTCTCCTCTGCCTAAAGAGACTGTACAAAGGGCAGTGTGCCCCAGTGTCCCCTCGGAGCCCCCTCTTCCTAAAGAGACCATACAAAGTGCAGTGTTGCCCAGTGTTCCCTCTGAGCCCTCTCCTCTTCCTAAACAGACTATACAAAGGGGAGTGTACCCCGTGTCCCCTCCGAGCCCTCTCCTCTTCCTAAAGAGACCATTCAAAGGGGCAGTGTGCGCCATTGGCCCCTTTGCTTTCTAAACAGACTATACAAAGGGGAGTGTACCCAGTGTCCCCTCCGAACCCTTTCCTCTTCCTAAAGAGACCATTCACAGGGGCAGTGTGTGCCTCTGTCCCCTCGGAGCCCTCTCCTCTTCCTAAAGAGACAATACAAAGAGCCATGTCCTCCAATTTCCCCTCAGAGCCCTCTCCTCTTCCTAAAGAGACCATACAAAAGGCAGTGTACCCCAGTGTACCCCTCAAAGCCCTCTCCTCTTCCTAAAGAGACCATTCAAAGGGGCAGTGTGCGCCATTGGGCCCCTTTGCTTTCTAAACAGACTATACAAAGGGCAGGGTGCTTCAGTGTCCCTTCCGAGCGCTCTCCCCTTCCTGAAGACATCATACACAGGAGCAGTGTCCCCTCTGAGCCCCCTCTCTTCCTAAAGAGACTATACAAAGTGCAGTCGGCTCCAGTGTTCCCTCTGAGCGCTCTCCCCTTCGTAAGATACCACACAAAATGGGCAGTGTGTGCCAGTGTCCCCTTGGAGCCCTCTCCTCTTGCTAAAGAGACCATTCAAAGGACAGTGTACCCCAGTGTTCCCTCGGAGCGCTCCCTCTTCCTAAAGAGACCATACAAAGTGCAGTGTTGCCCAGTGTTCCCTCTGAGCCCTCTCCTCTGCCTAAAGAGACTGTACAAAGTGCAGTGTGCCCCAGTGTTCCCTCTGAGCGCTCCCTCTTCCTAAAGAGACTATACTCGGGGCCAGTGTACCCCATTGTCCCCTCGGAGCCCCCTCTTCCTAAAGAGACCCTACAAAGGGCAGTGTCCCCATCCAAGCCCTCTGCTCTTCCTGAAGAAACCATACAAAGGGCAGTGTACCCCAGTATTCCCTCGGAGCCCTCTCATCTTCCTAAAGAGACTATACACAGGGGCAGTGTGACCCAGTGTCTCCTCCGAGCACTCTCCTCTTCCTAAAGAGACCATACAAAGTGCAGTGAGCTCCACTGTCCAATCTGAGCGCGCCATTTTCCTGAAGAGACCATACACAGGGTCAGTGTGCTAGTGTTCCTCGGAGACCCTTCTCTTCCTGAAGTGACCATACAAAGTGCAGTGTGCTGCAGTGTCCCCTCAGAGCCCTCTTTTCCTGAAGGGACCATACAAAGAGCAGTGTGCTCCAGTGTCTCCTCTGAGCCCCCTTTTCCTAAAGAGACCATACAAAGTGCAGTGTGCCCCCAGTGTTCCCTCTGAGCGCTCCCTCTTCCTAAAGAGACTATACTGTGGGCCAGTGTACCCCATTGTCCCTTCGAAGCCCTCTACCCTTCATAAATAGACCATACACAGGGGCAGTGTGCCCCAGTGTCCCCTCAGACCCCCCTCTCTTCCTAAGGAGACCATACACAATGGCAGTACGCCCCAGTGTCCTCTCAGATCCCTCTTTTCCTGTAGGGACCATACAAAGAGCAGTGTACTCCAGTGTCTCCTCGGAGCCCTCTTATCCTAAAGAGACCATACAAAGAACAGTGTGCTCCGGCGTCTCCTCTGGGCCCTCTCTCTTCCTAAACAGACCATACACAGGGGCAGTGTGCTCCAGTGTCCCCTCGAAGCTCCCTCTCTTCCTAAATAGACCATACAAAGGGCAGCTTACCCCAGTGTTCCCTCAGAGCCCCTTCTCTTCCTAAAGAAACCATATAAAGGGCAGTGTACCCCAGTGTCCCCTCGGAGCCCTCTGCTCTTCCTAAAGAGACCATACAAAGGGCAGTGTACCCCAGTGTTCCCTCGGAGCCCCTTCTCTTCCTAAAGAGACCATACACATGGGCAGTGTGCTCCGGTGTTCCCTCGGAGCCCTCTACCCTTCATAACGAACCCATACACAGGGGCAGTGTGCTCCGGTGTCCCCTCGGAGCCCTCTACCCTTCATAACGAGGCCATACAAAGGGCAGTGTGCTCCAGTGTGCCCTCGGAGCCCCCTGTTTTCCTAAAAGACCATACACAGGGGCAGTGTGCTCCAGTGTCCCCTCTGAGCCCCCTCTCTTCCTAAAGAGACCTTTAAAACGGGCAGTGTGCTCCTGTGTCCCCTTTAAGCCCTCTCCCCTTCATAAATAGACCAAACACAGGGGCAGTGTGCTCCAGTGCCCCCTCTGAGCCCTCTCCCATTCATAGAAACCATACACAGGGGCAGTGTGCTCCAGTGCCCCTTCTGCGCCCTCTCCCATTCATAGAGACCATACAGCGGGGCAGTGTGCTCCAGTGCCCCCTCTGAGCCCTCTCCCATTCATAGAGACCATACACGGGGGCAGTGTGCTCCAGTGCCCCCTCTGAGCTCTCTCCCATTCATAGAGACCATACACAGGGGCAGTGTGCTCTAGTGCCCCTTCTGAGCCCTCTCCCATTCATAGAAACCATACACAGGGGCAGTGTGCTCCAGTGCCCCCTCTGAGCCCTCTCCCATTCATAGAAACCATACACAGGGGCAGTGTGCTCCAGTGCCCCCTCTGAGCCCTCTCCCATTCATAGAGACCATACACAGGGGCAGTGTGCTCTAGTGCCCCTTCTGAGCCCTCTCCCATTCATAGAAACCATACTCGGGGGCAGTGTGCTCCAGTGCCCCCTCTGAGCCCTCTCCCATTCATAGAGACCATACACAGGGGCAGTGTGCCCCAGTGCCCCTTCTGAGCCCTCTCCCATTCATAGAGACCATACACCGGGCAGTGTGCTCCAGTGCCCCTTCTGAGCCCTCTCCCATTCATAGAGACCATACACCGGGGCAGTGTGCTCCAGTGCCCCTTCTGAGCCCTCTCCCATTCATAGAAACCATACACAGGGGCAGTGTGCTCCAGTGCCCCTTCTGAGCCCTCTCCCATTCATAGAGATCATACACAGGGGCAGTGTGCCCCAGTGCCCCTTCTGAGCCCTCTCCCATTCATAGAGACCATACACCGGGGCAGTGTGCTCCAGTGCCCCCTCTGAGCCCTCTCCCATTCATAGAGACCATACACAGGGGCAGTGTGCCCCAGTGCCCCTTCTGAGCCCTCTCCCATTCATAGAGACCATACACAGGGGCAGTGTGCTCCAGTGCCCCCTCAGAGCCCTCTCCCATTCATAGAGACCATACACCGGGGCAGTGTGCTCCAGTGCCCCCTCTGAGCCCTCTCCCATTCATAGAGACCATACACAGGGGCAGTGTGCCCCAGTGCCCCTTCTGAGCCCTCTCCCATTCATAGAGACCATACACAGGGGCAGTGTGCTCCAGTGCCCCCTCTGAGCCCTCTCCCATTCATAGAGACCATACACAGGGGCAGTGTGCTCCAGTGCCCCCTCTGAGCCCTTTCCCATTCATAGAGACCATGCACAGGGGCAGTGTGCTCCAGTGCCCCCTCTGAGCCCTCTCCCATTCTTAAAGAGACCATACACAGGGGCAGTGTGCTCCAGTGCCCCCTCTGAGCCCTCTCCCATTCATAGAGACCATACACAGGGGCAGTGTGCTCTAGTGCCCCTTCTGAGCCCTCTCCCATTCATAGAAACCATACTCAGGGGCAGTGTGCCCCAGTGCCCCTTCTGAGCCCTCTCCCATTCATAGAGACCATACACCGGGCAGTGTGCTCCAGTGCCTCTTCTGAGCCCTCTCCCATTCATAGAGACCATACACCGAGGCAGTGTGCTCCAGTGCCCCTTCTGAGCCCTCTCCCATTCATAGAAACCATACACAGGGGCAGTGTGCTCCAGTGCCCCTTCTGAGCCCTCTCCCATTCATAGAGATCATACACAGGGGCAGTGTGCCCCAGTGCCCCTTCTGAGCCCTCTCCCATTCATAGAGACCATACACGGGGGCAGTGTGCTCCAGTGCCCCTTCTGAGCCCTCTCCCATTCATAGAGACCATACACGGGGGCAGTGTGCTCCAGTGCCCCCTCTGAGCCCTCTCCCATTCATAGAGACCATACACGGGGGCAGTGTGCTCCAGTGCCCCCTCTGAGCCCTCTCCCATTCATAGAGACCATACACAGGGGCAGTGTGCTCCAGTGCCCCCTCTGAGCCCTCTCCCATTCTTAAAGAGACCATACACCGGGGCAGTGTGCTCCAGTGCCCCTTCTGAGCCCTCTCCCATTCATAGAGACCATACACCGGGCAGTGTGCTCCAGTGCCTCTTCTGAGCCCTCTCCCATTCATAGAGACCATACACCGGGGCAGTGTGCTCCAGTGCCCCTTCTGAGCCCTCTCCCATTCATAGAAACCATACACAGGGGCAGTGTGCTCCAGTGCCCCTTCTGAGCCCTCTCCCATTCATAGAGATCATACACAGGGGCAGTGTGCCCCAGTGCCCCTTCTGAGCCCTCTCCCATTCATAGAGACCATACACGGGGGCAGTGTGCTCCAGTGCCCCTTCTGAGCCCTCTCCCATTCATAGAGATCATACACAGGGGCAGTGTGCCCCAGTGCCCCCTCTGAGCCCTCTCCCATTCTTAAAGAGACCATACACAGGGGCAGTGTGCTCCAGTGCCCCCTCTGAGCCCTCTCCCGTTCTTAAAGAGACCATACACAGGGGCAGTGTGTTCCAGTGCCGCTTCTGAGCCCTCTCCCATTCATAGAGACCATACACGGGGGCAGTGTGCTCCAGTGCCCCCTCTGAGCCCTCTCCCATTCATAGAGACCATACACGGGGGCAGTGTGCTCCAGTGCCCCCTCTGAGCCCTCTCCCTTTCATAGAGACCATACACAGGGGCAGTGTGCTCCAGTGCCCCCTCTGAGCCCTCTCCCATTCTTAAAGAGACCATACACCGGGGCAGTGTGCTCCAGTGCCCCTTCTGAGCCCTCTCCCATTCATAGAGACCATACACGGGGGCAGTGTGCTCCAGTGCCCCCTCTGAGCCCTCTCCCATTCATAGAGACCATACACGGGGGCAGTGTGCTCCAGTGCCCCCTCTGAGCCCTCTCCCATTCATAGAGACCATACACAGGGGCAGTGTGCTCGAGTGCCCCCTCTGAGCCCTCTCCCATTCTTAAAGAGACCATACACCGGGGCAGTGTGCTCCAGTGCCCACTCTGAGCCCTCTCCCATTCATAGAGACCATACACCGGGGCAGTGTGCTCCAGTGCCCCCTCTGAGCCCTCTCCCATTCTTAAAGAGACCATACACCGGGGCAGTGTGCTCCAGTGCCCCTTCTGAGCCCTCTCCCATTCATAGAGACCATACACGGGGGCAGTGTGCTCCAGTGCCCCCTCTGAGCCCTCTCCCATTCATAGAGACCATACACGGGGGCAGTGTGCTCCAGTGCCCCCTCTGAGCCCTCTCCCATTCATAGAGACCATACACAGGGGCAGTGTGCTCCAGTGCCCCCTCTGAGCCCTCTCCCATTCTTAAAGAGACCATACACCGGGGCAGTGTGCTCCAGTGCCCACTCTGAGCCCTCTCCCATTCATAGAGACCATACACCGGGGCAGTGTGCCCCTTGTTCACTCCGGAGGCTGTTCTGTACTTGAGTTCGGCTCTCTAGAAGGAGCCAGAGGTGACCCCAGTTGCTGGTTTTCTTTTTTCAGATCCAGACTTAACCCAGAGTAGGCCTGGAGGCAGAAGAGTAAAGGACATTGCCTGGCTATTTCGTGGGAATGTCCGTTTTCCCCAAATATTCTGGGGCTGAGGTTAGTGCAGTCATTTAACGTCCCAAATGTACCAAGCATTGAACATACTGTTCACTTCGTGTCCTGGCGCGCTGGTAGAGCCGCTCTCACCTTGGATGACCACATTAGTCCCTTCGGGACCCTCCTGGGTTCAGGGTCATAGAAGCTCAGAGACAGCACATTAAACAAAATACACCAACAACTCCTTGTCTGCTCGCTGTTTAACAATTAAACAAGCATTTGTAATGCAATCAGTCTCGCATTAGTGAAAGTTGGAGCTTTTGGGGTTGCAAATACCAATGTTTCTTAGTAATTTTTTGTTTGTTTGTAAACTACACCCTAGCAGGAGCACAGGCAATGACAGAAACCCCGGAAGCAAGGAAGGGGTGCAGTGCCACAGGCTGTTTTCGTATAGCTTGTTAGACGGCAGTTTCTGGTTATGAAACCGTTCGGGCTTTCTGTAAGTACAGGGCATGCGCCCAACAGAGTTGTACTTAAGCGTTGTTTAAGCGTTAACCTATTTAATATAGTGGCCTTAATTTTAGTTTTCAACTTGGCTAAGTATTGAAGTAACACTATTAGCAAATGTGCAGCATTAATCTGCATAATGTGTCCCTTTCCTGCTGCATAGCTCCAGTGGCCCTGCCTCCTAGGCAGTGCCAGGTGGGTTACTTTGTGAGGTCCATTAAAGGGCCAGTGTTTTGACTATGGGCCTGTTTTATGTTCTAGCGGTACAACAAGCCAACCTTTTCCAGATGGTGCAGCACAGCTGCGTAAGAGCGTTAAGTTTTTTAAACTTATTTAACACAAACATTAGCTCTGTGCAAATCATGAATTCTTTTACCGACTTAAGTTACTGCATTAGAAATGCATTACTTAAGCCATGACCAAAGCATTTCATATCAACGGCTCGATGGTTTGACGCTTTGTTTCCTTGCCAGTAGGCGTTTGTGGGCGGCGCCATTAAAAAGCCCTAGAAGCATGGCTGAGGCTGAATCTGGTTGAGCGCATTACGAACTTGCCCTTAAAATGACCAAAGCAGAGTTTAAGCATTAGGACTGGGGTTGTGTATTGTAGGCTTCACAGAGCTGCGATACGAATATCTCCTAGCAGACGATCAATTCAACGTGGGCAGTGACTGCGTTTTAACCATAATAAGGGCTCACAACGCCGAAGCCCAGTGGGTTCCTCGTCTTCAGGTCATTCGTAGTTTCAATGCTGCTCCGACCGCTTATGTTCAAGGTAAACCTCTTCGTCAAGCTGCTGGTCCCAGCTTGAGCTTTAATTATGATGACGTTTTCTTATCCTTGTAGAGCCCCCCCCCTCCCCTCAGCTGGTCCATAGGCTGCACTGATACGAAAACCCTCCCACCTCTCTTGCACCCCTCCCCAAACTCTCTCCATGGTGGGACAACTAGCCAACTGTTGTCATAAATGTTTTGTTTAGTGTGATGTCGGTGCATGTAATGGTTGAGAGGCTTGCGCCCAGGTGGTACCATTTGCTTTACTTGTACTGTACATAGCCACTCGCACCCCTTTTTAGGTCTCGTCTAGCGTTGCAGCCCTTGCGCTGCTTTCTCTGCGAGATCTATTGTCGTATAGTTGATTTCAGACGTGCAGTGTAAGCTCCGCCCATCCTTTCTGTTGGCCGGCGTCATCCTTTATGGTAAACGCTGGCCTCCGATTCAAGGTGAGGCGTTTTAGTGACCGCCCTGTCTCCTTTAGACCCCGCCCACCCGGACTGGATCTTTTGCTTGCAGCGTGATGCCGTCTCTTTCAATTACTCCGTGAGCACTTTTTTCCCAAGCTGGCAGGTATTTGTTTATTAATTTAGATAGCACGTTGTTTATAGAGCGGTGGCGACCCAGCACTTTACCGTGTGCACGCTGTTTCCACCTTACTAGAGTTGACAATGTATATTGGATGTAGCAGTCTACAAGGTAGAGAATATGGTTACAGTACTAGGTCTTATTTAGTTTTGGGTCACAAGTATGACATTCGCACCAATGTATGCAGTAAAAGGCTGAAAAATTACTACCTATAAATCTGTGCAACACATTTTAATATAGATGAATGTATTTATACCGGCTCGCAGACTTGCAATTCATTGTGTGTAAATCGCAATCATTCACGTGTATACCTCACTGGGTTTTACTGTTCAAGCTTCTGCCGCTTCTAAGCGCTGTAAATATAACAGTTGTTGCGACTACCCCTTTTAGCGAACTTGGTGTGCTTAATTTGTAAAAAGGTGAGTGCCGGGGCCCAAAGCTCTGCTCCGGCTGCGCATTTAAAAATCGGCGTGGGAGTACCGAGGCTGCGTAGTGTTGAATTCATTTCAAGCCTCTGTAATCTTCTGCTACACTCTGCTGCCTCCTAATCTCACACTAGCCAACCCCAGCGTCCTCACTTTGTACCCATTTTTGTTGTTTTTCTCTTCGTCCCCGTTGGTGTTTTTAGGTTGATCATTCGAGACCTCTTGTATATACTTTAGCATATACTTATTATATAATTATATATGTTTGTACTTTGTGGGCTCTGGAGATCGGCCCTAGGACTTGTCTGCTTCCGCTTAGGGACTTTTTTCTGTTCAACTGCCTCTATTTAACTGTCTTGATAGAAAACGACCAGCAGAGGTCAGTAAAATACCAGAATCACTTGGCATTCTTTAGATTCCAATCCATAGAAATTGTCTTCCGAGAGCACCCGTAGACAATAATGTTTTCTTCAAATCTTGTATTATCAGAGATATGACCACCGAGGCCCTGATTTTATATTAAAAACAGAGCTTTGGACTATACCATTTTCCACTGAAAGGCAATATTTCTCTCCATGTGTTCCCATACCTGGCGTGTCACGCAGTTTAGTGCTTACTTTCCCTCCATGGTAAAGAACAGTAGGTGTTTCGGCACACAGGCTAATGTGCTGCATAGCAAAATACATATAAGGTCCCAAAGGCGAGACCGATTGCATTGCAAATGCTTGGTTTTTTTATTCTCTGTCCTGCTAGCGGTCCATATCTGATGAGGAAAAATGAGGGCCAGTGGCCGCACCGGCTCAGAATAAGCCCATGAATATAAGGCTGGTAGGGCTTGGATTCAGACTTATGATTTGCGGTTCAACTTGCATGTCAGAGGGTAACATTTAACTCAACCAGCCGCCTTGTAGGATGAAACAAAACCTTAAAACAGGATGTGACGTATAGAAAGAATGACGCGCATCTCTCCATAAATTCACGGTGAAGTTGAAAAAGGAGAGCTGGTTTTCAGCTCAGCCTGCACACTGCGGAATTCTCACAGATTCCTACTAACCCTAGGGCCTGGCTGTATTTTCCTTATGAAGGTGGCAGGCTGGAGCCTGTCCAGTGGTGACCAGAGGGCTTCTGATCACCAGGACACCTCTTTGGCATTCCGGCACTTTGCTTTCGCGTATAATTATCAGGTGTGATGGTTCAATTGTCTCAATTTAAATGAATCAAGACTACAGCTCCCAGCATGCACTGTGACATCAAAGGAATGGAAATCAGGAATGGTAAAGTGGTGTGCTGGTGACAAGCAGCCATGTGGTCACCCTACCAGAACAGGGCTGTAACTATCAATGGCGCAGCAGGTGCAGTGGCACCTGGTCCTGCAAGCCCTCAGCAGCCTGATTATAATGTATTTTTCTGCCCAACGATTATCCAACGGGCGCTAGTTCTTCCCTTGCACCAGGGCCCCTGAAACCGTTGCTCTTGTCTGGTCTCTAATTAGGACACGGTGGGTTTGCAGAGGCGCAGCAGGGTTTCATGCCAGCCAGGCGAAGGGACATTTTATTTTTACTCGCCTTGCCCCCACTGGGGATGATGCCCCATACACAGCTGGTAAGGGGAAATTAGAGACCCCATAAGGAAGATTCCCTGGAGGGAACTAGGTTTGTCCCGCCCTACAAGCGGCCCTCTAAGTGATCCTCACTGCACAGGCTCTACTTGTGATTTTATTTTTTTTACTGTGTGCTTGTTTTGGCTTCTGGTGTTCGAAACCAACCGAACCAAGAAATATTGCCATTGGTGAGACGTTTTCATCTTTCGACAGTGACTTCACTCCCGTGTTCTCACGTTGAGCTGCTCTGTGACCCTGGGTCCAAAACGGGTCCTTTAATTTCTAATGTGCGTCTGCTGAATTGACATGGAGGCCGGGAGGCTGCTGCTGGGAGTGGAGGAGCCTGTAGGGATGAATGTGCTAGTGTCCCTCCCAAAGAGTCCCAGTTCATATATGCATATGACGCCAAACCAGTAGCCTCTGGGGGGGGTCTCGTTTCATGATGTCGTGCCTCCAGCTTTAGGCTCGGTGGATCACAAATCTTGCAAAGTGCCCGAACGGGTATTTTGCTGTTTGACATTCATTTTGTGTGCAGGAGTGAGGGGTCGTGGCACAGCCCTGGTGAATATCCAGCCAACAGGTGCCCCAGGCTGCGGGGCTGGTTTACACCGTTGATCAAGAAAGGTGATTTATTTCACGTGTACCACGTCTGGGTGCAGAGTTCAACTGGAAGGAGCCAGTGGAGCGCGCCGGGGAGGTCTTGCACCAGTGACTGCACGTCCAGTGAGACTTGTGACCCAGAGAGGGGGTTGCATCTGGGAGACCTTGCACCAGTGAGTGCACGCCTAGTGAGACTTGTGACACAGAGAGGGAGTGCGCTTGGGAAGCCTTGCACCAGTGAGTGCACACCTACTGAGACTTGTGACCCAGAGAGGGAGTGCGCCTGGGAGGCCTTGCACCAGTGAGTGCACGCCTAGTGAGACTTGTGATCCAGAGAGTGAGTGCGCCTGGGAAGCCTTGCACCAGTGAGTGCACGCCAAGTGAGGCTTGTGACCCAGAGAATGAGTGCACCTGGGAGGCCTTGTACCAGTGAGTGCACGCCTAGTGAGACTTGTGACCCAGAGAGGGACTGTGCCTGGGAGGCCTTGCACCAGTGAGTGCACGTCCAGTGAGACTTGTGACCCAGAGAGGGAGTGCGCCTGGGAAGCCTTGCACCAGTGAGTGCACGCCTAGTGAGACTTGTGCCCCAGAGAGGGAGTGCGCTTGGGAAGCCTTGCACCAGTGAGTGCACACCTACTGAGACTTGTGACCCAGAGAGGGAGTGCGCCTGGGAAGCCTTGCACCAGTGAGTGCACGCCTAGTGAGACTTGTGATCCAGAGAGTGAGTGCGCCTGGGAAGCCTTGCACCAGTGAGTGCACGCCTAGTGAGACTTGTGCCCCAGAGAGGGAGTGCACTTGGGAAGCTTTGCACCAGTGAGTGCACACCTACTGAGACTTGTGACCCAGAGAGGGAGTGCGCCTGGGAGGCCTTGCACCAGTGAGTGCACGCCTAGTGAGACTTGTGATCCAGAGAGTGAGTGCACCTGGGAGGCCTTGCACCAGTGAGTGCACGCCTAGTGAGACTTGTGATCCAGAGAGTGAGTGCGCCTGGGAAGCCTTGCACCAGTGAGTGCACGCCTAGTGAGACTTATGCCCCAGAGAGGGAGTGCGCTTGGGAAGCCTTGCACCAGTGAGTGCACACCTACTGAGACTTGTGACCCAGAGAGTGAGTGCGCCTGGGAAGCCTTGCACCAGTGAGTGCACGCCTAGTGAGACTTGTGCCCCAGAGAGGGAGTGCGCCTGGGAAGCCTTGCACCAGTGAGTGCACGCCTAGTGAGACTTGTGCCCCAGAGAGGGAGTGCACCTGGGAGGCCTTGCACCAGTGAGTGCACACCTACTGAGACTTGTGACCCAGAGAGGGAGTGCGCCTGGGAAGCCTTGCACCAATGAGCTAAGAGGCAAGTCAGTTGTCTTTTGCACTATATATGTGGCTTATATTTTTATTATAGTAAGAGCACCATTATAGCTTATTTAGCACGTTTTGTTTTTTATGGTACACATCCTGATGTAGGTAAGAACCTTTTACTTTGTTCCAATTGATTAATACAAGCCCCCGTTTATGTCAAGGTACTTCCCCTTGTACCGACTATCACTAAAGTGAGACCTGCTTTACAGATCTACACTCTGAATTCGGATCAGCCTCCGTCCTTTGGATACTCACAGCACTTTTTGAATTCGGACCACCATTACTGTGGTAAGATTCGGTCCCAATCACTGTGAGGTTCCAGTATGCTGCATTTTACATTTTTCAGCGTTCGGCACTTTTGTCCATCATTCATTTTTCGATCTTGGTGTTTCCTCCATAATGCGTCTACTATACCTTTTTACCGATCATCTGAAGTTATCCTTACCTTTACCGATCATCTGAAGTTATCCTTACCTTTACCGATCATCTGAAGTTATCCTTACCTTTACCGATCATGTGAAGTTCTCCTTACCTTTTACCGATCATCTGAAGTTATCCTTACCTTTTACCGATCATCTGAAGTTATCCTTACCTTTACCGATCATGTGAAGTTCTCCTTACCTTTTACCGATCATGTGGAGTTCTCCTTACCTTTTACCGATCATGTGGAGTTCTCCTTACCTTTTACCGATCATGTGGAGTTCTCCTTACCTTTTACCGATCATGTGAAGTTCTCCTTACCTTTTACCGATCATGTGAAGTTATCCTTACCTTTTACCGATCATCCGGTTGCCGACACCGTCATCAGCTGCAGACGTCGTGGGACCCTCCGAATCCAGCTGCTGGTCATCGTCGATCTCTCCTGGACCTCGTGAGCGAAGAGACAAATCACCATAGACGACCTGAAGCGACATCAGTGGTCATCCATCCTGCTGGCCACCGGTCACTGGCAAGTGACTTTGAACTCTGTCCCCTCAATTTTCAGGTCCTCTTCAACTTCAATCCATCTTCGGATTCCAGCGGACACCTCTCCAGTCGTCACAAGCAGCAAGTCTTCAGTGATCTCCATTGAAAACAGCATCGCGATCCGACACCAAAAGACACCTATGCACCCGGCTTCCGTGGGTGAGGTAACTCGTGCACTCCGGTGCCCAAATGTGTGTTGGCCCTCGAAATACTTACCCTGTAAGTGGCTTGCTTGTTGACTTCTCCGAAGTGCCCTAAAACTTTAAATTACAAACTGCGACTTGTGCCATTGAAACCAATAGGAAACCCGCGGCTGTGTTTAGACACTGCACGCGTCTCCCGTGGGCTGATTACTTACCTGCTAACACTGCAGAAGTGAAGCCCCAGTGATTCCCAAGGCCCTAGGCCTTTTCCTTTTGCAAGTCGAGTTTGTTAAACCATTTTCTTAGTATATGGTCTGGTACGCCCCTAGGGCTACAGTCATATTTGTGCTTAATTTATTGAGAAGTGTTGACATTTGAATGTGTATCTGGGTTCTAATCTCATAAAGAGATTAGTAGAGTGTATCTAAGAATAAATACATATATATTTGATATATATACCTGTGTGGTGTCCTTTTCATTTGGTAATTCAAGAGATTATAAGGTAAAACAAGCTGCTTTACATTCCTCAGAGACTTGGCCTAAAGGCTGCTCTCCACAGCTACCACTAGGATAGCTTTCTTTAAAAGGTTGTCTTAAACCTATCTACCAAGAGTCGAATTGGACTGGTTCAAGGTGGCCACTATAACTAGTGACCAGCATATGTCAGGCCAACTTCTCACATCTATCTCTCCTGGTCTAAAATCATTGGTCATCGTCCTGATCTTGACCAGCTCTCACCCGACCCTGTTCCTGCTCACCCACCAGGACATTTACTCTGAGAACTTTCCCTAGACTGTTGAGACCTAGCCATTTTGACTGATGCCCGGTGGAGCTACCTTGCGAGCTAAAGGGGAGATGGACTATGGATTCCCTCCTTGGACATCACCTACCTAGCCGGTCTTTGAGCATACTCTCCTGCATCTCTTCTGACCTTTTCTCCCTCCTCCCCCTTCACCCCTACCCCTTTTCGCTCTACTCTTCTCCTCTTTCCAGCTATTGACCTTTGCCCTCACCCATCATTGCTCATAGTTCCCACCCTGTTTTTCCACTGGACTCTCTTCTGTGAACTTTCCCTTGTCAGTTGGCTGTTTAGCTAAAGGGGAGAACGGCTGTGGATTCCCTCCTCGGACGTTCCTTACCCAGTCATTCTTTGGGCAGACTTCCTTTAGTCTCTCCTGACGTCCTGGCCCTCATCCTCCCCCTTCACACTTCCCCCTTCCCCCCCTTCCACTCTATTTGTTTCACCTTTCTTTCCTCTCAATGTTTGCTTATTTTTGATGTAATGCGTAATTGTTATCATTTTCTGTAACAGTGTGTAACCTAATGTAAAGCGCTCTGATACCTACGGGTCTAGCCAGCGCTATATACAACATTAAATAAAGTTAAAAACATTTTTTTTTAATAAGAGGCCAAGCCTCCAGTTGCTTCTGCCAGCAAACCCTCTCTCCATCCTCAAGTACCAACAACTGAAGAAGACCTCAATCTCCCGGGTCCCTTCAAAACGCCCCCCACCCCTTTACTATTCATTAAGGCATTCCAGCACACGCACGACAATACCTGCCCTGAAATGTAACCATTATAAGAAAGGGTTTAGCGGTAACCCAACGTTAATAACCCATTCCTGCAGGACACCCTGCAGACACAGGAGGCAGCTACCTTCCTGAAAGAGTACAAACATTCGCCACCAAGGTTCCCGTCGCCACACAGGCCACTCACTTTCTCAGCAACAGTAAAATGCAGCCTCCTACCCCACACAGAGAAGGAGAAGGCTGTTGGAGCTGTGATTTGAAGGATGATAGGAAAGCTACTCTGTGATTGGGTATGGGAGACAAGGGTGAGGATGCTCTCTGTCTTTGGCCAGTCGGTCAGACCTTCAGATTGGTGTGGTGTGAATATGTTGGAGAAAGTTTTGTGAAAGAGTTTAAAGCGGAGCAAAAAAAACATTACAGGGTAAAGAAAACCTCAAAGGGGGCTAGTCCATGAATAATAAAGACACTGCTTTTGTCAAGGGGTGGGGAAGAAACGGATACGAAGGGGATAGGATGTGGGTAATGGCCAGAGCTGCCAACTCGGGATCTGGGGAAACAGGGTCAAGTCTCTGCATCGACTTAACATCCTGTGGTTCTGGGCAATCACCTAATCTACCGGACCTTCTACAAAAAATGTATCAAAAAATGTATGTTACCGTGTGTAATGAACCCGGTGCTCATGTAAAGAGCTCCAATACCTACGGGTCGAGATTGCTTTGAATACAACTGCAAAAAGGGAATTTAAAGTTAACTAAGAATTGTTCACTTTAAATTCCCTTTTTGAAAATGGTTTATAAAAGGTATTATGTGTGAATATGTGAAGTCAATGTCTCTTGTATAGTTTCTTTGTAAAAGCACTAATGGTATTGTGTTATGAATGAAGGCCCAAGTGGGCATATAAACCCTGAGAAATATGTGTACTACCGTGTTGGATATTTTGAAAAAATGGTAGAAATGAATTAAAAAATTGGTGGCAAAATAAAAAAAAAAACAAGGTATCAGGAATTTATATACCTGAGCCAACCAGGACAAAAAGTGGTGTGTACAATCTCCTGAATACAGCATGTCTCGAAGAGACCGCGCAAGCGCTGCCTAGACTAGACCTAAAAAAGGACTGGAAAAGCCAGTGGGTCAGGCTGTAATATGCCATTCCATGTACCCATAGGTATGGACAAAGGGTGCTTAGCACATTAAAGCGAGACCTGGAAATCAGCAGCGAAATAGCATTGTTTTTGGTTTAGAATTAATCTACAAGACAAGCTAGATTTTACTGCATTGTATTGTGAATTTATGTAACACTTACTACCCCCCAGCAATCCCCCTGAAGCTTTTTGTGGACGGATAGCATGCTACTCCATGTAACCATAGGTAGGTTCTAAGGCTAGTTAATTGTGTGGTTTAATACGTGACTAACTGAAATACTTGGAGAGATTGCTAGATCGATCAGTCGCATGCCTTATACAGTCTTGGGAAGTTAGTTGTGATGCAAATGTTTCAGTCATGAATAATTTTCCATTCTTGATATCCCGTCCGCCGAAATCTGAAAGCCCTTAGTTCCTATTGGATTAATATTTCAACGGGCAAGATATCCGTCACCGTTGTGACGGAGTAACTCATCCGCCGAAATCTAAATCAGACCCAATGTCCCCTCTCTTTTTATATTTTAAAGAATTGGTAACAATAGGTTGAGTAGACATTTTCTCTGTGAAACCAGATCTGTTTAGCCGAAGAGCTAGGTCCTGAGGGTCTTCCTGAAGGTGTTCAGGGAGGGGGCGCGTCTGATGTCTGCCGGTAGCTCGTTCCAGGCTTTGGGTGAAATGTGAGAGAAGGATCTTCCGCCTGCTCTGGCTCTGTGGATGAGCGGGGTTTTGCCCAGTGAGAGGTTGGAAGATCGGAGGTTTCTTTTGGGTACGTGGAAGTTGACTCAGTCGTTGAGGTATTTGGGTCCGTTGTTGTGTAGGCATTTGTAGGCGTGAGTGAGGATTATGAAAGTGACTCTTTTCTCCACGGGGAGCCAGTGGAGACTTCGTAGGTGTTGACTGATCGTGTCGGTTGATGCAGAGTACGAGTCTGGCACAGGTGTTTTGTATTGTCTGGAGTTTGCGGAGTAGGGACTTGTTGATATCGGCGTAGAGTGCGTTTCCATAGTCCAGTCTGCTGGTGATGACTGCGTGGGTGACTATCTTCCTTGACTCAGGGTGGGATCCACTTGAAGGTCTTGCGGAGGATGTGGAGGGTGTTGAAGGTGATGGCGTTGATGGGTGATGAGTCAAATACGATGCCAAGGTTCTTGGCGTGGTCTGAGGGGGTAGGTGGGCTTCCGAGGGCGGTCGGCCACCAGGTGCTGTCCCATGCAGAAGGGGTGGTACAGAGGACGAGGACTTCTGTCTTCTCGGCATTGAGCTTCAGGCAGCTGTTGGTCATCCAGACTGCGACGTCTTGCATTCCTTTCTGGAAGTTGAGTTTGCCAGTGGTGGGGTCTTTGGTGAGGGAGAGGATGAGCTGGGTGTCGTCTGCGTAGGATACGATGTTGAGGCCGTGTTGTCGGACGATGGCTGCGATGGGGCCATGTAGATGTTGTAGAGGGTGGGGATCGGGGATTAACCCTGTGGGACTCCGCAGGTGATTTTCGTGGGGTCAGAGAGGAAGGGTGGAAGTCTGATCCTTTGACTTCTTCCGGTGAGGAATGATCGGACCCAGTCCAGGGCTGTTCCTTGTATGCCTGCGTCGTGTAGTCTGGCGACTAGTGTGCGGTGGTAGACGGTGTCGAAGGCCGCTGATAGTTCGAGTACGATGAGGGCTGCAGAGTGGCCTTGGTCCAGGAGGGTGCGGATGTAGTCTGTGGCAGCGAGTAGGGCGGTTTCTGTGCTGTGGTTGCTTCCGAATCCGGATTGGGACGGGTCGAGGGCACCGTTCTCTTCAATGAATCATGTCAGTTTCCTGTTAACTGTTTTCTCTGCAACTTTGGCTGCGATGGGGAGGAGCGAGATGGGCCGATAGTTCTTGAGGTTGGTAGGGGGTAGTGTCTTCAGCCGTAATCGTGCCCAGTTGGAGATGGTGGGCTGGCTGGTGTTTCTGGGGGTCGGGGGGCCGTCTGTTGCGCCTAGTGGATGGTCGATGAAGATGTCGTAGACTTTCAGACTCTGCCCACTTTAGCCCTTTCATTCTAGCTGACTGCTCCAGCCCTCTTGCTTTGTCTTTCCACTACTTCCTTTCACTCTTTCTGTTTAGTACAGCCCTCTCTGTCCTTCCTTCTTTCTTTCACTCCTCTCGACCTGCTGCAAGACGTACAATATTTGATGATCTTCCTTAAAGAGCTGGTAGCGCAGCCATCTTTGCGAATGAATTGTAAGACAGCAGCTGAGAGAAATCTGAATGATCCCCCTTTTCGATTCGTCTTTGGTCTAGCTTGGCAGGATGTGCTCTTCTCTTCCTCTCCACTGTGAATATCTCCATGGAGGTCTGGTGCACAGAGATGACACAAGGGTAAATGCCAATCTCCTGTATTAGGTCTGTTTTTTATAGAGAATAACAAAACTCTTTCTAGCCCGTTGTTTTTAGAACTGTGTGGCACCCTGTTGTCCCTTCATGGACCCTGCTCTCGATAAAGCAGACAGATCATCTAAATCCACCCACATGACCTCAGGGCGGTGTGTGGAAAGCAAAGCCATTTGTTATAGGGCACTTGAATCAGAAGTCTGGTAATCTGGTCCTGATCTTGGTGACCTCTGCTGCAGACGTCTGGTTATCTTGGACCGGCCTTGGGGTTCTCTGCTACAGAGTCTGGTAATCTGGGACATACCTCAGAGACCACTACAGTTGAAGAGTGAAGGTGGAGTAATCTGCGACCGGTCAATGAGATCGCTTTTTTAGAGATCATGAATCGGGAACAGTGTAAAGGCCTCTGCACCACTTGCTTGGGATGAAACCCCTGTTCGAGGCATATGAGCTGCAGATCACACACTGAGGATAAGATCGCCATCTGGTGTTGGGCTCGGATGATTGCAGGTTGTTGTCGTCTTCGGAAGAAGCCTTTGGTCACGAGGTTGGTGACTCCTCCCCTGGACAACAGTGCGCATGGGCATCCACTCCATCGTCAGATTGTTTTTTTCCGCCATTGGGTTCGGATGAACTTTTTTCCGCTCCAGCAGAAAACTTTCAGCATTTGATTTAATTCTTCAATCTTCTTTCAATTGACATCGAAATCATCTCGGACCGGTTCCGGAAGCGGCTGATGGACAGGACACCCTTCAAGAAATGCCCCCGGTGTGGAGCGAAGTTCCCCCACAGTGATCACCACGAGGTTTGTAACCTCTGCCTGTCGCCGGAACACAACGAAGCGACCTGTCCAGCTTGTTCCGCTTTCCGTTCCAAGAAGACCCTCCGGGACCGAAGAGCTCGACGCCATATTATGGCCAAACCAGCTCCAGAACCGGAGGACATCTTTGCTCAGGATGTTCCTGAAGATGACACCGAAGATCTCGAGATCTTGTCCGAGGCCGACGATTCCGATGACCTCATCACTCCAGGGCAGCGTGTGAGTACCAACCCCCCTGCCCCTGCCCCATCCAAAAAGACATTGGTCAAGACTCCGCCAGCTGGGCCCAGTCGAGACCGGAAATCCTCTTCAGAAGCCCCGCCCTCGGGCCCGGCTCCGAAGACATCTAAGCCTGTAGGTGGCTCGGGATCGAGCAAACCTCATGTGATTGTGCCTATAACACCTTCGTCACCGAAAACTCCACTGTCGGCACCGAAACAGGCTCCAAGACCGAAATCTCCTTCGGCACCAAAACGTTCCTCGGCACCGAAGTCTCCACCGGCGCCGAAACGTTCTTCGACATCGATGCCGAAAAGTCCCTCGACACCGAAATTTCCTTCGGCACCGAAAAAACCATCGGCACCGAAGATTCCACCGACGCCGAAAAATCCATCGACGCCGAAACCTCTTTCGACACCGAAAACTCCATCGGTACCGAAAACTCCGTCCACCCTGAAAAAAGTTCATAAAGACCCGAAACGGTCATCACCACCACCGTCTTCGGAGCCAGATGAACTTTTTCGCCCAGATCCTAATCAAAAGCGGATCTACATCAATCCAGAAACCGGACATGTGACTGCTGTCCCATACAAGAAACGGAAGCTGGACATCACACCACCTCCAGCTCCCATACGGATCTAGGACTGTGCTACTTCACCACTTCGTCCTTCCTCTCCTTTATTACCTCCAGACTCGTCCCCCCTCCTCCTCCTCCTTCTCCTTTACCTTTACCTTTACCATCTCCCTATCATTCACCTCCTCCACAGGATGATAATGATGACTTGGGGGGAGGGGCGGACCCTGATTTATTTAATGATCCTGTTGATCCAAACGACCCTTTTACGTTCCCAGACCCAGCACCCGTAGATGACTGGTCTTATCCTATACCTGACATGCCTGACCCCACTACCTACCCCTCCAAGCCCTCCCTCCTGATGACCACCTAGGGTTTGGCCAACTTATAAATAGGGCAGCAACATTCCACGGCGTCACAATGCACACAGACGCCCTTGAAGAAGACTTTCTCCTTGATACCTTTGAGCAGTCACAAAAGACTGTTCACATACTGCCCATGATCAAAGGGGTTATAAAGCATGCTACTGAAGTCTTTAAAGACCCTGTTCGAGCTAGGGTTCTCAACCCACGCATCGAAAAAAAGTACCGACTAGCCCCGCAAGACCCTGCATACATTAAGGCCCAGCTCCCTTTAGACTCCTTAGTCGTATCAAATGCCAGGAAGCGCGTTAACTCACTGACAACTGGAGAAACGCCTCCCCCAGACAAAGAGTCTAAGCTTTTAGAAGCCTCAGGCAAACGGGTCGCCGCGCAGGCGGCTAACCATTGGCGTATTGCGAATACCCAGGCCCTGTTAGCCAGGTATGATAGGGTGCATTATGACCAACTTGAGGACCTTATGCAACATCTGCCTGAACCCTTTAAGTCCCAGGCCTCTGACCTCATCCAAGAAGGCAAATTAATATCTAATGGCTCCATTAAATGCGCCTTAGATGCGGCATATACTGCTTCTAGAGCGGTCAATAATAGCGTCTTACTCAGACGACATGCCTGGCTCCGTATTTCCGGTTTTAAACCGGAGGTTCAAACCGCAATTCTAGCTCAACCTTTCAACCAAGAGCAGTTATTTGGCCCTGCAGTGGATACTGCATTGGAGAAAATGAAAAAGGATAATGAAACTGCCAAGACTATGGGAGCACTGCAGTCTCCTCAAAACCGGGGTTCCTTTCGTCGCTCCTTTTACAGAGGAGGCTCCAAAAACACGGGAACTGAGACCACATCCACCTTTAAAAATTCGGGACAAACATCCCCTAACAAAGGATATTTCCTTGGAGGTTATCGGGGAAACAATAACAAAGGTCGAGGGCGGGGAAACAACAATAACACCCGCACCTCCCCAGCCACTAAACAGTGACTTGCCACCACTCCCCCCAGACCATTCCACTCCAGTCGGGGGGCGGCTCCAACAATTCCTACCTGTATGGACTTCCATCACCACAGACAGGTGGGTAAGACAAATTATCCAGTCTGGCAACTGCCTCGAATTCATACAATCTCCCCCAAACATACCGCCCAAACAACGTCCAATGTCCTCACATCATCTCTCTCTCCTCAAACAAGAAGTTCAATCCCTGTTACAAAAACATGCGATAGAACCAGTCCCCCTTCAACATCAGGGAAAAGGGGTATATTCTCTATACTTCCTCATTCCCAAAAAGGACAAAACACTAAGGCCCATACTGGATCTCAGACTACTAAACCAGTATATACATTCGGATCATTTTCATATGACCACCCTCCAACAAGTCCTCCCACTTTTACAACAGGGAGACTTCCTTGCCACATTAGACCTCAAGGACGCATACTTTCACATCCCTATGCATCCCGCTCACAGAAAATATCTACGATTTGTGGTAGATTGGCAACACTATCAATTTACAGTTCTCCCATTCGGAGTAACAACTGCACCCAGAGTGTTCACCAAGTGCCTAGCAGTCGTGGTAGCGCACCTCAGAAGACCATAGATCCATGTCTTCCCCTATCTGGACGATTGGCTCATAAAAGCCAATACATACCAAAAATGCGTTCTCCACACTCCTCGCACGATTCAAACTCTCCACGATTTGGGATTCACTATCAACTACCCCAAATCCCACCTACAACCTTCCCACTTACATCAGTATCTAGGAGCAACCATAGATACATCCAAAGCCATAGCTTATCCCAGCACTGCCAGGATAGCAAGTATACAAAATCTCATCTCTCAATTTCAAACTCATCCATCTCTTCCAGCAAGAGTGTTCATGCAGCTCCTAGGCATGATGGCGTCCTGCATCTCCATAGTCCCACACGCACGACTTCAAATGCGTCCCTTACAGGAATGTCTAGCACAACAGTGGAACCAAGCTCACGGACAACTTGCCGATCTGGTGTTGGTGGACAGTCGCTCACTGAAATGGTGGAACACCATCAACCTGTCCAAAGGGCGACCGTTCTTAGAGCCTCTTCCACAAGTTGTGCTAACTACCGACGCATCTCTCACGGGGTGGGGAGCCCACCTCCTTCACCATACCACTCAGGGCAGATGGACCAGTCAACAAAAACTGCTCCACATCAACCACCTGGAACTCTTAGCAGTGTTCCTAGCACTAAAATCTTTTCAGGTACACCTAAAGAACAAAACTGTCCTCATACGCACAGACAACATGACGACAATGTATTATATACAGAAACAGGGAGGGACACATTCTCTCCAACTGTCCCAACTGGCACAGCAAATCTGGAGATGGGCAATTCCCCAAAACATCTACCTGTTAGCAGAACATCTCCCAGGGATCCACAATCAGGTGGCCGACCTCCTAAGTCGCCACACACAGCAGATCCACGAATGGGAATTACACCCCAAGGTTCTACTCCCCTTCTTCCAAAAATGGGGACAACCAGACATAGACCTGTTCACCACTCCCGAAAACACAAAATGCCCAACCTTCGCCGCCAGGTTTCCACACCCACAGTCGAAGGGCAATGCCCTATGGATGAACTGGTCAGGCAGATTTGCGTACGCTTTTCCG
The DNA here is from genome assembly GCF_964204655.1 of Triturus cristatus. Taxonomy (NCBI): domain Eukaryota; kingdom Metazoa; phylum Chordata; class Amphibia; order Caudata; family Salamandridae; genus Triturus; species Triturus cristatus. The sequence goes on along the minus strand of NC_140580.1, from coordinate 1,176,317,307 downwards.
CCTCTCCCACTAGTTCCATTTGTGGTACGCAAACTGAAACAACAGTCGCTAACACTAATACTAGTAGCTCCCACTTGGGCACGTCAACCGTGGTTCACCACACTTCTGGAACTATCTTTAGTTCCACATCAAAGGCTACGCCTCTCCCCGGATCTATTAACCCAGAACCATGGAGAAATCAGACACCCAGATCCTCAAACACTGAACCTAGCGATCTGGCTCCTGAGGTCTTAGAGTTCGGATACCTCAATCTCCCTCCAGACTGTATGAATATCATAAAGGAAGCCAGACGACCTACTACTAGAGCGTGTTATGCCGCGAAATGGAAACGATTTGCCATCTACTGCGCTAATAATGACATACACCCATTAGATGCTTCCATCCAAAACCTCATTTGCTATCTACTACACTTGCAAAGATGCAATCTAGCGTATTCCTCTATACGTTTACACCTAGCAGCCTTAGCAGCCTACTTGCAAAATAGGCAACACCTGTCCCTTTTTAAGGTACCAGCCATCAAAGCGTTTATGGAAGGTCTCAAAAGAATTCTTCCCCCAAGATTACCACCTTCCCCAGTGTGGAATCTCAATGTGGTTCTAACAAGACTTATGGGTCCCCCATTTGAACCTATGCACAAATGTGAATTACAATTCCTAACATGGAAGGTAGCTTTCCTTGTCGCAATCACTTCCCTACGAAGAGTAAGTGAAATACAAGCCCTTACACTAGAGGAACCTTTCTTACAACTACACTGTAACGAAGTGGTTCTTAGGACAAACCCTAAATTTCTCCCAAAAGTGATTTCCCCTTTCCACCTTAACCAATCAGTAGAGCTACCAGTCTTCTTCCCAAACCCAGACTCCGTAGCTGAAAGGGCCCTACACACCTTAGATGTCAAAAGAGCCTTGCTTTATTACATCGACAGGACGAAACCTTTTCGAAAGACAAAACAACTCTTTGTTGCTTTCGCACCACCACATAAAGGCAATCCCATCTCCAAATCTGGTATAGCCCGGTGGATAGTTAAATGCATCCAAATATGCTACCAAAAGGCTAAACGTACACTTCCAGTTCCCCCTAGGGCGCACTCCACGCGTAAAATAGGGGCTTCTATGGCCTTCTTAGGTAACATTCCCCTAGAAGACATTTGCAAGGCAGCCACGTGGTCTACCACGCATACCTTCACTAAACACTACTGTGTTGATGTGCAAGCCAAACAACAGGCCTCTGTGGGCCAGGCTGTCCTAAAAACTTTATTTCAAACTGCTGCAACGGATACAGGCGACCACCGCTAAGGGGAAGCACTGCTATACAATCTATCCTCAGTGTGTGATCTGCAGCTCATATGCCTCGAACGGAATATGCTACTTACCAGTATGCATCTGTTCTTGGCATGTAGAGCTGCAGAGTCACACACGCCCGCCCGCCTCCCCGGGACCTGTATCTGTTCCAGCATCCGTCTTACTTAGACATTACACATGGACATCCTTCTTTCATTCCTATACACTCCATCTTTTCCCTTCATGGCGAAAAAACAATCTGACGATGGAGTGGATGCCCATGCGCACTGTTGTCCAGGGGAGGAGTCACCAACCTCGTGACCAAAGGCTTCTTCCGAAGACGACAACAACCTGCAATCATCCGAGCCCAACACCAGATGGCGATCTTATCCTCAGTGTGTGACTCTGCAGCTCTACATGCCAAGAACAGATGCATACTGGTAAGTAGCATATTCCTTATGTTCACCTCTATACAGTATACCACTGGAGTCCATTGAAAATCAGTGTTGTGCCCTCTCCTTGCCTCCAGAACAAACTTCACATCTCCGTGTTTGTTCCACAGCTGTGAATGCTTTTCATATCAGTCTGTGGTGAGGTTTCAGGGTGGAAAGGTGAGAAACATACTCTCTTCCCTGAAGGTCTAAAATTGATTGTATGATTGGAATAGTGCCCGTCTGATTACAGTGGCTTCTCGAGTGGTATAAGGTGAGGGAAAGGCATCCAGGGCTCCCAGTAGGAACTGTGTGTTTGTTGGGCAGCATAAGCGTAGGGATGGTGCCAGATTGATTCTATACACCCCACAGGATATGTCATCCTAGAGACCCGCTAGCCCATAGTGCCACCAGATACACCCCTAAACCTAGAGAGGTAGCAAATGGTTTTTGCAACTACAGAACATGACAACTCTGAACCTCTCCCAGGGCTCGTGGTAACAGATCTAGAATCTTTTCGCTTAGTCACTCTTACTCTCAGAGAAGTATACAAGGAATACACAATGGGGCGTTTTCAATATTTATTGACCCAGTGTGGTGCTTGTATAGAATGTGTGTTGTGGTGATGAATAGACCGAAGCAGATAAGTGATTAGCAATATAAGGACAGTGAACAGAACGAAAAGCTCCACCATCTTTGCTGAAACAATGTATATATGCACACACATAAAACAGTATATACATCTTGTACTCCTTCTGCTATGCGTTCCCTAACCTCGATGACTGGTGTGGATGTTTTCTGCCAAGAACCCCGGATCTGGATGATCCAACCCCACTACCTGAAGGGAAAGAATGTAAGTCTCCGTCTTGGTCACAAACTGGACATCCCATGCCATGGGATCAACTAGTAGCTGGGCTACTGACCTGGCAATGACCTCCGCCTAACCCTGGAAATGCTTGTTAATTTATAACGAAAGGCATCCTTGTTCTCGAGCCGAGACCTTAGGCAGGCTAACTTTGTTATGATTCTACTAATAGCTGTGTCGTCTTGTGGATGAAAATTAATAACAATTGCACAATGTGTATTGAGGCCTTGTGCGTGATGTTCAAGGAGTTGTGGTAATGATCTTACTAAGTGGAATCTGTAGGCGGGGAGGTTGGTGTGCATGAAATAGTTGAATGTTGACTGTGAAGGAGGACGTTTAAAATAGTCGATCAGCTCTCATTTGAAGGATACACGCCACCCCTCCTATAATGAGTGCATGAGCTACATGCCTTGGGTGCTATTTGGTGAATTTAGGAGCTACACTATGCATGCTAGTGATACATATGTATATATATATATATATATATATATATGTGTGTGTGTGTGTGTGTGTATATATATATATATATATATATATATATATATATATATATATATATATATATTATCTACTGGCGGTCGCCAGTAGATAGTTATAGTTAGGACTGAGTTTGCATAGGAAATCTCAAAATTCTATTTTGAATAACTTTGGCGCCGATTGATGAATCCTCGCGGAATTTTCAAAACTAATGGGGCGCTCCGCTCCGCTCCGCTCCTACCCTGAAAGTCTCGGGGTGATTCGTCAAGCGGGGGCCGAGAAAAAGGGGGGGTCCCAAAACGCGTTTTCCCCATGGATTTTTCCATAGGGACTTTAGTCGCAGCTACAGCCCGAACAGCTGAACAGAATTACGTGAAATTTGGAAGAGAGGTAGCCATAAGATCCATGAAGTGCCTTTTGCAGGTTTGGTGTAAATCTGCTCCGTATTTCCAGAGAAAATAGCATTTAAATCAATATATATATCTGTACGCGCGCAGCGTGCGTGCTGGGTGCGCGCACCTTGCCGTGCGTGAGCGCAATTCTGATTGGTTGTTAGATCTTAGTAAACATTCGAATCGGTCGAAACCAGGAAGTGTCGGCCACCATTTTGTCTCTCGCACTCTGAGGGGATGAAAAACAAATGTGGAGAACGTGAAAAGGGGGCAGGGTGGACAGTGTCTGATCCCCTAGCCGTGGTCAGGGGGTCCCAGAAGGACCCCCAAGGGCAAAAAAAAGATTTATTTTTTTTTCCGAAAAATCGCCGAGTGTGCGCACCCTGCGTGCACCACCGAAACGGAAAAAATTCTGCGAAGTTCGCGCAGCGTGCGCGCACTCGCGATTTTTCGAAAAAAAAAAATGTATTTAGCCCTTGGGGGCGAAGAGCTCCGTGCCCACCGCGCGAGCACTGTGCGCGAAGCGCACGGCACGAACTGCGTAAAGTGTGCGCGTGATGAATACAGGCCCCAGCTAGGCCCGCAGGACACAAGGGTTCGCTCTCCTGCGAATGGAATCTATTAGGAAGTTGGCACGGAAACTGCAAAGTACAAAGACAAAGTTTATTAACCCTTAAGGGTGGTCCTACAATCCATACAACACCCTTCAGTATTGCATAGAGTAGCACACAGAACTTGCGTACACGGTCCCCTTTTATGCACAACAGAGGGGCTCATAAGTGGGTGGATACAACATAGAGCGAAATTCATTACCATTTAAGGACATTTTCGATACAGGATCAATATGTGGGCGGAGTCAACAATTTCCTGGGCCCGCGAAAACATGGTCAAACGAGGACTAACTGATAACAGATGTGGTTAAGTCTGGGCATGCGCCAGACAGACAAAGGAGCTATTTATAGACTGTTACTAGGCAGATTGCAAGAGCAACTAACACGAAGATAGGACTCTTCTCGTGTTGAGCACGTGGAGACATGACAATACAAAATGGAGTCCGGACTTTAGTCAACATAACGAAGGAGACATGTTCTAAGGAAGGAGAATTCATGTCTTTGGTAAATGTTAATCACATAGTCGTTTCAATTTACAACAGACGACCCTTTCAGCATTTACTGAAGACATCCGGTTTGTTAGGATAATCATCGTATATGTCAATTGTCATCATTTCCTCTACTTCTTTAGCTAAATGTTTCTGATAAGTGACATCGGCAATAGCTTTCTTATCGGGAATACAGAATGATACACATAAGGAACAGAGCAAAGGACCACATTGGGCACAAATGCAACAAGAAAACAGAACTGCTTCAATAATACAGAGACCAGTTAAAACCTTCCACCCCCAAGCAGTGATCAATGCCCAAAACCATCCAGAAAAGGTCCAAGTGCCGTTTTCTGTATGGATTTCAGCTGCAATTTTGTGCAACCTGTTGATAGCATTATAAACTGACGGCGTGTGGTCAGGGATAAACACACAACAACTACTTCCGATAATTTTACAAGCTCCACCTCGGTCAGCTAACATAACATCTAACACCATACGATTCTGCAATGCAACAATTCTAGTAATCTGTAATTCTTCCGTAAGATTCCCAAGAGCAGCAGCGGTCTGGTTTGTCACAGCCTCTACCACTCTTGTTAACCTTCGAACTTTCCTACTATTTAGGGCAGCTCCAACGAAGAAAAACAATCCTAAATTAAAATCAATATACTGCTGCAGACTAGTGTCAGTCTGATCCACATCATCAATTGATAGAGTACGTTTATACCTATTTACAGTCACATTATTTAACAACTTCAAATCCTTATGATAAGATGCAGGTGCCAAGAATACAGGGGGCAATAGAAATGCTACATAACATACTCCAGACCAACCGGCTGGCAAACGGTAATAACCTTTATTTCCACATACGAAGTATGTATTATGGGATGCTAAAAAGGTACTGTTATTCAACCCGTCGATATTTAATATGGTAATGCAATCACTAACACCAACAGGAATATAACCCACACTCTGGACACACAGGTCCGCTTGAGCTTGTGCCACTTGAATCACAAATCTGTCTTTTCCCACAGTGTCTCTGGTGTTCGTGAAAATATAGGGAATCGATTCATTGTCTGGTCGATACTCTTCCCATTCCCAAATTGTCCCATTCGCTTGCGGATATCCATCTTTATCCTGATGACATTCTTTATTGAGTCTGAAGAGTAATCGTCCCACTGTGGGTTTCCGGGTGGCAAAAAGCAAAGTGTACCATGCTCTACAAGAGCCATTATGAGAGAAAGGAAGAGGTATGAATGGCGTTCCTCCTTTCTTCTGGTGAGCTGGCATCATACCACATATCCAACAGTTCGTAGCATTCGTGGCAACGTGGGTATGATGCAACATCTGGATGAAAGTGTTATTCAAATAAGACTGACGATGCTTCAATTCTTGATACGGAAGGGTATAGAAGTAGTGCTCCTCAGGCACTGGAGTAGTCAACACAAGTAACTTTCGAGCAGGAGTCACATCCTCCACAAACCATGTGGTTATCCCAACAATAGCTACTGTGAGCATAAAACCTGTTGCACAAAGGATTTTCTTTTTCTCCATGTCAGAATAAAGAATCAATATCTTCCTGAAACTAAAAGGTTTGTCAGAACTCTTCCCCTTGGGCAGCGGTCGATTTCTTCACCAGCGGGCCAAGACGGGTGTCGCTACACTAATGCAGGGCTGATCCCCCCCCCCCCCCCCCAACCCCCCCTTGCCTCATTGGCTCTCCGTTTCACTAACCCAAGGGTCGTTCTGACAACATGTCCCGGTACTGAAGAATTCACTTCCTTGGCCTGAGATGATATCGCTTTCCTCCAGGAGTCGCGTGGTCCGGGAAGAGCTCCTCAGTGTCGTTCGGTTCCCCAGCACGGCCTTTCTCTGCAGCCAGAATTTCTCGTTGATCGGTCAATACAGCAGGCTCCACCAATCCGGGCGGTACTTTGCGGCAGTGCAGAGAATGGATCCAATTCTTTCTGTTGGAAACTCGCACAGCCGTCCTCGTTGCAAGTAGGACCTGCTCAGGACCAACCCATCTCGGCTCCAAGCTGTTCGTCCTGTCAAAGATCTTCACCATGACATAGTCGCCAGGCCGGAGACTATGTCCTTCACCGGAGGACCGATCAGGGAGCGCCTCCCGGACCTGTTGATGAATAGAAACCAAGTTATCCGTTAACTGCGCCATATAATCATTCATCATTACACAAGGTACATCATACACAGTCTTAGGTTTTGGTGGACCCCAAATATTCATTGGGCGTCCAAAGACAATCTCGTACGGTGCAAGACCGGTTCGAGAGTGCGGTACCGATCTAATTGACAATAACGCCAGCGGTAAAGCATCTGGCCAAGTCAAAGACGTCGAAGCTTGGATTTTAGCGATCTTGAGCTTCAGTGTACCATTATACTTCTCGACTAGTCCCGCAGATTGAGGGTGAAACACTGCGTGAAACTTCTGGGTGATGCCCAGACCCTTCAAAACATACTTTATAACATCCGCTATAAAGTGGGGTCCGTTATCACTCCACAGAAGTCTACAAACGCCATATCGAGGGAAGAACTCCTTCAACAGCATCTTGGCGGTAGTCATTGCAGTATTGTCTTTCGTAGGATATGCCTCAACCCATTTGCTAAAGGCACAAACCACTACTAGAACATACTTCAAATTGTTACAGCGCTCAAGCTGGATGTAATCCATCTGCAAAACCTCAAAGGGTGCAGTAGGTGTTACAAATCCTCCTGCTGGAGTTCGAGTACCCTTTCATGGGTTGTACCTCAGGCAGATCATACAGGTCTGCACCACCCTCTTTTCCGTGCTAGCAATCTCTGGATGCTCCCAGACTTGGGTAAGCAATTTTACAATTGCGGAAGCTCCAACATGTGCTAGCCCATGTGCCATCTGAACCATAGGTTGTACAAAAGCCGTGGGTAACTTCCATCTATCCATCTGCTTATTTCTCCAGCAACCCTCATCATCCAATTCTCCCTCACTGGACCATTGCTCCCGTTCTTTATCAGAAGCGGTCCTCTGTATTTCTCGCACTTCTTCCTTCGCATCGTGCCATTTTTCTACCTGCGACTTCACTACATACATGGCAGTAGCACCGGGCTGCATCGCAGTCTCCCGTGCCACCTGGTCTGCTAACGCATTCCCTTCTCCAACTTTATCAACTACTTTCTTATGGGCACTACATTTAATGATAGCAATTTTCCTCGGATATGTCAATGCAGTCAAAAGGTTATGAACTAACTCTCCATGCATTACTTGTACTCCATGCGACGTTAGAAACCCTCTCTCCTTCCAGAGTAGGCCGAAATCGTGCGCTACTCCGAAAGCATAGCGGCTGTCTGTATAAACATTCACACACAATCCTGTACTGAGCTCACATGCTCGTGTTAATGCTATCAGTTCCGCTGCTTGAGCTGATTTCTGTGGTATGCGTGCTGTCTCCACTATTGTTTGCAGTGTGGTAATTGCATACGCTGCTGAAGTCGTACCGTCTGGTAGCTTCAGGCATGATCCGTCCACCCACAGTTCTCCATCTACATCTGGAAAGGGCGTATCCTGGAGATCAATACGACCCTTTGTTTGTTCCTCAGTCACAAGAATACAGTCATGTGCTTTCCGTGCTTCAGACTGAGTCTCGGGGTATGGCAACAATGTGGCCGGATTTAACGTTACGCACCTCTTTAACGTAATATGAGGAGCCAAAAGCGTCAGCTCATATCCCGTTAAACGGGCACTGGTCAAATGCTGCGTCTTTGTCTGATTAAGCAGGGCATCAACAGCATGGGGGACTAATACCAACAGCTTATGAGATAACACAATTCCCTCGCTTTGGCGTATTGACACAGCTGTCGCCGCAACCGAGCGAAAACAACCAGGCAGTGCTCGGGCAACAGGATCAAGTACAGCCGAAAAATATGCACAAGGGCGCTGCTTGTCGCCGTGCATCTGCACTAAAACTGATAATGCACATCCATCTTTCTCATGCACATACAGCGAAAAAGGTTTGGTATAATCAGGGGTCCCTAACACTGGTGCTGAACAAAGGGCCTGTCGTAATTGATGAAAAGCAGCGTCACACTCATTTGACCAAGGAAGCGGAATAGGTGTGTCTTTTGTCAAAAGGGCTAATAATGGTTTGGCTATGTGTGAGAACCCTAATATCCATTGCCTACAAAAAGAAACTAGACCCAAAAATGCACGCACGTCCTTCTGCGTGGAAGGTACTGGCGTGTCCAAAATTACTTGGATACGATCTGGTGTGAGTGCACGCCCCTCCTTAGACAAAAGGTGACCCAGATAAGTCACCTTTGGTCTACAGAACTGCAATTTCTTCCGAGATACTTTGTGATTGTGGGATGCCAAAAAGGAAAGCAAGGACAACGTACTCCTTTCACACAACTCCGGAGTGTCGGCCGCCAGCAAGATGTCGTCGACATATTGAATGAGGGCGACACCCTCGGGCAGAACAAAGGAGTCCAATTGCCTTTTCAAAGCTTGACTATAAATGCTAGGGCTTTCTGTGTAGCCCTGAGGAACTCTACAAAATCGATAAGACCTATTATTCAGAGTGAAACCAAAAAGGTATCGACTATCGGGATGAATAGGAATCGAAAAGAAAGCATTTTTCAAATCAATGACTGAAAACGTCGTCGCCGTAGGCGGGACCAAAGTGAGCAACGTCGTGATATCAGAAACCACTGGATACTGAGGTATCACGATCTTGTTTACTTCTCTCAAATCAATTATAAACCGATAAACCTTGGCATCTGTATCCTTTTTCAAAATGGGTAGAATCGGGCTATTACAGACGTTGTAGGGATCTTCCTCCACTACTCCCACCTTAATCAAATCCTGCACAATCTGTATAAGGGCCTCCTCCCCCTCCTGGGAAATACGATACTGCGGGAGGCGTGGTAACATTGCCCCCTCCTTGACACTAATATGGACAGGCGGAATCACCATCTGTCCCACATCAGTATCCGAAGTGGCCCACAAAGCACGAGGGAAGGTAGCTAACACAGCATCCTCTGCAACCACACACATCCGTTCAGACCGAGGGTAATTGTCATTTAATATCACCCGCACTCCAGCAGGGGAGCAGCGGATCGTAGCTCTGAAGTGCTTTAACATATCAAGGCCCATAATGTTGTCCGGCGTGTTCGGGGCAAGCAAAAACGGACAGGGTGCAGAAAAAGAATCAACCTGAAATGTGAGGGGCCGCGAAAGAGGGCTTCGGGAGAGTGTACCGTCAAACCCTACCGATGTAACCGTTAAGCCAGATGGGGGAGCCCTCGGAACCAATTGTTTAGACAGCGCACTACGAGTCGCTCCTGTATCCACTAGGAACTGATCAGTAGAACCCAAAACCTCAGCTGATACATAAGGACCCTTCTGATCAACCGGCACCTCAACTGATTCTAACCCCCATCCAACGCATTCCTATGCATGCTGAGAATCATGGTACCCAGAGCGGTCAATCCCCGACACTTGATACTGGTTTTGTCGATCGAAAACATTAGGCCTATCTCGTTGCTGCCCGGCAGGGTCAAAACGAGCGTGATCGTTAGAATTCCCTCTAAAATTCGAGAAACCCCCTCTACCTCTCGGGCCACCCTGATTGTGTCCCTGACGCGAAGCATGCAACGCCGGGCAATCTCTGGCCCAGTGTCCCGATTGCTTACAATACGCACATTGATTCCTGTTCAAATAAGATCGGCCCGAGGGAGGACCATAAAATCCTCCCCTACCTCTATTGACACCCCGACGGGGCGGACCATATACTTGCGCTAACATCACCTTTTGTTTTTAAATCTTTCGATTTCTTCTCCTCCTGTCCCTTCGCTTCTTGCTCCTGACGCTCATAATACTGAGCTATAGTCAGGAGGGCTGTCGGGGTCGCAGTGGACCAAGAACTTTCACTCGCTTTTAGGCGGGCTGCGATCGCCGGTAGTAAATTCGCCACATATTTATCAGCAAAGAGGTGTCGACCCGTATCATCCGTAAGTGACTGACCACTAAAATCATGAAACGTCTCCTCAAAGCGCGTAAAGAAATCTGCAACTGATTCATCGACTTTCTGCTTACACGAGGCTAACATGTTCCAGTCAATCTTTTTAGGGGGGATGATTGTCTTCAACTTAGTCAGAATAGCAGCGGGGAGATCTAAGATAACCTGAGGTGGTTTCTGCGCGGGCTTCCTCTCCCTATCCTCATCCTCGAGCTCAGACCACCGAGCCTTAAAAGCGGCAACATCGTCCACCTTCCGCACAGATCGCCACATATCTGGTGGTAAAATAAGCCCAAAGAACAAATCTATATCTGCTAAGATCATAGTACAAGAATTCAAGGCCCCCTCGACTTCTTCGTAAAAGGCCGCTGGATTCTTGCGGGGATCAGGCAACGCATTCTTTAATGCCATGACGTCAGCCCTATGCCAGGGAGTATAAACCCAATTGTACACAAAATATCCCTTAGCATCGGCGGAGGTAATATCCGAACTAGTTCCCGCTCCTTAAGGAGGAACATACAAAGGCGCCGCCTCTCGCATTGGTTTAACATGCACTAGGTCGCTCTTATCTGACTGGGGGAAGACGGCTGCTGGTCGTCCGCCTGCAAGGTCAAGCTCTCCTCTTCCTTGTTCCGGCGCGCTTTTTCCCGCAGTCGAAGCATTTCATCCCGTAGCGCAAACAGACGTCGGACCGCATCAGGCACCTGGGAGGGAGAGAAAGTACCATTACGCAGTGCTCTAGAATCCGACACTATCTCCTGCGGCTCAAAAACATCAGAATATTTTCGAAAGGCAGCAACCACTTCATCAGAAAAAATGGCAGCAAAATACACTTTCTCCCTATCCTGCCAACCTTCCAGATCCGGTAACAGCTCTGAAAACGACAGCTTATTTGAAACTGCACGATAAGAAAGTTTCCGAAGCTCACCCGAGCGCTCAAGAGATAACATGGATCGTGTGTCTTTCTTATCTTTACCCGATCCAGAATCCTGAACTGTCGGAGCAGACGCACCTACATAGGGTGGCGGGGAACGATCTAATAGGAAAAAATCATCATCAAGATTAGTAAGGACAGGATAAAGAGGCTGCCGAACAGCATATTGACCCGACACTTGTAGCCTACGCTCCTTCTCTTGTCTCTCCGCCTGTTCTCTTTCCTCCCGACGCTTCGCTTCCTGTGCTCGCACATGATCATTCTTCCGTTGCTCTTTATCAATCAGCGCTTTCTCACGTTTCTCTCGCTCACGCACTTCTTTCACCCATAACCGCACACATTCAAACATGTCTTGACGAGCACGCCGTTTACACATACACTGTTCCACATACTCAATCTTACGCATATCAAACGACCCATACAAAGGCCATCGTAACTCAGGATCCTTTCTGGTGTATTTCCTCCATACTGTACTGTACATTATGGAAGAAAGACCATGCTTCACATACATATCCCTATTAGGAGTCCCCTCTGGGGGAGCTGGAGCAGATTCCTCGAGGTTTAACCGGTTTCCAAAGCAGCAGCACCACTTACGGAGTGCGCTAAAAGCAGGCATGCTCAAAAATAATGCAAAATATGCAGTATTATCAAAAAAATGGCACTTAAACGTTGTGCCGTTCAAAGTTACACAGCTCTGGAGAAATATCTCCACATTACCTGCCTATATGTGTTGCAACGCATATATTCTCACAATAATCAATACAAGATATGACCGGTCATCACAAATCAAACTCAAATAGCCAAACCAGGCTTCAAAAACTCGGAGCAAGTACCGTACAACGGTTCTTACCAATCAAGAGTCCAGATTCCAACTGCCAAGTTCCAAAATTCGCCCAAACGGCTGTCACGGCAGGACCGACAGAAGAGGTCTCAGTCGAGGACCGGCGCCACCCAGATGGTCAGCTCGGAAGGGAAGGAAGAAAACCTCGGGATGCCAGGACTAAAGTGCCTCTGGCAGTGATCACATCCCCGGCCAAATTCCTCACCTTCGTCGCGACCAGTCCTTCGAGCATCCGAGTCGCCGATGAGCCCCACGTGACGGGCGCCAATTGATGAATACAGGCCCCAGCTAGGCCCGCAGGACACAAGGGTTCGCTCTCCTGCGAATGGAATCTATAAGGAAGTTGGCACGGAAACTGCAAAGTACAAAGACAAAGTTTATTAACCCTTAAGGGTGGTCCTACAATCCATACAACACCCTTCAGTATTGCATAGAGTAGCACACAGAACTTGCGTACACGGTCCCCTTTTATACACAACAGAGGTGCTCATAAGTGGGTGGATACAACATAGAGCGAAATTCATTACCATTTAAGGACATTTTCGATACAGGATCAATATGTGGGCGGAGTCAACAATTTCCTGGGCCCGCGAAAACATGGTCAAACGAGGACTAACTGATAACAGATGTGGTCAAGTCTGGGCATGCGCCAGACAGACAAAGGAGCTATTTATAGACTGTTACTAGGCAGATTGCAAGAGCAACTAACACGAAGATAGGACTCTTCTCGTGTTGAGCACGTGGAGACATGACAATACAAAATGGAGTCCGGACTTTAGTCAACATAACGAAGGAGACATGTTCTAAGGAAGGAGAATTCATGTCTTTGGTAAATGCTTAATCACATCGTCGTTTCAATTTACAACACGCGAGGTGCGCGAAGCGCACCGCGTGCCCACTGTGCGTGCACAGTGCGTGAAGCGCACCGAGCGCGCACGGCACGAACTGCGTAAAGTGGGCGCGCGGTGCGCGAAGCGCACCGCGTGCCCACCGCGCGCGCACGGTGCTCGAAGCGCACCGTGCGCGCGCCGCGAAAAAGTATTGTTTAAAAAAATATATTAATAAATACATAACTTAGCATTTAAAAAAAACGTACAAATTCACTGAAAAAACCATAGGTTTCACACACGTTATAGTTAGGAATTAGCATTTAAAAAACCTTGCAAATTCACTTAAAAAACCATAGGTTTCACACATGTTATAGTTAGCTGGGCATTTCCCTCGTAAAAAAACCAATGAAATTCCCCCGTTATAGTTAGTGCAGGCAACTATAACTCACGCGACGTCCGATATTACATCACTGATGACATATGTGGCTTTCTGAAAAAAAAAAAAATGAAATATATGTATAGCTAAAGATGAATGGAAGAAGACATTGGTAAATAAGTGTCTAAATACAGTGATGTAATATCTGACGTCATCAGCAGCGGATTGCGGTCGCGTGAGTTATAGTTGCCTGCACTAACTATAACGGGGGAATTTCATTGGTTTTTTACGAGTGAAATGTCCAGCTAACTTTAACCTCTGTGAAACCTATGGTTTTTTAAGTGAATATATATATATATATATATATATATATATATATATATATATATATATATATATATATATATATATATAGTGAGAGAGACTGAGTGAGAGAGACTGAGTGAGAGAGACTGAGTGAGAGAGACTGAGTGAGAGAGACTGAGTGAGAGACTGAGACTGACTCTGAGAGAGACTAAGACTGAGAGAGAGACTGAGACTGTTGATTGTTGTCACAAAGCAGTTCCTCTTAATGAGCAAAGTAAACTATTTGAACAGACTCTAAATGTGTTGGTGTGCTTTGTACAGCTGCGTGGTTTACGCTGCCTGGTCTAGTGTGGCTCATTCTCTGTGAGACCCGAGACCTGCATTGTTTAGACCTCTTTGATTATATACCACCATTGATTGCTTCTCCTTTCTTTTCAGATCAACCATGATTCCTATCACTGAACTTCGTTATTTTGCTGACACCCAACCTGCATACCGCATCCTGAAGCCATGGTGGGACGTGTTCACCGACTACATTTCGATTGTCATGTTGATGATTGCGGTCTTCGGCGGGACTCTGCAGGTCACACAAGACAAAATGATCTGCCTCCCATGCAAATGGGTCACCAAAGACTCTTGCAATGACTCACACCGTGCCTGGTCAACGCCGGCTCTTGAGTCCTCTTACTACAATGCCAGCATCATCTCTTCTGCGGAGCCTGGCCCGACCGGCATCAAGTATGACTTAGACCGGCATCAGTACAACTATGTGGACGCTGTGTGCTATGAGAACCGCCTTCATTGGTTTGCCAAGTACTTCCCATACCTAGTCCTGCTGCACACACTTATATTTCTGGCCTGCAGCAACTTCTGGTTCAAGTTCCCCCGCACCAGCTCCAAGCTGGAACACTTTGTTTCAATCCTTCTAAAGTGCTTTGACTCACCATGGACCACCAGAGCGCTATCCGAAACTGTGGTAGAGGAAAGCGACTCCAAACCAGCCACGGGTAAGATGAATGGCTCAATGGATAAAAAAGCCTCCACTGTGAGTGAGGATGTGGAGGCCACTGTTCCTATGTTGCAGAGAACCAAGTCCCGGATTGAGCAGGGCATTGTGGACCGTACTGAGACTGGGGTCTTAGACAAAAAGGAAGGCGAGCAGGCTAAGGCATTGTTTGAGAAGGTGAAGAAGTTCCGCACTCATGTGGAAGAAGGAGACATCGTTTACCGCCTGTATATGCGCCAAACAATCATCAAAGTCATAAAGTTCCTTCTCATCATCAGCTACACTATGTACTATGTCAGTAACATCACCTTCGACGTGGACTGCAAGGTGGACATTGAGAGCCTGACCGGATACAGCATGTTCCGCTGCGCCCACCCCCTTGCCACCCTCTTCAAGATCCTGGCCTCCTTCTACATTAGCCTTGTCATCTTCTACGGCCTGATCTGCATGTATACGCTCTGGTGGATGCTGAGGCGCTCTCTGAAGAAGTACTCCTTTGAGTCAATCCGGGAGGAGAGCAGCTACAGTGACATTCCTGATGTCAAGAATGACTTTGCCTTCATGCTGCACCTCATTGACCAGTACGACCCCCTCTACTCCAAGCGCTTTGCTGTCTTCCTCTCCGAGGTCAGCGAGAACAAGCTGCGACAGCTGAACCTCAACAATGAGTGGACTCTGGACAAGCTGAGGCAGCGAATCACAAAGAACTCGCAGGACAAGCTGGAGCTGCATCTCTTCATGCTCAGTGGCATTCCAGACACAGTCTTCGACTTGCTGGAACTGGAGGTCTTGAAGCTGGAGCTCATTCCTGACGTCACCATCCCGCCCAGCATTGCCCAGCTCACCAGCCTCAAGGAATTGTGGCTCTACCACACAGCTGCTAAAATAGAAGCCCCGGCCTTGGCCTTCCTTCGAGAGAACTTAAAGTCTTTACACATGAAGTTTACAGATATCAAAGAGATCCCGCTCTGGATTTACAGCCTTAAGAACTTGGAGGAGCTCCACCTGACTGGAAACCTTAGTGCCGAGAACAACCGCTACATTGTGATTGATGGCCTGCGAGAGCTGAAGAGGCTGAAGGTCTTGCGGCTGAAGAGCAACCTCACCAAGCTGCCACAGGTGGTGACCGATGTGGGCATCCACCTGCAGAAGCTCTCCATCAACAACGAGGGTACCAAGCTCATGGTCCTGAACAGCCTAAAAAAGATGGTGAACTTGACTGAGCTGGAGCTCCTCCGCTGTGACCTGGAGCGCATCCCACACTCCATCTTCAGTCTCCACAATCTACAAGAAATCGACCTCAAGGACAACAACCTCAAGACCATCGAGGAGATCATCAGTTTCCAGCACCTGCACCGCCTCACCTGTCTCAAGCTCTGGTACAATCACATTGCCTACATCCCTATCCAGATTGGCAACCTCACCAATCTGGAGCGGCTCTACCTCAACCGCAACAAGATCGACAAGATTCCCACCCAGCTCTTCCTCTGCCGCAAGCTGCGCTACTTGGACCTCAGCCACAATAACCTCACCATCATCCCTCCAGACATCGGGCTCCTGCAGAACCTTCAGTACTGCGCTGTGACAGCCAACCGGGTGAGTAGTTGAGGCTGCTGTGGGCCGTTACTTGAGCTTTCTGTTGCCCTGAGCTTGTAAAGGATGGTTGCATCAGAATCAAGATTAGGAACGTGGCTCTGACTTTTGTTCTAGGTTTGGGGGTTTGTTGGAAGCCGGAGTTTAAGTCCCACACCACTGTCACCAAATGCGAGACCCGGGACTCCTCACTCAACGTTAGGCCAAGCAAGGACACCGTTTGAGATAGCCCTACTCACCCCTTGAGTAGCTTGGCACGAGCAGCCAGGCCTATCTCCAAAGCACGAGTGTACAGTATGTGCAACCACACTCTCAGCAACCCACTGGTGACACCACAAATGGACTCCACACAAGTTTGATAAAACAAGTATAAACTTTATATAAAAAGATATACCATCAGACCACACGATACAAAAGCCAACATATAATAAAGGGTTATATTCGTTCCGACTGGCTGGTGAGTTCAAATCCCAACCACCGCTTTCCAAATGCTATGCTGGTCGGAATGCTAGAATCACACACGTTGCAATAGACAAACAATAGTGCACTGCCTAACGATGCAATCCTATGCTTGGCAAAGGAGAAATAATACAATGCGTAACGATAGACCCCGGTACCTTGCAATGGGAGAAATAATGCAATGCGCACCCCTACAATCCTGTACTGCGCAATGAAGGAATAATGCAATGTGTCACACCCCAATCACGTACTTTGCAATGAAGAAATAATGCAATGCGTAGCGCTACAATCGTGTACTTTGTTATGCATAAATAATGTCAGGCGTCGTACGACAGTCCGGCAGATCATTAGCAGCAATATTGGCAATGTGTATTACGACAATCAGCGTCTTCGATAACAGTTGCCCCCCACACGTATCAACTATGACATAAAGTACAGCTTCTCACTCTGACCCCAGTACGGCCACTTTGGTCAGTACTGGCCCCAATCTGAGCAGAAGCAAAGGCTCACGTCGTCAGAAGGAATGAGAGGCCGAGAGAGTGTCCCTCCGAGCCCGCACCCCGCCCAGGTAGTGATCCACTTTACCTGGGGGCGCGACCCCACTCTCCTCTCCTCCTTCAGCGAACTGGACCTTCCGTACAAAACTTTCTCAATGGGCCTCAGCGGCTCGGCCTCGCAGCTCAGCTCCTCCGGGGCTGCCGGTCCGGGCCGCAACTGTTAGCAAGGTCTCAGGCGGCTACAGGTCACACGTTCCCCACGCCTCTGAGATTACTTTACTCCAGGTGTACGATCACCACAGCACCCTCCGGGTCTCCTCTGGCACGAAGCCACACACACACAACGCTGATTGGGCTTCACGTGCACGTTCACTAGGAACTCCTTCCTGCGGTCTCAGTTGGCACCAAGACACGCACACCGCACTGCAGAGACTCACTTTCTTCCAGTGCACACTATGATCAGCCGATCACCTCCACAGTCCCAGGTTGCACCAAAGCACGCACACTGCTTCACTGAGACTTACTCCAACTCTGGTGCCCCGATATCCAGGCGCTCTTCACCAACGCCTTTGGCTGCACCACGACACGCTCACCGTGTCCGTGCCTCACTTCTCCGGTGCACTCGATGACCAGGCGCTCTTCACCAGCGCCTCCGGTGCACCTCGACACGCACCCTGCGTGTCCAAGTCTCACTTCACCTCCGATGCACACGCTGACCAGGTGCTCCTCACCAACGTCTGCGGTGCACCACGACACACACCCTGCGTGTCCGAGACTCACTTCACCTTCGATACACATGTTGACTAGGCGCTTTTCACCAACGCCTCCTGTGCACCACGACACGCAACCAACGCGCCGAGACTCCCTTCACCTCCAATGCACACGCTGACCAGGCGCTCTTAACCAGCGCCTGCGGTGCACCACGACACGCTCCCTGCGTGTCCGAGTCTCAATACATCTCCGATGCACACGCTGACCAGGCGCTCCTCACCAATGCCTGCGGTGCACCACGACACGCACCCTGTGCTTTTGAGACTCACTTCACCTTCAATGCACACGCTGACCAGGCGCTCTTAACCAGCGCCTGCGGTGCACCATGACATGCTCCCTGCGCGTCCGAGTCTCACTTCACCTCCGATGCACACGCTGACCAGGCGCTCCCCACCAACACCTGCGGTGCACCACGACACGCACCCTGCGTGTCTGAGACTCACTTCACCTTTGATGCACACGCTGACCAGGCGCTCTTAACCAGCGCCTGCAGTGCACCATGACACGCTCCCTGCATGTCCGAGTCTCACTTCACCTCCGATGCACACGCTGACCAGGCGCTCCTCACCAACGCCTGCGGTGCACCACGACACGCACCCTGTGCTTCTGAGACTCACTTCACCTTCGATGCACACGCTGACCAGGCGCTCTTCCCCAATGCCTCCTGTGCACCACGACACACACTCAGTGCGTCTGAGTCTCACTTCTCCTCCTTGTGTCCAAGATCACAGTGCACACCTTCCGAGGGTCTTAAGCTGCCACAACACGCGCCCACCGCGTCGCTTGAAACTTCTCCGGAAACTTTTAGGTTCCTGTGTTTCCAAACAGGGTGCCAGCTCACCTCGGGCCCTTGGGGTAACAAGACACAGCACAAAGCACAGTCTTCTTCAAGCAGGGGGACCCCGCACACAAAGCAGAGTCCCAACAGCCTCTTCCTTGGTTAAAACAGGAAACTGCAGATCGGCCCCAGATCACGAAGCAAGGGTTGGTCCTTCCCAGCAGTCTCTTCAGCTGTTCCTTCCTTAGCAGAGGTTCCTCTTGACCACGAAATGGGTCCAAGCCTTTTCAGTCCCAATCCATTTCTATTCCAACGTTCAGGGGTCTCCGCTTCATAGTTATATCCCTAAATGTCTTTGAAGTCCGTTGTGCTCAGGGGTCCCAGACCCCTGCCTAAATCAGTTCTGAGTGTCTCCGTCCCAGTGTCACTTTTCTTCCTTTGATACTGGGGGTCTGGATCCTTAATCAGTCCGCAGGAGACGGGTCAATTGTTTTATAGCAGCAACCCAGGCCGCTTCACCTCCCGGGCTTCTCCTCCCCCCTACTCTCCAGATGCAGGTCAGCCTGGTGCCATCTCAACCCCTCCCTGGGTCAAGACCTCCCCCAGCTCCTCTCACCTCTCAGATGCAGACAGTCAATCCACATTCAGCGGAGACACACAGAAATGCTTAAAGCACAAAACTCAGCCACTGTCTAAAAGAGTGGCTTCTGAACACACAGTGACAAAATCACTTTCACAGAAAGATGTGTTATGACACAGAGTTCATACATACTAAACTTCACCTTTCCATTTTAAACCTATGGGAAACTAGACTAACAAACACAATACCCAGCCTCCCCCATTCTGTCCTATGGGCAGGATGGCCTTTCATCAGTGAAAAACGAAATGGAGTGTTTTTCACTGTCAGGACATAGCACACACCTCAGTATATGTCCTGCCTTTTACTTAGACTGCACCCTGCCCAGGGGTTACCCAGGAACTACCACAGGGGTGCCCACTGTACGCAAAAGGGAAAGTAAGACGTGACAAGTGGTTGCATTTGTCAGGACAACATGCTAACTTAGCAAACTGCGCACAGGCCCTACACTGCAGGCCTGAGTTCCCTTCTATGCGCACCTTTGCATTACTAGGCCTGGCACACACAGTGCACATCACTTTAGTAGTAAGGCAAACATACCAATCATGGCCAACCAATTACCATTACACTTTACACAGGGAACACTTGTACTTTGACTTGACACTGATCAGCAGTGGCAAAGTACCCAAGGCATCTAAATTGGCAACTCTGTCAGGAAAATGGTCTAGGGGGGAAGCAGAAAGTGTAGGGAACTCTCGCCAAAAAGGCCAAGTCCTACAGGGTTTTTATGAGGTGTAACCTGCATCTTGAAATGCAGCAACACACATCTAAGAACGTGGGTCAGAAAGGCGGTTGGTATTTGAATGAAGTTAGTGTTTCTTTGTTTTTTTTTAAACAAATATTTGTTGCTTTTGAGAGAAACCAGAGTAAACGGACAGACCATCGAATATTGATAGGCCTGCTCAATCTGGGTATATGAGCATAATCCTGTAGGGCAGGTCTTGACGTTACATAACAGTAGACTAGTAATCACAATGGACACATCAAGGCCAAAGAGACTTTATCCTGTACACAATGTATCTACCTGTATCCACGGACCCCTAGATTATGAACTGTGAACTTAACTATAAAGAATTCCTGCCCTCTCCAAGCGTGCCATGGCCAAATATGAACTGTAAGAAAGCATTCCTACACTGTTCCAGTAATGGAGGAAAGAGCATGTGAGAAAGTGCCCCATAGCGGTGCTGCAATCCAGGTCATGAAACCAGCATCAGGCTCCAACAGGAAAGCAGTCCATATGCCCTCAAAACGTGGACTCAACGCAGGGACCTAATATGTTGCCCATGTAATCAGGGGGTGTCTGATGGCTCCTCAAGGTAAGAGATCTGGGTGCTTCATGTCTTCCACTAGTGCCTCCCAAGCCCTGCCCCGTCTGGCTTCCCTTAAATGGACAGCTCCCTCATAATCCGTCCAGCGTAGGACTTCCCTTCTCCATCCCTCGCAACTGAGCCCCCTCGGGGTCTTCCAATTTCTGGCAATCCCCCTTTTGTCCAGGAGAAGCGCCAGGTCTCGAAACATGTTAGTTTCCTTAGTCTTTGGCTTTGTGCGGGAACCAGTGAAGGAGGCAATGACCAGGTGTACAGTGAACCTCCCTTCCCATCACTTCAGTTAGGGAGTGTGTCACCACTTTCCAAAAGTCTCCCAACGCTGGGCACTTCCAAAACATGTAGAGGAAATCAGCTCCCAAATCTTCGCATCAGGGGCATTTAGCCTCCGTTGTCGTGAAGTAACGGTTTATCCTCCCTGGTGTGGGACATGCCCAATGGAGTACATAGAAATGAATCTGTTTAAATCTAGCATTCCTAGAAGTTCTGGGAATGCGACTCACAAGATCTTCCCAGACTTTCTCCTCTATGAGGACACCCAGGTCTTCCTCCCAGCGCGACTGCAGGTGGTCATGGGGGATATCACATTTCCCCGACATCGACGGTATAAGCAGGTGACTGCTTTGTACGTGCCTGAAGACGCAACTATATATTGCCACCCTCCAGAGTGTTGAGGTTCCGACAATCCCGAACTCCAGTGTTTTTGGATTGCTGCTGTGAGCGCCCTATATTAGAGGAAGTGCCCGTGCGATAAATCGTGTTGCTCTCTAAAGTCTTCAAATGAAAGTAGAAAACCACCCTCAAACAGAGCCCCCATCGTCCATGCGCCTGCTGCTACCCATTCTCTCAGCCCCCGTAAGTCTCCTCAATGCGGAAGTTCTAGTAGAAATTCCATCAGAAAATCTGGAGCATATGGCCACCTAATTTTTGGCTTCTACGCAGCATCATAAATTTGGGGCTGTCCCTCGCTCCCGGAGCTGGTAGCCCCAGCACAACGCGAGACAGCTGACGGAGATCCGGAACATAAGGGCCCAAGTTCCCTATCCACCCTACCCTTCCGGCCACCCACTGCGTGAGCCATTGTAATTGTGTTGCCAGGTAGTAGCTTTTAAAGTCTGGGAGAGCCAAGCCCCCCCGCATCAGTCGGTCTCTGCATCGTGGTTAATGCCACTCTGCGACTGCCAGACCACCACACAAATCCTGTAATTAACGTCCTGAGGTCTCGGAATGAGCCCATGGTAATCCATACTGGGAGGACTACAAACAAATACAACAGCCATGGCAAAGCCACCATTTTCAGTAGGGCGACTCTGCCAGCCACAGATAGCGGAAGTGTAGACCAGAATTCTGTACTCACTTTCACCCCATGGGGAGCCTTCCCGATATTGCCCTCCAGGAGATCAGTGGGGTGGTGATAGATTCTAATCCCTGGATACGGTAGGCATCTGGGTTCCCATAGCACATCAACCACAACCGCCGGTCTGTCCCTATTAGGCTTAGTGGGAAACATGCATGACTTTTGCCAGTTAACTTGTAAGCCAGAGACCTTTCTGAGGTGCGTCGGGTGCTCCTTTGCTCTCACAAGATCCTCTCTCACTGTGTAGAGGAAGAGCAAATGATCGTTAGCGTATAACATGATGTGGTGATGTTCTCCCAGCACGCACCTCCAGGCCCCGGTAGGGGAGTCCGCACCTGGCATGGCAAGCCAGAGCCTCCATAGCTAGAGCAAACAGCAGGGCCAACGGAGGGCATCCCTGGTCAGTCCGAGCCAGCGCATTACCTTGTAAAGATAGGGTCACTCTAGGCTCTTGAATGCCTTCTCAGTGTCAACCGCAAATACTGCAGCTTCCTCCTTGTCATATGTACTGGCCTCCAGCACCCACAGTAATCTCTGAATATTAAGGGCAATGTTGCGACTGGGGATAAATCCCACCTGGTCCCCATGGATATGATGGTCATATGTGGGAGAAGACGCATGGCCAAAATCTTATTAAGGATCTCATAATCCAAATTGAGCATTGATAACGGCTAAATGCTGTTTTTTCAAAAGCAGGTTTGCTGGGTTTCAAAAGAGGCACGACTCTGGCTTCTCGAGTGGTCGCGCAGAGCCTACCCAACTGCCTCAGTTTGTTATTAAGTTCCACCAGCTGCAACTGATCTCCTCCACATACACAGAGTAGAATTCTACCGGCAGCCCATCTGTGCCAGGGGTCTTATTCCTGGGCAGAGATTTTATGGCAGCTCTAATCTCCGAGAGTTTGACGTCTCTTCCTAGAGAGTGCTCCTCTTCATCGGTCATGGTCGGCAAGGCTAGCGTCCCCAAAAATGCATCAGTGTCCGCATCTGTGCAGGCCCCCTTGCTCCCATATAGGTCAGCATAATAGGTATGAAATGCCTGGTTAATATCACGTTGCCGACATAGAGTGGAAGTATTCTCTTCCCTCAGCTCTAGAATGACCAAACCTCTTTTTGCAGGATTGGCCAGCCTTGCAGGAAGCGCGCCAGTGTGGCCCCTCTCCGCATGTGCTTGGATCATATAGTTCCATATTCAAAGCACTCCAGTCTTTTGACTTGTTTGGCCTCTTTTTCTTTTGTTTCTTTCAATGTCACTTTCATCTCCGGGTGCTCTGGCCTGCGTTTCTCGATGTCTCTCAGTGTCACCTGCAGGAGGGTCCCACGGATACCTACAGACTCAAAGATACATCTGCCCCTAACCACCGCCTTGAAGGCATCCCACTCTACAAGTGGGCTCAATGCCTTGCCCTCATTCTGAGCTAAATATTGCCCGATAGCTGCGCCCGTATCGTGTCTTCGAAAACTGGGTCCTCAAGAGATTCTGGTTTCAGACGGCACGTGGGAATACAGAGTAGGGCCCTCGTCCATGTCAACCCCAATAAC